>NC_137834.1:32905382-34354756 GCF_948465745.1 Chenopodium album
CTTAGACCAAGAGGGCTAAGGACAATTACATCATGTGACACGATAGATGAGTAAACTTAGGTCATGGAGCTAAGCATCATATATGGTGTAAAGAAGCGATCTTGAACGTCACTTAGATCTGGAAGCTAAGCACTTATATAGATGAAATGATTGATGAGTATTGCATAATGAAAGTTGCTTAGGTCAAGTAGCTAAGCACGATATGATTTGTATGATTAACAATCATTGATATATAAATGGTACTAAGCACATTATGCGATGCGTGAAACAATGAACATTGCTCAGGTCAGGAAGCTAAGCAAGTATACAATGTTTCTTCTAATGAATGTTGCCTTGAAATATGATGAAACATGCAAAGTGTTGAAACAAGATTTCATGAAAAAGGGTTCTTAAATGGAAGGATGATATGGATATGGATATGGATGTGTGAGTGAAGTGTGTGAATGTGATACTAAGGCTGGCTGCAAGGGTTATGGTGATGGAAATATATGTGAGAAGAGTCAAAGATGATGACTCTTTAGGCTAGGTAAGCTTATGTGATGTGGGTTTAAGCCCCCAAGTCTAGCTCTAGATGGATAGGGTCATAGGGATTAGCATTGGATTCTTTGACTCGGTCATGCATATGAATGTGGCCGCACCTCAATGTGAGGTTGCCTACGTATCCGTTAGGAACCAAGCCGAACGTAGCTCTAGCCGAACTTTGCACAAGTGTGTGTACACCTCAAAGAGGTATTTCAAGGGTTTTAATGTAATTAAGTTGATGGTTTAAAAAAGAAAAGGGTAAAAGGCTCAAGACTCAAGAGAAGCCCTTAGACATGCGGTATTTCAAGGGTTGTAATGTAATTAAGTTGATGGTTTTTTTTTAATCAATGTGGGAAATCTCATATCATGCGGTCCATCACTCACTTAATATTCAAGTTTCTCAGGCACAGTACCAAGCACTCGATGAGAGACGCAATTTGAGACATGTTCATATCAAAGACATAGGAACACTTGCCCTTAGACATTGTTTTATTGTTACTTTGCTACTTTTTTTTCTTGCTTTTGAATGTTATACAAATTACACACCTTCCCATCCCAGGGTTAAGTGAATGTGGGTTGAATATGAGGCTCAAAGTGGTTGATGAAGAAATGGATATGTGATTGAGTGGTTAATGGGGAATGAAAGGGTTGCAAAGGTACCTCAAATCATTGGTATACCTTGTGTTCGGTTCGACAATTGATTTTTTTTTTCTTTGCTAACCACATGATCGAATGTAAGAAACAGATGCTCATTTATGAAGAAGGTAATAAATGTGACACATATATACATGGATAAAAAGAACCTATGCTAGACTTTTTAGGGGGAAGGGTTTTGAAACAAAAGAAGAAGAAAACATGAAATCTTGCATCGTGCTTTGTCTTAGTAGTGAGGAAAAAAGTTTGTTGTTGTTGATGCTTTGATTGGAAGGAAAGAAGGAAGGAGTGACGTTCCCCTTGTTCTTCCAACTATTGCCTAGTGATTTTAGACTCAAGTACTATGTAAGGATGAACTCACTTAATGCATTCACTCAATACTTGGATTGGAAAGGAAGAGTGTATGAAAAAATTTTGAAAACTGATGGGAAATACTCCACTTATTCCTATTACAACGGAAAACGACGCATGCATGATCCTAATATACGATCATAAAAAATATGGTGCATGACTCGGAGACAAAGTGTGTGCAATGACTAAACATGCGTGATTAGGTGAGTTTATTAAGACTCGTGGTATGATCGCATGGCTAGACATGAGGAAGTTGTGAAAAACAAAGGACCCAATGACCAAATATCACGAAACACTAAAAGACAAACTAACTTGATTAATTTTGTCCAATTATAATGTTTATTCTACTTACTAGGTGAAAACGGTCCATTGGCAATTATTAGTCATAAATAAGATCAACCACAATCAAAGACAAACAACACATGTTAAGGTTAGCACAAAAAATCACAAGAAACTAGGAAGAGGACTAGAATTCTAGAAGAGTTAGGACTCATGGGTATAAAAAAAATCTATAATCCTATGTTATACGAGTTGACACGGATTAAAGGACTTGGCTAAGACTAGCTTGAAACGAAAAGATATAAAAAAAATTTTAAAACAAAAGAAAGTTGATGCTAAAAAGACACCTAAACTGGACAGGCTATAGTATATCGGTTATAACTTTTATCTGTGACTCTGATTGGGACGAAACTAATTTCAAATGAAAGATAAAACTGGGGCTACAAATCCATAGGTAGCACGTCACGTAACTCTTTCTAGAGCTCCGGCTATGACCAAAACAAGTTGACTCTTGTGCAGTATACGGGAATAAAAATCCGTGTGACTCAAAAATTTAAAAAAAAATCTATGTTTCAACTCTAATAAAAAAAAGGGTTTGATAAGAGAAAAAATAAATAAATAAAAAGTCAAAAAAATGCACATATAAGCACATTGTTCAAATAATCTTATTAACAACAAGATTAAAAAGGAACCCAAACCGGTTGTTCAAATTATCTTATTAGGCGTAATTTTCAATTACATATTCCCTTTAACATGTAATATGGTATTATAATAGAATAAAAATTAATATTGGAAGAAATTCAACAATAATAGCGTTAGTCAAATCAAATAATAAACCTACTCATGATACTAGCAACAAGAATAAAAACATGAGTACTTAAGTGATTAATTACTCACTTTCCACGTTTTCTTGAATTGCTACATCATGAATAAACTGTTAGTAACTTCAATAAATATAAATCAAATGGAAATAATTAAAAAAAGATTAAAAAATAGCGTTGATTTGGTCCAAACCCTTATTAAATTATACCTTTCACGCCTTGATTTAAGTATAGAACATTGGGTATTGTAGGAACACCTTGGAGTGCTTATGGAAGGAATGAAAGAATAGGGAGGCTAGTGTTAAGGCTAAAGAGGGAGAAAAGAATTATTTTGTGATCAAGATTTTTGATCATTGAAAAGGGGGAGACATGACCTCTCTTTATAAGGAAAAAGAAGGGTCGAAGAATTCAGAAAAGATAAGAATTCGAATTGGAATAATACTCTTACGATAGACAACGGTTTTTTTGGTTTTTGTTTTTATCATATCTTTTTATCAAAAAATTAGAATAAGATAAACAATATGTCGTTAGAAAGCTGTTGAAGTCTACTTTCTAACCCAATTAGAATCAGATTAAAATAGTTTTTAGAACAAAAGATATGGCCGAAAAAGTGGGAAGGTGTCAGTTTTGGATAGAGTTTGATATTTCATTCATATCTTTTCCGTTATAGCTCGGAATTGATATTATCATATATAATTCGAACGATAATTTCAAGGGCTATCCAACCATTTAATATTTAGATAAAAAATATGAGGCACAAAAATAATATTTGTCTATCTTTGAACGTCTTTCAATAGAATTAGCTTTAGAACTTTCAAAAAGAAATGTTTTATTCAATTTAAAACTCTTTAATCTTATCTTTTCAAAAAGGATAATTAAGATCTCTTAGAAACTTATAGAAGCTTCCAATTAATCCTAATTGGTTTAGGAATGAGATTAAATAATTTGGACCCTCCATATGATCATTGGGTCGTAGGTAAGGTGGGTTTAGGTTCGGTTTGAGCTCAATTTTGTATTTTGGCTATAACTTATTCGTTAGAACTTGGATTTGGGCCTATAATATATCGTTGGAAAGATCTTTTAATGCCTCATACAATTATTAAATCATTGTACCCAGATTATGGACCAAAATAATCTGGTCTAAACGTTTTTATAAAAAGGACACGAAATGAATGATTTTAAAGGACACGAAATGAATTATTTTTTGTTTAAAGGCACGAAAACAGGAAAATAAGTTATGGTTTAGGGAAATGGGCTAGGAATTGGGTTGGTTTATGAAATGGAAATATGGATTTAAGCACTCCAAGCTTAAATATTCAACCCGACCAATGATGGAGGTGATAGGTTGTTCATCATCGGGTTTGGTTTTGGGGAGACATTTTTAGGTGTCTACAATGTGCTTATGAATTTTGGTGGCATGAAAGTTAGTGAAGAAGAAAAGGAGCTTTCAAAGGCTATGGACGAAGAGGTAATTGACATTCCACATTTGTTTGAGCTTTGTACTCAAGAGGAGGAGGATGGTTCCAAGGAAGTGGATGATGTCAACCTGTCTACAAGAAGGAATAAGGCCAAGAAGAAGGCAAGGGCTTCTAGGAAGAAGCAAATGAGATTAAAGTAGAAGAATGAGAAGGTTGTTTTTGAAGTTCAAGCAAAAAAGGCTTCATCAAGCAACAATGAGGAGTTGCTAAAAATTAAAGTGAAGTTTGTACTTTCCGCCACTTTGAATAAGATGGTGTCCTTTGACCCTCCATGATTTGGAAGAAGGGTCGAGCTTAGGACTATAAGAAAGCGCTTTTTGGGAGGCAACCCGGAGATTTCTAACCTTTTCTTTTGATTTCTATTTTCTTAATTTTCTTTCTTTTATTTTCTTTTCTTTCTCTTATTTTTCTTTTGGAATTATTTGGTGAATTCATGGTAATGGATTAATTCAAATGAGCACGAGCAATGGATAGGTGTATTGCGGTTTTCGATGTGATATATGTTCGATTTTATCGAATTTTTAGGTAAAAAGGGTATTAAATATTAGTGAGGTAATATAGGAAAATTGTGCTAAATTTGAAGAAAGTTTGAACTTGGTGAGTTAATTGTGGTGCTATCATTATTTTAGGGATGCTGAACCCACAATCTTTATGTTTTAAAACTGCTCAATACGTTGGGTACAATAATCCCGGGATGATATTGAGCGAAGAGCCCACAAATGAAAGCACCAAAGAAGAAAAAAGTAAGTTGCCTGTCTGGCGCGGGCGCTCCAGGGGAGGGTGCGGGCGAGCACCCTTGCAGCAGCCGCACCTTATTTTATTTTTTCCCCATTCTTTTCCTCATTTCTCCTTCTTCCCTATCACACTCAAACGCACCCTCTACTCCCTCACTCTCAAACCGCACAAAACCTAACCCCTCTCATCAAATTTCATCACTTAATCATAAAAAATCATCTAATCTTCCCCCATTTTCATCCTTTTCAACAAAGAATACACTACTTCCATCCATTTCAACCTTCAATCTCTCTCATCCATTGTTGAAGCAAATTGGGGCTTTTTAGATTTGAGGGAATTGGTGGCCAAAACTTGTTCAATCTTTAACTTTGTATGGTATAATCATCTTCTTTTACTGTTAATTGCTTTATTATATCATTTAGTTGCAAGTATTAGTTGTGGATGGTTGTGAATAGTAGTAGTATGAATTTTGATGATTGATATTCAATTTTGGATGATTATTTATGTTTTTTGTTAATTGTTATTGCCTCACATTGTGGTGTTTGATGTTTTTGTAGCTAAATTGAGCAAGATTGTTGAGAATTGGTGAGGTTGGATTTTTGGTAGTATGATATTGGTTTGTTGACATTGGTTATTGGTTTCATTGTGATTGGTGATTGATTGGAAAGTAATTGTTGATTTGAATTGGTGGTGATTGTGTAAATTTGAGATTGTTTGATTTTGGTAGTGAGTTGTTGATTGGCGGTGTTGGTAAAGGAATGTGATTGAGGCATCTTGAATTATTTGTTGGTGTTTCTTGTGGTGTATTGTGATCGGAATTTTGAGCTAGTATATTCGGGAGATCACCATGTCTAAACACATAAAAAGCCTTCTCAAGAAACGAAAGACCAATGTAACCATTGAAGAACCAGCTCCTTCCCCCTCTACCTCACAACCTCGCCAACGTACCCCTATTCCAAAATTACGAATCACCGACCCAATACAAAAGGCAAGATACACCAAACTAAAAGATAACCGTTCCCTTAAACCTTTCTGACATTACTTCCAACCGAACATGATCAAGTTGGGAATTGATAAAGATCTAAGGGAATTGCTCAAAAACCTTCGTATGGGATAATTCGTGAGCCGTAGCTTCCGTAATTATATTCAACCTACTTTGGAATTTTTGGCTACGGTTAATCTTGTTGTAGTTGAGGGAGGTTACTACCGAGTTTGGTTTCAACTCTTCAACATTCATTTTAATCAATCTCTTGAAGAGTTCAATGCGGCTCTTGACTTCAATCCAAACACGGATATTTTGGATCCCAAGCTCTTTTTCAGTAATGAGTTTGATCAAAACTCATGGTGGGATGACATTTCAGGGTGTGGTGACTTTGTGACCCGGTATGCTAAGATTAGTAAGGCGTACCAACTATGTCTCCGAGTTCTCCATCGGCTTTTGGGGAATTCGGTATTTCCGAAGCAAGAGTTGGGCAAAATGAGTCAGTTGGAGCTTCAGATTCTTTGGGTGGCTACTCGTGAGGGGTACCGTGGTCGCTTAAATTTGTGGTACACCTTTGAGAAGTATTGCTGTAGGGAATATTTCAAGCATTACCCCTAGCTTGAACCCCACTGTGATCATACACTTAAGTACAGTGGCATCCAAAGGGAAATAAGATAGAGCAAAAGAGTCGCCAACAAGTTTTTTAGGAACTTGTAAACCGTTCACAAGGTGAAGGTTACACCCCTTAACAATCCAAGAGATCGTCAACTCCATAAGGTCTTGAACCAAATAGGGTTCGGGGATGAAGGTACAAATCCAACTTAAAAGAGATTGAACCTGCCCTAATAATAGGCCTCTACTTTATTCTGATCGTATTCATGTGCGCTTTCTGACTTACATGCAATCAATAGGATTAACCCTAAACCTGTTTATCTATGTTGGTTGGATATTAATGCACAAATAAAACTATTATTGGGATCACTTGAATTATAATCAAATTAACCCTAAACAAGATTATTAATTATCTTATTAAGCGTGATTACAAGTACCAATTCCCTTTAAACATGCATAAAAGGCGTGATCAAGCAATAACAATAAATAAGCATCAAGAAACATAATAATCATAAACAATAATCATAATAACAAATTATAATTAAAATAATTATGTTAAAGCATAATAATAGCAAGATCCTAGGCATGATACTAACAAGATTAATTACAAACCCTAGCATGTCACTAAGCATTAAAAATCAAAGCTTTAACCCTAACATGATACTAACAATCATAAATATTAGGAAGAACATAGGAAGCATCATACTTTAAATAATACTTGATATTAAAGTTACCCTAGACATGATACTAGGAATTTATTGTTGTCACCCTAAACATCAAATTAAGGAAAACATCCTAGCATGATACTAGGAATTAAAATAACAATATAAGCATGATTTCTATATCATAATATCAATTAAACCATTAAAGTACTTGCTTGGATGCCTTGTATCTCTTTCTAAAAACAAAATACACGCGTTAGTAACTTCAAGGAAAATAATAAATAAAACAATTAAATTAAATAATTGAAAGAGATATTTGGGACCAAACCCTCATAAATTAAACCTTTCACGTCTAGGGTGAAGGCAACTTCGAATATGGCTAGGTGTATTTAAGTCTTTCGAATGCGGAATTTTGTATTTGAGAAAAGGTAGTTTAGAAAAGAGAGAGAGAATAATCAAGAAAATCTTGATGAGAGTTGGTGAATGAAAACGGAGTTTTTAGAAAGCTATTTATAGAGAAAATCAGCAAAAAAGATAAAAAAATGGAAACAGAGTTCTGACGCGCATAAAACTTGATTAGCGTCGACGCTGGCAATTAGCGCCAGGCGCTAATTTTTAGCGTCATACGCTAATAATCAGTTTCACGCGTTTTTGTTTTTATCATATCTTTTGATCCAAAAGTCCAAATAAGGCATATAGATGTCGTTGGAAAGATATTGAAGTCTACTTTCCAACCCAATTTGAATCAGAATAAAATATTTTGTAGATAAAAAGATATTGTCGAAATAGTGGAAGGGTGTCAGTTTTGGATAGAGTTTCATGTCTCATACATATCTTTTTCGTTATAACTCGGATTTAATATTATAATATATCATTGGAAAGATAATTTAAACATCTATCCAACCATTTAAAATTTTGATAAAGAATATTATTCACGAAAATAAAATCTGAATATATTCCACTTCGTACAAAACAAAGATTCTCAAAAGGAGTAGTTTTATTCAATTTCAAACTTTTTAAAACATAATTATCAATCCTAACTCCATTAAGATTTAAGAGAACCTTCTAGAGTATTCTAAAAGACTATAATCAATCCTAATAGCTTTAGGAATGATAATTAATAATATGCCCTTCTCTCGATCATTGGGCCGCATATAAAAACCAAATCGGGCCTAGTTTAGTATTTTGGCCATAACTTCCTCATTATTCATCGGAATTGGGCTTATAATATATCGTTGGAAAGGTCTTTTAAAACCTCATCCAACTACACCATTATTGGACCCTTATCATGGACCAAAATAAACTAGAATGCACGTTTTTCAAAAATAAGGTAAGAAAAGAAATATTTTCAAAAACAGAAAGAAGAGATATTTTAATAAAATCATCCTCATCACTAGACTGTTCACACTTTCGCTTTATTCGATAATCAAATGACGTGAAAGGTATTCATCATTGGGTTTTGTTTTGGGGAGACACAAATGGGTGTCTACAATTGCCAAGGATTGCAATATAGGGAACCCGGCGAGATTCCTTGTGGTAGCATGGTCACAAGGCTAGTGACCAACCTTGAGCTCGGTCAATATTTACCGTCTTGCGTTCCGGTTGGGGATGTTGATTCTCTCTACCTCGACATCAAGCAATTGAAGAAAATTCTGTTTTTAGCAAAGAACGATGATGACGAGGTGTTTGGTTTGCTTAGGGAGAACACGCATTGGTGATATCTCCCTAACCCCTCCTTGACTTCTCTCCACCGTGAGAATGTGCCTAATATTTTGCATGTGCCCAAAAGTCACTGCCCTCCCCACTATGATGATGATGAAGAGATGGGTGAAGAAGAAGAAGAAGAAGAGCTGCCACAACATCAACAATAACAGCAAAAACATCATCATCAACAACAATAACAAATCCATCATCATCATCAAGAACAACAACACCAATTTACTAACTTCGACTTGGATGCCCTTAGTACTTAAATGAAGGGAATGCAAATCCGGTTGGAGGGCATGTACGATCAAGATTTTGAGGCCCTCTACTCTCAAATAAGGGGAATTTCGGAAATGCAACAAGGTATATTTCTGCAACAACAACAATTATATGATGCGGGTGTTAACCTGGGAGATATCACTCCCCCAATTAACTACCCTTACTTTCCACCCCAACATGGTCCTATACCATCTTTTGGGGGTGATGGGGTACCTACGTACCCAATATTGGCAAGGACCCCGGGGTCCAACACCGAGACTCGCTCATTCCCTGATGAGCACAATAACTATGATTAATGTGTTCCCGATGGGAGCGACTATAGGGGTGATCCTAACTACCCCTATGTACACCCCGAGCACCCACTAACGCTCGCCTTGCCTAAGAAATTCACTCCCCTTTCCCCTTGGCAACAAGATAACTTTAGGGGGTACTATGGTTGGCCACCCGGTTACACCAGGGGATGGGATCCGTATGGTCCCCCATCCGAATTTTCCTATGATGGGAATGGCAATGATTGCTCCGGGCCGAGTGGTAGTTGTAGCTAGCTCCCTCATTTTTGTGTCGTTTTCCTCCATCCCTTATTTTATGTGTGTTTGCTTTGTATTGATGGGATGTTGAGATGTATCTATGTTTAGCTTGGGGTAACTTTACTTTTCTTAGGGGTTTGTCTCGGTGGCCAATTTGTTGTTGAAGCTTTCCTTGTTTTCTTTTGCCTATTTGTATGATGGTCTCTATCTTGATCTCTCTTTGATGGTGTTTGTTCTTTCATGCCTATTTCTCTCATTCTTGATCTTGCTGTTGTGATGATTTTTCCTTGATGATGATGCATGTGTTGCTCCCTCAAATCCAACCCCCTAATATCCAAATCCCATGAATCCAAACCCTTGAATCAAAATTTTGTAGTTTAGTGCTTTATTTATTAGTTAGGTGTTTAGTTGGTTATTTAGTTCTTATTTTCTTAGCTTTGCTTTTTGATAGTTTAGTTATTTCTGATTCGTAGTTTCTTTTTATTTTGTTTTGAAGTTACTAACCGTTTTCTTTTGTATATAGTTCCTTTTTCTACTTTTCTTCTCACATGACTTTGATAATGATGTTATTGTCTTTGGAGCTCAACGAAGATGGTTGATTCTATTGCCTATTTCTTTTTATTAGCATTGCTCGGAAGATGGTGAGATCTTTCTTATTTTTCTCTATCTCTTTTCTTTTCTTGGATGCATATTTTAGGATTAGTTTTAGGAGAAGTTGAATGGTTCGAGGATGGATGCTTATAACACCAAGAGTGTTTGGGATCATTGGCAATGTTGTCATTTGATCACTTGTTTATTGATTGGGAATTATGTGTTGTACTTGCTTTTTCGTTCCCTTCTTTATTTTCCTATTCTTCCTCTATCTATGTTTTTCTTTTTCTCTTTTCTTTTCTTTTATTTCTCTTTCTTCTTTATTTTGGTTTTTTGTATGTTTTAAGGCTTTATTTGTCACTTTTTGCTATTCTTTTGAATTTTACAATATACAACCGATTTTTGTTTTTGAATAAATATCTTCCTAAGTGGTATGGGTATGCACGGTTTGAGAATATGCTTGGTTGACTCTAGGATAGGTGTATGATAAGGTAGCATGTCTTACAACTAGGAGGAACATGAAACCGGATTCTACTTGTTTGTGGCATGTTGGTAGTTGCTTCCTATAGTCGATTTGATACTTATAGTGAGTTTTTGCTACATCCATGTGAGGTTCATCATTTTTCAAGCCTTCAACATTTATTTGCATGAGCGGCATGGATCCTTGACTATTGCGGACCTAATCTTGAATCTTGACTCATAATTCTTTAACACGAGACCGAACCATCTAGGAAGGACAAAGGCATCTTTTCGGGATGGTAATTTTTCTTTTCTAGGTTAATCTTCTTTCTTTTTAGTTCATTGAGTTTACATTTTCCTTCTTGGTAACCATTTGAGCCTTTTCCCTTCTTTTCAAGCAACATCTTTAGAATTTTGAGCCTTTTGTTTCTTTTTGTTCCATTTTTTGTTTTTGTGTAGCAAATGGTCATGTTTTTGGAGTTGTGGTATATAAGGTTGGATATTGGTTCTATTAGTAAGCAAGCTTGTCTTATATATATATATATATATATATATATATATATATATATATATATATATATATATATATATATATATATATATATATTGTGAATAATGGCATACGAATGATTGGAAAAAGCAGTCCAAAGTTAAAAAAAAGCAAGGACATAATAAATGCAATTTGGAAAAAGTCGTCCAAAGTTAAATGAGGCGAGGACAATTGCTTTAAATTCATGAATAAATAGAAAAAAAAGTTGAAAATGAGAAAATCAAAAAACATTTTGATGTGATTCTTTTCCCCTTTTCAAGCATTGAGGACAATGCTTCCTTTAAGCTTAGGGGAGAAGTGTTTATGCTTTTTGTATATATGCTTGTGGTTATAGCTTGGGGGTGTTAGTTGGTTTTTGTTTGGCGATTGCTTGGTTATGAGGAGAAGGTTTGATCACCCTTTACTTCACTAATTAGGGATACTGCCAAATTTTAAAATTTTAAGCCTACCCTCACCCTTTTTGCCCTTACGTTACAACCAATGGGAAAGACCTTTCGACCTAGAGGTTGAGTCACATATCGAGGGAGGGCATTTGATGGGTGTCATAAATGGCACCAATTTGATGAGAATTTTGGTTGTTTTTACCTTCTTTTCATAGCTTTCTTGCTCAATAAATGTTTAGTTTTATGCTTTTTCTCTTTGTTTTACCTTTCCTCTCTTATTTTGTAGCTTTTGTGCATTTTGTTGGGTTTTCTACTCTTTTCACCTTTATTTGCTCTATTTTTGTGGTTGTAGGTATTGTACAAGGTTTGGGTCTTGATATTGGTGATTTACTAAGGTGGAAGATGCTTTTGGAGCAAGCTCGTGGCAATTGGAAAGCTCAAGATGCAAGGAAGTAGATTCTCCAAGTTCTAGCTCTTGTGCTCTCAAGCCGTGCTCTCATGAGGATGGGGTGTTAAAACCATAATCAAGTGCTTTTGGGACTACCTCTCTTAGTGTTTATCATCATCATGTTGTGCGTTCATTCGAAGACCTTAGAGAACGCACAAAGCCGCGAGAAGATCTGAAGAAACCCAGAAGAGCGCGGGCGCGCTGCCCTGCTGCGCGGGCGCGCACTGTCGCTGCGTAGATGCTCCTCTGCGGGTTCTGGTTTCGCTATTCTTCGTTTCGCGCCTCTTATAAATACCCTTTTGAACCCAATTTTTGCAGTAAGTTTCATTTTTATATTTAGATCATATTCTTAGCTTAGTTGAGAGCTTCTCTATCTAGTTTTAGGGTTAGTTTTAAGAGTAGATTTTAGAGAGAGAAAGTGAGGAATTTCAATGGTGATTTGAGTGATTGAAGATTCAAGGTAACAATTGTATTGAAGATCATCAAACCAATTAATTATGACCTCTAACTCTATCTCATTTTATTTCTTTGTTTTATTTCATATGTGTTTGGTTTGATTTTGATGTTTGATTGTTGATTAGTGTAATTGTTCTCTATATTTTGTTGATTCTTGATTTCTTTAGTTGTTTGTTGATTAGACGATGATGTTTGAGTAATTTTTTGGCTAGGGATTAGGTGAAACTTGTATGATTGATTGATTGTTCTTAATTTGGGGATTGTGTTGATTAATTGTTGAGATTAAAGTGATTAATGAAACTTTGCATGTGTGTAATTCGATTAGGCCTTGAGAATTATGCTAGATTGTATTGTAGTTTCTAATGATACGGACCATTGATTTAGGAATTGCAATTTTTGATTGAACTTCATTAGTGATGCTCCTAGTTAGAGTCTCTCGTAGTTGGCGCTAGTTTGACCTCTAGGAGATAGCTTGTTGACTCTTTTGATTGAGCTTGCCGTTAGTCTTCACAACCATTGATTTGCATATTCTTCCCGAGTTGCTACAATTGTCATGATTACTTATTGATCTGCGTTCCTAGTGTTTATTTGTTTGGTTCTTCATTTTTTTACTTGGTTATAGTGTTTACCTTTTATTCTTAGACTTCGGCCTTGCTTAGGCGCATAATTGAGAGAGCTTGAACATTACTGTTCCTTTGGGTTTGATCCTTGACTTGCCTCTATACTAGTATTCAGGTTGGTTAAGTATTTATAAATTTTGTTTGACCGAGGGAGGATTAGTTTCAATGACCTAGTTCCACCCCTCATCAAAATGGCGTCGTTGCCGGGGAACGGTGTCTATGTTTGAATGTTTTTGATTGCTTGAGTCTAGGTCTTTGTATAAACTTTTCATTTATTTGATTTTTGTTTTTTTTTTGTGAAAAAAAATGTTATGTCTATCTTTTCCTCAATATAACAATGAGCCTTTTTGTGAATATTTATATAGACTAGCGGAATTTCTTGACTATCATTGTTGTAGTCTTTGGGAGGCTTGTAAGATTTGTTATTTTGGTTTGAATGAACAAATTAGGAATGAAGTTGAATGCATGCATAATGGTAGATTTATAACATTGTCAATTGATGATGCTTGGGATTTTAATGTTTGGTTTTCTTAGGATGTTCATAATAGGGGTAATCATGTTTTTAATTTTGATGTGCAATGTGTTGATTCCTCTAATGTAAACATGATTTCCCATGATGTGTCACATGATCCCATTAGTGAACCTAGAACAAATGCTTCCAATTCTATTTCCTCTTTTGTTAATGATAATGAGGTGCATGCTCAAGTTGACAAATCTCATATGTTTAATTGTGCCCTGTAGACACCCATTTGTGTCTCCCCAAAACCAAACCCAGTGATGAGTACCTTTCACGTCAAATCATAATCTAATGAAGTGAAAGTGTGGAAAGTCTAGTGTTGCGGAAAGTTTTATTTCTTTTCTCTTCTCTCTGTTTTTGAAAACTTATTTTTAAGAAAACATGTGCAATGTGTTGATTCCTCTAATGTAAACATGATTTCCCATGATGTGTCACATGATCCCATTAGTGAACCTAGAACAAATGCTTCCAATTCTATTTCCTCTTTTGTTAATGATAATGAGGTGCATGCTCAAGTTGACAAATCTCATATGTTTAATTGTGCCCTGTAGACACCCATTTGTGTCTCCCCAAAACCAAACCCAGTTATGAGTACCTTTCACGTCAAATCATAATCGAATGAAGTGAAAGTGTGGAAAGTCTAGTGTTGCGGAAAGTTTTATTTCTTTTCTCTTCTCTCTGTTTTTGAAAACTTATTTTTAAGAAAACACACTAGTACATAACTAACTTTAAGTAACACCCAAAAAGTGTTACATAAAGTGGTAAATGTGTTATTATAGACAATTGGTAACACTTTAGTGGGTGATACATCCGCCCATGTTACCTAAGGTCTTATGTAACACTTTGGGTACCTTATGGTAACACTTTTCAAAGTGTTACTATAAACCCTTGTATGTAACACTTTTTAATATTCTTGGTATCATTTTTAATGTGTTACTTTTTATTTCTTAGGTAACACTAACTAATTTTTAGTAACATTTTTCAATCTTATAGTAACACTTTATCTGACTTTTTGTATCACTTTTGCAAACTAATGTAACACCTTGTTAGTTATTAGCTAGGTAACATTTTTCAATCATATAATCACACATAGTATCACTTTATTTGACATTATGTATCACTTTTTGCAAATTAATGTAACACTTATTAATTAATAAGTAACATTTTTTATTATTATAATAATTATTATTACTATGAATATTATTATTATTATGAATATTATTATGAATATTATTATTATTATTATTATTATTATTATTAAATAAATCACAAAAATGGTACAAATTACTTCACCACAAGCAATATTCATTATCAATAAAGTAAATTTAATCTTTAATTGATAAAGGTGAAGTCAAATACAAGAAAAAACAAAATATATCAAATCTTAGTAGTACTCCATTACACTATTACTATAAAATTAAATGAAAAAAAAAATTGCTCGAAGGAAAGAAAACTAATGGAATCAAGTATCTCTCTATCTTCTACTAATTGCTTGAAGATTTGCGAGTATCTTTGTCTTTAATTAATCTGCACAGTAAGGGGGAAAAAATCACACTCATAATACAACTAAATTAATCAAATATGCTATAGTCTTGTGTTTGAAATTTTACATCAATCGTACACTTAATTAAAAAAAAAAAATCAATCGAATATACACTAAAGTTAAACAGAGAGACATAATTAGGCTTGACAAGTGAACACAAATGATGAATGTAATAGGCCATTATGAAAAATAACCATTGCCATCTGATCATATGATATATGAACTTAACATATTTCTAAAAAAATTTAGCATTGCCAAAGTAAATTAAATCGAACATACAGCTTGAATCACAAACACAATTACATCCATTTCAATAGCAAATCTATATGTCACACAAGTAATGAATTTCCGAGATTTAAACTTCATATCACTGAATATCCAATAATTCAATCGTAATACAAATCAGTTCATACCCAAAAATCATATCAATTTATACAGATCAATTAATGAAAAAAAAAAAACCCATAAGGCAAATTCCATCAACTAATTTTGATCATATAAAAAATTTCATATAACATAGTCACAAGACCATTTAAGTTATTTGAACAACACACGACAAGCGTAACCGGTGTTTCCCCAAAATTTGAACCGATCTACAAATAAGAAAAGGAGGGAAAATTGAAGACATATACGTACGAGAAACACGAAAAATGAGAACTTTCTTATATTTTTCTTTGTTTAATCCCAGATAATTGAGGATGAAGAATAGAAGTTGAGGATAGCAATAAAATGAAAAGAGGGAATAGAGAAAGAGGAGGTGGGAGATGGGAATATCGGGATGGTAAGGTTTTGATTAGTGGAGTGGTGAAAGAAATATAAATAGTAAGTGATAAATCACATAAATCTATTAGAACTATCACCATTGAATAACTAAAGAAAATGAGAGAGGAAACAAATCAGACTGCAGCCTGATGTTGCTGCTCCTTCAAACTTGCAGCCTTTTGCTAACTCAGACCCCTAGTCTCTACCCTATTTCCTATTCTAGTTTAAATTGTCCTCCAGTCTCATCAACAATTATTGTCATGGCCATCACAATTACAGCGAAAGAATTTCGCATGCATCAGAATTGGTTGAAGTAAATAGATAGTTAGAGAATGTAAAAAAACATTACAGTACCAGAAACATCACAACATGCAACAACTTAATAATAAACTCTAGAAAGTTAAATATTGAAGTTTAGATTAAGCTTACATTTTAGAAGGATCAGCACTGGTGTATCCAGTTGGTTTCAGAATAGGAATCAAAACCTATACAACATTCAAATCAGCAAAGGTAAATATTCATCACCCAACTTGTTCAAAGCAAGAAATAAGATTGATTAATCAAACAAATTTAAAAATCAGGAAAAAAAAAGTATACATAAAGGGGATGGGGCATGAAATTACCTCTCCATTAACAACAAAAATTGGAGAAATTTCGACAAACTATGTCATGCCAAACAGCCCTTAACTACAAGCAATAATCAATCAAGAAAGTAAGTAATTAGAAAGAAGAGGGGAAGAGGGAAGGCAAACTTTTTTACATACAAATTCAATTCATTTACTTTGTATATAAAACAAGATACACAAATTAGTTTCCGATCAATACATTTGTAACCCACCACAATGGCAATATAATCTAGATCTAGACACCAATCCAAGTTGCAACTTCGGTATCAAAAAAACATAACAAAAATCAATTGAGAATCACACCAACAATTAAGATGTGTCAAATCAAAACCATTAGCTTAATTGATTGGACTACACTACAAGCATCAACAAATTAAAGTCTTACGCAATCACACCACAATATTTGAGAAGAGAATTATCAATTGTCACATAGTCACATCGCTCACCTAGAAAAACAGTAACCCATTCCAATCTTTTCATATATAGATCAATTCCCTAAAACTTAGGTTAGTTTATTACTAGTGCTATTATTACTAGGAGCTCGTTTCCCTATCTCCCTACCCCCATTAACCCTTTACCGCAGCATCAAATTTGAAGAATTAATATAAGCCAACAGTGGAAATTATTTTTTGAAAATATAAGCATCAAAACTGCAAAAATGGAAAGAAATAACTTAAGAAACTATTTTCAGAAAATAAGATCAATTTCTTTTACTCACCGTATCAAACATTCCCACCAGTCCATAGCCATCCAAACCCTTGACCGAAAGAAAAAAGCAAAGAGACAATGGGAAATTCTAGAATGAAATGCATGATTCACATAGCTGAAAAATATCAGACAATTTAGGTTTGAAAGAATTATGAGGGCTATATAAAGAACAAGTATAATTCGGGATATGTATGCAACCAATATACAATCAATTTGGAGGTACGAGGTAAAATACCCCTCACACCAACACAAGCATGGAACTACAATGAGACTATAAAATTCATAATTTCTATTACTTACTTGTCATTAACAAATATACAACAAACAAGTAAGTGATGCTCTCTATATTTATATAGAGGGGGTATAAAATAATTTAAGTATTGAGTCATCTTTGTTTTAGTATTTATAGAGAGGGGGTATGAGGTAATTTAAGTATAGAGTCATCTTTGTTTTAGTTAAACTAATGTTCTTTTCTGCTTTCCTCATAAAACTCCTTTTTACGAATTCAACAGTGAGAGTTGATTACATTGAACTCTTACCTCCAAAGCTTGTTGCTCAACAATCAACTATATGTAAGGACAAAATCAACCAACCTAATAGACAAGGTATTGCACAATTATATTTGCAGCCTCTGTCTTGCCTACTCATGTAACTAACTAATATGGATTTTCTTGCATTAAGTGTCATTCATCACTACCCTGTAGAAATGAAATGTGAGTCTAATTCAATAAGATTTTAATTAAGCAAAAATTGGTCATATATTCTTTGTTTTAGATCTCAGAGGCAATATTTAGTCCACCTAAATAAAGGATATTTTCCATTGGTACCCAAGCTGCAATGCATGAACAATTGTGATCAAGATTTGATAGAACAAGGCGTGCAAACATAAAACTAATTTCTATGAGCTTGTTAGATGAAAATGAGACATGAATTGTTTAATAGATCACAAGTCTACTGGGGTCTACAATATAGCTAGAAAAGTAGCAATTGACAGGATAATCATGATTCATGATCATAGAACAATCAATTTCTTCTTGCCTTCTTTTTTACGACAAAGTGGAGTATCAACCATGTTTAAGCAAATGTTCAATCACCCAACCTAACTTCAACATACTTCAAATACACAACGTCAAATCAATCTCCTTAACACATCCTCTCTTGAATTAACTGCTTCAAAGAGATGTTCAAACCAGCTATATATTCAGCTGAGAAATTGCAAACCTTTACACACACAATCAACTCCTTTCTACTCAATGCAGTCAATAGACTAGCTTCTTACACTATCAAAACTTTAAGCATGGAAGAGTATGAATACATCATCACACCCTGATCCAAATTTATCATAGCCAAAAAATCTGATAATAAACTATAATTCAAGCCAAAAATAAATTGGTTACCTCAAAAATCAAAACCCACTTAACAAAGCAACATAAACAAAAATTGGATCATCAGATCAAGAAATTGGGTCATCAAATTAGTAAATGGGGCAATGACGATACACCCACATAACATAATCAAAAGATAATCAAAGAGTTTTAGAATATGAAATCAGGGAATTTTGATAAGAAAATTAGAAGTATATTGTCGATTAATAAAGGGTGGGTTGAACAATCAATCAATTTTAATAACGTATTTAAGCAAAAAAAAAAACAAAAAAGTTCGCTCAATGGAGGAACCCCAAATTGATTAATTATACTAACAAAAATGCGGGGCGTCTCTGCTCCACCCATTGTTATGGACACCATTGATGAAACTTTTAAAAATACCTAGAATTTTTTGCCTTTGAGAAGAAATAGGAAGGTGTACTATAAGGAGACGAAATTGCGCGCGGTTGTGGTTGGTTTCCATTGAAATTGAAATCAATAATCCAACAAAAAAAACCTACATAAAATTAAAGATTACCTTTTACGGAAAGACTCCGATCCACTCTAAGAGTAGCAACGGCCACTAAGAATGCTAGATTGACATACATGTGGATCGTTGCCGAGTGGGAGGTCGGTGAGAACTTTTTTCGCCAGTTTGGGTGGGCGTCAGCGTGGGCTAGGAGACAGTGAGGAACCAACTGAGATTTTGAGATATTAAGGAATTGGGAACGAGAAATAAAGGAGAATTTTTTTTTTTTTTTTTTTTTTTGAGGAAAGAGAACTCAATAAGAACGATTATGTTTTTATTTTATTTTTTAGTATCAAAATGTTACAACCCCACATAAAATCAAAGTGTTATAACTAAGTGTTACCTAATATCAAAATGATACAATCAAGTGTTATCTAATATAAAAGTGTTACAACCAAGTTTTACATAAAACTAAAGTGATACTCAAGTGTTACTTATATATCGAATAAGTTCATAACTATAAAAGTGTTACCATTTGGTGTTACCTAATGTCACTTTTGTACTAGTGACAGCCAATCCATTTTGGTTGGTCCATGATATGGGTCCAATAGTAGTGTAGTTGGATGGGGCTTGCAAAGACCTTTCCAACGATATATTATAAGCCCAATTCTAATGAATATTGAGGAAGTTATGGACAATTTACTAAACTGGGCCCGGTTTGAGCTTTATATACGGCCCAATGATCTAGGGGAGGGCCTAATATGATTTATCATTCCTAATGCAATTAGGAATGGTTTTAGTCTTCTAGAATCTTCTAGAAGGTTCTTTTCATTCCTAATTCAATTAGCATTGATAAATTGACTTTTGACTTTTCAGAGTTTTAATTAAAATCAAATAGCATTTTCGAGGAAATTATATGATTTTATCCTCCAGTACGGTATATTTATCTGATTTTCGAAAACGCGTTAAAATCAGGCTTGGCGCCTAACCCCAGGCCTTGGCGTCTAGAACCATGCCTGGCGCCTGGCGCTAGCCATTAGCGCCTGGCACTAGTGTTGGTGCCTGGCGCCAGTTAGCCAAGGGTGGCGCCAGCTCTGTTTTTTGTGCGTCAGACTCTGTTTTGTTTAATTTATCTTTTTGGCTGATTTTCTCTATAAATATCGTATTAAAAACTCCGTTTTCATTCACCTATTCTCACTAATCATTCACCAATTCATCATCTACATCCATCATTCACCTACAATCAGTTTTAATTAGCATTCTCTTAATCATTCAATTCTTTCTTCTTACTTTGCTTTTTTCATACAAAATTCCGTATTCACAAGATCTAGAAACACCTAGCCATATTCGAAGTTGCCTTCGCCCTAGACGTGAAAGGTTTAATTTCTGAGGGTTTGGTCCCAAATCTCTATTTCAATTATTTAATTTAATTGGTTGTTTATTATTTTCCTTAAAGTTACTAACGTGTGTATTTTGTTATTAGAAAGAGTTACGAGGCATCAAAGTAAGTACTTTAATTGTTTTAATTGATATTATGATGTAGAAATCACGTTTATATTGTTATCATGATGTTCCTAGTATCATGTCTAGGGTAACTTTAATATTAAATATGATTGTTATGATGCTTCATATGTTCTTCCTAATATTTATTCATGTTAGGGTTAAAGATTTGATCTTGATTGCTTAGTGACATGCTAGAGTTTGTTATTAATCTTGTTAGTATCATGCCTAGGATCTTGCTATTATTATTATGCTTTAATATTAACATGAACATGATTATGATTATAATTGTTATGATTTATGATGATTATTATTATAATGATTATATTTTTATTTATTATTATGATTGTCTTAATTATAATTTATTTTTATGATTTTATAATGATGATATTTATCATGATTATTTATTATGTTGCTTGATGATATTTATTGTTATTGCTTGATCACACCTTTTATTGCATGTTTAAAGGGAATTTGTACTTGTAATCACGCTTAATAAGATATTTAATAATCTTGTTTAGGGTTAATGTGATTATAATTCAAGTGATCGCCATTAATAGTTTGTTTGTGCATTAAATTCAACCAACATAGATTAAACAGGTTTAGGGTTAATCCTATTGATTGCATGTTAATTAGAAAGCGCACATGAATATGATCAGAATAAAGTAGAGGCCTATTATTAGGGCAGGTTCAATCTCTTTTAGGTTGGATTTGTACCATCATCCCTGAACCCTTATTTGGTTCTAGACCTTATGGAGTTGATGATCTCTTGGATCGTTAAGGGGTGTAACCTTCACCTCGTGAACGGTTTACAAGTTCCTAAAAAACTTGTTGGCGACTCTTTTGCTCTATCTTCTTCCCTTTTGGACGCCACCGTACTTTAGTGTATGATCACAGTGGGGTTCAAGCTAGTGGGATTTAAAGGCTTGAAATTATTCCCTACAGTTTTTGGCGACTCCACTGGGGAGGATTTCTATTTTAATTCCTGAATTTGTTTCGGCAATGATTTAGAATGAGTGGATGAGACTCGAAAAGTTCTAAGTATTTCATGTGCGTAATTTTGATTAACATTATTGTCATATGCATAAAAAAGATCTTATTTGAAAGACCATCCGTAATGAGTTAAAAACATAGGATTTTACACGTAGGAAATTTGAGGAATGTCTTTCACAACTAGGACTGAAATATCACCGCGCGAAACTAGAAAATTTTATCGAGCACAGAAAGCTGCTGAGGCATGTGGGAAGTAGCGTCAGGGGCCAGAGCATTGGCGCCAGTATTTTAACCGTAGCGCCAGACGCCAGCATTAGCGCCAGGCGCTACAGTTAAAAGCTGGCGCCAATCTCTGTTTGATGGCGCCAACCTCGCCCAATACCGAGCCAGAAATATGCGTTCTAATTTCGACCAGTTTTTCGTATTGTTTGCTCGATCCTACTTCCTGATTGAATTTTTTCTCACTTTTCTGAAACCCATATGTGTTCTACATATGGACATGACCCTCTGGGAATTCATGCTCCATCTACCCGATTGAACACTCCGTGCAACAAAGGGTACATCCGAGATGTTGAATTCACCAAACCATGGAAGTGAGTTTTTTCTAAAACTCGCGGTGTCCCATCCACTCGCGCCAACCCTTCACGGTTAGGCTTCCGTGCGGTGCATCCGGACAATTAACCATGGACCCTCTTTGACTAAACCATATCCCGAACTTTGGAGAACTAGAGCCATGGTTAGGTTGCAAACGCATTGCATCATATTGTGCCTACTTGACTAATTGTGCATTATTTGTTGTGCATATATATTCTATATTTCTCTTAACCGTTTGTTGACTTGTGTTGAGACTAAATAAATTAACGACTTAAAGAACTTTGCCTAATTAATTAATTAATTTGAGTCAATAAAGTCTACTATTTGAATCGGAATTGACCTAGTACGACTTTATGCATACCCCAGTTGACTAATAACACCGAAAATAGTCCCAGACCGAAGCTCCATTATTGGCGCCAAGGTCTGAGCTGTAGCGCCACATTATGGAGTGTAGCGCCTGACGACAGTTCTGTCGCTTGGCGCCAAGCCCCACAGTGTGACGCCAGTCCTGTCGCTTGGCCGACAGTTCGGATTATTGGTCGAGTCATCACCTAGGGTCTAATTAATCAGTCTTCTGTTTAATTCGGTTAATTTTGCTGTCAATAATATTTAATTGAATCAATGATCAAGTTTAGGCACTAAGTCCCATGGTCTTACACAAGAGTCCAAGCATGTCACTTACACTCAACGCACACACCAATGCACATACTTTGACCATGATTAAGAGAGTCTTGTGTGCGCGTTTTTTCCGTCATTTTTTTTAGGGGGGTAAGTCGGATATTAATCCTCCGATAAAAAATAATAATACTTAGTTCCCTAAGAATATGTACATTATTTTTGCTTTTCTTTTTCCCTTAAAATAAACCATAAAGTCAAGTTGATTCGAGTCAAGTAATTAAAACGCAAAATGGTTTAATTTACAGCGCGTGATCAAGAAAGGAAGGACGGTTAATCAAAGATAACCTCTTCGTACAAGTCCAACTTTTCGACAAACCCATAGCTCGCAAGAGAAAAGCTAAGACTATAATGGCAACTCAAGAAGAAGTCAATGATCTCAAGAACCAACTGGCTACCGTGACTGAGACACTGAAGCTTCTCGCACTTAGGATCGATGATCCCTGTGAAGCAACAACAAATGGACCTCATGCAAGAGAGTTTAAGAAAGTTGTCTAGTGACTACAAGTTTCAAGAGCTTACATCACAAGGGGTCTCGGTGGACAAAGAGCTTCTTCCGCAGAAGTTCAGCGCCAACGACATCCCAAAATTCAGAGCAATTGACAACCCATACTTTCATTTAAGAGCATTCGAAACCATAATGAGTATTAAGGGTGTCGATAAGAAGGTCTTCCCTTCTCTATTCTCACTATCTCTCGAGACCGTTTGCCAACAATGGTTCTTTTCTCTCGAGAAAGAAAAAACCTCTACATGGGAGTCAATAGCAAACGCTTTCGTTGATAGGTACAAGTGCAACATTCAAGTCGAGACTGACCATAGAGAACTTGAAATCCTCAAACAAAAAGAAAATGAAGGCTTTACCTCTTTCTTTAACAAGTGGAGAGAAACCTCAGCTAAGATGATTGAGGTGCCAAGTGAAAAAGAATCTGTGAGACTGTTCATCAAGAATCTCCAAGAAAAATATTCCAAGCATCTCAAATATCAAAATAATCTCCATACTTTCAAGGTCGTTTATGACATTGGGATCAACATTGAAGATGACTTGGCTAAATCAAAAGCTGCCAACAATAACTCCAACAGTGGCTGGAAAGGAAAGAAGAACGACAATCCTTCTTCTTCCAAAACCGCCCACTCAAATAATGTTAGCACCTTTAATTTAGGAGAAGTTCTTGCCATGAACAACCAAGGACAGAAGAAACCATTTAGGAGGAACTTCACTCCTATTGGCATGAGTTATGATACCGCATTTGATCGATTAAATGCAAAAGGTATTATAACTCATATTGGACCATTTGGGGACCAACCGGTTGAGAAGAGGTCGGTTAACTGGAACCCCAATGCACACTGCAAGTATCACAAAGGTAGGGGCCATTCCACTGAAAGCTATTGGAAGCTTAAGGAAGCTATCCAAGACCTAATCGACAACAACAAACTGTCGTTGCCCCCTGCCAGTAAGAAGCCAAGCATCGACAATGCACCTCTAGCTCATACCCTGGCTATCTCCGATGAGGAAAACGAGGTTGACCCCTCCTCTCTCATTAAACCTGTCAAAGAAATCAGTGCCATAGAAAAAGAAGAGGAGATCTTTTTCGATGTCAAGGATAGCCTTCCAGAACTGGCAAATAAAGATGATATACAATTGCTCACACTATCTATGAAGGAGGTATCGCAATTACTACGTGAAGCTCTCAAAGTTATGAACGAACTCCATAATTAATATGATGAGGTTCCACTTCCGAAAGAAGAACCTTAAAAATAATTCACACCAGTGAGAACGACTTATGAGGCAAAGCACTTTCCCTTACAAGTCACTGAAAAACCCAAGAAGAGCAATAGAATCTACACTCCGATTAGGATCCCATATGCGCAAATGTTTGAAATGCTCTCCGAGAGTGGCGAGGACAAACCTCTCGAACCGAGACCATTCGAGTCATTGAAAAGGACAGATAGATATTACTGTTAGTATCATCAATCAGGGGGTCACACTGTAGAAAACTGTTTCAAATTCAAGAATTTGGTACAGAAAATGATTGATGAAAAGAAACTGGTCCAATTTCAACAAGAAGAGGATACAACCATTAATGGAGTCTGGGACAGTGATGAAGAAGATGTCTATCTAAAGGACATAGTAGGACCTTCACCTTCTGTGTCATACACCACAGATGATATTTGGGCTGAAGAAGATTCATTGATAGATGTCCTCACAAGATCTGGGAGAATGCAACCTCCCGTTTCAACACAACCTATGCCAACCATACACCAAGTTCCCATACCTATCATCGAAGACAATGACATTGTTAAACAGTTTAAGAAAACAAAAGTTGAGATGAATGTATGGAAACTTCTGGCAACATCTCGAGAGCATAGGTTGGCTGTAATGAATGCCTTGGATAAAATCGGGATAGATTCTGACACTACTCCTGAGGGACTAGCCAACTTCCTCACAAGTGACCTTCCTAGTCCGATTAATTTGATCACCTTTTTTGACAAAGATTTACCTCCAGAAGGTGACAAACATTACTAGGAATTAAACCTCACACTAGTTTGCAAAAGGATGAATGTTCCTATTACTCTTGTAGACAATGGATCAGCCATCAACGTTTGTCCACTTAGAACTGCGAGGATGCTCGGCATAAGGGATGAAGACTTAACTCCGTCCACACAAGGAATAAGGGCCTACGATAACACTCGTCGTCAAGCTCTTGGCAAGATTACCCTAAATATAACGGCAGGAGCAATAGAACATGCTACCACTTTCCAATTAGTAGACATCAAAGCTTCATTCAACTTATTGTTGGGACGCCCTTGGCTTCATGATCTAAAGGTCGTCCCTTCATCCCTCCACCAACAAGTAAAATCTATAGTTGGAGGAATTCCAATCACCATAGATGCTTCGCCCATGAGAATCAAATCCATAGAGAATCCAATCATTAACATAGAGCACGACGAGGATGATGAAGACCTATGGGGCTTTAACGAAGAAGTCTCCTTAATCCAGGAGGATGAAGGGACCCCTCTTTGCCATGACCCCCATTCTAACATGATTGTCAACACCATGCTGAAGAAACAAGGACACTTCCCTGGGATGACCCTAGGGAAGAATAAAGGAATGGAAAAACCGTTGGAGTTACCTGGCCTCCCTAAGTTAGACACTTTCGGACTTGGTTTTGAATCGACTCGGAAGGATATCAAGCAAGCCCAGGAAAAGTTGAAAGCACGTAGGGACGCTCGCATTCAAAAGAAAGCAATTCCAATGGATCAGTACCCCCTTACGCTTAATGGTCAGTTCATAAAAGAGGGAGAGGACTATCCATGTCATGAATTTCCCGAGCCATTCGTAGTAAACGGCATAAGACAACCGAGATTCGAGATTTTCTTGGATTCCTACTTCACTGATGAAATCCCAACTCCTGTCCATAAGGAGAAAGCACCCCCATGCTTCGACTTTAACGTCATGGGATTACTGTTTGGGCGAGAAAAGAATGAGCCAACTTATGAAGAAGATAACTCCTCGCTCATTCAAACAGTCCTACAAAGTGAAAGCTTCGACCACTCAAAGCTAATTACTCCAGCTGAAGGATCACTACAAGGGTGGCGCAAGACTATCAAAGTGACTACTCCAAGCGGAAGGAAGATATCAATCACGACAGGACAGGGACCGATGTTTGAGGAGTCGTCTGAGTTAGAGTCCGAGTCAGAGTCTTTCCCTTTAGAGTCTTCTAAGTCTTTAGTAGTAACACCTCCCCCTCTTATTTCTTCTCCTAGGATAGTTAGTGATCCAGTCCCTGAGGACATATCACTCTTTGATGTAATGATCTCAGAGTATAATAATATTTCTCATTCTCCTTACTTCTTGTGTTCCTCCCTAACCCAAGATGACGAGCATTGCTTAGCTAACGATGAAAAAGCAAAGAAATTATTAAAGCAATGGAAACACTCGAAAAGAAAACACCGGTAATTGAAGAGACTGAAACAGTTGATATCTCGAATGGTTCAACTCATAAAAGAGAAGTTAAAATCGGATTAACATTGAATAAACAAGAAAGAACCGATTTAATTAACTTACTTAAATAATTTATCGATGTATTTGCTTGGTCATATGAAGATATGCCAGGCATTAATAGAGAAATAGCTCAACACACTATACCACTAATTCCAGGAATGAAACCTGTAAAACAAAAGTTGCATCGAATGAAACCCGACGTAGCACTTAAAATAAAAGAAGAAGTTCAAAAACAAATAACTGCAGGTTTCATCAAGGTATCCAAATACCCTGAATGGGTCGCCAACGTCATCCCAGTTCCGAAGAAAGACGGAAGGGTAAGAATGTGTGTCGACTATCGAGATCTAAATAAGGCAAGTCCAAAGGACGACTTCCCTTTGCCACACATCGATATTCTGGTAGATAACACGGCAAATCACGCACTTCTCTCGTTCATGGATGGGTACGCAGGTTACAACCAGATTCTCATGGCAGAAGAAGACATGGAGAAAACAACCTTTATAACACCATGGGGCACTTACTGCTACACGGTAATGCCATTCGGGTTGAAAAACGCGGGTGCTACTTACCAACGTGCAGCAACTGCCTTACTCCATGACATGATGCACAAAGAAGTCGAGGTATATGTCGATGACATGAATGTAAAATCAAAAGACCGTCCAGGCCATCAAGTAGACTTAAGGAAATTTTTCGAAAGGCTAAGAAAATATAACATGAGGTTGAATCCATCAAAATGTGCTTTTGGAGTCACCTCAGGCAAGCTCTTGGGATACGTCATAAGCTCTAGAGGAATAGAGGTAGATCCAATCAAGATTAAAGCAATCATGTCAATGCCACCGCCCAAGACTGAGAAACAGATTCGAGGATTTATTGGCCGGTTGCAATACATAAGTAGGTTCATATCAAAACTGACGACAATATGTGAACCAATCTTCAAGAAGCTCAAAAAGAATGTACCAGTAATATGGGATGACGACTGTCAAAAAGCCTTTGAAAAGATCAAAGCCTATCTCGCAAATCCTCCCGTATTAGCGCCAGCACTTCCCAGAATACCTCTTAGGTTATATTTGACGGTTACCAAAGAGACGATGGGAGCCATGCTAGCACAAGAGGTAAAAGGCAAAGAGAACGCAATCTATTACCTAAGTAAAAAGATGCTTGAATACGAAACACGCTATACACCGCTTGAGAAATTGTGCCTCGCCTTGGTGTGGGCCACAACTATGTTAAGACATTACATGTTGGTGCATACCGTTTTCGTAGTCTCCCGATTAGATCCACTCAAGTATCTGTTCGAGAAATCTACACTCAATGGACGCATTTCAAGATGGATAGTCAATCTAGCCCAGTTCAATGTAAGGTTTATGCCACAAGAAGCTATCAAAGGATCCGTGGTGTCAGACTTTCTAGCAGAATTTCCAATAGAAGACTCGACGCCAGTACAAGACAATGAATTTCCAGATGAAGACCTAATGGTTACCGAAGATGATACTTGGACCTTGTATTTCAACGGAGCCTCAAACCAAAAGGGGTGTGGCGTCGGAGTACTACTAGTATCACCTAAAGAAGAGCAGGTTCCAATCTCAATAAAGCTTGATTTCGACGTTACCAACAATGCTGCTGAATATGAAGCATGCGTGGTAGGCCTTGAAACAGCTTTGGCATTGGGAGTAAAGAAGTTAAGGATATTCAGGGACTCTTCTTTGATCATCAATCAGATATCTAAAAGGTGAAAAGTAAGGAGCGAAAGTCTAGCCCCTTATCAAACCTACCTGGAAATGCTCACTGATCAATTAGACAAGGTAGAATATACATATCTACCTAGAGAGGAAAACCAATTTGCCGATGCCTTGGCAAGATTAGCCTCAATGGTTAGGATTCCCACGGAAATCGAGCAAATGCCTCTAACTATCGAAAAAAGGCACAAACCAGCATATATCCAGGCTATAGAAGACGACGACTTAGTCCAAGAAGAAGAAGAAGAAGAAGAAGAACCGTGGTACACGGATATACTTAATTATGTCACCAATGGAGGATACCCTCCTCATGCTGACAATAGAGCAAAGCGAGCATTAAGACTTTTGGCTTCTCAATATGTACTCATAGACAACGAGCTACATAAAAGGGTACCGAAAGGTCGAGCTCTCCTATGCGTAGGAAAGAAGGATGCACAAAGAGCAATGCGAATAATCAACGAAGGAATCTGTGGGACGCATATAAATGGCAAAATGTTAGTCCAGAAAATAATGCGAGAAGGATATTATTGGACTACAATGAATAGGGATTGCCATCAATACGTAAGAAGATGCTCTAAGTGCCAAATTTATGCCAATTTGCAACATGTCCCTCCATCTTTGCTCTACACCTACACATCGCCATGGCCATTCTCTACATGGGGAATTGACATCATTGGCAAAATCACTCCCCTAGGAACAGGAGGCCACAAATTCATCCTAGTAGCAATCGATTACTTTACAAAGTGGGTCGAAGCGCAATTGTACGCTAAACTCACTTCAAAACATGTAGCACTCTTTATCGAAAGAAATATTATTTGTCGATATGGAGTCCCACATGAAATGATAAGTGACAATGGAACTCACTTTCAAGCCGAATGTGAAGAATTGCTACAAAAATATGGCATTCAACATCATCATTCTTCCCCTTATAGACCTCAAGCAAACGGAGCAGTTGAGGCAGCTAATAAAAATTTAAAGACGATCATCGAGAAAATGACAGAAAATTATAAGGATTGGCCTGACAAGCTTCACTTCGCATTGTGGGGTTATCGCACGTCAATCCGTACATCAACAGGAAATACGTCATTTTCCTTGGTATATGGAATGGATGCCGTACAACCTGTCAAATTAGAAATACCATCTCTACGCATTGCGCTAGAGAGTAAACTCGATGAAGTTGAATGGACTAGGGCAAGATACGAAGAATTGATTCTACTCGACGAAAAACGACTAGAAGCTCTACATCACACTCAGTGTTACCAGACTCGTATGGCTAGGCATTTTAATAAGAAGGTCAAGACAAGAAATATCAAAGTAGGAGATTTGGTATTAAAAGCACTAAGGAAAAATGTTTTAGACCCAAGGGGAAAATTTAGACCTAATTGGTCCGGACCCTACATTGTCAAAACAATCCTGTCAGGAGGTGCAGCGAAACTAACTGATATGGATGGCAATGAATTCTCAAACATGACAAATCTTGACCAACTTAAGAAATACTACCCATAATTACTTGAGTAGGATACTCAAGAGAGCTACGTTCGGCCTGATTCCTTAAGAAAGGATACGTAGGCAACCCTTTACGGGTGCGGCCACTTTATATTTCGACATCTCCGCGTTCCAGAATTAATTAAATATTCAACAGAAAATCGGCGAATTATTGGCGTCGCAGAATAGAACCTGGCGCCAGCCAGAAGTCATCAGCGCCAGCCGATGAAATTGGCGCCTGGCGCCAGACTTCAATGGCAGGTGCCAAATACCAATAACTAACGTCAATTCGGAAATAAACTCTGGGCGAATTTCGGTGTTTTTCGGAAAATTTTCGACTTCCGTGCTCGAAGAATTTCAGGAAAATTAATTTTTCGATTTTCATTGCTTTAATAAAATAAATTTAAAGTAAATAATTCAATTAAAAGCTGAAATTTCATTAATAAAATAAAATTACATTATTGATGGAATTTAAATAAAGCTGAAATAAATTAACTTTAAATAAAAATAACAATCTAAGTCTAATAAATTTAAAGTTAAGCAATGCTCTTAATCTTTCTTTTCCTTTCTAGCTCTTTTCAAATTTTTGTCTGCTTCCTCCTCTTCATCCATAACTTTAGCTAGTAGGCATCCTTTAGAGGACCTACATTCAATTTTGGAGTAGATGGTCTCCCCTTCAGCTAACACTCCATGCTTCTTTTCCACCCAAGCCTTTTTATCTGTGGTGTTAGCTTTCCTTTTCCCTTTATCTTTGGTAGTATTTTTCTCCCTAGGCATTGTAGGTGTTTTAAATTCAATTCTTGCACCTAGGCGTTCCTTGGCAGGAATCACCCTGTCACCTAGACGATTATATTCTTCACATCGGTTCTACCCTGATCAATCGAAGATTTTTTCAGCAACCACTTCCTTACATCATTGGGCAAAGAAGGAGAAACCTTTTGGGTAATCACTTCCCATAAAGGTCTAGCGCTCCAGTAAGCATCAAATCTATCTACTTCTTGAGATACAGGGTACTCATAGGGAGGACGAAGATCCCCGGAAGAAATATTCTGAAGCAAGCCGTATTGTCTTTTTACCCTGCAGGGATAATAATAAGTTACACGAGACAAGCTTGGAAGACGGTAGAAAGGTTGCTTGTTAACACCAACCATCCTTTCTATTTTCCACCATGGGACGACCCACTTGATAGCAAAATCACGTGATTCGAAGACTTTTCTCCACCCATGGCGCCCAATTTTAGGAATGCGCTTCTTCCTTCTCACGAAGCAATTGGGAGTATACTTTTCAATATCGTCCGGAGGGCTAATTAATCCTAGCCTCTCCATTAGCCACATCTGTGAAAAAATTGCAATGCAATTAAATTAATATTACAATACAAAAATATATTTCTTTTGATTTTTGTAATTAAAAATATTATTTTTCTACCTGTAATAAAATTGGAGAGCCGCGAAAAGGCGCTTTTGGGTCCCTTTTCAATTCATCCAGACTAATCATAGTCTCTCCAACTATCAATGGCATTGGATTTCTCCCTGATTCAATTTCTTCTAAAACAGTGGTTATAATTGATTGGCCCTCATTATTTTTACCATTACTAAGGAAAAATTGATTAAGCATGCAAAACAGGAACGCCCTTCTTCTATATATATGAAAAGATTCAGAAAGAGGTTTATCAAAATAATGGCGTGCAAATTCTTTCAAATTAACTATGTTGCCATCTACTATTTTTGATAAATCCCTTTCTTTAAAATTAAAGAAGCGCTCAAAATCCTTATAATAATATGCATCTACTCTAGGGATTGCTATAAGGTCTATTGCAGGGAAGCCTAAAATAGCACCTAATTCCTCCGGCAAAGGGTTAATCTCATCATACCCTATTCTGAAACAATGAGTATCAACATTCCAAAATTCTAAAGCGGTATGTATGAAGTCTAGGTGAAGATCTACCCCTTTGATGCCATAAATTCCCCCCAGGTGAAATAAATCTAATTCTTTTCTCTCCCTCGCATTAAGAGATCGACACCATTCATTAGTGTATTGGGTGAAGATTTTGGTGACTAAAGACATGATTATTGTTTTTTCTAAAGAAGAGAATTATTTATTCACTGGAATTATGAGAAGAATCGGCTGGGCAGGGGGATATTTATACAGAAATTGCGAGGAATTTTAATCAGAATGAAATACAGTATCATCGTCAATTGGCGTCACAATCCCGTGATTGGCGCTAACCGCCAGCGCTTGGCGCCACACGCTAAGTGTAGCGCCTGGCGCCGCGCGCCATAGTGTGGCGCCAGCTGACGCCAAGTTGCCAGACCAGCCGCGCGTGCTCAACATGCGTTTTTAATATTAAACTCGAGTCGGTTAATGACTTTATGGCTCCGTTTAATTTTCCTAAACGTCCTTTTTTTTATCCTTTTTCTTAATTAATTAAATATAACTATTATTTTTAAGGTTAATTTTTAAATTACCACCCAACAATGTAACCATTTTTTTAACTAACCACCCGTTTACTTTTTAATTTTAAATTACCACCTCTTAAATTAAATAAATGCTCATATTACCACCTATTTTAAAAATCCGGTGGATTTTTCGTCTGTAGGCCCCACCTAACACTTATTTTTACCCTTTTGATTGATTTTTCCCCGATTTTTCTCTTTAAAAATGCTCTCTAAACTTGAATTCACATTTCCTTCACCAAATTCTACCAAATTTAAAAGAGAAAAATGTGAATTGAAGTTAGGAGAGCGTTTTTAAAGAGAAAAATCAGGGAAAAAATCAGTCAAAAGTGTCAAAATAAGCATTGGGTGGGGCCCATAGACAGAAAATCCACCGGATTTTTAAAATGGGTGGTAATTTGAGCATTTATTTAATTTAAGGGGTGGTAATTTAAAATAAAAAATTAAACGGGTGGTTAGTTCGAAAATGATTAAATTGTTGGGTGGTAATTTAAAAATTTTGCTATTTTTAATTTATATTATTCTTTTTGGACTTTATTTTAAATTCCAAACACCCGACATTTTATTCGCTTTTTTCCTTTTTCCTTTTTTCTTTTTGGGGGAGAGAGTCGGATACCCTCCATCAATAATAAAAATGACGGAATTTTTGCGCAAAATTGTTTGTCACACTTTTCTTGCACACACTAACATACACATAATAATAACAATCAAATAAACTCATAAAAACATAAATATACAAAATGTATAATGAGTTTAAGGCAAAGTTCTAGGAAAAGTCAAAATAAAATATACACAGGAACAAACTACGACGCCGGAGGACGTAGGCCCATCATATCATAAAATTGCGCCGTACGAGGAGTCACCTCTCCACCATCTCCAGCTCCAGTCTCCGTAGGAGGAGGAAGACTCAATATAGGACCACTCCAGCTAGGATCAACCTGAGGCTGAGGCCGCGGAGGCTGCTGCGATGACGAGCCTATCTCGTACATCCCACCACCTCTGAAAGCCGAGGTAACCTCTCCTACCGGTGCAGCATGAGCACCCTCAGAAGAAAATCCCGAGCCCTCAGCAACGTCAGCACAGGCATCCTCGGAGCAACCACCTCTACCCCTTGACGAAGTACGACGACGTCTCGAGCTGGACCTCGCCGGATCCCTCCGCCCCTCAGGTCTCGCGCGGGTGTGAGAAGCGATAGGCTGGCCCTGCAAAAAGTATTAAATCAGAAACAGGGCAAAATTGAAAAACAGTAATGCAAGGTGTAGACACCTAAAAATGTCTCCCCAAAACCAAACCCGATGATAAATAACCTTTCACCGCCACTATTGGTCGGGTTTAGTATTTAATCCCGAGAGTGCTTAAAGAATCGTATCTTATTAAATTCTTGTTTTTGAAAGGTCTATGGATCAGTCTTGGTGTTTGGTAAAAGCATAGTTTTAATTTGTTAATTAATTTTAAGCCCAAACCTTTTATTTTATTTTTGGCCCAAATATTTTATTTATTTTTGTTATTTTCTTATTTTTAGCCCGAATAATAAAAGTCAGAAAAAAAAGCCCGAAATTATCAATCGACACTTAAAAAAGCCGAAAGAAATTAGGGTTAAAAATGAATTTAGACGAAAAAGTGGACTGGAACTGACCGTGTCACGGTCAAGCTTGACCGTGTCACGGGAACTCTTCCCGTCTGACGGTGGGACTTCCCGTGACACGGGAGGTCTGCCGTGACACGGGAAGTTCCGTGTCCTTTTCGCGTAAACCTTAACGCGTTTTCCGTTCCGTTTTCTAAAAATTTCCCGCGACACTCCAAAACTGACCGTGTCACGGGAACTTGTACCGTCTGACGGTACAGTCTAACCGTGTCACGGTACAGTCTGACCGTGTCACGGGATGCATTTTTAGGGTTTTTATCATTTTAGGGTTCCGTGTGCTCCCTCAGCACATTTCCCTATAAATACCCCCTCGTTTCTGATGAACGGGAGGAGCAGAATTCGATTATTCTTACTTTCTCTCTTCTATGCTATTAACCTAAACACTAGCCTACCCTTTTCACTTCAAAATTCCTTCTTCAAGCACTCAAAGGAGTCCATATTTTACTCGAGGTTCTGTCCTTAAACCAAGGCGTGAAAGGTAGAATCGTTTGAGGGTTTGGCCCCAAAATCAACTTTATTTTATTTAATTTAACTTAGTCATTGCTTTGTTATTTCCTTGAAGTTACTAACTCGTTTATTATTTTGTAGTTGCAAACAAACAGATTCAAAGTAAGGATCATGCTCTTTTTATTATTATTGTTCTTCTAACAATTTTTATGTTGTTGGAATTATGATTAAATTGGTTTTTATGTCGATATTGATTCTATTGTATTTTTTATGATCACCATATTGCATGTTAAAGGGAATATGTAATTGAAAATCACGCCTAATAAGACAATTTGGACAACCGGTTTAGGTTCCTTTTAATCTTGTTGTTTAATCAAGTGATCACAATATTTTAGAATTATATGTTGCATTAATATTCAACCAATTTAGCTTAATAATAGTTTGGAGCAAATTGAATATTTTGTTTGTATGCCTTTGAGATCGCAGGAATCACTTTTCACTATAAGAATCGAGTAGAGGCCAATACGGGCGAATGTGACTCCATGACTCACTTCGTACCATCATCCCCGATCCTCCTTTCGTGGTTCCGAACCATATGGAGTTAGTAATCTCGTGGATTATGAATGGGGTGTAACCTTCACGGGTCAATCGTTGTTGCCTATCGTTGTCCCTTATCGTGGTTGCCTTTTTATGATCCGTGGACGGTTTACAAGTTCCTTAAAAACTTGTTGGCGGCTCCCTACTTTATTTGTCCCTAATCAGTGTCCCTAATCGTAATGTCAATTCCCACTTCCTATGAGTGTCAAGCATATTCACAACATGCTTTTACCGTAGGCGCACTTCGAGCGACGCCTACAATTTGGCGACTCCACTGGGGAGGATTCTTAATTATTTATCGATTTGAGTGATCGGTATTTAATTAAGATGAGTGGATGAGACTTAAAAGATTCTTGAAAAAATATTCCTGTGATTAATTTGGCATTTTTGCATCTGCATAGACGTTTTAACGTCGCATTCAGGTCTGTACCGTAGGAAAAATTGGATAACTTGGTTGCGCGCAAAAGCAAACAGGGCACCAGTCAGATTTTCTGACTGCCGTGTCACGGCAGAGTCTGCCGTGTCACGGTACAGTGTACCGTCTGACGGCACATTGTACCGTGACACGGGAATTACTGCCGTGTCACGGCAGTCCTAAAATCAGTCCGGTGACCTATTTTCTTATCCCACAGTCGACTTCCTTCGATTTTTCTTAAAAAACGTATGTGTTCTACATGCGTCTTAGCCCCGGGGAATTTAAGCTCTATCAACCCAAAAACGCTCATGGCAATAAGGGTTCATCCGAGTCATTAAATTCACCCAAACTAAGGAGTCGAGTTCGATTTCATCACGAACTCGCGGAGCCGCCCGTTGGCATACACCCTCAAGGGAGGCTGCCTTGCTAACGCGTCCAAACTCTTAACCATGGTACCCTTTTGACACCCAAAGCTTGACCAATAGTTGAACATAGATCTTGACTTTAGGTTGCGAACTTTTTTTGCATCATCGTGCCTAAATGCTATGTGTTTGTTCGGTGCTAACCCTAATGTGTTTGCTCTTTTTGTTTGACCCATGACCGAGGGTTTTTATTCTCACATAGTAATTAGTACGGACTTAAAATCGATTAAAATCTGAAAAAAAATCACAAAACTGACCTGGAACTGCGCACCGTGTCACGGCATTTTCTGCCGTGTCACGGCATTTTCTGTCGTGTCACGGTGAACAGTTCCGTGACACGGTAAAGGCTACCGTCTGACGGTAAGCCTTAACCGTGTCACGCCAGTCTGTACCGTGACACGGTGCCCAGGAAAGTGTCCCGACAGTCTTTTTTCTCGATTTTTGTGTCCAGTATTGAGTCGTGTCTAGTTATACGGTCAAAACACGTGTCTATAACCTCACCTAATCACTCACATATTATGTCCGCACTTTTTTTAGTCATGCACCACTTTTGACCGTATTTTAGGGAAGTTTCGTTTGTGTCGTTTTTTTTTTTCGGAGTAAGTCGGATGGTATCCTCCCATGTTTTCTTTTTTTTTTTTTTTTTTTTAATAAGTAGAGCTTCGATAAAAAAAAAAAAAAAAAAACAAAAAAAAAAAAAAAATTCTTTAATCCGGATAGGTTAAGGTCAAGTTTGGTCATTAAAGGTGTGTTTGTTTCGGTGTCACAGCACTTGGGCAAGAAGCAAGGGTAGATTGTTACGGTTCGAGTCCATACCTCAACAACCTCTTGTACCAAAGAAGCGTACAAGGAAACCACCTCAGTCATCTCCACAAGATCCGTCTCCAGTCTACTTTCAACCAATGGCCACTAAGGAAGACATCGAGAACCTCAACAGGACAATCGAAAGATTGTCTGACATGATGCAGATACTCACTACTAGAGTCAGCACTGTAGAGCAAGACAAGCAAAACAGCGTCACTACTGCTGCGATGGACAAGATCAAGGAACAAATGAGCAAGATTTCCGAAGAGTTCACTTATGTGGAACAGCCTATCACCTCCTCGTCTATAAGAGAGAAGCTCCCTGAGAAGTTTTCCACTGCTGATATTCCCAAATTCAAGCCTACTGATAATCCACTTTTCCATTTGAAGGCTTTTTCTGCAACTATGGCTCTTAAGGGAGTAGATGTGACACTCTTCCCTACGGTGTTTCCTCTTTCCTTAGAACATGCCTGTCAACAGTGGTTCTATTCTCTTGAATCCAAGCATGTCACGACCTGGGAGGATGTTACTGAAAGCTTTATGAATCGGTACAAGTGTAACATCCAGGCCAAGACTTCTGAACGTGAACTCTCCATTCTCAAACAGAAAGAGAATGAAGGCTTCAGCACTTGGAAAAACAAGAAGAACGACACTCTTTCTTCTTCGTCTTCTAAGCCCAATAATGCTGCCAACAATATCAACATCAATGATGTGCTGGCCCTTAATGCCTCTACTCAAAGATTCCAAAGGCAAAGGAGGATTTATACGCCTTTGGGAATGACGTATGATGCGGCTTATGACCGTCTACATGGTCAGGGACTGATTATGCCAATTGGACCATTTCCAGAACCTCGACCTGAGAATAGAACCGCCAACTATGACCCCAATGCTTATTTCAAGTATCATCAAGGCAAGGGTCATAACACTGAGAAGTGTTGGAGGCTGAAAGACGCAATCCAATACCTGATAGATGCTAACCAACTTCCTGTCCCTCCAGGGGGAAAGAAGCCTAACATTCAAACAGGTCCTCTTTCTGATGCTTTGGCTATCATGGGAGATGAAGTCTCCTTTGATCCGTCAATACTCATTCAACCTGTGAATAAACCTCTGCCGGAAGTTGTATTTATCTCAAACACTGAAGAAGTGAATGGGATTTGGGATAGTGATGATGAAGATGTCTATCTCAAAGACATAGCCTGTTCATCTCTCGGCACCAGTGAAGATGTTTGGGGGGACCTTGAGGTCAAGGTTCTCACCAGAAGTGGACGGTTGCAACAACCTAACCCACCTCCACCTCCACCACAATCAAATCCGATACTTGATCCCATCGACCCTGTGAATAGCGATGTGGTCAAACAGCTGCAAAAGACCAAGGTGGAGATGAATATATGGAAGCTTTTGGCCACTTCCCACGAGCATCGAAAGGCTGTAATGAATGCTCTGGTGAAGATAGGAGTTGATGACGACATGACTCCTCAAGGATTGGTCAACTTTCTCACTACTGAGCTGCCGAGTACCAACAATCTGATCTCCTTTTCTGATAAGGATCTACCCCCGGAAGGGGACCAACATAATAAGGCCTTACACCTCACTGTAGTGTGTAGGCAGATGAATGTTCCTATGAGCCTGGTTGATAATGGCTCTGCAATCAATGTGTGCCCACTCCGTACTGCAAGGAAGTTGGGTATAAAGAACGAAGAATTGACTCCCTCCACTCAAGGGATTCGAGCTTACGATAATACTCGCCGTCAAGCCGTGAGTACTATCGTACTGAATATAACTACTAGGGCTATTGAACGTCGCACCAAGTTTCAGGTGGTGGACATTAAAGCCTCTTTCAATCTGTTATTAGGACGCCCTTGGCTTCATGAGCTAAAGGCGATTCCGTCGTCGCTTCACCAGAAAGTGAAAGCCATAGTGGGAGGGATTCCGGTTACTATCGATGCTTCTCCTATGCGCATTCAAGTTATTGATACCCCTATCGTCCATGTTGAACACGATGAGGAAGATGAAGATCTGTGGGGGTTTTCTTTAGATGATGTTCTTGCGATCGAAGAAGAGGAAAAGTGTCATCTCGACTTCGATCCTTATTCAAACACTAGTATCAACGCCATTCTGAAGAAGCAAGGTCACTTTCCTGGAATGACCCTTGGGCTCAAGAAGAAAATGGCTAAATCTTGGGGCCATCCTGGTGCAGTCAAGAAGGACACTTTCGGCTTAGGATTCGAGCCGACAAAGGAAGACCTGAAACGGGCTGCGTTGAAATTGAAGGCTCACAACAATGCTCGAATCACGAAGATAGAAATGGCTATGGATCCATATCCGTTCACTCTCAACGGCCAGTACATCAAAGAAGGGGAAGACTTCCCATGCTATGAATTCCCCGAACCATTTGTCCATGATGGGATCCGTGAACCAGGATTTGAGGTATTCCTCGATTGTGACTTCATCGATGAAGAACTCTCCACAGTCGAGAAGTCAGCCAGCCTGAACTCTGATGATCTGGGAATTAACCTTCTTTTTGGAATGGAGAAAAATGAATCCAAGCCGGTCTGCAATGATAACTCTGAGCTCGTTCAAGCGGTCATAGCAAACAAGGAGTTTGATCCCTCCGAGTTAATCGTCCAAGCTGACAACATTTCAAGGGGATGGCGCAAGACATTGAGGATCACTACGCCAAGTGGAGAGAAGTTGGAAATAACCGCGGGCGAGGGTCCTATGTTTGATGAGTCTGAATCGTCTGGGTCCGAGTCCGAGTTTGAGTCTAAATCTGTAGATGAGTCCTTAGAGTTTGAGGCCGACCCTCTTTCTGCTATAGAGTTCAGCCCTGAGTCTCTTGTTGAGCCCTATCCTTCTAGTCCTAATAATTCTGGTGAGGTCGCAGCTGACCTTGCCTCTCTTGATGTAGTAGCCAGTGAATTCAATGAAATGAATACCTTTGCTTACGATGTGTGCCATTCCCCTAGCCCTGATCAATATTGCTTTTCTAATGATAAAAATGACAAAGAAATAATAAAAGCAATGGAAGAACACGAAAATAAAACAGAAGTTATTGAAGATACAGAAACAATTAATATTTCCAATGATACGACTGTTAAAGAAGTAAAAATTGGATTAACACTAAGTCAAGATGAACGCAAAGAGCTAATTAACTTGCTTAGTGAATTTGTTGATGTATTTGCTTGGTCATACCAAGATATGCCAGGAATTGACAGGGATATAGCTCAGCATACGATACCACTCATTCCAGGTATGAAGCCTGTCAAACAAAAGCTGCGCCGAATGAAACCAGATGTGGCTCTCAAAATCAAAGAAGAAATCAGGAAACAATTGGCCGCAGGTTTCATCAGAGTATCCAAGTATCCGGAATGGATAGCAAATGTGGTCCCAGTTCCAAAGAAGGATGGAAGGGTCAGAATGTGTGTTGATTACAAGGATCTCAATAAAGCAAGCCCAAAAGATGGGTTCCCTCTACCTCACATTGACATTCTGGTCGATAATACAGCAAACCATGCACTCCTGTCATTCATGGATGGTTACGCCGGATATAATCAAGTATTGATGGCCGAAGAAGACATGGAGAAAACCACATTCACCACACAGTGGGGTACATATTGCTATACGGTAATGCCATTCGGGTTGAAAAACGCGGGTGCCACCTACCAAAGAGCAGCTACAGCACTTTTACATGACATGATGCACAAAGAGGTGGAGGTCTATGTTGATGATATGATTGTCAAGTCTAAAGATCGCCCAGGCCATATTGTCGCACTTCGCAAATTTTTTGCAAGACTCCGTAAGTATAACATGAGATTAAATCCAGCAAAATGTGCATTCGGAGTCACGTCAGGCAAATTAATTGGATATGTGATCAGTTCTCGAGGGATTGAAATAGATCCTTCAAAAGTAAAAGCGATCATGGCCATGCCACCACCCAAAAATGAGAAGGAGATTCGAGGCTTCATTGGAAGGTTGCAGTACATAAGTAGGTTCATATCAAAGCTCACAGCAATATGCGAACCTATATTCAAGAAGCTTAAGAAGAATGTCCCAATCACATGGGATGATGACTGCCAAAAGGCTTTCGACAAAATCAAAGAGTATTTGGCGAACCCACCCGTGCTAGCGCCAGCAATACCTGACTTTCCTCTTCGACTCTACCTTACAGTCACAAGAGAAACGATGGGGGCAATGCTAGCACAAGAGATCGAAAGCAAGGAGAATGCAATCTATTACTTGAGCAAGAAACTCCAAGGATATGAGACGCGATACACGCCACTCGAGAAGTTGTGTCTCGCACTTGTATGGGCCGCACAAAAACTGAGACATTACATGCTCACTCATACAGTGCATGTCGTGTCTAAGATGGATCCTCTCAAATATCTGTTCGAGAAAGCAACACTCAACGGCAGATTATCAAGATGGATAGTCAATCTAGCTCAATTTGATTTGAGATTTGTGCCACAAAAGGCCATCAAAGGTTCTGCAGTTTCTGACTTCTTAGCAGACTTTCCGCTAGAAGAAGCTGAGAAAGAAGAAGATGAGTATGATTTCCCTGACGAAGATTTACTCATGACCGAAGACGATAGTTGGACGCTCTATTTCGATGGAGCTTCAAACCAAAAGGGATGTGGTGTGGGAGTCTTGCTCGTATCACCCAATGAAGAACACATCCCAATTTCCATGAAGCTCGACTTTGATGTCACCAACAATGCCGCAGAATATGAAGCATGCATTTTGGGATTAGAAACAGCTGTCGCCTTGGGAATCAAGAAACTCAGAATCTACGGTGACTCTTCACTAATCATTAACCAAATCTCTAAGAGATGGAAAGTGAGGAGTGAAAGTCTCGCTACATATCAAGCTCATCTGGAAACTCTCACGGAGCAACTAGATGAAGTGGAATATACATATCTGCCAAGAGAAGAAAACCAGTTCGCTGACGCACTAGCTAAGTTAGCATCAATGGTGCGAATTCCAGCTGACACGATCAGAATGCCATTGACCATAGAGAGAAGGTATGAACCAGCTTATGTTCATGCACTTGATGATGAACAAGAATCACAGGAGGAAGACGAAGAACCGTGGTATACAGACATCCTTAATTATGTGACAAGAGCAGAGTATCCTCCTAATACTGATAAAAGGGCACGCCGTGCTTTAAGGCTCCTGGCCTCACAGTATGTGCTCATCAGGGGAGAACTCCACAAGAGAACCGCAACAGGAAGGAATCTCTTATGTATAACCAAGAAAGAAGCACATAAAACCATGGAAAACCTTCATGCTGGTATATGTGGAACTCACATGAATGCAAAGATGTTAGTCCAAAAAATTCAACGACAAGGTTACTATTGGACTACTATGGAGCGAGATTGTCACGAGTACGTCAAAAAATGTATGAAGTGTCAAATCTATGCAAACTTACAGCATGTTCCACCTTCACTTCTCTACACATATACTTCTCCATGGCCTTTCTCCACTTGGGGCATTGACATCATTGGCAAAATCTCACCACCAGGACAAGGAGGGCATGAATTCATTCTCGTAGCAATCGACTACTTCACCAAATGGGTCGAGGCAGCCTCATATGCCAAGCAGACGGCAAAACACGTAGCTCAATTCATTGAGAAAAATATTATATGCCGCTATGGGGTACCACATGAGATGATCAGTGACAATGGAACACATTTCCAAGCCGAATGTGCGGAATTGTTACAGAAATATCATATAAAACATCATCGATCATCACCTTACAGACCACAAACAAACGGAGCAGTTGAATCGGCCAACAAAAACATGAAGACCATCATCGAAAAGATGACGGAAAATTATAAAGATTGGCCAAGTAAGCTACATTTTGTCCTTTGGGGTTATCGAACCTCTGTTCGTACATCGACAGGGGCTACCCCCTTCTCCTTGGTCTATGGCGTCGAAGCTGTACAACCAATCAAGCTCGAGATACCTTCTCTCCGAATCGCATTGGAAAGCCAACTAGATGAAGTCGACTGGATTAGAGCAAGATACGACGAACTGGTCTTACTTGATGAAAAACGCTTGGCAGCTTTGCATCATGTCCAAACCTACCAACAGCGTATGGCACGACATTTTAATAAAAAAGTCAAGACCAGGAATATCAAAGAGGGTGACCTAGTGCTTAAAGCACTTCGCAAAAATGTGTTAGATCTAAGAGGAAAATTCAGACCGAACTGGTCAGGCCCGTACATTGTTAAAGTCATCCTGTCTGGCGGAGCGGCACAATTGGTAGACATGGACGGCAACGGCTTCCATAATTTAACCAACTTGGATCAACTAAAAAAATTCTACACCTAGTCGCATGGGTTCATGACCCAATAGAGCTACGTCTGGCCTGATTCCTTTTTAGGATACGTAGGCAACCCCTCAAGGGGGCCCGGCCACTTTAAAATAAAAAAATCCTCCCTCTATTGATTTAATATGTGCCCGGTTCAACATTGCGTCACGACAAAAAAAAAAAAAAAAAAAAAAAAAAGGGTAAATATGCCGCGACACGGGAAGAATTCCCGTCTGACGGGAGAAAATCCCGTGTCACGGCAAACTCTGAACGACAAAAAAGAACAGAGTGCCTCCCGTGACACGGGATTTGTTCCCGTTTGACGGAGAACTATTCCGTGCCACGTCACCCTGCCAAAAAAAAAAAAAAAAAAAAAAAAAAAGTTTCGCCGTGACGCGGGAACTTTAACCGTGTCACGGGACTCTTTGACCGTGACACGGCAAATTTTCAGTTTACCATTTTATTTATTGGCGCATTCGTTGCGAATTTCCTATTCGAGTTTTGTTTTCGTTCTTCCATTGCATCCGACTCCTTGACTCGGATAATAAATAAAAGTCATTGTATTTTTTTTTATTTAAGAAATAAATGCGCTATTATTATTATTAAAATATATGCGACTACAATATTGGCATCATACGCCTTATTTTAAATAAATATAAATAATAAAATGCAAAGCACTATTGATCTAATCTCTCTTCTCTTTAGGAATATCCTTCTCTTGTTCAATTAGGTCGGCCTTCACCATTAGTGTGTCTTTTGTAGCCCGAACCGTCACACCCCTAGTCGAACTTTCGCCCCTTTCACCTTTCTTGAACTTTTTCGGTTGCTTCTCCCTATACACCATCTTTTCTTTACCCTTTCCTTTCACATAGGTCTTCTTTCTTGGCATCTTAGGAGTCTTAAACTCAATTCCTTGTGTTCTCGGACCTAGGCGGTCTTTAAGAGGAGCTTTCTTCTCTCCAAGACGACTCTTTACATCAGACTTGCGTGATCCGAATCGTTCCCTCCTACTTCTAGGATTCAACCACGCCTTGTATGCACTAGATAATGGAGGAGGAGCTTGGTCACTTGTAGAAACGGTCCACAAAGGCCTTCCAATCCAATAAGCCTCGTACTTGTGAACGTTACTTTCATGCAACGATACTTCACGAGGACTATCGTTATAGCGTGGAATTACTTGTTCCAGTCCATACTGCCGCATTAGTCGAGAGGGACAGTAAAAATTCAGTTTGGAGATACTAGGAACACGGCAATACGGAGTTTCATTCGTGCCAACCATCCTAGTAAGCCTCCACCAAGGCACCACCCAACGAATGGAAAATTCTCTCTTTGCAAAGAAATTTTTCCAATCTTCATACGACATGTTCGCAGAATAATTCTTCTTCCTACGGACTAAGTCGTTAGGGCCATATTTTTCAATGTCGTCGGGGGCTTCAAATAATTCCAAACGCTCCATCAACCAAATCTACAAACAACAAGAATATTAAAAAAAAAAAAAAAAAAAAAAAAAAAAAAAAAAAAAAAAAACTGCAGATTCCCGTGACACGGCAGTTTTGACCGTGTCACGGCAGACCCTAACCGTGACACGGTGACTGTTTTGTGTCACGGGGGCTATTCAGAGCGTATTTTTACCTGTAATAGTACCAGAGAACCCTTCCTGATGGCTTTCCGGTCAGATTTTGCCTCGTCAAGGCCGCGAAATGTTTCTCCAAGGCACGTCGGCATAGGAGATCTTCCAGATTCTACATGCTCAAGTACAGACGCTAGACAAGCATGTCCTACCCTACCGTTTGCAAATAGTAGCTTGCTAAACATGCAAAAAATATATGCCCTTCTACGATATACATGATAAGATTCAGAGATAGGGCGATTAAAATATAAGTTAGCAAGTTTTTCTAAGTCTACTTCATTACCACAAACAATTCTATTTAAATCTGGGTCTGTTAGATTCAGATGGCGTTCAAAGTCTTGGTAATAATATTCACGTAAGGTAGGCATGGCTATAAGATTCCTAGCAGGAAATCCAAAGATTGCACCAAATTCCTCCGGTAGAGGACAGATTTCATCATAATCAAATTTGAAACAATGCGTTTCTGGACTCCAATAATCTAATGTTGCTCTAAGAAAATCATGTTCAATAGCTACATGTCGCAGGGCTAGCAAACCCCTGACATGAAATAGTTCTAACTCTCTTTTTTCAGCATTGGTCAAAGAATAAGACCAGTCGCGCAATGTATTATCAAAATTCTGAGACATGATTATTGAAATATGAAATTCTAAATTATTTTGTGTTTCGTAATTATGCACATCATGAATAATCTGGTCTTATTTTATAGCAAAAGCACTCGGAACTGCCCAGAATTTATCTTTTCGCACGCGTGAAACAAACCGCTGAATGATACGCTTCCCGTGACACGGGAAATTCCACCGTGTCACGGGAACCTTTGCCGTGACACGGCAGGTTTTGCCGTGACACGGTGAACAGTGCCGTGTCGCGGCACTTTACGCGCCTGATTTTTTCATCTTTTCCGTATCTATCCGGATTTTTTTTATTTTTCTTATCTTTAACATTTATTTTTTAGTCTTTTCTGAGAGTTTTATTTCTAATAAAATTCTCACCTTTTTTATTTTTATCTTATAGTCTTCTCTGAGAGTTTTATTTCTAATAATATTCTCACCTTTTTATTTTTGTTTTATTTGTTTTGTTTTCACGAAGATTTTTTTTAATATATATTTATTTACTCATCATTTTATTTTATTTCTTTTCTTTTCTTTTGGGGAAATTTTATTTTAAGTATTTTCTTTATTTATTTCTTTTCTTTTGGGGAAGGTCGGTACCCTCCTTTACTCCACTTATATTCTTCGTCGCGTCATTAATAAGTACACAATCACACACAAAGAGTCTCAAACACACACTAACACACGTAATAATAGATGTATAAACTGTAAATAATGTATAAAGAGTTGTAATACAATATGTCAAGTGTAATCATAGCATGTACAAAGAATCATAATACAAAAACCCTCGGTCAAAAATCTCTAGAATCAGAATCAGTCGCGTCTCCACCCTGGGTAGGTGGTTCCCCCTGGGTATATGGGAACGGCGAACCAAAGAGTCCCTCGACCATCCGAGTACGGGGAGTAGCGTCCCTACTAGTCCCCGTAGGCCCAGTAGTAGTCAAGCTCAAAGCAGGACCCGTCCAGCCGGAGAACGGAGTAGACTGGCCCAAAGATACTGGAATCGTCGGCGAAGGCATCGTCCCATACAGCGGAACCGAGAACAAACCCGACACTGGTGGAGGAATCCCGGATAATGGGGCCGAGAATGAACCAGGATCCAAAGGAGACCCAAACTCATGAACTGGAGGCTGTGAAAATGACGGACGCTGAGAAGACTGACCCTGCTGCCACTGAGCCTCCTGGAACGGCTGAGTAGTCTGTGGCTCTCGCTGAGAACGCCGGCAAGCCTCGGGAGATCGTCTACCACGACCAAGCTCCTCCTCGTCCGAGCCTCTGGGCCTCGAGCGCGAGCGGGACCTCCGTCGCTCCTGAAAAACACAAAATCAAAAGATGTCAATGATACAAAATAAAAAAAACGGTAGAAATAATAATAAGTGATACCTCAAGGACGTCGCTAGAGCTCCGACAACTCGCACCACGCCGAAGCTTGATGATGCAATACTTCAGCGCGTCCACCAGCTTCATGATTCCCATCACCTCTGGGCGGTTAGGCTGAGGATAAAAACAAAGAAAAATCAGTAATAAGCAGCATTAAAGGAGTGGATAATGCGTCAAAGAAAACTCACCGGCTCAAAAACCTCGGGCACTGACTCCTGCGCCTGTCTATAACCCTCCGGCGCGTCGGCAATATGATCCTCCGTGATACCGATCGGCCCAGGGTAGCGGACAGACTGAGGAGGAATCTGAATCCTCCCCAAAGGGTGAATGGTCGTCTGAAAATACGATCAAATAATCAGGTTATTCGACTATTTGAAACAGAGACTAACAAAGAAGATTCTCGAAAGAAATCATACCTCCGGAAGACGGGGCGGAGAGACAGAGAGGGAAGCAAATCCCGCGCGTAGTCGCTCTCCATGCGAACGAGCTCCTGCCACGGAATAGTGTAGCGCTATCCCCTGTTGATCAACCCTCTGATCAAGCGGGAGTCCAGCATCGACTCTGGCGGAGAAGAAGGCACCACAAAGCGATCGCCGCTATGCTGACGGACGACTCGCTCCCCCAAATACCAGAAGAAGCGCCCAGTACCAACCAAGATGGTACGGTACGCTGAAAGACGTAGAGCCTCGGGCAGGTCAGTCATCCCGGCCCAAGGACGGTACTGGACATCGATGGGGACCTGAAAATCATGAAGAGTTAGGCGTGAACAACGGAAACAATATCAGAAGGAAAGAATGTGACAAAACTAATCCTTACGCCAACAGAAGAGGTGCCACGGCGTAGTAGCCCGCGAAGTGCTGGAACAGACTCCACCCGCGACTCTCCTCGGTCGCGCCAGCTGGCCCCGACAGGAAAGTCGTGGACCGCTCCTCGACGCCGGCGAGGAGCCAAGCCTGGGAAGTACTCGTAGAACCATATCTGCAACAAAGTGATACTTAGTACACGAACCGAACAAGCCAAAATGAAACAAGAAGGGAAAATATCATCACCTCTACGACTCTCCACAGGCCGTAAACGGTGATAGGGGACTCATCATTCAGCTGACGGCAGCCATGACGTAGAGATAGAAGAAGATCTGCATACCCAAGACTGGCCCAGCTGTAGGATCCTATCTCGGGAATCCTGGCCAAAGAGGGGAGGTAGCAGAGGAGCACGCGTGAACTCCTATCAGGAGAAAGAGTCATAGAGATCAGGATCAAGATGAAGATCTGCACCCGCTGCTCGGCCGTCGTATCCTCCATATCAAAGCCACGGGCAAGAACTGAAGCCGACTCCGATCGTCCACTCCTAGGACCACCTCGAGATACTGGTCGAGTCCTGATGTGCTGAACAATCGGACCCAACAAATCAGCTACCTCATCCGATGCCCAAGATAGATCGGACATCTGGCCTACTGCCCGATCAGTAAAGCGCAGCCCGCTGATCATGCTGAAGTCTAAGGGGGTCACCGTCATCTCCCCCCAAGCAAGGTGAAACGTGTTGGTAGTATCCCAGAAATACTCCAACAATGCGCGAACGACCGTCGCACCGCAACTCCGGGGGCTGCGAAACCCTACAACTGCCGAGTAAAAATCGACCAAGCCGGACGACTCCCATAAAGCGCGCGTAGCAGGATCCCTTGTAATAACCTGGTGAAGCCGAGGGATCAAATCACCGGCTCCGAAACCGTGCTGGCGAAGTGTGCCATTGACTATGCCAGAGAGTGCGCGGTGAGAGACGTGGTTTTCACGATAGAAAACCAGCTGGTCCGGGGTCCATGAAGGTGGAACCCACCTATTCCTACTCGTAGATGTCCGAGGCTCGGACTCCAAGACGTCTTCGTCCATGTCCTCAGGGACCGTGGGAGTGTCCTCCCGAAAAGCCCGACGCCGGGCGCGGGTGGAAAGGTCGCAGTCTCGTCGTCTAGGCATGCTATTGTCAAAATCTAAATGTTTAGCATCATTTCCTAAACATACAATTCAAGTTGCATATTTATAATAAAAAATCTAAATACTTAGCATCATTTCCTAAGTTATTTAGTTGTTTATTGAATTATAAATGTTTAGCATCATTTCCTAAATATTTTAAAATTGCAAAATAACAATCTAAAAACTTAGCATCATTTCCTGAGTTATTTAGTTGGTTATTGAATTATATGCTAAATTTTTACCTCAAGGCTAAAATTTGGCAAAATTATGGTATTTAGTTTCTCCACGACAAACTAATACTACAGTTCTCCTAGCCGCGTGATACCATGTTCTCCATGACAATATAGTACATATGCAAAATATGAATCAACACATCATTCACCATTTCAAAGCATGAACATTATTTCACAAAGTAGCACCCAAAAATGGTGATTTGTTCAATTCTCTATCAAATCATGCAATTTTTGTCTCAAATTTCTCACAAACACACATGTACACATATACAAATAAAATCATGGCAAGAATTTCAACATAAAGCTTCAAAATCAAAAACCCCCAAATTGATTTTTTAGGGTTTGTCATGAAATTGTTAATGTGAAGCAAATTCAAAGCAAAAATCAAAGGGACTTACATGAATGTTTGTAAAAGGTCAAAAATAAGATCGAGAAATTACAACGAAATTGATGGAATTCGAACTCCAAAACTCGAAAATGTGTTCCGGCCACCAGCACAGCTGCCGCGACACGGACAAGACTAACCGTGTCACGGTCAACAGCAACCGTGTCACGGCAAACCTTCAAGGCTGACGGAGCTCCGGTGAACTGGGCGGCAGTACAGGAACAGAAACAGAAGCAGCAACGAAACAGCAGCAGCGCGGTAGCCAAACAACCGCAGCAAAGCAAAAAGAAAAGGAGAAGAAAAAAAAAAAAGAGAGACTAACCGTGTCACGGTCTCCGTTACCGTGTCACGGCGAGCTTTGACCGGCCGGCGGTTAACCTCAGACGTGGCGCGGCAGTTTTTGGTAAGAAAGGAGCAAAATGGTGAAGTGTGAAAACAAGTATGAAGAAGAAATGTGAAATGTGAAATGTGAAATGGTGAAAGCAAGCATGCGGATTTAAAGGCAGAAAAGGACAAAAAGGAGCAAAAGTAACCGTTGCTGACTGATTCAAACAGCAAAAAGTAAAAAAAAAAAAAAAAAAAAAAAAAAAAAAAAAAAAAAAGAGAAAAGTATGTGTCCCGTGACAGATGGGAATCCCTGACCGTGTCACGGGAACCTGCTGACGTGGAGCGGCAAATTTGAGCCTGGTCAGGGAATATTCTTAGCTTTTGACCAGTTTGGTTGACTTTCCGAGTTTATTGGGCGATGATTTTTCGCTACGGTTACGTAGAAAATCCCAACTGATATTTAAGGGGGGGGCTTAAATTACCATTTTATCTCTGGCAAGCGCCAAAGCCTATTTTTCGGCATTTTAAACATTTAATATGGTCGGATAATTGGCTTAAAATTGTGAATCATCTGCGACCCACGTTCGGGGATAATCGAACCACCATATACTTATCAATTTTTAGCAATCGTCGGCTTTCCTCAGGCTTGGAAAGCGTTATCGGTGGATTTTTCTTCAAGTATAGAAAACCGCCAAGTCGGCTTTCCTCAGGCTTGGAAAGCGTTATCGGTGGATTTTTCTTCAAGTATAGAAAACCGCCAAGTCGGCTTTCCTCAGGCTTGGAAAGCGTTATCGGTGGATTTTTCTTCAAGTATAGAAAACCGCCAAGTCGGCTTTCCTCAGGCATGGAAGGCATCATCCGTGGATTTTTTCTTCAAGTATAGAAAACCACAAAATCCCTTTGTCGGCTTTCCTCAAGCATGGAAGGCATTATCGGTGGAATTCTTCAAGCATAGAATGACACCAAATTCATACGTCGACTTTCCTCAAGCATGAAAAGTGTCATCCGGTAGGTTTCTTCAGGCTTAGAAAGCTACCAAACTCATCAGTCGGCTTTCCTCAAGCATGGAAAGCATTTCAACCAATGTCACTCGGTAGATTCCTTCAAGCATAGGAAAATACCAAATTCGTTTGTCACCGACACACTGGTGCCAGATATGTATTCTATCCCTTTACTCTTTTATCTGTGGAATTAACATTTTTTGCAGGTATCGGTGTATACAGAATGATTTAGGATCGCAGAACGTCTTAAATCATTCTCCGTCCCTATCGACTACTTGGACTATCGTTTTCGAAACTGACGTTTCTACAAACTCAGTCAAAGTAGGGGCTTCTGTAGACACCTAAAAATGTCTCCCCAAAACCAAACCCGATGATAAATAACCTTTCACCGCCACTATTGGCCGGGTTTAGTATTTAATCCCGAGAGTGCTTAAAGAATCGTATCTTATTAAATTCTTGTTTTTGAAAGGTCTATGGATCAGTCTTGGTGTTTGGTAAAAGCATAGTTTTAATTTGTTAATTAATTTTAAGCCCAAACCTTTTATTTTATTTTTGGCCCAAATATTTTATTTATTTTTGTTATTTTCTTATTTTTAGCCCGAATAATAAAAGTCAGAAAAAAAAAGCCCGAAATTATCAATCGGCACTTAAAAAAGCCGAAAGAAATTAGGGTTAAAAATGAATTTAGACGGAAAAGTGGACTGGAACTGACCGTGTCACGGTCAAGCTTGACCGTGTCACGGGAACTCTTCCCGTCTGACGGTGGGACTTCCCGTGACACGGGAGGTCTGCCGTGACACGGGAAGTTCCGTGTCCTTTTCGCGTAAACCTTAACGCGTTTTCCGTTCCGTTTTCTAAAAATTTCCCGCGACACTCCAAAACTGACCGTGTCACGGGAACTTGTACCGTCTGACGGTACAGTCTAACCGTGTCACGGTACAGTCTGACCGTGTCACGGGATGCATTTTTAGGGTTTTTATCATTTTAGGGTTCTGTGTGCTCCCTCAGCACATTTCCCTATAAATACCCCCTCATTTCTGATGAACGGGAGGAGCAGAATTCGATTATTCTTACTTTCTCTCTTCTATGCTATTAACCTAAACACTAGCCTACCCTTTTCACTTCAAAATTCCTTCTTCAAGCACTCAAAGGAGTCCATATTTTACTCGAGGTTCTGTCCTTAAACCAAGGCGTGAAAGGTAGAATCGTTTGAGGGTTTGGCCCCAAAATCAACTTTATTTTATTTAATTTAACTTAGTCATTGCTTTGTTATTTCCTTGAAGTTACTAACTCGTTTATTATTTTGTAGTTGCAAACAAACAGATTCAAAGTAAGGATCATGCTCTTTTTATTATTATTGTTCTTCTAACAATTTTTATGTTGTTGGAATTATGATTAAATTGGTTTTTATGTCGATATTGATTCTATTGTATTTTTTAAGATCACCATATTGCATGTTAAAGGGAATATGTAATTGAAAATCACGCCTAATAAGACAATTTGGACAACCGGTTTAGGTTCCTTTTAATCTTGTTGTTTAATCAAGTGATCACAATATTTTAGAATTATATGTTGCATTAATATTCAACCAATTTAGCTTAATACTAGTTTGGAGCAAATTGAATATTTTGTTTGTATGCCTTTGAGATCGCAGGAATCACTTTTCACTATAAGAATCGAGTAGAGGCCAATACGGGCGAATGTGACTCCATGACTCACTTCGTACCATCATCCCCGATCCTCCTTTCGTGGTTCCGAACCATATGGAGTTAGTAATCTCGTGGATTATGAATGGGGTGTAACCTTCACGGGTCAATCGTTGTTGCCTATCGTTGTCCCTTATCGTGGTTGCCTTTTTATGATCCGTGGACGGTTTACAAGTTCCTTAAAAACTTGTTGGCGGCTCCCTACTTTATTTGTCCCTAATCGTTGTCCCTAATCGTAATGTCAATTCCCACTTCCTATGAGTGCCAAGCATATTCACAACATGCTTTTAACGTAGGCGCACTTCGAACGACGCCTACACAAGGAAATACATAAAGAAAGACTACCTCTCGGGTGACGTCATCCCGACGGCAAGTGGTCGCGTTCCTCATCCGGACGAGCTGGCTCCGGAAGGCATCTATGCATCGTGCCATCGCCGAAACCACCTCGCGTGAAAACTGTCAGAAAAATAATTCAGTAAAAATGCATGATACATGAACACAAAAATTCTGAAAAAACTAGGCTTACTCGAGTCTGGTGGCGAGGAATCGACCGCTCTACGAAGCGCTCGCCCTCGGGAGCCGGAGAAATCATCTCCTCGATCGGCCCGTACAGCCCCTGGTAGTGGATGGACATTCGGGGTGGCACGAACTCAGCAGCACCGTCCTGATAAGACAAAAAGGTCAGTAAAACATTACTTGGGGGCTACTTAGTGGAAAGTAAAGAACTGAAAACTTACCCTCACATCCTCAGCCGGTACGGGGGCTGGAGCTAACAAAGGTAGTAGCTCCTCAGCATAACACCGCCCGAGGATCATATGGGACCGCCAAGGGGTACCAGCTCCCTCAGACATGCTCGACAACCGCGCCTCGTCGAACATATGACGTGGTGGCGCAGCAGGAACGACGAAGACATCAGAAGAATGTTGTCTAGCGACCCTCTCTCCTAAGTACGCGACCGCTCCATAAGTCCCCAAGAAATAACGACGCTCAACAGAATACTGTGCGGCTAACCAAGGGACTGTCCAACCACCCCACGGCCAGTATACCACCTCAGGTCCTTATAAAGAGCATCAATCAGGCAAGAATATATCTAAAGCATCGCGAAAAATGTAAAAAAAATAATAAAAGTCGTACCGCGATGATCCGGTTCCGGACATGTGTAGTGGACATGTCCACATGGTGACCGCCCCAAGAGGCGCTCACTGGAAATCCCCGCGGCGATGGTCTCGCCGGCGCAACAGAAGGAAAGTACTCGTAGAACCAGATCTACAAAGAGCTAAAAGTGTGAGTAAATGCTAAACTAATATGTGGAGCTAAACTTTATAGGGAGTAAATGTTTACCTCTACGACCTTCCAAAAAGCAGACAAAGCAACGTTCGTCCCAAAGGACCGGTGTCGACACGAGTCCCTCAGCGCACGAACAAATTCAGCATAGGCCAAGCTAGCCCAATCATAAGTCCCGATCCGATGGAGGTCACGGACAGCAGGGAGGTAGTAAAGCAATGCCCTACTACCCTTGTCAGGGGAGAATGTCCCTGACAACAACATCAGCACAAAGATGCGCACCCGTTGTTCTCGGGTGGTCGCATCGTCATCAAGAGCCGCTGCTAGTGTCGAGCGGCGAATTCCTCTAGCACTAAACTGAGTCGTCTCGACCTCAGCTCGGGCCCGAATAGCGATCGACCCCAACAGCTTCTCGACCTCCGAAGAAAAGACGTCGATTCCGCTATCAAACGGCAGTGGCACAGAGGTGAACTCAAGTCCTATGATGAGACTGAAGTCTGTAGGGGCGACCATCATCTCGCCCTAGAGGAAATGGAAGGTGTTGGTAGTGTCCTAGAAGGACTCCACCAAAGCGCGCACTACATGATGACCCCCGGTGGAGGCGACCATAGCCTCAGAAGTCTCAAACAGAGTAGCTAGCCCGCAAGACTCCCATAGGAGTCTCGTCTCAAGATCTCTGGCGATGTACATCCTGTACAAATCGCCCAAACCATCACAGCCAGAGCCGTGATGCCGTGTCCTCCCGGGCGCGATGCCCTGTCTTTCTCTCTCAGAAATGTGGTGGACAGGGGCGAAGAACAAGGTCCGCTCATCCCACTCCGGAAGTCGAACAAGCGAAGTGGAAGGCGTGATGTCATCCTCCACAGGCTCATGCTCCCGTCTAGTGTTTCAGGACCGTGAACCCGAGCCTCGCTGTCTAGCCATGCTACATTGTGCAGAATCATCATAAATTAAGGTTCTATAGTATCTAAGGTTCGCCTAGCCGCATGATACTATGTTCGCAAAAACAGAGTACGTAGTACTAAAACAGAGCACAAATTCAAATTAAGCGTAACATTATTTTTTCAAGCAATCAAACAATTTCTTGCAACACTATAGTGATTATTGTGACAAATTGAACAAGAATTGCTAGCAAAAATATCAAGAACGAGCCACATTGTTCTTTACAACCTTAAGAGGTCCAACAATGGCAAATTGCTCATTTCTTCACCAAATTGAGTCAAACAAGTCTCAAATTACTCCCAAGGCAATATACAAACATAATCAAGCAATTTCATGGCATGAAACTTGACAAACAAAGCAAATTGAGCATTATAAGTTTCGAATTTTCATGAAATTCGTGAATAAACATGCCAAGAATTCATAAAAACCGATGTGAGTTTGGATAAAAACTACATAGATCGGGAAAATAGACGAAAAGAGCTTTGATTTGCAACAAATTTGAGCGAATTCGGTGGAAAAACGAGCAAGCACCGAGCAATTGAAGTTTTCGGACTTTCTTTCGAGCAAAATCGCGACGAGCAGCAGCAAAATGAAGAGGAAAGGGGTATTTAAGGAAATCCCCGTGTTGGCGCCAAGCCCTATGCATTGGCGTCACAAATTTGGTTTGGCGCCTGGCGCCAATATCAGCGCCTGGCGCTAATGCTAATAAGGTGGCGCTAATGGTTTTTCAGTGGCGCCAAAGCACCCAGCCACCTGATGAGGTTGAGCTAGCCTTCTGCAACATATTTTTGGGTTCCTTGGTACGCCAGTTAGCCCCTCTAAGCAATCTGAAATGATTTAGTAATCGGCTTGATTACATGAAGTTATCGACCTGATAAAAGATCGTCTCACTTAGCTTAAAGCGCCTAAGCATTGGCTCATTAGCGAAAAGCACCGACATATAGGTTCAAAAGAAAAAAGCGCTGACATATAGGTTCAAAGCGACGAAAGCGCCGACGTACAGGCATAGCGGAAGCAAAGTTCAGGCGAACTTTTTAAGATTGACAAGCGTGGATCTTCCGTAATTTCCTTTGGAAAATTATCGCATCAAATGAGGATGACTTCAAGAGAAGATATCTTCGACGGCATTCCCTAGCTTGTGGAGAGTTGTCACAAACAACTAGAGGTAATTTCGGGCGAAGTTGTCTTCGATCATATTCCCTCAAGCATGGGAGATGGTCATAATGCGGATGAGGATTATTTCAAGAGAAATAATCTTCGATAGTATTCCCTTGGACGTGGAATATTATCAATGCGGATGAGGATTGTTTCAAGAGAAATAATCTTCGATAGTATTCCCTTGGACGTGGAATATTATCATTGCGGGGGAGGATCGTTTCAGGCGAAGCAATCTTCTATATTGGAAGCAGTTACGGGCGTAGCGGTTTTCAAGCGAGATGGCATTCTCTAGCTTGCAGGAGGTCATCAAAACAATTTGGTTACTTTCAGAGACGTGTGCTCAACGGTGCAAGATATGCGTTTCTTAACTCTTTTATCTATTTAACTAACGGTAGTTTGCAAGTATCGGCGTTGCAAGATTGATTTAGGATCACAGAACGTTCTGAATCATTCTCCGTTCCTATCGATACATTGACTTTTGTTTTCGAAACTTGCGTTTCTCCAAACTCAGTCAAAGTGGGGGCTTCTGTAGACACCCATTTGTGTCTCCCCAAAACCAAACCCTGTGATGAGTACCTTTCACGTCAAATCATAATCGAATGAAGTGAAAGTGTGGAAAGTCTAGTGTTGCGGAAAGTTTTATTTCTTTTCTCTTCTCTCTGTTTTTGAAAACTTATTTTTAAGAAAATAGCCAATCCAGTTTGGTTGGTCCATGATATGGGTCCAATAGTAGTGTAGTTGGATATGGTTGCAAAGACCTTTCCAACGATATATTATAAGCCCAATTCCGATGAATATTGAGGAAGTTATGGCCAATTTACTAAACTGGGCCCGGTTTGAGCTTTATATACGGCCCAATGAACTAGGGGAGGGCCTAATATGATTTATCATTCCTAATGCAATTAGGAATGGTTTTAGTCTTCTAGAATATTCTAGAAGGTTCTTTTCATTCCTAATTCAATTAGCATTGATAAATTGACTTTTGACTTTTCAGAGTTTTAATTAAAATCAAATAGCATTTTCGAGGAAATTATATGATTTTATCCTCCAGTACGGTATATTTATCTGATTTTCGAAAACGCGTTAAAATCAGGCTTGGCGCCTAACCCCAGGCCTTGGCGTCTAGAACCAGGCCTGGCGCCTGGCGCTAGCCATTGGCGCTTGGCGCTAGTGTTGGTTCCTGGCGCCAGTTAGCCAAGGGTGGCGCCAGCTCTGTTTTTTGTGCGTCAGACTCTGTTTTGTTTAAGTTATCTTTTTGGCTGATTTTCTCTATAAATATCGTATTAAAAACTCCGTTTTCATTCACCTATTCTCACTAATCATTCACCAATTCATCATCTACATCCATCATTCACCTATAATCAGTTTTAATTAGCATTCTCTTAATCATTCAATTCTTTCTTCTTACTTTGCTTTTTTCATACAAAATTCCGCATTCACAAGATCTAGAAACACCTAGCCATATTCGAAGTTGCCTTCGCCCTAGACGTGAAAGGTTTAATTTCTGAGGGTTTGGTCCCAATTCAAATCTCTATTTCAATTATTTAATTTAATTGTTTGTTTATTATTTTCCTTGAAGTTACTAACGTGTGTATTTCGTTATTAGAAAGAGGTACGAGGCATCAAAGTAAGTACTTTAATTGTTTTAATTGATATTATGATGTAGAAATCACGTTTATATTGTTATTATGATGTTCCTAGTATCATGTCTAGGGTAACTTTAATATTAAATATGATTGTTATTATGCTTCATATGTTCTTCCTAATATTTATTCGTGTTAGTATCATGTAAGGGTTAAAGATTTGATCTTGATTTCTTAGTGACATGCTAGGGTTTGTTATTAATCTTGTTAGTATCATGCCTAGGATCTTGCTATTATTATTATGCTTTAATATTAACATGAACATGATTATGATTATAATTATTATGATTTATGATGATTATTGTTATAATGATTATATTTTTATTTATTATTATGATTGTTTTAATTATAATTTATTTTTATGATTTTATAATGATGATATTTATCATGATTATTTATTATGTTGCTTGATGATATTTATTGTTATTGCTTGATCACACCTATTATTGCATGTTTAAAGGGAATTTGTACTTGTAATTACGCTTAATAAGATATTTAATAATCTTGTTTAGGGTTAATGTGATTATAATTCAAGTGATCGCCAATAATAGTTTTTTTATGCATTAAATTCAACCAACATAGATTAAACAGGTTTAGGGTTAATCCTATTGATTGCATGTTAATTAGAAAGCGCACATAAATATGATCAGAATAAAGTAGAGGCCTATTATTAGGGCAGGTTCAATCTCTTTTAGGTTGGATTTGTACCATCATCCCCGAACCCTTATTTGGTTCTAGACCTTATGGATTTGACGATCTCTTGGATCGTTAAGGGGTGTAACCTTCACCTCGTGAACGGTTTACAAGTTCCTAAAAAACTAGTTGGCAACTCTTTTGCTCTATCTTCTTCCCTTTTTGACGCCACCGTACTTTAGTGTATGATCACAGTGGGGTTCAAGCTAGTGGGATTTAAAGGCTTGAAATTATTCCCTACATGCCCCCACTCCCCATTGTGATGTATATCCTCATGATTTCAATGTTGATTCTTCCAATCTTGGTTGTACTTATTCTTCTCTTGTTGAGCCTCAATCTTCTATACCTTTTGAATCTCTTATTTCTACTTTGGAAACTCAAATTAGGCATATTGATCTTAGTGATGATCTTGGTCCTAAAAAGGATTCAATTCTTAATTCTTTGAGAAGTCAATTGGAGGTGATGAAAAAGAGTGCGGAGCATCTTGAGGAGGGAAGAAAGAGAGGTAAAGAGCTAGAAAGCCAATTGTCATCCTTAATTCTTGTTCGTGAAAAATCTCTATCCAATGTGTGTGTTGGGTGATGAAAATAATTTTGAGCAACTAAGAGGGTGTGAGGATCCCATTGGTGAGCATATGAGTGATGGTGAAGGAGTTGAGAATGAAGATAGAGTTGAATTTGAAAATCCTAACCCTCTTTCCCATCTTGATTAGCCTCAAGTGTATGTTTGTGAGCCTTCTATCAATGAATACGTAGACTCTTTTGAGGTAATGTTCCATTTGTTTTATGAGAGTCATATGAAAATTTTAAGATTTTTGGATGAGTTCATCGAGAAAGCTTATTGGGATTTAGATGAATTTACGATGACTCTACCTCCACTCATGCATGGTTTTGAGGACTTAGGTTTTGAGATAGTTGAAGGAAAGGTTGTTTATTATGGTGCAAAGGAGGATAAGGGTTGATTCCCTTGGAGTTTTTGAGCTTGAGGTAGGTGTAGATTGTGAGAGTTCTTCATTTGAGGACTCTATGATTGATTTTCATGCCTTCATTGGAGATGTGAGACCTTGTGTTGAGGAGTAGCTACCCCTTTTCCCATTTTTCAAACCCCTTTTTCTCAAAGGTTTGACCACATCCCTATTTCAAAGAGCCTATTAGGGATCCCTTTTCTATGGGAGATTTTTATGTCCCTCATTTCATCATTGTTGAGGAAGAGAGGAAATATTCTAACCAAAAATTTTGTGAGGAGGATTTGCCTTTTTCCTTTTCTTTCCCTTCTTATTTTCCCCCTTCTTCTTCTTATTTTCTTGTTTTTCCTTTTGATCCTTATTATTCTTCTTTCTTTTTGCATCTACCTTCTCACTTGCGTGCAACAATCTTGTTGCATGTTCTTATCCCGTCATTTGCCTACCGTACGTTTATCTTATGAAATGATTAGTAGTGAATTTGACAAGCTCTTGCGTTCATTGCAATACTATTTTACTAGAGCGGTCAATCTTGGACCTTAAGCAAGCCTTTCTCTGGAAATAAACCGTGTTTTATCATCATCATGTTGTGCGTTCATTCGAAGACCTTAGAGAACGCACGAAACCGCGAGAAGATCCGAAGAAACTCATAAGAGCGCGGGCGCGCAGGCCTGCTGCGTAGGCGCGCACTATCGCTGTGCGGGTGCTCCTCTACGGGTTCCGGCTTCGCTCTTCTTCGTTTCACGCCTCTTATAAATGCCCTTTTGAAACCAATTTTTGCGGTAAATTTCATTTTTAGATTTAGATCATATTCTTAGCTTAGTTGAGAGCTTCTCTCTCTAATTTTAGGGTTAGTTTTAGGAGTAGATTTTAGAGAGAGAAAGTGAGGAATTTCAATGGTGATTTGAGTGATTGAAGATTCAAGGTGGCAATTGTATTGAAGATCATCAAATCAATCAATGACGACCTCTAACTCGATCTCATTTTATTTCTTTGTTTGATTTCATATTTATTTTGTTTGATTTTGATGTTTGATTGTTAATTAGTGTAATTATTCTCCATATTTTTTTTATTCTTGATTTCATTAGTTGTTTGTTGATTAGATGATGATGTTTGAGTAATTGTTTGGCTAGGGATTAGGTGAAACTTGTATGATTGATTGATTGTGCTTAATTTGGGGATTGTGTTGATTAATTGTTGAGATTAAAGTGATTAATGAAAGTTTGCATGTGTGTAATTCGATTAGGCCTTGAGAATTATGCTAGATTGCATTGTAGTTTCTAATGATACGGACCATTGATTTAGGAATTGCAATTGTCGATTGAGCTTGATTAGTGATGCTCCTAGTTAGAGTCTCTCGTAGTTGGCGCTAGTTTGACCTCTAGGAGATAGCTTGTTGACTCTTTTGATTGAGCTTGCCATTAGTCTTCACAACTATTGATTTGCATATTCTTCCCGAGTTGCTACAATTGTCATAACTACTTGTTGATCCTTGTTTCTAGTGTTTATTTGTTTGGTTCTTCATTTTGTTAGTTGGTTATAGTGTTTGCTTTTTATCCTTAGACTTCGACCTAGCTTAGGCGCATAATTGAGAGCACTTGAACATTATCGTTCCTTTGGGTTCGACCCTTGACTTGCCTCTATACTAGTATTTAGGTTGGTTAAATATTTATAAATTTAGTTTGACCGAGGGAGGATTAGTTTCAACGACCTAGTTCCACCCCTCGTCAGCATTATGAGTTAAAGCCTAAATAGAGGGGATGCAAAGTCAAGACGCCGAGTAGCCCAAAAGTGTGTTCTTTTCTGGCTCCTTCGAGGATCTATTGAGATTCTCATTAAAGGGAGATTTGAGACTATAGGGAGAACGCGGTAAGATCGAATGGGATGAAGGTGAATTGTGATAACTAGTTCTCTACGATTAGCTTATTCTATGTTTCAATCAACCTCGGATATCTTGGAACGTGCATACCCCTATTTTCTTAAGAAAGATGTTTATTCATTTGAAGTTTAGTCATTTTGTAAAGTCCAATTCATAAAGGTTTCAATTTTGCTTTTCTTTCTTTTACTTACTTTTTGTGATTTGCCTCATGTATGTTGGTGGAGCGTTATAGGTTAAGCTCTTAGGAAACCATTATGAGACCTCACTCGTCCTCATAGGTGACTCTGGGGTTTAAAGGGCTTGTTGTAGCTAAAAACAACTGTGATTCCCACGATAGTGAGTCTTAGTGTATATTCCCGTCTCATGTCTTTCTCTTTTTTTTTGAATAAGTCTTTCCTCCTTATTCTTTCTTGCTTCGTTTTGCTCGAGGACGAGCAAAAGTTTAGCTTGGGGAAATTTGATGAGTGTCATTTATGGCACTTATTTGGTTCTCTTTAGGGTGGATTTCATGCTATTTTATGGCTATTTTCTTTAGCTTTTTCTTAAATTTATTCTTTATTCACTACTACAAAATTGGCCAAAGAGACCCAATATATAAGACCTGTTATCTACATAAGCGGTCTCTTTGATCCAAGAGACTGTTTATCATTAATAACGGGTCTCTAACTTTATTGGTTGGAGTGGTAAAAATATTCGAGAGACCAGTTATTTAAGATGACGGGTCTCTTGTTTTTATTTTTGAAAAATAATGATTTGTCAAAAAAAAAAACCTGAGACCGCCTATTGAGAAAATCGGTCTCTTGTTTTGGTAGATAAACCTGTTAACATTAAAGACGGGTCACTTGTTTTTAGATTCCACGTCCGCCACTCACCTTTTCTCTTTTTATCTTCTCTCTCCTCTTCATTCTCCGATTACCCTTACATCTGCTCATTTCCTTTCTCTTCTTCTCTCGTGTCTTTTTCTCTCCTCCTTCAAACCCTAGCCATTTCCTTCAATCCAAATAGCTAGCAACGATTCAATTCAAGCAGCCATTAACAAAGAAAAGGAAAGAGGAATGACAAAACAAAGAGAGCAAAATTATGGAAATTAAGCTCTTCGATTCCTCGATCGGTGAGAGTCTCTCGTAGTTGGCGCTAGTTTGACCTATAGGAGATTAGCCTACCATACTCTCTTGATTGCTTAATTGATTTTCCCTTGCAACACTCGACTTAGTCAATTCCAATCCTAATTAGTTGTAACCATTGCGAGTATACGTGGATCCTAAATCCTAGTGTTTGATATATTTGATTTCTTCTTGATTGTTTGATTGCTTTGGAATTTACACACCTTACAACATTACTTTGAGATAGCTTGGATTTAGCATTAGCATTCACCTCTCATTCCCAGTGGTTCGACCCTCGACTTACTCCTATGCTAGTTATAAGGGTGTGTTGAGAGATTACAAATTTTGTTTTTCCGAGGGAAGATTAGTACAACTACCTAGTCTCTACCCACGATCAGTAGAAGGAGAAGTAGAGTTAGAAGGTGTACCTCTCCCCTTAATGTGGAAGGGAAGACTTGGTGCAATCGAAGAGGCACTCTCTAACTTGGCTTTGATCAATGTAATCTCCTTTACCAAGTTTGAGATTTGGGAAGACAAGTTATTGATTGCATTGAGATGATCAACCGAATATACCGTTGAGCCACTCTTGGTTATAGACTCTCTCTCTTTCCCTCTTGCGAATCCATGTAGTGGCAAACTACATCCTCTAATATGTCTACAACCTCTTTTTCAGTGTTGTTCATAATCGAGCCTCCGGCTCCGGCATCAAGGCACGACTTCCCCTGGGGACTCAATCCTTCATAGAAAATTTGTATGATTTGGTAAGTCGGAATTCCATGATGAGAACATTCTCCTTGATACTCCTTGTATCTTTCCCAAGCCTCATAAAAACTCTCACTAGGTTTTTTCTTGAAACTTTGGATTAGAGTTCTTGTCTCGGCGGTCTTCTTTTGAGGGTAGAAACGGGAAAGAAACTCCTTAGTGACCTCATCCCACGTTCTCAAGGAATTAGGTTTCACTTCCTTGTCTAACCATTCCAAAGCTCTTCCGATTAGGGAAAACGAAAATAGCTTGAGCCTTATAAATTCTTGAGAAACCCCATAGACCTTGATGGTATCACTACCACAAAATATAGAATAAGTAACACACAATACACAACTGTTAAGTTGGATAGGCGATCTCTAGAATTATATAGATCGCCTATTCAAGATAGGCGTTTTGTATGGAAAACCTATAGAGCGCCTGTCTAAGTTAACAGCTCTATATGATGTATTCAAATTTACACTAAATAATATGGAGCGCCTCTTTTACTTGAGCGTTGTATAGACATTATAATTTAAAAAAAAATTGAAAGTATCATATACCCACATAACCCTAAAATATACTTACTTCTTACGAGTATCAAATTAAAGCCGCCCCCTCCTTATCTTCTTCTCTTTCTCGCTCCTTTTCTCTTTCTAGATCTAAAATCATCATCCCCTCTCTCCTCTTCCTCTCCTCAAATCCCCACATACCATAGTCTAACTTCTCATGCCCATAAATCCACACACCGTAGGCAAGCTTTTCACGCCCACCATTGATCCACGAGCCACCATTGAGCCACGACTGTCCACCACCGAGCCGGGAGATGGCGATCAGAGCGTTTTGTAAGAGTTTTCAGTTAATTTATGTCTAATTCTTATTTCAATTTTTGATTTTCAATTTCGTTTTAATCCTTAATTACTTTAGCTCTCTAATTTGAGTAGTTTCTGATTTTCATCTTTAGATTTTTTTTTCTAATTTTCAGTTATACTAGATCTTAAATTTATGATTTTCATTGTAAAATTACTTTAGATCTAGATTTTATGTTTGGTGCGATTTGTTTTAATTTTGTGCGCTGATGTTGTGGTTGTGGGTGTTTGGTGCGGTTGCTCTAATTCTGTGCCTCGATAGTGGAAGGCTGGAACTGGAAGCATTACTATGATGTTGGCAGGTTGGTTAGTTTGTATTTCTTCATTTTTTATATTTAGTTTCTTTAATTGTTTAGTTTGAACATATATGAGTGACGTTATGAACTGAGTTTACTTTAATTTCTTGTGGGATGAGATTTAATGTCTTAATTAAAATTGTATTAAGATTTATATTTGTTTGGGTGGATTATGGGTTTCTAGCGAGGACTTGATTCAGTGATGAAGTTGTATAAAATTCTCTTAAATTACATTGCAATTATTGTCTTATCATTTGTTGTTGTTAAGATATATTTGTATATATCGTTTGTTATTATTTCTGGTAGTGTAGATATATTTAGCTACCTAACTTAAGCCTAAGAATTAGTCTTGTATTGTGTATAGATTGTTGTACATGAATGTTAAGCATTTGAGGAAAATCTTCTAATAGTTGTTACATGTTTTTACAGATATTAGCATGGAAATTTGCTTGACTACAACAGGCTTCACACAATCGACTTAATTTAGTTGTATTAGAGAAATTGTAATATAAATGTCTTGTAAGAAATTTAGTTATTGTAATTCAAATACTATTTGTTATTTTAATTAATACTCGTACTACGTATAATATTATTGTGTACTCCGTATTAATTATTATTATTATTATTATTATTATTATTATAATAAAAATAATAATAATAATAGAATAATTTTTTTTTTTAAAAAAATTAAGGAAAAGAGAACGCCTATCTGTGATAGGCGCTCTCTTTTTATAGAGCTATAGAGTTGTCATCCTATTATTCACTTTGTACCTTAAATACGAAGCGCCTATCTTAGATAGGCGATCTGTATTGTGTTAGGTATAGAACGCCCCTTTAAGGCGTTCTGAAGACTTTATAGGGCACCCCCTCAGAAGAACGCCTCTGAGGCGTTCTATATTGCTAGTTTTAGGCGTTCTATATTCATGTTTTTGTAGTAGTGTATATTACAATACTTCTCGAACTCTTTGAGATGGTTTAGTGGGCATTCATGCTTGTCACCACTAAATTGCCTTTGTTCAATCATTGTTGTCATTGTCGGCGTTATCTCAAAGTCATTGGCTGGTGTTGTTGGTGGTGCTATGCCACTCTCAAATCTATAAGCACCGGGAGTTCCTAACTCCTTCAAAGCAACTCTTGGATTAGCTCCCATTCTTCCTCGATCCTCCTCTTCTCATTTTTTTTGATGAATTTCCTCTCTTGGAGAGCTTGGACTTGAAGAAAGATTAGCAACACTTATCCTCGTTATTGTTCTCTCAATTTCCGGATCAAATGGCACTAGACGTCTTCCTCTTATCCTACGCATACAAAAACTCAAAGCAAGTATCAATAGCACGGCTACAAATGTAGCCTAAAGAGAAAAATCTTTTTTGTGTTTTTTTTTTTTTTTTTGAAATTAGGTGAAATAGACTCAACAACAATAGAAAACAACTACGTCATTCCTCGGTAACGGTGCCATTTTGACTAAGGGATGGAGACTAGGTCGTTGGACTAATCTTCCTTAGGCAAAAAAAAATTTGTAATCACTCAACACTTCCTTACAACTAGCATAGGAGAAAGTCGAGGGTCGAACCACTAGGAATGGGAGGTGAATACTAATGCTAGAGCTAAGCTATTTTGAAGAAGTGAAGTAAGGTGTGTGTATTCTAAAACAACTAAGAAAACGAGATTAAAACCAAATATATCAAACACTAGGGTTTAGGATCCACATATGCATGCAATGGATACAACTAATTGGGATTGGAATTGACTAGGTCGAGTGTTGCAAGGGAAAATAAATTAAGCAATCAGGAGAGTATGGTAGGATAATCTCCTAGAGGTCAAACTAGCGCCAACTACGAGAGACTCTAGCTAGGAACTTCACAAACCAACTCAATCGACAAATGCAAGCCACAAATCAATTGTCCGTATCAATGTGAACTTACAATGTAATCTAGTGCAACGGTCAAAGTTAGCTACTTTTCAATCAATCACACACATGCACATAATCAATCAACCAATTTAATCACTACATCAACTCCATTAATTTCTACTAATTAGCATCAATCCATTACTCATATATGCTTTACCATTCCCCTAGCAAGAAAACTACTCACAATCCATTGAAGTCAAGATCAAAACTAAGCTAAAAAACAAATTCATCATCATCGTATTAATCAAACTAATTCAATCACAATTTCAATCCAACTTGAGCAATCAACAAAACAATTGAAATCAAAAGCTAAAGGTTGCATTAAAGTAAAAGAAATTCTTACAAACTTGCTTCAAATCAATAGAGAAAATGTTTAGAATCATCAATCAAGAACTTCTCTCTCTACAACCTAGAGTTTCTCTACAAAATGATCTGAAATTTCTATTCTAATTCTATTCTAAACTAACTCTCTAAAAATAGAAGGAAAGTCTATATATAGTAAAATTTACAAAGAGAATTTAGTTAGATCGTCTAAAATAGAACCGTATAAGCGCGACCATCTTCAAGGGGGAGCGCGATCGCGCAAAACTGGATACGGAACAGAGAACCTTAGAGGCGCGCCCATGCCAGGTGAGGCGCGCCCGCACAACCGGGCTGCGCGGCCGCGCCATGGTCGCGCGAGCCCGCGCCTAGGAGCAGGGCAACCTCCTTCACCTTTGACTTTGCTCTTCCTCGTGCGCTCCACTTAATGTTGTTGATGAACACAGAAGGAGGCAGTCTTCAAATAGCCTCCATAGTGGGTTCAACACCAAGAATGGTGTACCCACCGCTTGCATGCACAAGCTAGAAAACTTGGACTATACACTCCTTCAAACTTGATCTTCAAATGGTAGGCAAGGGCATCTCAAACGATGTAAAACTTGGGAAGGAGACTTGGGAATCGTCGGGTTACGATCATAACCTGAAAAATGAACGAAAACAAGCAAATAAAAGAGAAAATTATAAAATAAACCAAGAAATGCTTAAAAATATAGTTTCAACTAAGAAAATGCAAACTAAGAAAATAAAGAGTAAAGCTAAGGAAAAACTAAAGTAAAGAGCTATAAAATAGCATGAATTCCACCCTAAAGAGAACCAAATGAGTGCCATAAATAACACTCATCATGTTACTCATTAAATTAGTAGCCTGATTTAATTAATTTTAGGCAAATTTGTCTTAAAAAACATTTAAAAAGCACCATTTTGTGAAAAAAAACCTTTTAAAAGCTTTTTGGTTAAAAAAACTACCACATTAATTTTTTTTGCGAGAGGAAACCTATTCCCCTAATTACCCACCATTTAACTTAATTAAACTCTAAATTCTTCTAACTAACCTCTAACCCACCATATTATTAAATGATTAGATTTAATTAATATATATTAAAAACACCACCCCCTCCTTCCTTCTCCCTTCCTCCCTCCCCTTACTCTTCCTTCCTCCTCCCATGGAATCAACCCCTCCCCCACCAAACCTGCTGTCTGGATCCCCCCACCTTCGGCGACCTCCTCCACTGCCAGACGGCTTTCCCTTTCCCCGTAATCACATCCCAACAACCATCTCCTTTATTTTGAAAAACCCTAGAAAATTCATTTGGGGATTTTTTTTGTGCATCTTTCTTACAATTGATGCTTGTTTTGGCTTTGGTTATGTATGAATGTGATGCTAGGGTGATTTAGAAACAAATTGGAATTTATTTTAACTTGATTTGAGCATGTTTGAGTATATAAAATCCAAAATTTTGAAGGGTGGTGGTCGTCGCAAACAGGGATAAGAGGGAAAGAGATGGTCCACCGGCGGTGGAGGTAGGTCGCCGGAGGTGGGGGATCTGGGCTGCGAGTCCGATGGGTGAGGGGGTTGCTTGAAAGGGAGGAAGAGGGGGAAGGGTGGTTGGTTGGTGGTTGGGGTGGTGGTTCTTTTTTTATGTATAAATTAAATATAATTATTAAGTAATTGGGTGGATTAGTGATTAATTAGAAGAAATTGGAGGAAATAAGAGTCTAATTAAGTTAATTAGATGGAGGATAATTGAGGAAATAGGTTTCCTCTTGCAAAAAAAAAAAAATGAACGTGGTGTTTTTTTTTTTAACTAAAAAGCTTTCAAAAGGTTTTTTTTTTTTCACAAAATGGTGCTTTTAAAAGTTTTTTTTTTTTTTTTTTTGACAAATTTGCCTTAATTTTAAACTCGTTTTAGAGCTGGTTATTGGCCCAAACCTAGATTTTCGCCCAAAAATAGTGAATCTTGGGTGAAAACATTGTTTTGGAAATGTTTTTACCCTTTTAGAATTGTAAAACAGGCCAAAATCTGACCAAAAATGTCTTTTTTTGAGGGTTTTTCCTTCTGACGAAATTTTTTAAATCTTTTAACCTTGAATCTTAATGGAATATTTATGGTGATTTTGTACATGGTTCTTTCCCTAATGTTTCTACATTTTTACCTCTTTAAGCAAGTTTACTTTGTAGTAATTAGTGCTTGAAAGATTGGTTAAATTTTAACATAATTGCAAATCCATTGCATTAAGTGTGAAAAATTTATTCTTTGGGGCTTCTAAGTACTACAGATCCAATCTTTAAATTGATTTAAGTGGTTGGAACTTTGAGTTACTAAATTCCATGTATTTGTGTTGATCTTTTGATTTAATCATGTATTAAGTTGATTGGAATCATAAAGTTTGAATCTTGTGATAAAAATTTCATTTATCTTCATAATAGAAGAGATAATTGTTCAAGGATTCATAAGTGTTAAAGTTAGAATCTTTATTTGAATATTTATGTTCATAATTCCAACCCCCTTTTTAATTTTGTCAAATCTCATGATTAATTTAAATTAATTAAATTAATAGTGAGAATAGCCTTAGCTTATTTATTTTATTGCATCAAGTTGAACCAATTTTATTAAAGAATAGTTCTTCGAAATAATTTTGGTTTTTGCACTTTGATGAATTTTATTTAAGTTGGACTTGTTATAAATTTTCTTTTTTCTCATTAAATTAATTCTAAAATCAATTTGGAATTAATTAATAAAGTAACACAAATATTCGGATTAATCTTGAGAATGTGGCACGCAAACCAAGGTCACACCACCCTCGGCCAGCCGAGCTGCGAAGCAACCCACATTTGGCTGCCAAGGGCTTGTGGGCTTGGTGCGCGCCACACACTAGCAGCGTGGCTAGTGCGCCCAGCTGCAGCAGCAACACAGCAGCACCAGCCAGGCAGCATCGTGCTGTGGCTGTGCTGTATGCACGCATGCTGCTACCTTTGTGCGCATGCTGTGTGCATGCCATGCTGCAGCTCTGGTGCGGGCAGTGTGTGCGTTCATACCTTGATGCTCTTGGGGGGAGTGCGCGTGGGGTGTACGTGCTACGTGATTGCAGTACGATGCGCACAACCCCACACTTGGCACTTTAGCCCTGGGTTTTAAGGCTATGCTAATTTGGCAGTTAATGCCTTGATATTTTGATCGGCATTTGCAAAATTAATTTTGGAAAAATTTTGGGTTTACCGGCATAATTAATTAGATTAATTAAGATGGATGCAGAATTTAGTGGGAGTTTCATTTTTAATTGCACTAAATTACATAATCAGTCAAACAACTTTGACTAGTTTTAATTAGGCGTGTTAATTGGATAAACAACGTAAATTAATTACTAGTTTACACGTGTTTGTGCATTGTTGCTTGTTTATCGTTGTAAAATGCATGGACCATTGACAAATAGTAAATGCGTGAATGAAATGTATATTCTCCATAGGTGTTATAAAAATAGCAACTAGTGGGGCCCGAATAGGATAGAAAATACGAACTGCGTTCCGTCTCGTATTTTTGTAAATCTAAATACGGTCTGTAAAACATTGAGTATTTTTGTAACTTAATATTAAGATTAGTCCTAATCGTAAATGCTAGTATTTGCATTATTTTGGTCATGTCTTGAAGACGGAGGTTCTTGGAAGACGAAGTCATAAAGTTGCAAAAGACGACCTTTGAAGACTCAAGGAGTCATGCTAGTTACCAAATGCATCATTTATTTATGTTATGTATATTAAGACTTCAAGACTCAAGGGGTCATGCTAGTTGCCAAATGCATCATATATAACATGTTGCGGCACAGTGGATAAGTTGCTGAGAAAGCATTAGATGCGACGATTTATCTACTCAAGAGTGGCTTGGAGATGCTTACCTTAGAATATTGAGTGTTAAGACAAGCCAAAGCATGCTTAACTACTCATTGTTTCTTTGGATCTTGGAATCGACTTATTCTCACCAAATGGGGACAATTTAATGTGTGAATAAGACGTTTACACTACTACAAAAATGGTTAAAGAGACCCAACATAAGAGACCCGTTAACTACATAACGGGTCTCTTTTAAAAGAGAGACCGATTATCTAACGTTTTTTTACATATTTTTAACCTTAGTTCTTGTACAGAGAGTCAGATTTAGTTTGTAATTTCTTTAGTTTATTTTTCGCTCATTTTGTTTTTTTAATACTATTTTTCCTTTTATTCCTTTTTTCACTTTTTATATGATTGTCAGACTGATATGTTGATGTATTTTATTTTTTATTTTCATTGACAATATCGTTTTAATAGTTCTTCAAACTTTTTTTCTGGCATTTTGTTCGTTTTTAAAATTAATACTTTTGCATCTTTTGCCAATTCGTTCCTCGTTTTTAAAATTTATCCTTTATTTTTCTTGCTTTGTGTTTAACCATCATTTAGTTTAGATCCGTATGTCATAATTTTTTTTTATTAAAATATAAGATCTCTATTTTTTTTTTCATATGTTTTAACTTTTTTTTGTTTAAGTTTTGGCTTATTTCTTTTTTCAGTTGATTTTTTTATCTTTTTTTAAAACCTTGATATTTATCTTTTATTTCTATTGGTATAATTTTTCTGATTTATTTTTCTAGAATCTAATTTTTGTTTTTATATTACTATTTCTATATTTGTGGTTACAGGTAAATTTCAACAAGTTTGAAGGGAGAAATTGGCGATTGAAGATCATTAAAGCTAGAAGTTATCATTTACAGAGTTTTTTTTTTATTATTGTGTATTGGATTTTCATTGTTATCTGTACTATGTTTGTAATTTTTGGGGTATATGACATTCAAGAATTATTTATTGTACTCCGTAGTTAATACTGCAAAAAAATTTAAATAAGTAACATTGATAAATTGTTATTATAAGCTTTTTTTTATTTTAAATAAGACCCGAGAGACCGGTTAAGCTAAATAAGCGGTCTTAACTTTCTTAAAAAAGAGACTACCTATCTTCTGTAGGTAGTCTCTCTTTTTCACTAAAAAGAGACTGCCTATCTTCAATAGGTGGTCTCAGTTTTCTCATTTTAGAGACTGCCTTTAGTCAAGCAGTCTCTTTTCCAAAGAGACCACTTAGCTAGAGACCGCCTCTAAAAGGCAGTCTCTTTGGCTAATTTGGACGGGTCTCTTTGGCCTATTTTGTAGTAGTGTTAAATAAGTTTGATAATATGCATGATTTCAATGTTATTTCAATATTATGAATGGTTTTTTATTTCAAATACTTTCAATTGTAGAACAATGTCTGCAAATAACTCAAACAACCAATCTCGTTGCGCTCAATTCTCGACAAGGAGAAGTTAAGTGGGATAAATTTTCTTGATTGAAAATGGAACTTGCGTATAGTTCTCATGCAAGAGCAAAAGGAATATGTCCTTGATGATGAAATGCCTAAGACTCCCAATGAGGAGGTAGCTAAGGCTTCCCTGAACCGATGGAAAATTGACAATCAGGATGTCAAATGCATCATGCTGGCCACAATGTCTCCCGACCTTGAAAAGACTTTCTTTGAGAAGGAGGCAGCTTTTGAGATCATTTCTGAGCTGCAGTTAATGCTCCAAGAGCAGGCACGAACTGAAAGGTTTGAAACCCACAGGTAGATCCTTGAGAGCAAGCTCAATGAAGGAGAGCAAGCTCAATGAAGGAGAGCCAGTTAGCCCACATGTACTCAAATTGATTGGATTATTGAAGATCATGGGAAGGCTTGACATGGGGTATCTAACCAAAATGGCAATTAACATCATTCTCCACTTGCTGCACAAAATCTACGATCAGTTCAAGATGAATTATAACATGCACGTCATGGAGAAAACCCTTATCGAGCTTCATGGTATGTTGAAGCAAGCCGAGCAAACGCTCAAGGATGAGGGGAAGCATGATATGCTCATGATAAAAAAGGGCAATCCGTTCAAACACTCAGGTAAAAAGAACAAAGGCTTTAAGGGGAAGGGTAAGAGGAAGACCTTTTCGCCTAAGTCAAAGGCTACAAAGGATAACAAGGAGAAGAAGGTAGCATCTTCTAAATCTGATTCCGAATGCGTCTATTGCAATAAGAAGGGACATTGGAAGAGAGAATACCTCAAATTCAAGGAAGATAAGAAGAACAGAACTGTTGCTTCTAGGTCAGGTATATTAGTTATAGACTAAATCTTCACTAGCTCAACATCATGGGTATTAGATACCGGATGTGGCTCACACCTTTGTTCCAATTCTCGGGGACTAAGGAACACTAAGAAGATAGCAACGGTTGAGGTTGAACTCTGGGTCGGCAAAGGAGCCAGAATTGCTGACGTATCCGTAGGAACTCTTAGTTTGTCTTTTCCCTCGGGGCTAGTTTTTAAACTTGAAAATTGTTTTTATGTTCCTAACATTACCAAAAATAATATTTCAATTTCAGCGTTGGACGCCAATGTTGGGTTTTGATGATTCCAACTCACCGCGGAAGAAAACCCGAGCCAAGGCAATACTCACAACTAATATAATCACAAGACATAATTAATTTAACTAACAAGAATTAAGGAAAGATTAATTACCTTTGACGCGTGCTTCGCTCGTAACCCGAGCTCTTACTTGGGAAAGCTTTAGTCTCGCATTCGCGAAGACCTCTAACGAAAATCCACCCACAACTCGACCTCGACAAGGTCCAATCCTTAGAGGTTAGCCAATCCTAACCTAATACTCGAGTAATTATATGTGTTTAATGGTTTTCTCAATGGAGATGCCTTTTTCTAACATCTTACTCAAGTGAACAATCCCAAGGTATGCCCTTGTTATTTATAAGGAGTGCTTCCTTGTGAATTCCACTCATCTTTCAATGCGAGACATTTTCATAAAAGGATCCCACATGGAAAGAATGTTGAATTCAACCATTACTTAAATAAAATAAGGAATAACAAAGTAACAAGTGTCACATGGTTAGGTGAGGACCACTTCCTCAATTGCTTCCCAAGGCAACTCACATGCATTGTGATCTAACCATGTGGCACCCAACCTTGAGCCCCAAGTTGGGTTCGGTTAGGCCTCCAAATTTTGGCCCGCGTCCATGACCCACAACCCGGGTCCCGGCCCGTGGCACGTTGCCACTTGGTGGCTGCCAAAGTGGCATGTCGCCACCCTGGTGTGTTGCCACGTGGCATACCGCCACCTTAGCGTGCTTCCATGTGCGCAATGCCACTTGGTGGCTGCCACATAGCGCGCTGCCACATGGCACTGCCACGTGGCGCATTTCTATTTAGCGCGCTTCCATAGCCTTTCACGTGGCTAGGTTTTTTACTTGTTACTTGAAGCATTTTCCCGTCTCGCCAATTCTTAAATTTTGGCTCGAATTTTAAGATTCAATTTCGACGCTCAAAGCTCGGAATCCGACGTCTTTGTTAACAATACTCGAGCGACTCATTAATTCCTTTTGAATTAATTCGTTGTGTCGGTTTGTTAGTTTCTTCGGTGTGACCCGAAGGGTTTAGTCAAGATTAATTTACCTAGGAATTCGTGGTCGGTTTGTTACTCATTAATATTACTGATCGGAAGCGGCCTTTACCTAGGAATTCGGATAACATGACCTCACTGAATAATTAGCTTTCTAATAATTTCGAACCCTCTGTCGGAATAATACACTTGTTCGAAGGACACCATTCCTATCAATCTCCCACTTGTCCTTCCGTACAAGTGCGCTTTTAGTGTATATCCTTTTTCCTATGTCGCTTAATGTCTCTTCATGAACTATAAGGTGAGATTTATTCGTCATCCTTATTACGTCCAGAAGTGTTTCTCGATATCCGAGTCTGACTGTCAATAAACTGATGATTTCAAATATCTATCTGAGCACAGCCATGCATTTTCACAGTCTTGCTCTTCGGGAGGCCTTGTAAACAAAAAAGACATCTTCCCTATTTTTAGTAGGGGAACATTCCCAGTCTTGTAATGTAGCTTCTCTTATTGAGAGGACCTAGCCGTCCAAGTGTTGCCGTTATAATCACCTTTTACGGCAGACGTTTAACTAACAGCAAAACAAACTAGTACTCAAACAATAGAATTCACAATACTCATGGTCGAGGAAAGTGGTTCCGCTAGCCATAATGAGAAGTCAACTTATGAAGATTTTAAAATCTCATAAAGTACTCTCATCGGTCGATCCAGTATGGCTCTACACTAATACCTGTGCAAATGATTCATGACAATCATGTCCTTATAGCACAAGAAACGGTGCTATAAATCAAACAACACACTAATCTCAAGTGGTCACTAATCGTCCATCATTTAAATGACCTCGATTGGGGATGATTCTCGGTTATAATATTCAATTTTCACCTAATAGGTGTTTCCTTATCAAGACTGGTCTTGATACCCTATTTTGAATATTCTCATAATCAAATGGACTCATTATTTAATCCTAAACTACAATTAAACAACAAACTGAGTGATAAAATTGCATGAAGCAAGTTTAAATTACTCCAAAACACAAATGGTTCATCTTGTGATAAATGGTTTTTCTGAATGTTTTAAGAGTAACACTGTTTATAAAACATTTATAGAAATCACACCCATATCTAATATGCTTGATTTCTTTCGTGTAATTGTGAATGTTGTCGTTCACTTATTGCATAGGTTTAGTTATAAATACTTTGATAATCTTATCATCTTCATTATTGGTCACTTTCATAATTAGATGATAAAATTTGAGAGTGTTATGGATTATATTTGATTAGGATTTATTGTCCAAGTGATGGCTCCAAGTCATCATCGTGATTGAGATCTTCAACTTGACAACCTAAAATCATCAACGTTCAACAACGAAATTTCCATTTAACATCTTCCTTATTACTTCCTTTAAGGCAACCTTATTCTCAACATATATTTTAGTAGACTTCCCGATGATGCTTTGCTTGGGTTTTACTTCAAGCGGCTCACAATGATTTTAGGATACCCTAATCACTTGTGACCGTGGAAATTTACCTTAACATTCCGCACACTATACAAGGATGCACATACATGTTACCATTTTCAAGCCACGAATCATTGTTAGCTTGTGCTTATAAACGGGTTCCTTTTTAAGGATATAATCCTTGTCAAGGGTTGTGCTTGCAACATCATTACTCAAAATATATTTGTTCCCTGCGTCATGAACTCATCCTCATACTTAGCCAAGTACTTTGGATGTTCATGTCATAATCTAACGATCTATTACATAGATTCAGGTTGATTAGTACTATTTACATACTTCACATGCTCTAAGCAAGTAAGTCGTGTGACGATTCCATATCGTAGCGTACATGATGGATTTAATTGTAGAATGATTCTTAATCTTTTTCCATCCACGTTACATTTTAGCTCATCCAGTTTCACCGAGTCTTGCTAAACTGTTTGCTATGTGATATGGTTAAAAGTCTCAACTCGAGTCTTTCTTGTTTAACTTAGTATTTAGCCTAGCTTATACTTAATTCAAACATTTACATAGATTTATACATATGGGTCAAAAGCCTTTCAATGCCCTTCAATTCATGTTTAACACGGTAGATTCCTTTACTCGTTTAAACATTTTATTAAGTCTATACAATAGATCTTAATACCCAATATGTACTAAGTATCGTCTTTTGCTTGAGCCATTGTCGAAAATACTTTCGAATCTAAGCATTTAGCATTTGGTAGTTAATTTACAACATAGTTTGTAAACTTCTTGTTAGACCTTAAAAGATTGACTATTGCTCCCACTAAACTTATTATCCACAAGAATTTCTATGTTTCTCCATAAGTCAATCTTTTTATTAACTTTATGAGAAAACACATTCCAATTCCTTTATGCAGTGCTTCCTTCAATCCCATAATTGATTTCTTGAGCTTTCTTTCAAATCTAGCATTATTTAGATTTTCAAAACCCTTAGACTATTTTCATATTCACTTCCAAAATTATATTTTATGAAGGCGGTTTTGGTATTTATTTTGCAATACTCCATATGTGAAATTTTGCTAGAATAATCACGAAAAGACTTGAGCATTTCGATTGGTGAATAGGTTTATATTAAAATCAACTCCGTGATTTTAATTATATCCTTTTGAACCAATCTAGCCATGTATGCATATACATTTCCACATTTGTTAGTTTCTCATTCAAATCTTATTTACGATCGATGGGTCTTTCACCCCTTATGCAAATTAAACAAGTTTTAAACATGATTTTCAAACATGGAGTCTGTTTCGGATTTTATGGCCTCTAACCATTATTTTGAATTTGGATTTGTCATAGCTATCTTACAAGGCATTATTCCCTTACTATCTAATAGTAAATAGTATGTTTGTAAGTCTTAGGTTTATTTCTTAATAGAAAATTTATAGGATCCAATCCAAGCCTTTGGTAAATTCTATACCTATACAGGGTAATTGCATCAAACAATAAGTTTCAAGGAGCTTCTAAATCCCTATGATTATCTTGATCTTACTCCAACTTTTTAGAATTTTTGCAAGTAATGAATTCTATTTTATGGCACTTGTAAAGTCCTTTTAAGTATTCTTGATCAAGTATTCTTACGAATCCCTTTAAAGGTCTTCCGAGATTCTTAGTTATAGTTTGTTGCTAATCTTGATGGTCATCAAGTTCATTTTTCTCCCACTTGTCGTTTTGGAAATGTGTTAATTTCCAGAAAGACACCACTTAGAGCAACAAATATTATGTTCTCAATTAGGTTGTGGAGGTAATGCCCGTAGTCTCTCTTGAATGCTTACAAAGGGACATGTATATTGTCTTTGGGTAAAAGTTTGTTGTGAAATAAATGGTTAGCTCCCATATTGAGTTATCTTAGCCTTTAAGAAGTCATTAAGCTCCCGCTGAGCCACCTAGCTCTTGCTAAGCCGGTGAGCTTCTACTGAGTCACTTAGCTCCCACAAAGCCTGTGAGCTGCCACTAAGGCCAAGACTTTCAGACATATACTTAAAAAGACATTTATAAGTTATTTCTATACATAACTGGTTATGGTGTCCATTCTTAGCTTCGACAATTTGTTTAGAGTAACATTAGTCATTTGCGCAAATCATTAAGAGTTTTATAAGAAGGGATGTGATCCATCATTGTTTGAATCATTTCCAAATGGCATCGAGGTCTCCGTGAAGAAACAATATGTTTTTTATGGAGTTATTAATGAAAATTTTCAATTTCATAACTTTGTGATGGGCACGCTTGGATCAAGCAAACAACGCTCGATCTAATCTAGACGTTTGATATCTTGTTGTAGACACCCAAATGTGTCTCCCCAAAACCAATCCCAGTGATTGATATCTTTCACGTCATTTGATTATCGAACGAAGTGAAAGTGTGGAAAGTCTAGTGATGAGGATGTTTTTACTAAAATATCTCTTCTTTTGATTTTTGAAAATATTTCTTTTCTTATCCTATTTATGAAAAAATTGCATTCCAGTTTAGTTTGGTCCATGATATGGGTCAATTAATAGTGTAGTTAGATGGGGTTTGAAAAGACCTTTCCAACGATATATTTTAAGCCTAACTCCGATAAGTAATGAGGAAGTTATGGCAAAAATACTAAACTAGGCCCAAACCGGATTTTACCTACGACCCAATGATCATGTGGAGGGTCCAAAGGTTTAATCCTATTCCTAAACTAATTAGTATTAATTAGAAACTTCCATAAGTTTCTAAAAGATCTTAACTATCCTTTTTGAAAAGATAAAATCAAAGAGTTTGAAATTGAATAAAACTTTCCTTTTTTTTTTAAATCCTAATTCTATTCGAATTTAAAGATGTTCAAAGACAGTAAGATATTACTTTTGTGCCTCATAATATTTATCCAAATATTATATGGTTGAATAGATCTTTAAATTATCTTTCCAATGATATATTATAATATTAATTCCGAGCTATAACGAAAAAGATATAATGGAATACGAAACTCTATCCAAAACTGACACCCTTCCACTATTTTGGCAATATCTTTTTATCTACAAAAGATTTTAATTTGATTTTAATTGGGTTGAAAAGAGACTTCAAGATCTTTCCAACTACATATTATATGACTTATTTGGACTTCTATATCAAAAGATATGATAAATAACCCTAGCTTTTCGTCTAGCGCTGCTCCTGTCGTTGGCAACAGGAGGTCTTTTATTCCGAAGAGGAATCACACTCTTTTATATCGTTTCCGTGCTATTTTTTCTATAAATAGGGGCCGTATCTCCCCGTTTTTAATCTACAACAATCATCTCTCTCTTTCTCTCTAAAAGCTAGAAGCTTTCCTTCTCTCTCTGTTCTTTTTCTAAACCTTCCCTTTTACAAAATTCCTCATACATTAGTCTAAACACACCTAGCCAGTTTCGAGTTGCCTTCACCCTAGACGTGAAAGGTTTGATATTTCTGAGGGTTTGGTCCCAAATCCATATTTAAATTACTTAATTTAATTGTTTGATTATTATTTTTCCTTAAAGTTACTAACGTATGTATTTTGTTATTAGAAAGAGATACGAGGCATCCAAGTAAGTAATTTAATTACTTTATTGATATTTTGAAATAGAAATCATGCTTAGATTATTTTATTAATTCCTAGTATTATGTTAGGGTGTTTTGATCTTCCTAGTATCATGTTTAGGGTAATAACTAAAATTTCTAATATCAAGTATGATTGTTATGATGCTTCTTATTTCTTTCTTAATATCATGTTAGTATCATGTTAGGGCTAAAGCTTTGATTTTTATTGTTTAGTGACATGCTAGGGTTTGTTATTAATCTTGTTAGTATTATGCCAAGGATGTTGCTATTAATTGTATGTTTTAACATGATAATTTTAATTATGATTATAATGATGATTTTTATTATGTTGCTTAATGCTTATTATTGTTATTGTTTGATAACACCTTTTAAGCAGATTTAAAGGAAATTTGTACTTGTAATCACGCTTAATAAGATAATTAATAATCTTGTTTAGGTTAATTTGATTATAATTCAAGTGATCGCCAATAATAGGTTTGTTTGTGCATTAATATTCAACCAACATAGATAAACAGGTTTAGGGTAAACCTATTGATTGCATGTTAGTCATATTGCGCACATGAATACTTGAAGAATAAAGTAGAGGCCTATTATTAGGGCAAGTTTAATCTCTTTTAGGTTGGATTTGTACCTTCATCCCTGAACTTCCATTCATGGTTCCAGACCTATCGGAGTTAACGATCTCATGGATCGTTAAGGGGTGTAACCTTCACCCTGTGAATAATTTACAAGTTCCTAAAACTTGTTGGCGACTCTTTTACTCTAGCTTCCTTCCCTTTAGACGACACCATACTTAAGTGTATGATAAAAGTGGGGCTCAAGTGTGGGATGGCTTGAAATATTCCCTACACTTGCCAAGTCGATTCTGTACTTTATTGAACTCTTGAGCTACTCAAGGTCAAGTTTGTTCACATTTGATGAATATAGCCATATTCTTTCAAATTCTTTGTGAAATGTTCAAGTAATTAAGTCCTCTTTAGCTTTCGGAGTCAATTGACTATACCAAGAACAATACTTCTTTATTTTGTCAGGTTTTAACAAGTAAGACTTTCTTGTCTAAGAACGATTTCGAATCGATCAACTGTCAAGAGCCTATATAGCCTTGAGTACATTCTTGTTAATGTGACATTGCTAAAGATGTTCGGAACACAAATCATGCATGTGATTTGAACTTTGTGAGTGTTCATGTTAGGGAAATGTTTGTTTATAATAAAGTATTCTTGACTCATGTTTAGACAATCATGCCATTCGAATAAATTTGCAACTATTGCTCTTTACTTTTAATGCGAGTCTTTCCGTGAGTTAACAGATTGTTTGCTTATTATGAAACACAATAACAATTTATTTGTTCCAGCCTTAGCTTAAAAGGTCTTTAAACAAAGCATACAACCTTACAACTGATGTAGCTATTCTTGCTTAATTCTAAGCTTGTAAGTCAATAACTTAGCTTATCTTCAATAGTTTGAGGTCACTTTCAAAGTGGAACACCCAAGCTATATCTGATACTTGTGAAGATAATGACCACTAAGTTAATTAGAATAACATGAACTGTTTAGCAGAAATGGAATCTTATTCCTTTTCTTTGTTCCTCGTTTCCTATAATTCTTATCATACTTTATCTCATAATCTTTCAGAATAATTTCTGTAAGTTTCATTGACTTTTATACTTTGTTAGGCATAATTAAGCATCTAGTGTAACTTATAACAAAGTTGATTCTTTTCCTTTAATTCCTACTTGAATTAATACATCAGTCAGTTGTACTCACCAGCGTATAAAGCGAAAATATATGTTGGTTGTCAAGCATTGACAATTTTTAGTTTTCAACTCAATACATCATGTTGATCTAAACTACTTACCTAGTATTTTGAATACATTATGTCCAACTGTCCTTTCGGACTTATAAAATTCATTAATGAGAAATGTATTTTAGAAATGCATTTCCTACCTTTTGGAATCATTATCAAAGATTTCCTTTACCAATCATGGAAAACAATATAGTTTAATTTGGAATTATACAAATATAAGTGCAAAGTATAACCATTTATCAAGAAAATAACAAAAATAAGTTTTGAAATTTAAAAGAATTCATGCAAATGGTCAATCTTATTAAGCGTCTTATCCACGCATTAAAATTGTCCCCATTTAGCTAGAATAAGGTGATTCCAAGATACAAAGAAACAATGAGTGGTTAAGCATGCTTTGGCTTGTCTTAACACTGAATCTTCTAAGGTAAGCAACTCTTTGCTAATGGCTCCAAGCCACTCTTGGTTGGATAAATCGTCGCATCTAATGTTCTCTCAACAACTTATCCACTTTGCCACGACATGTTAGGACTCCATCACTCATATCGTTGAGTATAACCAAAACCAACTTGCATACCCGGTATGCCTTACGTATCCTAGGGAGTAATAGTGATTCTTTGCTTTGGCGTAGCCCATCACTACTCACAATAGGTCGATAAGTGTTGTTTTAGAATGATAATTTTACTAAATATTTTAGGGACCTAGAGTTTCTATGTTGGTTGATTTAAGTGAACTTTATTAATCATCACAACATTCGAAATTCTAAACATGCATCTAACATATAATTCATATATATATATATATATATATATATATATATATATATATATATATATATATATATATATATATATATATATATATATATATGCATTTGGAAACTAGCATGACCCCTTAAGTCTTCAAGGGATATTTTTTGCAACTTCATGGCTTCGACTTCCAAGAACTTATGTCTTCAAGACATGACCATAACTATGCAAATACTAGTATCTACGATTAGGACTAATCTAAATATTAAGATACAAAAATACTCAACGGTTCGCAGACTATATTTAAATTTACAAAAAAAATTATCACGGAAGGCAGTCCGTATTTTCTATCCTAATCGGGCCCCACTAGTTGCCAATTTTATAAAACATGCGGGAGAATATACATTCCATTCATCCATTCACTATTTGTGAATGACCTATGCATTTTACAACGATATACAAGTAACAATGCACAAACACGCGTAAACTAGTAACTAATTTAGGTCGTTAATCAAATTAACATGCCTAATTAAAATTAGTCAAAGTTGTTAAACCGATTATGTAATTTAGCGCAATTTAAATTGAACCTCCCACTAAATTCCGCATCCATATTAATTAATCTAATTAATTAAGTTGGCAAACCCAAAATTTTTCCAAAATAAAATTTTGCCAATGCCGCTCAAAATCGAGGCCTAGTGACGTAGGGAAAGTGTAGGTCATTATCTAATCTTCCATAGAGCCAAACAAATTTATAAACACTTAGCAAACCTAAATAAGAATGTAGAGGTAAGTTAAGGGTCGAACCCAAAGAAACGGTAATTTTCAAGCACTCTAAATTATGCGCCTAAGCTGGGTCGAAGTCAAAGTTAAGAGGTAACACTAATAACTAACCAAACAAACAACCAAACGAATAAAACACTAGGAATGGGGATCAACAAGTAATCATGACAATTGCAACAACTTGGGAAGATCATGCCAATCAAAGGTTGTGAAGACTAATGATAAGAGCTATCAATTAGAATCAAAGAGTGACAGGATAAAGTTGTATCACCCAATCAAAAGTAATTCCTAAATCCTCTAACTAATGCAGATAGGGAAGTAGGTTCGAATCCACAGGGAAACTGGTCTTTCTATTCCTAATTAAATAAAGAAATCTAAATTATTAAGTAACTAATTTGTTATTAAAAAGTGGAACTAAACTACTAGGAGTAAAAGTGGGAAGCAATTAAAGTAGGAAGAAAATCAAGGGATAAAAGACCTAGGGCATAGGTTCACCAATAAATAATATTCCAGGGTAAAACATAACAATCAATCATCAATGCATCGATTAATCAGATCATAAAGGGCTCTCGCTACTTATTACAATCAAAGAATTAATCTACCGATATTGAATCTCATCCCTCGAATCTCGACTTAACCATTTATAAATTAACCTGCCTATTGAAACTAGACCTAAACATCAATTCTCATCTCTCGAATCTCGAATTAATATTATCAAACTCATGCATAAAAGATCAGGCCTAATCTAGTCACAGAGCATTAAATCAATCAATAGGAAATTAATCTAGCATTGATAATCAACAACAATAAATTACCCCTTTATATTATTTATGGATCCCCACAAACCCTAGAAATAAAACTACTCACACATAATTAAATATAAACTAAACAAAGAAATTAAAGGAGACATGATAAAACAAATAAAGTAAATAACTGAGATTAAAGTAGAAGAAATCGTTACCAAAATAATCAGAATTAAGGAGTTGAATTAGGAACAAAGTTGTAAAGAGAGAAACTAATCTAAAGCTAAGTAGAGAGAGAAAGTCTAAGAGAAGAGACACTAATCGAAAACATTAAAATCGTATTTACATCTAAAACAATTACTCATAATTAAAATTAAAATATATCGCCGAATCATCACTCTAAAAATCTCGCGCCCGATCGGGCCCGCCTCTTCTCCTATATGTGCTTCTCTCGCGCCGGGTCGGGCGCGAGCTCGGGCGCGAACTACTCTTCCCCGCCCTGCCGGGTGCGCCTTCGGGTGGGAGCCTACTTGGCCGGGACCGGACACTTAGGCTAGCTTGGACTTATTGATTGGGCTCCGATTCTTCGGCCCAATCCGGATTTCCTCTTCGGGTCTTGAATACTCGGTCCAAATGCCTCATAATCTCAAATGCTAAGCCCTTAATCACCGGTTCGATGACTCTAACCGGCCCTGGGCTATAAAGACTAGTCGTGCTCCTCCAATGCTCGTAGTCACTCCATAATATCTCGGGAAAATGCTCCAAAAGTGCAAATCCCAACAAAAGTCAACCAAAACTACGAAAACACTAGAAAACACCAATTAGTAATAAAAGTGGCTCTAAAGAGCCAAAAACACTACTAATTATGACCAAGGGACGGGGGTAAAACACTATATAAAATTGACATATCAAACTCCCCTAAGCCAAACCTTTGCTTGTCCCTAAGCACAGATCTCATCAATTAATAAATAAATACATGCCTCACCTTAAAAAGTCAAAATCAAGCACAAACAATTCAAGGCAAATCTAATAAACATGTTTCAACGTCAACCAATCTCATCCATCCAATTACTCTTCCTCCCTAACAATTGTCAAATAGAGCAAACCACAAGAGCATATAGAATTCAAGACTAGTGCTCACACACTCAACTCTCATTTATGTGGCGAATAAAACATGTACTCGATCGATCTCCATCCAAACCCCTTTATGTGAACAATGCCCTCCCAAACTCACAACTCTCGTGTGTTTAAAAAGACAATCACTCAACCTACTAGTCGACTCGAAATATGTCAAATCATAACTTGTATTGATAAAGAACACTTTCACATCCATACAACTCTATGCAAAAAGGTCGGAAGGTCTTCAAAACTTATAATGTAAGGTTTGGGTAAAGGGTAGGAAATATTTAGGAAAATGTGATAGCAAATCCATGCTTAAGGGAGCAAATTCTAATAAAACCAAGGCCAAAAATAAATGATGACCAATCATCTCCAACATACTCAACTCCAACAAAAGTTCACCAAATACAACTCCAAACACAAACAACAATCCCAACACTTACAAATTTCACTCATAAAGATATAATAATGCAACACTTGAGCAAATAACAAACTTTAACTCTTCAAACTTGATTTTTTCTCATTGAAACTCAATTTTTTTCTTTCTTTCTTTAGATCAACCTTCACTTAGAACACTGGAACATTAAACTTTTTTTTTCTTTTTTTTTGTTTGTTGAAGTTCACTTTTTTTTTCACTTTTTTTTCCCTGGACATCTTTTTTTTTTCATAACATCATACTTTATTTTTTTCTCAAGAGGATTAAATAATCAAGCTCATTAAAAATAAACTATGATCAAGAATAAAATAACTTCTCAAAACCCACCCAAATTGTGCAAATAATAAGCACACTACAAATTAATAGCTCCCCCAAGCCAAAACTTGGGACTAGTAACCAATGGGGCAAAATAGGCTTGTAATGTGGCTAATAAACAACAAAAAGTCAAGGCAACAAAATGGGTAGCAAGAAGGGAACAAATATATCTAAACCATCTGAAGGCTACCTAAAAGAATGAACGCCTTCATCCTCTACATTGTGCATAATAGTGAGCCATACAAACATAACTCATAGTTTCAAACCAATACTCAAACTCATTGACATACTAGGAACTATCACACCATTCCTAACCAAATCAACTAGTCAAGCACTATATTCACAAGCAATTAGGCAAAATTGACGCATGTTAGGGCATCTAAGCAATCAAACTTCAAATCATGATCAACAAATCCACAATGCTCATCATCATATACCAAGAATCAAAACAATATTTTCCAATTATGGGGCATAGGAAAGCATGGTTTACAATTCACTGGAACGTATTTTTGGAATTTTTTTTTATTTTTCAATTTTTTTTTTAATTTTTCATATAAGAAAGCAATAAAACTATACTAGAAAACACATCAAAAATAAATGAAAAAGGGAAAAAAGAAATATACCAAATCCAAAAATCTCCCCAAGCTAGAACCAGACAATGTCCTCATTGGCTCGGGAACTAGCCCAGCTGGCTAATCCTCATCATCCTCATCCATGGAGGCAAATCCTCCACCGCTACCACCTGCACCACCTGCACTAGAAGAGCTACCACCAAAATAGTTAGGCTCAAAACCCCCCCAGTCGGTCCTCAAAAAGGTATGTAATGGTCGTACCCGTGGAAAGATGAATAGTCAATATAAATACCACGGACGGTGGGATATATATCGAATCCCTGGGGTGGGGGATGAAAACAATCAGGGTAAATAGCATCGTCGGGAATATTGCCCCGACGAGCATAATCATCATACACAGGATATAGGGCTCTACCCTGGTTCCTCTCAAGGTACCCTAATCGTCAGTCAAGGGAGCCTACCATCCTCCTAAGGTCGCTATGTGAATACTCTATGCGCCCTATGGAATGACCTATACTCTGAAGATCCCAAACTGTCTCAGAGTCGCTATGGGGAGGAGGTGGTGCTGTATGAGACATTCGAGGTGGAGAAAGCACTACCTCGGGCTCAGGCTGGGGTGCTGGTACTGGTGGTGCTTGCCCCCTAGCGTGGGCAACTAATAGGTCATACGTGTAGGACTCTTGCCCAGGGGGAAATGCGGTCTACTCGGGATTAGGCAGGGGAAAGATAGGCAATGGTTGTTCCGACCTTGTCCTAATGCACCAATGGGGGACTCTCTGGCTATCTAAACGTACCCAACCCAAATCCTCTAGGTACCTAGCATGTAAGTGTCTGGTCCATAGTTAGTGAGACCGTTAGGTCCACTCTCAAAAAACCCGACCTTCTTAACTGCTATCCTGGTGATGAGGCCTCCTAGACAAATCGGGGTGGTAACATGGTCACTAGCCGAGGCATGTCCACTGAGGTGAAAGATAATGTATCTAGCAATGTTTAGTTTACCATACACAAACACATAGTGTCCAATTACAGCTAATTCATTGGTTTGGGCGTTGTGCAGCTCATTCCTACCCAAAAAACAAACACCTGCAAATCTTTGCCAGATTTTAGGTATAGGGTGAGGAATGGTTCTGGCACTAGCATTTTGGGCATTAGGCGTCGTTAAACCAGTAAAAACATGATAAATATCTTCCATTTTATAATTCTCATGCCATTGGTTAGGTAATTCAAAATTTAAATCAAAAATCTTACAAAAATCGACAAAGGTTAAAACAATATTTCTATTGTTTAACCTAAACATTAATTTCGGACCATTTTTGCTATTTACAACAGACAAAGAAGACATGAATTCACATGTTAATTCACGATAAGTAGGGTAGTGCATGTTTACAAATTTTCTCGTGTGATACCCCATATTTTATTTAAAATATGTATTTTGTAAAAGTATTTAATAAATTTTAATGTTTTAATTATGGTATTTTAATTATTTATTCTATATAAGTTTGCAAATATTTTATAACGAGGGAAAGTTGATTTAATAATGAAGCAGTAAGGTGAAATTTATTCAAATAATCTCTAACCAAAAAAAATATATAATAGGTTGGATATTGGATATCCGAGCTATCCGATCTGAAATTTTCGGATATCGAGTATCCGAACATTTTCGAATTGGATACATATATTAAAAATAGCAATTTTCGGATAAGGATATCCGATTCGAAAACCAATTACGGATTAGATATCAAATCCATGCTCACCCCCAGCTTCCATTAGTGTAGGGGAGTTCCCCGAGTAGGATGAGCGTACTCTTTAATTTACGCCCGAGTTTCACATCTCGGAGTGGGTACAACTTGAGATGACCGGCGATTGGGTTTGTTGCCACGGCTCAGACAATGAGGCCATTGGTTCGTTGTACGATCTTAACTTTTGCGACAACAACGAGTTGCGCGAGTTATGGGAGTCTTTTGGTCTGACTGCTCTACTTCAGGCTACTAAGGCCATGTAATGTTTTTTGTCGAGCCATTCTCGAGTTCGAGCTGTTATGGAGTTCTTTTGGGACACCACCAACACCTTTAACTTTCCTTGGGGTGAGATGACTATCACTCCCCTTGATTTCTCTCTCATCACCAGACTAGAGTTCTAACCAGTTGTGGTTCCATTTGGCAGCGACATTACTGTTTTCTTTTCGGAGATAAAGGAATTGAACGGCCCCATAGCTGTTCGAGCTCGTGGCAAGGCTCAGCTGACGTAGATCAACGCTCGATGCATTCGTTTTACCATGCTTACGGAGGCCTTTTAGGATAGTGTGACTACCCTGGAGCATCGGGTGCGCATCTTTGCTCTAATTCTTTTGTCGGGGAGCTTCTCCCTTGATAGGTATAGCCGTGTGCTACTCTACTATCTGTCTGCTCTTTGCAACCTTTGTATGGTCGAATCATATGACTGGTTTAGCTGGCCTATGATGACTTCTTTCTTGGATTGCGACTCTCTTGTCTCCATCGCAGATTCGATGGGGAAGTCACACTTTCTAGTTTCTTGGGAGTCGAAGAGGTATACTCTATTTCTTGTAACCGAAGTTTGTCGTAGGTTTTGTGTTAGCACTCGCTGACGCTTCCCTGTTTTATAGGTCTTGTCACTAATATAATAAAGTAAATAAGAAGCCCTAAATGGCAAGAGGTTATTGAATTCCGTTCTAAAAACACCTTTAAAAAATCTGAAACACAAAAAGGGCAAGCGATTTTGGGTGAACCGCTTGCAAAATTGTAAATGGCAAACGGTTTTAACATTGAACCGCTTGCCATTTGCTTAAAAAACCCTAATAATTAGAACCTAGTCACATGCGCCTCTTCTTCTCCCTCCTCTCTCCCCTTTCCCCTCATTTTCACGCTCTCTCTACTCTCTTTCCTCTCAACTCATTTCTTCTCTCTCCTCTCATTTTCACAATCTCTCTCCTCTCTCTCCCCTCCATCACGCCTCACTTATCTCTCCTCTCATCTCCTTTCTCAGTCTCCCTTCTTTCCTTTCTCACGCCTCACCAGTCACCACAAAAACAATGAACACCGAGCGACGACCGACGAAAAACCGAGCGAAGACCAAAATTCGAGCCTTAATTCGAGCAAAAATCGAGCCATAATTTCAAGCAAAAATTAGGGTTATACCCAAATTAATTGTTTTATGGTCAAGTTTGACCATTAAATTGCTAGATCTAGACTTGTTGTGGTTGAATTTAGCCTTATATAACCAAATTTGAGGATAAATTTGGTAGATTGTGTTGGAATTCTAGGTAAGTTATTGTTTTAATTTGTTTTTTCTTTTTTTCGAATTTGTTGTATTTTTAAAAAATATTGGTCGAATTTGTTGTATGTTTTTTGAAAAATTGGTTGAATTTGTTATGTTTAGATCTATTTTTTTTTTAATTTGTTGCATTTTTAAAAAACAAATTGGTTGAATTTGTTGTATTTTTTTAAAACATTAGTCAAATTTTTGTGTTTAGATCTATTTTTTTTAAATTTGTTGTATTTTTTAAAAAAATTGGTTGAATTTGTTGTGTTTCGATCTAATTTTTTTTTGTTTTTGGTTTTGTGTAGATCTAAATAACTGCTTTGCCATTTTATTTTTTTATGTTTCAGGTGCGGTGAAGGCAAGGTTGATTAAGGTGATTATGCGGTGGTGGTTGATGATCACAAGGGGCTGCTGCTTGGTTTTGTTGGTGTTGGGACTTGTATTTATTTTTTAAAATAGGTTTTTGGATGAAATGTAATATTACAACAATTAATTAATGAAAATATTAATGTTTGTACATATGTTTTTATTGTGTATCAATTTTAGTGCAAAAAACCCAAAATACTTTTAGAGAAATTCTCAATGGTAACACTAAACTTTTTAATTTTCTCAGTGGTAAATTGCAAAAATTCTTATTATCCTTGCTAAACTTTAATTTATTATAATTTTCAATGGTGAACTTAATGAAGCAATTTAGTTGATATTAAACCATGGTTAACATCTTTTTAGCTAAAATCATTAACCACAGTTAGTTTTATTATTTTTTAAATAATTAACTTAAATTTAAATATTAAAAAATAAAAAACACCCACCCTCCGCACCGAACCAGTAACCCAAATTTGCCGGCGCCGGCGTCGCTGCCACCCAGACCCCTCCCCTTTTCTGGCACCGGTGACTAGTCGTTCCCCCCCCTTCGATTTCCACCTCTCTTCCCTTGAAACCACCTGGAACCTCACCTCCCCCACCCCCGAAACCACCTGGAAACCTGCCTCGCCCCCGAAAACCCCAGCCACCCAGCCACCACACTCGAATAACCCTAATCGGCCCTCCCACACCCTCACAAACCCTCGGCAACCTCTCCTCCACCCCCGAAAACCCCGGCCACCCAGCCCACCACTCTCGAAAAACCCTAATCAGCCCTCCTACACCCTCACAAACCCTCGACAACCTCTCCCTCACCCCCGAAAACCTTAGCCACCCAGCCCACCACCCTTGAAAAACCCTAATCGACCCTTTCCCCACCCACAAAAATCCTCATCGAGGGTTCCTAAGGGTGGCGGGAGGGCATATTTGGATTTTTCGAGGGTGGCGACTGGTTGGCTGGGGTTTTCGAGGGTGGGGAGGTGGGTTTCGGGGAATAGGGGTTAGGGGGGTTTCGTGGGGTGGGGTGGGGTGGGTTTGGGGGAGGGGGAAGGGGAGGGGGAGGGGGATGGGCTTGGCGCCGGCGCCGGCACCGACGTGTGGGAAGGAGGGAGGCTGCGCCGGCCGGCCTGATGGTAGGGGAGTGGGGAGGGGTGGCTGTTGGGGGATGAGGGTTTTTTTTTTAATTTTATTATTTTATTTATATAATATAATTAATTAAATATTAAAAAATATATAAAATCCTAACCATAGTTAATTATTTAATAAAAAAGTCATCATTAATGTCATTAGTAATAATTATAAATAGTTTAGGTTTACCAAAGATATTACATTTTTTTGCAATTCACCAGTCAGAAAACTAAAAATTATAGTGTTACCATTGAGAATTTCCAAATTTTATTTTTATTTTTATTTTTTAGTTTTTATAGCTGTAATGGGAAGCGGTTTGGCGGCCAAAACCACTACCCTTTCACTACGAATGGCAAGCGGTTCTAAACCGCTTGCCATTAAAAGGACAATGGCAAGCCCCCTAAGCGCATGTAGTTAAGAACCGCTTCCCATTAGAGGGTTTGAACCGCTTCCCATTTAGTATTTTCTACTAGTGGGTTCTACGAATGTTTCTCTTTTTTTTCACCAGCGAGGCCTTCGCCTCGAGGGCTCTCCATTGCCGCCACTTGGGGAGGCCTTTATAATGACTAGACTCCTACTACTCGTGTTTAAGAGTTGATTCTTTGGTATGTTTTCTTAACACTTCTTGTTGATATTACCCTTATTAGGATTTAAGCTTATGGATGTTCGTTTTCTAGGAGCCTGATGTTCAGTTTCGGCCGTGGGATGATTTCACCTTTCCTGCATTGGTCGTATAGTACACTGCCCAGCGTCGATATTTGTAGGGGACATACGACGTTGTGGTATACCTAGTTGAGAGAGTTGCGATTCAGCACTCTTCAGAGTCCTTTGTTGTTCCTTCTCGCCCTCCACGACATATTTTCGATCAGACGAGGCTTAGGGCTCGGGTGGCTAGGACGCCAGCGGGTACAGAATAACGGAGCCATATCAATTCGAACTGTAGTTATTGGTATATGCTTTTCCTGCGTTTGGCCCCACTACGTTGCTTGCTAAAGTCGACAGAGGTGTCTGACAAGGGAATATACGCGTCGTCAATTGTCTATCCCTAGATCAAATACAATTTATACAACCTAAACAAACCTAATATGAGCATAAGGCAAGCATAGGGGTCGAATCACAGGGAACGAATAAACACCACCAAATGTTATCGACAATTAAGATAGTCCGGAATAGGAGATAAATAAACTAAAGTCTAAAGATGCTAAAACAAGAAATCAAACACTAAGAGAAATGGTTTATGTATACCATTCACTTGAACATAAACAAAGACATAGAAATTGAATTAATTTTGAACTAAACATGCTCAAATATCGAAGTAAAGGATCCAATCTAGCCGCCTTCCGGGGTCAATAAGCTTCTCCTAACATAGCCTCTATGCTTCCACATTAGAACCATATACTAGGAGGTACTATTCAATAACAATCGATAATAATGAACCGTAGCTAAGTCAACTTCCGTTCCTTGTTAGCAAAGATTCACCTTTAATCAACCAACAATGTGCACTTGCAAGAAGATTAAAGAATATCAAGCATATAAAGACTTTAATCACAAATAAATCAATTCTAAACCCTAGACATGCTCAAGATCCATTTACACCACAACCATTCCTTAATGGGGGAATTACTCACTAATCATGATATAAACATGATTGATCAACAAATAATCAAGAATCAACATGATTAACAAGCAATACCAACAACGAAAATTATAATAAAAAAAGGCAAATAAAATAGAGGAAAGAGAGTTAGAGATTCTCATTAATTGAATGTGAAAAATCTACAAGCAAGATGATCAATCTTCCTCTTCAATATCCAAGCTCAACAATGGTGAAACCCTCACTTTCTCTCTCTAAACTACTCTAATCCTAAGCTAAACCTAGAGAGAGAAGCTCCCCTAAAAACTAATTAAGAAAAATAGAATAATTTTAATTGTATATTGTTTTCCTAATTACCCTAAAAATGGGTATTTATACAAAGCTAGTAAATTAAAAGAGAAATAAAAAGTAAAGAAATAAAAAGAGAAAATAAAATAAAAGAAAGAAATAAGTAAAGGAAAGAAAATAAAAAAATAAAACTAAAAGAAAAAGAAAATAAAAACCAAAAACAAATCCTCCAACAAAACCGATCAGACCCCCCTTTCCTTCCTTCGCATTTGGCTGCTCTGAACTCCATTGAAGCGCATCACCATCACCACCGTTCATCAACTATCGCTAAAAAAATCAACGGTGATCATCAAGCATCATCTTCGACCTTCAATATCAACCGTTCGATCTTATTAATTATCATGTGCGAAGCTCGTGAAATGGTTCGGTCAAACCATGGTTTGGTGTGGCCGAACTACGGGGTTGGTTTGGTCGAACCATGGGTGTGTTCGACCACACCTCTTCAATTTACAAAACTATGAAAATTTCTGACTATTTTAGCACTTCGACAAAACTCCTTAACGGTTTGCCCGAACTCGATCGAAATTGAATTGCTCTGAATTTGGCTGATGCTTCTGCAAATTGGTGGTTTGATGTGGCGCAATTGCTGCTACTGGTGAAAGGCGGGTTTGCGTGGAGAGGAGAGCTGCTCTACTGTAGTTGGTTGCTGTAATTGGTGGTAGTGATGGTGGAGCAGGGCATTAAGAGATTGAGGGATGAGAGTAGGTGGTTATTGCGGTGGCTGCTATGCGGTTTAATTGGTGAGTGTGGTAACTAATTGAGTCGGGCGAAGTGATGTTAAGGGTGGATGAAGGTGAAGATGAGGCCTGGTGGTTTGTTGGTTGTTGCAGTGGTGATTGGTGGTCGGAATTGCAGGTCAGATGTGAATTGGTGGGATGATTTGGTTGTGGTGGCAGCAGGGGAGTTGGTTGTAGGTGGAGGTTGGTGCAGCGAAGGTGAAGAAGAGTTGGAGCAGGGGAGGCTGTTTTAATGTGGTGGAGGATAAGGAAGGTAGGGTAACGGACAAAAGGTAGCAGGGGCTTGATGTTGGGTGGCAATTGAAAAACCTCGACTTGGACCTTGAACTCTAGCCTACACACAAACAAACCTGAGGGTAAAAGTGTGAAACCGAGACAAATAAAATAAAATAAATAATAAGGAAATAAATAAAATAAAATAGAAAATAACAGACATAAAACTAAACTAATAATAATTAAACAAAAACCATACAAGCAAAGAAAGCAAAATAAAATAACAAAATAAACATAAAGCTAATTAAAACTATGAAAGTAACAAAGAAAAGGAACGAAATAAAATAAATCGAAAGCAAATAAAATACGAAAATAAACTAGAAACCAATTAAATAAAGAAATTAAATTAAAACATACTAAAACTAGGAAATAAACTAGAAACTTTTTTTAAAAGAAAACAGGAGAATAAAAGGGAAAATAAGGGAAAATAAACACGGAAATAACTCTAAAACTACTCCCTAAGAGTGACATAAATGTCGCTCATCAAATTCCCCCAAGCTAAACTTTGCTCGTCCTCGAGCAAAGCTAAGGCAAAAGAGAACAAGATGGAATTATTGAAAGCAAAAGAAACAAAATAGAAACAAAGAGAAAGAATGTACACTAACTCACTGCCGTAGGAATCACGGATGCATTTAGCATATACATCAAGCCCTTTAAACCCACAACTCTTGGCAATACATAACATTCAAGGCAAAGGTAAAATCAAGAAAGCTCGAGTTTTGACATTTCAAACCAAACACAAACAACGGGCTAAGTGCACAAGAATACAATCCTTTCTAGACATTAAAGGTAGCCAAGCAAAAGAATAGCTAAGGTTGGTACACACATAAAGCATGCAAAGGGTAGAGAACTTAGAGGGACTTACACTCCTCCTTATCTCCAACCAAACTTCCGCGTCCTCACTATTTTTGCTTCCACTTTTAAGGTGATATCTCGAGATTCCTTGAAGGAACCGGAAGAAATAAACAATGAAAAACATTTAGGCTACCCAACATCTTGGCATCGATAGCTCGCTCAATAGGCTTGGCTTGATTACCCTCCACCGGTAGTAACTAAACCTCACTAATGTCAAAAGGTTTTAAAAGGGTTGAAACGTTTAGGCTAGGGTAAAGGGCGTGGAAATAAATTTAGAAATTGGTGGTAAACTTAGAAGTGAAGCAAGGTTGATCATTCCTCAATTCAAACTCAATAAACTACTAACTTTCAAATAAAAAATTCTAGCAATAGATCACAAAGCAACTACGTACTCCCCCAAGCTTATTCTTTTTCAACCAAACAACAAATATTTTTGTATTTTCTCAATATGATTTTGTTTTTTTTTTCTTTTTTCTTTTTTATCTTTTTTTCATTTCTTTTTATTCTTTTACTCTCGCCTCTTTTAACATTGAGCGACTTTTTCTTTCTTTTCCTTTCTTTTCTTCTCATTTGCTCAAACCATTCAACATAACAAAGATAATCACAAGTACCAAAATTTGAGTTTTTTACTCCTTTTTCATTCTTTTTTCTCTTTTATTAATTAAACATACAAATCAATTCCCAATAATGCTTCAGAAAAACTAATAAAGGTGAAAATAAAGCAAAGGTCATTGATTTGTAATGTAGTTATGCCAAAGAAGGGAAAAAAGGCTCAAATTGGGTTACTAAATGAGCAAATGCAAAAGAAAAATACAAGAATAGAAAATAATCAAACAAAACAAAAATCATAATTTCCTTCGTCTTCCCCTAGGTTGGTTCGTTCTCAATCTCGGGTAGATTCAAGCCAAATTCTCGATATGAGCTAGCAATGCCAAGGATCCAAACACCACACATGCAAGAAATGTAGAAGGCTAGAACAATATAGACACATCCTCACAAGAATGATGGTAGTGGAATAGCAAAAATCACCTTTAAAGCTTCAACTAGCTAGAGAGCGACAACCATCTTACCAAAAAACCGAGTGAGCTAAGGTCTCATAGCCCTTAAGTTCTACTACCTTGGCAATGATATATATGTGAACCAACCCCGACATCCAAGTGCATGAACACCTCTAACAACTAGGGAAGAGGGTATTCTAGGTGCTAAGACCCAATTATGTCTATTAAGCCGCCGAACCATGCTCATGCACACACTAGTACAATATTGTCCGCTTTGGGCCAAGCCTGCACGGTTTTGTTTTTGGGCTCCTTCCCAAAAGGCCTTGTACTAGTGTATTGAGCACCACTTTATAAATAGCTCATTCCCTTGCTATTTTTTCCATGTGGGACTTGGGATGAAATTCCCAACAATCCTTCCCTCAGACCAAGGACCACATCATCACTCATGGCCTTCCCTCGAAGGATAAACATGATCTGTTACTCACCCCCTTTTCAGTACCGCCGATGCACTATCGGAACCTGCTGCCTGATTACACCATCAGCTAACCATGGATCGCAAACCACCGGACCATTCCCACTTGCTCCAACCACAAGTTACAGGGCAACCCCACCGGTTACAGGCTCACCGCAAACCATCAGACCATGCCCACCGGACCACGCCCACTCGCTCCAACCACGAATTACAGGGCAACCCCACCGGTTACAGGACATCCCCTGGTCCCACCAGCTTGAACACCATCAAGAGGACTTTCGACACAAAGGGCACAGATCACCTAACTTCGAGGACACACGAGGAACACCCCCACATACTCCACGGCAGCCACCCGCCCCGGACCGAACCAGCCCGGCTCTGATACCATTTGTTAAGCAGCCGAACCATGCTCATGCACACACTAGTACAATATTGTCCGCTTTGGGCTAAGCCCGCATAGTTTTATTTTTGGGCTCCTTCCCAAAAGGCCTTGTACTAGTGTATTGAGCACCACTTTATAAATAGCTCATTCCCTTGCTTATTTTTCCATGTGGGACTTGGGATGAAATTCCCATTAATGTCATAATTTGAAACAAAATATTTTTAAACCTTGCCTTGAATGTCATGGAAAGACACTATACTCACAAATATTCACAAAACAACAATACTCAAGAATGCATATACAATTGTGCAAGATGAAAGCATGATCAATCAAAACTACATTTACCAAAAGTCAACTCAATAAAGCGCTCATGGCCATCCAAACATAGAAAACCAATCTCAATAATAGACTTTGGCAAGTATGGGAGAAATAAATCAAGCAATCATGAGACTATGGATTAAGAAACCACCAATAGATATAAATAACCTCACCACGCTAGCGAATAGCTACTCCCCCAAGCTAGAAGGGAGCATTGTCCTCAATGCTCAAAATAAAGGCACAAAGGGTTGGAGGGAGGGGAAGAAAGAAACCATATCCACACAACAAATCATATTCATTCAATCCAAATGCATATAAGAAAGCAAATCAAAGACGAGGGAAGAAGGAAAGAGTAAACCAAATGTGAGGTGGGTGTTGGAACCCGCAATTGAGCACATTGTCCACATTTTCATCTAATTCCTCGTCTATGTTGCTTTTCCAAATGCAAGCAATCATTGGTGTGCTTATTCTCAAGGATCTCAATCCAAAATCCTTGCACATGAGTATATGCATCAAGTACCTATACACATATACAAGAGAGTAAAAAAAATGAGAAACGTAAAAGGAAGAAAAAGAAAGCAATAAAACACGGGTTACTTCCCGAGAAAGGCTTGCTTAATGTCCAAGCATGACCCATCTAGTAAATAACCCGACAAAGAACGCAAAAGCTTGTCATATGCACCGGCAAACATATCAAGAAATAGAGAATACACGATGCTCATATGACAAACAAACATAAAGTACAAGGAGACTTTATGCTTGAGAGAAGGAGAAAAGAAAAAGTAAAAGAATCAAAAGAAAAATTAAGAAAACAAGAAGAAAAAGTAGATAAATAAAAAGAAAAATAGGGAGGCAAACTCTCCTCACAAAAATCTTTTTGGTTGGCATTATAACTCTTCCATCATCAACAATGAAAGATTTAGGGGCTTCGAAAGCATGAATAGGAAAAGGATCCCTAAGAGGTTCTTTGAGAAAAGAAGGGAGGAACATAGGATAGTAGGAGATATGGTTAAAACTTTGGGAGAAAGGTGTATGAGAAAGGGAAAAAGGGGTAGCTAATCCCTCATCACAAGGTCTCACATCATTAATTAGGGAATGAAAATAAATCATGGAATCCTCAAATGAAGAACCCTCATGTTCTACATCTCCCTCAAGCTCAAAATTTCCAAAGGATTTAACCTCAACCTCCTCTTCACAACCTTGAAGAACATCTCCCTTAAATTTCTCAAGGCTTACCATCTCAAAATCAAGAGTGAATGGGGGAAAATTTCTCTCAAACTCATCTCTTTCTAATGAAGCCTTATCAATGAACTCACTCATAAGGTTATGGGCTACTGTTTGAAACTCAAGAAATATTTGTGCCATAATCTCAATTGATTCCAAATCATCATGGATAGACGAGTCAAAAGCTTGCTCATTGGAATCATCTAGGGGACTATGGGGAACACCTTTAGAATTCATGCAACAATTGGATGCAACATGAGAAAGAACATGCACTTCATCATCATTAGAATGTACCTCATTGCATTGAGCTATAGAGGGAGGGGAGTTGAAATCATGCATTACATGGTAACTATAAGGAGCATCAAGCACATCATGGGAATTCATATTAGACAAATCATGACAATTAGCATCAACATTAAAAGCATGAGAATCCCGAACATAAGTCTCATGATTGGCCCTCTACCAATCATAATTATCACTAGATAACCATGAAAAGAAATCCCAAGCTTCATCCAAAGACATGTCTTGAAATCTACCATTTAACATATTGTCAACTAGTCCTCTAAAATGCTCATTTAATCCCAAATTGATATTTTACAATAATCACTGCAATACCCCGTATTTTCATATGTATTTTCCTAATTAATTATTATTTTCTAAAAAAGTATTTTAGTAATTCAACTTACTATTAAAATCTTGGAGCCAAAATGATACTTGAATTTTGGCGCCAAAAGTATTTTGAAAACTAATCATTATTTTGGATTAGATTTATTATCCATTTATCCTATTTTAAAAACCGAATTATTTATATTTCAGATATTTTAATTAAGGCAAAAGCTATATTTTATTATTATTTTAATAGGTCCGAAAATCCCAATCAATTAGCTAATAATTTCGGATTTTTCTATGTGAAAATCTAATTTTTATTTAGTTAAATTATTTGGTGAATATTTGGTATTTTGTTATTTAATTATTTATTACAATAAATATTATTTACACAATTATTTTTATTCCTTTAAACTAGCAAAATATATTCCTAAATACTAAATAGGAAGGCCGAAAATATGAGCTTAGGAAAGCTCAATAATTTCAGCCATCCCATAAAGATTTTGGGAAAATATTTTTGTAATTTGTATTTTTAATTATCTTCTTAAAATCTCCTATTTTCCATAATTCTAGTTCTCCATCTTTTTTATATCCAATTATTATATTTTCTTGCCATTCATTCTTCTTAATTATTCCCCAAGCAATCACAATTTCCTTAAAATTTTTCATGACATACATACCTTCCATAATCAATTATACACAATCCCTTCAAATATCAAAACATTCCTTAAATCTTTGCTGACTTCTCCAAATAATCTCTTAAACCCTAATTACCATAATTATTCCTACATTTTCCTACCATAATTCATGATCATACCTCTCACATTCTTCTCACCAATTCTCTTCTTTTCTTCTCCTCAATTTTACACAAATCATCCCGTTCATCTTTGATGCCAATTTTCGGGCACTTCTGGTCAGTTTTTGGGGTAGTAATGTTTCACAGAAGGTTGTTCCTCTCGAACAATCCTAGAGGTTAGGCTTAAGAATCACCCAATTCAGAGCTATATCAAAGGAGTTATAGCCTCTGAAAGTTCTGCCAATTATTTCCTACGCAAATCCAATTCTTTTATTCTCCTTTTCTTTTATTCAATTAATATTATTATTATTATTATGGGAGATTAATATGAAATTATTGTGAGTAACTTTAATTATATAAAATCAGATTTTAATAATGTTCATGTTGAATTAATTTAAGAGGTTCATGTACATATAGTTGGGAGGGTTTAATTTAATTATTTGTGATTATTTGTTAACCTTATATTAATTAAGGTTATATTTATTTGTAGGGTGTTTTTGATCAAGCTACTTGAGAGTTCTTTTGAAATGTTGTTGGCTAAGTGAAGATCAAGGTACGTTAGGTGGCTAGATACCTTGAAAGTGATCGATTTGAATAACATGTTTGAATAATTTTATGATGAATTGAATTAAATTGAATTGAATTATGGTTTATGAATGAAAAGTATGTTTAAAGGATTGGTTTTAATAATTAAATTGGATTATTGATTTTTATAACATGTTTTAATTAATTAATTTATTATTCATGTTTAAAAAGGATTGTTTTTAAAAGCATGTTGAATTTATTAAAAGAAATTTGAATTATTATTATTAAAGGTTGAATTATTGGATTTAAAAGAGGATTTATTGAATCATGGATTTATTATTATTTATGCTTTATAAGCATGTTGGTAATCCCACTATGAGGAATTGGTTTTTAAATAATTGGAATTGGTTTTATTGATCATTGATATTGGAATTATTGTGAATTGGTTTTAAACCATGAGTTTGGAATTATTGGATTATTTATTGGAAATTGGTTTTAAAGCATGTTTGCGAATAAATTGAATTTAATTATCTTGCACTTACCGTACTTAGCATATTTTGCTAACCCGTACTTCTTATTTGTTTTGGTTCGCCCTGTTTACCGTAATGGTAAGCAGTGTTGCTTATTTTCAGGTTGGAGTCAATAAATGATGCATTGGAGTCCCGGGATTGGTTTTCACTAAATTAGGAATTTGGTCTTGTATCTATTTGGAGTACTCATAACATTGGTTACTATTATGGTTATTATTAATAAAGAAGAGTATTTGAGTTTCAGCTGCAAAGTATTGTTATCTTTAGTAAGTTGAGTAGCCTTGCTTGCGTAATCACACGGCGGTAATACGCCTAAGTCTATCGCTACGGTATAATTATACGGATAATACTAGTATTTCCGTAGAGGGAGATTTGGGGGTGTTACAAAGTGGTATCAGATTTCAAGGTCCTAAAAAGATTAAAATTGGAATAGTAATTAAAATTGCGGGTAGACTTAAGAGGGCATATAGGATAGATAGAGTTTCGCATTCTTGAGTTCTCTACGGAGGCCTATAATGGGTACGACTCTCTGTCTAGGAAAGGCTTGCCTCAACATCGTAGGTAACTTTCCTGGGAGACGTGGGCTCGACCGTCCTTTAATCTCGATTCAAGTACATATTTATTATTTTCAAAAATAAAAAGAATTGAAATTGTTTGAAACTTGAGTATGCGATTATGTGTGCATTAAAGATAGTGTTAAAACACATTAGAGTGTGGTCTAGATGTCCGAATTTTTGAGTTATTACCCATGGTTGGGTAATCCTGAGTTATGTTTGGTTGAGTTATGAATTGCTTATTGCAAATGGATTTTGAATTGGATTGTTTGTGTGATTTGACACTTAATTAATTGTTTTCCATGTCTGTGTGAAACAAATGAAAATGATTGATGCAATGAGACACCAATATTTTGACATTCATTACTTGAAAGATAGTGGAGTCACAGTTAGTGATTTCATAACTGGAATTTGTACTTTGGCCTTGACCCTTTATGAGAAGGATGGTGAGGAATTCTTGACCCAAAAACCTTGGATGGTTCTTCTAGCGTTGGCCAATTTGACTAGAATTAAGAAATACCAACCTCTCTTTGACAAATATGGGGATGTGATTAAGGAAGACGGAATGTGGAATGAGAAGCACCATCATGAAGGGAAATGGTTAGCAACCATGTCTAGTTTTAAGAGGGACTTGCACCATGTGGAGCGCAAGTATGAACCTAAGAGGAAAGTTGTGAAAATTCCTACGATCCCAAAAGATGGAACTTTTGGACCTAATGACCAAATGTACTTCTTAAATGCCCAAGTACCTTTTTCATACCCAAAGAAGCGACATGAGTATGTGGAATCTAGTGATGAGTCCGTACCACCTCTTGGTAGGAGCAAACATTACCGTTCTCTTAGCCAATCTTTGAGCTCTGAATCTTCAAAACAATCTACCCCAAAAGCCCAATTCCACATTGCTAAAAGGCCCAGAACTCGTTCTCAAACTGCAAAAGAAATAGCCCAAAACACCAAAGCTTCTTCAAGCCAACCTTATGGGGATGTAAGTCCAACAAAAATCCCAAGTTACACTCCTGCCCCCAGACAGAAATATAAGTAAATTTGGGTCAAGCTCATCAGGCCTTATTCCAAGCTATAGTGGTTATAACCCAACTCTCATGGCCGAACCAAGCAATAAAAGTGATGATCCGGATTATGATCCTATTGAAGATGGTTATGCCCATAGTGTTATTTGATTGTTTTCGAACTATGTTTTTGTTTCATGTTTCAATAATTGTCCTTAGTGACAAAGTTGTATTTTCATTAATTATTAATGAAATAAAATGAATTATTTGAAATTTCTCTATGTTATTAAGTGAATTAAATGCTTGTATGAGTAGAACTTCTTTTGATTTCCAAGTGTAATAATCATACCCAGGAATTATGTCTCCAAGAATGAGGGAACATTTAAGGAGTAAGCGCACTGGTTACAAAGTTGGAAAGGTCCTTAAGCAGTTGACCCAAATTACTGAGAACATCACGAAGGTGGTGAACAGGGAACACCAAAATCCTGAGCTTGATGCCTATAGTGAAGTCTTTAAGAGGGTAGCTGCAGCTAAACCTCCTGTTTACTTGGGAAAAGAGGACCCAGCCAGCCTTGAAAACTGGATTATGGAGTTTGACAAGCTGTTTGATGCTATCAATTGCCCAAGTGAGCTAAGGGTGAATAATGGGGTTTACTACTTGAGGGAGGAAGCTGACTTATGGTGGGCCCAAAGAAAGGATGAGTTGCTGAAAAGACCAAACTTTGGGTGGGATGAGTTCAAGGAAGCCTTGAGAGAAAAGTTTTACCCTTCTTACCTTATAAAGTAGAAGTGTATGGAGTTTACCAACCTAAGAATGGGAAACATGTCAATCAGTGAATACTACAACAAGTTCATTGAGTTGATAAGGTTTGCTCCGGAAGTAGTCCCTACTGAAACCATTAAGGCTCAAAGATTTGAGCAAGGCCTAACCTTGACCCTCCAAGGGAAGCTAGGGGAAGTGACTTTTGAGACCGTAGATGAAGTCTATGGCCGTGCAGCCCATCTGTACGGAATTAAGGGGAGGGAGATGGAGCAGGTGGGAGAGAAAAGGAAGAACCCAGACTCTTTTCACGGGGGTGAAAAGAGGCACAAGCCTAATTGAAATTACCAAGGGAATTCTGGAGATAGGAGGGACAACAAGGGGAACTTTGGGAAGGGGAATGGGGGACAGTTATCCAACCATAAAGGGAATGGGAACCAAATAGGTGAGAAGCCCAAGAGGAAGTATTTCTGGAAGAGGTGTGAGAAAGACAACCCGGGGAAGGATTGTGAGGGAAACCCGGTAACTTGTCGTTACTCTCAGAAGTTGGGACACCGTGAGTATGAGTGTTTCAAGAAGGAAGCTGGTGTTAATTCTGGGAAGGTGAAAGAGTCTAGTGCACCTAGTAAACCACCTCAGTCTAGTGGACCTACAACCAAGGCTGGAACCAGTAGCGGTGCGGGAGGTGCCCCAAAGGGTCGTGTGTTCGTGATGAATAGTCGGCAGGTTGAGTCTGCTAATGATGTGGTAATTGGTGTTTTCTTTATAAGTTCTTTTCCTGTGAAAGTCTTGTTTGATTCAAGGGCGTCGCATTCTTTTATTTCTAAGGAAATAGTTGGAAGTCTCGGGTTAGAGAGTCCTGAGTCAGTTTCTCTAGATGTGTCTATTCCGTCTGGGGAAGTGAGGAGTTGTTCGAGATTGTTTTTGAGTGTGCCTATTTCCATATCTGGGGTTGAGTTTCTGGCTGATTTGATCGAGTTTGACTTGAATGACTTTGATGTGATTCTGGGTATGGATTGGTTGGGAAAGTATGAAGCAAAAATTGATTGTGCGGCTGAAAAGGTCACCTTGACTAGCCCAAGTAAAACCAAAGTAGTGTATAAAAAGGAAGGGAAAAGCTCGGGATTGAGAATTGTGTCTGCAATGCAACTACAGAAGCTGTTTAAGAAGGGTTGTCCTTTGTTTTTGTGTAGTGTTCAAGTGGTTGAAAGTGAGGAAAAGAAAGGTGAAGAGGGTATTCCTGTTGTAGAAGAGTTTCCAGACGTGTTTCCGGATGAGATTCTTGGTATGCCACCAGTGAGGGATGTTGAGTTCACTATCAATCTAGTGCATGGAACTGGACCCATTTCTAAGGCTCCATATAGGATGACTCCAGCTGAGTTGAGGGATTTGAAGACCCAGTTGGATGATTTGTTGGATAAAGGTTATATTAGGCCTAGTTCATCACCCTGGGGAGCTCCAGTATTGTTTGTGAAGAAGAAAGATGGAAGTATGAGGTTGTGTGTAGATTATCGAGAGTTGAATAAGGTGACAGTGAAGAATAAGTATCCATTACCAAGGATCGATGATTTGTTTGACCAGTTGAAAGGAGCAGGGGTATTCTCAAAGATAGATTTGAGATCGGGTTATCACTAGTTGAGAATTGCGGAGCAAGATATTGCAAAGAGTGCTTTCACGACCCGTTATGGTCATTATTAGTTCACAGTTATGCCATTTGGTTTGACCAATGCACCTGCAGTGTTCATGGACTTGATGCATAGGATTTTCAGGCCATACTTGGACAAGTTTATAGTGGTGTTTATTGATGATATTTTGATATATTCAAAGGATGAAGAAGATCATAAGGAGCATTTAAGACAAGTGTTGTCATGTTTAAGAGAGCATCAGTTGTATGCCAAGTTGTCTAAGTGTGATTTTTGGTTGGAGAAAGTATCATTTTTGGGCCATGTGTTTTCCAAAGACGGAGTTTCAGTGGACCCAAGCAAGATTTGAACTATGAGTGATTGGCCAACCCCAAAGAATGTGTCGGATGTAAGGAGTTTCTTGGGTTTAGCAGGCTATTACAGAAGGTTTTTGAAGGATTTTTAAAGGATCGCGAAGCCCATGACAAGTTTGATGAAAAAGGAGCATAAGTTCTCATGGACCCAAGAATGTGAGGAGGCATTTAAGATCATGAAAGAAAGGTTAACCACAGCACCTGTGCTGGCTTTGCCGGATGGGAGTGATCTATATGACGTGTATAGTGATGCATCGAGGTTGGGATTGGGATGTGTGTTGATGCAGAATCGAAGGGTGATTGCGTATGCCTCGAGACAGTTGAAGGTTCACGAAGGGAATTACCCAACCCATGATTTGGAGTTAGCTGCAATTGTGTTTGCCTTGAAGATTTGGAGACATTACTTGTATGGGGTGACTTGTAGGATTTTCACGGATCATAAGAGTTTGAAGTACATTTTCACCCAGACGCACTTGAATGGGAGACAGAGACGATGGTTGGAGTATATGAGTTATTATACATTGGATATTCAGTATCATGAGGAAAAGGCTAATGTGGTGGCAGATGCTTTGAGCAGAAAGTCAGAATATACGGTGAATGTGATGGTAGTCCTAGATTAGTTGTGTGTGGAATTTCATAAGTTGAGCTTGGAAGTGATGGAACATGGTGGAGTGGCAAGGATGTTGAATGCCTTGGTGGTTCAACCATCCATTTATGATAAGATAAGGGATATCCAATTGGAAGATGAGAAGTTGTAAGCAATCAAGAAGAAGATTGATGAAGGACAAGTGTTGGATTTCACCATTGGTGATGAGGGAAGTATTCGTTTTAAGGGAAGATGGTGTATACCGCAGAATCGTGGTGATTTGAAGCAAAGATTATTGGAAGAAGCCCATAATTCTCCCTATTCAATGCATCCTGGAGGGGATAAGTTGTATAAGGACATGAAGAAGACATTTTGGTGGCCCAATATGAAGAGAGAAGTGGTTGAATTTGTGGCTAAGTGTTTGACATGCCGGAAGGTGAAGATTAAGCATCGCATGCCTCAAGGAAAGGTCCAATCCTTGGAGGTGCCCAAGTGGAAATGGGATTTGATTTCTATGGATTTTGTGGGAGCTTTGCCAAAGACCAAGGCAGGAAATGACACTATTTGGGTGATAGTGGACATGTTGACGAAGTCAGCAGCGTTCATACCCATGAGAAGTACTTGGACCATGGATCAGTTAGGAAGAGCTTATGTGAAGTTTGTGGTGAAGTACCATGGGGTACCCATGGATATCATTCCGGATGGAGATTCAAGGTTTTTGTCTAACTTTTGGCAAAGTTTGCAAAAGGCGATGGGAACTAAGCTGTTAATGAGCACAACATTTCATCCTGCGACAGATGGCCAGACAGAAAGAACGATTCAGACATTAGAGGACATGTGTAAGAGCTTGTGTGATTGAGTATCAAGGGTCTTGGGAAGACCACTTGGATTTGATAGAGTTCTCTTATAACAACAGTTACCATGCAAGCATTGGGATGGCACCGTTTGAAGCTTTGTATGGTCGAAAGTGTAGAAGTCCAGTATGTTGGAATGATATAAGTGAGACTATGGTTCTTGGACCAGAGATGATTGAGGATATGGTGAAGCAGGTTAAGTTGATCCAAGAAAAGATTAAAGCGGCCCAAGATCGAAAGAAAAGTTATGCTGATTTGAAAAGGAGGGAAGAGGAATATGAAGTAGGAGAGAAAGTTTTGTTGAAGATTTCACCCATGAAAGGTGTGATGAGGTTCGAGAAGAAAGGGAAATTAATCCCAAAGTACATAGGGCCTTATGAGATCATTAAGAAAGTGGGAAAAGTGGCTTATAAGTTGGATTTTCCTAGTGAGCTAGAAAGGGTTCACAATGTGTTCCATGTGAGCCAAATCCGAAAGTATATTCCTGATGTGACACATGTGTTACAACCAGAAACCATTGAGATGGATGAGAATTTGACTTATGAGGAAAGACCAGTAAAGATTCTTGACTCTAAGGTCAGGAGCACAAGGAACAAGGATGTGAGCATTGTGAAAGTATTGTGGTCAAATTAGAAAACTGAAGAGGCTACATGGGAAGCTGAGGCTGATATGAGGAAACGTTACCCAAAACTGTTTGCCTAAGGTTAGTGGTCGAGTTACTGGGGCGTAACTCCTTCTAAGGGGGGAAGAGGGCGATAGAGTTTCGCACGTCTACTTTTCGAGTCATTTTTAGTGATTTCGAGTCTTATTTAAGTTTAGTTGGAGTCTTGAGTTAAGTTAGGATGTGCATGAACCAATAATTTCAAAATGATTTTTGTTTCTTTTGGCTAAGTTTCGGGTTGAAACTTATTTTAAGGGGGGTAGACTGTAATACCCCGTATTTTCATACGTATTTTCCTAATTAATTATTATTTTCTAAAAAGGGTATTTTAGTAATTCAACTTACTATTTAAATCTTGGAGCCAAAATGATATTTGAATTTTGGCGCCAAATGTATTTTGAAAACTAATCATTATTTTGGATATGATTTATTATCCATTTATCCTATTTTAAAAACCGGATTATTTATATTTCAGATATTTTAATTAAGGCAAAAGCTATATTTTATTATTATTTTAATAGGTCCGAAAATCCCAATTAATTAGCTAATAATTTTGGATTTTCCTATGTGAAAATCTGATTTTTATTTAGTTAAATTATTTGGTGAATATTTGGTATTTGGTTATTTAATTATTTATTACAATAAATATTATTTACACAATTATTTTTATTCCTTTAAACTAGCAAAATATATTCCTAAATACTAAATAGGAAGGACGAAAATATGAGCTTAGGAAATCTCAATAATTTCGGCTATCCCATAAAGATTTTGGGAAAATATTTTGGTAATTTGTATTTTTAATTATCTTCTTAAAATCTCCTATTTTCCATAATTCTAATTCTCCATCTTTTTGATATCCAATTATTATATTTTCTTGCCATTCATTATTCTTAATTATTCCCCAATCAATCCTAATTTCCTTAATATTTTTCATGACATACATACCTTCCATATTCAATTATACACAATCCCTTCAAATATCAAAACTTTCCTTAAATCTTTGCTCACTTCTCCAATTAATATCTTAAACCCTAATTACCATAATTCTTCCTACATTTTCCTACCATAATTCATGCTCATACTAGCCTATAAATACCCCTTCATACCTCTCACATTCTTCACACCAATTCTCTTCTTTTCTTCTCCTCAATTTTACACAAATCATCCCATTCATCTTTGATGCCAATTTTCGGGCCCTTCTGTTCAGTTTTTAGGGTTGTGACGTTTCACAGATAGTTGTTTCTTTCGAACAATCCTTGAGGTTAGGCTCAAGAATAACCAAATTCCGAGCTATATCAAAGGAGTTATAGCCTCTGAAATTTCTGCCTATTATTTCCTACGCAAATCCAATTCTTTTCTTCTACTTTTCTTTTATTCAATTATTATTATTATTATTATTATTATGGGAGATTAATATGAAATTATTATGAGTAATTTTAATTATATAAAATCAGATTTTAATAATGTTCATGTTGAATTAATTTAAGAGGTTCATGTACATATAGTTGGGAGGGTTTAATTTAATTATTTGTGATTATTTGTTAACCTTATATTAATTAAGGTTATATTTATTTGTAGGGTGTTTTTGATCAAGCTACTTGAGAGTTCTTTTGAAGTATTGTTGGCTAAGTGAAGATCAAGGTACGTTAGGTGGCTAGATACCTTGAAAGTGATCGATTTGAATAACATGTGTGAATGATTTTATGATGAATTGAATTATGGTTTATGAATTAAAAGTATGTTTAAAGGTGGGTTTTAATAATTAAATTGGATTATTGATTTTTATAACATGTTTTGATTAATTAATTTATTATTCATGTTTAAAAATGATTGATTTTAAAAGCATGTTAAATTTATTAAAAGAAGTTTGAATTATTATTATTAAAGGTTGAATTATTGGATTTAAAAGAGGATTTATTGAATAATGGATTTATTATTATTTATGCTTTATAAGCATGTTGGTAATCCCACTATGCGGATTTGGTTTATTGATAAGGCCTTGGACTTTGCATGACCGGGTTTTCCTCAAGAATAGCCTTGTAACATAAGGAGACTAGCTAGGGGGGTGTGCACACTTAGGAGAGGAATTGGTTTTAATATGAGGAATTGGTCTTTAAATAATTGGAATTGGTTTTATTGATTATTGATATTGGAATTATTGAGAATTTGTTTTAAACCATGAGTTTGGAATTATTGGATTATTTATTGGAAATTGGTTTTAAAGCATGTTTGCGAATAAATTGAGTTTAATTATCTTGCACTTACCGTACTTAGCATATTTTGCTAACCCGTACTTCTTATTTGTTTTGGTTAGCCCTGTTTACCGTAATGGTAAGCAGTGTTGCTTATTTTCAGGTTGGAGTCAATAAATGATGCATTGGAGTACCGGGATTGGTTTTCACTAAATTAGAAATTTGGTCTTGTATCTATTTGGAGTACTCATAACATTGGTTACTATTATGGTTACTATTTATAAAGAGAGTATTTGAGTTTCTGCTGCAAAGTATTGTTATTTTTAGTAAGTTGAGTAGCTTTGCGTAATCACGCGGCGGTAATACGCCTAAGTCTATCTCTACGGTATAATTATACGGATAATACTAGTATTTTCGTATAGGGAGATTTGGGGGTGTTACAATCACCCTTGGTAAAACCTTTAACACAATCTAGGAACTCCTCAAGTCTATTGAAAAACACCCAAAACGGTTCATTATCAAATTGAGGAATAGAAATATAAGCCATTTTTTCAAATAAAGCAACACAAATAAAAACCAACAAATAAAATGAAAATTATATACAATGGACTAGTCTCAATAAGATAACACAATGGTAATGAAAGCCATTACCTTGAAAGGGCACCAATTTGACAAGGGAGTAAACGCGTCGTCAACTGTGTATCCCTAGGTCAAATACAATTTATAAAACCTAAACATACTTAATACGAGCATAAGGCAAGCATAGGGGTCGAACCACAAGGAACGAATAAACACCATCAAATGTTATCGACAATTAAGCTAGTCCGAAACAGGAGATAAATAAACTAAAGTCTAAAGATGCTAAAACAAGAAATAAAACACTAAGAGAAATGGTTTAGGTATACCATTCACTTGAACATATACAAGGCATATAAATTGAATTAATTATGAATTAAACATCCTCGAATACCGAAGTAAAGGATCCAATCTAGCCGCCTTCCGAGGTCAATTGGCTTCTCCTAACATAGCCTCTATGCTTCCACATTAGAACCATATACTAGGAGGTACTATTAAATAACAATCGATAACAATGAACCCTAGCTAAGTCAACTTCCGTTCCTTGTTAGCAAAGATTCACCTTTAATCAACCAACAATGTGCACTTGCAAGAAGATTAAAGAATATCAAGCATATAAAGACTTTAATCACAAATAAATCAATTCTAAACCCTAGAACATGCTCAAGATCCAACTACACCACAACCATCCCCTTAATGGGGGAATTCTCACTAATCATGATAACAACAAGATTAATCAACAAATAATCAAGAATCAACATGATTAACAAGCAATACCAACAACAAAAATAGTATTAAAAAAAAGGCAAATAAATTAGAGGAGAGAGAGTTAGAGATTCTCATTGATTGAATGTGAAAATCTACAAGCAAGATGATCAATCTTCCTCTTCAATATCCAAGCTCAACAATGGTAAAACCCTCACTTTCTCTCTCTAAACTACTCTAGTCCTAAGCTAAACCTAAAGACAAAAGATCTCCTAAAAACTAATTAAGAAAAATAGAATAATTGTTAATTGTATATTGTTTTCCTAATTACCCCAAAAATGAGTATTTATACAAAGCTAATAAAATAAAAGAGAAATAAAAAATAAAGAAATAAAAAGAGAAAATAAAATAAAAGAAAGAAATAAGAAAAGGAAAGTAAATAAAAAAATAAAACTAAATGAAAAAGAAAATAAAAACAAAAAACAAATCCTCCAACAAAACCGATCAGACCCCCCTTTCCTTCCTTCGCATTTGGCTGCTCTGAACTCCATTGAAGCGCATCACCATCACAATCGTTCATCAACCATCGATAAAAATAATAAACGGTGATCATCAAGCATCATCTTCGACCTTCAATATCAACCGTTCGATCTTATTAATTATCATGTGCGAAGCTCGTGAAATGGTTCGGTCGAACCATGGGTTGGTGTGGCCGAACTACGGGGTTGGTTCGGTCGAACCATGGGTGTGTTTGACCACACCTCTTCAATTTACAAAACTTCGAAAGTTTCTGACTGTTTTGGCACTTCGACCGAACTCCTCAACGGTTTGCCCGAACCCGATTGAAATTGAATTGCTCTGAATTTGGCTGATGCTTGTGCAAATTGGTGGTTTGATGTGGCGCAATTGCGGCTGCTGGTGAAAGGTAGGTTTGCACGGAGAGGAGAGCTGCTCTGTTGCAGTTGGTTGCTGTAACTGCTGGTAGTGATGGTGGAGCAGGGCTGTGAGAAATTGAGGGATGAGAGTAGGTGGTTATTACGGTGGCTGCTATGCGGTTTAATTGGTGAGTGTGGTGACTAATGGAGTCGGGGAAGTGATGTTAAGGGTGGATGAAGGTGAAGATGCGGGCTGGTGGTTGGTTGGTTGTTGCAGTGGTGATTGGTGGTCGGAATTGCAGGTCAGATGTGAATTGGTGGGCTGATTTGGTTGTGGTTGCAGCAGTGGAGTTGGTTGTAGGTGGAGGTTGGTGCAGGGAAGGTGAAGAAGAGTTGGAGCAGGGGAGGCTGTTTTAATGTGGTGGAGGATAAGGAAGGTGGGGTAACGGATAGGAGGCAACAGGGGCTTGATGTTGGGTTGCAATTGAAAAGCCTCGACTTGGACCTTGAACTCGAGCCTACACACAAACAAACCCGAGGGTAAAAGTGTGAAACCGAGACAAATAAAATAAAATAAATAAAAAGGAAATAAATAAAATCAAATAGAAAATAAGAGACATAAAACTAAACTAATAATAATTAAACAAAAACTATACAAGCAAAGAAAGCAAATTAAAATAACAAAATAAACTAAAGCTAATTAAAACTATGAAAGTAACAAAGAAAAGGAACGAAATAAAATACGAAAATAAACTAGAAACCAATTAAATAAAGAAATTAAATTAAAACATACTAAACCTAAGAAATAAACTAGAAATTTTTTAAAAAAGAAAACAAGAGAATAAAAGGGGAAATAAACACGAAAATAACTCAAAAACTACTCCCTAAGAGTGACATAAATGTCACTCATCAGTGTCTTTAGTATTTTTTCATTTATTTCTTCGGTAGACCCCTCATAAACTTTAATCACTAAAATTCATTTTGAGATGGTTCGACGAGAGAGTTCGCGCCTTCACCGGTATTCATCGTCTACCAGGGCATTTTGTTCCTTTTGAGGAGATGATTACCCAGGCTCCTGAGCCATGGCGCTTCATAGAAGACTCGATGCCTCGACACTAGACTTCAGTAAGTCGCTTTATTTGCCGTCTCATTTGCATATATGTGTAAGGAGGGAGATCCCATCATAAGGGGGGCCCTTCCTTAGATGCCCATGGCCTTTTAAAAGCGTAGGACTTTACACTTGTTAAGGTGTATTAGGATTTGAATTCCTGACTGTTTGGGGGACCTTTAATTAGAATTGATTCTATCATTACGCTTTTTTATAAGAAACAAGTAGGAGTCGCCAATGAGTATTAGGAAAACTCATAAACCTCATTCACGCCTTTCTTCCATGTGGAGTTCATGGAATAATTAGCACGAATCATAAGTATACCCATGGCCAAATTGGTTTACATAAACTAGAAATGAGTTGGGAGCGAGGGTACTAAAATAACGTTCCCTTTAGGGGGAATCGCTATCCTAGCCCTAGTGCGGCCTCTACTAGCTCTTCGTTTTTTACAATTTCATCACCAAATCATACATGCAATGCGATACCTAAAACTAAGTTAGTTGATTTTATTTACACACGTTAATGCACGTAGGAATTACATTGCAATATAATGTCGTTATTCTTTATTTAATCGAATTCGTGAAGGAAACAAGAAAATAAACAATATTCGCCTTGGCTTAAGTTATTAACCAACAATTAATTATCTAATTCTAATCTCTATTTAATGCAAGATACTATGTTGAATTGATTAAGTAGTCCTTTTAAGGTGATCAAACAACACTAATTAATTGATTAAAGTTCTTTTAAACAAGAAAATAAATATGATTTATCTAAGTGCTCGGGAATTTACCACTTCCCTTTGCTAGATCTCCGTTTAGAACACTTATGGACACCTTCTTTTTGGGGAACCTCCACCGTAGTAACAAAATAACAAGGGGTGAGTGTTTAGGACAAGAGGGGTTAGGTAGCACAAGTTAACAAGTATTTTGCTAGAGTTTTAGGTTACTTTTCTGTATCTCTAAGCCTCGGATTAGGCCTCTATTTATAGGCAATGGGTAGGATTAGGGTTCTAAGCAATCTGCCACAGCAGGTGTCGCGCGCAACAGGTTTAGTTGCGCACATCATCCCAGCGCAAGTGATTGGGTTACGCTGCTATGGGCAGCGCAACTGAGGGTCTTGCGCGCGACATTATGGTAAGATTTGGTTCTATATTTTCGTAAAATTTTGAATCTTCAGCGAGCGCATCTCTAGAGGTAGCGCTGAGTGTCGCGCGAAACTGAATTAGTTGCGCGAGCTTAGCCAACAAGGCTGATTGAGATGCACGCGGATTTTCCTGCTGCAACATTAAAGTTTAACCTAGGCGCTCCTAAATTTGTCATTATTGGGTTTTAAGCACGGGCTTTAAGCCTAATCTTGATCGGATTTAGTTAATTGGACCTTATTTAGCTTTGTTCTTTAGTTTGGGCTAGTTTTTTGTGTTTTGTTTCTTAACCAGTTATCCATAAGCATTCTTAACTTCAATCCAACACGAAGATGGTTTTATTTATCGTCATTTCAATTCCTGTCGGGATAGGAGACCAAAAGTAGATGTCTACAGTAAGCCTCCACTTTGATCGAGTAAGAATAGACGATGATCAAAGTAGTCAAGGAAATAAATCCGAGACTCATTCTGCGAAGTTCTCAAAGAGTATTGAATCTTTCAGAAATGTTAAGGATGTGGAAACGATCCTTGGTTCACTAAGTGTTCGAAACAAGTAGCTATTACGGCTTGGAAAAGGTATTTCCTAGTCTTAACGCGCTAAAGAATCTAGATTGATCCTTTGCAATTGTAGAATGCTTTTACAAGCAAAGGTGTTTCGGGTGATGTCAAGTCATGGGAAGAGATCAGTTTTTGAAAAAGAATAAAAGGGGATGATTTCCTATCAATCATGTGGTCGTTGGTCTAAAGTCCCTCGATATGTCATTTAAACTTTAGCCTGACTATAACAAAGTAAAAAGATGAAAAAGGTGTTTTCAACATTCGAGCCTAAATGGTCCGGCATTTGAGCTAGATGTCCACTAGATAGAAATACATGTCTCAGGACTAGAGACACATATCTAAATCCAGTGACAGGGAAGAAAGTCAACAACTCTCTCATCAGTTTTGTCGACAAAATGAGTACACGTGTCTTAGTACTGGAGGCACGTGACTTCATAGGCTCGACATCGTCTCGTCGCTTCTTTATACAGGGGGTGGATGGACACCCTAACTGTCTGATAAGCTAGTAAGCTCACTAACTACCGTATTCGCTTCCAATCAAGAAGTGTCTGTTCCTGATGGTTCGGCGCGCCTGTCGACTCATAAGCTAACGCCTATAATAATCCTCTACCTTTAGTTCCGAGAGGTAGATCTCGCAAAGCTTGGGCTGAAGTGAAATTTTACGCAACACCTACACCGTACAATTTTGCGTCGTACGATACGTCTTTTGCATTTTTACGCTGCATGACAACGCCTTCCTTTTTTCTTTGGACGTGAAAAAAGAAGAAAAGCCGGACATTTGTAACGTCAATATAGTAAAATGACAAACCTGTCTAGGGGTGCTTTTACGTAAAGCACCACCACGGAACGTCTTAAGACACTCTTGCCAAAAACGTTCAAAACGTATGCTTAGGGAAAGCACATATCACGATGTGCATGCAAAAAACTAACAAAGAAGAAAAAAAAAACTACAAAATGCAAAGCAACTTAAAAGATCAAACGACCAAAAAACCGTTGGAAAATGATCAAACGGATCAAAATCAAGATACCAGTCATATAAGTGACCAGTGTTTGCGCGTAACTCACTAGGTCGCGTTGTCCAGGTGCACGCATCATTCTGAGTTGCGCTGGTCTGTTACGTGCAAGTGATTCAGTTGCGCGCGACATTTAGTTAATCAAAAAAAAAATCGTAGAGCGCGATTCTTCATTTCGATCTCTCTCTCCTTCTTTCAACATTTTCGCGTCTTTTTCCTTCTATAGAACTCGGATTTTCTTGTTTTTTGAAGCTTAAGGAAGTAGATCTCGTCCCTTACTCATATTTTTCGTAATCCAATGTAAGTCTTTTGTTAAATTTTGTTTGATTTTGGCTTAATTGGGACGATTTTCGAATCGTTAAGTCCCAAATTTTGAATTTGGGGGTTTTTTATTTGTCCATTATTCTTTAAATTGTTTGTTCTAAGTTTTTATGCTATGTTTAAGGAGAGTTTTGCAACAAATTTCATGAAAAATAATTAAGTATAGAGCCTTGTTTGAGCATTTCTTTGTTTAAGTTTACTCTTGCTCTTTTTCTTCGAATTCTGCTCGAATCTATTGCTTTTTTCTTGCTCATTTTGGTTACATTTGCTTATTATGAAGTAGATTATAGTAATGGAACTAGTATTACTTTCATAATTCACATTTGCGAATTTTGATTTTTTTTTAAAATAAATGGCGAGAAGCATACTCTTAGCTTATTTTTTCCATGTTTAAACATCAAAATTTTTTGGTAGACGATAATCATGTTTGTATTACTGTTATTCGTCTAGGAGTAGTTGATTCTTTGATATTTTGGAATACAATCTCTTGAATGCTTAGTTGAAACTGGTATATGAAGGCTTTTATGGGTGTTTGAAGCCCCCATTTATTGAGTTTATCTGCAAACATCGTAGCCCCCAAGTATGGGTGACATTCGATTTTCGTGTTTCGCGCTATCGGCAGCCGTTATGCTGCCGAAATGGGTCTAGAATACGTATATTATCTTAGTTTATGAAGGAAAATAAACTAATAAAGAAACTTTATCCATCATAGCATGGAATCGCCTCCATTTGTCGATGCTGAGGAGATTCTAGAGGGTCCTGACGAGGTGGTCCGCCCTCAAAATAGGGTGACCCGTCCTCGAGAGGAGGTTCGAGAGTGACGCGTCGTAGCCGATCGACGTCGCCAGGATGATGTGGTTTGGGAGGCTCCTTCCAACTGGGACCCTAGGGTCCTTAAGTGGGACCCAGACCATCATGTCTCGATCAGAGGGTGGCGCGGCATCGTGAGTTCTTTGCGCCTTCGTTTTTCTGTCTTTTTTTTTCTCCTTTTCAAACCATAACCGTTTCTTTTTATTTATATATATATATATATATATATATATATATATATATATATATATATACTCTTAGAGTGAGCCTAGCATGCGTCTATACGGCTCTAGTGACCTGCAAGCCCATTTTGCGAGTTTGCCCGAGGTGGCAAAGGAGATTGTGGAGCTTTTAGGGATCAGCCCCCAGCTGGCGGCTCTTCGGGATTTATTGAGTCAGCCTGCGTCTTAAGCTTTCTTCCGTGGATTGCTGGAGTTTTGGTGGGATTCAACCAACAATTTCCACTCTCCATAGGGAGAGATGGCGGTTATCCCTTTCGATTTCTCTATGATTACGGGTTTTCCTTTCAGAGGCGAGCCCGTAGCCACAAAAATCGTTAAGAGGTCAGACAAGAGACCGCGTGACCTTGTGGGGGATCGTCTTGCGGCGGCCTTTCACGTGTACGCGCAGTCTTGTCCATACTCGGTTCTTATAGACGAGTTGTCAGCTGACGAGCTTGATCTGCAATGTACACCTGAGCAGCTGGATCGGATATACATTGCTCGCGTTTTTTCTGTCACTATCTTGAGTGATCGAGGAGAATGTTTTGCTATTGGGTTACTTATTCGCCTTAGTGATTTGGTGCAAGTAGGTAACTTGAGTTGGGCGGAGGTGTCGTATGCCCGTATGCTTCCAGCTATGGGCAAGGCAACCTGGGTGATGGATTCCGTGGCAGCTACTGAGGTGCCTCGGATCTCCCTTACTTGGCACGATCGTATCCTTGAGGTACATACTTTAAGCTTCTTCCAATTATTATTTTTGCTTTTCCTCTTTAAGCTAATCATCTTTCGGTTTTCTTTTAGGTTTGGGGATACTCGTACCTGCCTTTCTTAGCCCCCAGGGTGCTTGGGGCTACTCGTTTTCCTATCGGCCATTGATTTTTCATGATTAAGAAGAGAAGAGCCACTTCAGCCGGCGACTTTCGCCAGAGGATCCTTTCGGCGACTCGTGCGTCGGTGAGTATTTCAACTTGTAGACACCTAAAAATGTCTCACCAAAACCAAATCCGATGATGAACAACCTTTCACCGCCATTATTGGTCGAGTTGAGTATTGAATCTTGGAGTGCTTAAATCCATATGTCCATTTCATAAACCAACACAATTTATAGCCCATTCCCCAAACCATAACTTATTTTCCTCTTTTCGTGCCATTAAACCCAAAATAATTCATTTCGTGTCCTTTTTATAAAAATGTTTAATCCAGTTAATTTTGGTCCATAATCTGGGTCCAATGATTGAATAGTTGGATGGGGATTTGAAAGAGCTTTCCAACGATATATTATAATCCCAAATCCGAATTATAACGAATAAGTTATGGCCAAAATATTAAACTGAGCCCAAACCCAACCTAAGTCCACGTTACCTACGACCCAAAAATCATGTGGAGGGTCCAAATTATTTAATTCCATTCCTAAATCAAATAGAATTAATTAGAATCTTCTATAAGTTTCTAAAAGATATTAATTATCCTTTTTGAAAAGATAAGATTAAAGAGTTTGAAATTGAATAAAACTTTTCTTTTTGAAAATCCTATTTCTATCCGAATTGAAAGACGTTCAAAGATAGTCAGATATGACTTTTGCGCCTCATATTTTTTATCCAAATTTTATATGGTTGGATAGCCCTAGAAATTATATTTCCAATGATATATTTATAATATCAATTCCAAGTTATAATGAAAAATATATGAATAAAATATCAAACTCTATCAAAAACTGACACCATCCCACTATTTAGTCCATTTCTTTTATTCTACAAAGGATTTTAATCTGATTCTTATTGGGTTAGAAATTAGACTTCAACAGCTTTCTAACGACATATTATTTATCTTATTCCAATTTCTGGATCAAAAGATATGATAAAAACAAAAACCGTAAAAACTGCAGTCTATCGAGTTTTATTCCGATTTAATTCGGATCTTATCTTGTTTTTTCGACCCTTCTTTTTCCTCTATAAATAAAGGTCATATCTATCCTTTTTCAAACATCAACAATCTTGATCAAAAAATAATTCTCTTCTCCTTCTTTAGCCTATATACTAGCCATCCTATTCTCTTAAAATACTTCCCTTAAGCACTCCAAGGAGTTCATACTTAACCCGAGGTTCCGTCCTTAAACCAAGGCGTGAAAAATACAATTAACTAAGGGTTTGGATAAAATCAAATCTAATTTTTATTTAATTTAATTGTTTTAATTTTATTTATATTTTTATTGAAGTTACTAACAGTTTATTCATGATGTAGCAATTAAAGGAAACGCGGAAAGTGAGTAATTGATTCACTTAATTACTCTTAATTTTATTCTTATTGCTAGCATCATGATTAGGTTATTTTTATCTGATTTGACTAATGCTATTATTGTTGAATTTCTTCCAATATTAAAGTTTATTCTATTATTATTTATTGATCACCATATTGCATGTTTAAAGGGAATATGTAATTGAAAATCACGCCTAATAATATAATTTGGACAACCGGTTTAGGTTCCTTTTTAATCTTGTTATTAATTCAAGTGATCACTAATATTTTAGAATTATATGTTGCATTAATATTCAACCAATTCAGCTTAATAATAGTTTTGAGCAATTTAAATATTTTTTTTGTATGCCTTTGAGATCGTAGGAATCACTTTTCACTATAAGAATCGAGTAGAGGCCAATACGGGCGAATGTGACTCCATGACTCACTTCGTACCATCATCCCCGATCCTCCTTTCGTGGTTCCGAACCATATGGAGTTAGTAATATCATGGATTATGAATGGGGTGTAACCTTCACGGGTCAATCGTTGTTGCCTACCGTTGTCCCTTTATCGTGGTTGCCATTTATGATTCGTGAACGGTTTACAAGTTCCTTAAATACTTGTTGGCGGCTCCCTACTTTCCTTGTCCCTAATCGTATTATGCCAATTCCCACTTCCTAAGAGTGCCAAGCATATTCACACATGCTTTAACGTAGGCGCACATCGAACGACACCTACAATTTGGCGACTCCACTAGAGAGGATTCTTGGTTATTTATCGATTTGAGTGATCGGTATTTAATTAAGATGAGTGGATGAGACTTGAAAGATTCTTGAATTGTATTCCTGCGATTTAATTGGCATTGTCACATATGCATATGCTTTTTAGGTTACCTATTTTGCCACAATAGTACGTGTTCTACGTATGTGGCTAGTCCGGGGAATTTAAGCTCTATCAACCCGAAAACGCTCATTGCAATAAGGGTTCATCCGAGTTTTTAAATCCACCCAAACCATGGAGTCGAGTTCAATTTCATCACGAACTCACGGAGCCGCCCATTGGCATACACCCTCAAGGAAGGCTGCCTTACTAACACGTCCAAACTCTTAACCATGGTACCCTTTGACACCCAAATAAGCTTGACCATAGTCAAACATAGAACTTGACTTTAGGTTGCGAACTTCATTGCATCATTCGTTACAATGTGCTTATATGAGAATTTTTTTTGACTTTTTATTTATTTATTTTTTTTCTCTTATCAAACCCTTTTTTGTTTATTATTAGAGTCGAGCCATAGATTTTTGAGTCACCCGGATTTTTATTCCTGTATACTACACAAGAGTCAAGTTGTTTTGGTCATATCCAGAGTTCTAGAAAGAGTTATGTGTCATGTAAACTATGGATCTATAGCCCCGAGTTTTATCTTTCACTTGGAGCTGGTTTTGTCCTAATCAGAGTCACAAATCAAAAGTTATAACCGATATACTACAGCCTGTCCAGTTTAGGTGTCTTTTTAGCGTTACCTTTTTTATTTTATTTTAAAAAATAAAAAATAAAAAAAACTCGTGTCAAGCTAGTCTTAGACAAGTCCTTTAATCAGTGTCAACTCATATAACATAAGATTATAGATTTTTATTTTTATTTATTTATTTATTTATTTATTATACCCTTGGGTCCTAACTCTTTTCTAGAATTTTATTCCCCTTCCTAGTTTCTTGTGATCAATTTTTGTGCTAACCTTAACATGTGTTCTTTGTCTTTGATTGTGGTTGATCTTATTTATGACTAATGATTGCCAATGGACCGTTTTCACCTGGTTATTAACATAAACATTAAAATTGGACAAAATTAATCAAGTTAGTTTGTCTTTTAGTCTTCCGTGCTATTTAGTCATTGGGTCCTTTGTTTTTCACAACGTCCTCATGTCTAGCCATGCAATCATACCATGAGTCTTACTATACTAACCTAATCACACATGTTGAGTCGTTGCACACACTTTGTCTTCGAGTAATGCACTATATTGTTTATGATCGTATGCTAGGACCATGCATGCATCACTTTCCGTCTTAATGAGTGGAGTATTTCCCATCGGTTTTCAAAATTGTTTCATACACTCTTCCTTTCCAATCCGAGTATTGAGTGAATGCATTAAGTGAGTTCATCCTCACACATTACTTGAGTCTAAAATCACTAGGAAATAGTTGGAAGAATAAGGGGAACGTCATTCCTTCCTTCTTTTCTTCCAATCAAAGCATCAACAATAACAAACTTTTTGTCCCTCGTGGTAGTAACAAGTAATTCATAAGCAAACATGAAGACGAAACACAAGATAAGTTTCCATACAAGATTTCATGCTTTTTTTTTCGTTTCAACCCTTTTCCCTAATAAGTTTAGCATAGGTTCTCCTTATCCTTATGTCTATATGCCATGTTCCATCAATGAGTATTTCTTTCCTTTGCATTCGATCATGTCATTAAAAAAAAAAAAAATTCCGAACTAAACACAAGGTATACCAATGATTTGAGGTACCTTCGCAACCCATTCATTACCCTTAAACCATTTTCAATCACATATCCATTTCTTTATCAACCACTTTGAGCCTCGTCTAACGGTTGGCCTCATTTATTCAACCCACATTCACCAAACCTTGGGATGGGAAGGTGTGCAAATTGTGTATCATTTAGAGAGCAAGTTCAAATAAAAAAGAAAAGAAAAAGTACAAAAAATGTCTAAAGGTAAGTGTTCCAATGTCTTCGATATGAACACGTCTCAAATTGCGTCTCTCCTCGAGTGCTTGGTACCGTGCCTAAGAAACATGAATCCTAAGTGAGTGATGGACCGCATGATCTGATATTGCTTACATTGATTCAAAAAAAAAAAAGAAAATAAATTCAAATAAAAAATATATGAAAAATAAACTTACAGAGTTCAAATTTTTAAATATAGAATTGCATATTATAGGGAATATTTCAAGCATTATCCCTAGCTTGAACCCCACTGTGATCATACACTAAAGTACGGTGGCGTCAAAGGGAAAGAAGATAGAGCAAAAGAGTCGCCAACAAGTTTTAGGAACTTGTAAACCGTTCACGGGGTGAAGGTTACACCTCTTAACGATCCAGGAGATCGTCAACTCCAATAGGTCTGGAACCATGATTGGTAGTTCGGGGATGAAGGTACAAATCCAACCTAAAAGAGATTGAACCTGCCCTAATAATAGGCCTCTACTTTATCCAGCTCGTATTCATGTGCGCTTTCTGACTAACATGCAATCAATAGGATTAACCCTAAACCTGTTTAACTATGTTGGTTGAATATTAATGCACAAACAAAACTATTATTGGCGATCACTTGAATTATAATCAAATTAACCCTAAACAAGATTATTAATTATCTTATTAAGCGTGATTACAAGTACCAATTCCCTTTCAACAATGCATAAAAGGTGTGATCAAGCAATAACAATAAATATATATATCAAGCAACATAATAATCATGATAATAATCATAATTAAAATAATCATGTTAAAGCATAATAATAGCAAGACCCTAGGCATGGAACTAACAAGATTAATAACAAACCCTAGCATGTCACTAAACAAAAAAAAAATCAAAGCTTTAGCCCTAACATGATACTAACATGCTATTAGGAAAGAATATAGGAAGCATACTTTTAATCATACTTGATATTAGAAATTTTTAGTTGTTACCCTAAACATGATACTATGAAAATCAAAACACCCTAACATGACATTAGGAATCAAAACAACAACCTAGACATGATTTCTACATCATCATATCAATAAAATCATTAAAGCACTTACTTGGATGCCTCGAAAATAACAAAATACACGCGTTAGTAACTTCAAGGAAAATAAAAAAAATCAAAATATTAAATTAAATAATTGAAATAGAAATTCGGGACAAAACCCTCAGAAATTAAAACCTTTCACGTCTAGGGCGAAGGCAACTTCGAATTATGCTAGGTGCTTCTTGGTCTTGTGAATGCGGAATTTTGTATGTAAAAAAGGGTTGGTTTAGAAAAGAGAGAGAGAGAAATAATAAGCTTTAGCTTAGAGAGAGAAGAGAATTAGACAGTTGTTGAGAATTAGAGAGTTGTTGATGAAAAACAGAGATTTTAGAAGGCTATTTATAAAGAAAATCAGCCAAACGGATAGAAAAACAAATCAAAATTTTGACGAGGATAAAAGAAGTTAGCGCCTGAACATAGGCGCCAGGCGTTAAAGCTAGCGCCAGACATCAGCGCAAGCGCTAATTAATATTTTCACGCGTTTTCTTAATTTAGATAAAATTTAGCCGTATAGAAGGGCAAAATCGTATTTTCCTTAAAAACACTCTTTTATTCTGATTAAAACTCTAAAAAGTCAAACAAAGTCAATTTATCAATTATAATTGAATTAAGAATGAAAAGAACCTTCTAGAAGAATATAGAAGACTAAAATCAATTCTAATTGCATTAGGAATGATAAATCCATATTAGGCCCTCCTCTAGATCCTTGGGCCGCATATAAGGATCAAACCGGGCCCAGTTTAGTAATTTGGCCATAACTTCCTCATTATTCATCGGAATTGGGCTTATAATATATCGTTGGAAAGGTCTTTTCAAACCCCATCCAACTACACCATTATTGGACCCTTGCTATGGACCAAACCAAACTGGATTGGCTGTTTTCTTAAAATAGGTTTTCAAAAACAGAGAGAAGAGAAAAGAAATTAAAACTATCCGCAACACTAGACTTTCCACACTTTCACTTCATTTGATTATGATTCGACGCGAAAGGTACTCATCACCGGGTTTAGTTTTGGGGAGACAGAAATGGGTGTCTACAGAAGCCCCCACTTTGACTTTATTTGGAGAAAAGCAAGTTTCGAAAATAAAAGTCAAAGTATCGATAGGGACGGAAAATGATTCAGAACGTTCTGCGATCCTAAATCATTCTTGTAACGCCGATACCCGCAAAACTAGCATTAGTTAAACAGATAAAAGAGTTAAGAAACGCGTATCTTGCACCGCCGAGCACACGTCTCTAAAGGGTAACCGATTTGCTGCTATATTGTTGTATTTTTTGTATTTTTGACGACCTCTTGCAAGCTAGAGAATGCCGCCTGAAGACTGCTACGCTTGCAACTGCCTCCAATTCTGCCATGATAGACATCTGCAAGCTAGAGAGCCCCATCGAAGATCTCTTCGCTTGAAACCACCTTCTAGCATTTTGTGACCATCTTCCGCAAGCCAGGGAACACGATCGAAGACAACTTCGCTTGAAATCACCTTCAGTTGTTTGTGACAACTCTCCGCAAGCTAGGGAACGCTGCCGAAGATATCCTCGCCTGAAGCAATCCTCATTGGTTGCAATAATATTCCGAGGAAAATTACCGAAGACCCACGCTTGTCGGTCTTGAAAAGCTCGCTTGAACTTTTCTTACGCTATGCCAGCACGTCGGCGCTTTTGGTGCTTTTGAACCTGTATGTCTGTGTGTCTGCTGAATTTTGAACCAATATGTCGGTGCCTTTGTTGTATGAACCAGTATGTCAGAACCTTTGCTGTATGAACCAGTATGTCGGTGCCTTTTGCCGTATGAACCATTATGTCAGTGCCTTTGTTGTATGAACCATTATGTCGGTGCCTTGCAATGAGCCAATGCTTAGGCGCTTTAAGCTAAGTGAGACGATCATTCATCAGGTCGATCACTTCATGCAATTATAATCGAGCCGATTACTAAATCATGTCAAATTGCTTAGAGGGGCTAACTGGCATACTAAGGAACCCAAAATATTGCTGAAAGAGGTCGAAACAACCATACTGAGTGGCTGAACAGTCTGTCGCCGCTGAAATATTGCTTGCGCAACATATTTGGCTCTAGCGCTAGGCCCTAGCACTAGCCCCAGGCGCTAAGCCTTATTGTCTTGCGGCAAGGCCTGTCGCATGGCCCTAGAGTCGGGATTTCCATATATACCCCTTTCTTCTTCATTTTCGCTGTTGTTGTGCATTTTGCTCGATAAATCACCGTGGAACTTTAATTCATCCATTCTTGCTCATTTCTCAACTGAATTCGCTCAAATTTGTTGCAAATCAAAGCTTATTTCATCCATTTTCCCGATCTATGTAAGTTTTTTCCAAACTCACTCCGGTTTTAATGAATTTCGCACATGTTTGTTCACAAATTTCTTAAAAATTCGAAACTTGAATTGCTTAATTCACTTTGTTTGTCAAATTTTATGCCGTGAAATTGCTTGATTATGTTTATATATATTGCCTTGGGAGTAATTTGAGACTTGTTTGACTTAATTTGGTAAAGAAACGAACAAATCACTATTGTTGGACCTCTTAAGGTCGGGAATACAATGTGGCCTGTTCTTGATGTTTTTGCTAGCAATTCTTGTCCAATTTGTCACAATAATTACCATATTATTGCAATAAATTGTTTGGATGCTTCAAAAAATGTTGTATATGCTTGATTTGAAATTGTGCTCTTTTTTAGTACTACGTACTCTGTTTTTTTTTTTTTGCGAACATAGTAGCATGGCTAGACAGCGAGGTTCGGGTTCACGGTCCCGAGACGTACGACGGGAGAGTATGCCCGTAGAGGAGGACGTCGACCCGTCCACTTCTCTCGGTCCTCTCCCTGAGTGGAATGAGCGGACTCTGTACTTCTCCCCCGTCCACCATATTCCTTAGAGGGTGCGACGTGGGATCACAGTTGGTAGGACGCGCTACCACGTTTCAGGTTGCGATAATGTAGGCGACCTGTAAAAGATGTACATCGGTATTGACGGAGAGGTGAGATTTCTCGGGGAGTCTTGCGGGTTGAGTATGCTGCTTGAGACCTCGGAGGCCATGATTGCCTCTAGCGGGGGTCAGCACGTGGCTCGTGCCCTGGTGGAGTTCTTTTGGGACACCACCAAATCTTTCCACTTTCCCTAGGGTGAGATGATGGTCACCCCAACCGACTTCAGTCTTATTACGGGACTTGATTTTAGTTCTGTTGCGCTGCCGTTCGACAACGAGATCAGCGTCTTTTCTCCTGAGGTCGAGGAGCTGTTGGGTCCGATTATTTTTTGGGCTCTTGCTGGGGCAGAGTCGACTGAGTTCAGCACCAAGGGGATTCGCCGTTCGACTCTAGCGGCGGCTTTCGAGGATGATGTGACCACCCGAAAGCAGCGGGTGCGCATCTTTGTGCTTATCTTGTTGTCAGGGACGTTTTCCCCTGACAAGGGTGAGTGCTGCTTTACTATCTACTTGCAGTCTGTGATCTTCACTTGATCGGGACTTATAACTGGGCCATCTTAGCCTATGCTTACTTTGTTCGAGCATTACGAGACTCGTGTCGATACCGGTCCTTCACGGGGAACGTCGCTCTATTCGGCTTTTGGAGAGTCGTAGAGGTATACTTTAACTCCCATAAAGTTTAGATCTAAGATTTGATTAGCACTTGCTGATGCCTTTTGCCTTTTGTAGATCTGGTTCTACGAATACTTTCCCTCGGTTGTGCCGGCGATAGGAGTGTTAATAAAAAACCTGACCCGATTGTCCAGTCCCGATTACCCGATGACCCGCAAAAAACCCGACGGGAAATTGACTTTTTTTTTTCAGTTTTTTTCGGGTCGGGTACACGTCCCGCTAAAATAGTAGTTTCGTGGGCCGGGACATAGGACATATTTAGCTAACCTCGGGTACTCGAATTCCCGACAGATTCTTTTTTTTAAAAAATACCTCTAATGTAGACACCCATTTGTGTCTCCCCAAAACCAAACCCAGTGATGAGTACCTTTCGCGTCGAATCATAATCGAATGAAGTGAAAGTGTGGAAAGTTTAGTGTTGTGGATAGTTTTAATTTCTTTTCTCTTCTATCTGTTTTTGAAAACTTATTTTTAAGAAAACATCCAATCCAGTTTGGTTGGTCCATGATATGGTTCCAGTAGTAGTCTAGTTGGATGGGGCTTGACAAGAGCTTTCCAACGATATATTATAAGCCCAATTCCGATGAATATTGAGGAAGTTATGGCCAATTTACTAAACTGGGCCCAGTTTGAGCCTTATATGCGGCCCAATGATCTAGGGGAGGGCCTAATATGATTTATCATTCCTAATGAAATTAGGAATGGTTTTAGTCTTCTAGATTCTTCTAGAAGGTTCTTTTCATTCCTAATTCAATTAGCATTGATAAATTGACTTTTGTTGACTTTTCAGAGTTTTAATAAAAATGAAAGAGCATTTTTGAGGAAAATACGATTTTATCCCCCTGTACGGCAATTTTATCTGATTTTAAGAAAACGCGTGATTTTCTAAATCAGTGCCAAACGCCAGCTGTAGCGCCTTCAGTTTTACGTGCGCCAAAACTCTGTTTTGATATTTTATCTTTTTGGCTGATTTTCTTTATAAATAACGTCATAAAAACTCCGTTTTCGATAACCAGTTTTAACCAGTTTTCATCTATCATCAATTCACCAACTCTCATCAAGATTCTCTTGATTGCTTTCTCTCTCTTTTTCTAAACTAGCTTTTCTCACCTAAAAAATTCCGCATTCATTAGATCTAGATACACCTAGCCATATTCGAAATTGCCTTCGCCCTAGACGTAAAGGTTTAATTTCTCAGGGTTTGGTCCCAAATCTCTCTTTCAATTATTTAATTTAATTGTTTATTGTTTTCCTTGAAGTTACTAATGTGTGTATTTTGTTATTAGAAAGAGGTACGAGGTATCAAAGTAAGTTCTTTAATGGTTTTTATTGATGTTATGATGTAGAGTTCATGCTTAGGTTGTTATTATGATTCCTAGTATCATGTCTAGGGTAATTTTAATACTAAATATGATTTTTATGATTCCTGCGATGCTTCCTATTTCCTTCCTAATATTTATGATTGTTAGTATCATGTTAGGGTTAAAGATTTGATTTTTATTGCTTAGTGTCATGCTAGGGTTTGTTATTAATCTTGTTAGTATCATGCCTAAGATCTTGCTATTATTATGCTTTAACATGATTATTATGATTATGATTATTATAATCATTATTATGATGATTATTGTTTTAATTATTATCATGATTATTATTATTATGATTATTATTATGTTGCTTGATAATATTTATTTATTTTTATTGCTTGATCACGCCTTTTATGCATGTTTAAAGGGAATTGGTACTTGTAATCACGCTTAATAAGATAATTAATAATCTTGTTAGGGTTAATTTGATTATAATTCAAGTGATCGCCAATAATAGATTTATTTGTGCATTAAATTCAACCAACATAGATAAACAGGTTTAGGGTTAAACCTATTGATTGCATGTTAGTCAGGAAGCGCACATGAATACGATCTGAATAAAGTAGAGGCCTATTATTAGGGCAGGTTCAATCTCTTTTAGGTTGGATTTGTACCTTCACCCCCGAACCCTTATTTGGTTCAAGACCTTATGGAGTTGACGATCTCTTGGATCGTTAAGGGGTGTAACCTTCACCTTGTGAACGGTTTACAAGTTCCTAAAACTTGTTGGCGACTCTTTTGCTCTATCTTCTTCCCTTTTGGACGCCACCGTACTTTAGTGTATGATCACAGTGGGGTTCAAGCTAGGGATTTTAACGCTTGAAATTATTCCCTACAGTTTTTGGCGATTCCACTGGGGAGGATTTCTATTTTAATTCCTGAATTTGTTTCGGCAATGATTTAGAATGAGTGGATGAGACTCGAAACGTTCTAAGTATTTCATGTGCGTAATTTTGATTAACATTATTGTCATATGCATAAAAAAGATCTCATTGGAAAGACCATCCGTAATGAGTTAAAACATAGGATTTTACACGTAGGAAATTTGAGGAATATCTTTCACAACTAGAACCGAAATAACACTGCGCAAAACTGGAAAAATTTTATTGAGCACAGAAAGCTGCTGAGACATGTAGGAATTAGCATCAGCAGCCAGAAAATTGGCGCTAGAATTTTTTCGTATTTTTGCTCGATCCTACTTCCTGATTGAGTTTTTCTCACTTTTCTGAAACCCATATGTGTTCTACATATGGACATAACCCTCTGGGAATTCATGCTCCATCTACCTGATTGAACGCTCTGAGCAACAAAGGGTACATCCGAGAATGTTGAATTCACCAAACCATGGAAGCGAGTTTTTCTAAAACTCGCGGTGTCCCATCCACTCGCGCCAACCCTTCACGGTTAGGCTTCTGCGCGGTGCATCCGGACAATTAATCATGGACCCTCTATTGACTAAACCATATCCCGAACTTTAGAGAACTAGAGCCATGGTTAGGTTGCAAACTCATTGCATCATATTGTGTCGACATGACTAATTGTGCATTATTTGTTGTGCATATGTATGTTTTCTTAACCGTTTGTTTGACTTGTATTGAGATTAAATAAATTAATGACTTAAAGAATTTTGCCTAATTAATTAATTGATTAATTTATTTGAGTCAATAAAGTCTAATATTTTAATCAGAATTGACCCAGTACGACTTTAGGCATACCCCCGTTGATTAATAACACCGAAAAAAGTCGCAGATTGAAGCTCTAGCATTGGCGCCAAAATCTAAGCTATAGCGCCACTCTGTGGAGTGTGGCGCCTGGCGACAGCTCTGTCGTCTGGCGCTACACTACACAGTGCGACACCAGTCCTGTCATTTTGCCGACGGTTCGGATTATTGGTCGAGTCATAACCTAGTGAGTAATTAACTAGTTTGCTAAATAATTCGGTTAAATTTCGCTGTCAATAACACCTTGTCGAGTCATTAATTAAGTCTAGTCACATAGTCTAGCCGCATGGTCATGACACAAGTCTTAGCATGTCACCTACACTCACTAGTCTTAGCACACACTTTAGGTATATGTCACCATGACCATGTCTTAGGTTCATACATGAGTCGGTCTTTTCCGTCATTTGAGTTGGGGGGTACACTCTATTCCTAATTCTTCATATCCCTCCACCTACATCATCTCTTCACATTCTATTCCAATCTTTCTTCACTTCCTCCATCCATTGAATGTTGAATAGAGTTTGAGTCAAATAATTAACAATGAATGTCCCCAAATTCCTTTTCCACAGTACTTGGTCGAGGAGAGAAGGGCGATTAATCAAGGACAACCTCTTATTCAAGCCTCACTTTTTGATAAACCAAATCGTCAAAAGAGGAAGGCTAAAAAGATGATGGCAAGTCAAGAAGAAGTTAATGAGCTTAGGAACCAATTGGTTACCGTGACTGAGACACTGAAGCTCCTCACACTCAAGATCGATGATTCCGTGAAGCAACAACAAATGAACCTTATGCAAGAAAGCTTAAGCAAGCTATCTAATGACTATAAATTTCAGGGCATGAGTTCACAAGGGGTCTCGCTGGACAAGGAACTTCTTCCGCATAAGTTCAACGCCACTGACATCCCAAAATTCAAGGCAATAGATAACCCTTACTTTCATCTAAGAGCTTTCGAAACAATAATGAGTATTAAGAGTATCGATAAGAAGGTTTTCCCTTCTCTGTTCTCACTATCTCTTGAAACCGTTTGCCAACAATGGTTATTCTCCCTTGACAAAGAGAAAACCTCTACCTAGGAATCGATAGTAAACACTTTTGTTGATAGGTACAAGTGCAATATTCAAGTTGAAACCGACTATAAACAACTTGAGATGCTAAGACAAAAAAAAAATGAAGGCTTCACTTCTTTCTTTAATAAATGGAGGGGAACTTCCGCTAAGATGATTGAGGCGCCCACTGAAAAAGAATCTGTGAGGATGTTTATCAAGAATCTCCAAGAGAAGTATTCGAAGCATTTAAAATATCAACACAATCTGAATACTTTCAAGGCCGTTTTTGACATCGGAATTGAAATCGAAGATGACCTCTCAAAGCAAAAAGCTACTAACAATAGTAACCATGGTGGCTAGAAAGGAAAGAAGAACGAAAATCCTTCTTCTTCCGAAAACGTCCACTCTAGTAATAATGTTAGTACCTTTGACCATAATGGTGTCTTAGCCATGGACAATCAAGGATCTAAAAGGAAACCCAGGAGAGAGTTCACACCTATTGGAATGACCTACGATGCTGCTTTCGACCGTCTTCACGTTCGAGGATTAATCAAACCTATTGGCCCTACTGAGGATCCAACGCTAGAAAATCGATCTTCGAGATGGAATCCCAACTTTTATTGCAAGTACCATCGAGGAAACGGTCATACCACTGATGAATGCTACAGGTTTTAAAATCTCATTCAAGATCTCATAGAAGCAAACAGGATCCCATTGCCTCTAGCTAGTGAGAAGACTGGGTGATGATGAAGAGAATGACACAAGACAAGAGGCGATCTTCAACGACAAGATTTCGTGACCTCTTTTTTCTATTTCTTTTTTATTTACCCTTTCCTCAATAAGTGTAGCATAGGCACCTTTTCTTTTTCCTTAGATTAATTTTGTAGATTCATTCTTTTCCCTTTTTTTAATAAAATGAGCATTTATTTCCTTATATATGATCATTTCATTATATTGCATTAAAAAAAAATCCATGTTTAATTAAGCACAAGGTATACCAATGATTTGAGGCACCCCTTGTAGCCACATCATATATCCTTTCACCTTTCAAATTTACAATCCTTTCTTCATAAACCACTTTGAGCCTCGTCTAATGATAGACCTTTCATTTTTCAACCCATATCTACCTAACTTTGGGATGGGACAGTGTGCAACTTATGCAATTCTAAAAAGCTTGAGTGATTTCAAAAGATAAAAATAAATAGAAAGCAATAGCAAAAAAAAAAAGAAGAATAAAAAAAATAAATAAATAAAAGTGTACAAAAGGGCAAGTGTTCCAATGTCTTTGATATGAAAATGTCTTTGATAAGAACACGTCTCAGATTGCGTATCTTATCGAGTGCTCGGTACCGTGCCTGAGAAATGAATGCCAAGTGAGTGATAGACCGCATGATCGGGGTTGCCCACACTTATAAAAATAAAATAGATGCTAAAGCAAAAGATAAAAGTGAGCTAAAAAAGAATAGAAACTCAAGCATAAAAATATAAAGATTCAAAAGCGAGGTTGCACACCTTAGGGGTTTTTCTAGGGTCTTGAGCCTTTATCCCCTTCTTCTTCAAACCTTTAGCCTAACCACGTTACAACCCTTACAAAGACCTTTTTGAGGTATACATACACTTGTGCGAGGTTCGGCTAGAGCTACGTTCGGACTGATTCCTAACGGATACGTAGGCAACCTCACATCGAGGTGCGGCCGTAATAAAAATGCATTCATATTCACATTCACATACTTACACCATGATCATATCAAGGGATTTCCTATGCTCATCCCTTTTCATGTAGAGCTAGAATTGGGGGCTTGATCCCTACATCATTAGCTTACCTAGCCTAAGAGTCGCCATCATTTGACTCTTCTAAAAATAATATCTTTCTACACACTTAGCTCTTGCGGCCTAACTTTAGTGTCACTTTCACACACCGCACAGTTACATGACCAAATATACTTCCCGTAGAAACCCTTTGTCATGAAATCTTAATACAACGCTGAAGCATGCCTTGTCATATCAACATCAATCATCATTGCATCGAAGTATGAAGTGTGCTTAGCCTCCATGCCTAAGTTACCCAAATACTTTCATCATTGAGTCAACCATTGAGATAGCCTAGGATGGGTTAATCCTTGCACCTTGAGAGATAGTATCAAATAACATTTGACTTAGCTCATTCAACATGCACCTTCAAAAATTTCGATCTTTTTTTTGAGTCTTTCTTTTTCAGGAGAAAGTCGGTACCCTCCACAAAAATGACGGAAAATTTTTGCTTTTCTACATTTTTGAGTCGCACGATCACATTACGATGCACACACAAGTCATGTACACATTGAGTCATGTCGTGTCATATCACCTTGATTTGTGTCTAACACATGTGTCAAATAGTTTGAGTCGAGTCAACCTCGAGTCAGTCGATCACAGCGAGTCAAGTTTATGCCTTGAGTCGTGTCAAGTCAATGAGTCAAGCGACATTAAACCTTAGGTCAACCCTAAGATAATTTAAAATCTTAGGTCAACCCTAAGATGATTAAAAAGATTAGCAAAGTTCTATAGTCGAAAATAAATACAGGTGCAGCAGAATAGGGAAGACCCTACTCCAGCGCCAGACAGCAACATCTAGCGTATGGAAATAGATTTCAGCGCTTGGCGCTAGATCTCAGCGTCTGGCGACAGAGTCAATTCTTGGCGCCAGAGATATTTCAGCAGCGACAGAGCTCGAAGCCTCTCAGAAAGGTGATTTCGACCTTATACAGCAATTTCGGGTTCCTTGGTACGCCAGTTAGCCACTATAAGTCATTTGACATGATTGAGTAGTCGATTTGATTACAACCGCAAATCAGTGATCGACCTGATGAAAGATCGTCTCACTTAGCTTAAAGCGCCTAAGAATTGGCTCATCACAGAGACAGTGACATACTGGTTTTAGCGGAAGCAAAGTTCAAGCGAGCTTTAGAGATCGACAAGCGTTGGTCTTCGGAAATTTTTTTTCAGAATGTTATCGCAACAACTGAGGATGACTTTAAGTAAAGTTATTTTCGAAAGCGTTCGCTAAGATTGTGGAAGTTGTCACCAAATATTTGAGAAGATAACACGAGATGGGCGTTCTTCGATGACATTCGCTAAGATTGTGGAAGTTGTCACCAAAGATTTGAGAAGATAACACGAGATGGGCGGTCTTCGACGGCATTCGCTAAGATTGTGGAGGTTGACACTAAGATTTGAGAAAAGATTTGAGAAGAGAGCACGAGATGGGCGGTCTTCGACGGCATTCGCTAAGATTGTGGAGGTTGTCACCCAAGATTTGAGAATATAGCACGAGAGGGGCGGTCTTCGACGGCGTTCGCTAGGAATGTGGAGGTTGTCACCAAGATATGAAAAGAGCGGTTCATGATGAGGCGGTCCTCGACGACTTTTGCTATGATTGGAAAGGTTGTCACTATGATTAAAGAAAAGGCTCGAGATGTAGCAACATTGATTGACGGCGTTCCCTAGATTGCAGAATATCGTCAAAACAAACAGCAAGATGGCGTTCCATAGATTGTGGAAAGTTGTCAAAAAGCAACTGAAGGTGATTTTAGGCGAAGTTATCTTCGATAGTATTCCCTTGGACGTGGAATATTATCAATACGGATGAGGATTGTTTCAAGAGAAATAATCTTTTATAGTATTCCCTTGGACGTGGAATATTATTAAAGCGGAGGAGGAACGTTTTAGGCGAAGTAATCTTCTGTATTGGAAGCAGTTACAAGCGTAGCGGTTTTCAAGCGGGATGGCATTCTCTTGGCAGGAGGTCATCAAAACAAAAGTAAAGCGGCAGCAAATCGGTTAATTTCAGAGACGTGTGCTCGACGGTGCAAGATACGCATTTCTTAACTCTTTTATCTGTTTAACTAATGCTAGTTTGCAGGTATCGGCGTTTCAAGAGTGATTTAAGATCGCCGAACGTTCTGAATCATTCTCCGTCCCTATCGATACTTTGACTTTCATTTTCGAAACTTGCGTTTCTCCAAACTCAGTCAAAGTGGGGGCTTCTGTAGACACCCATTTGTGTCTCCCCATAACCAAACCCAGTGATGAGTACCTTTCGCGTCGAATCATAATCGAAAGAAGTAAAAGTGTGGAAAGTTTAGTGATGCGGATAGTTTTAATTTCTTTTCTCTTCTATCTGTTTTTGAAAACTTATTTTTAAGAAAACAGCCAATCCAGTTTGGTTGGTCCATGATATGGTTCCAAAAGTAGTGTAGTTGGATGGGGCTTGACAAGAGCTTTCCAACGATATATTACAAGTCCAATTCCGATGAATATTGAGGACGTTATGGTCAATTTACTAAACTGGATCCGGTTTGAGCCTTATATGCGGCCCAATGATCTAGGGGAGGGCCTAATATGATTTATCATTCCTAATCCAATTAGGAATGGTTTTAGTTTTCTAGATTCTTCTAGAAGGTTTTTTCATTCCTAATTCAATTAGCATTGATAAATTAACTTTTGTTGACTTTTCAGAGTTTTAATTAAAATCAAAGAGCTTTTTTGAGGAAAATACAATTTTATCCTCCTGTACGGCAATTTTATCTGATTTTAAGAAAACGCGTGATTTTCTAAATCAGCGCCAAAAGCCAGCTGTAGCGCCTGGCGCCAAAAGCCAGCTGTAGCGCCTGGCGCCAACAGCCAGCGTTGGCGCTAGTTCAGTTTTACGTGCGCCAAAACTCTGTTTTGATATTTTATCTTTTTGGCTGATTTTCTATATAAATAACGTCATAAAAACTGCGTTTTTGATAACCAGTTTTCATCTATCATCAATTCACCAACTCTCATCAAGATTCTCTTGATTGCTTTCTCTCTCTTTTTCTAAACTAGCTTTTCTCACATACAAAATTCCGCGTTCATTAGATCTAGATACACCTAGCCATATTCGAAGTTGCCTTTGCCCTAGACGTGAAAGGTTTAATTTCTGAGGGTTTAGTCCCAAATCTCTCTTTCAATTATTTAATTTAATTGTTTATTGTTTTCCTTGAAGTTACTAACGTGTGTATTTTGTTAAAGATTTGATTTTTATTGCTTAGTGACATGCAAGGGTTTGTTATTAATCTCTTTTGTATCATGCCTAGGATCTTGTCTTTAACATGATTATTATGATTATGATTATTATAATTGTTATTATGATGATTATTGTTTTGATTATTATTATGATTATTATTATTATGATTATTATTATGTTGCTTGATGATATTTATTTATTTTTATTGCTTGATCATGCCTTTTATGCATGTTTAAAGGGAATTGGTACTTGTAATCACGCTTAATAAGATAATTAATAATCTTTTTAGGGTTAATTTGATTATAATTCAAGTGATCGTCAATAATAGATTTATTTGTGCATTAAATTCAACCAACATAGATAAACAGGTTTAGGGTTAAACCTATTGATTGTATGTTAGTCAGGAAGCGCACATGAATACGATCTGAATATAGTAGAGGCCTATTATTAAGGCATGTTCAATCTCTTTTAGGTTTGATTTGTACCTTCATCCCCGAACCCTTATTTGGTTCAAGACCTTATGGAGTTGACGATCTCTTGGATCGTTAAGGGGTGTAGCCTTCACTCTGTGAACGGTTTACAAGTTCCTAAAACTTGTTGGCAACTCTTTTGCTCTATCTTCTTCCCTTTTGGACGCCACCGTACTTTAGTGTATGATCACATTGGGGTTCAAGCTAGGGATTTTAACGCTTGAAATTATTCCCTACAACTAACTTTCCAAGCAGCCCAACCCACTTACTCACTTTCACTTAGGGTTTTAGTTTTCCTCTTTGTCGTCACTCTCTTTCCCTCTCTACATTCTTTTGTTTCTCTCTCTCGTCATTATCTCTCCTCACTATCTATCCTCTATTCCTCTGTACAATCTCTCTTTCCAATCTCTCTTTTAATCTCTTTCTCCCTCTTTACAAACCACGCAGTGCTATCAACTTTGACATACATATGGCGAGACGGTGGCATGCGGTAGGCGGCAAATTGATTTTATACATTATATCTTCAAACAAATCAGTAGCCTATGGTGTCTATTTTTGGCTTATACGAAGTACTTAATTCAAGTTAGCTGTTTGTAAAGTGTAAAATCCAATTGTTATACTCTTTTTTCTTTTCTTTTTATTATGTAGTTAGAGTTGTTTAAAGATATAATGTATTAGTAATTCAAAGTTTGGCAGAGACTCTCATCAAATTTGCTAGTCTATGAAGTATTTTCAGTTTTTTTTTTTTTTTTTTTAAATAATGTAGTTTTTTCAGTTACTAACAAAGTAATTTACTTAATTTGCTTTAAATTTTACATATTGGAGTAATTGATTATAATGATTTTCGGGTACCCTATGACCCGTCCTGAGAAATTCGGATCCCCGAAACCAGGGTACCCGATTTTCTCGGGTCGGGACATGGGCCGAGGTTTAAACTACCTGAAGATCCGGGTACCCGCTTATTCGGGTACCTGAAAACCTAGGTACCCGAATTTGAACACCCCTAGCCGGCGAGACTGTCACCGCGCAGATTTCCTGTGAGTGCCTCTTGGGGAGGCCGCCGCGCTGAGATGTCTACTACTTATGTCCGAGATCAGATCATCTCGGTATAGTTCTTTGCATATTTGAACACTTTCGTATTACCTCTTATGGATTCTTATCAGATAAGCATTCTTTGTAGGAGCCTGACGTTCAGTACCGGCCGTAGATTGGCTTGGTTGTCCCAGGGTTAGCCGCGCAGTATATTACTCAGCGTCGCTATTTCTTGGGGACATATGGAGCAGTTGCATATCTTGGAGAGAGGGTTGCTATTCAGCATTCCTTGGACAGTTTCGTCGTTTCTGCTCCTCCGCCGCGTCACATGTTCAACACTGCTAGGTTGGTGAGCATGTTAGAGAGAGCTGGTACCCCTTGGCGATCTTATACGATCCCTAGGAGGTGCTATGAGGAAGTGGTACTGCCATTGTTAGCTCCAGTCCCTGTACTGGCTGATGAGGTAGCGATATGATTTTCATCTTTTACCTTCCGTTAAGTTGCCCCCAAGTAATATTTTACTAACTTTGATTTGCTTTTGTAAGGCTGGACCTACTGAGTTCGTGCCACCTCGTATGTCCATCCATTATCAAGGGATATACGGGCCGATTGAGCAGTAATTCCTCCGGCTCTTGAGGGTGAGCGCTTCGTGGAGCGGTCGATTCCTCGTCACCAGACTCGGGTAAGCTTTATTTATTTGCAATTTTTGTCCATATATGTTATGCATCATTAAAGACTTTATTCCCTTGACAGTTCTCGCGCGAGGTGGTCACGGCGATGGCACAATGTATAGATGCCTTTCGGAGCCAGCTCGTTCGGATGAGGAATGTGGCTACGTGTCGTCGCGACGACGCCGTTTAGGAGGTAGTTTTCTTTCTTATTTTTGCATTACTGCTTCTATTTTGATTGTTTCTGACTTAGTTTCTTCTTTCAGGGTAAGCCCATTCCTTCTCGCACTAGGACGAGACCAGAGGTGCGGAGGGAACCGGCAAGGTCTAGCTCGAGACGTCGCCGTATTGCATCTAGTGGTCGAGGTGGTCGTTCTGAGTTTGCCCGGACCGAGGCGGTGGAGGGCTCGGGCTCTTCATATGAGGATGCACAAGCTGCGCCTGTAGGCCAGGGAGAGGCTACCTCTGCTCTTAGAGGTGGTTGGATGTACGAGATCGGCTCGTCATCGCAGCAGCCTCTACAGCCTCAACCTCAGGTTGATCTTGGGTGGACGGGTCCTGAGCTGAGTTTTTCGTCTCCCGAGGAGACTGGAGGTGGAGCTGGAGCTGGTGGGGAGGTTACTCCTCGTACTACACAGTTTTATGACTTTGTATAGAACTTTGTCTTTATTAGACTCATTATTTAGACATATTTGTATATACATACTACTATGAATTTATTTTGATTAACATTTATTTATTATTTTTTTATGTGCATGTTTGTGTGTGCAAAGAATTGTGATAATTAATTTTGCGCAAAAATTCCGTCATTTTTATTATTAATGGAGGGTATCCGACTTTCTCCCCCAAAAAGAAAAAATAAAAATAAAAAATAAAATAAAAATATTAGAATTACAAAACTTAAAAGTTAAGTCTAAATAGAATCCAAAAAATAATATAATTAATATGATTGATATATTAATTAAGAAGAAGGAAAAATATAATTAGAAAAAGGGTATAAAAAGAATAAAAGATCGTAAAGTCATCGGTCCGACTCGAATCAGGCAAAAAACGCAGTTTTTCGAAAAGCTCGTATGCGTTTGGCGCCAATGTCTGGCGTCTGGCGCTGATGAGCGCTGACTCCGAATCCTTTCCGGATTGAAACCATGCCGATTTTGTGTATAAATAACCCCCTGCTTAGCCGATTTTTCTTCATAATTTCAGCAGATCAGATATAACCTTAACTTTTGAAAAAAAAATAATCATGTCTCTAGTCTCTAAAAGTTTTACCAACTTTACTCATGAATGGGGTCGGTCTCTAACTATCAAGGAAAAAAAAAAGTTAGACTTTTTTTCATATGGGGGGTATTTATGGTGTCAAGGGAGTAGATCTTGATGTAGACTTTATTCATACCGCCTTTGAATATTGGGATGTGGATACCCATTGTTTAAGACTAGGGTGTGATGAAATTAGCCCGTTGCCGGAAGAATTCGGTGCTATCTTAGGCTTCCCTGCGTTAGTTCTTGTAGTAATCCTTAGAGTAAATGAATATTATTATAAGGATTTTGAGTGCTTCTTTAATTTAAGAGACAAAGATCTAACAAATATAGTAGATGGTAGCATAGTTAATTTGAAAGAATTTGCTTGCCATTATTTTGACCGACCTTATTCTAAGTCTTTTCATGTTTATAGAAGAAGGGCTTTTCTTTATTGCATGCTTAATCAATATCTTCTCACTAGTGGTAGAGCTAATGAGGGTCAAGCAATCATATCAAATGTTTTGGAAGAGATTGAATCTGGGAGAAATCCAATATTTCGTGAGCCACGTGCTGACCGAGGCAGAGCAAAGATACCCCCTGATAGAGAAGCTAGCCTTCGCAGTGGTCACAGCAGCAAGAAAGCTAAAACCATATTTTGACGCGCATATAATAGAGGTCCTCACAAACCACTCGCTGGAGAAAGCATTACAAAAGATGGATGCATCGGGTTGACTCTTAAAGTGGCCAATCGAGCTTTCTGAGTATGAATTCGAGGTCAAGCCTAGAGCAGCCATCAAGGCACAAGCTTTAGCAAACTTCATAGTGGAAGCCTCCTATGAGGAGAAAGAGGATGACATTGGGGTCTGGAAGGTGGAAGTAGATGGATCCTCAGCCCAAACGGGGAGTGGGGCAGGAGTCATAATGACGTCTCCAAAAGGAAACGTATTTGAGTATGCCATCAAGTTCAAGTTCAAAGCGTCTAATAATGAAGCAGAGTATGAGGCGACGCTGGCAGGCCTACGTATGAGCCGTGCAGCCGGAGCCCGCAAAGTACACCTACAGACTGATTCTCAGCTCGTTGCCAGTCAACTGCAGGGGGCGTATGAGATAAGGGAAGCCACTATGATGAAATATTTAACCAAAGTGAAAGAACTGGCAGCCCAGCTAGTCCATTTCCAGATAGACTTGGCCCCTAGAGAAGGAAACTCTCAGGCTGACGCCTTATCTAAGTTAGCTAGCTCCACCTTACAAAGCCTCAAAAGAACAATGATGGTCGAAGTGTTAGAGGAAAGCAGCATCGCTGAAAAGGAGCAGGTAAACTGCGTTGGGAGTCAGAGAGCCTGGTTCTCATACATCTTGGCGTACAAACTTCATGGCTCGCTGCCCGATGATGAGGTACAGGCTAAAAAGGTGAAGAAAGACGCAAATTGGTATGTAGTGATGAACGGAGAGCTCAACCAGAAAGGCTTCTCAAAGCCACTGCTGAGGTGTATTCCAGAATGGGAGCAGGAGGGCATTATGGAAGAAGCCCACTCCGGAATATGTGCCAACCATATCGGCGGGAAAGCATTGGGAGTAGAGGTCCTTAGAAGAGGGGAATATTGGCCAACTCTCACGCAAGACGCACTAGCATATGTGAAAAAATGCGACAAGTGTCAAAAATATTCCAAGTCATAAATTAGCCAGCAAACGATCTAACTCCAATCCTCAGCCCGATCCCGTTCGCTCAGTGGGGAATGGACATATTGCGACCTTTCACCACTGGGTCAGCGGGCAGGAAGTATCTCATTGTGGCAGTAGATTACTTTACAAAGTGGATAGAAGCTGAGCCCACCAAGTACATAAAGGCAACCCAGGTCAGAACATTTATATGGAAGAGCATCATCACTAGATTCGGGGTGCCACACTGCATAGTCTTTGATCATGGGTGCCAATTTGACTGCGACACCATAAAGGACTACTTGGGGGATATGGGCACCAAGTATGCAAGTGCCTCAGTCTGCCACCCGCAGAGCAATGGCCAAGCAGAAGCAGCAAACAAGCTGATCCTGACAACCCTATAAAAGAAGTTGGAGGAGTACAAGGGCCTGTGGGCAGCCTTAGTCCCAGAGGTCTTCTGGGCGAATAGGACCACTGAGAAGGAGTCAACCGGTAAAAGCCCTTTCACCCTGGCCTACGGGGTCGATGTAGTCGTCCCTGTGGAAGTGCAAATCCCCAGCTTGAGGATACAGCACTATGAGCAGCAAGGAAATGAAAAGCGCATGTTGGAAGAGCTAGACTTCCTGCAAGAAGTAAGGCTAAAAGCATCCCTTAAGCTGGCAGCCCAAAAGAGCAGGATCTCAAAGGCTTTCAACAAAAGGGTCAAGCACAGGGAGCTCTTGCCAGGAGACTTAGTCCTCAGGAGGACAACAGCAGTTGGAAGGGGAAATCAGCATGGAAAGCTTTCAGCAAACTGGGAAGGCCCTTTCATCATCCACGAGCAGGTTGGACCAGGCGCGTTCCTCCTTGCAGATCAAGAAGGTCAGGTCTTAAGAAACAGTTTCAATGCTGATGTGTTAAAGAAATATTTTGTTTAAATAGCCTGAAACATAGCTATTTCAAGTCGATAAACCTTTATTCAGTCCATGTTATGTTTACTAAGGCATTTGAGCCATTTTTATTCAATGAAATACAAGCCTCTACGTGAGGAGTATGTTACATAATTTGTTTAATATAATACGCCCAAGCCTCATATACTAACATGCAGAAATCAAACAAGAATAATAATAAAGTATTAGAGGCAAGAAGCACTCTAGCGCAAAATGACAAAGTGAAAGCATCCCTCCTCAAAACCTCACCTCACCTGCGAAAAGCAAAACAGGGTACCACCTCGGGGGCGCCTGAGGGGGAGCCTGACACGTTCAGCTTGAGGAGGGGAGAAGAAAGGAGAAGAAGAAGATGAGCTACGTGGGCAACACTAAGGTTCTATTAGCCCCATTTAGCCCATCTCTTCGAGGGGGAGAGGAAAGGAGAAGACAATCAAACAGTAAGCCCTTACAAAAAGACGCAAGCAGGCAATAAACAAGCTGAATGACATAAATAAGTTGCAGCATAAACAAGCTGAATGACATAAAAAAGTCGCAGCATAAACAAGCTGAATGACATAAATAATTCGTAGCATAAACAAGTTGAATGACATAAATAAGTCGCAGCATAAACAAGCTGAATGACATAAACAAGCCGCAACATAGATAAGCTGAACGACACAAATAAGTGACAACAAAGCAAGTTGATGACACAGACGAAATAAGCAAAAAGCTAATCGACACAAACAAGTCTCAGCAAGGATAAGTCAAATAACGCTCAATCAAATATGTCAACCAGCACGCAGACGAAGCCTTTGGTCAAAGCCAAGTGAAGTACACAACGCGGAAATACTTTAAGCAGATAAAGCAGGAAGGACAAAATGTAACAAAGTCCCTGCTGAAGCACAACAAAGCGCAAAAGAAACAGAAAAGCGCTAGGCAGCTAAATTGAAAAGACAGGAAGGCGCAACCTACGAGGCCCCACCGAACGTAATAAAGAGCAAGCATGCAAACAATGAAGTAAACAAAAAGAAAAGCAGCAAGAGAAGATCATCAGGAACATACATTATAAGGCTGAACCCCTGCCCACCAAGGCAGAGTAAACATTCAGCAGGTCAATCACAGAACAAATAAAGCTGAGCCCTCATCCACCAGGACAAGGAAACACTCAGCGGGTAAAGTTAAAAGATCACAAATTCAAGTTAAGCTGGACAGACCCAGCAACGAAAGAAAAAGTATTCTGAAAATACACAGAGAAACATAATCTTTGGCAGCTATACACCCCAAAAATAGTAACAAAAGCTACCTAGTTACAACAGATCTGGGTGAGGGAAACTCAGAGGAACCACTGGAGTAGGAGGGTGACAGCCGCCATAACCTTTATTGATCATCAGTCACAGACTCCACTTTAATAGGTGCAGCAACGTCAGGGCAGAGAGGCACCTCCATGTTCAGCACGGCCTGGTTGGGGATCTTACAGCCAGCAGCGCGAGGGTGATCAGCGAGAAGATCGAACAAACCAGCCTCACCTGCAGCTTCAACCTTAGCCCAGAAGGCATTAACGCGAGCCTACTGCTCTTCACCCTCACCATACAAGCTGCTAACGCATCGAGTCGCAGCTTCCCATCCTCCATCATGGTGATCAGCCAGGAGCTTTGAAAAAGCAAGAGAGAGCGCAAAAGACTTGAGAGCCTCTCTCTTGGCAGCCTCTAGCGCAACACCATGCGTATCCTGTAAATCTGCCACCTCCGCCTCTAACGTCTTCACCCTGGCCTGAGAAGTCCCCAACTGCTCCTCGCAGTCCTTCAACTTGGTCCGAGTGAGCTAAAATTTTCCCAATTGGAGCTGCAAGGCATACGCCTTCTCCCTCAGCGGAGTCACCTCATTGGCCATAGCATCCCTCTCAGCTTGAGCCTGCTGAACCTCCAGAGTCTTCTGGGAAAGAGTTATACCCTGGTTCTGATATTCCTTCTCCACTAACAGTAAGGCATTGGACAAATCTCCCACAGACATAACAAGCTGCAAGAAAAGCAGAAAAGAAGAGTCAGCCAAAGTGGGAGTTAACAAAAGAAGTTAACGATAAAAAAATATAAAGTATAATAATAAGAAAAACAAGACAGCAGTGACAAAACAAGCAGAGAAAAGCTGAAACGAGAAAAAGAAAAGCCAAAAGCAGGGACTAACCTTCTGCAAATCATGGCAAGCAGTAGCTGCTGGAAGGCTGACTTAGCTGCGCGTAGAATCCGCAGGGAGACGAACCCCCTGAGTCAGGCGGTATCCTAGAGTACCACCCTTCTGAGGGTTGTCTACAAATAAAGACTCATCAGCCCTAACATTCATCAAAAGGCCGAAAGGGAGCTTTCTCAGCTCCAGAAGGACAGAGTATTGGGCGAAGATGAATGTCAATAGGGACCTCAGCAAACTCAATGGCCCCAGTAGGGCGAAAAGTCCCTTCCAGTAGAGAGTGAGGACGCAGAAAGAGGATTCTCAAAGGCATCACCCAAGAACTGATGAACGCAGCGGTTAAGCTCACTGGAGTTCTGAGTGTCTCCCCCACCAACGTTCCCACCTGGAAGTCTAGTGTTGGCAGACGTGGAAGCAAGAGGATCTGGGCCAGGAGAAGTGCGAGCCTTTTTCGCCTCTGGCTCATCCCTAGCAGGGGCAGAAGACACAAGATCGTCCTCCAGGTCAATCACTGGACGATCCTGCTGGAAAGAGCCCGCAGCTTAGGAGAGCCCACCCTAGGTAGCGCTTCGGAGCCGACCCCTCAGCCCGTAGGGACGCGGCGGAATCCTTGGAAGCTCCTGGAAAAATTCATCAGGGTGCTGAAAATCAGTAGCTGCAACAGAAGGAACTATAGTGCCCTTCGCAGCAGCAGCATCATCCGTAGAAGTAGGAAAGAGCAAAACATGCTCAGCAGAGGAAACCGGTTTTTCACCCGCAGCAGTGGTCTCAATCCCCTCAGAGGGAAACTGGAGAACACTGTCAGCAAAACCATCGGCAGTAGCCTTTGGTTCTTCAGAAGCTTGTTCACGTGGCCTTTTGGCAGCAGAAGTCTGAGGTGCCACCCAGCCGGATGCCGCGACAGACTGCTTCTCAAAGGAAGCAGTAGGCGCCACTAACGCCTCAGAATCTGAAGCCTCCTTTCGAGGAGCAAGGCGAGTATCAAGCCTACTCCCAACAGTAGCAGACGAAGGCTCAGGCTCAGCGCGGCTGGACCCAGCACGCTCGCCAGTAGCCACGGTGCCAACAACATCCCGCAGCTCAGAAGGAGCCAAACGCACCTCACCCTTCAGGGAACCCGCAAACACCTCCAGCGTATCAAAGAGCTGAGGAGGGTTCTCAGGAGTGGCAGTCAAAGGGTCCTTCCAATTATCGGCCAGCCCAAGCATGCGTTTGTCCAACTTGTCATAGATTAAAATTAGAAAATGATAAAAAGTCAAATAAGGCAGAAAAGATAGAAAAAAAAAGGGCAGAAGGCAGAAAGAGCTTACCAGACTCATGTGTACGACACAAAGGCATGGAAGAAAGCTGCTCATTACCCACGATGTAAATAGAGTTGGGCAGCCAGACCTTGGGAAACTTGGAATCACCTGTCCCCGCTCCCTATAGAGCCTCAAAATCTTCTGTCTCACGAGCAGGTTCAGAGGGAGAAACTGTGACCCCAGCCATGTTGGTGCGAATCTTTCTGAAGTTGCGCGGAGCAGCAAAATTGGAAGGCACCCTCACCCAGAAGAACTTGCCATTACAGTCCCTGAAACGCCCAATTTTTGGGTAGGACAAGACTCTACTCTCTTTGGGAGCGACATAGTACCACCCTAACTCAGTCCCAGAGGCTGATCTTTTCAGGCTCATGAGAGACTTGAACAAATGCAGAGACTCAGGGTACCTTCGAAACCTCAAAAACCACAATAGACAAATCAGGGTATGAAGGGAGGCAGGGTGCACCAGAGATATGCATATGTTAAAAGCACGTAGCAGCTTCTCTAAGGTAGGGTCCAAGGGGAACCTCAAGCCCAAGTCTAGCTACGAGGCAAACACAGCAATATGACCTATTGGGGGGGCTGATAACTTCGCACCGTTAGCAGGCAGAACCAGCTTGTAGCCCTCCCCAAAACCGTAAAACTTCTGCCCAACAGCAGCCAGGCCCAGTCTCTTAGCGTCCTTACGCCAACTGGAATCTAGCACACAGTTTTTAGGCCCATAACACTTGTCATCTAGGAATAATTCAGTCTTACCCTCCTCTACGGGCTTAACAACATAAGTGGGCTGACAGTCGAAGTATGAGCGGTCACAAGGAGACTCAGCCACTCTACTTGATTGAACTATTGGGGAAGGAGAAGGTGATGGAGTCCTAGTATTCCCACCGCGCACTACATAATGATCAAACCAATGCATGTCAGCCATGTCATCAAGCCAAGCAAAACAGTTTAAAGGTTGAACATGGGGAATGGGGCTAACAAGAGACACATCAGGGGGATTGGCCTTCACAGCATCAGCCAACATTTTATGGCGCATTGCGCGCAACCTCAGGCGAGTAAGATGGGATAAGGGAACCCCATCCAACGTAAGCACTCGCTCACAGTAAGGATCAAAGAAATCAGGACGGGGTATACGCTGGAAAGAGCGAAATGCACTACCCTCAGCGGGACGACTACTGCCTGACCCAGACGCAGCAGCAGGAGTTGCAGCAGTACCCATCCCGCTCGCAGCGGGGGGAAGGTCAGGAGGCATAACAGTTTGTAAAGGAGTAGGAGAAATAGAAGAAGTGTGCGCAGGACGCTCACCTGAAAAAGAAGATCGGGAAGAGGAGGAATCCGATCCTGTGGCCGTTTGAGGCTCACTCATATTCTGGCTATCAGAGGCATCAGACATTACGAAGTATACAAAGGAATACATGCCCGCAAAGGAAGGAAAAATCAATGGGGCACGAGAAAATCAAAGAATCAGTTTAGAAACAATGAAGGAATAAGAAGAAAAAAGCCAAGAATGCAAATACAACAACAAAAGAAAAGAAATGGGAATAGCGACAATTGGGAAGAATCAAAAGGCACAATCTTGCGAAGAAAAAGTAAAAAGAAGCAAAATTAGGAAAATACAAACAACAAAAGGTACAAAGTAAGTACCTTTAAGGAAAAAAGTTGCAGAAGCAACAGAGTACAACAACAATGGCGGAGATAAAAGCCCAAGCAAGACAAAAGTCCGAATCTGCAATTAAGAAGCACAAAGGAAAAAGTTAACAAAAGAGCAAGAATTAAAAGAGAAAAAGCAAGTAAAGCGAAAGTCGGGACAAAAATAAAGACGAAGAAGCACGAACTTACCACAACAATGGAGGATCAGAGACGCTTGATAGAGGAAGAGCAAAGAGCGAAAATTTCAAAATGCCAAAGTAACGACGCGGGAAGATGAAAAAATTGGAGGCGTAAAAGAAATAAGTGAAAGAGAGGGATAGTGAAATTAATATAGAGTAAATGGGCAGTTAGACACAAGGCAAAGCCAAACCGCCATGTCACTTTAGTAAAATCAAACTGACAGCCCGGATTGCCAACACGTGTCCCACTCATGCAAATGCGATTCCCGCCTAAAAAAAAATAAAATAAAAAAATTGAGAAGAGAGCACTTCAGCGGGAGTTATCGAAAATCTTCTCTGCAAGCTCGTCATTTCTCAGATTTCAGCGGGAGTGATCGAAAATCCTCTCTACAAGCTTGTCATTTCTCAGACTTCAGCAGGAGTGATCGAAAATCCTCTCTGCAAGCATGTCATTTCTCATACTTCAGCGGGAGTGATCGAAAATCCTCTTTGCAAGCTCGCCATTTCTCAGACTTCAGCGGTAGTGATCGAAAATCCTCTCTGCAAGCTCGTCATTTCTCAGACTTTAGCGGGAGTGATCGAAAATCCTCTCTGCAAGCTCGTCATTTCTCAGACTTCAGCGGGAGTGATCGAAATTCCTCTCTGCGAGCTCATCACTTCTTAAGTTTGGAACCAATGTCACCATACAAGCAACAGGGTGTAGACACCTAAAAATGTCTTCCCAAAACCAAACCCGATGATAAATAACCTTTCACCGCCACTGTTGGTCGGGTTTAGTATTTAATCCCGAGAGTGCTTAAAAAATCGTATTTTATTAAATTCATATTTTTGAAAGGTCCATGGATTAGTCTTGATGTTTGGTAAAAGCATAGTTTTAATTTTAGCCCAAGCTTATTAATTAATTTTAAGCCCAAACCTTTTTCTTTTATTATTTTATTATTTATTTTTGGCCCAAACATTTTATTTATTTTTATTTTATTATTTTCTTATTTTAGCCCGAATAATAAAAGTCAGAAAAAAGCCCGAAATTATCAATCGGCATTTAAAAAGCAGAAAGAAATTAGGGTTAAAAATGAATTTAGACGGAAAAATGGACTGGAGCTAACCGTGTCACGGTACAGTCTGACCGTGTCACGGGAGCCCTTCCCGTCTGACGGTGGGACTTCCCGTGACACGGGAGGTCTTCCGTGACACGGGATGTTCCGTGTCCTTTCCGCGTAAACCCTTAACGCGTTTTTCATTCCGTTTTCTGAAAATTTCCCGCGTCACTCTAAAACTGTACCGTGTCACGGGAAAGTGTACCGTATGACGGTACAGTCTGACCGTGTCACGGTATAGTTTAAACGTGTCACGGGATACTTTTTTAGGGTTTTTATCATTTTAGGGTTCTGTGTGCTTCCTCAGTACATTTTCCCTATAAATACCCCCTCATTTCTGATGAACGGGGGCAGCCAGAATTTTATTATTCTTATTTTCTCTCTTCTATGCTATTAACCTAAACACTAGCCTACCCTTTTCACTTCAAAATTCCTTCTTCAAGCACTCAAAGGAGTCCATATTTTACTCAAGCTTCTGTCCTTAAGCCAAGGCGTGAAAGGTAGAATCGTTTGAGGGTTTGGCCCCAAAATCAACCTTAGTTTTATTTAATTTAATTTAATTATTGTTTTATTATTTCCTTGAAGTTACTAACTCGTTTATTATTTTGTAGTTGCAAACAAACAAATTCAAAGTAAGGATCATGCTCTTTTTATTATTATTATTTTTCTAACGATTTTTATGTTGTTTGAATTGTGATTAAATTGGTTTTGAATATTAATGTTGATTTTATTTTATTGATCACTATATTGCATGTTTAAAGGGAATATGTAATTGAAAATCACGACTAATAAGATAATTTGGACTAATAAGATAATCACTATCCTTTTTAATCTTATTATTAATTGAAGTGATCACAATATTTTTAGAATTATGTGTGCATTAATTTTGAACCAATTTAGTTAAATAATAGTTTGGAGCGAATTGAATTATTGTTTGTATGCCTTTGAGATCACAGGAATGCTTTTCAATACAAGAATCGAGTAGAGGCCAATACGGGCGAATGTGACTCCATGACTCACTTCGTACCATCATCCCCGATCCTCCTTTCGTGGTTCCGAACCATATGGAGTTAGTAATCTCATGGATTATGAATGGGGTGTAACCTTCACGGGTCAATCGTTGTTGCCTTCGTTGTCCCTTATCGTGGTTGCCTTTTATGATCCGTGAACGGTTTACAAGTTCCTTGAAAACTTGTTGGCGGCTCCCTACTTTATTTTTCCCTAATCGTAATGTCAATTCCCACTTCCTATGAGTGCCAAGAATATTCACAACATGCTTTTAACGTAGGCGCACTTCGAGCGACGCCTACAATTTGGCGACTCCACTGGGGAGGATTCTTAATTTTTTATCGATTTGAGTGATCGGTATTTAATTAAGATGAGTGAATGAGACTTGAAAGATTCTTGAAAAAATATTCCTGTGATTAATTTGGCATTTTTTGCATCTGCATAGACGTTTTAACGTCGCATTCAGGTCTGTCCCGTAGGAAAAATTGGATAACTTGGTTGCGCGAAAAAGCAAATAGGGCACCAGTCAGATTTTCTGACTGCCGTGTCATGGCAGAGTCTGCCGTGTCACGGTACAGTGTACCGTCTGACGGTACACTGTACCGTGACACGGGAATTTTTCTGTCCGGTGGCTTATTTTCTTTTCTCACAGTCGACTTCCTTCGATTTTTCTGTAAAAACGTATGTGTTCTACATGCGTCTTAGCCCCGGGGGATTTAAGCTCTATCGACCCAAAAACGCTCATGGAAATAAGGGTTCATCCGAGTTATTAAATCCACCCAAACCATGGAGTCGAGTTCGATTTCATCACGAACTCGCGGAGCCGCCCGTTGGCATACACCCTCAAGGGAGGCTGCCTTGCTAACGCGTCCAAACTCTTAACCATGGTACCCTTTTGACACCCAAAGCTTGACTAATAGTTGAACATAGATCTTGACTTTAGGTTGCGAACTTTTTTACATCATCGTGCCTAAATGCTATGTGTTGTTTTGGTGCTAACCCTCATGTGTTTTCTCTTTTTGTTTAACCTATGACCGAGGGATTTTATTCTCACATAGTAATTAGTACGGACTTAAAATCGATTAAAATCTGAAAAATCACAAAACTGACTTGGAACTGCGCACCGTGTCACGGCATGTTCTGCCGTGTCACGGTGAACAGTGCCGTGACACGGGAAAGTTTGCCGTCTGACGGTAGACTGAACCGTGTCACGCCAGTCTGCACCGTGACACGATGCCTAGGAAAGTGTCCTGTCAGTCTTTTTTCTCGATTTTTGTGTCCAGTATTGAGTCGTGTCTAGCTACACGGTCAAAACACGCGTCTATAACCTCACTTAATCACTCACATGTCGTGTTCACACACTTTTTTGCTTTAAGTCGTGCACCACTTTTGACCGTATTTTTAGGAAGTCTCGTTTTTTGTGTCGTTTTTTTTTCGGAGTAAGTCGGATGGTATCCTCCCATGTTTTCTTTTTTTTTTCATAAGTAGAGCTTCAATAAAATAAAAAAAAAATATTTCTTTTTTTTAATCCGGATAGGTTAAGGTCAAGTTTGGTCATTAAAAGTGTGTTTGTTTCGGTGTCGCAGCGCTTGGGCAAGAAGCAAGGGTAGATTGTTACGGTTCGAGTCCATACCTCAACAACCTTTTATACCAAAGAGGCGTACAAGGAAACCACCTCAGTCATCTCCACAAGATCTGTCTCCAGTCTACTTTCAACCAATGGCCACTAAGGAAGACATCGAGAACCTCAACAGGACAATCGAAAGATTGTCTGACATGATGCAGATACTCACTACTAGAGTCAGCACTGTAGAGCAAGACAAGAAAAACAGTGTCACTACTGCTGCGATGGACAAGATCAAGGAACAAATGAGCAAGATTTCCGAAGAGTTCACTTATGTGGAACAGCCTATCACCTCCTCGTCTATAAGAGAGAAGCTTCCTGAGAAGTTTTCCACTGCTGATATTCCCAAGTTCAAGCCTACTGATAATCCACTTTTCCATTTGAAGGCTTTTTCTGCAACTATGGCTCTTAAGGGAGTAGATGTGACACTCTTCCCTACGGTGTTTCCTCTTTCCTTAGAACATGCCTGTCAACAGTGGTTCTATTCTCTGGAATCCAAGCATGTCGCGACCTGGGAGGATGTTACTGAAAGCTTTATGAATCGGTACAAGTGTAACATCAAGGCCAAGACTTCTGAACGTGAACTCTCCATTCTCAAACAGAAAGAGAATGAAGGCTTCACCACTTACCTAAGCAGGTGGAGAGAAACAGCTGCGCTCTTGGTGGATCCTCCCAAGGAGAAGGAAATGGTTCGCTTGTTCATTGCCAACCTGACTCATAAGTACAAGCAACACCTGAAGTTTCTGCCTCTAAGTACCTTTGATGCTGTATACGATATTGGAATCAATATCGAAGACGAACTGATGAAGTCTGTTGGTAGCAACAATAACAACAGCACATGGAAAAACAAGAAGAACGACACTCCTTCTTCTTCGTCTTCTAAGCCCAATAATGCTACCAACAATATCAATATCAATGATGTGCTGACCCTTAATGCTCCTCCTCAAAGATTCCAAAGGCAAAGGAGGGTTTATACGCCTTTGGGAATGAATTATGATGCTGCTTATGACCGTCTTCATAGTCAGGGACTGATTATGCCAATCGGACCATTTCCAGAACCTCGACCTGAGAATAGGACCGTTAACTATGACCCCAACGCTTATTGCAAGTATCACCAAGGAAAGGGTCATAACACTGAGAAGTGTTGGAGGTTGAAAGACGCAATCCAAGACCTGATTGATGCTAACCAACTTCATGTCCCTCCAGGGGGCAAGAAGCCTAACATTCAAACAGGTCCTCTTTCTGATGCTCTGGCTATCATGGGAGATGAAGTCTCCTTTGATCCGTCGATACTCATTCAATCTGTGAATGAACCTCTGCCAGAAGTTGTATTTATCTCAAGCACTGAAGAAGTGAATGGGATCTGGGATAGTGATGATGAAGACGTCTATCTCAAAGACATAGCCTGTTCATCTCTCGGCACCAGTGAAGATGTTTGGGGGGACCTTGAGGTCAAGGTTCTCACCAGAAGTGAACGGTTGCAACAACCTAACCCACCTCCACCTCCACCACAATCAAATCCGATAGTTGATCCCATCGACCCTGTGAATAGCGATGTGGTCAAACAGCTGCAAAAGACCAAGGTGGAGATGAATGTATGGAAGCTTTTGGCCACTTCCCACGAGCATCGAAAGGCTGTAATGAATGCTCTGGTGAAGATAGGAGTTGATGATGACATGACTCCTCAAGGATTGGTCAACTTTCTCACTACTGAGATGCCGAGTACTAGCAATCTGATTTCCTTTTCTGATAAGGATCTCCCCCCGGAAGGGGACCAACATAATAAGGCCTTACACCTCACTGTAGTGTGTAGGAAGATGAATGTTCCTATGAGCCTAGTTAATAATGGCTCTGCAATCAATGTGTGCCCACTCCGTACTGCAAGGAAGTTGGGTATAAAGAATGAAGAGTTGATTCCCTCCACTCAAGGGATTCGAGCTTACGATAATACTCGCCGTCAAGCCGTGGGTACTATCATACTGAATATAACTACTGGGGCTATTAAACGTCGCACCAAATTTCAGGTGGTGGACATTAAGGCCTCTTTCAATCTGTTATTAGGACGCCCTTAGCTTCATGAGCTAAAGGCGATTCCGTCATCGCTTCACCAGAAAGTGAAAGCCATAGTTGGAGGGGTCCCGATTACCATCGACGCTTCTCCTATGCGCATTCAAGTTATTGATACTCCTATCGTCCATGTTGAACATGACGAGGAAGATGAAGATCTGTGGGGGTTTTCACTAGATGATGTTCTTGTGATCGAAGGAGAGGAAAGGTGCCATCTCGACTTCGATCCCTACTCAAATACCAGTATCAACGCCATTCTGAAGAAGCAAGGTCACTTCCCAGGAATGACCCTTGGGCTCAAAAAGAAACTGGCTAAATCTTGGGGTCACCCTGGTGCGCTCAAGAAGGACACTTTCGGCTTAGGATTCGAGCCGACAAAGGAAGATCTGAAACAAGCTGCCTTGAAAATGAAGGCTCGCAACAATGCTCGAACCACGAAGACGGAAATGGCCATGGATCCATATCCGTTCACTCTTAACGGCCAGTACATCAAAGAAGGGGAAGACTTCCCATGCTATGAATTCCCTTAACCATTTGTCCATAATGGGATCCGTGAACCAGGATTCGAGGTGTTCCTCGATTGTGACTTCATTGATGAAGAGCTCTCCACAGTCGAGAAGTCAGCTAGCCTGAACTCTGATGATCTGGGAGTCAACCTTCTTTTTGGAATGGAGAAGAATGAATCCAAGCCGGTCTGCAATGATAACTCTAAGCTCGTTCAAGCCGTCATAGCAAACAAGGATTTCGACCCCTCCGAGTTAATCGTCCAAGCTGACAACATTTCAAGGGGATGGTGCAAGACATTGAGGATCACTATGCCGAGTGGAGAGAAGTTGGAAATAACCGCTGGCGAGGGTCCTATGTTTGATGAGTCTGAATCGTCTGGGTTCGAGTCCGAGTCTGAGTCTAAGTCTGTAGATGAGTCCTTAGAGTCTGAGACTGACCCTCTTTCTGCTATAGAGTTAAACCCTGAGTCTCTTGTTGAGTCCTATCCTTCTAGTCCTAATAATTCTGGTGAGGTCGCAGCTGACCTTGCCTCTCTTGATGTATTAACCAGTGAATTCAATGAAATGAATACCTTTGCTTACGATGCGTGCCATTCCCCTAACCCTGATCAATATTGCTTTGCTAATGATAAAAATGACAAAGAAATAATAAAAGCAATGGAAGAACACGAAAATAAAACAGCAGTTATTGAAGATACAGAAACAATTAACATTTCCAATGATACGACTGTTAAAGAAGTAAAAATTGGATTAACACTAAGTCAAGATGAACGCAAAGAGCTAATTAACTTGCTTAGTGAATTTGTTGATGTATTTGCTTGGTCATACCAAGATATGCCAGGAATTGACAGGGATATAGCTCAGCACGATACCACTCATTCCAGGCATGAAGCTTGTCAAACAAAAGCTGCGCCGAATGAAACCAGATGTGGCTCTTAAAATCAAGGAAGAAATCAGAAAGCAATTGGCCGCAGGTTTCATCAAAGTATCCAAGTATCCGGAATGGTTAGCAAATGTGGTTCTAGTTCCAAAGAAGGATGGAAGGGTCAGAATGTGTGTTGATTACAGGGATCTAAATAAAGCAAGCCCAAAAGATGGGTTCCCTGTACCTCACATTGACATTCTGGTCGATAATACAGCAAACCATTCACTCCTGTCATTCATGGATGGTTACACCGGATATAATAAGGTATTGATGGCCGAAGAAGAAATGGAGAAACCCACATTCATCACACAGTGGGGTACATATTGCTATACGGTAATGTCATTCGGGTTGAAAAACGCGGGTGCCACCTACCAAAGAGCAGCTACAGCATTGTTACATGACATGATGCACAAAGAGGTGGAGGTCTATGTCGATGATATGATTGTCAAATCTAAGGATCGCCTAGGCCATATCGTCGCACTTCGCAAGTTTTTTGAAAGACTCCATAAGTACAACATGAGATTAAATCCAGCAAAATGTGCATTCGGAGTCACGTCAGGCAAATTACTTGGATATGTGATCAGTTCCCGAGGGATTGAAATAGATCCTTCAAAAGTAAACGCAATCATGGCCATGCCACCACCCAAAAATGAGAAGGAGATTCGAGGCTTCATTGGAAGGTTGCAGCATATAAGTAGGTTCATATCAAAGCTCACAGCAATATGTGAACCTATATTCAAGAAGCTTAAGAAGAATGTCCCAGTCACATGGGATGATGATTGCCAAAAGGCTTTCGACAAAATCAAAGAGTATTTGGCAAACCCACCTGTGCTAGCGCCAGCAATACCTGACTTTCCTCTTCGACTCTACCTTATGGTCACAAGAGAAACGATGGGGGCAATGCTAGCACAAGAGATCGAAAGCAAGGAGAATGCAATCTATTACTTGAGCAAGAAACTCCAAGGATATGAGACGCGATACACGCCACTCGAGAAGTTGTGTCTCGCACTTGTATGGGCCGCACAGAAACTAAGACATTACATGCTCACTCATACAGTGCATGTCGTGTCTAAGATGGATCCTCTCAAATACCTGTTCGAGAAAGCAACACTCAACGACAGATTATCAAGGTGGATAGTCAATCTAGCTCAATTTGACTTGAGATTTGTGCCACAAAAGGCCATCAAAGGTTCTGCAGTTTCTGACTTCTTAGCAGACTTTCCGCTAGAAGAAGCTGAAAAAGAAGAAGATGAGTACGATTTCCCTGACGAAGATTTACTCATGACCGAAGGCGATAGTTGGACGCTCTATTTCGATGGAGATTCAAACCAAAAAGGATGTGGTGTGGGAGTGTTGCTCGTATCGCCCAATGAAGAACACATCCCGATTTCCATGAAGCTCGACTTTGATGTCACCAACAATGCCGCAGAATATGAAGCATGCATTTTGGGATTAGAAACAGCTGTCGCCTTGGGAATCAAGAAACTCATAATCTACGATGACTCTTCACTAATCATTAACCAAATCTCTAAGAGATGGAAAGTGAGGAGTGAAAGTCTCGCTACGTATCAAGCTCATTTAGAAACTCTCACGGAGCAACTAGATGAAGTGGAATATACGTATTTGCCAAGAGAGGAAAACCAGTTCGCCGACGCACTAGCTAAGTTAGCCTCAATGGTACGAATTCCAGCTGACACGATCGGAATGCCACTGACCATAGAGAGAAGATATGAGCCAGCTTATGTTCATGCACTTAACGATGAACAAGAACCACAGGAAGAAGAAGAACCATGGTATACAGATATCCTTAATTATGTGACGAAAGCAGAATACCCTCCTAATACTGATAAAAGGGCACGCCGTGCTTTGAGGCTCCTGGCCTCACAGTATGTGCTCATCAGGGGAGAACTCCACAAGAGAACCGCAACTTGAAGGAATCTCTTATGTATAGCCAAGAAAGAAGCACATAAAACCATGGAAAACCTTCATGCTGGTATATGTGGAACTCACATGAATGCAAAAATGCTAGTCCAAAAGATTCAACGACAAGGTTACTATTGGACTACTATGGAGAGAGATTGTCACGAGTACGTCAAGAAATGTATGAAGTGTCAAATCTATGCAAACTTACAGCATGTTCCACCTTCGCTTCTCTACACGTATACTTCTCCATGGCCTTTCTCCACTTGGGGCATTGACATCATTGGAAAAATCACACCACCGGGACAAGGGGGGCATGAATTCATTCTCGTAGCAATCGACTACATCACTAAATGGGTCGAGGCAGCCTCATATGCCAAGCTGACAGCAAAACACGTAGCTCAATTCATTGAGAAAAATATTATATGCCGCTATGGGGTACCACATGAGATGATCAGTGACAATGGAACACATTTCCAAGCCGAATGCGCGGAATTGTTGCAGAAATATCATATCAAACATCACCGATCATCACCTTACAGACCATAAACAAACGGAGCGGTCGAATCGGCCAACAAAAATGTGAAAACTATCATCGAAAAGATGACGGAAAATTATAAGGATTGGCCAAGTAAGCTAAATTTCGCCCTTTGGGGTTATCGAACCTCTGTTCGTACATCGACAGGGGCTACCCCTTTTTCTTTAGTCTATGGCGTCGAAGCTGTACAACCAATCGAGCTTGATATACCTTCTCTCCGAATCGCATTGGAAAGCCAACTAGATGAAGTCGACTGGATTAGAGCAAGATACGACGAACTGGTCTTGCTTGATGAAAAACGCTTGGCAGCTTTGCATCATGTCCAAACCTACCAACAGCGTATGGCACGACATTTTAATAAAAAATTCAAGACCAGGAATATCAAAGAGGGTGACCTAGTGCTTAAGGCACTTCGTAAAAATGCGTTAGATCCAAGAGGAAAATTCAGACCAAACTGGTCAGGCCCGTACATTGTTAAAGCCATCCTGTCTGGCGGAGCGGCACAATTAGTAGACATGGACGGTAACGGTTTCCATAATTTAACTAACTTGGATCAACTCAAGAAATTCTACGCCTAGTCGCATGGGTTCATGACCCATTAGAGCTACGTCTGGCCTGATTCCTTTTTAGGATACGTAGGCAACCCCTCAAGGGGGCCCGACCACTTTAAAATAAAAAAATCCTCCCTCTGTTGATCTAATATGCGCGTCGGTTCAGCATTGCGTCACGGCAAAAAAAAAAAAAAAAAAAAAAAAAAGGACAAGGTGCCTCCCGTGACACGGGATTTGTTCTCGTCTGACGGGAAAATTGTTCCGTGCCACGTCATCCCTGTCTGCCGAAAAAAAAAAAAGAAAAAAAAAAATTTGCCGTGACGCGGGAATTTTAACCGTGTCACAGGACCCTTTCACCGTGACACAGCAGATTTTCAGTTTCCCGTTTTATTTATTGGCGCATTCGTTGCGGATTCATTGTTCGAGTTTTTATTTTCGTTCTTCCATTGCGTCCGACTCCTTAACTCGGATTAATAAATAAAAGTCATTGTAATTTTTATTTTTAAGGCTGAAATAAATATGTTATTATTAAAATAAATGCGACTACAAATATTGGCATCAAATGCCTTATGTTAAATAAAAATTATAAATAATAAAATGCAAAGCACTATTGATCTAATCTCTCTTCTCTTTAGGAACATCCTTCTCTTGCTCAATTAGGTCGGCCTTCACCATTAGGGTGTCTTTTGTAGCCCGAACCGTCACACCCCTAGTCGAACTCTCACCCCTTTCACCTTTTTTGAACTTTTTCGGTTGTTTTTCCCTATACACCATCTTTTCTTTACCCTTTCCTTTCACATAGGTCTTCTTTCTTGGCATCTTAGGAGTCTTAAACTCAATCCCTTGTGTTCTCGGACCCAAACGATCTTTAAGAGGAGCTTTCTTATCTCCAGGACGACTCTTTACATCGGACTTGCGTGATCCGAATCGTTCCCTCCTACTTCTAGGGTTCAACCATGCCTTGTATGCACTAGATAATGGAGGAGGAGCTTGGTCACTTGTAGAAACGGTCCACAAAGGTCTTCCAATCCAATAAGTCTCGTACTTGTGAACGTTACTTTCATGCAACGATACTTCACGAGGACTATCGTTATAGCGTGGAATTACTTGTTCAAGTCCATACTGCCGCATCAGACGAGAGGGACAATAAAAGGTCAGTTTGGAGATACTAGGAACACGGCAATATGGAGTTTCATTCGTGCCAACCATCCTAGTTAGCCTCCACCAAGGCACCACCCAACGAATGGAAAATTCCCTCTTTGCAAAGAAATTTTTCCAATCTTCATACGACATGTTCGCAGAGTAATTCTTCTTCCTACGGACTAAGTCGTTGGGGCCATATTTTTCAATATCGTCGGGGGCTTCAAATAATTACAAACGCTCCATCAACCCAATCTGCAAAAAAATGAAAAAAGAAAATTAGTCAAAGTCGAATTAAAAAAAAAAAAAAAAAAAAAAAACTGCAGACACGGCAGTTTTAACCGTGTCACGGCAGACCCCAACCGTGACACGGTGCCTGTTTTGTGTCACGGGGGCTATTCGGAGCGTATTTTTACCTGTAATAGTACCAGAGAGCCCTTCCTGATGGCTTTCCGGTCAGCTTTCGCCTCGTCAAGGCCACGAAATGTTTCTCCAAGGCACGTTGGCATAGGAGATCTTCCGGATTCTACATGCTCAAGCACATACGCTAGACAAGCATGTCCTACCCTACCGTTTGCAAATAGTAACTTGCTAAACATGCAAAAAATATATGCCCTTCTACGATATACATGATAAGACTCAGAGATAGGGCGATTAAAATATAAGTTAGCAAGTTTTTCTAAGTCTACTTCATTACCACAAACAATTCTATTTAAATCTGGATCTGTTAGATTCAGATGGCGTTCAAAGTCTTGGTAATAATATTCACGTAAGGTAGGCATGGCTATAAGATTTCTAGCAGGAAATCCAAAGATTGCACCAAATTCCTCCGGTAGAGGACAGATTTCATTATAATCAAATTTGAAACAGTGCGTTTTTGGACTCCAATAATCTAATGCTGCTCTAAGAAAATCATGTTCAATAGCTACATGTCGCAGGGCTAGCACACCCCTGACATGAAATAATTCTAACTCTCTTTTTTCAGCATTGGTCAAAGAATAAGACCAGTCGCGCAATGTATTATCAAAATTCTGAGACATGATTATTGAAATATGAAATTCTAAATTATTTTGTGTTTTGTAATTATGCATATCGTGAATAATCTGGTCTTATATTATAGCAAACGCGCTCGAAACTGCCCAGAATTTATCTTTTCCCACGCGTAAAACAAACCGCTGAATAATACGCGTCCCGTGACACGGGAAATTCCACCGTGTCACGGGAACCTTTGCCGTAACACGGCAGGTTTTGCCGTGACACGGTGAACAGTGCCGTGTCAAGGCACTTTACGCACTTTATTTTTTTCATCTTTTCCGTATCTGTCCGGATTTTTTTTTATTTTCTTATCTTTAGCGTTTATTTTTCAGTCTTCTTTGAGAGTTTTATTTCTAATAAAATTCTCACCTATTTTATTTTTATCTTTATTTTATTTTAAGATTTTATTTTTTATTTTATTTTTATTTTGGGAAGATATTTTTTATATTCATCATTTTATTTTTATTTCTTTTCTTTTCTTTTCTTTCGGGGAAAGTAATTTCATTTTGAGTGTCTTTTTTTTCTTTTCTTTTGGGGAAGGTCGGTACCCTCCATTACTCCACTAATGTTTTTCGTCGTGTCGTTAATAAATGCACAATCACACACAAAGAGTCTCAAACACACACTAACACACACAATAATAGATATATAAACTGTAAATAACGTACAAAGAGTCATAATACATAAATGTGTCAAGTGTCATCACAGTATGTACAAAAACCCTCGGTAAAAAATATCTAGAATCAGAATCAGTCTCATCTTGACCCTGTGCATGTGGTCCAACCTGTGTGTATGGGAACGGCGAACCGAAGAGTCCCTCAACCATCCGAGTACGGGGAGTAGCGTCCCTACTAGTCCTCGTAGGCCCGGCAGTAGCCAAGCTCAAGGCAGGACCCGTCCAACCGGAAAATGGAGTAGACTAGCCCAAAGATACTGGAATCGTCGGCGAAGGCATCGTCCCATACATCGGAACCGAGAACAAGCCCGACAGCGGTGGAGGAATCCCGGATAATGGAACCGAGAATGAACCAGGATCCAAAGGAGACCCAAACTCGGGAACTGGAGGCTGTGAAAAGGACTGACGCTGAGAAGACTGACCCTGCTGCCACTGAGCCTCCTGGAATGGCTGAGTAGTCTGAGGCTCTCGCAGAGAACGCCGGTGAGCCTCAGGAGATCGTCTACCACGACCAAGCTCCTCCTCGTCCAAGCCTCTGGGCCTCGAGCGCGAGCGGAACCTCCGTCGCTCCTGAAAAACACAAAATCAAAAGGTGTCAATGATGCAAAATAAAACAAATGGCAGAAATGAAGAAATAAGTGATACCTCAAGAACGTCGCTAGAGCTCCGACAACTCGCACCACGCCGAAGCTTGATGATGCAATACTTCAGCGCGTCCACCAGCTTCATGATTCCCATCACCTCCGGGCGGTTAGGCTGAGGATAAAACAAAGAAAAATCAGTAATAAGCAGCATTAAAAGAGTGGATAATGCGTCGAAGAAAAACTCACCGGCTCAAAAACCTCGGGCACTGACTCCTGCGCCTATCTATTACCCTCCGGTGCGTCAGCAATATGGTCCTCCGTGATACCGATCGGCCCAGGGTAGCGAACAGACTGAGGAGGAATCTGAATCCTCCCCACAGGGTGGATGGTCGTCTGAAAATATGATCGAATAACCAAGTTATTCGACTATTTAAAACAGAGACTAGCAAAGAAGACTCTCGAAAGAAATCATACCTCGGGAAGACGGGGTGGAGGAGCCAGAGAGGGAAGTAAATCTCGCGCAGAGTCGCTCTCCATGTGAACGAGCTCCTGCCATGGAAGAGTTTACCGCTCTCCCCTGGTGATCAACTCTCTGATCAAGCGGGAGTCCAGCATCGACTCTGGCGGGGATGAAGGCACCACAAAGCGACCGCCGCTATGCTGACGGACAACTCGCTCCCCCAAATACCAAACGAAGCGCCCAGTACCAACCAAAATGGTACAGTACACTGAAAGACGTAGGGTCTCGGGTAGATCAGTCATCCCGGCCCAAGGACAGTACTGGACATCGATGGGAACCTGGAAACCATAAAAACTTAGGCGTGAAACAACGGAAGCAACATTAGAAGGAAAAAACGCAACAAAACTAATCCTTACGCCAACGGAAGAGGTGCCTCGGCGTGGTAGCCCACGAAGCGCCGGAACAGACTCCACCCGCGACTCTCCTCGGTCGTGCCAGCTGGCCCAGACAGGAAAGTCGTGGACCGCTCCCCGACGCCGGCGGGTAATAGATAGGGAAAAGATAATATTCAGCACACGAGTCGAACAAGCTAAAATAATATTCAGCACACGAGTCGAACAAGCTAAAATGAAACAAGAAGGGAAAAGATCATCACCTCTACGACTCTCCACAGGCCGTAAACGGTGACAGGGGACTCGTCATTCAGCTGACGACAGCCATGACGTAGAGACAGAAGAAGATCCGCGTACCCAAGACTGGCCCAGCTATAGGATCCTATCTCGGGGATCCTGGCCAAAGAGGGGAGGTAGCAGAGGAGCACGCGTGAACTCCTGTCGGGAGAGAGGGTCATAGAGATCAGGATCAAGATGAAGATCCGTACCCGCTGCTCGGCCGTCGTATCCTCCATCTCGAAGCCGTGAGCAAGAACTGAAGCCAACTCCGATCATCCACTCCTAGGACCACCTCGAGACACCGGTCAGGTCCTGATGTGCTGAACAACCGGACCCAATAAATCAGCTACCTCAGCCGATGTCCAAGATAGATTAGACATCTGGCCTACTGCCTGGTCAGTAAAGCGCAGCACACTGATCATGCTGAAGTCCAGGGGGGTCACCGTCATCTCCCCCCAAGCAAAGTGAAACGTGTTGGTAGTATCCCAGAAATACTCCAACAATGCGCGAACAACCGTCGCGCCTCAACCCCGGGGGCTGCAAAACCCTACAACCGCCGCGTAGAAATCGACCAAGCCAGACGACTCCCATAGGGCGCTCGTAGCAGGATCCCTCGTAATGACCTGGTGAAGTCGAGGAATCAAATCACCGGCCCCGGAATCATGCTGGCGAAGTGTGCCATCGACTATGCCGGAGAGTGCGCGGTGAGAGACGTGGTTTTCACGGCAGAAAACCAACTGGTCTGGGGTCCACGGAGGTGGAACCCACCTACCCCTATTCGTAGATGTCCGAGGCTCGGACTCCAAGACGTCGTCGTCCACGCCCTCAGGGACAGTGGGAGTATTCTCCCGAAAAGCCCGACGCCGGCCGCGGGTAGAAAGGTCGCAATCTCGTCGTCTAGGCATGCTATTATAAAAATCTAAATGTTTAGCATCATTTCCTAAACATTTTTAGGTTGCATATTTATAATAAAAATCTAAATACTTAGCATCATTTCCTAAGCTATTTAGTTGTTTATTGAATTATATGCTAAATTTTATTAAAATCTAAGTGTTTAGCATCATTTCCTAAACATTTTATATTGCGTATTTATCATGATAAAAATCTAAAATCTTGGCATCATTTCCTAAGCTATTTAGTTGTTTATTGAATTATATGCTAAATTTTTACCTCAAGGCTAAAAATTGGCAAAATTATGGTATTTAGTTTCTCCATGACAAACTAATACTACAGTTCTCCTAACCGCATGATACTATGTTCTCCATGACAATATAGTACATATGCAAAATATGAATCAACACATCATTTCACAAGATTCACCACCATTTTTTTTTTCACCATTTCAAAACATGAACATTATTTCACAAAGTAGCACCCAAAAATGGTGATTTGCTCAATTCTCCATCAAATCATGCAATTTTTGTCCCAAATTTCTCACAAACACACATGTATACATATACAAATAAAATCATTGCAAGAATTTCAACATAAAGCTTCCAAATAAGAAACCCCCAAATTGATTTTTAGGGTTTGTCATGAAATTGTTTATGTGAAGCAAATTCAAAGCAAAAATCAAAGGAAACTTACATGAATGTTTGTAGAGGGTCGAAAATGAGGAGAAGATCGAGAAATTACAGAAAAATTGGTGAAATTCGAACTCCAAAACTCGAAAAAAATTTCCGGCCACCAGCGCGACTGCCGCGACACGGTCAGCACTAACCGTGACACGGAGAAGCAGTCCCGTGTCACGGCGACCTTCAAGGCTGACGGAGCTCCGACGATTTGGGCGGCAGCTCCGGGAAAGAAACAGAAACAGCAATGGCAGACAGAAGCAGCGCAGAACAGCAGAAACAAACCGCAGCAAAACAAAAACAAAAAAAAAAAAAAAAAAAAAAAAAAAAGGAAAGAATCAGATTTGTAGACTAACCGTGTCACGGTCGCCGTTACCGTGTCACGGTGAGCTTCGACGGCCGGCGGTTAACTCTAAGCGTTGCGCGGCAATTTTCGGTAAACAAGAAGCAAAAATGGTGAAGTGTGAAAGCAAGTATGAAGAAGAAATGTGAAATGGTGAAGTGTGAAAGCAAGCATGCGAATTTAAAGACAGAAAAGGACAAAAAAGAGAAAAAGTGACCGTTGCTTTGACTGATTCAAACAGCGGAAAGAAAAAAAAATGGGAGTCCTGTGACACGGGATACTAGTCCGGTCTGACGGGAAGCCCTGACCGTGTCACGGGAACCTGCTGACGTGGCGCGGCAAAACTGTGCTTGGTCAGGGAATATTCTTGGCTTTTTTACTAGTTTGACTGATTTTCCAAGTTTATTGGGCGATTATTTTTCGCTACAGTTACGCGGAAAATCCCAACTGATATTTAAGGGGGACTAAAATTACCATTTTACCCCTGGCAAGCGTCAAAGCCCATTTTTCGGCATTTTAAGCATTTAATATGGTCGGATAATCGGCTTAAAATTGTGAATCATCTGCGACCCACGTTCGGGGATAATCGAACCACCATACACTTATCAATTTTCATCAATCGTCGGCTTTCCTCAGGCTTGGAAAGCGTTATCGGTGGATTTTTCTTCAAGTATAGAAAACCGCCAAGTCGGCTTTCCTCAGGCTTGGAAAGCGTTATCGGTGGATTTTTCTTCAAGTATAGAAAACCGCCAAGTCGGCTTTCCTCAGGCTTGGAAAGCGTTATCGGTGGATCTTTCTTCAAGTATAGAAAACCGCCAAGTCGGCTTTCCTCAGGCTTTGAAAGCGTTATCGGTGGATTTTTCTTCAAGTATAGAAAAAACCGCCAAGTCGGCTTTCCTCAGGCTTGGAAAGCGTTATCAGTGGATTTTTCTTCAAGTATAGAAAAAACCGCCAAGTCGGCTTTCCTCAGGCTTGGAAAGCGTTATCGGTGGATTTTTCTTCAAGTATAGAAAACCGCCAAGTCGGCTTTCCTTAGGCATGGAAAACATCATCAGTGGATTTTTCTTCAAGTATAGAAAACCACAAAATTTCTTTGTCGGCTTTCCTCAAGTATGGAAGGCATTAGCGGTGGATTTCTTCAAGCATAGAATGACACCAAATTCGTTCGTCGACTTTCCTCAAGCATGGAAAGCATTATCCGGTAGCTTTCTTCAGGCTTAGAAAGGTACCAAATTCTTCAGTCGGCTTTCCTCAAGCATGGGAAGCGTTTCAATCAATGTCACTCGGTAGATTCCTTCAAGCATAGGAAAATACCAAATTCATTTATCACCGATACACTGGTGCCAGATACGTATTCTATCCCTTTACTCTTTTATCTGTGGAATTAACATTTTTCTGCAGGTATCGGCGTACACAGAATGATTTAGGATCGCAGAACGTCTTAAATCATTCTCCGTCCCTACCGGCTACTTTGACTATCGTTTTCGAAACTGACGTTTCTACAAACTCAGTCAAAGTGGGGGCTTTTGTAGACACCTAAAAATGTCTCCCCAAAACCAAACCCGATGATAAATAACCTTTCACCGCCACTGTTGGTCAGGTTTAGTATTTAATCCCGAGAGTGCTTAAAAAATCGTATTTTATTAAATTCATATTTTTGAAAGGTCCATGGATTAGTCTTGATGTTTGGTAAAAGCATAGTTTTAATTTTAGCCCAAGCTTATTAATTAATTTTAAGCCCAAACCTTTTTATTTTATTATTTTATTATTTATTTTTGGCCCAAACATTTTATTTATTTTTATTTTATTATTTTCTTATTTTAACCCGAATAATAAAAGTCAGAAAAAAGCCCGAAATTATCAATCGGCATTTAAAAAGCCGAAAGAAATTAGGGTTAAAAATGAATTTAGACGGAAAAATGGACTGGAGCTGACCGTGTCACGGTACAGTCTGACCGTGTCACGGGAGCCCTTCCCTTCTGACGGTGGGACTTCCCGTGACACGGGAGGTCTGCCGTGACACGGGATGTTCCGTGTCCTTTCCGCGTAAACCCTTAACGCGTTTTTCATTCCGTTTTCTGAAAATTTCCCGCGTCACTCTAAAACTGTACCGTGTCACGGGAAAGTGTACCGTCTGACGGTACAGTCTGACCGTGTCACGGCACAGTTTAACCGTGTCACGGGATACTTTTTTAGGGTTTTTATCATTTTAGGGTTCCGTGTGCTTCCTCAGTACATTTTCCCTATAAATACCCCCTTATTTCTGATGAACGGGGGCAGCCAGAATTTTATTATTCTTATTTTCTCTCTTCTATGCTATTAACCTAAACACTAGCCTACCCTTTTCACTTCAAAATTCCTTCTTCAAGCACTCAAAGGAGTCCATATTTTACTCGAGGTTCTGTCCTTAAGCCAAGGCGTGAAAGGTAGAATCGTTTGAGGGTTTGGCCCTAAAATAAACCTTAGTTTTATTTAATTTAATTTAATTATTGTTTTATTATTTCCTTGAAGTTACTAACTCGTTTATTATTTTGTAGTTGCAAACAAACAGATTCAAAGTAAGGATCATGCTCTTTTTATTATTATTATTTTTCTAACGATTTTTATGTTGTTGGAATTGTGATTAAATTGGTTTTGAATATTAATGTTGCTTTTATTTTATTGATCACTATATTGCATGTTTAAAGGGAATATGTAATTGAAAATCACGACTAATAAGATAATTTGGACAACCGGTTTAGGATCCTTTTTAATCTTATTATTAATTGAAGTGATCACCAAATTTTTAGAATTATGTGTGCATTAATTTTGAACCAATTTAGTTAAATAATAGTTTGGAGCGAATTAAATTATTGTTTGTATGCCTTTGAGATCACAGGAATGCTTTTCAATATAAGAATCAAGTAGAGGCCAATACGGGCGAATGTGACTCCATGACTCACTTCGTACCATCATCCCCGATTCTCCTTTCGTGGTTCCGAACCATATGGAGTTAGTAATCTCATGGATTATGAATGGGGTGTAACCTTCACGGGTCAATCGTTGTTGCCTTCGTTGTCCCTTATCGTGGTTGCCTTTTATGATCCGTGAACGGTTTACAAGTTCCTTGAAAACTTGTTGGCGGCTCCCTACTTTATTTATCCCTAATCGTAATGTCAATTCCCACTTCCTATGAGTGCCAAGCATATTCACAACATGCTTTTAACGTAGGCGCACTTCGAGCGACGCCTACACAGGGCAACGGACTCAGCAATAGCAATGCCTGACCTCCCAAGTCTCCAGGGCGCCTCATTTGACCTATTTTAATGTTGCGGATAGTTTTAATTTCTTTTCTCTTCTCTCTGTTTTTGAAAACCTATTTTAATAAAACAGCCAATCCAGTTTGGTTGGTCCATGATATGGGTCCAATAATAGTGTAGTTGGATGGGGCTTAAAAAGATCTTTCCAACGATATATTATAAGTCCAATTCCGATGAATATTGAGGAAGTTATGGCCCAATTACTGACCTGAGCCTGGTCTGAGCCTTATATGCGGCCCAATGATCTAGAGGAGGGCCTAATATAGATTTATCATTCCTAATGCAATTAGGAATGGTTTTAGTCTTCTAGATTCTTCTAGAAGGTTCTTTTCATTCCTAATTCAATTAACATTGATAAATTGACTTTTGTTGACTTTTTAGAGTTTTAATCAGAATAAAAGAACGTTTTTGAGGAAAATACGATTTTATCCTCCTGTACGGCAATTTCAATCTGATTTTTAGAAAACGCGTCAAACACTTAGTTAGTGCCAAACGCCAGCATTAGCGTTTGACGCTAAGCTTGGTGCCTGGCGCTAGCGCTCGCGCTAATGTCAGTGTCTGGCGCTAACCTAGTTTTACGCGTCAGAACTCTGTTTTGATTTTTTTATCTTTTTGGCTTATTTTCTCTATAAATAGCTTCTTAAAAACCCCGTTTTCATTCACCAATTCTCACCAACTCTCATCAAGATTTTCTTGATTACTCTTTCTCTCTTTTCTAAACTAGCTTTTTCTCAAATACAAAAATTCCGCATTCATTAGATTTAGATACACCTAGCCATATTCGAAGTTGCCTTCGCCATAGAAGTGAAAGGTTTAATTTCTGAGGGTTTGGTCCCAAATCTCTATTTCAATTATTTAATTTAATTGTTTTGATTATTATTTTCCTTGAAGTTACTAACGTGTGTATTTTGTTATTAGAAAGAGGTACGAGGCATCCAAGTAAGTACTTTAATGGTTTTTATTGATGTTATTATGTAGAAATTATGCTTAAGTTATTATTATGATTCCTAGTATCATGTCTAGGGTAATTTTAATATCAAGTATGATTAAAAGTATGATGACTTTTATGTTCTTCCTAATATTTATGATTGTTAGTATCATGTTAGGATTAAAGCTTTGATCTTTATTGCTTAGTAACATTCTAGGGTTTGTTATTAATCTTGTTAGTATCATGCCTAAGATCTTGCTATTATGCTTTAACATTATTATGATTATTTTAATTATAATTTGTAATTGTGATTTATATTGATTATTATTATGTTGCTTGATTTTTATCGTTATTGCTTGATCACCCTTTTTATGCATGTTTAAATGGAATTGGTACTTGTAATCACGCTTAATAAGATAATTAATAATCTTGTTTGGGGTTAATATGATTATAATTCAAGTGATCGCCAATAATAGTTTTATTTGTGCATTAATATTCAACCAACATAGATAAACAGGTTTAGGTTAAACCTATTGATTGCATGTTAGTCAAAAAGCACACATGAATACGATCAGAATAAAGTAGAGGCCTATTATTAGGGCAGGTTCAATCTCTTTTAGGTTTGATTTGTACCTTCATCCCCGAACCCTATTTGGTTCAAGACCTTATGGAGTTGACGATCTCTTGGATCGTTAAGGGGTGTAACCTTCACCTCGTGAATGGTTTACAAGTTCCTAAAAAAACTTGTTTGCGACTCTTTTGCTCTATCTTCTTTCCCTTTGGACGCCACCGTACTTTAGTGTATGATCACAGTGGGGTTCAAGATAGGGGTTAACGCTTTAAATATTCCCAACACTTGGTGATACTTTCAATGTGCATTGGGGTTCCAATTAGCCGTTCTCTTCTCGACTGGTGGGTCCCCAAATGGTCCAATAGGAGTTATAAGACCTTTTGCATTTAATCGGTCAAATGCGGTGTCATAACTCATACCTATAGGAGTAAATTTCCTCCTAAATCGGTCAAATGGATTGTTTTTCTTCTTGCCTTTCCAGCCACTGTTGGAGTTACTGTTAGCAGCTTTTAGCTTAGCCAGGTCGTCTTCAATATTGATTCCAATGTCATAGACGGCTTTGAAGGTATGGAGGTTATTCTGGTATTTGAGATTCTTGGAGTACTTCTCTTGAAGGTTTTTGATGAATAACCTCACAGATTCTTTTTCACTTGGCACCTCAATCATCTTGGCGGAGGTTTCTCTCCATTTGTTAAAGAAAGAGGTGAAACCTTCATTCTCCTTCTGTTTGAGGAATTCAAATTCCCTATAGTCAGTCTCAACTTGAATGTTGCACTTGTATCTATCAATGAAAGCGTTTACTATACACTCCCAAGTAGAGGTTCTTTCTTTCTCAAGAGAAAGGAACCATTGTTGGCAAACGGTTTCAAGAGATAGTGAGAACAAAGAGGGAAACGCCTTCTTGTTGATACCCTTAATACTCATTATTTTTTCGAAGGATCTTAGATGAAAGTAAGGGTTGTCAGTCGCTTTGAATATCGGCATGTCGTTGGCATTGAACTTATGCAGAAGAAGATCCTTGTCCACCGAGACCCCTTGTGAGCTAATTCCTGGAAACTTATAGTCACTAGACAGTTTACTCATACTCTCTTGCATGAGGTCCATCTGTTGTTGCTTCACAGGATCATCGATTTTGAGGGTTAATACCTTTAACGCCGCAGTCACAGTAATTAATTGGTTCCTGAGCTCATTAACTTCCTCTTCAGTTGTCATTATTGTCTTAGCTTTCCTTTTATGAGCGATCGGTTTATCGAAAAGTTGGACTTGAATAAAAAGGTTGTCTTTGATCAAACGCCCTTCCTTTCTTGACCACGCGCTGTAAATTAAACCATTTTTGTTTTAATGACTTGACTCAAATTGACTTTGACTTTACGGTTTTGAAAAAGAAAAAAAAAGTAAAAATAGGGTGCATATTTTTGGAAAAAATAAGGTATATATTTTTGGAAGTTAAGTATAGGGTTCAAACAAGTGGTTTAATTTGAGGATTAATATCCGACTTACCCCCATAAAAATGACGGAAAATATGCGCATACAAGACTCCCTTAGACATGGTCAAAGTGTACATTAGTGTGTGCTTTATGTGGTGAGTGTAAGTGACATGCTATTATGCTTTATGTGGTGAGTCAAAGTGTATATTATTATTATTAACAACAACAACAACAACAACAACAACAACAACAACAACAATAATAATAATAATAATAATAATAACAATAATAATTGAAATAATAATACTAATAATAATAATCAATAAATAATAATAATAATCATCAATAAATAATAATAATAATAATAATAAATAGTATATGTGTTTAAAATGTTTAGAGGTTTCAAGTTTTTAATATATTTTCCATACATTTTATAATTATAATTATATAGTATATTTTTCGTAAATATTTTAATATGTACATTTTTATATACACATATGTATAGTAATAAATAATCAATAAATAATCAAAGATCACTAATCCGTAGTTAAAAATCACTAATTAATAAGTTCAGTTCAGTTCAGTTCAGTTCAGTTCAGTTCAGTTTAGTTCAGTTCAGTCAATCGGAACAGGCCCTTAGTGCTTAGACTCGATTAATGACTTAACAGGGTATTATTGCCAGTAAAAATTAACTGAATTGACTAGGAAACTGTTCAATTAGACATAAGGTGATGACTCGAGCAACAAACCGAACTGTCGTCAAAACGACAGGACTGGCCCCTCTCTTTGTAGTGTAGTGCCAGACGACAGGACTGTCGTCAGGCGCTACGCTCCACAGAGTGGCGCTGCAGTTTTAATCTTGGCGCCATTGCTAGAACGTCAATCTGGAATTGCTTTCGGCATTATTACTCTACAGGGTATGCCTGAAGTCGAACTATGTCAACTCGGATTAAATTATTAGACTTTAATTACTCTAATTAATTAATTAATTAGGCAAAGTTCTTTTAGTCATAAATCAGTTTATTTAATCCTAACACAAGTCAAACAAACGATTAGGAAAAACACATAGAGGATGCATAACCAATAATGCACAATTAGTCAAGTAGGCACAATATGATGCAATGAGTTTGCAACCTAACCATGGCTCTAGTTCTCTAAGGTTCGGGATATGGGTTAGTCAATAGAGGGTCCATGGTTAAATGTCCGGATGCACCACGCAGAAGCCTAACCGTGAAGGGTTGGCGCGAGTGGATGGGACGCCGCGAGTTTAGAAAACTCGCTTCCATGGTTTGGTGAATTCAACATTCTCGGATGTACCCTTTGTTGAACAAAGCGTTCAATCAGGTAGATGAAGCATGAATTCCCATAGGGTTATGTCCATATGTAGAACACATATGGGTTTCAGAAAAGTGAGAAAAACTCAATCAGGAAGTAGAATCGAGCAAACAGTGCTAAAAACCGATCAAAATTAGAACGCATATTTCTGGCTCGGTAATGGAAGAACTTGGCGCCAACAAACAGAGGCCAGCGTCACAATTTGGTTTTAGCGCCTGGCGACAGAAGCTGTCGCCTGGCGCTAGCATCAAATTGTTGGCGCTAAAATTTGTTCCCTGACGCTAGTTCCTACATGCCTCAGCAGCTTTCTGTGCTCGACAAAATTTTCCAGTTTCGCGCAGCATTATTTCGATCTTAGTTGTGAAAGATATTCCTCAAATTTCCTACGTGTAAAAATCCTATGTTTTAACTCAGTACGGATGGTCTTTCCAATGAGATCTTTTTTATGCTTATGACAATAATGTTAATCAAAATTACGCACATGAAATACTTAGAACTTTTCGAGTCTCATCCACTCATTCTAAATCATTGCCGAAATAAATTTCAGGAATTAAAATAGAAATCCTCCCGAGCGGAGTCACCAAAAACTGTAGGGAATATTTCAAGCATTATCCCTAGCTTGAACCCAACTGTGATCATACACTAAAGTACGGTGGCATCCAAAGGGAAAGAAGATAGAGCAAAAGAGTCGCCAACAAGTTTTAGGAACTTGTAAACCGTTCACGAGGTGAAGGTTACACCCCTTGATCCAGGAGATCGTCAACTCCAATAGGTCTGGAACCATGACTTGTAGTTCAGGGATGAAGAGACAAATCCAACCTAAATGAGATTGAACCTGCTCTAATAATAGGCCTCTACTTTATTCTGCTCGTATTCATGTGCACTTTTTGACTAACATGCAATCAATAGGATTATCCCTAAACCTGTTTAACTATGTTGGTTGAATATTAAAGGACAAATAAAAGTATTATTTGTGATCACTTGAATTATAATCAAATTAACCCTAAACAAGATTATTAATTATCTTATTAAGCATGAATACAAGTACTAATTCCCTTTAAACATGCATAAAAGGTGTGATCAAGCAATAACAATAAATATATATATCAAGCAACATAATAGTCATAATAATCATGATAATAATCATAATTAAAATAATCATGTTAAAGCATAATAATAGCAAGACCCTAGGCATGATACTAACAAGATAAATAACAAACCCTAGCATGTCACTTAACTAGGTGCTTCTTGGTCTTGTGAATGCGGAATTTTGTATGTAAAAAAAGGGTTTGTTTAGAAAAGAGAGAGAGCGAGAAAGAATAAGCTTTAGCTTAGAGAGAGTTGTTGCGAATTAGAGAGTTGTTGAGAATTGTTGATGAAAAACGGATATTTTACTCGAGGTTCTGTCCTTAAGCCAAGGCGTGAAAGGTAGAACTGTTTGAGGGTTTGGCCCCAAAATCAACTTTATTTCATTTAATTTAATTTAGTTATTGTTTTATTTATTCCTTGAAGTTACTAACTCGTTTATTATTTTGTAGTTGCAAACAAACGGAATCAAAGTAAGGATCACGTTCCTTTTATTTTTATTATTTTTCTAACGGTTTTATGTTGTTGGAATTGTGATTAAATTGGTTTTAATATTAATGTTGTTCTATTATTTTTTTTATGATCACCATATTGCATGTTAAAGGGAATATGTAATTGAAAATCACGCCTAATAAGATAATTTGGACAACCGGTTTAGGATCCTTTTAATCTTATTATTAATTGAAGTGATCACAATATTTTAGAATTATGTGTGCATTAATATTAAACCAATTTAGTTAAATAATAGTTTGGAGCAAATTGAATTATTGTTTGTACGCCTTTGAGATCACAGGAATGCTTTTCACTATAAGAATCGAGTAGAGGCCAATACGGGCGAATGTGACTCCATGACTCACTTCGTACCATCATCCCCGATCCTCCTTTCGTGGTTCCGAACCATATGGAGTTAGTAATCTCATGGATTATGAATGGGGTGTAACCTTCACGGGTCAATCGTTGTTGCCTTCATTGTCCCTTTATCGTGGTTGCCTTTTATGATCCGTGAACGGTTTACAAGTTCCTTAAAAACTTGTTGGCGGCTCCCTACTTTATTTGTCCCTAATCGTTGTCCCTAATCGTAATGTCAATTCCCACTTCCTATGAGTGCCAAGCATATTCACAACATGCTTTTTAACGTAGGCGCACTTCAAACGACGCCTACACTTAGCTTCATGACCTGAGCAATGGTCATTGTTTCTCGCATCGCATAATGTGCTGAGTAACATTTATATATCAATCATTTTTAATCATACAAAGCATATCATGCTTAGCTTCTTGACCTAAGCAACATTCATTATGCAATACTCAATAATCACTTCATCTATATACGTGCTTAGCTTCCAGACCTAAGTGACGTTCAAGATCGTTTATTTACACCATATATGATGCTTAGCTCCATGACCTAAGTTCATTCATCTATCGTGTCACATGATGTAAAATTCCTTAGCCTCCTAGTCTAAGAACACGCATCATGCATACATTATCTTCAAGAAAAGCAATTCAATCCATGCGATTTATTTCGTCTTGCTCAATGAGGATGTTCAAAACTTCTTCCCTTTTTCATGTCTTTTCTTTTGGGGAAGTTCAAAAAAAATTTTAAAATTTTTATCAAGGGAAGTTCGAAAACAAAACTTCATTTTTCACGTCTTTTTTTTTCGGGAGAAAGTCTGTATCTTCCACTCATCTCATGACAAAAATGACGGAAAAATTTTGCTTTTGCATTTTTTGTTGCTTGTGTCTGCACACATACACCATACACACACACACAAGCATAATTTATACACATGTCATGTCGTGACAAGTCAAACTTGGTCAAGTAAGTTGGTTAAGTCATTCACGGTCTATATGAGTCCTTTGGCAAATTTTATTTTGCAAGTCTCAATTACAGCCCACATTCGGGGACAAGCGAACCATCTACAGCCCACGTCCGGGGACAAGCGGACCATCTACAGCCCACGTCCGGGGACAAGCGGACCATCTACAGCCCACGTTCAGGGACAAGCAAACCAATTACATCGCACGATCTAGGACAAGCGAACCATTTAAAGCCCACGTTCAGGGACAAGCGAACCAACTACATTCCACGTCCGGGGACAAGCGGACCATCTACATCCCACGTTCGGGGACAAGCGAACCATCTACAGCCCACGTTCGGGGACAAGCGAACCATCTGTCGACTTTCCTCAAGCATGGAAAGTATTATCCGGTGGATTTCTTCTAGTATAAAAAACCGCCAAATTCATATGTCGACTTTCCTTAAGCATGGAAAGTATCATCAGGTAGATTTCCTCAAGCATAGAAAGCTACCAAACTCGTTAGTCGACTTTTCTCAGGCATGGAAAGCATTTTAACAAACGTCATCCGGTCGATTCCTTCAAGCATAGGAAAATAACAAACTCATTTGTCACCGATACACTGGTGTCAGATAAGCGTTCTATCCCTTTACTCTTTTATCTGTGGAATTAATGTTTTTTTGCAGGTATCGGCGTATACAAAGCGATTTAGGAGCGCATAACGTCTTAAATAATTCTCCTTCCCTATCGACTACTTTGACTATCGTTTTTGAAACTGACGTTTCTACAAACTCAACCAAAGTGGGGGCTTCGGTAGACACCTAAAAATGTCTCCCCAAAACCAAACCTGATGATAAACAACCTTTCACCGCCCTTATTGGTCGAGTTGAGTATTCTTGGAGTGCTTAAATCCTTATTTCCATTTCATAAACCAACCCAACTTCTAGCCCATTTCCCCAAACCATAACTTATTTTTCTCTTTTCGTGCCTTTAAACCCAAAATAATTCATTTCGTGTCCTTTTTATAAAAACGTTTAATCCAGTTAATTTTGGTCCAGAATCTGGTTCCAATGATTAAATATTTGGATGGGGTTTTAAAAGATCTTTCCAACGATATATTATAATCTCAAATCCGACTTATAACGAATAAGTTATGGCCAAAATATTAAACTGAGCCCAAACCAAACCTAAGTCCACCTTACCGACGACCCAATAATCATGTGGAGGGTCCAAATTATTTAATCCCATTCCTAAACCAATTAGGATTAATTAGAATCTTCTATAAGTTTCTAAAAGATCTTAATTATCCTTTTTGAAAAGATAAGATTAAAGAGTTTGAAGTTGAATAAAACTTTTCTTTTTGAAAATCCTATTTCTATCCGAATTGAAAGACGTTCAAAGATAGTTAGATATAATTTTCATGTCTCATATTTTTTATCCAAATTTTATATGGTTGGATAGCCCTAGAAATTATCTTTCCAATGATATATTATAATATCAATTCCAAGTTATAACGAAAAAGATATGAATAAAATATAAAACTCTATATAAATATGACACCATCCCACTATTTCGTCCATTTCTTTTATTCTACAAATGATTTTAATCTGATTGCAATTGGGTTAGAAATTAGACTTCGACAAATTTATAAAGAAATATTATTTATCTTATTCCAAATTCTGGATCAAAAGATATGATAAAAACAAAAACCGTAAAAACTGCAGTCTATCGAGTTTTATTCCGATTTAATTCGCATCTTATCTTGTTTTTTCGACCCTTCTTTTTGCTCTTTAAATAGAGGTCATATCTCCCCTTTTTCAATCATCAACAATCTTGATCACAAAATAATTCTCTTCTCCCTCTGTAGCCTAAATACTAGCCATCCTATTCTCTCAAAATACTTCCCTTAAGCACTCCAAGGAGTTCATACTTAACCAGAGGTTCCGTCCTTAAATCAAGGCGCGAAAGGTATAATTAACTGAGGGTTTGGACCAAATCAAATCTAATTTTTATTTAATTTAATTGTTTATATTTGATTTATATTTTTTTTATTGAAGTTACACAGTTTATTCATGATGAAGCAATTCAAGGAAACGCGGAAAGTGAGTAATTGATTCACTTAATTACTCTTTTTTTTATTCTTATTGCTAGCATCATGATTAGGTTATTTTTATTTGATTTGACTAACGCTATTATTGTTGAATTGCTTCCAATATTAATGTTTATTCTATTATTAATTATTGATCACCATATTGCATGTTTAAAGGGAATATGTAATTGAAAATCACGCCTAATAAGATAATTTAGGCAACCGGTTTAGGTTCCTTTTTAATCTTGTTATTAATTCAAGTGATCACTAATATTTTAGAATTATATTGTAGGGAATGAATATTTCAAGCGTTATCCCTATCTTAAACCCCACTGTGATCATACACTAAAGTACGGTGGCGTCCAAAGGGAAAGAAGATAGAGCAAAAGAGTCGCCAACAAGTTTTAGGAACTTGTAAACCGTTCACGAGGTGAAGGTTACACCCCTTAACGATTCAGGAGATCGTCAACTCCAATAGGTCTAGAACCATGACTGGTAGTTCGGGGATGAAGGTACAAATCCAACCTAAAAGAAATTGAACCTGCCCTAATAATAGGCCTCTACTTTATTCTGATCGTATTCATGTGCGCTTTCTGACTAACATGCAAGCAATATGATTAACCCTAAACCTGTTTAATCTTTGATGGATGAATATTAATGCACAAATAAAACTATTATTAGCGATCACTTGAATTATAATCAAATTAACCCTAAACAAGATTATCAATTATCTTATTAAGCGTGATGACAAGTACCAATTCCCTTTAAACATGCATAAAAGGTGTGATCAAGCGATAACAATAATTATCAAGAAACATAATAATAATCATAACAATTATAATTATAATCATCAAAATAATAAGCACAATTAAAATAATCATGTTAAAGCATAATAATAATAGCAAGATCCTAGACATGATACTAACAAGATTAATAACAAACCCTAGCATGTCACTAAACAATAAAAATCAAATATATAACCCTAACATGATACTAGCATGAATATTAGGAAGAAAACAGGAAGCATCGCAGGAATCAAAATAAGCATATTTGATATTATAAGCTTTTCCCTACACATAATACTAAGAATCATTGTTGTCATTCAAAACATCAAACATCCTAACATGATACTAGGAATCATAATAACAACTTAGACATGATTTCTATATCATAATATCAATGCAAACAATTAAAACACTTACTTTGATGCCTCGTACCTCTTTCTAATAGCAAAATACACGCGTTAGTAACTTCAAGGAAAATATTAAACAATTAAATTAAATAATAATTGAAAGAGAGATTTGGGACCAAATCCTTAGAAATTAAAACCTTACACGTCTAGGGCGAAGGTAACTTCGAATTATGCTAGATTTTTCTAGATCTAATGTATGAGGGATTGTGTTTGTAAAAGGCTAGTCTAGAAAAGAGGGAGAAAGAATCAAGAAATTCTTGATGAGAGTTAGTGATTATTGATGAGAATTGATGATTTAAAACGGAGTTTTTAGGAGGCTATTTATAGAGAAAATCAGCCAAAAAGATAGAAAATCGAACAAGAGTTTCAACGAGAATAAAACTCGATTAGCGCCAAACGCTGGTCATTAGCGCCAGGCGCTAAAGGTTAGCGGCAGCGCCAAGTCTTAGCGCCAGGCGCTAATGCTTAGCGTCAGGAGCTAATAATCAGTTTCACGCGTTTTTGTTTTTATCATATCTTTTGATCCGGAAGTCCAAATAAGGCATATAATATATCGTTGGAAAGTTCTTGAAGTCTGATTTCCATCCCAATTAAAATCAGATAAAAATATTTTGTAGATAAAAAGATATGGACGAAATAGTGGAAGGGTGTCAGTTTTGGATAGAGTTTCATATCTAATTCAAATCTTTTTCGTTATAGCTCGGATTTAATATTATAATAAGTCATTGCAAATATAATTTCAAGATCTATCCAACCATATAAAATTTGGATAAATATTATGAGTCAGGAAAATAAAATCTGACTGTCTTTGAACATCTTTAAATTCGAATAGACTTAGGATTAAAAAAAAAAAGAAAAGTTTTTATTTAACTCAAATTCTTTAATCTTATCTTTTCAAAAGGGATAATTAAGATCGTTTAGAAATTTATGGAAGCTTCTAATTAATCCTAATTATTTTAGGAATAGGATTAAACCTTTGGACCATCCACATGATCATTGGGTCGTAGGTAAAAACCGGTTTAGGCCCAGTTTAGTATTTTGGCCATAACTTCCTCATTATTCATCGAAATTGGGCTTATAATATATCGTTGGAAAGGTCTTTTCAAGCCCCATCCAACTACACTATTATTGGACCCATATAACGGACCAAACTAAACTGGAATGTACGTTTTTCAAAAATAAGGTAAGAAAAGAAATATTTTCAAAAACATAAAGAAGAGATATTTTAATAAAAACATCCGCATCACTAGAATTTTCACACTTTCGCTTTGTTCGATAATCAAATCACGTGAAAGGTATTCATCACGGGGTTTGGTTTTGGGGAGACACATTTGAGTGTCTACAGAAGCCCCCACTTTTACTGAGTTTGGAGAAACGCAAGTTTCGAAAACAAAAGTCAAAGTAGCGATAGGGACGGAGAATGATTCAGAACGTTCTGCGATCCTAAATCATTCTTGTAACTCCGATACCTGCAAAATATCATTAGTTAAAACAGATAAAAGAGTTAAGAAACGCGTATCTTGCACCGTCAAGCACACGTCTCTGTAAGTAGTCGATTTGTTGTGACGATCTTCCGCAAGCTAGAGAATACCGCCTGAAGACTGCTACGCATATAACTGCCTCCATTTTCCGATGTGATAGTCTTCGAAAAGATCACTACTTGTTGATCCTTAATGCTGCAATGCTAGTACGTCGGCACTTTGCTGCTTGTGAACCAGTGTGTCGGTGCTTTTGTTGTGATGACAATCCTCTTTTCTTTGGGAATCGTTGCCAACATAACTCTTGTATGATGTATGACAATCCGATTTAGGGAAAGTTGTCAATGCTTTGTAACAATCCGTCATTGGAAATGTTGCTATGATGAAGCAACAATCCGTATCTCGTAAAATTTTCCAAAATCAAATTTTTGGGAAAAGTTGCCAATGCTTTGTAACAATCTGTCATAAGAATTTTGCTACGATCGACAATCCACATCTTGGAATATAACTCTTGAAAGCAATCCACCTTGGAAATTTGCCAACGCTATGCGACAATCCTTTTAGGAAAATATTGCCATAATTGACAATCCGTGTCTTGGAACATTTGCCAAAAAAAGAGTCGATCGACAATCCACTTCGGGAAATTTGCCACTTGCTGAAATGAATGACAATCCATGTTGAGGAACTTTTGCCGAAATTTATGATGAATAGAGTCCTACAACAATCCTTTGGGAAATTTTTCCATAGGGAACTGGGTGTATGACAATCCAAACTCGGAAAACTTGCCAGCGATGACAATCCGAACTTGGAAAAAATTGCCAATAAGAGAAGGAGCACAACAATCCACGCTTGGAAACTTTGCCAGAGATGACAATCCAATCTTGGAAAAATTGTCGTTGAAGAAGAATGTGCGACAATCCGTATTTGGAAATATTGTCCTTTAAGTGCTTGCTTTTAAACCGATACGTTGGTGCTTGTAATGAGCCAGTGTTTTAGGCGCTTAAGCTAAGTGAGACGATTTTTTGTCAGGTCAATCACTTACTACAATTGTAATCGAGCCGACTAATAATCATGTCAATTTGCTTATAGGGGCTAACTGGTGTACCAAGGAACCCGAAATTGCTGTATGAAGTCAAAATAACTGTTCTGAGAGGCTTCGAGCTCTGTCGCTGCTGAAATATCGTTGGCGCCAAGAATTGGCTCTGTCGCCAGATGCTGAGATCTAGCGCTAGGCGTTGAAATCTGTTGCTAAACGCCGGATGCTGTTGTCTGGCGCCGGAGTCGGGTCTTCCCTATTCTGCTCTTGTTGCCGCTGTTGCTCGGTTTCGCTTCGAACTTTGAACTTGGTCGTTTCCAAATCCGCTCAAGTCTTTTGTAAATTAAAGCTCTTCATCTCTAATTTACCGATCCATGTAACTCCTCTTATCTTGGAGGAATCTCCTATGTCATATACGCGGTTTTTTCAAAAAAAAATCCGGGAATGTCCTCGCTTGCTGGGATGCACCTGCATTTATATCTTTGACCATAAGACTTTGCTTATCTTTCTTTAGGGTTGACCTAAGACTTAGTGTTGCTTGACTCATTGACTTGACATGACTCAAGGTATAAACTTGACTCGACTCAAAGTGTTTGACACATGTGTTAGACTCAAATAATGGTGATATGACACGACATGACTCAATGTGTACATGACTCGTATGTGCATGGTAATGTGATCGTGCGACTCGAAAAATGCAAAAAGGCACAAATTTTCTGTCATTTTTGTGGAGGGTACCGACTTTCTCCCGAAAAAGAAAGACACGAAAAAGAATCAAAGTGTTTGAGAAGGTGCATGTTGAAGGAGCTTAGTCAAATGTTGTTTGATACTATCTCTCAAGGTGCAAGGATTAATACATCCTAGGCTATCTCAATAGTTTACTCAGTGATGAAAGTATTTGGGTAACTTAGGCATGGAGGCTAAGCACTCTATACTTCGATGCAATGATGATTATGATTGATGAGTGATTTTGATATGACAATACATGCTTCAACGTTGTGTTAAGATTTCATGACAAAGGGTTCCTAAGGGAAGGTATATTTGGTCATATATCTGTGATGTGTGTGAAAGTGACACTAAAGTTAGGCCGCAAAGGATAAGTGTGTGGAGAAAATATTATTTTTAGAAGAGTCAAATAATGGTGACTCTTAGGCTAGGTAAGCTAATGATGTAAGGATCAAGCCCCCAAGTCTAACTCTAAGTGAATAGGGATGAGCACAGGGGATCCCTCGATATGATCATGATGTGAGTGTGTGAATATGAATGTGTGTTTATTATGGCCGCACCTCGATGTGAGGTTGCCTACGTATCCGTTAGGAATCAGGCCGAACGTAGCTATAGCCAAACCTCAAAAAGGGCTTTTTAAGGGTTGTAACGTGGTTAGGCTAAAGGTTGAAGAAGAAGGGGATAAAAGGCTCAAGACCCTAGATAAGCCCCCAAGGTGTGCAACTTTGCTTTTGAATATTTGTATTTTTATGCTTGAGTTTCTACTCTTTTTTAGCTCTCTTTTCTTTTTTTTTTTTTTTTTTTTTTTTTTTTTTTTTTTTTTTTTTGCTTTAGTTTTATTTTATTTTTATAAGTGTGGGAAATTCCGATCATGCAGTCTATCACTCACTTGGCATTCATGTTTCTCTGGCACGGTACCGAGCACTCGATAAGAGACGCAAGCTGAGACGTGTTCTTATCATAGATATTTTCATATCAAAGAAATTGGAACACTTACCCTTTTGTACACTTTATTTATTTATTTATTTTTCTATTTTTGCTATTTTAATCTTTTGAAGTCACTCAAGCTTTTTTTTTTTTTAAATTGCATAAGTTGCACATAATCCCATCCCAAAGTTAGGTAGATACGGTTTGATAAAATGAAGGGTCTATCGTTAGACGAGGCTCAAAGTGGTTTACCAAAACAGGATGTATAATTGAAGGGTGAAAGGTGATATGATGTGGCTACAAGGGGTGCCTCAAATCATTGGTATACCTTGTGCTTAGTTTGACATGGATTTTTTTATATTTTTTATTTATTTTTTAATTTTTTTAATTTATATTTTTTTTAATGCAGTGTAATGAAATGATCATATGCAAGGAAATAAATACTCATTTTATTAAAAGGGAAAAAGAAAGATTATACAAAATTAATCTAAGGGAAAAGAAAGGTGTCTATGCTAGAATTATTGGGGGAAAGGGTAAATAAAAAAAAGAAATAGAAAAAAGAGGTCATGAAATCTCGTCGTTGAAGCTCACCTCTGTCTTGTTTCGTTTGCTTCATCATCACCCAGTCTTCTCGTTAGCTAGAGGCGATGGGATCTTATTTGCTTCTATGAGATCTTGAATGAGATTTTGAAACCTGTAGCATTAATCAGTAGTATGACCGCGTCCTCGATGGTACTTGCAATAAGTGTTAGGATTCCATCTCGAAGATCGATTTTCTGGCGTTGGATCCTCGGTAGGGCTAATAGGTTTGATTAACCCTCGATCATAGAGACGATTGAAAGCAGCATCATAGGTCATTCCAATGGGTGTGAAATCTCTCCTGGGTTTCTTTTTGTATCCTTTATTATCCATAGCAAAGACAACGTTATGGTCAAAGGTACTAACATTGTTACTAGAGTGGGCGTTTTCGGAAGAAGAAGGGTTTTCGTTCTTCTTTCCTTTCCAGCCACCATGGTTACTATTGTTAGTAGCTTTTTGCTTTGCAAGGTCATCTTCGATTTCGATACCTATGTCATAGACGACTTTGAAAGTATTCAAGTTGTGTTGATATTTTAAGTGCTTTGAATACTTTTCTTGGAGATTCTTGATAAACATCCTCACAGACTCTTTTTCGGTGGGCACCTCAATCATCTTAGCGGAAGTTTCCCTCCACTTATTGAAGAAAGAAGTAAAGCCTTCATTCTCTTTTTGTCTTAGCACCTCGAGCTGTCTATAATCGGTTTCGACTTGAATATTACACTTATATATATTAATGAAAGCGTTTATTATTGACTCCCAAGTAGAGGTTCTCTCTTTGTCAAGGGAAAAGAACCATTGTCTGCTAATGGTTTCAAGAGATAGAGAAAATATAGAGGGAAACACTTTCTTATCAATGCCCTTAATACTCATTGTTGTTTCAAAAGCTCTTAGATGAAAATAAGGTTTGTCAGTTGCCTTGAATTTCAGGATGTTGTTGGCATTGAATTTCTGCGGAAGAAGCTCCTTGTCCACCGAGACCCCTTATGAACTAACGCCTTGAAATTTGTAGTCACTAGATAGCTTACTCAAGCTCTCTTGCATGAGGTCCATCTGTTGTTGCTTCATAGGGTCATTGATTTTGAGGGTTAAAACCTTCAATGCCTCAGTCACGGTAGTCAATTGATTCTTAAGTTCGTTGACTTCTTCTTAAGTTGCCATTATCTTTTTAGCTTTCCTCTTTTGACGAATCGGTTTATCAAAAAGTAAGACTTGAATAAAGGTGTTGTCCTTGATTAATCGTCCTTCTCTCCTTGACCAAGTACTGTGGAAGGGGAAATTAAGGATATTCTTTATTAATTATTTGACTCAAGCTCTATTCAACATGCATAGATGGAAGAAGGCAAGAAGAATGAAGGTTGTGATGTGAAGAAAGATGATGTAGATGGGGGGATATGAAGAAATTAGGAATAGACTGTACCCTCAACTTAAATGACGGAAAAAACCGACTCATGAATGAACCTTAAACATGGTCATGGTGACATATACAAAGTGTGTGTTAAACTAGTGAGTGTAGGTGACATGTTAAGACTCGTGTCATGACCATGTGACTAGACTCAAGCAAAGACTAAGTTAAGACTTCACGTATATGCATTAAACTGGACAGGCTGTGGTATTTTAGTCATAACTTTTTATCTATAACTCTTATTGGGATGAAATCAACGTCAAATTAAAAATAAAACTCGGGGCTACAGATCCATAGGCTGTACGAATCGTAGTTCTTCCTAGAACTCCGGCTATGACCAAAACAAGTTGACGTTTGTGCAGTATACGGGAATAAAAATCCGGGTTGACTTAAAGGGACTATGACTCGATTTTAGGTATATATTTTTTTTAGCTCAATTAATAAAAAAAAGTCCTTTAGTCATTAATTAGTTTATTTAGGCTTAATCACAAGTCAAACAAACGGTTAGTTTAGTCACATAATAAGTATGCACAAGTAAGAGATGCACAAGTAGTCAAGTAGTCACAACATGATGCAATGAGTTTGCAACCTAACCATGGCTCTAGTTCTCTAAAGTTCGGGATATGGGTTAGTCAAAGAGGGTCCATGGTTGATTGTCCAGATGCACCGCGCGAAAGCCTAACCGTGAAGGGTCGGCGCGAGTGGATGGGACACCGCAAGTTTAGAAAAACTTGCTTCCATGGTTTGGTGAATTCGACATTCTCGGATGTACCCTTTGTTGCTCAGAGCGTTCAATCAGGTAGATAGAGCATGAATTCCCAGAGGGTTATGTCCATATGTAGAACACATATGGGTTTCAGAAAAGTGAGAAAAACTCAATCAGGAAGTAAGATCGAGCAAACAGTGCTAAAAACTGGTCGAAATTAGAACGTATATTTCTGGCTCGGTATTGGATGAACTTGACGCCAGCAAACAGAGGCCAGCGCCACTTTTTGGCTTTAGCGCCTGGCGACAAAAGTTGTTGCCTGGCGCTAACGTCAAATGTTGGCGCTAATCTTTGTTCGCTGACGCTAGTTCCTACATGCCTCAGCAGCTTTCTGTGCTCGATAAAATTTTCCAATTTCGCGCAGCATTATTTCGATTTTAGTTGTGAAAGATATTCCTAAAATTTGCTACGTGTAAAAAATCCTATGTTTTAACTCATTACGGATGGTCTTTCCAATGAGATCTTTTTTATGCATATGACAATAATGTTAATCAAAATTACGCACATGAAATACTTAGAACTTTTCGAGTCTCATCCACTCATTCGAAATCATTGCCGAAATAAATTTCAGGAATTAAAATAGAAATCCTCCTCAGTGGAGTCGCTAAAAAACTATAGGGAGTATTTCAAGCTCTATCCCTAGCTTCAACCCCACTGTGATCATACACTAAAGTACGGTGGCGTCCAAAGGGAAAGAAGATAGAGCAAAAGAGTCGCCAACAAGTTTAAGGAACTTGTAAACCGTTCACGAGGTGAAGGTTACACCCCTTAACGATCCAGGAGATCGTCAACTCCAATAGGTCTGGAACCATGACTGGTAGTTCAGGGATGAAGGCACAAATCCAACCTAAAAGAAATTGAACCTGCCCTAATAATAGGCCTCTACACTATTCAGATCGTATTCATGTGCGCTTTCTGACTAACATGCAATCAATAGGATTAACCCTAAACATGTTTAATCTATGTTGGTTGAATATTAATGCACAAATAAAACTATTATTGACGATCACTTGAATTATAATCAAATTAACCCTAAACAAGGTTATCAATTATCTTATTAAGCGTGATAACAAGTACCAATTCCCTTTAAATATGCATAAAAGGTGTGATCAAGCAATAACAATAATTGTCAAGCAACATAATAATAATCATAACAATTATAATTACAATCATCAAATAATAAGCATAATTAAAATAATCATGTTAAAGCATAATAATAATAGCAAGATCCTAGGCATGATACTAACAAGATTAATAACAAACCCTAACATGTCACTAAACAATAAAGATCAAATATATAACCCTAACGTGATACTACCATGAATATTAGGAAGAAAATAGGAAGCATCGCAGGAATCATAATAAGCATATTTGATATTATAACCTTTTCACTAAACATAATACTAAGAATCATTGTTGTCATTCAAAACATCAAGCATCCTAACATGATCCTAGCAATCATAATAACAACTTAGACATGATTTCTATATCATAATATCAATGGAAACAATTAAAACACTTACTTTGATGCCTCGTACCTCTTTCTAATAACAAAATACACGCATTAGTAACTTCAAGGAAAATATAAAACAATTAAATTAAATAATAATTGAAAGAGAGATTTGGGACCAAACCCTCAGAAATTAAAATCTTTCACGTCTAGGGCGAAGGTAACTTCGAATTATGCTAGGTGTGTCTAGATCTAATGTATGAGGAATTGTGTTTGTAAAACGCTAGGCTAGAAAAGAGGGAGAAAGAATCAAGAAATTCTTTATGGGAGTTAGTGATTATTGATGAGAATGGATGATTTAAAACGGAGTTTTTAGGAGGATATTTATAGAGAAAATCAGCCAAAAAGATAGAAAATCAAACCAGAGTTTCAACTAGAATAAAACTCGATTAGCACAAAACTCTGGTAATTTAGCGCCAGGCGCCAAGTCTTAGCGCCAGGCGCTAATGCTTAGCATCAGGTGCTAATAATCAGTTTCACGCGTTTTTATTTTTATCATATCTTTTGATCTGGAAGTCCAAAAAAGGCATTTAATATGTCGTTGGAAAGCTCTTGAAGACTAATTTCCAACCCAATTAAAATCAAATAAAAATCTTTTGTAGATAAAAAGATATGGACGAAATAGTGGAAGGCTGTCAGTTTTTGATAGAGTTTCATATCTTTTTCGTTATAGCTCGGATTTAATATTATAATATATCGTTGGAAATATAATTTCAAGATCTATCCAACCATATAAAATTTGGATAAATATTATGAGGCACAAAATTAAAATCTGACTGTCTTTGAATATCTTTGAATTCGAATAGAATTAGGATTTAAAAAAAGGAAAGTTTTTATTTAACTCAAATTCTTTAATCTTATGTTTTCAAAAGGGATAATTAAGATCTTTTAGAAATTTATGGAAGCTTCTAATTAATTCTAATTATTTTAGGAATAGGATTAAACCTTTTGACCCTCCACATGATCATTGGGTCGTAGGTAAAAACCGGTTTGGGCCCAGTTTAGTATTTTCGCCATAACTTCCTCATTATTCATCGGAATTGGGCTTATAATATATCGTTGGAAGGTCTTTTCCAGCCCCATCCACTTACACTATTATTGGACCCATATAACGGACCAAACTAAACTAGAATGTACGTTTTTCAAAAATAAGGTAAGAAAAGAAATATTTTTAAAAACTGAAAGAAGAGATATTTTAATAAAAACATTCTCATCACTAGACTTTTCACACTTTCTCTTTGTTCGATAATCAAATGACGTGAAAGGTATTCATCACTGGGTTTGGTTTTGGGGAGACACATTTGGGTGTCTACATATATGTTGCATTAATATTCAACCAATTTAGCTTAATAATAGTTTGGAGCAAATTAAATATTTTGTTTGTATGCCTTTGAGATTGCAGGAATCACTTTTCACTATAAGAATCGAGTAGAGGCTAATACGGGCGAATGGGACTCCATGACTCACTTCGTACCATCATCCCTGATCCTCCTTTCGTGGTTCCGAACCATATGGAGTTAGTAATCTCATGGATTATGAATAGGGTGTAACCTTCACGGGTCAATCGTTGTTGCCTATCGTTGTCCCTTTATCGTGGTTGCCTTTTATAATCCGTGAACGGTTTACAAGTTCCTTAAAAACTTGTTGGCGACACCGTACTTTCTGATGATTTTTCATGTGGTTGTGTTTATAGATCGATCTCCGTCCTTGGAGTTTGATCGTTGGAGTCCCTGAGGCTGTCCGGTTTGGTATGATTTGTTGCCGTTTCCGGGCCCTTTATCAGGGACTTCCAGTCTTCCAAAGGACAGACGCTTGGTGGTTAGGCGAACGTGTGCTTTGGCAGTCTGCATTTGAGGAGCCCAGGGTTCCTATGGATCCTCTAATCCAGATGTTACATCCGGATTTGCTGTCTATTAAGGATCGAGCTCAGGCGATCCTAGGTTATCCAGCGGAGCAGCTGGTGGTGCCAGATGCATCGTATCCGACTTTCATTGGATCCAGGCTAACTCCTTTCCCAGATTTTGTTCCGGTTAGTACTTTAACTTTCTTTTGTTATTTATATTTATTTTTTTGGAACCTTGACCCTTTTATTTTTTTTATTTTTATTTTATTTTAGGAAATTTTTGAAAATAACACCACATATTTTGAAAAAAATGGACTATAACACCGCCTTTTTTCGAATTTTTATTATAACACCATCTAATAAAATTAAATTATGATATCACCACAAGAAAACAGATTCTGTGACGAAAATTCTGTGTGGGTCCCACAGGTTAGCTTACCCTCCAAATTTTTGAGTTCATGAATTCGATTTTCTCTCTCCCTATTTCATTACTCCCTCTTCCTCATTCATTACTCAACTACTCCCTCATTTATTTCTCAATGATAAAGATTCAACCACAAAAGTGCGAATTAGAATCAAACCCTAGGATAATTTGTGGTTGGGAGAGTGAATTGCAAGGAGAGGTGTTAGTGTTTGAGCGAAACAACTCAACCATTTTTGTCAGCCATTTTCTACCTACATAAAGCTTGTACTTTTCTAGGTTTCTAACAGCGACAGGAAGAAGAATGTGAAAGAGGTACCACATGAAACTTGTATTTTACTTTGAATTTACTTTTGGTGTCAATTTTGCAATATTAATGTTCAGATTAGGGCTAATTTGGGGAAAAATGTTGCTGACTATAAAATAGTCAAACTTTTGTTTGAATTACTGTGAATTATGGGTAATTAGGGTTTAATTGGGTAATTTTGTTTAGTTAGTGCTTCATTTAACTTAATTGTGTGATTTTGTGTAATTGATAGTTTGTTGCATAGTTATTTGTACTTTACTTTAATTGAAAATTGATGTAAATCTAAATTGTTAATTATGTTTTAATTAGCGTTTGCTTTGTGGTTGTGCAATTGGGATATAATATGCTAACTTATGTTCCCTTTTGGTAGTTGTGTTGACTGTTTTTGCTTTTCTTTATTGTCTAGATAATGGCCACAACAGATGGTGGTTGATATTGTTTTTAGAGTAGGGGGTGCTTTTGTTCCCAAGAGAGTGCACAAAAAAAAGAGTTTAATTGTCTACTGTGGTGGGTTGTGTTATTGGAGGAGGGGTGTGAAAGTTAATAAGCTTGATGTGCCTTACATTAGGGAAGCTGCAATTCATGGTTTTGTCAACTTTAGTGTCAATGTGCCTACTCTTTACAGCTATTGGTATGGGGAAAAAGGAAAAACCTTCAATACTGGGAAAAGGGAAATAGTCAAAGAAGATGAAATTAGGGGACATTTACAAACAGTTAATGGGCAAGGGTATGTTGAAGTGTTTGTGTCTTCAGATGAATCAGTGAGGCCCAATATTCCTGAGGCCCAACAGACTCGAAAGAAGGCTGTATTACCAAAGGGGAAGAGTGCATGTGAGAGTTTGCAGTTTAAGAGAAGCCCTAGAGTACATAAGACTAATTTACAGGAAAGGCAAAGGGAACAGAGCTCACCCAAACTGAGATCTACATTGCCTCCCACAAACAAGGGAAAAGGGAAAGTAGATACTTGCAAAGGGTTGTCTGGAGCTTCTGGTAGTGGGAAGGATAAGGGGAAAGGGAAGCTAGTTCGGAAAGAATTGTTGTTTGAGAGTGATAATGATGATGACAGATCTGGAAGTGAGGAGTTTTCAAGTGATGACTGTAGTGAAGTTGACATAAATTGGGAACCAACTGAAGAGGAGTATGATGATGGTGATGAGCAGTGGTTTATACAAGATGCAGGGGTGATTCTTGTTGAGGTTGACAAGAAACTAACAAGGGGTTTACAGAAAGAAGGTAGGGGCCTTAGTGAGAACTTGGATGTTGCTGAGGTTCAGATTGAAGTAAAAGATGAAGGAGATTCTGATGAGTTAAGAAGTTTAGATGGTTCATCTGATTTAGAGGACCACAATCCTGTATTTAATGATAAGGTTGACTTCACCAAGGCTGTAAAACTGGTTCCAAAGTTGAAGTTCAAGGATGATGTTGTGTTTAGGAAAGCTTTAAGATTGCATGCCATTAAAAACAGGTATGAATACTACTTCTTACATAATGACAACACTAGGATCACTATTCAATGTAGGAATAGATGTGGCTATCAGTTTAGTGAAAAGACAAGTAGGATGCCCCTTTGTACATGTGTAGGGTGAGTTAGGTGCAATTTCAAGGTGTATGCTAGGAAAGTGCTTAGGCAAGAAACTTGGCAAATCAGAATTCTGAGATTAGAGCATAACTGTATGAGGAGAGAGGACAACTATAAGGTGACTTCAAAGTGGATTGCAGACAGGTATCTTAAGGACTTTAGGAGTAAACCTGGATGGAAGGTTAAGCAGATAAGGGACAAGATTCTCAATGATTTTGGAATTCAGGTCAGTTATTATAGAGCTTGGATAGCAAGGTGTAGAGCTAAGCTCATAATATATGGTTCAACAAGTGAACAATATGCTAGGGTCTGGGATTATGCTAGGGCAGTGATAAAGCATAATCCCAGACCACTAGCATCTTAATGGTTATCCTTGTGTTCATGCTTATGCATGTGTAATGGACCAGATATCAGATATTGAGCAGTTTGTTCACCCATACTACAGCATGAACACCTACAGGAAGGCTTATGAGCCCCCTATTCAGCCGATGCCAGGTCCTAAGCATTGGGACAGGGTGAATGTCAGAGAACCACTTCCACCAGCTGTTAAGATTCAACCAGGAAGACCTAAACTGAAAAAAAAGGAAGTTGGAGCAGGATGAAGGATCATCAAAAGGGGCCCATCAACAGAAGCCCAAGCATAGGAAGAACCAATGCAGAAAATGTGGTGGGTTTAGGCATTATGCAAAGACTTGCAAAGATGAAGCTGTTCCTAAGCCATCTGAACAAAAATCAGCAGGCAGGCCTCCCTTAAACTCACCTTGGGTAGTGGATCAAAGGAAGAAGAAGGAGGAAAGAGCTGCAAGGAAGGTAATACATTTTAGCTAGCACATGTTGTCTGATTTATGTTTATGTGCACATGTCTGCAGGCCAGTTATGTATTTTTTTTTAAACCTATGACAGAATGCCATTGGAGTTGGGCCAAACAGCATTGGCAACAGGACATTTCCACAAGAGAGGCCTGGATAGGAACCTTGGATCAAAAGGAAGGCTCCAGTATCACAACAACAATCCCAGGATGCAGCCCAAACAAGGCTTTCTTCTAGTAAGCCAACTGCAAGCAAAAAAGCCATCACCAGCGATGTTGGAGTACAAACCAGGAGGGTAAAGCTTCAAATGCTAACAAGCTTAATCTTACTCAGTGATTAATATGTAATCAACTTCATTTTGTATGACTGCAGACAATAATTTAGGTGATTTAGTGTTAGTTTGTTTAAGTCAGTAGGTTGTGGTGTTAGTTTTGAACAAATAACTTGATTTAAGTCTTTTGTATGCCTCTTTTGTTGCCAAACTTTGTGCAAATTGTGGCTTAATGGTCAATATAACTAATTTTGTGCAAATTGTTGTTTTGGCTGATTTATTGAAGTTGTTGATGTTATTTGAAACATTGCTCATTAATTCCAAAGATACATTGCAAACACTTCACCATTCATTACAAGAAAATGTGGATTCAACCCACTTCATTTACAGTACATAACAACCAGTGATCCCATTTCCATTGCATATTACTGAATACATTAGTAACCTACTCATACTACACCTACTTAAACATAAAAGACACTACACCTACAACAGCAATACAAATAATAACAACAGGCCGTAGTTTAAACTGTTGATCCATGCATCCCCTGCCCTCACCATCTTTGCTCATTCTCTTTCTAACACAGTTAAGGGCCTTACATTTTAGCTTCAAATTGTGAACCTCATTGACTAAGCACCTCATTTGGCCACTTAGATCTTCCACTTCCCTTTTGTAGTCACTAACTTCACCCTTAAACAGCTTCTTATCAAGCAACAAATTGTTGATAACCTTTGTTTTCCATGTTGTCCCATCAGGTTGATCAGCCCATTCGAAGGCTTTACACCACCTGCTCTCAGTCACTGGATCATAAAACTTGCAAGTTCTGAATTTTCTCCCAGAATTCTTCCTTGTCCAGCTTGTCAGCTTTTCTAAGGGAACACCACATTGACACTTCTTCTCTTTCAAAGGAGATGAGCTCATGAAAGACATCACCTGCAACAAATTACCATCCATTATAATCTAATTGACCTGAACAAAATATGGAATTACATATAATAGGACTCAGCCTCATACAGTTCCCGAAATAAAAAAACCTCCAATTCAGATATCGGACGAACCCTAACTTTAAACTTGGGTTGATATGGGTGCAATTCAAACAAGTTTAACTCCAATTATACATCCATTGCATGCTTAATCGAGTATATCAATGATAAAATTGCAAATAGCATTTCAGATTTCCATTAATGAAAATCAAAGTTCTACTCTTATTCAAAATCAATGTACATACCTTATTTCAGCACTCCCAGCCAAGATATCTTCAAGGAATGCTAATTAGTAGTGCTAAGATCAGTTTTGGTTAATTATTTTCTGCAATTCAAAAGATTCAAGGGTTTAATTTTTTTCACAATTGAAAAACATGAACGTTAATGACGATAATCGAAGATATGTATAAAGGTTTCCAAAAAGTATCCGTTGTAGTGGGCCCCATTAACATTTTCAATAGCGGAGTACTGTTTCTGGTGGTGATTTCATAATTTAATTTTATTAGATGGTGTTATAATAATAAATCGAAAAAAGGTGGTGTTATAGTCCATTTTTTTTCAAAACATGTGGTGTTATTTTCAAAAATTTCCTTTATTTTATTTATTTTTATTTATTTAATTTTTTTAGCGCGTTGAGCTAGGTGGTTGGGTGCCTCCTATAGTGGAGATCACGTATACCGATGTTGTTTGGTCGGTAATTCGTGAGATCCTTCAAGCAGCGGAGGGTGAGGAGGGGATACCGTTTGTTCTTGAGACGGTTGAGTCGGTATGTTCCTTATGCATATGTATTTATATATATTTTTCATATACATTTTTTGCTAACTGTCCTTGTATTTTGGAACAGGTTCCGCGACAAACTGTGTACGGCATGGTGAGGACTTTGCGCGCTTTCCGAGCTGCTTATCGGAGAGCCCTCATCACTTTGTCATGTCGTGATCATCGGATGGTCGCGGTAAGTTCATTATATATTTTTTTTAGCAAAGTTATCACACATTTTATGTATTAATTTTCGTTCGAATTTTGCAGGATGTGCAGCAGCCGTCTGGGAGTCGCCGAACATCCTAACCTCCTTTGTACACAATTTTTTTATTAGGAAACAGATGATATATTTTTTTTTGTACATATGACACGTTTTCTGTATATATATGTCATTTTCTTTTGTTTCCATGTGTACATTTTTTATTTTTTATCTTTTTTTTTTTTTACTATTTTTTTTATATAAAAATTATAAAAAAATTTCCCGAGGGAGGTAAGGAAGGAAAGAAGAAAAAAGGAAAGAAAAAAAGAAAAAAGTAAAGGAAAACAAAAAGAAAATAAGAAAAATAAGAAAATATCAAGGAAAAGGACACAAGGGTTAGTAAAAGGTAAGCGTATGATTTGTCTTAAGATCTCGTAAGATTCCGTCATTATGTAGTCCAAAATACGGAAATAATCCTAACTCACATGCCGCGACAAAGAAGACACGCGCAACAGGAGGAGTTGCGCGCGGCTATCGCGCTCATGTGAATAAGTTGCGCGCGACAAAGCAGATGCGCGCAACAGGAGGAGTAGCGCGCGCCAGCTGCTGGTGAACTTTCCTTCGAGCGAAAATTGCCAAAATTTTGCCTCTCTTGGGTCTATTTAAGCGTGGTTTTGTGTAGGCTTTTGAGTATCTCGCATTCATTCGTTTAGTAATATCATAAGAAACTAAAAAGAATTACTCTCTCTAAATTCTCTGTCTCATTTTTTTTTTTAGTTGAATAATGGTGAAAACCTTTGAACAACGTTTGAAGCAATCTGAGGACAAACTAGCTTTCAAAATTACAACCTAGTCCCTCTATTGAACTACATGCAACTAGTTAATTTTGATTTTCTTCATGTCGCCGTCAACCATTGGGACTATAACCACCATGTTTTTCTGTTTAAAGGGGACGATATTGTCCACTTCCTGGTGAGTTTCAAGCCTTGCAAGGCTTCCCTACAAATAATCTCCCTATGACCTATGCGCCTACCTTGTCGGATCCTAAACCTATATTCCAAAGATTTTTTGGTTTTGTCTGACAATGATATGACTAACATTGGAACTGAAGAAGGCATGAATTTGATCCAATTTATTGAACACTTCGTCGCCCCTCGTGACAACATGACTAAACAACGCTTTCAAATTCGTGCTTTATGTTATTGTCTTGTTGTTAATTGTTTTCTTAGGACAGGCAAAGAGTATGGAGATTATTCCATGGTGTCCATAGTAGAGCAAATAGAGGGATGTCATTCACCCGCTCCTTTGGCTTTGGCGGAAACCGTTCTATGCTTAAATTGCCTTAGAGGAGACCCTAACGAAAACGGTTTCATGAGAATTCCACTCCTATTACACGTACGTTTTTTTGGTCGTATTTCAGTGCAAGTTATGAAGTTGCGCTGGCATGACCAGCTCAATTTTTTGCGCTGCGCGTGGTTGGTGCGCGCAACTGATTTTGATGAGCGCACCACCTGCTTGTGTAAAATCGCAAACATTATTTTTTTCCCTTTTTGTTTTTAGATTTGGCTCTTGGAGCATTTGCGAATTGTTGATCAACCACAAAACCTTGAGGCTAATGGAGGAAGGACATTCCCTGGACGTCGAATTCTCTACATACATAAGAATGAAGAAGAATGGACGACGTTTTTCTGTCACGGGGTTCCTAACATAAGCTTTGTGATTCCTTGGTGGAACATAAGTAGTATGGTTGGAAATAGTCTTATTTTCCCTTATATTAGGCTTCTATGCCTATCTAGTACTACTTACATCTTTCCTTGCAGGGTAATGAGACAATATGGGATGAAAGAAATTATTCCCCCCGCAAGATTATGATGCCCCTAAAGATGTGACCTTTAAACCTGAACGAATTCCTCATTTAATGGAATATTGGTCAAGTTTTCCTAGATGGGTAGTACAAAATCCTACCGTGAGTATTGTATTGTCTTCCTTTTACAAAGCTTGGATGAATGGGCGGATAAAGGCGAATTAAACAAAGCTCAATCTCAACATCAAGCCGCCACGGCTCGCAGTCCACCTAAGACTTTGATGCATTCGGCCATCACTACTACTCCTAGTGGCCAAAACAAAGGAGTGAGAAGAAAATTAGACTTCTCATCTCCTAAGGCTCGTTCGAAGGAAACAAAAGGGAAAGCTCCCTCCAAACCCGCGCAACAAGGTGTGAAAATTAAAGAACCTTAATCAAATACTCGCAAGAAAGCTCCAATTGTTAAAGGAAAAGGAAAACAGGTTGCAAAGGCCCCAATCCCAAAATTGAAGAACAATGTTTGGGTGAAAAAGAAGAGTGTAGGGGAAAGCTCCAAGGCTTATGAAAATATTGCGATGGAAACTACTCCTCCGTCGTCCGTGACAATCGATGACATAGTAAACCTTAGAGTGTTACACAATTTTATCATTAGTTTAAGTTGAATAAAATGTAATCACTACTATGTTATTTACTAATTTTTTTTTTTTTTTTTTGCTTTTGTCATTTACTATCTAATTCAATAATGTCTCTCTTTTTTGGGTTTTGAATGAAATAAAAATGAGCTTTATATTTTTTTATTTTGATATGACCGAATCATAAAGATTGCCTACGTATTCGTAATACGAAATCAGGTCTTTGCGTAGTTCTTTGACAATTTTTTTTTATATTATTTTTTTCTTTAATCTCTTGAATAGAAATGAAATAAAAAAATTAATCAAACTTTGTTTTAAAAAAAATTTAAATCAAAGTTTAAGTTTTATTTTCCGAGTATATGTTATATTCAAGAAACACCCTCTTTTTGTCGCAAGTAAAAGTCGCAACTTTTTTCAAGTGTAAAAAAAATCGGGTTCGTAGTTCGTCATCAGGTGGCATGCGCAACAGCTGAGGTTGCGCGAGCCTGTCGCGAACAACGAAATTTGTTGCGCGTGACATCCGCGCGCAACTATTCTAGTTGCGCACGACACCTGTACTACGAGTGTTTTTTTTTTTTTGCATTATTACCCCCCCAAGTGTGAAGAGTTTTTTGTGATGTTCGAAAAAATCTGAACACTTATAATGGTCTATTATTTTTAAATTACCTCCCCAAGTGTTATATGCTTTGGCGTGTTATTCGGTAAAGTGCATAACACTTATAATCTTTCGTTGAATGCCAAAAAAATATTATTTATTTAATGAATGAATGAGTTTATCCGGGTTTCATATGTAATATTTTTTAAGTCGATCAATGTTTATTAATTGGCAAATTTCATCTCCTCCAATATCCATTAATCTGACGGCTCCTCTTGATAGGATTTCAATTACGCGGTAGGGACCTATCCAATTAGGCTTGAATTTCCCTCTTGGATCGGTTGGTGGACCCCTAACCTCCTTTAGTACAAAGTCACCTTCTTTAATATTTTCGGGTTTTACCCTTTTATTAAAATGACACGCAATGCGCCGTTGGTAGACTTGTACATGATGCAAAGCTCTTAATCGTTGTTCATCGAGGAATAAAAGCTCTTCATACCTCGCTCTTACCCATTCAGCTTTCGGTAGCTTACTTTTGAGTACGATGCATTGAAATGGATTTTCCAGTTTGATTGGTTGAACTGCGCCCATTCAAAAAATAAGGAGTATGGAGTTACCCCTATTGATGTTCGTATGGACGTGTTATAACCCCATAATGCGAAGTGTAGTTTATTCGGTCAGTCTTTATAATTTTCTGCCATTTTCTTAATGATGATTGTTATGTTTTTAATTGCCTATTCTACAGCTCCATTCATTTGAGGTCTGTATGGAGATGAGTGATGATGTTTTACTTTATAACAAGTTGAGAGGGTCTCGACTTTAACTTTGAATTGAGATCCCTTATCACTGATTAGTTCATGTGAAACTCCATATCTACAAAATATGTTTCGTTCAAGAAACTTTGCGACATGTTTAGAAGTGATATTCATGTAAGAAGCAGCCTCAATCCACTTGGTAAAGTAATCGATGGCTACTAATACGTACTCGTGCCCTCCTGCTCCTGTTGGAGAAATTTTACCAATTATGTCAGTTCCCCAAGTTGAAAAGGCCAAGAAGAAGTGAGATTGTATAGTTCGAATGGTGGAAGGTGTTGTAAATTAGCGAACATTTGACACTCTGGGCATTTTTTAACATATTGGCTGCAATCATATTCCATAGTGGACTAATAGTACCCTTGTCTTGAAATTATTTTTGCAATCATTTTACCATTCATGTGAGGTCCACAAACACCTACCTTTGTAAGTATCTTCTATAAGGCGTGTGGATTCGGGTTGGTCTATACACTATATGCTTTGACCATTAGGTCCTTTTTTGCATAATTGACCGTTTCCTAGACCATATTGTGCCGCAAGTGTTCTTAAGGCTCGTTGGTCTTTCGATGAAGTATTTTTAAGGATATGTGCCATGCGAAATATATTGGAGGATATATATGATCATACAAAGGATTATCTCCTTCGATGTCATTTATTTCCTCTATTGCGTTGCAATGTGCTGGTTCTTCTCCTCTATCAACGCATAATGGGATCATATTTAAGTGATATGGAATGTTGATCATTAAGGCTAATTTTTCTAGCGCATCGGCAAATTGATTATCATCCCTTGGAAGATATATAAAATCAATATGTTCAAAATGCTCGATGAGTTGCTCTAGGTGTGTTTGGTATAATATCATTGTGGAGTTCTTTTTTTTCCATTTTTTCATTATATGATTTATAATTAAACTAGAATTTTCATATACCTCTAATTTTTGCACACTTATCCTAGCTGCTGCTTCTAATCCAATAATGCACGCTTCACATTCCGCGGCATTATTAGTAACCTCAAAGTCTTATTTAACAGAGATTGGAGTATGTGCTCCCTCTGGACTTATGAGTAACACTCCTACGCTACATCCTTTTTGATTGGACGCACCGTCAAAGTACATTACCCATTTGTTATCTTGTGTCATGAGAGTCTCTTCATCCGGAAGATGAGTAGTTCTGCATGACTTGTTTGAATTGGATGTTGGGCTAGAAAATCGGAAATTACTTTTCCTTTCCTTGATTTTTCAGGAATATATGTTAGCTCAAATTCGGCCAACTTCACCAACCACTTTGATTTCCTTCCCTGTATAGGTGGTTGTTTGAACAAATACTTTATCGGATTTTGTTGAGAAATTACATGAGTGGTGTGTGGTAGCGTATAATGTCGTAATTTTTTAGTTGCCCACACGAATGTTAGACTTGTTTTTTCCAAGGTGCTATATTTTGTTTCATATTGAATGAACTTTTTACTTATGTAATATATTGCACGCTCGACTTTTTCTACCTCTTGTGCTAACATGGCGCCCGTGGCCGTGTCTGTAACCGTGATGTATAGCCTAAGAGGTAGTTTGGGTACTGGTGCTAAAATTAGTAGACTTTTGAGATAATCTTTGATTTTCTCAAAGTCCTTTTGGCATTAATCGTCTCATTCATGTTTTTCCTCTGTTTTCAATTTTTTAAATATTGGCTCACAAGTCGTAGTCAATTTGTTGATAAATCGACTAATGTACTGTAGTTTGTCAAGGAACCCCTAATTTCATTTTCTGTTTGATGGGGAGGCATGTCAACAATTGCCTTTATTTTTGAGGGATCGATCTCAATAGCACGTGTGCTTACTACGTATCCTAGTAACTTGCCAGAAGTTACCCCGAAGGCGCATTTTTGTGGATTCAATCGCATTTTGTATTCTTTTATGTGAGCGAAAAATTTGCGTAAAGCTTTTATATGACCCATTTTATATTTGGACTTTACGATCATATCATCCACATACACTTCTATTTCTTTATGCATCATATCATGCAAGAGAGTTGTAGTCGTTCTTCGGTACGTAGCTCCTGCATTTTTTAAACCAAATGGCATGACTGTGTAGCAATATGTACCCAAGGAGTAATAAAGCATGTCTTTTCTTCGTCTTCTTTTGCCATTAAAATTTGATTGTAACCTGCATATCCATCCATAAAGGATAACTTCGCATGTTCAGCCGTGTTATATACCAATATATCAATATGTGGTAGAGGAAAATCGTCTTTAGGGCTAGCCTTATTAAGGTCCCTAAAATCGACATCCATGCGAACTCGTCCATCCTTTTTGGAGACTGGGACAATGTTTGATAAGTCACTATTTTATGTACCTTAACACTGCTTTTAATTATTATTTGAGTATGATGTTATACGCTTTTATATAGATTTATGCATAACTTATTAAAGGTATTAGTAGTGAACTTAGTACTTAAGCCTGAATTTGTAACTTTTGCAGGGGTTAAAGTATTAAGCTAATGAAGTAATGAAACACTATGCCCACACTTATACTCTCATCTCACGTACTACAAGCTTTAGAGAACAAGTGGTAGTGGATTTTAAAACCCATTAACTCTTAATAGCCCAAGTTCCCATACGAGCAGCAGACATCTTGAAGTAATAATGGGTTAAAAGTTTAAAACCCAATAACTCCTAAGTTTGAAGTGGGCACGAAAGAAGGAAAATAACAAAAACCCATTACTGAGAAAGTAGCAGTGGGCCAGCGGCAGCAAGAGGCAAAAACCCACGAGAAAACCCTCACAAATACTACTGTATAAATCACGCACACTAGGAGGAAAGAGGGAGGCAATCACACGGAGACGACGCAGCAGAGGAAGCACGAAAGAGGAGAATAGACGAACATCAGCACCTCGCGAGTCGCGGGAGACGTTACTGGACCGAGCTTGGAGCAGTGTTCTTTCTTCCCTTAATTTTGTGCAATTGACTGGTTTTTGCTTGATTTAATATGTTTAATATTGACTCTTAATTAATTAGTTGTGTTCTCTTGATTTCCATGCAGTGGCGGAAAGAGAGGGGTACAAGGGGTGACAGCTGTCCCCCTACTTAAAAAAAAAATAAAATAAAATAAAAAAAATTCAGATTTTTATTATTTTAAAAAAAAAAAATCAAACTTGCAAAACACGGCTGACAATTTGACAAAGGTTTGTACAAGTTGTAAGACTTGTAACTGACCCACAAACAATAAATAAAAACTTTTGTATACATCCGGTTTACACTAATAATAATGTACATCGAGCAGTAATTTTAGGGTAACTTTTTGCTTGTTTTTGGGTAACTTTAAACGTAATATAATTTTTATATAAATAGACAACAAGAAAAGTTTTATAAAAGTAATTTAATTACATTCAATCACTAACAATTGATTTTTAGTCATTTAAAATGTGATTCTTTACTAATAAAGTGTAGATAATTTTTATTTGAATTGGGTTACTTTTACGCATATTGGGGTAACTTTTATTTATTTTAGAGGTAACTTTTAATCACTTTAAGCTATCTTTATAATGGATGTACAATAATTATTGTACACCCGATTTTTTTAAAAGTTTGTGAAAAAAAAAAAAGCAAACGTTGAAGTAAAGTCTCATATATAAAACAAAAAATATAAAGAATAAAAAATACTAATATGAAAAATTAAAAAAGTAACAATTCTTTTACAATTCCACTGACAACGCTCCACGAGTCCACGGGATTGCGACTTTACGAGTCATAACTGACGAGTGACGACTGAGTGACTGGCGATCTGATCGACGCCGGCGAAACCAGACGACTGACCCCACCGGCAGCCCACAATCAATCAATTTTTCTTTGATTTTTCCCCAAATTCATATTAAGTAACTTTTAATTATAAATTAACCCTCTGAACCCTAAATCTTATTTTTTTTTTTTTTAATTGTTTAAGTGCCAAATTTTTAAAAGTGCTAATTGTTTAAATCCTAATTTTCTAATGGTTAATTTTTGAATTCCAATGTTTAATTAGGGTTGTCAAATTGTTCACTTTTTAACTTGTTATTTGTGTTAAATTGTTTTGTTATTTGGATTGTATGATATGAATATACGATGGTAATTGAATTATTATTGATTCATTGTTTGCGATCTTATTGATTAAATTAGGACATGTCAAAACAACCCGATCTTCAACAATTCATGTTTAAAAGAATGAAACCTCAAGGAAATGAACCCACTTCTTTTACCACCCCCGAAACTCAAGAAAGTTTTGTGGAAAATGGTGGTGGTACAAGTACTAGTAATGTACCACTAGAGGAGGAAGAATTGATATATGATGTTGAACTACTTCCTCATGATTCGGGAAAAAGAATGAATATAATGGATTATCCCCCAAATCAAAGAAATGCGGTAAGAAGAGCTTATATTCTAAAAAAACCTTGTAAGCCAAAAACTCATAACTTCCCTCAAAGACAAGTAGGTGGTTTGCGTCGTTTTAGTGTGAATTGGTTCAACAAATGGGATTGGCTTGAGTATAGCATTGAAAAAGATGCCGCATTTTGTTTTGTATGTTATTTGTTCAAGGGTGAAGTTGAAAATAATATGGGGGGTGATGCATTTGTTGATTGAGGGTTTAGGAAATAGAATAAACTGGAACGATTTGAAAAGCATGTTGGTGGAATTAAGAGTGCTCATAACCTTGCTTATGAGAAATATGTGAATTTAAAAGATGGGAAAAATAAATCAATTGTGAATATGTTTGAAAAGGCAAGTGAGGTGATTAAAAATGAATATTATATTCATTTGAATGTATCTTTAACTTGTTTAAGGTTTCTTTTGGGGCAAGGTTTGGCATTTCGTGGCCATGATGAAAGTGATGAGTCTCATAATAGGGGTAATTTAATTGAGCTATTGAAATGGTTAGGAGAAAAGGTTAAGGAAGTAGGTGATCATGGAAAATATGCACAATGATGAGAGATTTCAAAATATGCGTGATCTTAACTTTCTTTCCATGATGCTTGTTAATACCAAGAAGGATAAGACATATCCTCTTGTATATTTGCTTATCAAGTTGATGTTGATTCTCCCCGTTTCTACGGCAAGTGTTGAAAGAGTATTCTCCGCAATGACATATGTCAAAAGTAAGTTGCGAAATAGCATGGGTGACCAATTTATGAGTGATTGTTTGTTCACTTTTATTGAGAAGCAAGTGTTCTTACAAGTTCATCATGAAAAAATCATTGATCGTTTTCAAAATATGAAGACTCGAAGGATGCAATTATAGTTTAATAATAAACTTTATGTACTTTTTTCATCTTTTTTTTTTGAATTGTAGGACTAATTATAAATTGTCGATTTTTTATTTGTAAAATTTTAACTATAAACCTATCGTTGTGTTTATTTTTTTTTTTTATATATATTTTTGTCAAATGATGCGACGTTTAGTTGTCGTCCCCCCGGCTATATATTCCTGGCTCCGCCACTGTTTCCATGTGTAGCTAATTTTGTTTGTTCTAGGTTAGGGATGTAGTCTTTTACAATTTATCTATGAGTTGAATTATTTTGTTTGGTTTGATTTATATCATTGCAATTTGATAATCTTGTTTTAATTTGTACTTTTTATCTGGCCAATTGATTGTATGTTTAAGGTATTGGATTATTAGCGAAAGTGAACTTTCAATACTAGTTCGTGGGATTATCAAACGTCAAGTAGTATAATTTTAGGAATAGTTATACACTTGGGGTGGTCTTATTGAATTCCTATCCTTAGTGAGTTTATTTCAACTGTTGTGATCACGGAAGTAGACATGAGATTGATTTAATTATACGTTTTCTACCTTGGGAGAGGAGATAACATACTTTTGGTAATTCGATCATTGTTATATAATATATGTTCAACCCTGCAATTAGTTTAATTTCATTATAGAGAGTATCTGGCGAAACCCGAAACCTAGAACTACTTCTCATTATTGTCTATCGTTTTATTAATTTGCAACCTTAATCGTTTAGAGTTTAGTACTACTTTTCTCATATATTCTGTCGTCTAAATATTATTTTAGTTTCTTAACTTGGTAATTGAGTAGACCTCCTCCTTGTGAATACGATACCTTGATCACCCTATATTTATTTTAATTGACCCGTACACTTGCGGTAGATTTAGACCCGATCAAGTTTTTGGCGTCGTTGTCGGGGAGGCAATAATTCAATATCATACTATAGAAACTTTCGTATTAGTTTGGACTTTATTTTAATTTCTGCCAGTATTTGACCGTATTTTTTTTCTGCTAGCTTTTTATTTTCTTTTTTTTGTCGTTTAGAGTCTGAAAAAAAATAATCTGCCGATATTTTTTATTTTGTTTTCTGTAATTTGCAGTCTAAATTTTTTTTACTGTTTCTACTACTACACACAACAACAGTTTACAAGAGAAATTTGTTTTTTTGCTTATTCTAATTTTCTGTATGTGTTATTTTATATTAGTGTATGCCACGTCCTAATCGTTCTTTAATCCCTTTTGATCCAGAAATCGAAAGAACGTTGCACGCGTTAAGGAGACTCTAGATTTCTGAACAAGAATCTTCAATTCCTAACTTGGAGTCGCTTTTCTCATAAACTTAAAACATGGCAGAACCACCAGCTATGATGTTGCATGAGTAAGCAATGCCCGATGCCAGTTCAACCTCTGCAAGTATAGTAAGACCTTCTATCCAAGCTAATAATTTGAACTTAAACCTGCTTTAATTCATATTATTCAGCAAGATCAGTTTGGTGGGTCGCCTATTGAATGTCCATTAGAACATTTAGCTAATTTTCTTGAAAAATGTGATACCATTAAGCTAAATGGGGTAAGTGAAGATGCTATTAGACTTAGGTTGTTTTCATTTTAACTAAGAGATAAGGCAAACAATGGTTGTCTTCTAAATCTTCTAATTTTTTTACCACATGGACTTATTTATCTCAAGGTTTTCTAAATAAATTTTTCCCACATGCTAAAACGGCTAAATTGCGTAATGATATTACTAATTTCACTCAAAATGAATTAGAGTCATTATATGAGTCTTGAGAAAGGTTTAAAGATTTGCAACATCAATGTCCTCACCACGGTACCCCTGATTGGTTACTTGTGCAAATTTTTATAATGGCTTAAATCATTCTATTAGAAGTACTATAGATGTTGCAGCAGGTGGTGCTTTAATGAGTAAGACTACTGAAGAAGCTAATAAGTTATTAGAAGAACTTGCTTTTAATAATTATGGTTGTTCTAGTGAAAGATCAATTGCTAAAAAGAGTACAGGATGTATGATGTGGATGGTATTAACATTTTAAATGCTAAGTGTAAGGAATATTTAAATCATTACCCCAAACTTGAACCCCACTGTGATCATACACTAAAGTATGGTGGCGTCCAAAGGGAAGGAAGCTAGAGCAAAAGAGTCGCCAACAAGTTTTAGGAACTTGTAAACCGTTCACAGGGTGAAAGTTACACACCTTAACGATCCAGGAGATCGATAACTCCAATAGTTCTGGAACCAGGACTGGAAGTTCGGGGATGAAGGTACAAATCCAACCTAAAAGAGATTGAACCTGCCCTAATAATAGACCTCTACTTTATTCTGATCGTATTCATGTGCGCTTTCTGACTAACATGCAATCATTGGGTTAACCCTAAACCTGTTTATCTATGTTGGTTGAACATTAATGCACAAATAAAACTATTATTGGCGATCACTTGAATTATAATCACATTAACCCATAAACAAGATTATTAATTATCTTATTAAGCGTGATTACAAATACCAATTCCCTTTAAACATGCATAAAAGGCGTGATCAAGCAATAACAATAAATATAATCAAACAACATAATAATCATCATAATAATTATAATTATAATTGAAATAACAATCAAAATAATTAAAAATAATCATGATAATAACAATAAAAATCACGTTAAAGCATAATAATAGCAAGATCCTAGGCATGATACTAACAAGATTAATAACAAACCCTAGCATGTCACTAAACAATAAAAATCAAAGCTTTAACCATAACATGATACTAACATGAATATCAAGAAAGACAATAAAAGTCATCATAGAAATCACAATTGTCATATATGTTATTATAACCTTTACCCTAAACATGATACTAGGAAGATCAAAACACCCTAGACATGATTTCTATATCATAATAACAATGCAAACAATTAAAGCACTTACTTGGATGCCTCGTATCTCTTTCCTTAAATTGATAAAATTTAAGCGTACGAGAGGGCAAAATTGTATTTTCCTTAAAAACTTTTTTTTTTTTTTATTAAAACTCTTAAAAGTCAACTAAAGTCAATTTATCAATGCTAATCAAATTAGGTTTCAAAAGAACCTTCTAGAAGATTCTAAAATACTATAATCAATCCTGACGACACTAGGAATGATAAATCTATAAATATGCCCTCCTCTATATCATTGGGCCGCACATAAATATCAAACCGGGCCCAGTTTAGTAATTTCGCCATAACTTCCTCATTATTCATCGGAATTGGGCTTATAATATATCGTTGGAAAGATCTTTTCGAACCCGACCCAACTACACTATTATTGGACCCTTTCCATGGACCAAATCAAACTGGATTGGCTGTTTTCTTAAAATAGGTTTTCAAAAACAGAGAGAAAGAAAAGAAATAAAACTAACCGCAACACTAGACTTCCACACTTTCACTTCATTCGATTATGATTCGACACGAAAGGTACTCATCACTGGGTTTGGTTTTGGGGAGACACAAATGGGTGTCTACACTAAGGTTGATAATTTGACTAAAATTTTCAGCAAAATGAGTAATGTTAGTCTTATTTCTAGTCCTGATTTTTCTTGTGATAATTGTGGGGGTGCACATGCTAGTAATGATTGTCCTAATTTTGAACAAGCTCAATTTGTTTATAATTATAATCGATCACAAAATGACCCTGATCTATTAAAGGAATTCATCGATGTATTCGCTTGGTCATATGAAGATTCCACTAATTCTAGGAATGAAACCTGTAAAACAAAAGTTATGTCGAATGAAACCCGGCGTAGCTCTTAAGATAAAAGAAGAAGTACAAAAACAAATAACATTAGGTTTTATCAGGGTATCTCCAATGGGTTGCGAACATAGTCCCAGTTTCGAAGAAAAATGGAAGGGTACGAATGTATGTCGACTATCGAGATCTAAATAAGGCAAGTCCAAAGGACGACTTCCCTTTACCACAAATCGATATTTTAGTAGATAAGACAGCAAATCAGGCGCTTCTATCATTTATGGATGGATACGTAGGGTACAATCAGATCCTCATGGAAGAAGAAGACATGGAGAGGACAACTTTCATAACATCTTGGGGCACTTACTACTACACGGTGATGCCATTGGGGTTGAAGAACGCGGGTGCCACTTACCAATGAGCAGCGACTGCCTTACTCCATGACATGATGCACAAGGAAGTCGAAGTCTATGTAGATGACCTGATTGTGAAATAAAAGGATCGACCAGGGCATTTAGTAGCCCTAAGAAAATTCTTTGAAAGATTAAGAATGTATAACATGAGTTTGAACCCATCCAAGTGTGCTTTTGGAGTCACCTCAGGAAAACTAACCAAGATCAAAACAATCATGTCAATACCACCGCCTAAAACCAAGAAGCAAATTCGGGGATTCATTGGCCGGTTGCAATACATAAGTAGGCTCATATCAAAGTTGATAACAATATGTGAACCAATATTCAAGAAGCTCAAAAAGAATGTGCTGGTAATATGGGACTATATGAGTGTCAAAAATCCTTTGAGAAGATCAAATCCTATCTCGCTAACCCTCCTGTATTAGCACCAGCACTCCCAAGAATCCCTCTTAGGTTGTACTTAACAGTCACCAAGGAGACAATGGGGGCTTTTCTCGCACAAGAAGTAGAAGGAAAGGAAAATGACATCTATTACCTAAGTACGAAGATGCTCGAGTATGAAATACGCTATACACCACTTGAGAAATTGTGCCTCGCATTGGTGTGGGCCACAACCAAGTTAAGACATTACATGCTCGTTCATACAATCTTTGTAGTATCTCGAATGGATCCACTCAAGTATCTTTTCGAGAAATCTACACTAATTGGGAGAATATCAAGATGGATAATTAACCTAGACAAATTAGATGTAAGGTTCATGCCTCAAAAGACCATTAAGGGATCCGTGGTTTTCGATTTCTTAGCGGATTTTCCAATAGGAGATTCCACGCGTATACATGTTAATGATTTTCTAGACGAAGACTTGATGGTCACAAAAGACGATACTTGAACTCTCTACTTTGACAGAGCCTCAAACCAAAAGGCATGTGGTGTAGGAGTACTATTGGTATCACCAAAAGAGGAACATGCATGTTTTAATCTCCATAAAGCTAGATTTTGACGTTACCAATAACACTGCAGAATATGAAGCATGTGTGGTAGGCCTCGAAACAACATTGGCATTGGGAGTAAAGATACTTCGAATTTTGGGGAATCTTCATTGATCATCAATCAAATTTCCAAGAGATGGAAAGTAAGGAGTGAAAGTTTGGCTCCTTACCTAACCTACTTGAAAACTCTCACAAACCAGCTGGAATAGTTAGAATGCACATATCTACCCAGAGAGGAAAACCACTTTATTGATGCCTTGGCAAGACTGGCCTCAATTGTTAGGATTCCTATAGAAATAGAGAAAATGCCCTTAACAATAGAAAAGAGGCACAAACCGGCTTACATTCAAGCAACAGAGGATGATGAAGTAACCCAAGAGGGAGAGGAAGAAGAGGAAGAATCTTGGTATAAGGACATCCTCAACTATATCACAAAGGGAGAATATCCACCCCATGCTGACAAAAGGGCAAAACGAGCCTTAAGACTTTTAGCTTCCCAATATGTGCTCATTAACGACGGGTTACACAAGAGGGTACCTAAAGGTCGAGCTCTTTTATGTGTAGGCAAAAAGGAAGCCCAAAGGGCTATGAGAATAGTCCACAAAGGGGTATGTGGAACACACGTAAATGGAAAATTGCTAGTCCAAAAGATAATGTGCGAAAAATATTATTGGACTACCATGATTAGGGACTGTCATTAAAATGTTAAAAGATGCCTTAAATGCCAAATATATGCCTGAAAAAGGAACAAACACGTCGTCAAATTTTCTATCCTTAAATCAAATACAATTTATAAAACCTAAACAAACCCAATACAAGTATAAGGTAAGCAAAGGGTCAAACTGCAGGGAGAAGTTACACGCCGTAATCACTACTAATCAATTAATCTATCTCGGAACAAAGAGTGGAATTATCTAACAGATTAAACTAAGAGAAAATTGAATTAAAGACAATATAAAGAAAACACCAAGGGGAATGGGTAGATATAGGCTTCACTTTAACATGCAATAACATAAAAATAAATCGATAATGAACTAAACATGCATTAATATAGATATAGAGGGTCCAATCTAGCCACCTGTCAGGGTCAATTGGCTTCTCCTAACATAGCCTCTATGTTGTCACATTAGAACCATATACAAGGAGGTGTTATCAAGTAACAATCGATAGAAATGAACTTAGCTAAGTCAGGCGACATTTCATTTAGCAAAGATTCACCTTTAATCAACTAACAACGTGCCCTTTGCAAGAAGATCAAAGAACAATCAAGCATGTAAAGACTTTAATCACAATCAACTTGAATCCCAATACTATAAGCATGAACAAACTCCAAGTACACCATCCCCATACCCTTGGCTAAGAAATTACTCACTATCCATGGCAATCATCGAGTCAATCATAATATTAACAAGCAAAAGTATGATTAATGAGTAATTAACAAAACAAAAGCAACTTAACACAAAATCAAATAGCAAAGTAAAGATAAAAGAGTAAGGAAACGCTCATTCATTGAAGTTGAAGTTCTTCAAAGAGGTTGATTTAGCTTCTTATTCAAATTCCAAGCTCAACAATGGAGTAATCCACACTTTCTCTCTCTAAAATGCCAAAAATAATGGTGTTTCTCTCTCTAGATTAAGCTAAATATCAGAAAATTAAAACTAAGCTAATCTAATTGCCCCCCTAAAAGAGTGTACGGACTATAAATATGTGCTTCTAAAGAGAAAGAAACTTGAGCAACAAGGCGGAGAAAAATCTGAAACCCAGCGATGCGCGCCCGCACACGAGTTTCGCGCTCCCGCATAGGTGTAGTGTGCGCCCTCTCTGGGTAATGCGCGCCCGCAACTTTGTGGGTATAGAGAAAAGAAGCCCTTGGATGCGCGCCCGCACTTCTAGCTTGCGCGCTTGCACAGAAGGTTGCACGCCTGCGTAGAGGTCGCATAAAAGGGGTGCAAAACTCTCTTGTTTGGTTCTGTTTCTTGAGCTTGGCTGCGCAGGTTCTGACAAGGCTGCGCGCCCGCACGTTAAGCGATGCGCGCCTGCGCGGTGGTTGTGCAGCAGTCGCACAGAATAGCCTGCTTAGTCTCTTGATTTCCTCCTTATGCGCGCCTTTTCACCATTACGTGCGCCCGCGCACTGTCAATGCGCGACCTCTCCAGCTCACGCACGACATTGAATACTTGGTTCAAAGCTTCCTTATTTCAGTACAATGGGTCCTACAAAACAAAACAAGAAAGCAAAACTAGAAAATACACAAACGTGGTAAAAAAAAAAAAAAAGAAGACGGGCAAAAGAAATGAGAACTAAAGATAATAAAAAGGGGTACAAACAAGCTACAAGTATGGGATAAACTCGTTAGAATGAACTCTTAATCGTGGCATAAATGCCACTCATCAACTTCCCCCAGACTTGCTTCTTGCGTGTCCTTAAGCGAAGAAGGCTAGAAGAAGATAAACCAACAAAGAAAAGCCGACTTTGCTGTTAGTGAAAACAACAAGCCATTTAAACCTCACGGTTGCCGATGAGGACGAGTTGTGATCTCGTGAGGGTTTCCAAAAAGTTTTCCCACAACTCTTACAAAATTGTGTCCAAGACAAGCGAAAAGGAGAAGACAAGAATATGGATTATCAAGCACATGCAAATCATAATCAAATCAAGCTTTTATAGGAACAAGCATAAGTGGATGCCAAACTTTCTAAATAGTGAAAGTAAACACGCAAGGGGATGCCAATGGTTGATTGAAGGATAAATCATGTTAAGTGCAGAGAACTCTAACATGCACCAACCACCCCCCCGCGCATTCCATACATTCTTACCGCGTTCCCTCATCTAGTTTCAAATCCACCCTTGGAGGTAGCGTCTCATGACTTCACAAAGGAGCCAGAACAAACGTAAAACAATACAAAATAGGGAAACCCGATATCTTACCAAGTCATGCCTTCTCCATATGTTTGAAGTCTAGCTCCCTCCACCGACTAGTGACTCAAATTTCCTAAGTCAAAAGAGCATTAAGAGGGTTATAACGTTGGCTACTGGGTAAAGGTGTGGTAAAAATTTGGAAATTGGTGCTTAGCTAATCATGAAACAAAGGGTGATCAAGCCTCTTTTCCAAAATCAAACTTCTACCAATTTCAACTATACTTCCACAAACTTGAATTTCATTGCCAAACATTTTCAAATTTCCATCATCATTCAACAACTCTTTATTCTTTCTATTTTTTTCTTTTTCATCTTGCAAAATTTTTGCTTTTTCTATAAATTGTACTTGCTTTTATATAAACAAAATTCACAACATCACTACTTCGCTTTCCATAAAAACCTTTGCCTCTTAATTTTCAAATCAAAACATCGATAGGCTTCCGGCTTAAGTTTCATGATACTAAGGGTGAGAGCAAAACAAAAAGGCCATAAGCTTGTAATGTGCTATAGTCAAGGAGGGGAAGGCTCAACATGGCAAGCAAAAGGGGAAATGCAACCAAAAATATAAGAGGAAATAAAATAAAAGCCAATCCTAGAAAAAAAATAGTCACCGAATGAAGAATGCTCTTTATTATCCCTAATTTAGCTCGGTCGCGATATCGGGAAGCAAAATGCCAAGTTCTAGATCTAAGCATGCCTTAGTAAGGATCCTATGCCGCTAAACAAAAATTGTTGGAGGCTTAAACAATGAAACTCACATCGGGTTACAAAAACTACCTCTAAGGCTTCAAATCCCCTAATGTGAGCAACAACTTCTTACCATAAACAAGTGAAATTGGTATTGGTTCTAAACCGGCTACCTCAGCATGAACCTATCCTAGAGTCAACCGACGGCAATCCCGAAGCATTTAAACTGTAAGCACTTAGCAAGAAAGACATTCAATCACGCAAGTTAACTTTTATTATGCTCAAAGTGAAGATGAAACACTAAAAATTTGGTGGTTTGTCTTGAACAAAAAGAGCACATATATATTTTTTCTTTCTTGTTTTTTCAAAGAGGAAGGAGAATAGAAGTGATAAGAGGCAAGTAAATATTTAATTCCCAATCGACAAGCAAATATCGTTCGGCATCAAACTAACGATCACCAGATTTTGTAGAATCAAATGCATACAACCTCGAACAATCAACTCCATCCTAATCTAAATAAATATGCACACAAGAGAAAATAAAACAGAGGAAAGGTCTCACCAAATGCCGCTTGAATTAGAAGACAAGAGAATTATGCAATCTCACCGAGGGAGCTTGTTCCGCTCCTTAGCTTTCCTTTTGTCCTCATTCTTCAAGCTACATGGAAAGTGAGCCCAAACAAAAGAAACTACAACTAAACAAGAAAAAGTTAGTAAACAAAGAAAAAGATTAGAGCTATAAACAAAGAGAAAATGAAGAATAAAAAAGCTATCCACAAAGTTTGGATCTAGGGAAATTTGGATTATCGTGAGTTTGGATTTTTCTTCTTAGGAGCGTCGTCGCCTACACAAACACTCAAATTTTTGTCAAATTTTCATTGAAAACTCATTAGCAAGATCTCATCAAAATCACCATGAAAAATCATCATCACATTTAGGAAAAACAATCAACATCAATACATGCTAAAACCAATCGAACCATGCAAACTCTACCACCCACAATGAAATCCCCCCCCCCCCACACTAGCATGATACTAAACCTTCCCCCGCACTACCAAAAAAACATCCCTTTGCCACTTACATCCCCCCCACACTAAAGCAAAGCAACGTCCGCGGTGCACTAAATAAAAACAATAGGAAGGGAGGCTAGTGGCCACTTGGGCCGGCGTCATCATCATCCCCATCTCCCACGAGATCATAAGAGAACCCGTCCGGAGGAATTTCATGGGGGTCCCAACCACCGGTGACACCCGGGGCCAACCATAGTGACCGCAAAAGAGGTCTTGTTGCCATTGAGGCAACGGGTCGTAGGGGGGCGGGAAGTTGAAGTAAGGAAGGATGGGAAAGGTTGACATATAGGTAGTTGGGGTCACCCCTAAAATTACTCCCTCCAGAGGCAGGAGAATTGTACTCGGTCTCCGTCGGGTAGTCTACTCGAGGGACGCCTTGGGAGGAGGGCCCTTGCCAAAAGGGCTAAGTAGGCTATGATCCCTGCCATTGTGGGACCGGGCCTTGCTAAGGCGGCCAATGAGGGTAATTGACTGGGGGTGATCTCACCTCTATCCACGGTCGCACCGTAGAGAGCTTGAGTTTGCACGAACATACCTTGTTGGTTCTCAAGAAAACTTTTCATGCCAAGTTGCATGCTCATCATTTTTTGCTCCAGGCTACTCATGCCTTGATGATAATGATGATGATGATGATGTTTTTGTTGTTGTTGTTGTTGTTGTTGTTGTTGTTGTTGTTGTTGTTGTTGTTGTTGTTGTCCACCTTCAACTATCAAATTTCTTGTGCCGCTCGAGGCGTTGGGTAGCACATCATTTTCCAATGGAACTTTCCAGACATTCCTAGCATTACTTCCCCAAGATGTTCGACTGGGATTAGGCAAGATGCAATGGTGTTGGCGCTCGACACACCAATCATTAAAATTGTTGGTATCGGCAGTTGGTTGGATGAACACCGACCTTCTCATTTGCTGGAAAGAAGCGCTCAAACCCAAGCTTACTAGCTATCCTAGTTACCATCCCACCAAGGGCGATTGAACCCGTCTTGTTGCCCGATTTGATTACTTCACAACACAAGACGAACCAATACCCCATGTTGAGCCTCCCTCTCAATTCCTCCCTAGTTGCAACCCATAAAGTGAAGAGCTCTTCATGTGAGAGCTTGCTCATGTCTTTCTTACTAAACACTGCATACACCAAGAGGCGGTTAATAATACGGAGAGCAGGGTGGATGATTTGGCTTGCTACCGAATATCGAGTATTAAACTCTTCGAAATCAGTAATTGTTTGCCACCAACGGAATGCATCATATTCGGGGAAAAGACTCATGGATAGGGCAAGGAGATCCGCATCGGGGTGGAAGTCCAACAAGGAATTAAGGTCACGAAGCCTCATGGTATGGTGGTCGTTGAATAATTGGAATGAAATTTGGAAATCATTGTTCCCACATGGTTCCTTTTCGAAGGAGGCTAGGAATTCAAGAGTGGGCTCTTTGTATGTTCGATGATGGTGTTTAATGAACTCACTCATTCCAAGGTTGTCGAGGAGTGACCTGAGGTCTTCATCTATTCCCAAATCCCTGATAGAGCGTTGATAGTAGTGCCTTGTGGGGTTAAGTTTCCATTTTAGAAGGTCGTTATAGAAGGGAGAATGGAGTTAGTTTATTAATTTCACACGGGGAAAGCAACTGGTGTTTAGGATTGAGCTTGAGCACAAGGCTCCTCGACTACCAACCGGGGCTCCTTTCTACTCGTTCTCTTACTCATTGTAACCTCAAACAACACAAATATCTCCAGGAACACACCAACAACCAAACCAAATAGGAACTCAACTCCCAACTCAACCAAATTTGAACCACAACAACAACAAAACGAGCTTTAACAATCTGCAAAGAGGTTAGTAGCAACAATGACAGGGTAAAGTCGTATCCCCTAATAAAAAATAATTACCTAAATCAATAACTACAGTAGATAGGGAAGTAGGGTCGATCTCCACAGGGAAACAAGTCTTTTTACTCCTAATTAATTATTATAATATAAATTATTTAAGTAACCAATATTTATAATTAAGTAAGAAACTAAACTACTAAGGTTGAGAATAGGAAGAAAACAATATATGAAAGGATCTAGGGCATAGGTTCACCAATAAATAATACTCCAGGGTAAAACATAGTAATCAATCATTGACATTGCATAAATAACATGATTAACAGGCTCTCGCAATTTATTAATCAACATAGATCTAACAGGCTCTCGCAATTTACTAGATCTAAGTTCTTATTGAAAATAGCCTTTAATATCAAATTAACATCTGCTCGATTCATCAATTTAATATTGCTATACTTTTACAAGCCGCAATTGTAAAACGTTAAAACAATTCAATAAGAAATTATCATGCAATACCAATAATCAATAATAGTTAATCATCAATGCATCAATTAACCAGATTGTAAAGGGCTCTCGCTACGTATTACAATCACATAATTAATTTACCGGTATTAAATCTCATCTCTCGAATCTCGACTTAACCATTTATAAATTAATCTGCCTATTGAAACTAGACCTAAACATTAATTCTCATCTCTCGAATCTTGAATCAATATTGTCAAACTCATGCATAAAAGATAGGCTTAATATAGTCACAGAGCATTAAATCAATCAATAGGAAATTAATCTAGCATTGATAATTAACAACAATAAATTACCCCTTCATATTATTTATTAGATCCCCATAAACCCTAGAAATTAAACTACTCACACATATTAAAAACTAAACAAATCAAAGCAATAAAATAAGACATGATAGAAGAAATAAAATAAATAACTGAGATTAAACAAAGAGTTGTAGAGAGAGAAACAAGAGAGAAAATAATACTAAGAGTTTAATTAAGGGAGAGAGAGAAAAGTTAGAGACAGAAAAAGAAAAGAAAACTAACTAAAACTAATCTTAAACTAATGAAAAGGAAACTAAAACTAATTAATCTCCCCGCTAAAACTTGCCCCCCACGTACTACTACCTCCCTTATTATATCAGAAAAGTCAAAGGATAATTTTTGAGGAATCAAACAACTACTCCAACTCAAACTCCTCCTAGAAGCAAATCAAGTCCACCGACTTTTGCTTTCCTACCCAATTACGAAATCTCAAATAACAAGATCTGCGGCCCGAGTTTGCTTTGATCCGCTTGATTGGACCCGCGTTGAAGCTCAGAGATTGAAGCCCAGTAACTTTCTTGCAAGCTTAGATTTGTACGTTTGAGCTATTTAGTTATTTGGCCCAATTTCTTTCCTTGGTTGGTCCATAGTAATAATAACTTGTAAAATCTTGGACGTATCGAGCCCTTAGTCACCGAAATAAATTTCTCTAACTCGGCCTTGGGCTTAAAATATACGGTCATAAAATACGATCCGACTCTAATATTTTCGTAGTGGCTCAATAAGCTCAGGAATTATCGTAATTCTGCAAATTCCTACAAAATAATACCAACACTACAAAAACACTAAAAAACGTATATTAGTAATAAAAATAGCTCCGTAGAGCTCAAATAAGCACAAATATGACCGTGGGACGGGGAATAAAAATATATATAAAATAGACTTATCAAACTCCCCCAAGCCAAACCTTTGCTTGTCCCTAAGCAAAGCAATGAATAAATAAATCAATACTTCACCCCAAAAATAATTTTAATCAATAAATACAATTCGAGGTAAAGGCAACAAACATGTATCAGAGTCAATCAATCAAATCCATCTAACTACCAATCTTCCCTAACAATTATCAAATAGAGCAAACCACAAGAGCATATAGAATTCAAGACTAGTGCTCACACACTCAACTCTCATTTATGTGGCGAGTAAAAGATGTACTTGATCGCTCTCCAACCAATCCCTTTATGTGAAAAATGCCCTCCCAACTCACACTCTCGTGTGTATAAAAACAATGAACGCTCAACCTACTAGTCGACTCGAAATATGTTAAGTCATAACTTGCATTAATAAACAACAGTTTCACATTTACACAACTTCTATGCACAAGGTCGGAATGTCTTTAAAGCTTGTAATGTAAGGTTAGGGTAAAGGGTAGGATAAATGTGGGAATAAGTGAGAGAAAAGCTATGCCTAAAGGGAGCAAATTCTAATAAATAAAACCAAGGTCAAAAATAAATAATAACCAATAAATCTCCAACATACTCAACTCCACCAAAAATTCACCAAATACAACTCCAATCATATCAAATAATTTCCAACACTTACAATAATCACTCATGAAAATATGATAATGTAGAACTTTGAGTGAAAAACAAACTTTGAACTCATTCTCTTTTTTTTTTTTTTTTTCTACTTGAATTTTTTCTTCTTCTTTTTTTTTTTTTCTTTTTCCTTGAACAACCTTCAAATAGAACATTTGAGCATTAATAAATTTTTTCTTTTGCTCTTTATTTTCTTTTTAACTCATATTGGAAAATTCAACTTTGAAACACAATATCAATATTTTCCAATAAAAAATCAAAGAACAATAACTCTTCTTTTATTCCCACATTGTGCAAATAATATGCACACCACAACTCCCTCACCTCACCAACTAATAGCTCCCCCAATCCAAGCTTGGGACTAGTAACCAATGGGGCTCATATAGGCTTGTAATGTGGCTAAATAAACAATAAAAGGGCACAAGCAACAACATGGGTAACAAGAAGGGAAAAAATGTATCTAATACTCTGAAGGCTACCTAAAAGAATGAACGCCTTCGTCCTCCTCATGTGCATAATAATAAGTCATGAAACACTACTCATAGTTGCAAATCAATACTCAAATTCATTGACATACCAGGAATTATGGAACTATCACACATTTCCTAACCAAATAAACTAGTCAAGCACTATAATCACAAGTAGTTGGACAAAATTGACGCATGCTAAGGTTTCAAGGTAATCAAACATCATATCATGATCAACTAATCCACATTGCTTATCATCAAATACCAAGAATCAAAACAATTTTCTCAAGTAAGGGCCACAGTGAAGCATAATTTACAATTCATTGGAATAAAACTAACCTAAGAAAGTAATAAAATCTATACTTAGAAAAATAAAAATAAAAAGAGAAGAGAGAGAGTGAAAGATGTACCATACGAACACGAGAACCTCCCCCCAAGCTAAATCAGACAATGTCCTCATTGTCTTAAAGGGAAGCTAGTAGTCAAGGTGACTATTCTTCATCATCACCACATCAATGTCACAAAAGCCTCGAGGATTGCAATGCATCTCTTTTGGAACAAAATTGGGCAAGAAAGAAACAAAGTGTTAGTGGGAAAAAGTTCATATTTGAGTCAGGTGCTCTATTCTGATCATAACTTTTAATGTATAAATGCTAATACAGTGATTTTAATTGCATTAGAAACTAGACTTGAAGAGCTTTCCAACGACAGGTCACACGCAAAAATCGGATAAGAAACGCAAAAGTTATGGCCTGTCGAAGTTGACGTAGTTTGCTGACGCGTACGCGCGCCCGATCGGGCGAGCTCTGCCCGATCGGGCCCGTGCTACTGATTTGACGGGGCAGCTTGCTGCTGCTAATTGCCCCGGGATTCCTTCAGCCCTTCGATCTTTTCTCAACTTTTCTAGTGTCTGTGCACAAAATCACACTCCCACAAATATAAGATATACTCTCCTCCACCTCTCTAAAACAAAACAAAAAGAAAACACACAAACAAATAAATAAATAAAAAAAACTAAATAAAAATCAACAAAATACGGGTTGCCTCCCGCAAAGCGCTAGTTTATCAAGGTCCCGCTCGACCATACTCCTTCTCTCAATCGGAAGAATTCAATGCCTTGAGTAACTTATCAAACGCTCCTGCAAACATTTCATTAAGCACTATATAGGGCTTAATAGCAAGCACATTTATCCCTACAAAGAAAAAGTTAGAAGTACATAAAGAGAACTCAAGGTAGAAAGAAAAATCAAAAGAGGGAGATGAAAATACACCACAACCTTCTACTTCCTCCGCTAAAAATTTAGAATTAATAGAACGAACATCGAGGTAGTCATTGTCTTTATCATCCAATAATGACTTTAAAATTTTACCCTCACAAATAACCTCATCATCAACAAAGAAATTATCAACCACCGTTTCTACAACTAATGATTTTTCAATCACTGATTCGTCAACCAATGATTTTTCAACCACAAATTCTATAACCGATGGTTCTTCATCCTCAATAACATTCATATTATTATAGTGTCCATAGACTTTTTCATCAAGAGCCTTCCAATAACTTTCATTAGCAACTAATCGTTTCCGAATATGATCATATGTATATGGAAAGACTCTAAAATCATCCGGAGCACGCACAAAAAACTCACTATAAGGGCATTCAGGATTTTCATGACAAAGACGTTGACAACTATAGTAGTTAGGTGCTGCATAAAAATTATATAATTCTTGTAGTGACATAAGCATGGATATTTTCAACTCATAAAAAAAAAAAAAAATTAAAATTTTAAAAAAAATAATAAAAAAAAATAAAATTAATTAAAAATAATCTAGACTCCAATAATAATTAGAAATAAAAATAAAACCGTTTCCCCAGCAACGGCGCCAAATTTTGACAGGGTAAAGTCGTATCCCCTAATAAAAAATAATTACCTAAATCACTAACTACAGTAGATAGGGAAGTAGGGTCGATCTCCACAGGGAAACAAGTATTTTTACTCCTAATTAATTATTATAATCTAAATTATTTAAGTAACCAATATTTATAATTAAGTAAGAAACTAAACTACTAAGGTTGAGAATAGGAAGAAAACAATATATGAAAGGATCTAGGGCATAGGTTCACCAATAAATAATAATCCAGGGTAAAACATAGTAATCAATCATTGACATTGCATAAATAACATGATTAACAGGCTCTCGCAATTTATTAATCAACATAGATCTAATAGGCTCTCGCAATTTACTAGATCTAAGTTCTTATTGAAAATAGCCTTTAATATCAAATTAACATCTGCTCGATTCATCAATTTAATATTGCTATACTTTTACAAGCCGCAATTGTAAAACATTAAAACAATTCAATAAGAAATTATCATGCAATACCAATAATCAATAATAGTTAATCATCAATGCATCAATTAACCAGATTGTAAAGGGCTCTCGCTACCTATTACAATAACATAATTAATTTACCGGTATTAAATCTCATCTCTCAAATCTCGACTTAACCATTTATAAATTAATCTGCCTATTGAAACTAGACCTAAACATTAATTCTCATCTCTCGAATCTTGAATCAATATTGTCAAACTCATGCATATAAGATAGGCCTAATCTAGTCACAGAGCATTAAATCAATCAATAGGAAATTAATCTAGCATTGATAATTAACAACAATAAATTACCTCTTCATATTATTTATTAGATCCCCGTAAACCCTAGAAATTAAACTACTCACACATATTAAAAACTAAACAAATCAAAGCAATAAAATAAGACATGATAGAAGAAATAAAATAAATAACTGAGATTAAACAAAGAGTTGTAGAGAGAGAAACAAGAGAGAAAATAATACTAAGAGTTTAATTAAGGGAGAGAGAGAAAAGTTAGAGAGAGAAAAAAAGAAAAGAAAACTAACTAAAACTAATCTTAAACTAATGAAAAGGAAACTAAAAATAATTAATCTCCCCGCTAAAACTTGCCCCCCACGTACTACTACCTCCCTTATTATATAAGAAAAGTCAAAGGATAATTTTTGAGGAATCAAACAACTACTCCAACTCAAACTCCTCCTAGAAGCAAATCAAGTCCACCGACTTTTGCTTTCCTACCCAATTACGAAATCTCAAATAACAAGATCTGCGGCCCGAGTTTGCTTTGATCCGCTTGATTGGACCCGCGTTGAAGCTCAGAGATTGAAGCCCAGTAACTTTCTTGCAAGCTTAGATTTGTACGTTTGAGCTATTTAGTTATTTGACCCAATTTCTTTCCTTGGTTGGTCCATAGTAATAATAACTTGTAAAATCTTGGACGTATCGAGCCCTTAATCACCGAAATAAATTTCTCTAACTCGGCCTTGGGCTTAAAATATACGGTCATAAAATACGATCCGACTCTAATATTTTCGTAGTGGCTCAATAAGCTCAGGAATTATCGTAATTCTGCAAATTCCTACAAAATAATACCAACTCTACAAAAACACTAGAAAACGTATATTAGTAATAAAAATAGCTCCGTAGAGCTAAAATAAGCACAAATATGACCGTGGGACGGGGAATAAAAATATAAATAAAATAGACTTATCAAACAACCAACCACACAATAATGGCTCAACTAACAACTAGAATCAACAACAATGTACACAATCACAAAATGTTATGATAAAAGTTAGAGCATGTCAACAACAATGTCAAATTAATCAAGCAACTTCCATGGAATTAGTCTTATCATCAACAATTCTAACAATAATACAAAATTACTCAAACAAGTTCCATGAAAATAGCTTTAATATCAATAATGCCAACAACAATGTTCCAAAATCACACAATATCACACTAAAATCCAACAATCCTTAGCAGTGAAACCCAAAATCACATAAAACCCACTTAAGCTAAATCATTCTTAACAACTCAAACTTTGCATAAACTAGTGAAACTAAGCAATAAAGTAGTAAAATTTAGAGTTACACCACAAAGGAGAAGCTTGAACACCACCAAGAACACCAAAGACAACCACCTTCAACCAAGCTTGCACAACCACGAAAATGGGGAAAAATTGGGTATTTTGGAGAGAGAAAGTGGTGAATTTTGTGATTATAGTGAAGAAAAATGATGGATTTGGTGAAAAATCAAGGGAATTTGTGAGTTATGGGTGAATTTGAAGGGTTAGGGTTTGTGTTTGTGAGGAGAGAGAAGAGAGCTCGAAATTTTGGGTTGAGAAATGAGGGGGTGAAATGGGGAAGGAAGAATTTAACCCCGATTTACCCAGCGATGCGCACCCGCGCAGCGTTTTGCGCGCCCGCGCACAGATCGCACACAGGTCACGCAAACTTCCATCCTCAGTTATGCAATTTCAACATTTTGTGCACGGCTTCTGATAGGGCTGCGCACTCGCGCACTTTTACCTTACACGCCCGCGCAAAGGGCGCGCAGAACTTTGCCTTAAATTGCCTTCTTCTCTCTTCTTAGACATTGAAAAGTCTCAATCAAATCATCCAAACACCTATCAACCAAAAGGACGAAAATGAGACTCAAAAAGAAATAAGAAGGGCGAAATTGGTATAAAGAGGGTTAGAAACACGAGTTTCGTCCCGGAAGCGCTTTTGGTTTACGTCGTTAGCTCGACGCCCTCGAACTAGGTCAAGGAGGATAATGTGGACGATGCACATCAAGAAGCATCATTTAGAGTTTTGGATAAATAGTGAATGACATGAAGTTTTCTTCCTTTTCGTTGCCCAAGAACCGATCCAATAGCCTCATCGCTTGCGTCGCAGATGAGTTCAAATGGTAAAGACCAATCTGGTCCTTGGACGATGGGGGTGGTGCAAAGTGCCTCTTTCAACCTACAAAAAGACTCTTGGCAAGCATCATCAAACATAAACTCTTTATCTTGTTGCAAGAGGGATGTGAGAGGTTTAACAATCAATGAAAAATCTTTAATGAAACGCCGATAGAACCCAACATGGCCAAGAAAAGATCTCACTTCCCTCACATTGGTGGGGGGGAGGAAGTTTCTCAATGACCTCCACCTTGGCTTTATCAACCTCAATGCCAGCATGGGAGATCTTGTGCCCAAGAACAATTTCGCTTTCTACCATAAAATGACATTTCTCCCAATTCAACACAAGGTTTGCCCTCTCACATCTCTCTAGGAAACGATATAAATTGGATAGACAATATTCATAGGTGGCTCCTCCAACAAAGAAGTCATCCATGAAGACTTCTATTTCATCTTCAATCATGTCACTAAAGATTGACATCATGCAACGTTGAAATGTTGCGGAGGCGTTACAAAGTCCAAAAGACATTCTCCCTATAGATCGATTTTGTGCATGCATAAGGATGGGGTTATACCTTTGATGTCATAAATGGTATATCCCAAAGCCTTCTTGTGTTTTCTCAAAACATCGATCAAGAGGGAAGTTTGCTCCTCCTCCATTAGATTAGAATTGATGATCACAGGGAAAGACTCATTGGAGTCGAGATATGCATACCTCAAGCCCAAAGGTAGAGGTTTCAAGTCTACCTTTGGTGCTCCCTTACCATTGAAACTCTCTTCTCTTTCTTAAACTTGAAAGAGATCATGAATAAAGGGAGCCACTTCCTCCATGTTTTCATCCTTGCACTCCCTCTTTCTTTCCTCAAGCAAATCCTCATAAAATTGCATGTCCTTCTTGTGAGCACCTATCTTCAATTCATTTAATAATACACTTTCAAGATGATCATTAGTAGCATACAAAGGGGAGTGAGAAAATTCATTGAGCACATTATCAAGAACATCAACTCTAAAACATTCACCACTTGAAGAAGGTTGTTGCATGATACTATGCAAATCAAATTCAATTGAATCTTTATTAATTTTTATGGTCATCTTACCCTCCTTTACATCGATGATTGCTCTAGAAGTAGCTAGAAATGGTCGACCCAAAATTATAGGAATGCTCTTATCCTCATCCATCTCTAGCACATTAAAGTCCACGGGAAATGTGAGCTTTCCAACCCTAAGGAGAATGTCCTCAATTTTACCCATGGGAAACATGGTAGAACGGTCTGCTAGTTTGAGAGTAACATTTGTGGGTGAAAGGGTTCCTACACTAAGCTTTTGGTAGATGGAATAGGGCATAAGACTCACGCTTGCTCCTAAATCACACAATGCTTTGTCAAACTCGACACCATTAATGGAACAAGGAATAGAGAAGCTACCTAGATCCTTTAACTTGGTAGGAAGCTTGTTGGAAAGAATGGCACTACAATTGGCGGTTAAGCACACTGTTAGTTGTCACTGCATACAAAGGTTTTCCTCTATAGATTGGCGATTTAGGGGAAAGGGGGTATTTTCCTTCTCCTTTGGCACCTCAACATCCTTTTCTTTCTCAAAACTTAATGACTCATTGACTCTCTCACCCTCATTCTCTAATTCCACTTGTTCTTGAGGATCTTCCTCCACTAAAGGGTCACTCCCCACTACCTTCCCACTCCTAGTTGTCACTGCATACAAAGGTTTTGGATGGACTCCTTGACTTGGAATGGTGGAAGAAGAAAAAGAAGGGTATGAATTAGAAGCAAATTGAGCTATTTGAGTTTCAAGAATTTTCATATGAGCATTGGTTCGTTTTAGTTCCACTTCATGCGTCCTTTAATCCTCTTCACACAATTTCAATATGGCATCTAGTTTAGCCATCACGGGATCATTTGGGGGAGCTTCAAGTTAAAGAGGTTGTAGAGGTGGGGGAAGTTGGGGTTGATGGAAACCCGGAGGCCTATTAGTTTTGGCATTGTTAGAGACATATTGACCCTTATTGCCTCCGGTGCCTTGGTTAGGAACATTGCTTTGTTGATTGTTTCCCGTGTTACTTTGATCACCAAAATTTTGATTTTTATGGTCATAGAATTGAGAGTTAGGTTATTAGGTTTGATTACCATACCCTATTTGGTTAGAGTACCCTCTTCCATTGAAATTGGAAGGGTCTTCCCTACCATGAATGATATTGGTCACTACAACCACTACCACTTTGGTTCCAACCACGGTTTCCACTGTGATTCCAATTCCCCATTTGATTGGAGCTTGGCCTCATATTCCCCATTCGAGGAGCAAAATTCATAGCATTAACATCTTCCACATTTTACTCAATATTTAGGGACCTAGGGTTTCTATGTTGGTTGATTTAAGTGAACTTAATTAATCATCACAACATTCGAAATCCTGAACATGCATCTAATATATAATTCATATACATAAACATATATAAATCGAAAAACATAAATAGAGATGAATTTGGCAACTAGCATAACTCCTTGAGATCTTCAAAAGGTCTTCATTTGCAACTTCATGGCTTCGTCTTGCAACTACTAGTATCTACAATTAGTACTAATTTAAATATTAAGGTAAAAAAATACTCAACGGTTCGCAGACCGTATTTAGATTTACAAAAATACATCACGAATCACAGTCCGTATTTTCTATCCTAATCGAGCCCCACTAGTTGCCATTTCATAAAACCTGTGAGAGAATACACATTCCATTCATCCATTCACTATCAGAGAATGGCCCATGCATTTTACAACGATAAACAAGTAACAATGCATAAACACGCGAGAACTAGTAACTAATCTAGGAGGTTAATCTAATTAACACGCCTAATTAAAACTAGTCAAAGTTGTTTTAACCGGTTATGAAAATAATAAATGAAGCTCCCACTAAATTCCGCATCCAACTTAATTAATCCAATTAATTAAGTCGGTAAACCCAAATATTTACCAAAATTAAATTTTGCAAATGTCGCTCAAAAAGCCAAGGGCTAGCCTCCAAAATTTTAATTAAATAAACAAAATAATTAAAACGACAATTTAAGCAAAAAATTACATAGTCCAAAATGTCTAAGTGCCTAGAACTAAGACTTGGAGTGCTCACACCCCGCACAACCATTTGATGCTCAATGAACGTGGGAGTGAGCCCGATGTCGCTCAGCGTTACACCGCCCACATCAGCGAACTCTCACGCATCAATAACGTGGCCCTTGATGGCCATGTTGTACAAACTCATTGCACTACATTGCTATGCAAGCAACGTCTACGCATATTACCCTTATTCACATACTAAGCAACGCATAATAAACTCTTAAAATAGCATTGCCTTAAAACCCGGGGTTAAAGTGCTAATTATGGGAGTGTGCGCATCGTGCTACAAGCACATAACATATTCAATCGCACTCCCCGCAACACCAAGCATGCACACGAGCAGCTTGTGCTCGCACCAGCCACGGCCAGCCCAGCGTAGCAGCACGCACAACACCCTGCTGCTGCTGCGCCATGCTACTGCTTGTTGCTGGCTGGCGTGCCACGATGCTGGCAGCGAGCAGCAGCCTCTGGTCTTCCCTCTCACACACGCACGCACGCATAGGCTAGCTATCTATGCACACATCCCTATGCACACACGCACGAGGCGCCCAACAGCCTCGACAACCTCATGTGGGCTGCGTGAGCAGCCTAGCTGGCCGAGAGCTAGCTCGGGGCTCTTAAGCCTCGACTTGTGTGCTTATGCCTCGAAAAAATTTCCGATTTTGTGTGTGACAATATTAATCAATTCTAAATTAATTTTGAGGAAAAATGAAATTAATAACAAGTCCAACTTAAATAAATTCATCCAAGAGCAATTAACCAAAATTATTTCCAAGAACCATTCTTTAATAAAATTGGTTTAAACTTGGTATAACAAAATAAATTAGGGCTATTCTCATTATTAATTTAATCAATTTAAATTAATCTTAAGATTTTGACAAAATAAAAGGGATTTGGAAAAATGAACATAGGTTCAATAAAAACTCTAACTTTAATACTTGAGAATCCCTGAAAAATTACATCTTTCAATATGAATATAAACAAATTTCTATCACAAGTTTTAAACTTTATGATTCCAATCAACTAAAATGATTAAATCAACAAAGTTTAACCAAAAAATATGGAATTTAGTAACTCAAAGCTTCAATCACTTAACATAATTAAAATTGAATCTTTACTACTTAGAAGCCTCAAAGAACAACAATTTCACACTTAATGCAATTAATTTGCAATTATGTGAAAAATAAAACCAAGCTTTCAAACATAAATTACGACCAAGTAATTATGCCTAAAGAAGTTTAAAATTGCATATAAATTAAGGAAAGAACCAAATACATAACCACCATAAATATGCAATGAATTTTCAAGGTTAGAAAGACTTAAAATTTTTTGTCAAAATGAAAAATCCCTCGAAAAGTGCATTTCTGGTCGTTTTTTGGCAAAAAACCGAGTTGGGAGCCATAAAAATACCTGGGTTCGGGAGCTTAAGACCGCTCTAATACGAGGTTAAAATAGATAAAACGAGCTACTAATCTAATTAGCAACTTTATACTAGAAAAATTAAGCCATAAAAACACCTTGAAAAATATTATGATTTTAAAAATAAACGTGCGAGGCTCCGATACCGCTGTTGAGGTTTGGTGAGTCAGACTCACCGTGAAAACAAACCCTAAAACAATACTGCACTCGCCATAAATAAAACTATAAAAATATTAAATTAATCACAAGATTAAGATAAAACGATTACCTTTGAAGCGTGCTTCGCCCGACCAGAAGGGGCTCTTACTTCGAAAGCAAGACTCGAAATTACGACGGCCTCCAACGATAGTCCACCCACAACTCGAGAACCGAAAAACGGCCCAATGCCTAGGGGTTAGCAAGGCCTGACCTAAACCCGAGTAATTAATGAGTTCAAAGGTTTTCACAATGGTGATGCCTTTTTCAACTCTTACTCAAGTGCTCTTCCCAATGCCCCAAGTTAGGTATTTATAGGGAAGAGCTAGAGAGTGAAAAACTTTCCCATCCTTGTGGGAGAATTTGATTTTCCCATTTTATTTTAAAGCTAAAATAAAATTAATAATTAAACTAGTAATAAATCAACAAGTGGCAAGCTCATATGAGAGGTTAGGTGAGGACCATTTTGAGGAGAAGGGGAACCAAACTTGCTCCCCAATCCCTCTCCCAAAACCGGCCAACATAACACTTCACACACCTCTCACCATGCACCACATGGCACCCACCCTTGGGCATCAAGGCACCCAAGGTGGGTTGCCTTGTCCGTGGCTGCCTCGCCCAGCAGGCCCAGTACAAGCGTGTGGGCTGCTAGCACTGCCAGCCAGCAATCCCATCATGCTTGTGCGGGCTGCTAACACTCTCAGCCAACGAGCCACACACCAAGGATGCGAGCTGCGGCTGGCCTTGCGCCTTGGCCCAACATTGCTAGGCAGCACGCATTGGCCCAGCCATGCTGCTGCTTGCTGCTGCGGTTGGCGCGCCTAGCCTTGCGATGCTAGCATTAGTGCGCTAGCACACACCAGCCAGCCTAGGCTCGGCTTGGTGCTGGCTGGTGCGCATGCTAGCCACCATGCTAGGACATATGCCCCTAGCACTCAGTTTGCTTGGGGCATTCCGATGCTAGGGGTATTTTGGTCTTTGTTGATTTATTATTATTTTCACGTCTCGTCTTTTACTCTTTTTCGACTCGACTTTTGACGTTCGGTTTCAACGCTCTAAGCTTGAATTCCTGACGTCTAAATATTAATTAATCGGTTAACTTATTAATTCCTTCCGGATTTATTCGTCGCTTTTCTTCGTTAGTTGCTTGGGTGTGACCCGAAGGGTTCAGTCAAGATTAAGCTGTAATATTAATTATGCATTAATATTACTGATCGGAAGCGGCCTTTACCCAGGCATTCTGATCATTTGACCTTACTGAATATATTAGCTTTCTAATAATTCTGAACCCACTAACGGAATAGTACACTTGTTCGAAGGACACCATTCCTTTCATCCACCTACCCCTACTCGAAGAAGGGCGAGGCTCGGTCTCTAGGGCATCGTCGTCCATGCCCTCAGGAAGTGTGGGAGTGTCCTCCCGAAAAGTTTGTCGACAGCCACGAGTAGAAAGATCGCGAGCCCGTTGTCTATGCATGCTATTACAAAAGTAAAAATCTAAATACTTAGCATCATTTCCTAAGTTATTTAGTTATCTATTCAAAAGCGGCTTAACAATTATCTCAAGCTGCATTTTCTATTATACGCAAAAATTTTACCTCAAGGCTAAAAATTAGCAAATTAATGGAATTATTTCTAGTATTTAGTTTCTCCATGACAAACTAATACTATGCTCTCCTAATTGCATGATACTATATTCTCCATGACAATATAGTACATACACAAAAAAGAGCATGTCTCAAAATTGGACAAGAACGATAAATCGGCACATCATGGCATATTTTACAAGATCTATGACCAATATAACACCATTTCAAGTGCAAAAGAATAACATGAACAACAAGAACCCCATTTCACACTAGTAGTACCAAAAATTGGTGATTTGCTCAATTTCTCACCAAAACACACAAACTTGGTCTCAAATTGCTCACAAACACACATGTATTCATATGCAAGTCAATTTATAGCAAGAATTTTGACATGGAAGCTCAAAATCAAAAACCCCTAATCTAATTTTTTAGGGTTTCAAGCAAGTATGGAATTTACAACAAAATTTGAGACATAAGTAAGAGAAACTTACATAGATCCTTGTGAGAAATCGTAAATGAGGAAACTAGCAAAATATCGAAGAAAATTTGGTGGAGATTTGAGCTCCAAAATCTCAAAAAATCGCGGAAGTGCTGTAGAGCAACCAGCGCAACCACCGTGACACAGTGGCCTAATGTCGCGCCACATAGAGATACCCCGTGTCACGGTAAAACGACAGCAGCAGCGGCGACCTCAGATGACAGCGACAACAGTAGAGGCAAGAAACGGCGAAAAAAATGATCGTGCATAAGTACGAACGTCGTCTCACGATGAGCACTCTCGCACGCCGGTGCCTTCAGCCGTGGCATGGTGGCCGTATAATTATAAAAGAAAAAAAAAGGAAGAAGGAAAGAGAACAGTAGGAGGCCGAGATTGAAAATGGTGAAGAAGAAGTGAGAAAATGGGGAAGAAGCAGCTAGTATTCAAAGTCTAAAATGCCGTTAAGCGATGTATTTCCCGTGCCATGAATCTCGTTATCTTGTAACGACATGTTTGTGCGTGGCACGGTGAAAATATCCAGGCGCGTGAACAAAATCTGCACAAAAGAAAACCTCGCGACACGGGATTCCTTACCGTTTGACGAGGTAAGACACCGTGTCGCGGGATTTGTCCACGTGGTGCGGTGCCCTGTTGTGCGCCCTGCATTCCTTTCTAAGCCTTCTGGCAGATATTTTAGCATCTTTGACCAAGTTGGAAGGTTTTTCTGCAATTTTTGGTCAGTTATCTTCTCACCGGAATTGCGCGGAAAATTATAATTGGTACTAAAATTACCGATTTACCCCTAACAAGCATTAGGGTTGCATTTTCGACACTTTAAACACCTAATGTAGTCAGATAGTCGACTTGAAGGTAAATCATCTGCGACCCATGTTTGAGGATAATCGAACCATCATACACTTGCAAATTTCAGCAATTATATCAGTTGTCGGTTTTCCTCAAGCATGGAGAGCGTTATTGGTGGATGTTTCTTAAAGTATAGAAAACCGCTAAGACGACTTTCCTCAAGCATGGAAAGCATTATCGGTGGATTTCTTCAAGCATAGAAAAACACCAAAAACATATGTCAACTTTCCTTAGGCATGGAAAGTATCATTCGGTAGGTTTCTTCAGGCTTAGAAAGCTACCAAGTTCATTAGACAACTTTCCTCAGGTATGGAAAGTATTTTAGCGAAACGCCATCAGGTGGATTCCTTCAAGTATAGGAAGCTGCCAAATTCATTTATCACCGATACACTGGTGTCAGATATGTGTTCTATCCCTTTACTTTTTTTATCTGTGGAACTAACATTTTTCTGCAGGTATCGGCGTATACAGAGTGATTTAGGATCGCAGAACGTCTTAAATCATTCTCCGTCCCCATCGACTACTTTGACTATAGTTTTCGATTGACGTTTCTACAAACTCAATCAAAGTGGGGGCTTCTACAGACACCTAAAGATGTCTCACTAAAACCAAACCCGATGATGAACAATCTTTCACCACCATTATTGGTAGAGTTCATTATTTAATCCCGAGAGTGCTTAAAAAATCATGTTTAATAGTCCATGGATCAGTCTTGATGTTTAGTCAAAGCATAATTTATTTTTTAATTTCAGCCCAAACCTTTTCTATTTTATTTTATTATTTTGGCCCAAACCTTTTATTTATTTTATTTATTTTATTGTGGCCCAATTAATAATAATAAATCAGAAATGGCCCGAAATTATCAATCGACACTTAAAAATGCTGAACGAAATTAGGGTAAAAAAGAATTTAGACGGAAAAACGGACTACAGGTTCCCGTGTCACGGCTTACAGCACCGTGTCACAGGATCCGGTGCCAAGCCACGGTGAGATTACCCGTGAAACGGTGCCTGTGCTGTGACACGGGGCAATTTCGTGTCCTTTCCGCTTAAACCCTTCACGCGTTTTATTCCCCGTACCCAAATATTTCCCGCGTCACACTGCTGTCTACCGTGTCACAGGAATTTACCTCGTCTGACGGTGCCTGGCACCGTGTCACGGTGCTCTTTGCCTTGTCGCGGTGCTTTTTTTCAGGGTTTTAATCTTTTTAGGGTTCCGTGTGTTCTCTCTACTCATGTTTTCTATGAATACCCCCTCATTTCTGATGTACGGTGCATCAATTAATTCTCTCTTTTTCTCTCTTCTATGCTCTAGCCTAAACACTAGCCTAACTTTTCTCTTTCAAAATTCCCTCTTCAAGTACTCCAAGGAGTCCATACTGTACTCGTGGTTCTGTCCTTTAGCCAAGGCGTGAAAGGTAGAACTGTTTGAGGGTTTGGCCCCAAATCAACTCTATTTAATGTAATTAATTTTCTCTTTTTCTCTCTTCTATGCTCTAGCCTAAACACTAGCCTACCTTTTCTCTTTCAAAATTCCCTCTTCAAGTACTCCAAGGAGTCCATACTGTACTCGTGGTTCTGCCCTTTAGCCAAGGCGTGAAAGGTAGAACTGTTTGAGGGTTTGGCCCCAAATCAACTCTATTTAATGTAATTAATTCTCTCTTTTTCTCTCTTCTATGCTCTAGCCTAAACACTAGCCTACCTTTTCTCTTTCAAAATTCCCTCTTCAAGTACTCCAAGGAGTCCATACTGTACTCGTGGTTCTGTCCTTTAGCCAAGGCGTGAAAGGTAGAACTGTTTTAGGGTTTGGCCCCAAATCAACTCTATTTAATGTAATTATTATTTTATTATTTTTCCTTAAAGTTAATAACTCGTTTATTATTTTATAGTTGCAAGCAAACAGAATCAAAGTAATAATTATGCTCCTTTTATTTCTATTATTTTTCTAGCGATTTTATATTGTTGGATTTATTGTTAAATTGCTTCCAATATTAATGTTTATTTTATTGATAACCATGCATATTTCATGTTAAAGGGAATATGTAATTGAAAATCACGCCTAATAAAGATAATTTGGACGACCGGTTTAGGTTCTTTTTTAATCTTGTTGTTTAATCAAGTGATCACTAATATTTTAGAATTATTTGTTTCATTAATATTAAACCAATTTAGCCTAATAATATTTTGGAGCAAATTGAATCTCTGCTTGTATGCCTTTGAGATCGCATGAATGCTTTTCACTATAAGAATCGAGTAGAGGCCAATACAAGCAAATATGACTCCATGACTCACTTCGTACCATCATCCCCGATCCTCCTATCATGGTTCCGAACCATATGGAGTTATTAATCTCATGGATTATGAATGGGGTGTAACCTTCACGGGTCAATTGTAGTTATCTTTTGTTGTCCCTTAATCGTGGTTGCCTTTTATGATCTGTGAACGGTTTACAAGTTCCTTAAAAACTTGTTGGCGACTGTAGACATCTACTTTTGGCCTCCTGTCCCGAAAGGAAGTGCAATGACGATAAATAAAACCATCTTCGTGTTGGATTGCATTGAATAATGCTTATGGATAACTGGTTAAGCCACAAAACACAAAAGACTAGCCTAAATTGAAGAAAAAGCCAAAACAAAGGTCCAATTAACTATACCCGACCATAATTAAGCTTAAGCCTGTGCTTAAACCCTAATAATGACGGATTTAGGAGCGCCTAAGTTAAAACTTAGTGCTACCGCAGAAAAAGCCGCGCGCATCTCACAAATTCACGCTAGGCTGCCGCGCGCAACTTATTCAGTTGCGCGCGTCACCCAGCATAACTTTCAGAGTTGCGCTGCGGAAGATTAAGAATTGTTCGGAATTATATTGAAAATATAAAATCGAATCTTAGCATAATGCCGCGCAAGACAAATCCTACTCTATAAATTGCGCTGGGATGCCGCGTGCAACTTCATCTGTTGCGCGCGTCATTTGCTGCGGAAGAATGCTCAAAACCCTAAACCTAATCATTCCCTATGAATACGAGCTTAATCCGAGGCTTAAACAGACAAAAATTAACCTAAAACTCTGGCAAAATAACTTGTGAACTTGTGCAACCTAGTCCTCTTGTCCTAAACACTCACCCTTTGATACTTTGTTACTACGGTGGAGGTTCCCCAACATGAAGGAGTCCATAAGTGTTCTAAACAGAGATCTAGCAAAGAGAAGTGGTAAATTCCCGAGCACTTAGTTAAATCACCTTATTTTCCTGTTTAAAAGGACTTTCATTAATTAATTAGTGTTGTTTGATTACCTTTAAAATAATTAATTAATCAATTCCACAAAGTATCTTGTGTTAAATAGAGATTAGAATTGAATTAAATAACTGTTGGTTGATCACTTAAGCCAAGGCGAATCTTGTTTATTTATTGTTCTTTCACGAATATTATTAAATAAGAATAACGACTTTTGCAATGTATTTCCTATGTGATTTAATGTTTGTAAATAAAATCAACAAACATAGTTTTTGGTATCACGTTGCATATATTGTTTGGTGATGAAATTGTAAAAAAGGAAGAGCTAGTAGAGGCCGTACTAGGGCCAGGATGACGATTCCCCTCTAAAAGGAACGTTATCTTAGTACCCTCGCTCCCGAACTCATTTCTGGTTTATAGACCAATTTGGGCATGGGTAAACTTATGATTTGTGATAATTATTCCATGAATTCCACATGGAAGAAAGGCATGAATGAGGTTTATGAGTTTTTCCTAAAAATCATTGGCGACTCCTACTTGTTTCTTAAAAAAAAGCGTGATGATAGAATCAATTGTAATTCAAGGTCCCCCAAACAGTCATGAATTGAAATCCTACTACACCCTAACAAGTGTAAAGTCCTAGGCTTTTAAGTGGCCAAGGGCATTTAAGGAGAGTACCCCTTACGATGGGACTACCCTCCTTACAGTGGCAACTCCACTGAGGACTTAGAGGTTACATGATTAATTCGTAATTATGGTCCAAGGTATCCAACACTAGGTTTCTTATGGGTTGTAACAAGAATTAACGTGGATAATCTCTAGTTAGAGAGCGAGACTTGAACGCATAATATCTTCCTTTTGCACAAAAGTAAAAACCAAACAAGCAACATTGCATCATGCATAAGCATAGCACACTTAAACCATTGAGGATTGGCTCATTGACTAGGGGTCGCCAACACTAGGCGTCTATCCCGAAATCAATAACAATCATCCCACCCATATCACCAACAAAATGTTGGGAGGGCAATGTCATGGGTCAACACGTTGAGTGATTGATTTATGCGTTGTTTCTTAAGGTATGGTACCTTTGGACATCCAAGCCTTTTTTGACCTTAGAACGACATTGCGTGAATCTTGACTTATGACATGCCTATGTGATTATGTGACTATGTGCAACGTGTTAGGATAGTCTTCTTTTTCTTTTTTTTTTTTTAGTTTGGTATAGATTCCCAATTACGAAGTTGTCTCTTCGTGATTTAGCGTCATATTAAAAGGATAACATAAAAAAAAAGGGTGAACTAAAAAATCGAATAAAAAAAACGCTCGAATTTTAAAAAATAAAATTTACGAGCAGGTGGCGCGCGCAACTCCCAGCGCAAGTGATTTTGTTGCACGCGCCCACTGGACGAGTCAGTTTTAATTTCTCAAAAAACAAATTGACTCGTCCAAACAATATCTTCATCGAAGAATTGTAAAGCGCGATGTTATCCGTTTGAATATATTTTGGGTCTTTTTCTTTTTTTTTTCTTTTTAAAAACAAGCGTATCGATTTACTTATCCTTTCGTACTCCTTTAGGGCTGGTTTTCAAGCTTGGGAAAGAGGACCCCCGGGCACTCGCATTCTACGTTTATCACCCAAAAATCAACCCCTTTCAAACCACTTTCCTTCGACAACTAATCCTAGTCTAACAACAATGATAACCATCGAAGAACTTCAACAAGAGATTCTTCGTTTGAGAGAGGAAATGGCTCAAGAGGCCGAGGAGAGAAGAATTAAGAAGATGGAAAATGCTGAAAAGAAAAAGGCTGAAAGTTTAGCCTTACAAGAAAAGATGGAGCAATTATCCATCAAAGAAAAGTCGTTGGAGAAGATAGTTCTTCGTTCTACAATGGGGAACAAGTACTTTGACGCAGAAAAGTTTGCTCCTCTCCCAGGACTTGCTTTACCAGAAAAGTTTGTAGCTACGGACTTGCCAATATTTAAGGTGACCAATAATCCACAAAATCATTTAATGTGTTTTACTGGCACTATGGCAATAAAGGGAGTTGATCCTAAGCTTTATGCTTTGACTTTCCCTTTATCACCGGACCCAACCGCTAGAGAGTGGTACTATGGGCTAGATCCAAAATTTAAAGCGACATGGGAAGATGTAGTTTTGGCTTTCATCACTTAATATGAGAGTAACGTGGAGGTCAAGTCAACTTTACGAGAACTCGAGATGCTTAAGCAAGGCGACGACGAAGGTTTCCTTGCTTTCTATGGTAGATGGCGAGATAAGGCGGCCCACCTTGCCCAAAGGCCTCCTGAACTTGAGTTAGTACGAAAATCCATTGACAACTGTCATGAAAAGTACAACAAACATCTATGTTACCTTGGTCTAGACACTTTTCAAAAGGTCTATTATGTGGCTACTAGGATTGAAGATGATCTTGCTAAAGAAAAAGCAAACAAACCTCATATCATCATCAACCTTAGAATAACTACAAGAAGGGAAATGATAATGTATCATCCTTTATTGACGTATGTGCGACTTCCACGCAATACAATAACACAAATCGATATGATGATCCTAGAAAAAGATGGCTAAATGAGAGAAAATTTAGTCCATTTCCTGTAAGCTATAAAGAATTGTTAGAAAAATAAAATGAAAAGGCTTACTTGCGCCAACAGGGCCAACACCACCCACTCCACCAGAAAGGAGGTTTCCTCAATGGAACGATAGTGCTTATCATAGAGGCGGGTGACACGATACTGAACGTTGCTATGTTTTAAAACACAAGATACAAGATTTAGTAGACAATGAGAAAATTCCCACGCCTAAACCTAACAATAATGCATCCCCTTTAGGGGTGTTTCACATTGATGAAGACCATATGGGAAGGGATACGTTCAATCCTTTGGACTATATCACACCCATAGGAAAACCTCCATCCACAATACTCATAGGGACAACTAATGAAGTATGTGGACTATGGGACGATGACTTTCAAGACTTATATGTCTCTAAGTATGCCGCCGTCCCACCTACATCTTGTTTTCAAAATGAAACAAATGGAGCGCTTGATTGGGATTATTTCTTTGGGAAATCGCAAGATTTATCGAATCTCTCCTTAGATGAATAGTGGCATCAAGCACAACTCATGGAACATCTTAAAATGGAGGCACATCCAAAGCCTCTAGAAGAAAGTTGGTTTATGAGTCCTATAAATAACCCAAATGAGGTAAATCATTTAACTCGTTCTGGGCGAGTTTACCGAGCACCACCACCTAATGGATCTTTGACCACACAAAATCAAACTCAAGGTCAAACACAAAATACAATACCACCTCCACTTGAGGTGGAAGATCCATTGGTCAAACAACTTCGCCAATCCAAGGAAAATGTTAGCATTTGGGAACTCCTAAGTACTTCTAAAGAACATAGGAATTCTCTCATGAACGCTCTAACAACTTTGTCTGTAAGCATAGACACAACCCCTCAGGACCTCGTTAGCTTGCTTACTAGCGAGAAATCCGATAAGTCAATCGTTTTCACTAATGATGATTTGCCTTTAAAAGACACTACCCACAACAATGCGTTATACTTAACTGTGGGATGCAAGGGATACAATATCCCTTTAACTTTGGTAAACAATGGGTCGGCTGTAAATGCATGCCCATTACGAACGGCAAAATACTTAGGCCTAAATCTAGAAAAAGATTTCCAATCAACAAAACAAAGCATAAGGGCCTATGACAATTCGAGAAGATCGGTGTGTGGAACTGTTAAGCTACCAATTACCACAGGCCCAATTCAAAAGATGGTTGAATTCCATGTTATAGACATAAAACCTACATTCAACCTTTTACTTGGACGTCCTTGGATACATGAGCTTGGTGCAATACCATCCTCACTTCATCAAATGATTAGGTAGAAATATCATGGGATTCCTATGACTATACATACTTCTCCACTCAAAATAGCATTAAATGATCAATCACTCTTAGAAATAAACCATGATAATGATGAAGAGGACATGTGGGTATTTGCCGTGGAGCTAATCTTCACAATTGAAATGGAAGAAGACTTGGATGAATCATTCAAGCTTGATCCATATTCCACTCGGATAGTAAACAACATCTTGCTCAAGAGTAGTTATGATGAATTTATTATAGACTATAGGGAAGCTGAAAATTTAGGACTTGTGGCCATTACTGAGACTTTATTTTCTAGTTCTAAGGACGAAGATCCCAAAAAGGATTCTTCTCTTGATGTACTCTCTTTTGATTTTAATAATATGAGATATATTTCCGAGTACATGCCTTCTCTTGAATCTTTCGAATGCTATAACAATCAATCTAATGAAGATGATGGTAGACATCTACTTTTGGCCTCTTGTCCCGAAAGGAAGTGCGATGATGTTACAAAAACCCGTTCTTTATGTTAGATCAAAGTTGAAGTGTTTATGGACTACGAAAAGAATTATTGATCGCGGATAAGATAGGTCGTTATGCTACCACCCTAACCAAATTAATCATTTATAATAACTAAACTTACACTAAACTAGTCAGTGGCAAGTAAAGGGTCGAACCTAAAAGGACTAAGTGTATCAATTTGTGCTAATTAGACTACTAGGAAAGCTTGTGAGATAGAGAGAGGTTTAACTAAACACAACTAAGAACAAATAACTAAAACTAGGGAAAGTGGAATCCAATTACATGAATACATTCAATAACATCATACAATTAGATGAAAATGACCTTGATTAGGAACAATCAACACATTTAACTCACTCTCGCACAATTAAGCATGTTAATTATCCTACTAAACTAATTCACTCTCGTGCAACTAGCCTAGCAAAGGTATGGAAGAAATTAGGGCTCTCAACCAACTCACTCTCGCACAATCAATTGAAAGCACAATTAAGAACATAGAATCAATTAGCTAGAAAGATTCTAATCCATAAAAGCATCATCCATACACAATAATCAAGAAACAATTCCATACTAATCACAATCAATCATTCAATTTATTAACATAAACTTCATCCATTTCCCTAGAACAAAATCTAAGCTAACATAATGAAGAAAGACATGGAAAACAAAGTAAAATAAGAATATAAACAAGATTAAACAAATAAACTAATTAATCTACTCAAATCAATAAACAAAAAGCAAAAACTAAGAATTAAGCAAGAAATAAAGATGAGAGAAAGTTAGAAAATGCTCATTGAATAGATGAGAAGAAGTTCCACAAAGTTGCTTCTTAAACCTCTCAAAATTTCAATGGAAGTCCAAGCTTTCTCTCTCTACACTACTCCTAAACTAACCCTAAGAGAGAGAAAGTAAAGGCTAAACTAAAACTAATCTATCTAAAATAAAATGTTGATTGATAGTTATGAGAAAATAACCCCAAAGGGGTATTTATAATACAAGTTAAAAAAATAAAATAAAATAAAAGAAGGAAACTAAAAAGAAATAAAACTAAATAAAACAAATAAAATGACTAAACTAAAAACCAATAAAAACAAAACTTACAATAAAATAAAATAAAAGAAAATGAAAAGAAAAAAAGAAAACAAACCCCAAAATCCCCAAAATTCCCACCCAAACCACGAAACATCAGACTCCCCTAATTCCCCTTCTCCCTTTCGAATTTTGGCTGCTTCCATTCACCATATCAACAGCAAACAATCATCCTCACCGTTCATCAACACTATCATCATCTAGCATCAAATCGTGGCCGTCCGATTTTCATTAAATTCACGTGAAAAGCTCGTGATTGACCCACAATTGCGCGCCTGCACAGAAGACGCGCACAGGTCGCGAAAAGCTTCTGCCTCGACTCTGATTTTGGATTCCAATTGCGCGCTTTCTGACAGGGCTGCGTGGCCGCGGTGGAGGCTTGAGATGGTGAGTTTGGGTGTTGTGAGTTGCGCGGCTATTAGGTGGGTAATTTGGTGGTTATTTTGGTGGTTGATTGGTGGTGTTTTGGTGGTGGCTGGTGCTGTTGTGGTGGGTTGTTGGGGTTGGTTTGGTATGGTGGCAGCAGCAAGGAGGTGATGAGCATTGTGCATTTGCCTCGAACCTCGGACCCCGAACACGATTTGAACTTGAAACCCGGAACACCTATAACCAAAAACACAAGGGTATTACCACGAAATAAAATAAAATAAAGATAAAATAAAATAAAATAAAATTAAAATAAGATAAATAAAATAAAATAAGATAAGACAAATAAAGTAAAATAAAAAGCTTAAACTAAATAAATAATAAAATAAAATGAAATAAAATAAAATAAAATAAAACAAACTAGAAACTAAAAGAAAATAAAATAAATAAAATGAGAGAAGCGGGAAATTATTAACTAAAACTACAAAAACAAACTAAAAACTAATGAAAACTACTAAAATACTCAAAATAAAGATAAAAGACGAGAATAAGCAAATAAAAGAAATGAAGAACAAAATGGGCTAAATTATTGTAAAATAAGCCGGAAAGCGACTCAATAAACACCCTAAAAGTGACATAAAAGTCACTTATCAAACTCCCCCAAGCTAAACTTTTGCTCCTCCTTGAGCAAATTAACATGAAACACGAGAGAAGGAGAGTGAATTATTCAAGCAAAACTAAGACACTAAAGGAGACAAGAATGTACAGTAACTCACTTTCATAGGAATCACGGTAAATTTTAGCAACTAAAGACAAGCCCTTTAAACCCCTAGATCGCCCTAGAGGACGTGTGTGCTCTCGTGAGGGTGTCCTAAGAGTTAAACCCACAACTCTAAATAAAAACCATGGCAAGGAAATAAAAATAAAAGAAAAAGAAACATAAAAAGAGAAATAAAACATAAATTTATATTTGGACAAGAGATAGGAACAAACACCAATGAATGCAAATCTTTCTAAGTAGACAAATGTATGCACGTTCCAAGATGTCAATGGTTGATTGAAACATAACATATGCTAAGCATAGAGAACTAATGAGGACTCAATCCACCCTAGCCCCAACCAATCGGGCCGCGTTCTCTCCACTAGCTTCAAATCAACCCTCAAGTTAGCTTCTCATGATTCCACAAAGGAACCGGAAAAAGATAAAGAAATGAAAATTTTTGAGAAGGTAATCCCGACATCTCAACTATGCATACTCTCTCCATAGGTTTGAAGTCTATCTCCCTCCACTGTTCTTTGACCCAACCCCACTAAAGTCTAAGGGTCTTTTATTGGGTTGTAACATAAGGCTAAGGGTTAAGGCGCGGTAAAAATTTGAAAATTTTGGTGATATTTCCTAAGTGAAGCAAAAGAGTGGCCTACTCTCAAAAACACACTCAAGAAGTCACAAAATATCAAACAAATATACCAATAATGCCATCTACCCCAAGCTTATTCAACACTAACACAATATATACCAAAAACGAAGTAACGCTCCCCCCCCCCCCGAAGCTTGAACGAAGCATTGTCCTCAATGCTTAAACTAGGGAAGAAAACGAAACCAAACTAAAATATTTTTGTGTTTTTTGTTTCTTTTTCAAATTTTTTTAAGCTCTTATATGATGTCCTTGTTCTTTTTTTTTTTTAATTTTTTTTTAATTTTTTTTTTTTTTTTACTATGGATGGCTTTTTCTTGAAACTTCCTTTGATTTTCTTGAACTGCATCTTTCTTCTCAAACTTTTTTGCATTTTCTTTTCAAGCTCAATTTTCAATACCTTACTTAAACCAATTCACAAAGTTTTCTTGCTCATGATCAACACTCTCAAAACTCAAACCTCACATGCCAATGCTTCACTAACTAAAAGGGTTGGTAGACATAGGCCATTGGGTTTGTAACGCGGTTTAAACAAGAGCGGGAAACATTAGGCTCAAATTGGTTAATAAGTAGGTCGATGCAAAATAGAAAACCAAATTTGTAACAAAACAAAAAGAAGATAAAGAAAAATGAGAAAAGGTTCCCTTTTCCTCCCTTAGAGTGGCTCGGTCACGATCTTGGGAGCTAGAGATCAAAACAAGGATAAGACATGCATAGTCAAGGATCCTAAATAGCCGCTCGACAAGGTGATGAAGGCTAGAACATATGAAGCTCACAAGGGATTATAACCAAACAAATACCAACCAAGGGTTTCAAATCCACTATAGAGAGCAACTCCATCTTACCACATTCCCGTGAACTAAGGCTTCATGGACCCCTAAAAGTTCTTAACCCGACTACCTTAGCATATAGTATCCTAGAGTCAACTAATAACACTCTCAAACCGTGCATACATTTACCACTTAGGAAGAAAAACATTCAAGGATTCAAGTCCCAAAACAAAATGTCCAAAATAAGAACAAACAAAACACATTTTGCCAAAATTACCTTGAAAGTAAACAAAAATCTTTTTGGATTTTTCAAAATAAAAGAAAAGACATGGAAATGCATATACTCAAGTGCATGGCATAAATGAATCAACATCCCACCAAAGCATGATAGAATACCCTCCCCCAAGCTTGAATGAGACAATATACTCAAACATAAACCAAATAATCCATGGGAGGGGAAAAGAAAGAAATCAATCCAACAAACCAACACAAGTCCAACGAGTCACCAACCATTAGAGAAACAGCTAAGAAAGATATTACCGGATATTGGTGGGTGTAATTACCCGCAAATGAACCAATTTAACCTTTCAAAGCCGATTTCCTCTTGAATTGAATCTCGATTTCCATATGCTAGCAAAAATAGGAGTCAAACTTCCTTGTTTCTTGATCCAAACCAATGCATAAGAGTATATCAAGTCATGTACCTAGCAAAAGGCACACAAACATTTCCATGAGAGAAAATCTAATCTAAAAAGAAAAGAAAATGAAAGCAATAAAAACCTCGGGTTACTTCCCGAGAAAGGCTTGTTTAATGTCCAAGCGAGACCGCTCTAGTAAATAATATTGCAACGAAAGCAAGAGCTTATCAAATGCACTACTACACATTTCATATGATAACAAGTAGGCAAATGACGGAAGGAAGACGTGCAACAAGATTGTTGCACGTAAGTGAGGAGGAAGATGCCAAAAGAAGGAAGAAAAATCAAAAGAAAAATCAAGAAAATAAGAAAGAGAAAGAAGAAGAGAAATAAGGAAAAGAATAAAATGGCAAAACCTCCTCAAAATCTTTTTGGGTGGCACAATCACCCATTTCCTCAATAATAGGAGGATGAAAAGGAAAATTCTCATCAAACAAGAGAGGGTCCTCAATAGGCCTCTTTGACAAAAGAAGGGAGGAACATGGGATAGTAGGAGATGTGGTCAAATTTCCTTGAGAAAGGAACATGAGGAAGGGGAGGAGAAACAAAGGTCTCACAAAGCCTCACATCACCAATGAGGGCATGAAAATCAATCATAGAATCCTCAAAAGAACACTCATGACTCACATCTCCCTCAAACAAAAACTCTCCAATAGGAACAACCTCATCCTCCTCTCTATCACAACGATGAACAACAACTCCCTCAAGATCCTTAAAGCCTAGAGTCTCTAAACCATGCATGAAAGGATAAAGGTTTCTCTCAAACTCATCCCTTTCCCATGAAGCATTGCCAATGAACTCTCTTAAGAGGCTATAATGATTTGTTACACCTTCAATGAACATACTAGCCATAACCTCAAATGAGTCCAAAGACTCATGGATAGAAGGGTCGCCAACATGCAAGGTAGACTCATCAAGATGGGGAAGAGGGTTGGAAACCTCAAAATCGACATTTTCTTCATTCACAACTCTTCCACCATCACTCAAGGGACTCTCAATCTCTCTTGATTTCTCAAACTCACCATTATCATCCTCATGAACTCCCTCATTCAAACATGAAGATGGCTCACTCACATCCTCACCAAGGGAAGCTCTCAAAGGGGGTGAATAAGGGGAAGGATGGCAATCAAGCTCAAATGGGGAATGAAAAGGATCAAAATCCTCAAAAATCCTCTCATCACAAGAAAATCTCCCCTCACCTTCACACCCTTGGCCCACATCATTCTCAAAAACACTCTCACACTCCAAATGAGGTGCCTCACATCCATTTACATCAACCAAAGCACTGATCACTTGGGCAAGCCTCACTTCTCTAATTTTTATTCCTCTTAAAGCTCTTGGAGTTGTTGGGTGAGATATTGTATTTGAGAAAGAATTTGGGCATCAATGTTATTGTGTTGAGGTTCATGATCAAAGTCAAATTGCACATCATCAAAATTAGCACAAACCTCATCAAAATGAGCATAAGGGGGAAAGGTGTCAATTTGCATACTTGGATTATCCCAAGGCACATAAGAAGTATTAAGAGAATTCATGCAAAAATTAAAAGAATCTTGGCATTGTGAATCAAAGCAAGAAACATGAGATTCTCTATCAAAAGAATCCCTAGCAAACCATGTGAAGAAATCCGAAGCATCATGCATAGACAAATGACAAAATCTACCATTATTCATGTCCTCAACCATTCCCCTAGTATACTCACTCATGCCTCAATAAGCTATACCACAAGCATCACTAAGAGAACACCCATGGTAACTAAGGAAACCATCTAGTCTTTCAAAGTAAGCATAGAAGGGTTCACCATCAAATTGAGGAAAAGATAAGCATGCCATTTTTATACAAAGAACAATGAAAAGCAAACAAAAATCAAAGTATATAAAGAACCTAGCTACTCTAATCAACACAAACTAATGAACGCCTTAATCCCCGGCAACGGCGCCAAAATTTAATCGCGGATAAGATAGGTCGTTATGCTACCACCCTAACCAAATTAATCATTTATAATACCTAAACATACACTTAACTAGTTAGTGGCAAGTAAAGGGTCGAACCCAAAAGGACTAAGTGTATCAATTTGTGCTAATTAGACTACAAGGAAAGCTTGTGAGATAGAGAGAGGTTCAACTAAACACAACTAAGAACAAATAACTAAAACTAGGGAAAGTGGAATCCAATTACATGAATAAATTCAATAATATCATACACTTAGATGAAAATGACCTTGATTAGGAATAATCAACACATTTAACTCACTCTCGCACAATTAAGAAAATTAATTATCCTACTAAACTAATTCACTCTCGTGCAACTAGCCTAGCAAAGGTATGGAAGAAATTAGGGCTCTCAACCAACTCACTCTCGCAAAATCAATTGAAAGCACAATTAAGAACATATAATCAATTAGCTAGAAAGATTCTAATCCATAAAAGCTTATTCCATACACAATAATCAAGAAACAATTCCATACTAATCACAATCAATCATTCAATTTATTAACATAACCTTCATCCATTTCCCAAGAACAAAATCTAAGCTAACATAATGAAGAAAGACATGGAAAACAAAGTAAAATAAGAATAAAAACAAGATTAAACAAATAAACTAATTAATCTACTTAAATCAATAAACAAAAAGCAAAAACTAAGAATTAAGCAAGAAATAAAGATGAGAAAAAGTTAGAACATGGTCATTGAATAGATGAGAAGAAGTTCCACAAAGTTGCTTCTTCAACCTTTCAAAAACTCAATGGAAATCCAAGCTTTCTCTCTCTACACTACTCCTAAACTAACCCTAAGAGAGAGAAAGTAAAGGCTAAACTAAAACTAATTTATCTAAAATAAAATGTTGATTGATAGTTATGAGAAAATAACCCCAAAGGGGTATTTATAATACAAGTTAAAAAAATAAAATAAAATAAAAGAAGGAAACTAAAAAGAAATAAAACTAAATAAAACAAATAAAATAACTAAACTAAAAACCAATAAAAACAAAACTTACAATAAAATAAAATAAAAGAAAATGAAAAGAAAAAAAGAAAACAAACCCCAAAATCCCCAAAATTCCCACCCAAACCACGAAACATCAAACTCCCCTAATTCCCCTTCTCCCTTTCGAATTTTGGCTGCTTCCATTCACCATATTAACAACAAACAATCATCCTCACCGTTCATCAACACTATCATCATCTAGCATCAAATCGTGGCCGTCCGATTTTCATTAAAATCACGTGAAAAGCTCGTGATTGACCCACAATTGCGCGCCCGCACGGAAGACGCGCACAGGTCGCGAAAAGCTTCTGCCTCGACTCTGATTTTGGATTCCAATTGCGCGCTTTCTGACAGGGCTGCACGGCCGCAGTGGAGGCTTGAGATGGTGAGTTTGGGTGTTGTGAGTTGCGCGGCTATTAGGTGGGTAATTTGGTGGTTATTTTGGTGGTTGATTGGTGGTGTTTTGGTGGTGGCTGGTGCTGTTGTGGTGGGTTGTTGGGGTTGGTTTGGTATGGTGGCAGCAACAAGGAGGTGATAAGCATTGTGAATTTGCCTCGAACCTCGGACCCCGAACACGATTTGAACTTGAAACCCGGAACACCTACAACCAAAAACACGAGGGTATTACCACGAAATAAAATAAAATAAAAATAAAATAAAATAAAATAAATATAAAATAAGATAAATAAAATAAAATAAGATAAGACAAATAAAGTAAAATAAAAAGCTAAAACGAAATAAATAATAAAATAAAATGAAATAAAATAAAATAAAATAGACTAGAAACTAAAAGAAAATAAAATAAATAAAATGAGAGAAGCGGGAAATTATTAACTAAAACTACAAAAATAAACTAAAAACTAATGAAAACTACTAAAATACTCAAAGTAAAGATAAAAGACGAGAATAAGCAAATAAAAGAAATAAAGAACAAAATGGGCTAAATTATTTTAAAATAAGCCGGAAAGCGACTCAATAAACACCCTAAAAGTGACATAAAAGTCACCTATCAATTATGAAGTAATTTAAAACCAATGTTTGAGACCAAGTTATTTTAGAGCCTTTTCCGATTACTAATTAGGCCTAAAAAAAGTTCATACAAGTTTAAACTTGATTAATAATGGACCAAAATGCGTCAAATGCAATGATGGGATCCAATGGAACCTACGTTGTTGAAAAACCGAGCCAAAAAGATGAACTAAACATCAAATTCCCATGCAAGGCCTTACAGATGGATAGCCCTTTCAACGAGCTTTCCAACGGTATAATATAAGCCTAATTCCGAGCCAAAACGAAGAAGTTATGATCAAAACACTAATCCGGGCCATAAAATCGACACCCTTGCACTCCAACGGCCATAACTTTTGATCCATAACATATTTTAACCTAATTCTAACGGCATTGGAAATTAGAAATTCATAGCTTTCCAATTATATCTCACACGTCTTAATCCGACTTCGAAATCAAAATTAATGGAAGTTTTAAAAACGCGTTTTCGTATAAGGCAAACCGCAAACCAGCACAACTCAATCAGTTGCGCGCGCAACTCATTGGGATGCGCGCGGCACCAAGCGCGACTCAAAGAGTTGCCACGCCACCTGAAGGCGCGTCTCTAAAACCCTAAACCTTGATCTCTACCCCTATAAATAGGGGTCTTCGTTCAGCATTACGAGGACCGAAAAAATCAGAATAAAAACCCTAATATTCTCAAAAACCCTAATCTCTCAACTTCTCTTACTATCATACTACTTTTTCTTCTCTCTTTCCAAATACTTTCAAACCATAACTGATTCCATTGAATTCCTTGAAGGTACGAAGAAGAAAGAAAGTCAGTATACACATTAAAACGGAGATTTAACATAAAAGAAGAACGGTTAGTTTCATGAGCACTTAGATAAATCACTTTTCTTTTATTGTTTAAATAACTTTAATTGATTAATTAGTGTTGTTTGATCACTTTAAAAATACTATTAATTAATTAATTCACATAGTACTCTTTCGTTAATCAAGACTAGAATTTGAATAATTAATTGATGTTTTATCACTTAAGACAAGGCGAATCTTGTTTATTTATTTTTCTTTCACGAATATTATTAAATAAGAATAATGACTTTTGCAATGTAATTCCTACGTGATTAATGCTTGTAAATAAAATCAACTAACATAGTTTTAGGTATCACGTTGCGTATATTGTTTGGTAATGAAATTGTGAGAAAGGAAGAGGTAGTAGAGGCTGTACTAGGGCTAGGATGACGATTCCCCTCTAAAAGGAACGTTATCTTAGTACCCTCACTCCTGAACTCATTTCTGGTTTATAGACCAATTTGGGCATGGGTAAACTTATGATTTTGTGCTAATTATTCCATGAACTCCACATGGAAGAATGGTATGAACGAGGTTTATGAGTTTTTTCTAAAACTCATTGGCGATTCCTACTTGTTTCTTATAAAAAAGCGTGATGATAGAATCAATTCTAATTCAAGGTCCCCCAAACAATCAGGAATTCAAATCCTACTACACCTTAAAATGTGTAAAGTCCTAGGCTTTTAAGTGGCCAAGGGCATTTAAGGAGAGTACCCCTTACGATGGGATCACCCTTTTTACAGTGGCGACTCCACTGGGGACTTAGAGGTTACAAGATTAGTTCGTAGTTATGGTTCATGGTTTCCAGCACTAGGTTTCCTATGGATTGTCACGAGAACTAACTTGGATAATATCTAGTTAGAGAGCGAGACTCGAACGCATAATATCTTCCTTTTTCACAGAAGTAAAAACCGAACAAGCAACATTGCATCATGCATAATCATAGCACAATTTAACCATTGGGGATTGGCTCATTTACTAGGGGTTGCCAACACTAGGCTTCTATCTCGAAATCAATAACAATCATCCTACCTATATTTTCAACAAAATGTTGAGAGGGCGATGTCATGAGGCAACACGTTGAGTGATTGATTTGTGCATCGTTTTTTAAGATATGGTACCCTTGGACACCTAAGCCTTGACCTTAGAATGGCATTGTATGCTTTGACGGTTCCTTTATGTGCTTATGTGACTAAATGAATATGTGCTTCGTGTCTAATCTAACTAATTCAAATTGTTACTCTAGAGATATATTAAAAAAAATTCGTAATAATTATGGTTCGACAAAAAAAAATTAAAAAAAACAACAAAAATTATATTGTCGAACTTACCAAGTGGCACGCGCAACCGTCAAAGTTGCGCGTGCCCTCCTAGCGCAAGTTCAAAAGTTGCGCGTGACTTTGACTCGTTACGAGCAATATCATACGGAGAAAACGATACTAGCGCTTCAAGGTTAATCGTTAAGTAGGTGTTAAAAATATCTCTTTGGCTAACAACGTTGTCTAACTTTTACTATGATCGTCTTTATTTTCGAAAAACATGTTTTTTTTATCGTTCTTTTGCGTTTTTGCAAAAAAAATAATAAAAATAAAAATAAAAAAATATTTTTATCGTTCTTTTTGCGTTTTCACAAAAAAAAAAAAAAAAAAAAAAAAGCATGTGGCAGATGCTACTCTTAAAGTTGCACTTTCCACCTTAGCGCAAGACTGAAAGTTGCGCGCGATACTATCTTTTATTTTGATGATTCGTATACGTACTTTATAATCTAGCTAATGACATTACTTCTTATGAGGTTCGTCATTAGAAGTTTGCATCTCTTAATAGGACGTCATCAATATGTTTATTCATAAACGTGCTTATTTTCGTGTTCATCATTTTTTTTAGTTGTAATTAGTTAACCTTGATTTAAGAGTATAATTTATTTACCTATTCTATGGTTTAAAAAGAAAATCCCGAGAACTTTACTTGGGATGATTGCCTCACAAAAAAAAAAAAAAAAAAAGAGAGAGAGAGAGAAATAAAACGAAAAAAAAGAAATGTCGTTCTTAAAAAAAAAAAAAAAAAAAAAAAAAGAGAGTATGATAAAAAAAATATGTATAATGAATGATAAAACCGAGAAAATGATTTAATTATTTCTTGGATTTTACATTCGGACTCCTTCATTCTTTTTAAACAAATAGTAATATGTTATCCTTCAAAGATAAGCAATATGAGAATCATAATTAAAAAAAAAAAAAAAAACGATATTGATCTCTATTGTAATCTAAATGATCAACAAATACTATAGTATATTTGATCATTTTAAGGAGTATGTTCGTGTTAATTAATATTCCTAAAATTTGATGAGCATTTTCAATCCAACTTTCTTAACTTTCTCTTCTACCTTTTTCGAAAACAATTCATTTAAAGTAAAATCCTTAGATGATTACCTTGTTGAAGTCAACACAAATCATGATATTTAATTAATGATTGTTCGTGAATATATTGACATTCTTCATCAACAAACTTGCTTAAAGTGAATTCGTATTACAAGGATTTAAAAAAAAAAGAAATAAAACAATCATTTTGACTTTTGTTCTTTGTTTGAATGCTTGGCAGAAAAGGTTTAAGTGAAAGCGCTCAATTTCTCGTGATACACATTACTAGATCATCTTCCACATTTGCATACTAGTCCAATCATGGGTGACAAAGCAACATTGGAGAAACATAGAGAGGAACTCCAAAACCTAAAGGCCCTACGAGAAGAAGAAGCCCAAATAAAGGCTCATAAAAAAGAAGAAAAGGCTAAAATAAAAGCAGAAAAAGAAAAAGAAAACATTTTTCAAGAAAAAGCAAGAGCCGAAAGATTAGAGGCCTTGGAGAAACTTGTCCTTCGAGCTAACTCAAGGAATAAGTACTTCAATTATGAGCTTGCACCACAACCTAGTAGCAAGACTCTCCCAGAAAAGTTCTTGACTACGGATTTGCCAACCTTTAAGTAAAATCAATGCCTATATTCATGTACTTTTCCTCTTTCATTGGATCCAAATGCTAGATCATGGTTTTATAACCACGATGCAAAACAAACTTCCACTTGGAGTGACGTTGTAAAAGCGTTTTTAACCCAATATAGAGATAACATCGAGCTCACAACTACCTTGCGCGATCTCTAATTGCTTAAGCAAGGGGAAGAAGAAGGCTTCATTGACTTCTTTTCCAGGTGGCAATCAAAGGTTTCTCTTATTCCACAAAGACCTTCGGATCATGAACTTGTCCCAAAGTTCATAGACAATATGTCTCCACCACACAAGTGCCATTTACAATACCTTGGTTTAGACACATTTCAAAAGTCTATATTGTGGGAACATTAGTTGAAAGGGACTTGATAAATTAAACCATGAATCATATAGATGGACAAAGTTCGAAGACGCAATCTCAAGAAGTTGTCAACAATTCAAGATGTAGCACCCTAGGTCTTGTTTTGTTTCTTTCCTTTGTTTTTTATGATAGACTAAGAGATTCATGCTGTCGAATCTACTTATTTTGTACTCTGATTAATTAATGAATAAAAAATATATTTTCAAGTACGTCTATCTTTTTCTCTTTTCAATCTCTTTATTGTTATTGCCTTGAATTAAATAAAATGTATACATACAAACAGGCAAAATTAAAAGGCATACATACTCAACACTTTAAAAATCTTGACGAGCTTTGGCTTATAAGATGTATTGAATGAAAAAAGGCCCACAAAGAAAGGATATGATGATTTCACCAACACAGGAGGCAACTTGAAACTCCATAAATATAATCCCATGTTCTTAACCTTAGAGAAAATCCATCTATTTGGCAGCCCTTTTGAGCCTCGTCAATTGAGCCTTAGTTATTCAACCTACATTATTCCATACCTTGGGATGGGAATGGTGCAAAGATACAAACAGGAAATTGGGGGAACAAAACTTAAGAGGGGGACACAAAGTTAGTCTAAACCCAAAATGAAAGATCAAATGCAAAAGGAAAAACAAAAATCGTTCTAAACCCAAAAAAAACTTGTCAAAAAAAAAAAGAAGAAAGAAAGGAGAGATGACAAGGAAAAGGCACCTAATGTAGGAGTTGTCACACAAAGCAGAAAGGTTCTAATTTGATAAGCACCAAAAGTAAAGGATATTGGGAGTATGCTTGAGTATGTCCATTGTTCATAACCCTAAGCCTAGCCACGTTACGACCTTGGAAAGGCCCTCCTTGAGGTAGACCATAACTATAGACCAAAATCATCATTCCATGAAACTATGGCCAATCTTAGGCCTTTGCACATATGGACCTACTATTGAGTAGTCATGCCCATATATAAAATGCATAAAGTGTTGAGTTATGATTTCAGGATCATATAAAAAAATATTCAAATGATTTGGATGATTTGATAGCCATTGGCTTGATTACATCATGTTAGTAATGCAATCGAATCATTCAATGTTTTCCATATCTTTTGCCAAAGAAAAATGAGATGATTATCAATTTACAAAAAAAAAAATACAATCATCTTATTCATGTTCTATATACATTGCCTAAAAGAAAAAGAGTTAATACAATAAATTGATTTGATATATCGACAGCCTCGACGTCAACTTTAGATGTCTTTTACAACTCTTGAGAATTGGTCTTTTCACTTTTCATGAGCAACTAAAATGTCCGCCTATGTGGGATATCTCCATCTTCTCTAAGCGAGGAATATTGATTGAACATGATCGCTACATGAAAAAAAAAATCGTTATCGCTATCACACGTATACCTCACTGCCAAGTCATCATGATGATTCAAATATTAAGTTAATAATCCTTGCTTTTCAAAAACATGTCGAATTTTCTTTCTTTATTCTTCTATGGGAAAGTTGGATTCCCCTTCCTTTTTATACAAATCCATCTTTTTTGTTCATTTCTTTTTTAAGGGGGTAAGTCGGGATGATCCCTCCCATTTGGCATCTAAAATACTCGAAAATAGTATAATTTTTTTGCTCTTTGCCTCAAATTGGGGGCTTAATAAAGCCAGGACATCCCTACTTATCTCTATTTACAGATTTGAACACGCTATTTATGTTGGAAAATCAATGTCATGCAAAGCTTATTACGAATCATCTTAATAACTTTAAATGACAAAGGGAAGAATACCACTTCCTATTATTTGACCAAGATAATTAATTATGTTACTTGATCAAACAATTTGTGATAAACATATGCAATATTCCACAAATTAAAAACACAAGTCTTGAGACTTTAAATAAAAATGAGAAACATCCCATATATGTATACATGAATTCCAAAAGCCACCTAAAGTCTACGCTTAGGGGCTTCAAATTAAAAATATAGGTCTCACCTTAACTTTCATTTTAAAATGGGACAATATTTTAGAAAGTGATTCAAATGATTTTTTAAATTATTCTAACACTTCACCAAACCTAATTTTGATAAACATTCATTTTCAAATTACGGTACTTATTTAATTGAAAGAACTTCACTTTTAATTAGAAAAATATAACAATGATAACAAGCAGAAAAACATAAACAAAATCAGATATACAAAAGTTTGCTCCCATATCTTTGTTGAAATAAGTTGCAAATTACAACTTATCTTCATTAATCTTGGACAAAAAAGTCACACTCAATTACAAGCTAGACATTTCTTTCCATTTTGGGTTCGGTTTTGAAAATAATATAATTGGATCCCTTTTCCAATTTTGAATTCTAGTTCGAAACAACATGTTTCTAATAAAAAATAATATTCAAAATTTCCTTTCTGAATTTTTGTTTTCTAAAATAAATAATGTTCAGATTCTCTATAACCGTTTGGATAATACTGTTTAGGTAAATCTCAGCTAGGACATCTAATAATTTGCTAGGTTTTGAGGGGTAATAACAATCATTCCACTAATAACATATAAAGCGATTAAGAACGATAATAAAACAATAAATAACTAGTAAGCAAACATTAAGTATTCAATAAGATCAAAGAGATAAGTTTAGAGATACAATACTGAGTAAGGACAAGCCTCCTTGTTCAGTAGGGATACAGATCCGTAGACAAAAGTAGAGCAAATTGCTTATATTGAATTATGTGCGAGCGTACATGAGTGTTATAATGTCTAACTCTTCCTATTTATACCTAGGGATCCCTAGGGTTATATAGATATTCAGAATATATTCGAAATGTAGAGGATCTTCTTGATTTATTCTGTTCCCTGTTCCGTAGGTGTATTCTTGGCAAGTATCTTCTTAATTGATACTCTTGATCCTATTTTCCTTGTTTATTCCAATCAAGCCGTTTTGTCTATTTTGCTGAATTCTTTGATCTTGGATTGGTGCCCAAAGCATACTGGGTCGTATATTAATACGGGCCCAACAATTGCCCCTAATTTTTATTTTCAAGTATTGAAGGTAAAAATTACCTAAAGAAGCCGTTTGAAGGATTTTTGAATTTTAGAAAATATTTCAACGGTTAACAAAAATAAGGAACGTGGTAGCAGTTTCAAGGAAATTTCCTCGGTAACCGTGAAGGGCGGTTTATTTCTCTTTTTGTGTAGCCTTTGGTTCTTGTAATGCCAATACTTCTTTTTGTGCTTCTTCCTCAAGGGCTAGGCTGAAGTCTGCTACGAAGTCTGCCAAAGCTTGTGATTTGATTGCGATTCTGGGCTCGTATTGTATATCGTACCTATTCAAATGTAGGGCCCATTTCTCCATCCTTCCTGACATTTATGGCTTTCTCGTGATGGCTTTGATGGGATAGTTGGTTCGTACTCGTATGGAATGGATTTCAAAGTATGGCGTAGCTTTATTGAGGCAGTAACTAAAGCTAAAATAATTTTCTCCAAGGATGCGTACCTCGTTTCCGCACTAAGTAAGGTTTTGCTTACGTAGTAGATGGGAAATTGCTCTTTATCTTCTTCTCTTGTGAGGACTGCACTAATTGTCCCTTCAGATACTGCGAGGTACAATTGGAGGGGCTCCCCTTCACTAGGTTTAGAGAGAATCAACGGGTTGGCCAAGTATTCCTTTAGCTTTTGAAATGCTTCATCGTGTTCTTGCTCCCACTTGAATTCCTTGTTTTTCTTCATTACTTCATAAAAGGCTCTGTTCTTGTCTGAAGATTTCGAAATGAACCTGTTTAGTGTTGCAATTTTTCTTGTTAGGCTCTGTACATCTTTCTTTTACTTTGGTCGTTCCAGGTCCAGGATGGCTTTCACTTGGTCTGGGCTGGCTTCTATTCCTCTTTGTGTATCCATATACCCTAGGAACTTTGCCGACTGTACTCCGAATGTGCACTTTGTGGGGTTTAACTTCATGTTGTACTGCTTCAGGATGGCAAAGGCTTCTCTAAGGTCTCTGACGTGATCATCTGCCTTCTTGGATTTAACTACCATGTCGTCTATATAGACCTCTACTGTGTTTTGGATTTGCTCTTCAAACATCTTGTTCACCAACCTTTGATATGTCGCTCCTGCGTTCTTCAATCCGAAAGGCATTACCTTGTAGTAATAGATTCCTTGACTAGTAATGAAAGCGGTTTTCTCCTAGTAATCTTTGTGCATGAGGATTTGATTGTACCAACTGTATGCGTCCATGAAGGATAGCAGCTGGTGTCCTGCTGTGGCGTCTACCATGACATCAATGTGAGGTAGGGGGAACGGATCCTTTGGGCACGCCTTGTTGATATCTGTGAAATCAATACAGATTCGCCATTTTCCGTTCTTCTTTCTGACTACCACCACGTTAGCGAGCCATTCTGGGCACTTCACCTCTCTGATCTTTCCAGTCTTCAATAGGTTTTGGATTTCTTCATTGATAATCTTGTTCCTTTCTGGCGCAAATTTCCTTCTCTTCTGCTTTATTGGTGTATGCATTGGGTCTACGTTTAGTCTGTGAGTGATTACGTCTGGGGGGATGCCTTTCATGTCTTCATGGGTCCAAGCGAACGCATCTTTTTCTTCTTCTAAGAAGTCATAAATTTGTTGTCGGAGATTTGACTTCAATTCTGACCATATTCTGACCTTTTGATCTCGATGGTTGGGGTTTAACTAGACTTCCGTGGCTTCTTGTTCCTCTGCTATGCTCAACTTCTCTTAGCACAGCTGACCCTCTTATTGCTATGCTGAACTCTATTCTGTAGATGTTGCTTTTAGTGCAATCTTGTAACATTCCTTAGCTTCCTTAGGATCTCCCCTAATTTCTTGAATACCCCAACTGGTAGGGAATTTAATGACTTGATGGTATGTGGAGGGAATGGCCATCATCTCATGTATCCAGGGTCTGCCCAAGATCATATTGTATAATGACAGAGTGTCAATCACTAGGAACTTGACTTGTAGGTTGACTCCTTTTGCATAGGTAGCTAATGTGATCTCTCCACTTGTTTTCTTGGTTTCTCCACTGAATCCTACTAGCATTGTTGACTTATTGATGATGTTCTTTTCATCGATGTTCATATGTTTCAGAGTATCAAGCATGATGATGTTTGCAGAGCTTCCATTGTCAACAAGGATTCTCTTGATCATGCAGTTTCCAACTGGAAGTGAAATCACTAGACCGTCATGATGGCCTTCTAATGCGTCGCTTTCTTCAAACATGATGGGAATGTCCATTTTTTATTTTTCTCTTCTGTCGGGCTGATCCTTATTGCTTTCCTTCGCATGTCGCTTCGCTGCTGAGTATGTCAAACCGCACACTTCTAACCCTCCTGATATGAAACAAATGGTTTTGACAATTGGAGGAGGAGGTGGGGGGCCTCCTTGCTTTGATTCTCTTTCCTTTCCTGGAGCTTTGGATCTATCTGACAGAAGTTCTTTGAGATACCCTTTCTTCAGCAGGTAAGCAACCTCTTTTCTGAGCGCGACACACTCATCGGCTGTATGGCCAACATCTGAATGGAAGTCACACCACCTGGACGGATCTTTCTTCTCTCCAGGCCTATCATTCTTTCTAGGCCATTGCACAGTATCTCCCATCTTATTAAGGGTCCTAATTACTCCTGCAGGGTTATCATTGAAATAATATTCATGTAATTTAGGTGGGAGTTCAGGATCTTCCCTCCAATCAGAGAATTCTCCTTCGACAGCATTGACTGATCCTTCATCAAAGCGAGAACGCTTATATGGCTTGAATCGATGATCTCTTATGGGAAAGTTATTGCTCCTTCTTGACTGGCAATCTGGCTTAGGAGTCTTTCTTGCATAGGTATCCTCTTCAAATCTGACTTGAGCCATAGCTTTGGCTTGTACATCTTCGAAGGTCGTACAGGGATATGGTCAGCTCCTTGTAAAGCTCACTATGGTCTAGCAGTCCTCTCCTGAATGCTTCGATTGTTGTAGGAGCATCACATTTGTGTATCCCAATCTTTTCTGTGTTGAACCTATTAAGATAGACCCACAAGGATTCACTGTATCTTTGCAAAACACGGTACAGATCTGAAGATTGCTTCTCGATTTTCCTGCTACTAGCAAACTGGATGTTAAATAGATTCACCATTTCTGCAAAAGATCGAATTGTCCCATTATCTAAATTAATGAACCAAGTTAGAGCTGGACCTGAAAATTTGGCTCCAAAGGCTTTGCACATGATAGCCTCTCTGATATCTCTAGGGATTGAGCTTGTCATCATCTTCTGCTTGTAGAAGGACACGTGCTCATCAGGGTCTGTTGTTCCGTCATACATAGCCATGTTGGGCGTGCTGAACCTCTTTGGCACTTCTACTATGGCGATCTCTTCTGAGAAAGGAGACTTTATATAGCCATCTGCTGCTTCTTCTTCCATGAGCTTTGGCATTCTAGAAATTTTGGCAATTGTGGCCTCAAATGCTTTGAGGTACTCCTTAACCACCTTTTCTATTTTTTCCTCTTCAGTTCCTTCCTGCATGCTCTTCTTGAGGGTTCCTGCATCCAAAATGTCTACGTCCAGGGGCATTTCCCTGCTGTTAGATCCTTTTTCCCCGTTAGGGGTGTGAAAGGTTCCGGACATGTCAAGATGCATGGCCATACTTTCGGTACTCTTTCTGGTGTTAACGGTCTTGGATGCGACTGATTGTATTTGGTTGCGGAGGGCTTCATTTTATTTAGTAAGACTGGTGAGTTTGGCTTCGGTTTGAACCTTTTGGGCCAACAGTGTTCCGATTAGGCTTTTCTGCTGGTCTAAGGTTTGACGGAATTCGTTCATTCCTTCATTGATTTCAGCAATGGTAAAGAGTACTAGTTGTCCAGTCATGGTGTTTGTTTTGGTTTTTGGCGAATTGGTAGGTTAATTGATTATCAGCCCCACGGTGGGCCCCAAATTGTTCAGTAGGGACACAGATTTGTTGACAAAAGTAAAGCAAATTGCTTATATTGAATTATGTGCGAGCGTACATGAGTGTTATAATGTCTAACTCTTCCTATTTATACCTAGGGATCCCTAGGGTTACATAGATATTCAGAATATATTCGAAATGTAGAGGATCTTCTTGATTTATTTTGTTCCCTATTCTATAGGTGTATTCTTGGCAAGTATCTTCTTGATTGATACTCTTGATCCTGCTTTCCTTGTTTAATCCAATCAAGTCGTTTGGTCTATTTTTCTAAATTCTTTGATCTTGGATTGGTGCCCTAAGCATATTCGGTCGTATATTATTACGGGCCCAACAAATACATGTATTTTTCCAAAAGGAATGAATTAAGATTCGACTTCTTCTTGACTCAAACTTGTTCTCGCTTAGTTCTCCTGCGAATATTGGTTAAGGGATGGTAAACAAACCACCTACTAGACCAAAATCAAAGATTGATAAGAACAAAGAAAATATTTGATGTTCTAAATCAACTTTGAGAATAAAATCACCACAATGATCTTTACAAACGTTTAGACATTAGGTATGATATACTAAACCTTAAACAAAATTATTTTGGTTAATAAACAAGCAAAGAACTAACTTGCTTTCTTGAACATGACTTTAACTAAAATGTGAAAGCCATGTCATTGTCCTAAATATCTCAAAACAAAATAGGAGATATACATAGGTCCATCTCAGTATCATATGAATGGCCTAAATGATAGCAAGTCATTAGAACTACCCCAAAATGGGGGCTCCAAGAATTGTGAAATAGTAAGAATGCGCATAACCCGACACATGGGGGCTCCAATATCAACAAAAAACAAAATGAGATATTCATGCTATTCGAGCTACTTTCGAGAATCGCCTAAACTACAAAGGGTTTACGTAGATCTCGAGCCTTAAAATTTTCAAACGTATCACAATGATTTAATAATCATTAAAAACTAAGTTTGCAACTAAACTTGGCCATCAAACATGTTACATACTCAAGCCATTTTCAAGTTCAACTTCAGAACTAATCTTAGTGCATAATTGTTGTTCCAATAATTCAATTTACTCTAGAGATTAGAGAGTATAACTAGTATAGAGCAAAAGAAAAAAAATCATGATGCATAAAACATACTTGCTCATACGAAAATTTAGTACTCAATCATTCATCATGAAAATTTTATCAAGACACATTATTTCATGAGTTAGAATGTAAACAAAAGACTCTTAAATTCTGAATTAAGGAGTCTTCATTATTATCCATTGTTCCACACATTAGAATTTCGCAAGGGGGATAACATCTACTTTCTTGAGCTTCAAAACAGTGTAAAAAATTCGAACTCAAAAGAAAGAATTCAAAAGTAGCAAGAATAGACGAAAAAATTTGAACAACATTTCATTTTTCCTCTTACTTGTTTTAATGAATGACCAATATTACTAGACTTAGCAAATTACTTTGTTAAAACTATGAAAGGTCAAAAAACGATTTAAACACACTAGTTTAATAGTTTCCAAGATCCTAGTTGTTATCATAATAAGACAAAACACAGGATTTCTAGACCCACTTCAAGCAACATGAAATGGTCTAATTATTAAAAAAACAAACAAGTCATCGAAGTCACCCAACATTGGGGGCTACAATATTCGATAATATAAAATGGGGGCTCAAAAGCCCGAAGTATAGCCAAACTACTCTAGTTCGATTATGTCTTCAAGAATTCCCTAAACTAACTAGTTTTGTGCAAATCTTGAGATCACAGTTTTATAAGTGAATAATAATAACCGTCGGTTATTTTTATCCTTGATAAAACCAATTTTGAAACTTACGCATGAAAAAATAAACATCAATCGCAAGAACAAATTCATGCTATTATAAAAGTTCAAAATTTCATTTATAATTTTAATGCATAATTGTTGTTCTAAACACTTAAATTTACATTAAAATTAACAAGTATAGTCTATGTGAGCAAAACAAAAGAGAAATAAAGTTCAAGTACAAAATCAAAATTAGAACAAAAAAAAATACATATATGCTTGACATGCTCATACAGGATCAATACTTTATCACTTCACATGAAATTTGTTGCAATATATTGCTTAAACATGTCACAACGATAAACAAACAAATTCATGAAAACAAGTCGAATCAAAAACCACCAAATTCAAAAATTTGGGGTTTAAAGGTTCGAAAATCGCCCAAATTCAGCCAAGAATGAACGAATTATGGAAAATATGAATAAGGGACGAGATCTACTTCCTTTAGCTTCGAAAAACAAGAAAATCCGATCTCTTTAGAGAGAGTAAGAAGCGAAAATCATGAAGGAAGGAGAGAGAAAGCGAAATGTAAAATCGCGCTCAACGATTCTCTTTTTGCTGACTTAAATGTCGCGCGCAACTGAATTAGTTGCGCGTGACAGACCAGCGCAACTCAGAACGATGCGCGCGCCTGGCCAGCGCGACCTACTGAGTTGCGCGCGGATACTAGTCACTAAAATAACCGGTATCCAGATTTTGATCTGTTTCATCATTTTTTCAACGATTTTTGCTCGTTATTAGACGTAATGGCGCGCAAATTATCAAAATCTTTTAAATTGATTTTCATTTTGTAGTTTGTTTTCTTCTTTGTTAGTTTGTTGCATTATCTTGCATGCACACCGTGCTTTGTGCCTTCCCTAAGCATACGTTTTAAACGTTTTTCGTAAGAGTGCCTTAAGATGTTCTGTGGTGTTGCTTTACGTAAAAGCACCCATAGACAGGTTTGTCATTTTACTGTACTAACGTTGCAAATGTCCGGGTTTTCTTCTTTTATCACGTCAGAAGCAAAAAGGAAGGCGTTTTCAGGCAGCAAAAAAATGCAAATGGCGTATCGTACGACGCAAAATTGTACGACGTAGGTGATGCGTAAAATTTCACTCAGCCTAAGCTTTGCGAGACCTACCTCTCAAAACTAATAGGTAGAGAATTACTGTAGGCGTTAGCTCAACGAGTTGACAGGCGCGCCGAACCTTCAGGAACAGGCACTTCTTGAATGGGAGCAAATACGGTAGTTAGTGCGCTTACTAACTTACCGGACAGTTAGGGTGTCGAATCCACCCCCCTATATAAAGAAGCGACTAGACGATGTCGCGCCTATGTAGTCACATGCCCCCAGTCCTGGACACGTGTACTCATCTTGTGGACAAAACTGATGAGAGAGTTGCTGACTTTCTTCCCTCGATCTCACTGAATTTGGATTTATGCCTCCAGTCTTGAGACATGTATTTCTATCTTGTGGACGTCAAGCTCGAATACCGGACCCGGCTTGAATACCGGACCATTTTGGCTCGAATACCGAAAACCCCTTTTTTCATCTTTTACATTGTTAAATTCAGGCTAAAGTTTCAATGACATATCGAGGGACTTTAGACCAACGATGACACGACTGAGAGGAAATCATCCCCTTTTATCCTTTTAAAACCGATCTCTTCTCATGACTTGACATCACCCAAAACACCTTTACTTGTAAAAGCGTTCTATAATTGCAAAGGATCAATCTAGATTCTTTAGCTCATTGAGACTAGAAAATTTTTTTTAGCCTTAATAGCTACTTATTTCAAACACTTAGCGAACCAAAGATCGTTTCGACATCCTTAATATTTCTGAAATATTCTCTATTCTTAGGGAACTTCACAGAATGAGTCTCGGATTTATTTCCTTGACTACTTTGATCATCATCTATTCTAGACTCGATCAAAGTGGGGGATAACTGTAGACATCTACTTTTGGCCTCTTGTCCCGAAAGGAAGTGCGATGATGTTACAAAAATCCGTTCTTCATGTTAGATCAAAGTTGAAGTGTTTATGGACTACGAAAAGAATTATGAAGTAAGTTAAAACCCATATTTGAGACCAAGTTATTTTACAGCCTTGTCCGATTACTAATTAGGCCTAAAACGTGTTCATACATGTTAAAAATTGAATAATAACGAACCAAATTTCGACAAATGCAATGATTGGATCCAATGGAACCTACATTGTTGAAAAACCGAGCCAAACAGATGAACCAAACATCAAATTCCCATGCAAGTCCTATAAATCCGAGCTTTCAACGAGCTTTCCAACGGTATATTATAAGTCCTATAAGTCCTATAAATCCCTTTCAACGAGCTTTCCAACGGTATATTATAAGCCCAATTCCGAGCCAAAACAAAGAAGTTATGATCAAAACACTAAACCGGGCCATAAAACCGACACCCTTGCACTCCAACGGCCATAACTTTAGATCCATAACATATTTTAACCTAATTCTAACGGCATTGGAAAGTAGACATTCATAGATTTCCAATGACATCTGACACGTCTTAATCCAACGTCGCAATCAAAAGTAATGGAAGTTTTAAAAACGCGTTTTTGTATAACGCAAACCGCAAACCAGCACAACTTAATCAGTTGCGCGAACCTTGCGCGCGCAACTCATTGAGATGCGCGTAGCACCCAGCGCGACTCAGAGAGTTGCACGCGCCTCCTGTTGGCGCGGCTCTAAAATCCTAAAACAAGATCCCTACTATAGGGAATAGATTTCAAGCGTTAATCCCTAGCTTGAACCCCACTGTGATCATACACTAAAGTACGGTGGCGTCCAAAAGGGAAGAAGATAAAGCAAAAGAGTCGCCAACAAGTTTTAGGAACTTGTTAACCGTTCACGAGGTGAAGGTTACACCCCTTAACGATCCAAGAGATCGTCAACTCCATAAGGTCTTGAACCAAATAAGGGTTCAGGGATGAAGGTACAAATCCAACCTAAAAGAGATTGAACCTTCCCTAATAATAGGCCTCTACTTTATTCTGATCGTATTCATGCGTGCTTTTCAATTAACATACAATCAATAAGATTAACCCTAAACCTGTTTATCTATGTTGGTTGAATATTAATGCACAAATAAAACTATTATTGGCGATCACTTGAAATTATAATCAAATTAACCCTAAAAAAGATTATTAATAATCTTATTAAGCGTGATTACAAGTACAAATTCCCTTTAAACATGCAATAAAAGGTGTGATCAAGCAATAAATAATAAATATATCAAGCAACATAATAAATAATCAATAAAATTATTATAATCATCATCAAAATAATAATAATAAGAATCATAAATCAAAACAATTATAATCATAATCATGTTCATGTTAATATTAAAGCATAATAATAGCAAGATCCTAGGCATGATACTAACAAGATTAATAACAAACCCTAGCATGTCACTAAGCAATAAAAATCAAATCTTTAACCCTAACATGATACTAACATGAATAAATATTAGGAAGAACATAGGAAGCATCGTAACAATCATATTTAATATTAAAATTACCCTAGACATGATACTAGGAATATCATAATAACAATATAAACATGATTTCTACATCATAATATCAATAAAAACCATTAAAGTACTTACTTTGATGCCTCGTACCTCTTTCTAATAACAAAATACACACGTTAGTAACTTCAAGGAAAATAATAAACAAACAATTAAATTAAATAATTGAAATAGAGATTTGAGACCAAACCCTCAGAAATTAAACCTTTCACGAATAGGGCGAAGGCAACTTCGAATATGGCTAGGTGTGTCTAGATCTTGTGAATGCGGAATTTTGTATGTGAAAGCAAGTTTAGAAAAGAGAGAAAGAGAGAGATATGAATGAATGAAAAGAGAGAATTAGAGAATTAATGATTGCGAATGAAAACTGATTGTAGGTGAGTATTCGTGATAATTGGTGAATGTAGATGATTGAAAACGGAGTTTTTAATACGTAATTTCTAGAGAAATCAGCCAAATAGATAAAATATCAAAACAGAGCACTTGGCACACGTAAAACAGAGCTGGCGCCAGCACCAGCTAATTGGCGCCAGGCGCTAATGGCTGGCGCAAGGCGCCAGGCTTGGTTCCAGGCGCCAATGCCTGGAGTCAGGCGCCAGGCCTGTTTTTGACGCGTTTTCGAAAGTCAGATAAGTTTGCCGTACTGGAGGATAAAATCGTATATTTTCCTCAAAAATGCTCTTTGATTTTAATTAAAACCCTGAAAAGCAAACAAAAGTGAATTTATCAATGCTAATTGAATTAGGAATGAAAAGAACCTTCTAGAAGAATCTAGAAGACTAAAACCATTCCTAATTTCATTAGGAATGATAAATCATATTAGGCCCTCCCCTAGATCATTGGGCCGCACATAAGGCTCAAACCGGGCCCAGTTTGGGAAATTGGCCATAACTTCCTCAATATTCATCGGAATTGGGCTTATAATATATCGTTGGAAAGGTCTTGTCAAGCCCTATCTAACTACACTATTATTGGACCCATATCATGGACCAACCAAACTAGATTGGCTGTTTTCTTAAAATAAGTTTTTAAAAACAGAGAGAAGAGAAAAGAAATTAAAACTATCCGCAACACTAAACTTTCCACACTTTCACTTCATTCGATTATGATTCGACGTGAAAGTTACTCATCACCGGGTTTGGTTTTGGGGAGACACAAATGGGTGTCTACAGAAGCCCCAACTTTGACTGAGTTTGGAGAAACGCAAGTTTCAAAAATGAAAGTCGGAGTATTGATAGGGACGGAGAATGATTTAGAACTTTCTGCGATCCTAAATCATTCTTGTAACGTCGATACCTGCAAACTAGCGTTAGTTAAACAGATAAAAGAGTTCAAAAATGCGTATCTTGCACCGTCGAGCACACATCTCTGAAAGTAACCAACTGTTTTGATGACCTCCTACAAGCTAGAGAATGCCATCCCGCTTGAAAACTGCTATGCCCGTAACTGCTTCCAAATTAGAAGATTGCTTCGCCTGAAACGATCCTCCTCCGCTATGATAATATTCCTCGTCCAAGGGAATACTATCGAAGATTTCTTCTCTTGAAACAATCCTCATTTGTTTGTGACAACTCTCCACAATCTAGGGAACGCCACCTTGCTGTTTCGATGTTCACTCGTCTCTGAACAAAGAGCTTCTTTTTTATATGTTCATGCGCCTCTGAACAAAGAGCTTCTTTTTTGATATGACTCCGATTTCCGCTGTGATAGTCTTTGAAAAGATCACTGCTTTTTAATCCTTAATGCTGCCATGCCAGTACGTCGGCGGTTTGTTGCTTGTGAACCAGTATGTCGACAATCCTCTTTTATTTGGTAATAGTTGCCAACACAACTCTTGTGTGATGTATGAGAATCTGATTTAGGGAAAGTTGTCAATGCTTCGTAACAATCCATCCTTGAAAATGTTGCCACGATGAAGCGACAATCCGTATCTCGGAAAATTCGCCAAAATCCAATTTTTGGGAAAAAGTTGCCAATGCTTCGTAACAATCTTTCATAAGAACTTTGCTATGATCGACAATCCACATCTTGGAATATAACTCTTGAAAGCAATCCACCTTGGAAATTTGCCAACGCTATGCGACAATCCTTTTGGGAAAATATTGCCACTATTGACAATCCGCGTCTTGGAACATTTGCAAAAAAAGAGTCTACCGACAATCCACTTTGGGAAAACTTGCCATTTACTGAAATGAATGACAATCCACGTTGAGGAACTTTGCCGAAATTTATGATGAATAGAGTCCTACAACAATCCTTTGGGAAATTTTTCCATAGGGAACTGGGTGTATGACAATCCAATCTCTGAAAACTTGCCAGCGATCTATGAATGTATGACAATCCGAATTTGGAAAAACTTGCCAAACAAAGAAGGAGCACGAAAATACACGTTTGGAAACTTTGCTAGAGATGACAATCCAATCTTGGAAAAATTGGTTGAAGAAGATGCACGACAATCCATTTTTGGAAAAAATCTTCAGTTGGGGATGACAATACAATTTTTGGAAAAATTGTCGTTTAAGTGCTTTCTTTTAAACCGATTGTAATGAGCCAGTGTTTTAGGCGCTTAAGCTAAGTGAGATGATTTTTCATCAGGTCGACCACTTATTGTGATTGTAATCAAACTGACTACTTAATCATGTCGAATTGCTTATAGGGGCTAACTGGCAAACCAAAGAACCCGAAATTGCTATATGAGGTCGAAATCACCTTTCTGAGAGGCTTCGAGCTCTGTCGCTGCTGAAATATCTCTGGCGCCAGGAATTGGAGTAGGGTCTTCCCTGTTCTAATGCACTTGTATTTATTTACGACTATAGAACTTTGCCAATTTCTTTAATTATCTTAGGGTTGACCTAAGGTTTAGCATTGTTTGATTCATCGACTTGACACGACTCAAGGTATAAACTTGACTCTCTATGATTGACCGACTCGAGGTTGACTCGACTCGAAGTAAAATGACACGTGTGACTCGTGACCCGTGAGTACATAGTGTTGACTCAATGTGTCACAAAAATGCAAAAAGCAAAAATTTTCCGTCATTTTTATGGAGGGTACCGACTTTCTCCCGAAAAAGAAAGACGCGAAAAAGAATCGAAGTTTTGAAGGTGCATGTTGAATGAGCTTAGTCAAATGTTGTTTGATACTATCTCTCAAGGTGCAAGAATTAATCCATCCTGGACTATCTCAACTGTTGACTCTATGATGAAAGTATTTGGGTAACTTAGGCACGGAGGCTAAGAACTTCATACTTCGTGATGCAATGACAATTATGATTGATGAGTGATGTTGATATGACAAGGCATGCTTCAGCGTTATGTTAAGATTTCATGACAAAGGGTTTCTAAGGGAAGTATATTTGGTCATGTATGTGTGATGTGTGTGAAGGTGACACTAAAGTTAGGCCGCAAGAGCTAAGTGTGTGGGAAAATATATTGAAAAGAGTCAAATGGTGGTGACTCTTAAGCTAGGTAAGCTAATGATATAGGGATCAAGCTCCCAAGTCTAGCTCTAAATGAATAGGAATGAGCATTGGAGATCCCTTGATATGATCATGGTGTGAGTGTTTGAATGTGAATATGAATGCATTTTTATTACGGCCGCACCTCGATGTAAGGTTGCCTACGTATCCGTTAGGAATCAGGCCGAACGTAGCTCTAGCCGAACCTCGCACAAGTGTGTATACCTCAAAAAGGTCTTTTAAAGGGTTGTAACGTGGTTAGGCTAAAGGTTTGAAGAAGAAGGGGATAAAGGCTCAAGACCCTAGATAAGCCCCCAAGGTGTGCAACCTCGCTTTTGAATCTTTATATTTTTATGCTTGAGTTTCTACTCTTTTTTAGCTCTCTTTTATCTTTTTCTTTAGCATCTATTTTATTTTTATAAGCGTGGGCAATCCCGATCATGCGGTCTATCACTTACTTGGCATTCATGTTTCTCAGGCACGGTACCGAGCACTGGATAAGAGACGCAATCTGAGACGTGTTCTTATCAAAGACATTTTCATGTCAAAGACATTGGAACACTTGCCCTTTTGCACACTTTATTTTGCTTTTGCTTATTTTTGCTATTTTGATTTTTTTGAAATCATTCAAGCTCTTTTGAAATTGCATAAGTTACACACCATCCCATCCCAAGGTTAGGTAGATGTAGGTTGAAAAAAAGAAAGGTCTATCATTAGACGAGGCTCGAAGTGGTTTATGAAGAAAGGATTATATAATTGAAAGGTGAAAGGAGATATGACGTGGCTACAAGGGGTGCCTCAAATCATTGGTATACCTTGTGCTTGATTCGACATGGATTTTTTTTTTTTTTTTTTTAATGCAATATAATGAAATGATCATATATAAGGAAATAAATGCTCATTTTATTGCAAAGGGAAAAGGAAAAAAAAACTAACAAAATTAATCTAAAGGAAAAGAAAAGGTGCCTATGCTAGACTTATTAGAAAAGGAAAAAATGAAAAAGAAATAGAAAAAGAGGTCATGAAATCCTGTCGTTGAAGCTCGCCTATGTCTTGTGTTGTTTGCTCCGACATCATCCAGTCTTCTCGCTAGCTAGAGGCAATGGGATCTTATTTGCCTCTATGAGATCTTGAATGAGGTTTTGAAACCTATAGCATTCATCAGTAGTATGACCACGCCCTCGATGGTACTTGCAATAGGAGTTTGGATTCCATCTCGAAGATCGATTTTCTGGTGTTGGATCCTTGGTAGGGCCAATAGGTTTGATTAATCCTCGATCATAAAGATGGTCGAAGGCAGCATCGTAGGTCATTCCAATGGGTGTGAACTCTCGCCTGGGTTTCCTTTTAGATCCTTGATTGTCCATGGCTAAGACACCATTATGGTCAAAGGTACTAACATTATTACTAGAGTGGGCGTTTTCAGAAGAAGAAGGATTGTCGCTCTTCTTTCCTTTCCAGCCACCGTGGTTACTATTGTTAGTAGCTTTTTGCTTTGCGAGGTCATCTTCGATTTCAATTCCGATGTCATATACGGCCTTGAAAGTATTCAAGTTGTGTTGATATTTTAAGTGCTTTGAATACTTTTCTTGGAGATTCTTGATAAACATCCTCACAGACTCCTTTTCGGTGGGGACCTCAATCATCTTAGCGGAAGTTTCCCTCCATTTATTAAAGAAAGAAGTAAAGCCTTCATTCTCCTTTTGTCTTAGCATCTCAAGTTGTCTATGGTCGGTTTCAACTTGAATATTGCACTTGTACCTATCAACGAAAGCGTTTACTATCGATTCCCAGGTAGAGGTTTTCTCCTTGTCAAGGGAGAAGAACCATTTTTGGCAAACGGTTTCGAGAGATAGTGGGAACAGAGAGGGGAAAACCTTCTTATCGATACCCTTCATGCTCATTATAGTTTCAAAAGCTCTTAGATGGAAGTAAGGGTTATATGTTGCCTTGAAATTAGGGATGTTAGTGGCGTTGAACTTATGGTGAAGAAGTTCCTTGTCCAGCGAGACCCCTTGTGAACTCATGCCCTGAAATTTGTAGTCACTAGATAGCTTGCTTAAACTCTCTTGCATGAGACTCATTTGTTGTTGCTTCACGGGATCATCGATCTTGAGTGTGAGTAGCTTCAGTGTCTCAGTCACGTTAGTAAATCGACTCCTAAGTTCATTAACTTCCTCTTGAGGTACCATTATCTTTTTAGCCTTCCTCTTTTGACGAATTGGTTTATCAAAAAGCGAGACTTGAATAAAGAGGTTGCCCTTGATTAATCGCCCTTCTCTCCTCGACCAAGTACTGTGGAAAAGGAATTTGGGGATATTCATTGTTAATTATTTGACTCAAACTTTATTCAACATGCAATGGATGGAGGAAGTGAAGAAAGATTGGAATAGAATGTGAAAGAAGATTTAGATGGAGGGATAAGAAGAATTAGGAATAGAGTGTACCCCCAACTCAAATGACGGAAAATACTGACTCATGCATGAACCTAAGCCATGGTCATGGTGACGTATACTCAAAGTGTGTGCTAAGAATAGTGAGTGTAGATGGTACGTTAAGACTCGTGTCATGACCATGTGGCTAGACCATGTGACTAGACTCAAGCAAAGACTAAGTTAAGACTTCACGTATATGCATTAAACTGGACAGACTGTGGTATTTTAGTCATAACTTTTTATCTGTGACTCTGATTTTGATGAAACCAACGCCAGATTAAAGATAAAACTTGGGGCTACAGATCCATAGGTTGTAAGACTCGTAGTTCTTTCTAGAAATCTAGCTATGACCAAAACAAGTTGACGCTTGTGCAGTATATAGGAATAAAAATTTGGGTTGACTTAAAGGAACTATGACTCGATTTTAGGTATATTTATTAGCTCTAATTAATTAATTAATTAAAAAAAGTACTTTAGTCATTAATTAGTTTATTTAGTCTTAACACAAGTCAAACAAACGGTTAGGAAAAATCACATAGAGTATGCACAACAAATAATGCACAATTAGTCAAGTAGGCACAATATGATGTAATGAGTTTGCAACCTAACCATGGCTCTAGTTCTCAAAAGTTCGGGATATGGTTTAGTAAAAGAGGGTCCATGGTTAATTTTCTGGATGCACCGCGCGGAATCCTAACCGTGAAGGGTTGGCGCGAGTGGATGGGACACCGCGAGCCTTAGAAAAAACTCGCTTCCATGGCTTGGTGAATTCAACATCTCGGATGTACCCTTTGTTGCACGGAGCGTTCAATCGGGTATATGGAGCATGAATTCCCAGAGGGTTATGTCCATATGTAGAACACATATGGGTTTCAGAAAAGTGAGAAAAAATTCAATCAGGAAGTAGGATCAAGCAAACAATACGAAAAACCGGTCGAAATTAGAACGCATATTTCTGGCTCGGTATTGGGGGAAATTGGCGCCAGCAAACAGAGACTGGCGCCACCTTTTAGCTGTAGCGCCTGGCGCCAATACTGGCGTCAGGCACTACGACTAAAATGCTGGCGCCAAGCTCTGGCCCCTGACGCTACTTCCCACATGCCTCAGCAGCTTTCTGTGCTTGAAAAAATTTTCCAGTTTCGCGTGGTGTTATTTCGGTCCTAGTTGTGAAAGATATTTCTCAAATTTCCTACGTGTAAAATCCTATGTTTTTAACTCATTACGGATGGTCTTTCCAATGAGATCTTTTTTATGCATATGACAATAATGTTAATCAAAATTACGCACATGAAATACTTAGAACGTTTCGAGTCTCATCCACTCATTCTAAATCATTGCCGAAACAAATTCAGCTATTAAAATAGAAATCCTCCCCAGTGGAGTCGCCAAAAACTGTAGGGAACAGATTTCAAGCGTTAATCCCTAAATTGAACCCCACTATGATCATACACTAAAGTACGGTGGCGTCCAAAAAGGAAGAAGATAGAGCAAAAGAGTCGCCAACAAGTTTTAGGAACTTGTAAATCGTTCACGAGGTGAAGGTTACACCCCTCAACTCCATAAGGTCTTGAACCAAATAAGGGTTCGGGGATAAAGGTACAAATCCAACCTAAAAGAGATTGAACCTGCCCTAATAATAGGCCTCTACTTTATTCTAATCGTATTCATGTGCGCTTTTGAATTAACATACAATCAATAAGATTAACCCTAAACCTGTTTATCTATATTGGTTGAATATTAATGCACAAATAAAACTATTATTGGTGATCACTTGAAATTATAATCAAATTAACCCTAAACAAGATTATTAATTATCTTATTAAGCGTGATTACAAGTACAAATTCCCTTTAAACATGCAATAAAAGGTGTGATCAAGCAATAAATAATAAATATATCAAGCAACATAATAAATAATCAATAAAATAATTATAATCATCATCAAAATAATAATAATAATAATAATAATAATCATAAATCATAACAATTATAATAATAATCATGTTCATGTTAATATTAAAGCATAATAATAGCAAGATCCTTCGCATGATACTAACAATATTAATAACAAACCCTAGCATGTCACTAAGCAATAAAAATCAAATCTTTAACCATAACATGATACTAACATGAATAAATATTAGGAAGAACATAGGAAGCATCGTAACAATCATATTTAATATTAAAATTACCCTAGACATGATACTAGGAATATCATAATAACAATATAAACATGATTTCTACATCATAATATCAATAAAAACCATTAAAGTACTTACTTTGATTCCTCGTACCTCTTTCTAATAACAAAATACACACGTTAGTAACTTCAAGGAAAATAATAAACAAACAATTAAATTAAATAATTGAAATAGAGATTTGAGACCAAACCCTCAGAAATTAAACCTTTCACGTCTAGGGCGAAGGCAACTTCGAATATGGCTAGGTGTGTCTAGATCTTGTGACTGCGGAATTTTGTATGTGAAAGCAAGTTTAGAAAAGAGAGAAAGAGAGAGATATGAATGAATGAAAAGAGAGAATTAGAGAATTAATGAATTTGAATGATAACTGATTGTAGGTGAGAATTCGTGAGAATTGGTGAATGTAGATGATTGAAAACGGAGTTTTTAATACGTAATCTATAGAGAAATCAGCCAAAGAGATAAAATATCAAAACAGAGCTGGCGCCAGCAAAAAAAGAGCTGGCGCCAGCAAAAAAAGAGCTGGCGCCAGCACCAGCTAATTGGCGCCAGGCGCCAATGGCTGGCGCCAGGCGCCAGGCCTGGTTCCAGGCGCCAATGCCAAGAGTCAGGCGCCAGGCCTGTTTTTGACGCTTTTTCAAAAATCAGATAAGTTTGCCGTACTGGAGGATAAAATCGTATATTTTCCTCAAAAATGTTCTTTGATCTTAATTAAAACTCTGAAAAGCCAACAAAAGTCAATTTATCAATGCTAATTGAATTAGGAATGAAAAGAACCTTCTAGAAGAATCTAGAAGACTAAAACCATTCCTAATTGCATTAGGAATGATAAATCATATTAAGTCCTCCCTTAGATCATTGGGGCGTACATAAGGCTCAAACCGGGCCCAGTTCGGTAAATTGGCCATAACTTCCTCAATATTCATCGGAATTGGGCTTATAATATATCGTTGGAAAGGTCTTGTCAAGCCCTATCCAACTAAACTATTATTGGACCCATATCATGGACCAACCAAACTGGATTGACTGTTTTCTTAAAATAAGTTTTCAAAAACAGAGAGAAGAGAAAAGAAATTAAAACTATCCGCAACACTAAACTTTCCACACTTTCACTTCATGCGATTATGATTCGACGTGAAAGGTACTCCTCACCGGGTTTGGTTTTGGGGAGACACAAATGGGTGTCTACACCTACGCCTATAAATAGGGGTCTTTGTTCAGCATTACGAGGACCGAAAAAATATGAATAAAAATCCTAGTATTCTCAAAACCCTAATCTCTCAACTTTTCTTACTATCATACTACTTTTTCTTCTCTCTTTCCAAATACTTTCAAAACCTAATTGATTCCATTGAAGTCCTTGAAGGTACAAAGAAGAAAGAAAGTCCATAAACACATTAAAACGGAGATTTAACATAAAAGAAGAACATTTAGTTTCCTGAGCACTTAGATAAATCACTTTTCTTTTATTGTTTAAATAACTTTAATTGATTAATTAGTGTTGTTTGATTACTTTAAACATACTATTAATTAATTAATTCACATAGTACTCTTTCGTTAATCAAGACTATAATTTGAATAATTAATTGTTGTTTTATCACTTAAGACAAGGCGAATCTTGTTTATTTATTGTTCTTTCACGAATATTATTAAATAAGAATAACGACTTTTGCAATGTAATTCCTATGTGATTAATGCTTGTAAATAAAATCAACTAACATAGTTTTAGGTATCATGTTGCGTATATTGTTTGGTAATGAAATTGTGAAAAAGGAAGAGCTAGTAGAGGTCATAATAAGGCTAGGATAACAATTCCCCTCTAAAAGGAACATTATCTTAGTACCCTCGCTCCCAAACTCATTTCTGGTTTATAGACCAATTTGGGCATGGGTAAACTTATGATTTTGTGCTAATTATTCCATGAACTCCACATGGAAGAAAGGCATGAACGAGGTTTATGAAATTTTCCTAAAACTCATTGGCGACTCCTAATTGTTTCTTATAAAAAAAGCGTGATGATAGAATCAATTCTAATTCAAAGTCACCCAAAAAGTCAGGAATTCAAATCCTACTACACCTTAACAAGTGTAAAGTCCTAGGCTTTTAAGTGGCCAAGGGCATTTAAGGAGAGTACCCCATACGATGGGATCACCCTTCTTACAATGATAACATTAATAAATTGGTTGAATTAATGAATGAACGAGAAAAAAAGAACCCTATCGTTGAAGAAACTGAAATAGTTAATATAAGAGCTAATGAAAATAAGAGAGAAGTCAAAATTGGCTTAACTCTAAATCCGAAAAAGCGATCGACCCTCATTTCGACGCTCAAAGAATTCGAAGACGTGTTTTCTTAGTCATACAAGGACATGGCCTGGAATAGATAGGGAAATCGCGGAACATACCATTCCCTTGAACCCTACTTCTAAACCAGTAAAACAAAACTTCGACGAATGAAACCTGATGTCGCATTAAAAATAAAAGAAGTACAAAAACAGTTGGACGCCGGTTTTAATCACGTATGTAATTACCCAGAATGGGTAGCGAACATCATTCCAGTCCCTAAAAAGGATGGACGAGTTCGCATGTGTGTCGACTTTAGGGATCTTAATAAAGCTAGCCCTAAAGACGATTTTCCTCTCCCACATATTGATATATTGGTAGATAACACAGCTGAACATGCGATGTTATCCTTTATGGATGGATACGCAGGTTACAACCAAACTATAATGGCAAAAGAAGATGAAGAACAAACATGCTTTATTACCCCTTGGGGTACGTATTGCTATACAGTCATGCCATTTGGTTTAAAAAATGCAGGAGCTACACACCAAAGAACGGCTACGACTCTCTTTCATGATATGATGCATAAAGAAATAGAAGTGTATGTGGATGATATGATAGTGAAGTCCAAAGATAGAATGGGACATATAAAATCTTTACGCAAATTTTTCACTCGCATAAAAGAATATAAAATGCGATTGAATTGAATTCACAAAAAAGCGCCTTCGGAGTAACTTCTGGTAAGTTACTCAGATACGTAGTAAGCACACATGGCATCGAGATCGATCCCTCTAAAATAAAGGCAATTGTTGACATGCCTCCCCCTCAAACAGAAAAAGAAATTAGGGGATTCCTTGGCAAATTACAATACATTAGTCGATTTATTAACAAATTGATTATTACTTGTGAGCCAATATTTAAAAAATTGAAAAAAGAGGAGAAACATGAATGGGACGATGAATGCCAAAAGACCTTTGAGAAAATCAAAGATTATCTCAAAAGTCCACCAATTTTAGCACCACCAGTACGCAAACTACCTCTTAGGCTATACATTACAGTTACAGACACAGCCATAGGGGCCATGTTAGCACAAGAGGTAGAAAAAGTCGAACGTGCAATATATTATATAAGTAAGAAATTCATCCAATACGAAACAAAATATAGCATCTTGGAAAAGACAAGCCTAGCATTAGTGTGGGCAACTAAAAAGTTACGACATTATATGTTACCACACACTACTCATGTGATTTCTCAACAAAATTCGATAAAGTATTTGTTTGAACAACCACCCATACAAGGAAGGATATCTAAGTGGTTGGTGATGTTGGCTTAATTTGAGCTAAAATATATTCCTGAAAAATCAATGAAAGGAAAAGTAATTTCCGACTTTCTGGCGCAACATCCAATTCAAACAAGTCGTGTAGAAACTACTCATCTTCCGAATGAAGAGATTCTCGTGACACAAGATGAGAAATGGGAATGTACTTTGACGGGGCGTCCAATCAAAAAGGATGTGGCGTAGGAGTGTTACTCATAAGTCCAGAGGGAGCACATACTCCAATCTCTGTTAAATTAGACATTGAGGTTACTAATAATGCCGCATAATGTGAAGCGGGCATTATTGGACTAGAAGCAGCGGATAGCATAGGTGTGCAAAAATTAAAGGTATATGGAGACTCCAGTTTGATTATAAATCATATATTTTAAAAAATGGAAAATAAAGAACTCCACAATGATATTATACCAAGCACACCTAGAGCAACTCATCGAGCATTTTGAACATATAGATTTTAAATATCTCCCGAGGGATAACAATCAATTTGCCGATGCGTTAGCAAAATTAGCCTCAATGATCAACATTCCAGATCACTTAAATATGATGCCATTATGCATTGATAGAAGAGAACAACCAGCGTATTGCAACGCAATAGAGAAAATAAATTACATTGAAGGAGACAATCCTTGGTATGATCATATTCTCCAATATATTACTCATGGCACATATCCTGAAAATACTTCATCGAAAGACCAAAGAGCCTTAGGAACACTTGCGGTCCAATATGGTCTAATAAATGATCAATTATGCATAAAAGGACCTAATGGTCAAAGCTTACTATATATAGGCCAACCGGAAGCCACACGCCTTATCGAAAATACTCACTGTAGACACCCATCTGTGTCTCCCCAAAACTAAACTCGGTGATGAGTATCTTTCGTGTCGAATCATAATCGAATGAAGTGAAAGTGTGGAAAGTCTAGTGTTGCGGGTAGTTTTAATTTATTTTCTCTTCTCTTTGTTTTTGAAAACCTATTTTAAGAAAACATCCAATATAGTTTTCTTTGGTCCATATAAAGGGTCCAATAATGGTGTAGTTGGATGGGGCTTGAAAAGACCTTTCCAACGATATATTATAAGCCCAATTCCGATAAATAATGAGGAAGTTATGTCCAAATTACTAAACTGCGCCTGGTTTGATCCTTATATGCGGCCCAATGATCTACAGGAGGGCCTAATATGGATTTATCATTCCTAATGCAATTAGAAATGATTTTAGTCTTCTAGATTCTTCTAGAAGGTTCTTTTCATTCCTAATTCAATTAGCATTGATAAATTGACTTTGGTTGACTTTTTAGAGTTTTTATCAGAATAAAAGAGTGTTTTTAAGGAAAATACGATTTTGCCCTTCTGTACGGCTAAATTTTATCTGAATTAAGAAAACGCGTGAAAATATTAATTAGCGCCTGATGACAGACATTAGCGCCTGGCGCTAATGCCTGGCGCTAGCTTTAGCGCCTGGCGCTAATGTTCAACGTCTACCGCTAACTTCTTTTATCCTCGTCGAAACTCTGATTTGTTTTTCTATCCGTTTGGCTGATTTTCTCTATAAATAGCCTCCTAAAATATCCGTTTTTCATCAACAACTCTCTAATTATCTTCTCTCTTTAAGCTAAAGCTTATTCTTTCTCTCTCTCTCTTTTCTAAACCAACCCTTTTTACATACAAAATTCCGCATTCACAAGACCAAGAAGCACCTAGCATAATTCGAAGTTGGCTTCGCCCTAGACGTGAAAGGTTTTAATTTCTGAGGGTTTGGTCCCAAATTTCTATTTCAATTATTTAATTTAATTGTTTGATTTTATTATTTTCCTTGAAGTTACTAACGCGTGTATTTTGTTATTAGAAAGAGATACGAGGCATCCAAGTAAGTGCTTTAATGATTTTATTGATATTATGATGTAGAAATCATGTCTAGGTTGCTGTTATGATTCCTAATGTCATGTTAGGGTGTTTTGATTTTCCTAATATCATGTTTAGGGTAACAACTAAAAATTTCTAATATCAAATATGACAATTGTGATTCTTGTGATGCTTCCTATATTTTTTTCCTAATATTCATGTTAGTATCATGTTAGGGATATATATTTGATCTTATATGTTTAGTGACATGCTAGGGTTTGTTATTAATCTTGTTAGTATCATGCCTAGGGTCTTGCTATTATTATGCTTTAACATGATTATTTTAATTATGATTATTATCATGATTATTATGTTGCTTGATATATTTATTTATTGTTATTGCTTGATCACACCTTTTATGGATGTATAAAGGGAATTGGTACTTGTAATCACGCTTAATAAGATAATTAATAATCTTGTTTAGGGTTAATTTGATTATAATTCAAGTGATCGCCAATAATAGTTTTGTTTGTGCATTAATATTCAACCAACATAGTTAAACAGGTTTAGGGTTAATCCTATTGATTGCATGTTAGTCAGAAAACGCACATGAATACGAGCAGAATAAAGTAGAGGCCTATTATTAGGGCAGGTTCAATCTCTTTTACATTAGATTTGTACCTTCATCCCTAAACTACCAGTCATGGTTCAAGACCTATTGGAGTGGACGATCTTCTGGATCGTTAAGGGGTTTAACCTTCACCATGTAAACGGTTTACAAGTTCCTAAAACTTGTTGGCGACTCTTTTGCTCTATCTTCTTTCCCTTTGGACGCCACCGTACTTTAGTGTATGATCACAGTGGGGTTCAAGCTAGGGATAATGCTTGAAAGAAGGAGAGGACTATCCATGCTACGAATTTCCCGAACCCTTTGTCGTAAATGGCATAAGGAAACCGGGATTTGAAATTTTCCTGGATAGCTATTTTCTATATGAAATCCCAACTCCTATCCACAGGGAGAAAGCACCCCCATGCTTTGACTTTAATGTCATGGATTATTATTTGGGAGAGAAAAAGATGAGCCGACGTACATAGAGGATAACTCCTCGCTCATTCAAACGGTCATGCTTTGACTTTAATGTCATGGATTACAAAGCGAAAGCTTTAATCCCTCAAAGCTCATCACTCCAGCGGAAGGATCACTACAAGGGTGGCGCAAGACAATCAAGGTGACTACTCCAAGCAGAAGGAAAATCTCCATTACGACAGGGCAAGGACCGATGTTTGAAGAGTCGTCAGAGTCAGAGTCAGAGTCTTTTCCCGTAGATTCATCTAAATCTTTAGTTGTAGCACCCTCTTCTTCTATCTCTTCCCCTTGGATAGTTAGCGATCAAGTCCCTGAGGACATATCTCTCTTCGATGTAATGATTTCCGAATTTAATAATATGTCTTCTTCCTCTTACTCCTTGTGTTTTTCTTTAACCTAAGATGAAAAGCATCGCTTAACTAACAATGAAAATGACAAAGAACTTATTAAAGCAATGGAAACACTTGAAAAGAAAACAACGATAATTGAGGAAACCAAGATGGTTGATATCTCAAATGATTCAACCAATTAAAGAGAAGTTAAAATCGGATAACACTTAATGAACAAGAAAGAACTGATTTAATCAATCTACTTAAAGAATTCATCGATTTATTTGCTTGGTCATACCGCTAATTCCAGGAATGAAACTTCTAAAACAAAAGTTGCGTCGAATGAAACCCGGCGTAGCTCTTAAAATAAAAGAAGAAGTTCAAAAACAAATAACTGCAGGTTTTATCAAGGTATCCAAATACCCCGAATGGGTCGCCTACGTTGTCCCAGTTCCAAAAAAAGATGTAAGGGTAAGAATGTGTGTCGACTATCGAGATCTAAATAAGGCAAGTCAAAAGGACGACTTCCCTTTACCACACATCGATATTCTGGTAGATAACACAGCGAATCATGCACTTCTCTCGTTCATGGATGGATACGCGGGATACAATCAAATTCTCATGGCGGAAGAAGACATGGAGAAAAGAACCTTCATAACACCATGGGGTACTTACTGCTACACGGTACTGCCATTCGGGTTGAAAAACGCGGGTTCTACTTACCAACGAGTAGCGACTGCCTTGCTCCATGACTTGATGCACAAAGAAGTTGAGGTATATGTGGACGATAAGATTGTGAAGTCAAAAGATCGCCTAGGCCATCAAATAGCTTTGAGAACATTCTTCGAAAGGCTAAGAAAATACAACATGAGGTTGAATCCATCAAAGTGTGCTTTTTGAGTCACCTCAGGCAAACTTTTAGGTTATGTCATAAGCTCTAGAGGAATAAAGATAGACCCAACCAAGATCAAGGCAATCATGTCAATGACACCGCCTAAAACCGAGAAACAAATTCGAGGATTTATTGGCCGGTTGCAATACATAAGCAGGTTCATATCAAAATTGACAACAAAATGTGAACCAATTTTCAAAAAGCTTAAAAAGAATGTACCTGTAATATGGGATGACGAGTGTCAAAAATCCTTTGAAAAGATCAAAGCCTATCTCGCAAATCCTCCTGTATTGGCACCAACACTTCCAGGAATACCTCTTAGGTTGTACTTGACGATCACCAAAGAAACAATGGGAGCCATGTTAGCACAAGAAGTAGAAGGCAAAGAAAATGCAATCTACTATTTAAGAAAAAAGATGCTCGAGTATGAAGTACGCTATACACCACTTGAGAAATTGTGCCTCGCATTGGTGTGGGCCACAACCAAGTTAAGACATTACATGCTTGTGCATACAATCTTTGTAGTTTCCCGATTGGATCCACTCAAGTATTTATTCGAGAAATCTACACTCAATGGGCGCATATCAAGATGGATAGTCAACTTAGCCCAATTTGACGTAAGATTCATGCCCCAAAAAGCTATCAAAGGATCTATGGTTTTAGATTTTCAAGCGGACTTTCCAATAGAAGATTCGACGCCAATACACGACAATGAATTTCCATACGAAGACTTGATGGTCACGAAGGACGATACTTGGACCTTATACTTTGATGGAGCCTCAAACCAAAAAGGATGTGGAGTTGGAGTATTACAAGTATCACCTAAACAAGAGCATGTTCCAATCTCCATAAAGCTTGATTTCAACGTTACCAACAACGCTGCTAAATACGAAGCATGCGTGGTAGGCCTTGAAACAGCTTTGGCATTGGGAGTGAAAAAATTACGAATATTCGGAGACTCTTCATTGATCATCAACCAGATCTCTAAAAGATGGAAAGTAAGGAGAGAAAGTCTAGCCCCTTACCAAACTTATCTGGAAACTCTCACTAATCAGTTAGAGAAGGTGGAATACACGTATCTACCTAGAGAAGAAAATCAATTTGCTGATGCCTTAGCAAGACTAGCCTCAATGGTTAGGATTCCTACGGATATCGAGCAAATGCCTCTAACTATAGAAAAAAAGGCATAAACCTGCCTATATTCAAGCTATAGAAGATGATGAAGTGATCCAAGATGAAAAAGAAGAAGAAGAAGAAGAACCGTGGTATACGGATATACTCAACTATGTCACCAAAGGAGAATACCCTCCCCATGCTGATAAAGAGCAAAACGAGCATTAAGACTCTTGGCTTCCCAATATGTACTCATAGATAACGAGTTACACAAAAGGGTACCTAAGGGTCGAGCTCTCTTATGTGTAGGAAAAAGGGATGCTCAAAGAGTAATGAGGATAATCCACGAAGGCATTTGTGGAACTCACGTAAATGGCAAGATGCTAGTTAAAAAGATTATGCGAGAAGGATACTATTGGACTACCATGAATAGGGATTGTCATCAATACGTAAAAAGATGCCCTAAGTGCCAAATCTATGCCAATCTACAACATGTTTCTCCATCCTTACTCTACACCTACACTTCGCCATGGCCATTCTCTACACGGGGAATTGACATTATCGGTAGAATCACTCCCCCAAGAACAGGAGGTCACGAATATATTCTAGTAGCAATCGATTACTTCACTAAGTGGGTCGAAGCATAATCATACGCTAAACTCACTGCAAAACATGTATCACTCTTTATCGAAAGAAATATTATTTGTCGATATGGAGTCCCACATGAAATGATAAGTGACAATGGAACTCACTTTCAAGCTGAGTGTGAAAAATTGTTACAAAAATATGGCATTCAACATCATCATTCTTCTCCTTATACACCTCAGGAAAACAGAGCAGTCGAAGCGGCTAATAAAAATTTAAAGACTATCATCAAAAAAATGACAGAAAATTACAAGGATTGGCCTCCACTTCGCATTGTGGGGTTATCGCACGTCAATTCGCACATCAACAGGAAATACGCCATTTTCCTTGGTTTATGGAATGGATGTCATACAACCTGTAGAGCTAGAGATACCAACTCTACACATTGCATTAGAAAGCAAACTCGATGAAGTTGAATGGACTAGGGCAAGATATGAGGAGCTAATTCTACTTGATGAAAAACGACTAGAAGCTCTACATCATACTCAATGCTATCAAAATCGTATGGCTAGACATTTTAATAAGAAGGTCAAGACAAGAAACATCAAAGTAGGAGACTTGGTGTTAAAAGCATCAAGGAAGAATGTTTTAGATCCAAGGGGGAAATTTAGGCCTAATTGGTCTGGACCCTATATTGTCAAAACAATCCTATCAGGAGGTGCAGCAAAATTAACTGATATGGATGGCAATGAGTTCTCAAACATGACAAATCTTGACCAACTTAAAAATTACTACCCATAATAACTTGAGTAGGATACTCAAGAGAGCTACGTCTCGCCTGATTCCTTAAGAAAGGATACGTAGGAAACCCTTTACGGGTGCGGCCACTTTATTTTTTGCAAACCTCGCATCCTAGACTTACGAATAAATTTGACAGAAAATCGACGAAACATCAGCGTCACAGAAAAAATCTCAGCGCCAGCCGATTAACCTTAGCGCTAGATGACAATGTCTGTCGCCTGACACCAGACTGCCGCAGCTGGCGTTAGTCGTAAAAGCGCGGCGCCATTTTTCTGCAAAGTACCTAGGAATATTTCGGTGTTTTACGGAAAATTTTCGAATTTCGTACTCGAAAAAATTTCTGGAAAATTAAATTTTCTATTTTCATTGCATTAATAAATTAATTTTAAAGGAGATAATTTAATTAAAAAGCTGCAATTTCATTAAAAAAAATAAACTAACAATTACATCATTGATGGAATTTAAATAAAGCTTAAATAAATTAACTTTAAATTTAAAATTAAGTCTAATAATTGAAAGTTAAGCAATGCTTTAATCTTTTTTCTCCTTCTTTGCTCTCTTCCAATTTTTGTCTGTATCCTCTTCTTCATCCATAACTTTAGCTAGTAGGCATCCTTTAGAGGACCTACATTCAATTTTGGAGTAAATAGTTTCTCCCGTAGCTAGGACCCCATGTTTCTTCTCTACCCAAGCCTTCTTCTCTGAAGTGTCAACATTTCTCTTTCCTTTATCCTTCGTAGAGCTTTTCTTCCTAGGCATTGTAGGTGTTTTAAATTCAACCTTTTCACCCAAGCGTTCCTTAACGGGAATCACTTTGTCACCTAGAGGACTCTTCACATTAGTTTTACTCTAATTTTTCTTCATGTCCTTTGAAGGTTTCTTCAGAAGCCACTTCTTCACATCATTGGGCAAGGAAGGAGAAACCTTTTGGGTAATCACTTCCCATAAAGGTCTAGCGCTCCAATAAGCATCAAATTTGTCTACTTCTTGAGACACATGAAATTCATAGGGACGACGAAGATCCCCGGAAGGAATTGTTTGAAGTAGGTCGTACTGTCTTTTTTTACTCTGCAGGGATAATAAAAAGTCATTCTGGACAAGCTTGGAAGACGGCAGAAAGGTTGCTTGTTGACACCAACCATGTTTTCTATTTTCCACCAATGGATGACCCACTTGATGATAAAACTGCAAGAGCCGAAGATCTTCTTCCACTCATGGCGCCCCATCTTAGAGAAGCGTTTCTTCCTTCTCACAAAACAATTTGGAGTATATTTTTCAACATTGTCCGGAGGAATAATTAATTCTAGTCTTTTCATTAGCCACATCTGTAAAAAAAAAATTCAATGCAAATAAATTAATATTACTATACAAAAATATGGTTCTGTAATTAAAAATATTATTTTCTACCTGTAATAAAATTGGAGAGCCCCGAAAATGTGCTTTTGGATTTTTCTTTAATTCATCAAGACTAAGCATAGTCTCTCCAACAATTAATGGCATTGGATTTCTCCCAAATTCAATCTGCTCCAAAACAGTTGATATGATTGCTTGACCTTTTTTAGCTCTACCACTAGTAAGAAGATATTGATTAAGCATGCAATAAAGAAAAGCCTTTCTTCTATAAACATGAAAAGACTCAGAATAAGGTCTATCAAAATAATGGCAAGAAAATTCTTTCAAATTAACTATGCTACCATCTACTATATTTATTAGATATTTGTCTCTTTAATTAAAGAAGCGCTCAAAATCCTTATAATAATATTCATTTACTCTAGGGATTACTGCAAGATCTAATGCAGGGAAGCCTAAGATAGCACCGAATTCTTCCGGTAAAGGGCTAATTTCATCACAACCTAGTCTAAAACAATGGGTATCCACATCCCAATATTCTAATGCGGTATGAATAAAGTCTCCATCAAGATCTACCCCCTTGACACCATAAATACCCCCCATATTAAAAAGTCTAACTCTTTTCTCTCCTTGGCAGTTAGAGACCGACACCATTCATGAGTAAGTGTAAAACTTTTAGAGACTAGAGACATGATTATTATTTTTTTCAAAAGCTAAGGTTATATCTAATCTGCTGAAATTATAAAGAAAATCGGCTAAGCGGGGGCTATTTATACACAAAATTGGCACAGTTTCAATCCGGAAAGGATTCGGAGTCAGCCCTCATCAGCGCCAGACGCCAAACATTGGCGCTTGACGCCAGAGCCTGGCGCCAAACGCTAAGGGTTAGCGTCTGGCGCTAGCCGAAAACGCGTGGCGCCAGATGGCGCTGACGTGTCTTATCATACAAGCTTTTCGAAAAACCGCGTTTTTTGCCTTATTCGAGTCTGACCGATGACTTTACGATCTTTTATTCTTTTTATACCCTTTTTCTAATTATATTTTTCCTTCTTCTTAATTAATATATCAATCATATTAATAATATTATTTTTTGGATTCTATTTAGACTTAACTTTTAAGTTTTTGTAATTCCAATATTTTTATTTTTATTTTCTATTTTTATTTTTTCTTTTTGGGGGAGAAAGTCGGATACCCTCCATCAATAATAAAAATGACGGAATTTTTGCGCAAAATTAATTATCACAATTCTTTGCACACACAAACATGCACATAAAAAAATAATAATAAAATGTTAATTAAAATAAATTCATAGTAGTATATATATACAAATATGTCTAAATAATGAGTCTAATAAAGGCAAAGTTCTATACAAAGTCAAAATAAAAATAAAAAAAAAAAGCACAGGAATAAACTACGGCGCCGGAGGACGTACGCCCATGAAGTCATAAAACTGTGCAATACAAGGAGTAACCTCCCCACCAGCTCCAGTCTCCTCGGGAGGCGGAAAACTCAGCTCAGGACCCGTCCACCCTAGATCAACCTGAGGCTGAGGCTGCGGAAGCTGCTGCGATGACGAGCCGATCTCGTACATCCAACCACCTCTAAGAGCCGAGGTAGCCTCTCCCTGGCCTACCGGCGCAGCGTGTGCACCCTCAGATAAAGAGCCTGAGCCCTCCACCGCCTCGGTCCTGGCAGCCTCAGAACGACTACCTCGACCGCCAGAACCAGTATGGCGACGTCTCGAGCTAGACCTCGCTGGTTCCCTCCGCACCTCCGGTCTCGTCCGGGTACGAGAAGGAATGGGCTGACCCTACAAGAAGAAACTAAGTCAGAAACAATAAAAATAGAAGCTGTAATGCAAAAATAAGAAAGGAAACTACCTCTTGAACGGCGTCGTCGCGACGACACAAAGCCACATTCCTCATCCAAACGAGCTGGCTCTGGAAGACATCTATACACCATGCCATTGCCGTGACCACCTCGCGCGAGAACTCTTAAGAAATAAAGTTAGTAATGATGCATAACATATATGGATAAAAATTGCAAATAAATAAAGCTTACCCGAGTCTGGTGACGAGGAATCGACCGCTTCACGAAGCGCTCACCCTCGGGAGCCGGAGGAATCATCTCCTCGATCGACCCGTATGTCCTATCATAATGGATAGACATATGGGGTGGCACGAACTCAATAGGTCCATCATGACAAAAGAAAATCAAAGTTAGTAAAACATTACTTAGGGGCTACTTAACAGAAGGTTAAAGATGAAAATCATACCGCTACCTCCTCAGCCAGTACAGGGACTGGAGCTAACAACGGCAGTAGCTCCTCCTCATAGAACCGCCCAGGGATCGTATAAGATCGCCAAGGGGTACCAGCTCTGTCTGACATGCTCACCTACCTAGCAGCGTTGAACATGTGACGCGGCGGAGGAGTAGGAACGACGAAAGTGTCCGAGGAATGCTGAATAGAAACCCTCTCTCCAAGATATGCAACTGCTCCATATGTCCCCAAGAAATAGCGACGCTCAGCAGTATACTACGCGGCTAACCCAGGGACAACCAAGCTGATCCACGGCCGGTACTGCACGTTAGGCTCCTACAAAGAACGCCTATCAGATAAGAATCCATCAAAGGTAATACGAAAGTGTTCAAATATGCAAAGAACCATACTGAGATGATCTGATCACGGACATAAGCAGTAGACATCCCAGCACCGCGGCCTCCCCAAGAGGTACTCACTGGAAATCTGCGCGGCGACGGTCTCGCCGGCGCAACCGAGGGAAAGTACTCGTAGAATCAGATCTACAAAAGGAAAAAAGCATCAGCAAGTGCTAATCAAAGCTTAGAGCTAAACTTTATGGGAGATAAGGTATACCTCTACGAATCTCCAAAAGCCGGATAGAGCGACGTTAACCGTGAAGGACCGGTGTCGACACGAGTCTCGTCACGCTCGAACAAAGTCAGCATAGGCCAAGCTGGCAAAGTCACAAGTCCCGATCATGTGAAGATCACAGACTGCAGGTAGATAGTAAAGCAGCACTCTACTACCCTTGTCAGGGGAAAACGTCCCTGACAGCAAGATAAGCACAAATATGCGCACCCGCTGCTCTCGGGTGGTCGCATCATCCTCAAAAGCCGACGCTAGAGTCGAACGGCGAATCCCCTTGGCGCTGAACTGAGTCGACTCTACCTCAGCACGAGCCCGAATAGCAATCGGACCCAACAACTCCTCGACCTCAGGAGAAAAGACGTTGATCTCGTTGTCGAACGGCAGCACAACAGAACTAAACTCCAGTCCCGTAATAAGACTGAAGTCGGTCGGGGTGACCATCATCTGACCCCAGGGAAAGTGGAAAGTGTTGGTGGTGTCCCAAAAGAACTCCACCAGGGCACGATCCACGTGCTGACCCCCGCTGGAGGCAATCATGGCCTCTGAGGTCTCAAACAGCGCAGTCAACCCGCAAGACTCCCAGAGAAATCTCACCTCTCCGTCAATACCGATGTACATCTTGTACAGGTCGCCCAGGGTATCGCAACCTGAACCGTGGTAGCGTGTCCCACCAACTGTGATCCCATGTCGCACCCTCTCAGAAATATGGTGGACAAGGGAGAAGTACAGAGTCCGCTCATCCCACTCAGGGAGAGGACCGAGAGAAGTGGACAGGTCGGCGTCCTCCTCTATGGGCTCATGCTCCCGTCGTACGTCTCGGGATCGTGAACCCGAACCTCGCTGTCTAGCCATGCTTTATTGTGAAAAATCATCATAAATTAAGGTTCTATAGTATTTAAGGTTTTCCTAGCCGCATGATACTATGTTCGCAAAAAAACAGAGTACGTAGTACTAAAACAGAGCACAATTTCAAATCAAGCATATACGGCATTTTTCAAGCATCCAAACAATTTCTTGCAATACTATGGTAATTATTGTGACAAATTGGACAAGAATTGCTAGCAAAAACATCAAGAACAGGACACATTGAATTCCCGACCTTAAGAGGTCCAACAATGGTGATTTGTTCGTTTCTTCACCAAATTGAGTCAAACAAGTCTCAAATTACTCCCAAGGCAATATATAAACATAATTAAGCAATTTCATGGCATAAAATTTGACAAACAAAGTGACTTAAGTAATTCAACTTTTGAATTTTCAAGAAATTCGTGAACAAACATGTGCGAAATTCATTAAAACCAGAGTGAGTTTGGAAAAAACTTACATAGATCGGGAAAATGGATGAAATAAGCTTTGATTTGCAACCAATTTGAGCAAATTCGGTTAGGAAACAAGCAAGAATGGATGAATTGAAGTTCCGCGGCGATTTCTCGAGCAAAATGCACAGCAGCAGCGAAAATGATGAAGAAAAGGGTATATATGGAAATCCCGACTCTAGCGATAGGCCTTGGCGCCAGACGATAAGGCTTAGCGCCTGGCGCTAGTGCCAGCGCCTGGCGCTTGAGCCAAATATGCGACACCAGCTATATTTCAGCGGCGACAGACTGTTCAGCCACTCAGTACGGTTGTTTCGTCCTCTTTCAGCAATATTTTTGGTTCCTTGGTATGCCAGTTAGCCCCTCTAAGAAATTTGACCTGATTTAGTAATCGGCTCAATTACAATTGCATGAAGTGATCGACCTGATGAATGATCGTCTCACTTAGCTTAAAGCGCCTAAGCATTGGCTCATTGCAAGGCATCGACATAATGGTTCATACAGCAAAAGGCACCGACATACTGGTTCATATAGCAAAGGCACCGACATACTGGTTCATACATCAAAGGCACCGACATATTGGTTAAAAATTCAGCAGAGGCACCGACATACAGGTTCAAAAGCAGCAAAAGCGCCGACGTACTGGCATAGCAGAAGCAAAGTTCAAGCGAGCTTTTCAAGACTGACAAGCGTGGGTCTTCGGTAATTTTCCTCGGAATATTATCACAACAAATGAGGATAACTTCAGGCGAGGATATCTTCGGCAGCATTCCCTAGCTTGCGGAGAGTTGTCACAAACAACTAGAGGTGATTTCAAGCGAAGTTATCTTCGATCGTGTTCCCTGGCTTGCGGAAGATGGTCACAAAGCGCTAGAAGGTGGTTTCAAGCGAAGCAATCTTCGATGGGGTTCTCTAGCTTGCAGAAGTCTATCATGGCAGAATTGGAGGCAGTTACAAGCGTAGCAATCTTCAGGCGGCATTCTCTAGCTTGTAGGAGATCGTTAAAAATACAAAAATACAATAATACAATAATACAACAGCAAATCGGTTACCCTTCAGAGACGTGTGCTCGACGGTGCAAGATACGCGTTTCTTATCTCTTTTATCTATTTAACTAATGCTAGTTTTTTAGGTATCGGCATTACTAGAATTATTTAGGATCGCAGAACGTTCTGAATCATTCTCCGTCCATATCGATACTTTGACTTTTGTTTTCGAAAATTGCGTTTCTCCAAACTCAGTCAAAGTGGGGGCTTCTGTAAACACCCATTTGTGTCTCCCCAAAACCAAACCTGGTGATGAGTGATGAGTGTCATTTATGGCACTCATAGGGTAGTCTTTTAGGATGATTTCATCTTCCTTTTTATGCTTTCTTATCTTATTTTTGGTGCTTTTACCTTTAATTCCTCTCTTTCTTTCTTTCCTTGTGTTTTTCGTGTTTTCCTTTTATTTGGTTCTTTTTCCCTTTTATTCCTTTCCGTTGTTTGTTCTTATAGGTATCTAGGATTTGTCTTTGTAAGGGGATTAAGATGGGCTATATTGACTAAGCAAGGAGGAAGTAATCGGCTTGGAGAGGGTTCAGAGAGGGCATGTAGAGGCCTTGGAGAGGGCATCAAGCCCTACAAGTCTGCCGCAGGCGCGGGTACTGAAGGTCGCGGGCGCGGGCTCGTATGCACCAAATTGGCTATTTCGACCAGGAACTCTCCGCAGTCTGGCCGCGGGCTCCCCGCGGGCGCGGGTAGTCTGGAGAGCCCGCTCCGTACCAGAGAGACCGCGGCCCTCTGATCACCCTTTGGGAGCAGGGGATTCACCGCGCTTTTGCCGCGGGCGCGAGTTCCTTTGCCGCGGGCGCGGGCTAGAAGACCCGCGGGCGTGGGTGTTGCCCAGAAAGCCCGCAGAGTTTGTTATGGGTTCCGTACCCATTTTTATGCGGGCGCGGGGTTTACTGGAGAGGGCGCAAGAATCCCGTTTTTCTTCTTTGCCTATAAATACACTTGTAATTCCTTTTGGAAGAGAACTTTTAGATCATTTTCATTAGCTTAGTTTTAGAGAGAGAAGTTATTGGTATTGGATTTGTATTTCAACATTGGATCAATTGTTCTTAGATTTCTCCATTTTCAATCATTAATGTTAGTAAGAATTTCTTCTTCTAGTTCATCTCTTTACTTGATTGATTTAGTTTCATCTTTTATTGTTTGAATTGCTTGAATTTGAATTGAATATTGTAGTTGATATTGTTTTTTCTTGATTTTGATTTAGAATGATGATCAATGCTAATTCTAGTGATTTGTTCTTGAGTTACACCATGATTAGTGAGTAGATTAGTTGTTAGGGAGAAGGGGAAGCATGCTTGATTGATAATTTGTGCTAGTTGATGATCTTTGATTGATTGTATTGGCAATTTAATTGGTTGACATAGTTTTGCATGTGATTAATTAGATTAGGAATGATCACCCTATAAGATTAATCCAGATTGCATTGGAATTCTTAATGACATGACCCATCAATTTGAGAATTGCTTTAATTGATTGAGTTTGATTGTGAATTTCCTTGATTAGCCATTCATAGTGACCCCTAGCTTGGCCTCTAGGAGATAGCTCTTGAACTCTCTTGATTGCTACTATTGTTTGTCCTTTCCAATGCTTGAATCAAACGAAGAAATTATCGATTAGCACGATTATTAAATTAGCATGTGGAACCTATATCCCTATTATTTAGCTTATTGAATTACTTGATTAGTCTAATTTTGCTACTATAAGACCAACCTTTTTCTCACGTCAATCTCCGAAATAGCTTGATTTAGGCTAAATTTAACACCAACTAACTCCTTTGATTTCGACCCTATACTTACCTATACTTGTATTAGGTTGGTTTAGGATTTTATAAATTGTGTTTGATTTTTGGATAGGCAATTAACGACTCGTTTATTCCGCTATCAAAATGGCGCCGTTGCCGGGGAGTGATATTGGTGCTTAGCTTTAGTTGTTGAGTCTATTTCACTTTAATTGAAAAAAAAATACAAAAAGATTTTGTTTCTTAAGGCTACATTTGTAGTCGTGTTACTAATATTTTAATTGAGATTTGCATGCATAGAGCTCGTGATCGATCCATTGTGCCTTTTGACCTAGAAATCGAAAGGACTCTTTCAAGGAGAAGAATTTCTAGTCGATCCTTGGAATTTAGTTCCTCAAGAGAAGAAGGGTTTGAAGAAGAACTAGGCATGGGAGAACAACCAAGAGTTGCTTTGAAAGAATTGGGAATTCCCGGTGCATACAAGTTTGAGAGTGGAATTGCTCCACCTACAACACCGGCGAATGATTTCGAAATTAGGCCGGCTATGATCGCTTTGATCGAAAGGAGACAATAAAGTGGAGCTAATAATGAGAGTTCGTTGAACCATCTCAAGGAGTTCGAAAAGTATTGCAACAGTATCAAAGTGAACGGAGTTTCTCAAGAATTCATCCGGCTAAAGTTGTTTCTATTTTCTCTCATAGGCCGAGCCTTGGAGTGGTTGGATAAGGAGGTAAAGCCAGATTCCCTTCGAACATGGGACGAAGTCACCAAGGAATTCTTGTCCCGATTCTACCCACAAAAGAAAACAGCGGAGGCTAGAGGTTTGATTCAAGGGTTCAAGCAAAGACCTAATGAAAGCCTCTACGAAGCATGGGAGAGGTATAAAGAGTACCAAAGGGAATGTCCCCACCACGGAATTCCAACCTATCAAGTCATTCAAATTTTCTATGGTGGCCTAAGTCCTCAAGGAAAAGCATGCCTTGATGGGGGTGTCGGAGGTCCCATAATGAATCGGACGGAAGAGGAAGTGGTGGACATTATTGAGGACGTGGTTAAGTATAATAGAGATTGGCAAGATGGTGAGAGGGATTCAACTAGCAAGAATGGCTCTTCGGTGTACTCTATAGACCATCTAAATGTGATCAACAACTTATCCTCACAAATGACAAACTTGGGGAAAGAAATGACCGCGATCAAGGCCAAGTTGGAAAACTCCTCTTTTTTTCAAGCTTCGAATTCTCCCTCCCAATTTAAGGGGAGAAGTACCTTTTCTAACTCTCAACCCCCTCCCTCTTCAAATAATATGCCTAGTGGTTGCTTGTTTTGTGATGCATGTGGATCTTATGATCATGACTCTTGTAATTTCCTTCATGCTTCTCCGGAATGTGGTGATGATTTTGATAATAGTGAGAGTGAGCATGTGAATTATGTGTCAAATAATAATGTGCAAAGGTTTGATAATCAAAGAGGTCAATGGAATAGGAATTACCAAAACCAAGGTAATTTTGACAACTATAACCAAGGTGGTGGTTATAGGAACCAAGGTTCTCATGGCAACTATAACAATCAAGGTTATAGTAGTCAAAATCAAAACCAAAATTATGGTAATCAAAACCAAAATTATGGTAATCAAAACCAAAGTTATGGAAATCATAACCAAGGTAGTGGAAACCATAATCAAGGTTATGGTCAAAATCAAAATAGGGGTAATTGGAACAATCAAGGTAGGGGCAATTTTCAAAATAATTCTCAAAGAGGTCCCCCACCCGGATTTGTTCCAAATACTCTAGGTGAGAATTCCTATTCACAATATTCTTCTTCTAGGACCAATTTGGAGGAAATAATTGAAAATCAAACCAAGTTGTTGAACACATATATGGCCATTAGTGACAAGAAATTCAATGAAATGATGACCCACAACAAAATGCTAGAAAACCAAATTTCTCAACTTTCTAGTGCTTTGAAAGACCAAGCAAACCCTTCTTCTTTACCTTCCCAAGGCCTAGATCCCAAGAAACCCGTGAATGCTATTGTTACAAGGAGTGGTAAGGTTCTTGAGGAGAGATTTCCTAGGAGGAGTGAAAACAAGGAGGTCCCCAAGGAAGCTTTGGTTGAGAATGAGGGAGGTAGAGCATCTTTAGATGAGGTTGTGGTTGAGACACCAAGAGAGGTGAGAGTAGAGAAAGAGATTGTGAAACCCAAGCTCCCTTATCCCCAAAAATTCATGAGACACAAATTGGATGAGCAATTTGGGATATTTATTTATATGCTCAAACAACTTCACCTTTCTCTACCTTTCACCGATGTGATCAACCAAATGCCTAATTATGCAAAATTCCTCAAAGACATTTTGAGCGGAAAAAGGAATTGTGATGTTGTGGAGACAATCAATTTGACTTAAAATTGTAGTGCGATCATCATGAACAAAATGCCACCCAAGTTGAAAGACCCCGGAAACTTCTCCATCCCTTGTGCTATTAACAAGATGCAATTTGATAATGCCTTATGTGACTTAGGAGCTAGTGTAAGCTTAATGCCATATTCGGTTTATCAAAGACTTGATCTAGGGGAACTTTTACCTTCTAACATTACCTTGCAACTAGCCGATAGGTCAATCAAGTTTCCAAAAGGTAAAGTGGAAGATGTTCCATTGAGGGTTGGGAAGTTTGTGTTCCCGGTGGATTTTGTTGTTTTAGAAATGGATGAAGATGCTACCATTCCAATTATTCTAGGTAGACCCTTTCTTGCTACCTCGGGTGCTATGATAGATGTAAAGTGTGCAAAGATTTCCCTTAAGGTAGGAGATGAGGTCATAGAATTCGATTTGAATGAAAGCATGAAACATCCAAGTTCTTCTCTTGAAAATTGCATGATGATTGACTCTCTTGATCATGTTGTGTCTTCCATGCATGAGCACTTGATCACCTCTAACGATGCTATTGAGAATGTTTTGTTGAACAAAGACAAGCTAGGTGTACCATGCAAGGAGGTAGCATTGTATGAGGAATTGCTTAATGGAAGCATGGAGGAAGTGGATGAACAATTGTGCTTGAAGATCTCAAGCCATGAAGCTTTGCAAAAGGCCGCAACAAAAGAAGGTAAAGGTGTGCCTATGGTAGAGCTCAAACCTCTACCATCACACCTTAGGTATGAATTCTTAGGCCCAAATTCCACTTACCCCGTAATTGTTAGTGCATCCTTGAGCGAGAGCCAAGCTCAAGCGTTATGTTGTATCTTGAGAAAGCACCAAGGTGCTTTGGGCTATACTATCGATGGTCTTAAAGGTATAAGCCCTGCTTTGTGTACGCACCACATAATGCTTGAGGAAGGCACCCTTCCTTCTATTGAACGACAAAGAAAGCTACACCCTCAAATGGGAGAGGTGGTGAAAATAGAGATCACCAAGCTCTTGTATGCGGGACTCATATTCCCTCAAGCTCTAGGTGGGTTTCTCCCGTTCATGTCGTTCCTAAGAAGGGGGGTATGACCGTAGTCAAGAATGAGAGTGGTGAGCTCATTCCAACTAGTACGGTCACCGGTTGGAGGATGTGTATAAACTATAGACGTCTAAATACATCCACCAAAAACGATCACTTTCCCCTTCCATTCATTGATCAAATGTTAGAGAGACTAACAAGGCACAAGTTCTATTGCTTCCTTGATGGCTATTCGGGATTTTTCCAAATTCCAATCCACCCCGAAGATCAAGAGAAGACAACATTTACATGCCCCTATGGGACCTTTGCTTATAGGAGAATGCCCTTTGGCCTTTGTAATGCCCCCGCAACTTTCCAAAGGTGCATGATGAGCATTTTTGGAGACATTTTAGAGGAAGAAATGGAGGTATTTATGGATGATTTCTCCGTAGGTGGGGTTTCATTTGAAGAGTGCCTAGTTAATCTTGAGAAATGTTTGGCACGGTGTGTAAAGGTTAATCTTGTCTTGAATTGGGAGAAATGCCATTTCATGGTGGAGGAAGGGATAGTGCTTGGGCATAAGATCTCTCATAAAGGAATAGAGGTGGATAAGGCCAAAATTGAGGTTATTGAGAAGCTTCCACCTCCGATGAATGTCAAGGGAGTGAGATCATTTTTAGGTCATGCAGGCTTCTATAGAAGATTCATCAAGGATTTCTCCCTCATTGCCAAACCCCTTAATGATCTTCTTCAAAAAGATGTTGAGTTCGTTTTTGATGATAAATGCTTGGAAGCATTTAATAGATTGAAGAAGGCCCTAATCTCTACCCCCATTGTTCAAGCCCCAAGATGGGATTTACCCTTTGAATTGATGTGTGATGCTAGTGATTGGGCAATTGGAGGTGTTTTCGGACAACGTGTGGACAAGAAGCTTTATGTGATTTACTATATGTCCAAGACACTAAATGGGGCCCAAAAGAATTACACAACAACGGAAAAAGAATTCTTGGCCATTGTTCACTCTTTCGAGAAATTCCGGTGTTATTTTTTGGGTTCCAAGACCATTGTCTTCACGGATCATGCGGCTCTCAAGTATCTCTTTGCCAAGGTTGTTTCATTAGGTGCTTGAATTAAAAACTTTTGAAATAGAGATTAGGGATAAGAAGGGTGCGGAAAATGTTGTGGCGGACCATCTTTCTCGCCTTGAGGGTGATCAAATTCATGATGATGGTCTACCAATTGAAGATAGAATTCTTGATGATGTCTTGTATGCCATTAAGGTTAAGGATCTCCTATGGTATGCCGACTTGGTGAACTTTCTATCATGTGGGGAGTTTCCACATTCTTTCTCCAAGAACCAAAAGAAGAAGCTCAAGAGGGAGGCAAGACATTACTTTTGGGATGAACCAATCTTGTATAAACGAGGGGTGGATGGCTTGCTTCGGCGTTGTGTCCCGAATGAAGAGGTTCCAAGTGTTCTAAATATGTGCCATTCGGATCCAAGTGGCGGTCATATGGGCATTTCCAAAACCGCCACTAAGGTTCTTCAATGTGGTTTGTGGTGGCCGCATCTCTTCAAAGATTCATGGGGCTTTGTAAAGTCACGCGATCGATGTCAAAGGGTTGGGAATATCTCCAAGAGGAATGAGATGCCTCAACAGCCTATTCTTGAGTTAGAGGTGTTCGATGTTTGGGGGATTAACTTCATGGGACCATTCCCATCTTCATATGGAAATCAATTCAGACTTGTGGTTGTGGACTATGTTTTTAAATGGGTTAAGGCCATTGCCTCCCCTACTAATGACCACAAAGTAGTGTTGAAGTTGTTCAACAAAATCATCTTCACAAGGTTTGGCGTCCCTAAGGCTGTGATAAGCGATAACACATCTCATTTTGTTCACAACGCCTTCCAAAAGATGTTGAGGAAACATGGAGTGCATCAACGGTTCGGCCTTCCATATCATCCTCAATCGAGTGGCCAAGTCGAGGTCTCCAATCGTCAAATAAAGCTCATTCTTGAGAAGACGGTTGCAAGGAATAGAAAGGATTGGTCGGACAAGTTAAATGATGCTCTTTGGGCTTATAAGACGGCTTTCAAGGCGCCTATTGGTACCACTCCATATCGTGTTTTCTATGGCAAGTCTTTCCATCTCCCGATGGAGCTTGAACACCGTGCTTTATGGGCAATCAAAAAGATAAACTTTGATTTAGAAAGTGCGGGGGAGAAAAGGTGGTTGGATCTTCATGAGCTAGAGGATCTTAGACTTGATGCTTATGATTGTGCTAGCACCTACAAAGCTCGTTCCAAATAAGCTCATGATAAGTTTATTGAGAAAAAGGAGTTTTTTGTGGGTGATAAAGTCCTCCTCTACCACTCAAGAATGAAGTTATTTCCCGGAAAGCTCATGTCAAAATGGAGTGGTCCTTTCTTGGTGAAAGATGTTTTTGCTAATGGCACCGTGGAGACTTCTCCTTTGAATTCCTCATCTTCTTTCAAGGTTAACGGTCATCGTCTTAAGAAATATTTTGATGGAGTGTTTGTTGGTCTTATTCATAAAATGATTCTTTTCAAACCACCTTGAGTGGGATGGTAAACGTTGAGCCAACGACGTTAAACAAAAGCGCTTACGGGAGGCAACTCGGATTCTCACCTTTACTCTCTTTTCCTTCCTTTCTTTTATTTTTGGTTTTTTTGTTGATTTTTCCTCTTACCTTTCCTTTTGTTTTTGGTTTGTTTTGTAGGGTGCCTTCATTCATCATCTATGGAATAAATGTGTTTGATGAGGGTGATAAGAGGTTTTAAAGTGCAGGGGAGAGGGCACCCCGCGGGCTTGGAGAGGCCTCGGGTGCTCTTACTTTCAAAAAGAGGAAATCGGATCAGTAGCCCTCCGCGGTCTCTCCGCGGGCTCCCCACGGGCGCGGGTTCCTTAGACAGGGCGCGGGGAAAATCAGAGAGGGCTCGACTCATTTTCTCAAATTTCGATCAAGAACTCTCCGCGGTTGCCCCGCGGTCTCTCCGCGGGCGCGGCAATATTGGAGCGGGTGCGGGTTCCTTAGAGAGGGCGCGACCCCTTTTCAAGTATGAAAATTAGGATTTTTTCCAGGAACTATCCGCGGTTGCTCCGCGGTCTCTCCGCGGGCGCGGCAATACTGGAGTGGGCGCAGCTTTGTCGAGAGAGGGTGCGGGCATCTGGGTTTTTGAATACCCGGTTCCTCTCTCTTTCTCTCTCCTCTCTTATTTTCCCTTTCACTCTTAATTTTCCCCATTCTCTCTCTTCCTCCTCTCAAACCCTAACTCCCAAATCATCTCTTTCACTCAATTTTACTCAAATTCACCCTTGTTTTCTCTTAAATTTCCATCCTAACTTCCTTCATACTCCATTTTCATCAAGTTTACTCTTCTTTTTTGTGGTCTTTTTCGGGAATTTCGAGTCTACACGGTTTTGTGCTTGCTTTGAGTCTTCAATCTTGGTATACTTCTCACCTTTGTTTGATTTTTGTCAATTTCAATTGATTTTTATGCATTAGTTTTGAGTGGCCTTGATTAAGCTTGAGTATGATGTTTTTGGTAGTTTGTATGATGGTTGTTGAATTATTTTGGGTGTTTTTGTGCTTCTTTTTGTGTTAGATTGTTAATATTGTTGGTTGTTGTTGGATTTTTGGTTGTTTGTTGCTTGTAACAGGTACTTTGTAGTTTGTGGTGGTTTTGGGAGGTCTTGTGAACGGAGGTTTGTTCAATTTGGTGGTAGTGTTGAATTTGGGTGTTTTTTGTGATTCATTGTATTGGTTAAGCTTGAGACTATGGATTTGTTGAGGAAAGTTAAGAGTAGCAAGAAAAGTTCAAACCAATCCCCCGGCCAATCCTCCTTTAGCCAACCTTCAAACACCGAATCCCCTCAAAACCAAACTACTCAAGATAATGCCCCACCTCCTCCTTTACCCGTTCTCAAATTTCATAACCGGGCTAAGCACGCCCCTATCTATAATAGAATGAAATCCTGGAAATTTAGACCGACCCGCAACTATTTTCCCGAGGATATGGAAAATTGGGTGTTGATGCCGATCTTAACATTTTGCTCCATAATCTTGGTTTGGATGAGTTTGTAAAGTCATCCCCCCGAACTTATTTGGAACCATGCATTGAATTTTTCTCCACCTTTGAGTTTAATATGACGGGGGATACCGACTATATCATCTCTTTTCAACTTTTCAATTCCAAGCATACCATGAACCTTGAGGAATTCAACAAAGACCTTGGCTTCAACCCAAATACCGACATCTTTGAGCCCTTGGTTGCCCTTCACAAGTCTGATTACAATGAGGTTGCTTGGTGGAGAGCCATATCTAGGAAGAAGGTGTTTGTCTCTAAGGAATCGCTTGCTAGCGAGATCATTCACCCAGCTCTTCGTATTCTCCATCAGATTCTTGGTTATACAGTGTTTAGTAAGCAAGATCTTGGGAAACTTTTGAGGGAGGAGATCATGGTGCTTTGGATGGCTACAAGGCCGGATTTGGGGCCCGAGGTTGAATTTTGGGTATCTTTCATGAATTGTTGTCAATTGATCATCAATGGGAAGAAGACGGGTGAGATTCATTGTGGTGGTATGATTACTAGATTGGTGCATTATTTCAAGCAAGAGCGTTTCTTGAGGTCTTGCACTCCGATTGGAAAGAGTGAAGACATGTATTTGGATATGAAGCAACTTAACACCTTGCGCTTCATTTCTAAGACTAAGGGAAACAGTGGTTACTCTTGGCTAGTGCGTAATGTGCACCATTGTTTGCTCCCAAACCCGGCTGCAACCTCAATTACTCGAGAGGCTAGGATTGTTTGGAGGATTCCCGAGGATAATGGGAGGTTTGAGAATGTTATGGAGGAGGATGTTGGTGATGAGGACGATGATGATGATGATGGTTTCTCTGGTTCTTTGTACATAGTTTTCGCGTAAGTTTCTTTTTGTTTGCTTTTGTTTGGAAGTTACTAACAATTTCATTTTGTATATAGTCCTTTTATTTTATTTTTCTCACCTTTCTCGTAGCTAATGCTTTGGTCTTCGAAGCTTCTTAGAGGAGGTCGTTCTTGCTCCTTTATTATTGCAGCATAGCTTGGACGCTTGGTGAGGCCTTTCTTGTTTTATCTCTTTACTTTTCTTCCTTTACTTTTCTTGGTTGCTTAGATTAGGATTAGTTTTAGGAGAGTTGAACGGTTCTAGGATGTATGATTATAACCCCTAGTGTGTTTGGGGTCTTTGGCGATGTGGCCATTTGACCGCTTGTTTGTCAATTGGGAAATACGTGATATGGTTGCATCTTTGTCCTTTTCTTTGTTCTCCTACTTTTCCTTTATCTTGGTTTTCCATATTTTATTTTCTTTTCTCTTCTTTTTGTTCTTGGTTTTGTACATAGCTTTTTGAGGCTTTATTTTTCACTCTTTCATTTTTTTTTTTTTTTTTTTTTGACTTGGACTTGTAAACAATGGACTCTTGCTTTTGGATAATAAACTTACTAGGTGGTCATGGTATGCACGGTTTGAGAATATGTTTGGTTGATTCTAGGATAAAGCATCCTAAGGTAGTTGTCTAGAACTAGGGGGGTCATGAAGCCGGATTCTACTTGTTTGTGGCATGGTGGTAGTTGCTCCCTATCTTCGATTTGACAACCTTAGTGAGTTTTTGCTAAAAACCATGTGAGATTCATACTTTTTCAAGCTTTCATCATATTCATGCATGAGCGGCATGGATCCTTGACTTTCGCAAACCTAATCTTGAATCTTGACGTATGATTCCTAAGACCGAGACCGAACCACCTAGGGAGGACAAAGGCATCTTTTCGGGGAGGTATTTTTTCCTTTTACTAGGATAGTGTCCTTCTTTTTACTTTTTGTTTTTGGGATACATTTGCCTTCTTGCTAGCCCTTTGAGCCTTTTTCCCTTCTTTTCAAGCCACATATTTAGATCTTGAGCCTTTTGTTTCATTTTCGTTTTCATCTTTGGATTTTTGTGAAGCAAATGATCATATTTTGGATATTGTGGTATATAAGTTTGGTTATTGGTTAAAAATGAAAGCAAGATCGTGTTTTTGTGTATATTTTGTGAATAATGGCAAGTGAATAAATGAAAAAAGCCGTCCAAAGTAAAAAAAAAAAAAAAAAAAAAAAAAAAGGCAAGGACAAAGCAAGTGCAAAGTTGTAAAAGCCGTCCAAAGTTAAAAGAGGCGAGGACAAAGCACTAATAAAGAATTATTCTTTAAAAAAAAGTGAAAAAATGCAAAAATGCAAAAAAAGTATTTTTATGTGAGTTTTCTTCCTTTTTTGGCATTGAGGACAATGCTCCATTAAAGCTTGGGGGGAAGCGTTCTCACGCTTTTTGTGTATATGTTTGTGATCTTAGCTTTGAAAAAGCTTGGGGGTGTTAGTATTTTTGTTTGGTGATTACTTGGTTATGGTGTAAAGAAATGCGCAATCTTTGCTTCACAATTTAGGTTAACCACCAAATTTTAAGTTTAGCCTACCTTAACCCTTATTGCCTTACGTTACAACCTTTGGGAAGACCTTTTGACCTAGGGGTTGAGTCATTCATCGGTGGAGGGAATCATGGGTTATAGCCTAAGGAAAGGGGATGCGAGGTCAAGATGTCGAGTAAGCCAAAAATTTTATCTTTTTTATGGTTCCTTCGTGGAATCTATGAGACGCTCACTAAGGGGAGATATGAGATTAGTAGGGGGAACGCGGTAAGACCATTTGGGATGAAAGTGGAGTGTGATAACTAGTTCCTATGCTTAGCATATTCATGATTCAATCAACCTTAGGTATCTTATAACGTGCATACCATTACTTACTTTAGAAAGGCTGTTATTCATTTGAACTATAGTCACCTTGTAAAGTCCATTTCACAAAGATTTTTATAGAAATCATTGTTGTTTTTCATTATTTGCTCTTTATCCTTGTATTTTGCCTCATTTTACCTTCTTTTGTTTGTTTAATAAGAGTTATAGGTTATCTCTAGGAAACCTTTACGAGATCATCACTCGTCCTCTATAGCGATCTAGGGGTTTAAATGGCTTGGCTTTTGTTGCTAAAATTGACAGTGATTCCTACGAATGTGAGTTAGTGTATATTCTCACCTCTTTCTTTTTCTTTTCTTATTTTGAATAAGCCCTTCTTTTTCCTTTTTAGCCTTTGTTTTGCTCAGGACGAGCAAAAGTTTAGCTTGGGGGAATTTGATGAGTGTCATTTATGGCAATCATAGGGTAGTCTTTTAGGATGATTTCATCTTCCTTTTTATGCTTTCTTATCTTATTTTTGGTCCTTTTTCCTTTAATTCCTTTCTTTCTTTCTTTCCTTGTGTTTTTCGTGTTTTCTTCGTGTTTTCCTTTTATTTGGTTCTTTTTCCCTTTTATTCCTTTCCGTTGTTTGTTCTTGTAGGTACCTAGGATTTGTCTTTGCAAGGGGATCAAGATGGGCTATATTGACTAAGCAAGGAGGAAGTAATCGGCTTGGAGAGGGCTTAGAGAGGGCATGGAGAGGGCTTGGAGAGGCCTTGGAGAGGGCATCAAGCCCTGCCAGTCTGCCGCGGGCGCAGGCTCGTATGCACCAAATTGGCAGATTTTGACCAGGAACTCTCTACGCTATGGTCGCAGGGTCCCCGCGGGCGTGGGTAGTCTGGAGAGCCCGCTCCGTACCAGAGAGACCGCGGCCCTCTGATCACCCTTTGGGAGCAGGGGATTCGCCGCGCTTTTGCCGCAGGCGCGGGTTCCTTTGCCGCGGGCGCGAGAGTTGCCCAGAAAGCCTGCGGAGTTTGTTATGGGTCCCGTACCAATTTTTTCGCGGGCGCAAGGTTTACTGGAGAGGGAGCGGGAATCCCGTTTTTCTTCTTTGCCTATAAATACACTTGTAATTCCTTTTGGAAAAGAACTTTTAGATAATTTTCATTAACTTAGTTTTAGAGAGAGAAGTTAGAGAGAAGTTCGTGGTATTGGATTTGTATTTCAACATTGGATCAATTGTGCTTGGATTTCTTCATTTTCAATTATTAATGTTAGTAAGAATTTCTTCTTCTAGGTCATCTCTTTACTTGATTGATTTAGTTTCATCTTTGATTGTTTGAATTGCTTGGATTTAAATTGGATATTGTAGTTGATATTGTTTTCTCTTGATTTTGATTTAGAATGATGATCAATGCTCATTCTAGTGATTTGTTCTTGACTTACATACACCATGATTAGTGAGTAGATTAGTTGCTACGGAGAAGGGGAAGCATGCTTGATTGATAATTTGTGCTAGTTAATGATCTTTGATTGATTGAATTGTTGCAATTAAATTGGTTGACATAGTTTTGCATGTGATTAATTAGATTAGGAATGATCACCCTATAAGATTAATCTAGATTGCATGGCAATTCTTAATGACATGACCCATCAATTTGAGAATTGCTTTAATTGATTGAGTTTGATTGTAAATTTCCTTGATTAGCCATTCATAGTGACCCCTAGCTTGGCCTCTATGAGATAGCTCTTAAACTCTCTTGATTACTACTATTGTTTGTCCTTTCCAATGCTTGAATCAAACGAAGAAATTATCGATTAGCACGATTATTGAATCAGCATGTGGAACCTATATCCCTAGTATTTAGCTTATTGAATTACTTGATTAGTCTAATTTTCCTACTATAATACCAACCTTTTTCTCTCGTTAATCTCCGAAATAAGTTGATTTAGGCTAAAGTTAACACCAACTAACTCCTTTGGGTTCGACCCTATACTTACCTATACTTGTATTAGGCTGGTTTAGGATTTTATAAATTGTGTTTGATTTTGGGATAGGCACTTAACGACTCGTTTATTCCTCTATCAATGAGTACCTTTCGTGTCGAATCATAATCGAATGAAGTGAAAGTGTGGAAAGTCTTGTGTTGCGGATAGTTTTAATTTCTTTTCTCTTCTCTCTGTTTTTGAAAACCTATTTTAAGAAAACAGCCAATCTAGTTTGGTTTGGTCCATAGCAAGGGTCCAATAATGGTGTAGTTGGATGGGGCTTGAAAAGAACTTTCCAACGATATATTATAAGCCTAATTCCGATGAATAATAAGGAAGTTATGGCCAAATTACTAAACTTGGTCTGGTTTGATCCTTATATGCGACCCAATGATCTAGAGGAGGGCCTAATATGGATTTATCATTCCTAATGCAATTGGAATTGATTTTAGTCTTCTAGATTCTTCTAGAAGGTTCTTTTCATTCCTAATTCAATTAGCATTGATAAATTGACTTTGGTTGACTTTTTAGAGTTTAATCAGAATAAAAGTGTTTTTAAGGAAAATACGATTTTTCCCTTCTATACGGCTAAATTTTATCAGAATTAAGAAAACGCGTGAAAATATTAATTAGCGCCTCACGACAGACATTAGCGCCTGGTGCTAATGCCTGGCGCCTGGCGCTAATGTTCAGCGTCTACCGCTAACTTCTTTTATCCTCGTCGAAACTCTGATTTGTTTTTCTATCCGTTTGGCTGATTTTCTCTATAAATAGCCTCCTAAAATCTCCGTTTTTAATCAACAACTCTCTAATTCTCAACAACTCTCTAATTCTCATCTCTCTCTAAGCTAAAGCTTATTCTATTCTTTCTCTCTCTCTCTTTTCTAAACCAACCCTTTTTACATACAAAATTCCGCATTCACAATACCAAGAAGCACCTAGCATAATTCGAAGTTGCCTTCGCCCTAAACGTGAAAGGTTTTAATTTCTGAGGGTTTGGTCCAAAAATTCTATTTCAATTATTTAATTTAATTGTTTGATTTTATTATTTTCCTTGAAGTCACTAACGCGTGTATTTTGTTATTAGAAAGAGATACAAGGCATCCAAGTAAATTCTTTAATGATTTTATTGATATTATGATGTAGAAATCATGTCTAGATTGTTGTTATGATTCCTAATCTCATGTTAGGGTGTTTTGATTTTCCTAGTATCATGTTTAGGGTAATAACTAAAAATTTCTAATATCAAATATGACAATTGTGATTCCCGTGATGCTTCCTACATTTTTTTCCTAATATTCATGTTAGTATCATGTTAGGGCTATATATTTGATTTTTTATGTTTAGTGACATGCTAGGGATTGTTATTAATCTTGTTAGTATCATGCCTAGGGTCTTGCTATTATCATGCTTTAACATGATTATTTTAATTATGATTTTTATCATGATTATTATGTTGCTTGATATATATATTTATTGTTATTGTTTGATCACACCTTTTATGCATGTTTAAAGGGAATTGGTACTTGTAATCACGCTTAATAAGAGAATTAATAATCTTGTTTAGGGTTAATTTGATTATAATTCAAGTGATCGCCAATAATAGTTTTGTTTTTGCATTAATTTTCAACCAACATAGTTAAACAGGTTTAGGGTTAATCCTATTGATTGCATGTTAGTCAGAAAGCGCACATGAATACGAGCAGAATAAAGTAGAGGCCTATTATTAGGGCAGGTTCAATCTCTTTTAGGTTGGATTTGTACCTTCATCCCCGAACTACCAGTCATGGTTCCAAACCTATTGGAGTTGACGATCTCCTGGATCGTTAAGGGGTGTAACCTTCACCCTGTGAACGGTTTACAAGTTCCTAAAACTTGTTGGCGACTCTTTTGCTCTATCTTCTTTCCCTTTGGACGCCACCGTACTTTAGTGTATGATCACAGTGGGGTTCAAGCTAGGGATAATGCTTGAAATATTCCCTACACTCACAAAGGTGTTTATGGACCTCACATGAATGGTAAAATGCTTTCAAAAATAATTTCACGACAAGGGTACTATTGGTCCACTATGGAACATGATTGCATACAATATGTTAAAAAATGTCCACAGTGCAAAATGTTTGCCAATTTACAACACCTTCCACCATCCGAACTATACAATCTCACTTCTCCTTGGCCTTTTTCGACTTGGGGAATCGACATAATTGGAAAAGTCTCTCCAACAGGATCAGGAGGGCACGAGTACGTATTAGTTGCCATTGATTACTTTACTAAGTGGATTAAGGCTGCTTCTTACGTGAATATCACTTCTAAACATGTCGCAAAGTTTCTCGAACGAAACATATTTTGTAGATATGGAGTTCCACATGAACTAATTAGTGATCAGGGATCTCAATTCAAAGCTGAAGTCGGTACCCTCTTAACTCGTATAAAGTAAAACATCATCACTCATCCCCATACAGACCTCAAATGAATGGAGCTATAGAGTCGACAAATAAAAATATAACAGTCATCATTAAGAAAATGGCAGAAAATTAAATTACAAAGACTGGCCGAATAAACTACACTTCGCATTATGAGGTGATAGAACGTCTATACGGGCACCAATAGGAGTAACTCCATACTCCTTAGTTTTCGGAATGGACGCAGTTCAACCAGTCGAACTGGAAATACCATCCCTACGCATCGTACTTAAAAGTAAGCTACCGGAAGTTGAATGGGTAAGAGCAAGGTATGAAGAGCTTTTATTCCTCGATGAACGACGATTAAGAGCTTTACATCATGTACAAGTCTACCAAAGGCGCATTGCGCGTCATTTCAATAAAAGAGTAAAACCTAAAAATATAAAAGAAGGTGACTTTGTACTAAGGGAGGTTAGGGGTCCACCAACCGATCCAAGAGGGAAATTCAAACCTAATTGGATAAGTCCCTACCTCGTAATTGAAATCCTATTAGGAGGATCCGTCAGATTAATGGATATTGGAGGAGATGAAATTTGCCAATTAATAAACATTGATCGCCTTAAGAAATATTACATATGAAATCCGGATAAAACTCGTTCACTCATACAACCATTTTTATTTAGCATTCAATTGAAAGATTCTAAGTGTTATGCATTTTACCGAATAACACGGTAAAATACATAACACTTGGGGGGTAATTTAGAAATAATAAATCGTTCTAAGTGTTCAAATTTTTTTGAACATCATGAAAAAATATTACACACTTGGGGGGGTAATAATACGAATTTTCAAAATAAAAAATTCGAGACATTCGTAGCACAGGTGTCGCACGCAACGGGAATAGTCGCGCGGACGTCACGCGCAACTGATTTTATTGCGCGGGACAGGCTCGCGCAACTACAGACGTTGTGCGCGCCACCTGATGACGAATTACGAACCTGAATTTTTGCGTTTGAATGAAGTTGCGATTTCTTCTTGCGGCAAAAAAATGTTGTTTCTTAAATATAACATATACTCGGAAAATAAAATTAAACTTTGATTTAATTCTTTTCAACAAGGTTTGATTAATTTATTTCATTTACTTTCTATCTAAGAGATTAAAGATAAAAAAAAATACATAATAATAAAAATAATAATAAATTAGAACTACGCAAAGACCTGATTTCGTAATGCGAATACGTAGGCAATCGCTATGATTCGGTCATATCAAAATATAAAAATATAAAGCTCATTTTATTTCATTCAAAATTCAAAAGACAGACTTTATTAAACTAGATACTAAAGGAAAAAAAAACATAGTAGTGATTACACTTTATTCGAAAAAAAAACTATTGATAAAATTGTGTAACACTCTAAGGTTTAACTATGTCCTCGATTGTCACAAATGATGGAGGAGTAGTTTCCATCGTAGCATTTTTAGAAACCTTGGAGCTTTCCCCTACACTCTTCTTCTTCACCCAAACATTGTTTTTCAATTTAGGGATTGGGGCCTTTGCAACCTATTTTCCTTTCCCTTTGAATAGTGGAGCTTTCTTGCGAGTATTTGGTGAAGGTTCTTTGATTTTCACACCTTGTTGCGCGGGTTTGGAGGGAGCTTTCCTTTTTGTTTCCTTCGAACGAGCCTTAGGGGATGAGAAGTCTAATTTTCTTCTCACTCCTTTATTTTGGCCACTAGGAGGAGTAGTAGTGGTTGAATGCATCAAAGGCTTAGGTGGATTGCGAGCGGTGGCGGCTTGAAGTTGAGATCGAGCCTTGTTTAATAACCCTTATCCGCCGCATTCATCCCAGCCTTGTAAAAGGAAGATAATGTAATACACGCGGTAGGATTTTGTATTACCCGCCTAGGAAGACTTGACTAATATTCCATCCAACGAGCAATTCTTTCGGGTTTAAAGATCACATCCTTAGGGGCATCTCAATCTTGCGAGGGAATAAATTGTCTCATCTCGTATTGTCTCATTACCCTACAAGGATAAATATAAGTAGTAATACATAGGCCTAAAATCCTAATGTAAGGGCAATTGAGACTATTCCCGATCATACTATTTATGTTCCACCAAGGATTCACAAAACGTATGTTAGGAACCCCATAACAAAAAAACGATGTCCATTCCTCTTCATTCTTATGCTTATAAAGGATTCGACGTTCGGGGAATGTCTTTACTCCATTAGCCTCAAGGTTTTGTGGCTAATCAACAATTCGCAAGCGCTCCATGAGCCAAATCTGAAAAAAAAAAAAAAAAAAAAACAAAACAAAAAGTTTGCGAATTTTTACACAAGCAGGTGGCGCACGCAACTAAATCTGTTGCGCGCACCCTCTGCGCGCATCGAAGAAGATTGTGCTAGTCAAGCCAGCTCAACTTCGTGACTTGCGCTTATAAACGTCGAAAAACAAAAAAAAAATACGTACGTGTAATAAGAGTGGACTTCCCGTGAAACTGTTTTCGTTACGATCTCCTCTAAGGCGATTCAAGCACAGAATGGATTCCGCCAAAACCAAAGGAACGGGTGAATGACATCCCTCTATTTGCTCTACTATGGACACCATCGAATAATCTCCATATTCTTTTCCTGTCCTAAGTAAACAATTAACAACAAGACAATAACATAAAGCACGAATTTTAAAGCGTTGTTTAGTCATGTTGTCACGAGGGGCGACGAAATGTTCAATAAATTGAATTAAGTTCACGCCTTCTTCAGTTCCTATGTTGGTCATATCATTGTCAGACAAGCCAAAAAACTTTGGAATATAGGTTTGGGATCCGACAAGGTAGGCGAATAAGTCACAGGGAGAGTGTTTTTATGGAAACCTAGCAAGGCCTCGAACTCACCGGGAAGGGGGATAATTTCGTCCCCTCTAAACAAGAAAAGATGGTGGTTAGAATCCCAATGGTTGACTGCGGCATGAATAAAATCAAAGTTAACCACTAGTTGCATATAATTCAATAAAGGGTCTAAGTGGTAAATTTTGAAAGCTAGTTTATCCTCGGTTGAAAAGGAAGTGCCCCATTGCTTCAAACGTTATTCAAAGGTCTTCACCATTGTTAAAAAAAAAGAGAATAAGAATTTAGAGAGATTAATTCTTTTTAGTTTCTTATATTACTAAGCGAATGAATGCGAGATGATCAAAAGCCTACACGAAACCATGTTTAAATAGACCCAAAAGGGGCAAATTTTCGGCAAATTCGTCTTTAAGGAAAGTTCACTAACAGGTGGCCCGCGCAACTCAAGAGTTGCGCGCGACATCCGCGGGCAACTGATTTACATGCGCGCGACAGCCGCGCGCAACTCATGCAGTTGCGCGCGTCTCCCCTGCCGCGGCATGTAAGCTGGGTTTATTTCCGTATTTTGGCTTATATAATGACGGAATCTTCAAGAGATCTTTAGATGAATCATACGCTTGCCTTCTAACACATTGTGTCCCTTTTCTTGCCTACTTTCTTATTTTCTTTTTATTTTCTTATTTTCTTTTTATTTTCTTTTTTTTCCTTATTATTTTCCTACTTTCTTTTCCTTTTTATTTTCTTTATTATTATTTTCCTAATTCTGTATTTTCTTTTTTATTTTCTTATTTTCTTATTTTCTTTTCTCTTTTTCATTCTTTTCGCCTTCTTTTTCAAGTTTGTTTATTTTTTTTCGAGGGAGATAAGTCGGGAACCCTTTCCCTCTCTCGAAAATTTTTCGCATTAATAATAATGTACACATGGAAACAAAAACTAATAATGACATATATACAAATGTGTCATATATACAAAAAAATACAAAAAACATAAATATACATCGGTTTCCTAAAAAATATAGTAAAATGTGTGCAGGAGGAATTAGGGTGCTCGGCGACTACTAGACGGTTGCTGCACATCCAGCGAAAGCCAAAACGAATATTAATACATGAAATGTAATAACTTCGTTGCAAAGAAAAAAGAAATAAAACTTACCGCAATCATCCGACGATCACGGCATGATAAAGTCACGAGGGCTCTCCGATAAGCAGCTCGGAAAGCGCGTAGAGTCCTCACCATACCGTTCACAGTCACCCGCGGAACCTGTTCCAAGAATACAAGGACGTTAGTAAACAAATGTATATAAAACAAGAAATAAATAGAAATATTTAAGTACATATACATAAAAGACATACCGACTCAACCGTCTCAAGTATGAATGGTATCCCCTCATCATCTTCGGCTGCTGGAAGGGTCTCACGAATTACCGATCTGACAGCATCAGTATACGTGATCTCTGCTATAGAAGGCACCCAACCACCTAGCTCGACCCGCTAAAAATACAAGTGACAAAAAAAGATAAAAGGGTCAAAGTTCTGAAAAATAAATAGAAACACGGAAAAAAAAAGAGTTAAAGTACTAACTGGAACAAAAGCTGGAAAAGGAGTCAACCTGGATGCTATAAAAGCCGGATAAGAAGCCTCCGGCGGCACCAGTTGCTCCGCTGGATAACCAAGGATCGCCTAAGCTCGATCCTCGGTAGACAGCAGGTCCGGACGCAGCATCCGGATCGAGGGATCCGCAGAAACCAAAGGCTCCTCGGACGAAAGCTGCCAAAGAACACGCTCGCCTAAAAACCAAGCGTCGGTCCTCTAGAACACCGAGAGTCCCGTATAGAGGGCCCGGAAGCGGCAACGAACCATGCCAGACCGGAAAGCCTCAGGGACTCCGACGATCAAACTCCAAGGAACGATCTATAAACACAACCACATGAAAAATCGTTAGTAAATGAATAAAATTAAAAAACAAAAAGAGCACATGTAGTTGGAATACTCACCGACGCACGAGTCGCCAAAAGGATCCTCTGGCGAAAGTCGCCGGCAGAAGTAGCTCGTCTGCTCTTAACAACGACCAATCGATGGCCAATAGGAAAACGAGCAGCCCCAAGCACCCTGAAGGCTAAGAAAGGCAGGTATGAGTATCCCCAAGCCTAAAACCGAGAAAAGATAAGCCTAAAGGAAAAAGCGAAAGTAATAACCGAAAAAAAGCTTAAAACACGTACCTCAAGGATACGACCATGCCACGTAAGCGAGATCCGAGGCACCTCAGTAGCTGTCGCGGAATCCATGACCCGAGTCGCCTTGCCCATAGCCGTAAGCATACGGGCATACGACACCTCCGCCCAACTCAGGTCACCTACTTACCCCTAATCATTGAGGCAAATAAGTAACCCAATGGCGAAACGCACTCCTCGATCACTCAAGATGGTGATGGAAAGAACGTGGGCAATGTATATCCAAGCCAGCTTCTTAGGTGTACACTGCCGGTCAAGCTCGTCAGCCGACAATTCGTCGGCAAGAACCGAGTACGGACAATATTGCGCGTACGCGTGAAGGGCCGACGCAAGACGGTCCTCACAAGATCGTGCAATCTCTCGTCTGACCCCTTAACGAGCTTTATAACTACAGGCTCGCCTCCGAAAAGAAAACCCGTAATCATAGAGAAATCGAAAAGGGTAACCGTTATCTCTCCCTATGGAAAGTGAAAAGTGTTGGTGGAATCCCACCAAAACTCTAGTAATCCACGGAGGAAAGCTGGCGGTGCAGACTGGTTTGATAAACCCCGAAGAGCCGCCAGTTGGGAGTCAATCTCAGAAAGTGCTACAATATCCTTTGCCACCTCGGGAAAACTCTCGAAACGGGCTCGCGGGTCACCAGAGCCGTACAAACGCATGCTAGACTCACCCTAAATAAAAATAAAAAAATAAATGGTTATGGTTTAAAAGGAGAAGAAATAATGGAAAAGAGAAAGAAACGAAAGCGCGAAAAACTCACGATTCCGCGCCACGTGGTGGTCTGGGTCCCACTTAAGGACCCTAGGGTCCCAGTTGGGAGGAGCCTCCCAAATCACCTCCTCTTGGCAACGTCGATCGGCCGCGACGCGTCGCTCTCAAACCTCCTCTCGAGGACGGGTCACCCTCTTCCGAGGGAACACCGTCTCATCCGGACCACCGAGAACCTCCTCAGCATCGATAAACGGAGGCGAGTCCATGCTACGACATATAAAATTTCTTTAATTAGTTTATTTTATTTCCTAAACTAAACTAATATACGTATTCTAGACCCATTTCGGCAGCACAACGGCTACCCGTAGGGCAAAACACGAAAATCGAATGCCAGCCATACTTGGGGGCTACGATACCTGCAGTTAAACTCAGTAAATGGGGGCTTTTAACACTCAGAAAAGCCATCCTATACCAGTTTCAACTAAGCATTCAAGGGATTATATTCCAAAATCTCAAAGAATCAACAAATTCTAGACGAATAACAATAATATAAACATAATTATCGTCTACCAAACAATTTTGAAGTTCGAATATGGCAAAATAAGCTAAGAGTATGTTTCGCGCCATTTCTCAACAATTCAAAATTCACAAAAATGAATTATGAAAGTTATATTAATTCCATCACTATAATGTACTTCATAATCAGAAATTATAACCAAAATGAGCAAGAAAAGCAATAAAATCAAGCAAAAATTCGAAAAAAAGCAAGAACGAACTTGAACAAAGAAATGCTCATACAAGGTTCAATACTTAACCATTTTTCATGAAATTTGTTGCAAAACGCTCCTTAAACATAGCGTAACAACATGGAGTAAACAATTTCAAGAAAAATAAACCTAATCAAAACCCCCTAAATTTGAAATTTGGGGTTTTAACGATTCAAAATTCGTTCGAATTTAGCCGAAAAAGAACAAATTTTAGCAAAAAAACTTACATTGGATTACGGCAAATATGAATTGAGGACAAAATTTGCTTCCTTTAGCTTTGAAAATCACGAAAAACTGAGCTTCCTAGAGAGAGAAAGAGTCGAAAATGGCGAAGGAAGGAGAAAGGGTGAAGTGAAAAATCGCGTCTGCGATTTTCACTTTACTGACATAAATGTCGCGCGCAACTGAAGCTGTTGCGCGTGACATACTAGCGCAACTCAGAAAGATGCGCGCACCTGGCCAGCGCAACCTTCTGAGTTGCGCGTGGATACTGGTCACTAAAAGACCGGGATTTTGATTTTGATCCGTTTAATCATTTTTTGAACGGTTTAAGCTCGTGATTAGACGTAATGGCGCGCAAATTATCAAAATCTTTTTAAATTGCTTTGCATATTGTAGTTTGTTTTCTTTTTTGCTAGTTTTTTGCATCATATTGCATGCACATCGTGCTTTGTGCCTTCCCCAAGCATACGTTTTGAACGTTTTTCGTAAGAGTGCCTTAAGACGTTCCGTGGTGGTGCTTTACGTAAAATCACCCATAGACAGGTTTGTCATTTTACTGTACTGACATTACAAATGTCCAGGTTCTTTTTTTTTTTTACGTCCGAATCAAAAGGAAGGCGTTTTCATGCAGCGTAAAAATGCGAATGGCGTATCGTACGGCGCAAAATTGACGGCGTAGGTGTTGCGTAAAATTTCACTCAGCCCAAGCTTTGCAAGATCTACCTCTCGGGACTAAAAAGTAGAGAATTACTGTAGGTGTTAGCTCAACGAGTCGACAGGAGCGCCGAACCTTCAGGAACAAAAACTTCTTAAATGGATACGATAGTAGTGCGCTCACAAACTTACCGGGCAGTTAGGGTGTCGAATCCACCCCCTGTATAAAGAAGCGACAAGACGATGTTGCGCCTATGTAGTCACGTGCCCCAAGTCCAGAGACACGTGTACTTATCTTGTGGACAAAACTGAAGTGAGAGTTGCTGACTTTCTTCCTACTCACTGAATTTGGATATATGCCTCCAGTCCTGAGACATGTATTTCTATCTTGTGGACTTCTAGATCGAATACCAAACTGAAAGTGCAGCTGGTACTCAAGAAGGGGGGGGTTGAATTGAGTACAGGGCAGTGTTAAGAATTATTGGATTTTCTTCTCTATTTATGTAAGGGGACCAGGTGATGAACTGGTCCTGCAGCGGAAACAGAAAATTCAATAAATAATCAACACAAAGATTTAACGAGGTTCAGCTCAACTCTGAGCCTACGTCCTCCACTACCCTAATTACTTTTATTAATCAACTCTGAAAAACAAAAGCAATTACAAATGATCACACTCGTGATCCCCACACCTAACTCTAGGTGTCACTTCGCACTTGAACTCACAAGCACTTGCACTCACACTCGTAAATGCTACCCAATCACTAACCTCTTAGTGATTCAATACAAACCCTTTGATTCCCTCTAAATGCTTCCACTCAAAGCTTACAAGAGATAATTACAAAACAATTCTTACTGTGTGCATAAATAGTTTGTAAGAGATGAACTAACTATTTCCCTTAGAGTGTATTTCGAGCTTTCAAAGATAGAGAAGTTTTTCAGAAAAGCTCACTCGAAATTCTGATCGAGTTTATGCTTTTATAAGGTTGGGAGATGAATTCTTTCGTGATCTTTTCAGATCATAACTTAGGAAAATAGAATATCTTTTATTTTGTAAATAAGAGATATTCTAAGATATTATTCTACTTTCCATAAATGGGTAGAATAATATATTCTAAGTTATATGCGAAATAATTCATCTCCAACTCTGCATAAACTGAATCAATTAGTTTAGTAAATATTCTCTAAGGATAGGAAATATATATTCCAGAAAATATTTACTGAACTAATGTCCAGGTTCACGAAACAAGCTACGAAGCAGCTGTTTCCTAACCTGTTAGTGTCCTAGAGATCAGGTCAACTTTTCCTGATCTCTACAACACTAAATATTCTAAGTAAGGGATACAGATAGCTTACGTACAAACATCCATGCACACTTAACATTATAAAGACTACAAAGATCAACTATCCTAATCTGAGAGACTTCATAATCTTCAAGTCTTGACGGCCTTCCTTGATAGAACATTCTGATACATATTTCTTGAATGCTTTGATTCAAAAGGACTTCATATTGCCTCAAGTACTTGGGATAGCTGTTCCTGTTCAAAATGTCAGTTGATATGATATAAAACCAACAAGAACCAGCTAGTCAGCTGTTTGTCATCACTCAAAACCTTAAGTGACTCAACAAATTCCCCCTTTTTGATGATGACAAACACTTTTAAGTTTCCTGCACCTGCACGTTAGTGAGAAACAGCAAAGTAAAGAAAGTTCTAATCTACACTTAAGAAGACAAGACTTTCTACTAGACTTTCTACACAAGGGATATCTTGTGTAAAAGACTTATGACACTGATGACTGACCAGGATAGCCATCTTTATTTAAAAGAAACAACTTGTTTTTGGATTTTTGGAAACAGACACTGAAACAGTTAGTTAATCTAACTGTTCTCTCTATTTTAACTTGTTTTTGTGATTATCTGACTCAAGGAAATAAAAGACTCAATCTAATTGTCTAACAAGGCCTTTTCAGAAACTTCAACCTGCTTTTCCCCCTTTTGGCATCATTAAAAAGCATTCAAAAAATAGAATTGCACACCAAAATATCGCAAGTAAGCCAAAAATCAGTAGTTTCAACCACTGATCAATCTCAATGCTGCAGGTTAGCACAAACAGGTTATTCAATCACATGAAACAGAAAAAGCTTAAAACTGTTCAGGATTACACACCAGAAGGTTAGAAACATAATAGAAACCACACTGCATGAAAAACAGTCTAGCAGTGTGGGGGAACAGCAAATATTATGGCAGTTAATGGAAGGGGAGGGGGAGACTGAAGTGATCATTCATCATCATCTTCATCCTCTTCTTCATCCTCTGGGTTGATCTCCTCCTCGAAGTCAGAACCTTCCCCAGCTGTCTTTTCTTCTTCCTTCTTCTCCTTTTCCTCTGTCTCTTCTTCTTCTTCCTCATCAGATTCATTTTCCTCTTCTTCAGAACCCTCTCCTTTTTCAGCATCAGGACCCTTCTCACTGGAGGATTCCTCATCATCCGTCTCAATGATCCTACAGTGTGTAGGGTCAAACTGCATCCCAGACTCTGGGGGCAACAGGTGATCAATCACCCTGCAAATAGTGAGGAATTTCCTGTTGTTCATAAGCTTGTCAAGCTTCCTTTCTTCTTCAGCCAGCACTAGACTGGCAGCCAACTTTATGATCCTCTCATCCTGCCTTTCCAACTTGGCAAGAAGCATTGCCACATCCTCAGGAGTGATTTCCTCCTGGTTCCCTGCATCCCTTGGGCTACTTTCTTGACCTACAAAAGTCAGCCTCTTTCCAGAGTAGTCAATCTTCTTCTGAGTGAGTATTTTCTTGGAGAATAACTGAAGACTCACCACCTCACCAGAAAAAGAAAACTTGGGATTCTGCTCCTTGATGATTTTGCAGATAAAAGAACCATAAGGCAGGGAGTTGTGGGATGAAGCATGGCAGTACAACATGTGCTCCATCATTAGAGCAGGCAGATTAACCTTAACCTTTGTCAGGATCAGATAGATCAGGACCATGTCCATGATCCTAACAGTACCTCTGCCTTGACCCTTGGGCAGAAAGACCTTCAAACACATGGAGTGCAGAACCAACATAATTGCCTCCCTAAAGTCACTAGGGGAACCAGCTTCTTCCTTCTTTCCAAACAAAAACTGAGTAACCTCCTCAGGTGTTACTCCTCCCATTAGGGGCCACCCATCACTGCTATATCTACCAAAACCATCTCTAGGTATACCCAGCAACTCAGATAAAACAGACTCAGAAACATGGACAATACTACCAGAAACAGTTGATGCCACAGACATATCAATGTTTTGCTTCAGATTAACAAAAAACTGACGAACAGGACCAACAAAAGCATCATTTAAATCATTAAACAGAGACATCCATCCTTGGAACGCAAGAAGTTCCTTAACTTGACTCAAAGCAGGAATATCAAAATATTCATTCTCAACACCACAACCAGATAACACAGTCCTAGAACTTAAAGAAGTTGCACCAGTACTGGGGTTAACAGGTTGTTTACCTTTAGCAGCCTTGGAGATACGGGAAACAGATGATGTTGCTTTCCTTTTCTCTCCTCTCTTAGACTCAGATGGTGTAGTCTCCTTCTCTTCTGAGCCCTTAATTACCTTTGAAGCAGCCCTAGTCTGCCTTTTCCTTACAGAACCAGTAGTGGTACCAGCAACCACCTTGGTCACCACTACATCTAGATCCTCCTCCATCTTCTTGTCCTCCTTCTCCTCATCCAATCCTTCATCAGCCACTTCCTCTAACTGTTTTTCAAGTTTCTTGGCTATCTTTTTAACAGGTTCCCCCTCAGAAGGTGATTTGGGGTTTGAAGAAACGGTTTTAGTTATTTGAGTGAGGGTTTCGATGGATTTCTCTTTTGGGGCCTTTTTGGATTTGGATTTTTGTGGAGAAGGGTTTAAAGTTTTAGTCTTTGATGGTGAAGCAGGTTTTTCCTTCAAGACATTCTCTTTTGAAGGAGTTTGTCTCAAGGGAACGGCCTTGATGGGTTCAGTTTCAGAGGGGTTGATTTCTGGTGTTGCTTGTGAAGGAGTCTGCTCAGAGACGTTCATAAGAACATCCTTGATTGTTTCTTGAGATTTTGACGAGGGGGAACTAGCCAAACTTGCTTTGGAACCTCCTTTCCTTCCTCCTTTCCTTCCAGTTCCAGCCTTTCTCACCATTGTTGCTTGTCTAAGCTTCGAAGAATTGATCTTGTGTAGAGAGAGAAGTTGAGAATTTTTTATGAATGATGAATAATCACGGAGCAAGGAAAGGGAAGCAAATATATAGCAAGAGGAATTATAGAGACAATCAGAAATAAAATCAGAGGATCAGAAGATATTTGGAAGTTATTTTAATTTGGAAATAACTTCCATAAATGAACAACTGCCCATAATTGCAACTGTCAGAACAAATTGCCGTTGGAGGAAAATAACTGCCATATTTAAAAGATTTTAAAATCAAATAAGAATAAAAAATATTTTCTCACGGTTTAATTTGAAATTAATTTCAAAATTAATCCGTTTGTATTTGCTGCTGTTTCCTCTGCTGGTAGGGTTACTGAAACAGTTGCTCATCTGTTCAATATGGCCTTCAATCCTGAAAGTGATTAGCTGCAATATTGCTCACATAGAGATAAGCAATTAACATTGTGATAATAGACAGATTGCAAAGGTATGATGCACGCACACATTTAAAGAATACTTAATTAGCCAATCATTGGGGAAAACAGCTGAGAGAGGTCTCTTAGTTTGACCTAGTCAGACCTAACATGACTCTAAACTTGCAGAAAGACTCTTTACCCAATGGCTTAGTGAAGATATCTGCAATTTGTTCTTCACTGTTGCAAAAACTCAGCTCTACAAGACCTTTCTCAACATTATCTCTTAGGAAATGATGTCTTATCTCAATATGCTTTGTCCTGGAATGCTGCACAGGATTCTTAGAAATGTTAATAGCACTTGTATTATCACATAAAATAGGTACATTTTCATAGAAAATACCAAAATCTTTCAACTGGTTCCTTATCCACAACAGCTGGGAGCAGCAAGCTGCAGCAGCTATGTATTCAGATTCTGCTGTGGATAAAGCAACAGAATTTTGTTTCTTTGATCCCCATGAAATCAAGCAGGGACCTAAGAAGTGTGCCATACCAGATGTGCTCTTTTTGTCTACTAGGAATCCAGCATAATCTGCATCTGTGTATCCTAATAGTTCAATTGAACCACCTTTGGGGTACCACAAGTACAGATCATCTGTTCCTACTAAGTATCTAAATATTCTCTTGACAGCCTTTAGGTGAGATTCTTTGGGATTGCTTTGAAAACGTGCACACAATCCCACAGAAAACACTATATCTGGCCTACTAGCTGTCAAGTAGAGAAGAGAACCAATCATACCTCTAAACAGTGTAGCTTCCACACTCTCTCCTTTATCATCACTGTCTAGCTTTGCATTTGTAGGTATTGGAGTTGCATATGATTTACTGTCTTGCAATCCATACTTCTTGATTAGTTCCTTTAGATACTTCTGTTGATGTATCATGATCCCATCAACTGTTTGCTTGATCTGCAATCCTAGGAAGAATCCTAGTTCTCCCATCATGCTCATCTCAAATTCACTTTACATCAGATCTGCAAACTCACTACACAAAATTTGATTAGTAGCACCAAATATTATATCATCTACATATATCTGTACTACAATCAAATCAAAATTCCTGGTTTTGATAAAGAGGGTCTTATCAACCGTTCCTCTTCTATATTCATGTTCCATCAGAAAGTTGGACAGCCTTTCATACCAAGCTCTAGGAGCTTGTTTAAGACCATAGAGCGCCTTGTCCAGCTTATATACATGATTTGGGAATTGACTATCAGCAAAGCCAGGGGGCTGCTCAACATATACTTCTTCTTTCAAATAACCATTAAGAAATGCTGTCTTAACATCCATTTGAAAGAGCTTAATGTTCTTATGAGCAGCAAAGGCAATCAAGATCCTTATTGCCTCAAGTCTAGCTACTGGGGCAAAGGTTTCATCATAATCAATGCCTTCTTGCTGATTATAACCTTGCACGACCAGTCTAGCTTTGTTTCTGACTATAGTACCCAGATCATCTAATTTGTTTCTGAAGACCCACCTGGTACCTATGACTGACCTGTTCTCAGGTCTTGGCTAAAGATGCCACACTTTATTTCTTTCAAATTGATTTAATTCATCTTGCATAGCCAAAACCCAATCAGGATCTTTTAAAGCCATCTTGTAGTCAGTTGGTTCTATATTAGATAAAAATGAGAAAAATGCACAAAAGTTTTCATAAACTGCTCTCCTAGTCTGAATGCCTTTACTGATATCACTCAGAATTTGTTCAGTAGGATGAGAAGATTTATATTTAAAAATGCTAGATCTAGGTGCATTCTCATTTAATCCATCAGAACCATCATGCATCCCTGGTTCATTTGTGCCATCGAATTGGTTTTGCACAGATGGACCAGTATGCTGAGATGTTCCCCCTACCTCCCTTACCTGGGTGGAAAACTTGTCCTGAAAGTTTTCTGTTCCCCCTGAGGTGTTGCTTTCTCCATTTACTTGGGGGCCTTCATCTCCATCCTCATGAGTATCCACTTGTTGAGGATCTCCTTCATTGTGACCAAGTCCTTCACCAGCAGCATCTGGTGAACCAGTATGTGAACCTGGTTTTTCTAAGGAAACATCAGTTGATTCTCCTGTAAAATACAAAAGTCCTATCTCATCTAAGTCATCAACCTGCACATTCTCACAACACATATTAAATTCATCAAAGACTACATGGACACTTTCTTCAACACACAAAGTTTTCTTATTGAATACTTTATATGCCTTACTGTGAGAAGAATAACCAAGGAAAACAGCTTCATCACTTCTTGGATCAAATTTATCCAAGCTGTTCTTACCATTATTATGCACATAACACTTACAACCAAAGGTTCTGAAGTATGCTATGTTTGGTTTCCTTCCTCTAAGAAGTTCGTATGGAGTCTTCTTCATTTGAGGCCTTAACATCAACCTATTTAACATGTGACAAGCTGTATTTACAGCTTCTGCCCAAAAAGACTTGGGGAGACAACTCTCAATGAGCATTGTTCTTGCCATTTCTTCCAAAGTCCTGTTCTTCCTCTCAACTACTCCATTTTGTTGAGGAGTTCTTGGGGCAGAGAAATTGTGAGAAACTCCATGTTCCCTGCAGAACTCTATGAAGCTAGAGTTATCAAACTCTGATCCATGATCAGATCTTATGGCACCCAGTTGATGATTGATCTTGTTCTGAACCTGCTTTACTAATACAATAAACTCATCAAAAGTTTCATCTTTAGAAGACAGAAATAGAGTCCATGTGTATCTGGAATAATCATCAACAATGACACACACATATCTAGAACCATTTCTACTTTGGACTCTCATGGGTCCACATAAATCAATATGAATAAGTTCTAGAGGTCTGCTGGTACTGATAGTTTTCTTTGGCTTAAAAAAGGATTTGACCTGTTTCCCTTTAGCACATTCTTCACAAACTCTATCTGCTTCAAACTTGATGTTAGGCAGGCCTATCACCAATTCTTGAGACCTGAGTTTGTTAAGAAGTCTAAAGCTGACATGTCCCATCCTTTTATGCCAAAGCCACTGGTCCCTATCAGAAACAGCACTCAAACAGATGGACTTGTTCTCAGGGATTTGGTTTAAATAAGTAATGTAAACGTTTTCATGTCTGAATCCCTGGCAGACAAGTTCATTTGTTTGCAAATTCACTATGTGACAAAGGTTGTCTTTGAACTCAACTTTATTACCTTTATCACATAATTGTGAAATACTCAAGAGATTATGTTGTAAACCATCAACATAATATACATCACTAATAGCATGGGAAAGTGACTTACCAACCTTACCAATTCCAAGAATGGTACCTTTGCTGTTATCACCAAAAGTCACCTTTCCCCCTTCATGAGCTGTAAGTGAGAGAAACTGTTTCCTATCCCCTGACATGTGTCTTGAGCAGCCACTGTCCAAATACCAGTAGGTATTGTCTCTCACTTCAGCCTGCACAGGAAAAATTTAAACATTAGCTTTAGGAACCCAAATCTTTTTGGGTCCCTTTCCAACAACAGATTCAAGCACGTCTTTTCTAACCCAAATCTGTTTAACATTTTTCTCATTTTTATCCAATCTACTTTTCCTGTCTTTACACTCATATTTCTTATGGCCATTCTTGCCACAATGATAGCACACATGCTTGTCTTTTGCTAAGACATACTTACCTTTCTTATACTCCTGTAACCATGTAGTATCTCTGGGAGACCAGTTCCTCCTGTTCCCCTTCCCAGTATAACCAAGTCCCCTTCTACCACTGTTTCCAGCAGTTAAGGTTAAATGGTTCAATGAGTTCTGGGATTGGAGGACTTTATCCATTCTCTTCTTAAATTCTATGAACTCTCTATCCTTTAAATTCATTTTCTCATGCAGGGATAAATTCTGGTCAACAACTATCTCAAAGTCAAGCTTAGCTCTTTCAAGCTCAGCTTGCAATTTTGAAATACTTGAATCATGCAAAACTACAGGATCACATGAATTAGTCTTTCTAAGCTGGGCTAACTCAACCTGCAAGCTACAAATTTTAGCTTCACATTCATCATGCATATTACTAGAAACAGTTTCAGAACCAGTACTTTTGCTGTCCTTAACTAGGACATATGCTTTATATAGTTTCTCTACATCATCAACTAACAAGTTGAATCCTTCTAACAGTTTAGACCTATTCAGAGCACTTGCCCTAGATTTTATACTATCAAAGTCGTACAAGTCATCATCACTATAATCAAGCACGTTAATGACACAACTTGTAAACTGTTTCTCACATTCATCATCACTGTCATCACATAAACCCATATCAGATTTTATTCTCTGAATTTCAAGTTTGCTTTGATCTAAAGCAATCTCTAGTTCAGCTACTTCCTGCTTCAAGTTAGCACAGACACTTTCCAACAAATTACAACTTGAATTAGCAATATCATATTCTTTAGACTTTTCTTTAAACTTTCTCTTAAAATCATGATAAGCAATTCCAAGTTCTAAACATTGATCTAAAGCACTACTAGCACATTCCATCAAGTTTTCTCTATCATAAAAGAGCATATCCTTTTTGATCTGATCAATGTTTACCTGATGTTGATCCAAGGGGTGCTTCTTTGCCATGAGGCAGTGGACATCTGAGCTGGTTCCTCTGCTGTACCTGGTATCTTCTTCTGAACTTTGATTTAGTATTGCTGTCATACATACATCTGACTGACTTGAATCATCTCCCTCTTCATCACTGTCTGTATCTCCCCAGACAGCAGCAACCATGGCCTTTTTGTAGGCCATCTTGTCTGCTTCCTTGGACTGGTTGTCCTTCCATTGAGGACAATTCTTCACAAGGTGTCCCTTCTCACCATACTTAAAGCATCCTGTTGCAGAGAAATTGTTAGATTTTTTATTTGATGCATTATTAAACTTACCCTTGATGAATTTTCCCTTCTGGTTTCTGAAACTTCTTTCAAACCTTCTAGCCATCATTCCTATTTCATCATCCTCATCTTCGACTGTTCCCTTTAGTGCAATTCCTTTTGCTGGTACCTTCTCTGACTTAGATCCAACCAGCATTTCATGGGTCATGAGGGAACCTATCAGCTGTTCAACTGATAGAATTGAAAGATCCTTTGCCTCATAAATGGCTGTAACCTTGGGAGTCCATTCACCTGTCAAACTTCTCAAAATCTTTCTAACAAGATCTTCATCAGTAAAGCTTTTACCAAGAGATTTTAAATCATTTACAATAGTCATGAATCTACCAAAACAAGTATTAATATCTTCATCCTTAAACATATTAAAAGATTCATATTTTGACATAAGTAAATCAATTTTAGACCTCTTTACCTCACTGGTACCCTCAAAGGCAAGTTCAAGGGTATCCCAGATCTCCTTAGCAGTGGTGCATGCTGAGATCCTGTTTGTCTCATTCTCAGCAATGGCCTGTTGCAGTATCGACATAGCCTTAGCATTTTTCTCCAGCTTTTTGTAATCAGTGGAGATGTATTCATCTTCAGCCTTTGGGACTAGCTTCCCTTCTGGATCAGACTTCTCAATGGTCAAGGGACCATTCTTAACAACCAACCAGCATTCATAATCAATGCCAATGATGATGTTCTTGATTCTGTTCTTCCACCATGCATAGTTCTTCCCATTGAACTTTGGTGTCTTGTTGTCATATCCTATAGCATTCATTTCCTGAGTACTCATGATCTACTTCTCTAGGTGTTACCCTTACAAGAAGCCGAGGCTCTGATACCAATTGAAAGTGCAGCTGGTACTCAAGAAGGGGGGGGTTGAATTGAGTACAGGGCAGTGTTAAGAATTATTGGATTTTCTTCTCTATTTATGTAAGGGGACCAGGTGATGAACTGGTCCTGCAGCGGAAACAGAAAATTCAATAAATAATCAACACAAAGATTTAACGAGGTTCAGCTCAACTCTGAGCCTACGTCCTCCACTACCCTAATTACTTTTATTAATCAACTCTGAAAAACAAAAGCAATTACAAATGATCACACTCGTGATCCCCACACCTAACTCTAGGTGTCACTTCGCACTTGAACTCACAAGCACTTGCACTCACACTCATAAATGCTACCCAATCACTAACCTCTTAGTGATTCAATACAAACCCTTTGATTCCCTCTAAATGCTTCCACTCAAAGCTTACAAGAGATAATTACAAAACAATTCTTACTGTGTGCATAAATAGTTTGTAAGAGATGAACTAACTATTTCCCTTAGAGTGTATTTCGAGCTTTCAAAGATAGAGAAGTTTTTCAGAAAAGCTCACTCGAAATTCTGATCGAGTTTATGCTTTTATAAGGTTGGGAGATGAATTCTTTCGTGATCTTTTCAGATCATAACTTAGGAAAATAGAATATCTTTTATTTTGTAAATAAGAGATATTCTAAGATATTATTCTACTTTCCATAAATGGGTAGAATAATATATTCTAAGTTATATGCGAAATAAATCATCTCCAACTCTGCATAAACTGAATCAATTAGTTTAGTAAATATTCTCTAAGGATAGGAAATATATATTCCAGAAAATATTTACTGAACTAATGTCCAGGTTCACGAAACAAGCTACGAAGCAGCTGTTTCCTAACCTGTTAGTGTCCTAGAGATCAGGTCAACTTTTCCTGATCTCTACAACACTAAATATTCTAAGTAAGGGATACAGATAGCTTACGTACAAACATCCATGCACACTTAACATTATAAAGACTACAAAGATCAACTATCCTAATCTGAGAGACTTCATAATCTTCAAGTCTTGACGGCCTTCCTTGATAGAACATTCTGATACATATTTCTTGAATGCTTTGATTCAAAAGGACTTCATATTGCCTCAAGTACTTGGGATAGCTGTTCCTGTTCAAAATGTCAGTTGATATGATATAAAACCAACAAGAACCAGCTAGTCAGCTGTTTGTCATCACTCAAAACCTTAAGTGACTCAACACAAACCCGACTCGAATACCGGACCATTTCGGCTCTGATACCGAAAACCCTTTTTCATCTTTTACTTTGTTAAAGTCAGGCTAAAGTTTCAATGACATATCAAGGGACTTTAGACCAACGATGACACAATTGAGAGGAAATCTTCCCATTTTAAAACCGATCTCTTCTCATGACCTGACATCAACCAGAACACTTTTACTTGTAAAAGCGTTCTACAATTGCAAAGTATCAATCTAGATTCTTTAGCGCATTAAGACTAGGAAGGACTTTTTCTAGCCTTAATAGCTACTTGTTTCAAACACTTAGCGAACCAAGGATTGTATCGACATCCTTAAACATTACTGAAAGATTCTCTATCCTTAAAGAACTTCGCAGAATAAGTCTCAGCATCGACGAACGGAGGTGAGTCCATGTTATGATGGATAAAGTTTCTTTATTAGTTTACTTTTATTTGCTAAACTAAGCTAATATATGTATTCTAGACCCATTTCGGCAGAATAACGACTGTCGATATGGAAGAACACGAAAATCGAATGCCACCCATACTTGGGGGCTACGATACCTGCAGTTAAACTCAGTAAATGGGGGCTTCTAACACCCACAAAAGCCATCCCAGACCAGTTTCAACTAAGCATTCAAGGGATTATATTAAAAATCTCCAAGAATCAATTACTCTTAGACGAATAACAGTAATATAAACATGATTATCGTCTACCAAACAATTTTGAGGTTTAAACATGGCAAAAATAAGCTAAGAATATGTTTCGCGCCATTTTTTAACAATTTAAAATTCGCAAAAAATGAATTATGAATATAATATTGGTTCCATCACTATAATCTACTTCATAATCAGCAAGTATAACCAAAATAAGCAAGAAAAAGCAATAAATCGAGAAAAATTCAAAGAAAATAGCAAGAACAAACTTGAACAAAGAAATGCTCATATAAGGTTCAATACAGAACCATTTTTCATGAAATTTATTGCAAAACACTCCTTAAACATAATATAACATCATGGAGAAAACAATTTCAAGAATAATGGACCGAATTGAAAACCCCCAAATTTGAAATTTAGGGTTCAACGGTTCAAAAATCGTCCCAATTAAGCCTAAATCAAATGAAATTTAACAAAAAAAATCACATTAGATTATTGCAAATATGAATAAGAGATGAGATTTACTTCCTTTAGCTTCGAAAAACAAGAAAAACCGAGCTTCCTGGAGAGAGAAAGGGGCGAAAATGGCAAAGGAAGGAGAAAGAGAGTGCGAAATGAAAATCGCGCTCAACGATTTCATTTTGCTGACATAAATGTTGCGCGCGATTGAATCTGTTGCACGTGACATACTAGCGCAACTCCAAACGATGTGCGCGCTTGGCTAGCGCGACCCACTGAGTTGCGTGCGGATACTGGTCACTAAAATGACCGGAATCCTGAGTTTGATCCATTTAATCATTTTTTGAACGGTTTATGCTCATGATAAGACGTAATGGCGCGCAAATTATCAAAATCTTTTTAAATTGCTTTGCATATTGTAGTTTGTTTTCTTTTTTGTTAGTTTTTTGCATCATATTGCATGCACACCGTGCTTTGTGCCTTCCCCAAGCATGCATTTTGAACGTTTTTCGTAAGACTGCCTTAAGATGTTCCGTGGTGGTGCTTTACGTAAAAGCACCCATAGACAGGTTTGTCATTTTACTGTACTGACGTTACAAATGTCCGGGTTTTCTTCTTTTTTTTACGTCCAAAGAAAAAAGGAAGGCGTGCAGCGTAAACATGCAAAAGGCGTATCGTACGGTGCAAAATTTTATGGCGTAGGTGTTGCGTTAAATTTCACTTCAGCCCTAGCTATTGCAAGATCCACCTCTCGGACTAAAAGGTGGAGGATTACTTTAGGCGTTAGCTCACGAGTCGACAGGTGCGGCGAACCATCGAGAACAGACACTTCTTGATTGGAAGCAAATACAGTAGTTAGTGAGCTTACTAGCTTACCGGACAGTTAGGGTGTCCGTCCACCCCTTGTATAAAGAAGCGACGAGACGATGTCGCGCCTATGTAGTCACGTGCCCCCAGTCCTAAGACACGTGTACTCATCTTGTGGACAAAACTGCTGAGAGAGTTGCTGACTTTCTTTCCTTTCACCGGATTTGGATATATGCCTTCAGTCCTGATACATGTATTTCTATCTTGTAGACATCCAGCTCGAATACCGGACCATTTCAGCTCGAATACCGAAAACACCTTTTTTCATCCTTTTACTTTGTTAAAGTCAAGCTAAAGTTTCAATGACATATCGAGGGACTTTAGACCAACGATGACACGATTGAGAGGAAATCATCCCCTTTTATTCTTTTTTAAAACTGATCTCTTCTCATGACTTGACATCACCCAGAACACCTTTACTTGTAAAAGCGTTCTACAATTGCAAAGGATCAATCTAGATTCTTTAGCGTGTTAAGATTTGGAAAAAAAAATTCCTAGCCTTAAAAGCTACTTGTTTCGAACACTTAGCGAATCAAGGATCGTTTCGATATCCTTAACGTTTCTGAAAGATTCTCTATTCTTTGAGAACTTCACAGAATGAGTCTCGGATTTATTTCCTTGACTACTTTGATCATCGTCTATTCTAGACTCGATCAAAGTGGGGGCTAACTATAGACACCTACTTTTGACCTCCTGTCCCGACAGGAAGTGCAATGACGATAAATAAAACCAACTTCGTGTTAGATTGAAGTGGAGAATGCTTATGGAAAACTGGTTAAGCCACAAAACACAAAAACTAGCCCAAACTAAAAAAAAAAAGCTAAACGAGGTCCAAATAACTAAATCCGATCAATATTAAGCTTAAGCCCGTGCTTAAAACCCAATAATTACGGATTTAGGAGCGCCTAGATTAAATTTTAATGCTGCCACAGGAAAATCCGCGTGCATCTCAATCAGTCGCGATGGGCAGGCGCGCGCAACTAATTCAGTTGCACGCGACACTCAGCGCAACCTTAAGAGATGCGCTCGCGGAAGATTTAGAATTTTATAAAAATATAGAATCAAATCTTACCATAATGCCGCGCACAAGACACTCATGGGCAGCGCAACCAAATCACTTGCGCTGGGATGCCGCGCGCAACTAATCCTGTTGCGCGCGACACCTGCTGCGGCATAATGTTCAAAACCCTAATCCTACCAATTCCCTATAAATAGAGGCTTAATCTGAGGCTTAAATACACAAAAAATAACCTAAAACTCTGGCGGAATACTTGTGAACTTGTGCTACCTAAACCCTCTTGTCCTAAACACTCACCCCTTGATCTTTTGTTACTACGGTGGAGGTTCCCCAACAAGAAGGTGTCCATTAGTGTTCTAAACGAAGATCTAGCAAAGAGAAGTGGTAAATTTCCGAGCACTTAGATAAATCATATTTATTTTCTTGTTTAAAGGAACCATAATTAATTAATTAGTGTTGTTTGATCACCTTAAAAGGACTAATTAATTATTTCCACATAGTATCTTGCGTTAAATAAAGATTAGAATTGGATAATTAATTGTTGGTTCATCACTTAAGCCAAGGCGAATATTGTTTATTTTCTTGTTCTTTTCACGAAATTGATTAAATAAAGAATAACGACGTTGCAATGTAATTCCTACGTGAATTAATGTGTGTAAATAAAATCAACTAACTTAGTTTTAGGCATCGCGTTGCATATATTGTTTGGTAATGAAATTGCAAAAAAGAAATACCTAATAGAGGTCGTACTAGGGCTAGAATAGTGATTCCTCCCTAAAAGGAACGTTATTTTAGTACCCTTGCTCCCGAACTCATTTCTGGTGTATGTAGACCAATTTGGACATGGGTAAACTTACGATTCGTGCTAATTATTCCATGAACTCCACATGGAAGAAAAGCATGAACAAGGTTTATGAGTTTTCCTAAAACTCATTGGCGACTCCTACTTGTTTCTTACAAAGAAGCGTGATGAGAGTATCATTTCTAATTCAAGGTCTCCCAAACAGTCAGGAATTCAAATCCTAATACACCCTAACAAGTGTAAAGTCCTAGGCTTTTAAGTGGGCATGGGCATCTAAGGAAGGACCCCCTACAATGGGATCACCCTCCTTACAAGGTTCTTGAGGTTCTTTTTGTGTGGTTTTTCTAGCAAGGATCAAGGTACGTTTAGGTGGCTAGATACCTTTGAAAGTGATTGGTTTGAATAACATGTTTTACATGATTTGATTGGTTTGAATAACATGTTTTACATGATTTGATTGGTCATTGAATTAAATTTATTTAAATCATGATTTTGAAATAAATTATGTTTGAAGGTATTGATTTTAATGAAAGTATTTTGAATGATTGATTTTTAAATCATGTTTTGAATGGTTTGGATTACTTATCGTGTTTAAATAAAGGAATTGATTTTAAAAGGTTTGTTGAATTAAATAAAGGTTTTTCAAGGAAGAGTTGTTGATTTTGAAAAGTTATTAATATGAGATTTTATTCTCATGTATTTATTTTACAAGGTTTTAATTTTCAAAGTATGTGGAATTATTAAAAAGGATTTTGAATTATATCGGAACTATTGGATATTAAAAGGATTTATTGAACCATTGAATTATTAGTATTAATGCTTTATAAGCATGTTAGTAATCCCACTATACGGATTTGGTTTATTGATAAGGCCTTGGACTTTGTGTGACCGGGTCTTTCCTCAAAAATAGCCTTGTAATATAAGGAGACTATCTTGGGGGGTGTGCACACCTGGGTGAGGAATTGGATTAAAAGGAATTGGTTCTTTATAAAGGAATTGGTTTTATTAACTATTATTTTGAGTATTGAATCATTGGAATCGGTTTCGGAATAATGAGTTTGAAATTATTGGATTAATTATTGGAATTGGTTTTAAAAGCATGTTTGCAAATAAATTGAGTTTACACTATCTTGCACTTATCGTACTTAGCATAATTTGCTTATCCGTATTCCTTATTTGTTTTGGTTTGCCCTGTTTACCGTAATGGTAAGCAGTGTTGACTACTTTCAGGTGGAGTCATGCATGAGCATATGGGAGTCTCAGGATTTGCTTCAGCTAGTTTAGAAATGTTGGTCTTGTCTTTATTTTAAGTACTCATAACAATGTTACTATTTTTATAAGTATTAATTAAAGAAAGTTGAGTTTCCGATGCAAGTTTTGTTGTTGAGTTAAGTGTTTTGAGTAGCCTTGCATAATCACGCGACGGTAATACGACCAAGTCTATCTCTACAGTATAATTATACATATTATACTAGTATTTCCGTGGAGGAAGATTTGGTGGTGTTACATATGATCACAGTGGGGCTCAAGTGTAGGATGACTTGTAATATTCTCTACAAGTTTATTTTTTTGGCCCAACCTGAATTTAGCTCGAATAGTCCGCAAGGCCCTGCTAGTTTGGGCACATATATTTCGGTCCGAAGCTTGCTTTGGCCTGGCCCGAGGAATGAGCTAAATTTTTTACCTCAGCTCGACCCACCCATTGATCACCTCTAGGTCAAATCAGTTGTCCATTATCAAGTGGTGTTCAGGTCAGATTATGGGTTAATATGTCTCAAATTATCCAAATACAAGTCAAGTTCAAATTAGTGTCGGTTCTCTTTTCTTTTCACTTTCAAATTTCATTCACCATATGTTGTATGATGAGAATATTCCATCGTAGGTTTGAGTTTTAATTCATTTTCACGCATTTTATTCTCTTTTAGGTTTTTTTTCCTTCTTTTTTCGTTATTCAACGATCTTCTATTTTCAATAATATTATATATTTCAATAAGTCAATGAACAATTTGAGAACAAATTTCTGATTTTTTTTACATTGATAATTATAATTATTAAAAGAATTAGGAAAAATTAGAAAAAATAATCCCAACTTTCATCAATTTTGATACAATAATCCCAACTTTGGATTATTCTGGAATAATCCGAACTTTTAGGGGGTCTTCTTTTTCTTCAATCCCAAACCGGTCAACAAAAGTCAATGACCCATTATATCAGGTCACTTGACACGTGTCAAAACCTGATTGGTCTAAAAAAATTTTAAAAAAAACAAAAAAATTAAAAAAAAAAAAAGAACTTCCCTCCCTCAAAACCACCAGCCCCCCACCCAAACCACCCCCTCCACCAGCCCTCCCCCACTCCTTCCACCAGACCCCACCCGAAAACACCCCCCACGCAGCCGAAAAACTGCCCCCAACCCCGACCACCACTCCCCACCTGCCGAAACCGACCCAAACCAGCATCCCCGTCGCAACACCCAAAACCCTCACCGCCGTACTCCAAAATTGAAACCCCAATAATGGTTTTAAGGTTACGATTATGGCTCAAAATTGAGGGAAAAAGGGGGCGGAAATGGTTGGGGGAGTGAGAACGTCGGCATAGAGGAGGAGGTTTGGGTGCCAGTGAGTGGTGATGGAGGGTTTTTTCGAGGAAGGGATTGAGGTGGTTTACGGGGTGGGGAAAGGGAAGGGGGAGGGTTTCGTGGGTGGGGGAAGGGAGGGGGAGGTGTTTCGGCAGGTGGGGAGTGGTGGTCGGGGGGTGATGGTAGTTTCCGGCTGCGTTGGGGGTGTTTCCGAGTGAGGTCTGGTGGAAGAGGTGGGGGAGGGCTGGTTGAGGGGGTGGTTTGGGTGGGGGGCTGGTGGTTTAGGGGGAATTATGTTTTTTTTTTAATTTTTAAAGTTTTTTTTTTATTTTGGACTAATCATGTACTGACACGTGGCTTTTAAAAAAACATAAAAAAAAAAATAACCTTCTCAACAGGTAACCGGTCATAAGGACTGAAGAAAAAGAAACTCCCCCAAAGTTCGGATTATTCCAGAATAATCCAAAGTTGGGATTATTGTACCAAAATTGATGAAAGCTGGGATTATTTTTTCTAATTTTTCCAAAGAATTATTGTTTGATTTATTTTTTCCTAATTTGTTGAAGAGGAGCATTTATTTTTTCTTATTTCTAGAAAATTAGCAAATCAATCCAATTAAGATATTTTTCTACTATCAATTTAAACTACGGACAAGCATAAACAAAATAAATCTATAACAACAAAAAAAATATATAATTAATTAATCCACTATCCAAACAATTATTACTTCATCCCATTTAATTAGAAATGGGCAAAATTAAACCTTTATGTGTCTTACCTATGCAAGTTGCACTTATTTAAGCCAAATGAACAAATTTTACAAATAGTTGTACCTTGCTCTTTATTTTTTTTAAAGGATAAGGAGAAAGTTCTTAATCTCAACCCTCACTTTTTTTTTTTTTTGGTCCAGTATTTAGGGGTCATTCACTTTTGAGAGCGAGGAAGGAAAGGTAAGGGATCCACACCAAAGTGTCACTAGTGGGAGTTAAACCTCCAACCTTGAAGTTTCAAGGTACAATATTTTCCACTAAACCAAGATTAGATTGGTGGTTGTACCTTATTACAACCGATTATATGGTGTATTAGCTGTAAAAAAACGACCCGAACTGGTGAATCCGAACCGTTTCGAAAAGGAACCAAACCGCTAAGAACCTGTTATTTTAAAATATAAACCGACCCGACCCAATTTTTTTAAACTTGAAACTAAACCGATCCGAATGTTTGAGAACCGTTAATGAACCGTACCCGTTATCAAACCGAACTGATACAACCCGAAACCGAGAATAACCCGAACCAAGTAGCAATCCGACCCACTGTAAACCGAAACCGTTTAAACTCGACAAAAACCCGATAAACCCAAATCGTTTACAACATGAAAGTGGTTAGGACCGAATCGTTTATAACCTGTAATAAGTTATGATTGAATCGTTTACAACCCGTAATTGGTTATAACCGAACCATTTATAATTCGTAAGTCCGTAACCCGTTATGACCGTAGAGTTTTTTCTTTTTTTCTTTTTTTTTGGGGTATATTTTATCATTATTAAACAAAAGGATTTAATTTGAATTATGAAGTATTTAGATTGAAAATGTTTGGAATTTTGATGTCATTGAAAGTTTAATGCTAAAATATTATCGTCCGCTTACGAGTAATGGCTTATAAAACAATATATTGTATTAAAAAAAATCTAAATCAAAAGCTAACTCTACATCTGTTATTATTATTTAATCCTGAAAATCATTATCCATAAAAGGGACATAAAGCTAAACAAGTAATTAATACTCCGTATGATCTACTAGAATAACTAATTAAAGAATGTTGAGGATATACGAAAAGATATACGTTAACGAAACCCGTTTAAAACTGGCAATATCAGTTGTCAAACTGACTGAGTTCAACTCGAACCGATGAACCAATTACAACCCGACCCGATTAGGACCCGATTTGTTTTAACCCAAAACCCACTTTAAACTGATAAACTCGGGTTTTAAACCCACCGAATTTAACCCGAATCGATTATGACCCGAACTAATTATAACCCGACCCGAAAAGAAAATGTAAAAAAAAAAACCAAACCGAACCGAAATTATTTAAAACCGATCCAAACTGACCCGATAATAATTCAAACCCGTTAAAAATTGGCCCGTTACAAACTGATAAACCGAACACAAAATCGAACCGCAAACTCAATTGACACCCCTAGATGTATGAATCTATACCTAATATTTAAAAACACAAACCATCATGCCCATCATGCCACATGTACACTTTATTTTTCACCAATGCAATGCCATATGTCACCTCATTAACATTTTATTTAATTATTCCCCTTTCTCTTTTTTTTTTTTAAAAAAAAAAAAACTAGCTTTAATTCAATACATGTATGAATGTTGTTTGCTTCACTTTCCCTCAACTTAATATCTTCTACAATTACATTTAATTTTCACCCCTTTAATTTGTCTCCTTTATAACTATTTATTTTCCAATAAAAATATGGTTATAAAATAAAGATTAATATTGTATACATATAAATAACCCGTGCATTGCACGGGACAGAAGGCTAGTTAATCCTTAACCTATAAAAGCACCAAGACACTAAAAAAATGGGACTCCTTATGAACAATGTTCTGACTAAATTACCCCTGTATTTGTTCTTGGAATTCCTTATCTACAGTGGTGTTCCTGATTTACCCTCAAAAATTCCATGTGCATCATTGGCATATCACTGACCACGTGTAGGAGTGGGTGGAATTGCTCAAAGGTTGGAATGCTTATGAACAGTGTCAGGGCGAAATTACCCCTGTATTTTAGCCTAGGAACTCCTTATCTACAGTGGTCTTCCTATTTCGCCCTTCATTGTTTGCATGTGCACATAGGTGGTCCTCTTTTCCCTTACAGCGACACGTATTCCTCTTTCTCCTCTTACTTCAATTCTGCCTTCTTCCATGCTCACCTAATTCTCTCTCCTTTTTTTACTCGCAATTTTCTCTCTCTTCTTTCTCTTCTCAGTGTTTCTCTCTCTAAATTTGTGCGCAAAAACCCAGCAAAATGGATGAAGAAATGGAAATGGAGGAGGAGATAGCTCATGTTTATGATGTTTTTGAGATTGATTTTAATTGCGAGTTTGATGCGACTCGGTTCTTTGATTTCACTCGCCCTGAGTCTGAAGATAAGTTGAGATATTCTGAGTCGTGGTTTTCAAGAGCTCCTGTTTATTTTCCTCGTAAGTAGTCTTTGGTTAAACCAGATTTATATTTTTCGTTTTTGAAATGGGGTTTTCTTGGATTTTTGAAAGATGGTGCATTTTTGTTTGGGACTTTGGGTTTATGAAATTCATGAATTGGGAAATGGTGGTGGAAAATTTGGATGTCTTGTTATGTAATTTAATGGATTAGGATGGAAATTAGTGATTGTTGTTGTTGCTTTTTTTTTTTTTTTTAAATTTCTTAATTTGAAATGTTGCTGCTTGAATTTATGAGCAAAATTACATACTTGTATAATCAATTTGTTGGATTATTTCCCTCAAAAAAAAATTTGTTGGATTATAGCTCAATGTAGCTTATGAGTTCAGAACAAAGGTATGTCTTTTGATATTCAACTTCCAAATCTAGGGTTTTGGCCTCTAAACCAAATCCAACTTAATCTAAATTCAATTGCAGAAGACGCCTCTTCCATCAAATTTCAGACTGCTGATTTCATCGATATGCACATCGCGAGGTAGACAGACTGTGATATTATTTGATTTTTTTCATGTGTTTTTTTTTTTAATTTTTATTTTTGTTGTTAAGCCTTACTGTGGGATTCCTTAAATTGTTTGAATTATTCTGGTGAAGGTTTGAGGGTCTATATGTCCTTCAATGAATCAAGGTTTGATAAGAACGAGTCACGGTTTAGAAAACCAAGCGGTGGACGATTTGGTAGAGGCTCTTCAGCAAAGGAATTTTCTTAGCAGGCGTGGAAGAGGTGGCGGAAGCAACCCCACTACCATCACTGCCCCTCCGGATTTGAACACTCAGAGGTATAATATTGGTAATTTGAATTACAGTTTGTTTAGAGTGTTGGGTTTCTTGTGATTTGTTGGGGCATGTTATTACTCTTGGTTACACTTGTGATGAGCTGATGAATTGATTAGGATTTGGTGATTGTCATAGCATATTAATCAAGACAACATTCATGAGAAAGTGTGAGGTTATAACAAAAAAAAGGGTGATTTTGGGGGGTTGGAGGATGATTGATGTTTGTATTATGTTCATTGTAAGTGATTAGTGAATTAAAGGGTGGCAATCAATTTCAGTTATTTGTTTGTTTAGCTAATTAATTTTTGCTTCCAGTTATTTGTTTGTTTAGCTATTAATTTATGCACCTGTTCCTGCTGAATTCTACTTCCATTAATGTCCGAGGGCTGGTAATGGTTTACCGTCCAATTGCTCACCTACACAGCCAATACAGATTAGCTAGCCCGGGGGTTATCCGGGAATAACCACTCCGATGCTAAAGTCAGTACCTTTGTGAGAAGAAAGTGAAAGAAGACAGAGAAAGTGTTTTAGAGAGAGAGAGAGATTCTACCTTTGAAATGAGGATTTGCTTGGGTATTTATAGAAACACAACCAAGCAGGTGCCACCTATACAGATAGGTGGCACACCGACCTTGTAAATAGCAGGTGCCTACGCGGCACCAAGCAACTCTCCACGTGTCAGAGGGACATGCCGCGTTCCGAGAAGCAGCTCTCCACGTGGGAGAGACTAATGTCGGTAAGGACTTGAATTATTCAATGATTAACGAGGGCTTTAAACTACACAACACTCTTTTACCGGCATATTATAGATGCTACCGGTATATCCCGTATAACTAGCCCCCCAAGTGAGGACGTTAGTAAAACTGACATGCTCACTTGCGATGGAACACGGTGCTGGAATGCACAATATGCCATACAAGAATGATGAGAAAACCAAAAAATCTACGATTTGCCCCCCAAGTGAGCAAATTGACGATAGTACTTTGCTCACTTACTGAGCAAAATGCCGATAGGGCTCGGCTCAATTAAATACGAAAAAATCTACGATTTGCCCCCCAAGTGAGCAAAATGACGATAGTACTTTGCTTAATTACTGATCAAAATGCCGATAGTACTTTGCTCGATTAAATACCAAAAAATCTACGATTTTCCCCCCAAGTGAGCAAACTGACGATAGTACTTTGCTCAATTACTGAGCAAAATGCCGATAGTACTTTGCTCGATTAAATACGAAAAAATCTACGATTTGCCCCCCAAGTGAGCAAACTGACGATAGTACTTTGCTCAATTACTGAGCAAAATGCCGATAGTACTTGGCTCAATTAAATACGAAAAAGTCTACGATTTGCCCCCCAAGTGAGCAAACTGACGATAGTATTTTGCTCAATTACTGAGCAAAATGCCGATAGTACTTGGCTCAATTAAATACAAAAACCAAAAATAGGAGTTAAAAAGATTTCACACTTATTTGAAAATTTCTTCCCTAGGATTTGGCGGGAAAATGTAATAAAGTAATGGGGCACGTGTCAGTCATCGAAGTAGGGTGTTTTTGAAAAGGCGTTTTATTACAGCCGTTGGATTGCATGCAGTAAATGTCACATCAACCGCTTCATTTGGACAGTATAAATAGCGAATTTTGTACTTTTGACCCTTCATTTCCCTTGCGAAAAAATTTCGAAAAATTTCTACTTCATTTCGCTCGTAGTACGCATATATTTCTGCGATTCAGGGGTCGATTTGTCAAAGGTTTGTTCAGTTGTGTTATGACCGGTGTTTGTAAACGGAGGACACTTAATTCCTGAGTTACGCTTTCAAGAGTTGAGTTCAAAAGAGGTAAAAAACCCTAACTTTCTTTTTGATTTCTCACTGGTTTGTGGTTAAGTAGATTTTGCGTTTATTTCATTATTTGTGAATGTCTGGTTCTGGAATGCATCCAAATACGGGTAAAGCCAATGAGGCTGAACTCTGTACACCCTTAACTTCTGCAGAAGAAAGAGAAGCTTATTACCGCCATAAGTTTCTGGCTGACGCCGAGAAGGCTTTGCGTCCTACCAACCCCGATATTCCAGAGGACATAGAGATTGCCGATGTTGAGCCTAATAGCGTTCGTTATCATTTGAGGTCAAATTTTGATTTATTTAATCAATACGGCACTAATATTGACAGGATGCCGAGAACAAAACATACCAGTTACCAACGTGAGGTTGGTGAGAGCAGTAGACCCTCTGTTGATGAAGAAGTTGATGACCCTGGGCATGAAGTTTCGGATATCCGAGAAGAAGATATCCGGTCAGTTGAATATAGCCTAGAACGGCAAGAAAGTGGGGGTGAAAGCGTCAGTAATGAAGACGATGCAGAGGGATCAGAAAAGCTTGGGGAGGGAGATAATGATGAGGAAGAAGACGACGAGACCGACGAGGAAATTTCTGCAGACTTCAATCTTGCTACTCAGATCGCAGAAGAAGAACTTCTCAACGAGGAATACGACTCAGATCAAGATGATCCAAAGTATCTAGAACCTCAAGAAATTCCCAACAGCTATGAAATAACTGAGTCAGTTGTGGATCCGGTATGGTTGCAGACAGCCACCGAGAAAGAGTATTGCCAACATGGCAAACACTTCTACCGTCTTCCTGACGGCTACGAACTAAGACTACCAATAGAAGGTCAAACGGCTTTGGACTGCCCTGCCGGCCACATTGTTGTGTATGCAAAACATTTAGAATTTGGTTTACGGTTTCCACTCCATCATTATATCGAAAAAATATTCAGGGCTTGGAATGTTTCAATTGCACAGTTAACGCCTCCAACCATCCGAAATATAGTGTCTCTTGTCTGGGTCATGATATTTATGGACTTTCCCCTTACCCTGAACTTATTTCGGAGATTGCACTGGATAAAGAGAGATAGCCAGTCACTCGGATGGTGGTCCCTTTTTACGCTCCCGGTAAATGCACAGTGTGGCAAAAATTGACCAGTTGCAAGAACTGGAAGAATGAATTTTATTTTATGAGTGTTCCTGACGATTTTACCGTCCGTAGGACATTTCATCACCCACACAGCATGTTCGAGACCATACGGTCGAGAGCGTTAGGAACGATGGAGAAAAAAGCTTTTAAGTGGTTTAATTGTACATATGGTAGTGCTGGTAAGAAGAATAAAGTTGTTCCGGGGGTGTGGTTGCCCCATTGTAATTATATACTGGGCAACGCCCCTCTTTCTCATGTCGGTCTCTGCCATACCGATGCTTTTGGTATGGAAACATTTATAAATTATATACATTTGCTTATATTTATCTTTACTGTAAGTTAAATGTAGGAATTAATTTTGATAAGTGTTTTGCCTGCTTATTCTCTTACCTGCCTGCGTGTATTTTACTTACACTTGTTTTAACGCCCAAGTTTACCTTCACGATATCGGTTTATTGACGTTTATTATCGGTTTTTCTTCCGCCAGGTATTGACAAACTTGACTTCAGCCGACTAGGGTTGCACCCTGACGGGAGAGTGAAGCAACAGTGCCCGGATCGGCCAAAGAAGTCATACGACACCCTTCCCACCTTCGCCACCAGAGCCCTGAAAAGAAAAAGAACGAGACGACAAGATATGGCTCCTACCGAACGTGCTACCAAACCCCGCACCCTAGCTGTGAAAAGGGGTGGAGGGAATGCGTCTAAGAAGAAGTCTGAGTCCTCCGACTAAGAGCAACAGAAAAGGCAAAAAAAGCATGATAGTGAGGTGGCACCCCTCGAAAAGGATGCACAAGGGACCTGGCCGGAAGGGGTGGTTAATTTGGAGGACGAGACCGAACCCAATCCGCCGAAAAAGTTGACGGTCACCTTAAGGGACCCGACTGTTCCTGGGGCCGGCAGTAGCGGGGCCAGAACCGACCAGCTGGCCAACATCGACAAGCCTCCAAACAAGGAGACTCCAGCGGTCCTCTCGACGCGCTCTAGCGGTCCCAGCAAGGGCGCTTTCGTCCCTGCTCTTGTCGATGACTTCATCGAGATTCCGCATGTTAGGATCCCGAAAGAGGTCGCCGAGGAGTTTGTTGTACCTTTCGGTGCTGCCGGTGACCCATGGCATCCCCGAATCAACGTTAATCGTGGGGAGTCCGTTCTCAGTGACGACCCTAGCACTGGCGGGAGCATGGGGTGGAGGATGCTCAAGGACTTGGAAACTCCAGCCGACAGGCCTGCCAATCGCGTTGCTTCTCCCTGCGGCCAACTGATGAACAATATGCTCCGGGTAAGGCAGCGCTCTTACCTGCAATATTAATTTTATAGATACGTATTTATTTCTATTTTACATTCTCTGTGTTATTTATATATCGACATATATATATATATATATTTTATATATATATATATATATATATATATATATATATATATATATATATATATATATATATATATATATATATATATATATATATATATATTTTACTAACGGCAATTTCTGTTTATCGTCAACTAGACCGTCAATTCTGCTGTTGAAGTGGTACACATGTACCAGCATTATCAACGTGCCGCCGATAAAGCTGAGACCAAGCTGAAGAAGGCTGACGACGCTTGTAAACTCGTCATCAAGAAGCGCGATAAGGTTAAATCTGACATGAAGACCTTGCAAAAGCAAGTGTCTGAGCTAAACAAGAAGTTGACGGACCAGGAGCAGTTAAAAAAGAAGGTTGTCAGCCTCGAGCAGAGTCTGAAGGACAAGAGGGAGGCTAAGGCAAAGCTGGCCAGCAAAGTTGAAGAAATGGAGCGTGATAAGCCGGGAGTCAGGCGCCGAGCGGTTAATCGGTTCATGCAGACCGACCTTTATGCCAACTTGCTGGTTGACCGGTACACTGCCGGTTGGGTCTCTGCGCATTGTTGTGTGTGCAAAGCAGAGGGGTGGGATTCGACGAAATGGCAGGCCGTCAAGAAGGCTTTTAATGAAGAAATGAACCACTCTCCTATCAGCTATGAGAGTCAGTACTTTGACGAGCTCCCACCGCATGCTGTGATAACAAACTTAGACCCACGCAAATTTCCAGAAGAAGAGTTCGATTACGGCCTTATCAGTAGCCCTGTTACCACTCATGCTGGTAAAGATGGGTCTGCCGGTCCCTCCAACAAAGACACTGTGAAAGAGCCCGTTAACGCGGCTAAAACAACAAAGGAGGCTGACAAGAATTAACAAGGAAGGCAGTCATCGTTGGGCTTTTATGTTTATGTTTGTCTGTATCTGTTTCTGTGCTCAAACAATTATATTTGTCTGTATCTGTGTATGTCTGTATTTAAAACAATTATTTTTGAATAATTAGTTTATTTACTTCTTTACCATAATTCTTACTGTCGTGCGTATTTTGTTTATGCTATGGTCGTTACTTACCTTTTAACTAACACTTAATGATTGCATTCCTTGAATCGTTTTTTAGTTATTCTCTCGGTTTTTAACACGAATTTACGTTTTTCGGCATTTCAAAGTTACACTTTTCGGTATTTTATTTGTAAATAAAATTTTGGAAAACCAAATAATGCCTACATTCAACTTTGTTATCGGTATTTTCAAGTTACACCGTACCAATAATAATTTGTTATCGGTATTTTCAAGTTACACCTTACCAATAATACTTTGTTATCGGTATTTTCAAGTTACACCTTACCAATAATACTTTGTTATCGGTATTTTCAAGTTACACCTTACCAATAATACTTTGTTATCGGTATTTTCAAGTTACACCTTACCAATAATACTCCCCGAGTTTTTCAGCAAAATTTATTCGTAAACAAATTTTTGGAAAACTCTGTAATGCCTGTATTGAATATCGGATGTGAAACATGCCGAGATAAAGTATCCAACCTTTGTCAGGCTAAGCAAAGGCAGTGGATCAGACCGCACTTTCAACTCCCCTTGAGGTCCATTATTATTTTATTTCATTATTTTTCCCTCACTTGAACGACCGATTCAGCTAGCTAGGCTGTGATCAGATCGTATCGAAAGTAGGTAGAGTGATTGTATTTCATAAGTATTGAAATAGGTTACAATGCCAGTAAATGCCATAAACATACGTATGACAACATGTCATCAAAATTTATACTACATAAAATAGAACACATTTAAACTTCACATGAAATACTTCTTTAACACACTAGCGTTCCAAACATTCTTCAGGGGTACTCCTTCGAGGGTCATTAGCCGATAAGACCCTTGCCGAAGTGTTTCATATATTTGGTAAGGCCCCTCCCAGGTTGCAGTAAATTTACCCTCTACGTTCCCTTTGTCGGTTGCGGCCGTTCTACGCAGAACTAAATCACCATCTTCCATGGGCCGATAATTGACGCGCCGATTATAAGCGTGGCTCATTCGGTTTTTGTATGCCGCAGATTTTATGGCAGCCGTCAGCCTCACTTCCGGTAGAAAATCCAATTGCTGTCGAAGCAACAAATCATTTTGACTTTCGCAGAAGTGTTGTACCCGAAAAGTAGGTAGTCACACTTCCGCCGGAACCACTGCCTCTAAGCCGAAAGCGAGGTTGAAAGGAGATTCCCCCGTATTTTCTCTTGTTGTCGTACGGTTCGCCCACAAAGTCTCAGGTATCAGATCCGCCCACAAGCCTTTAGCGTCTTCTACTTTTTTCTTAACTGCCCCTAGTATCTGCTTGTTAGCGGCCTCAGCCTGGCCGTTTGACTGCGGGTGACATACCGCCGCATACGCAAACTTCACTTTGTATATGCTTAGAAAGTTCTTTACCGGGCTACAGTCAAATTGTGATCCGTGATCAAACACCATTGCTGTCGGCAATCCGAACCGTGTAAAGATGCTTTTCCAGATGAACTTTTTTACCTCATTCGCTGTAATCTTTGCTACCGGTTCTGCTTCTATCCATTTGGTGAAGTAGTCTATCCCCATAATAAAAAACTTACGGCCACCTGTTGCCGATGTAAACGGCCCGATAATGTCCATTCCCCACTGAGCAAATGGAATTGGGTTAAGAATAGGTGTTAAATCATTTGGAGGTTGATTAATCACCGGCCCGTACTTCTGGCATTTATCACATTTTTTAACGTATTCCATGGTATCTGCATTCATTGTCGGCCAATAGTAGCCCCGCTTCATTGCTTCCAAGGACATTGACCGACCCCCCGCATGATTACTGCAATCACCCTCGTGTATTTCTTCTATCAGTCTTGCCGACTCATAAGCTGTTATACACCTTCGCAACGGTAACGAAAACCCCCGTTTATACAACAAACCTCGGAACATGATAAACCAGACGCTATCTTTCTGGACCTTTCTTGCCTCCGTCTTATCGGCAGGAAGGACATTATGTACCTTGTAAGCCAAGATATCGTCATACCATTCTCGTCCCGCAGTTTTACAATATATATCCTTAGGAGGTTGTTCATCAATACTTATTTCTTTCAAAACCTCTACCATAACCGTCCTCTCTAAGTCATTGAAGCTTGAACTTGCGAGTTTAGCCAATGCGTCTGCCTGCGTGTTCATTGCTCGAGGAACCAACTTGATTTCGAAATATTTCAGAACAGATGTAACACTCTTGAGTTTTTCCAAATATGCCGTCATGCTCGGCTCTCGAGTTTCGTAAGTGCCATTGAACTGATTTGCTACTAGTTGCGAGTCAGTTGTCATCTCAATACGCTTTGCTTCCGCAGATATGCATAGTTGTATCCCTGCCAACGCTGCTTCATATTCTACCTCATTATTCGAGGCTTTGAACTTGAACTTAACAGCATACTCGAACACATCTCCCTGGGGAGAGATCATAATTACTCCAGCTCCTGAGCCGGTTGAAGCAGACGAGCCGTCAACTGATACCTTCCATGTGCCGGTACCATCCTCCTCTTCATAATAAGACGTTTCTACAATGAAGTCAGACAAGGCCTGGGCTTTGATTGATACTCTTGGTTTATACGTAATAACATATTCAGACAATTCAATCGCCCATTTAAGCAGGCGGCCAGACGTTTCCATCTTCTGCAAAGATTTCTCTAACGGCTGATTCGTTAAGATATCAATTGCATGTGCATCAAAGTAAGGACGCAACTTTCGTGCGGCCACAACTACTGCGTACGCGATCTTCTCTACTAACGGGTACCGTCTCTCGGCAGCATTTAAAACGTGGCTCACGAAGTAAATTGGCAGTTGGGTTTTTTGCCATTCTACTAGGAGCACCGCTGCTACCGTCTTTGCTGACGCGGAGATATAAAGCTGTAATGTTTCTCCTTGTTCCGGCCTTGCGACGGTGGGTAAGGACCTCAAGTGATTTTTCACAACCTTAAACGCCTTGGATTGGTCCTTCCCCCATTCAAACAGCTTGTTTTGACGCAAGATCACGAAGAACGGTAAGGCCTTATCAGTTGACTTGCTGATGAATCTCGTTAACGCGGCCATTCGACTAGTGAGCTTTTGTACATCTTTTATGCACTTTGGTTCTGGTAAACTAAGAATCGCCTCAATCTTATCGGGGTTAGCGTCTATCCCCCTATCGCTCACCATGAACCCGAGAAACTTTCCTGACCGAACGCCGAACACACACTTCTCTGGGTTTAACTTCATCCGGTAGCGTCGAAGAGTTTCAAAAGTTTCTCTCAAATCAGCGACGTGATCTGTAGCCAAACGGATTTTCACAATTGAATCATCCACATACACTTCTACATTCCTTCCTTTCTGGTTCGCAAATACCTTGTCGACCAGCTTCTGATACGTAGCCCCTGCATTTCTCAATCCAAACGGCATAGCCCTGTAACAAAAAACTCCGGAATCGGTAATGAATGCCGCCTTGGTTCGATCTGGCTCATATAAGCTGACCTGATGATACCCGGAGAAAGCGTCCATGAAGCTCAATAGCGCGTGACCGGAAGTTGAATCTACCAATCTATCTATCCTCGGCATGGGATAGCAATCTTTCGGGCAGGCTCTATTCAAGTCCTTAAAAGTCCACGCACATTCTCCATTTCCCTGACGGCTTCTTTACCATAACCACATTTGCTAACCATTTGGGGTATGTGCAGGGTTCGATAAACCCTGCCGCTAGCAATTTATTCACCTCCGACTGAATAGCCTCCATTTTCTCTGTTGAGAATTTCCTTTTCTTCTGTCGAACAGGTCTTGCTCTCCTGTCGACATTTAGCTTATGTAATATGACGTCGGGATGTATCCCGAGCATCTCGTCTGCCGAGAAAGCGAATACGTCAGCATTTTCTCGTAACAATTCCACCAAATGGCAGCGCGTGTCGACATCCATATCGGATCCAACACGCACTACCCTACCGGGGACCCCAGGCTGCAATTCGATCTCTACAGTTTCGCCTCTTGGGGAAGGACGTGGCGCAGTTACCGGCCGAGTATCAAAATTCTCCATAGCCAAGTCATGTGTTGAGGGAATTCGTTCTCGCTTGGCTGGTGTCTGCTCACAAGTTAGCTGTCGGCCTGGCTGCTTCAGTGCTGAAACATAACACTCTCTTGCCATAGTTTGACTACCCCGTACGCGCTCTGTCGTTCCCGCGTTGGATACATACACCATTGTTAAGTGGTACGTTGAGACCACAGCTTGCATGTCATGAATTAAAGGCCTACCGACAATGGCGTTGTAAGCGGATGGCACATCAATCACCAAAAACTCCGCCATGACATCTCTTACTGCCGGACCCTCTCCCATTCGAACCTGAAGAACTATACTACCTTCAGGTCTTACCGTTGATTCGTTGAAACCTATCACGGGGTAAGACACTGGCGTCAAGTATTTTCGACCAATCCTCGTGGCATCAAAAGCCCTAGCAAACAGGATATTTGCGGAACTTCCGCCATCAACGAGTGCCCGCTTGATATCTGCTCCATTTACCGTCAATATCAGCACCAACGGATCATCATGAGGGTAAATTATTCCCTTAGCATCCTCCTCCAAAAAAGATATCGAAAGCATGGAAGAAGGCCGAGGTCGTTCCTCTACGCTCAAAGCGTTCACTAGGTGCCGGTATTCCGATAAACTCTTCTTCACCCCGCTTACGGAACCCCCATATACTGGTCCTCCCGTAATAACATCGATTGTTATTTTGCGCCCTGTCGGATTACCTCCCTGTCTGGATGTTTCCGCATGATTCTGCCTGTAAGTATCATCTTGCATTGATGAATCTCCGTGCTTTCGGTACTCGGTTTGCCTAGGCTGTGAATTTTGCTGCCAGCTGGAACCTGCTTGAGTACGATACTGGGATAATCGCCCCTTCCTTATGAGATCTTCAATGTTCTCTTTTAACTGAACACATTCTTCAGTGTAATGACCAACATCTCTATGAAACATGCAATATTTCTTCACGTCCCGGCCCTTCGTTATCATCGGTGCCGGCCAACTCCAATCTTCTCTATTCTGGTTTATTGAATATATTGCCGCTCTCGGGGTGTTTAACTGCGTATAACTACTATATCGGCCCAATCCCCTTGTCGGTCTTCCAGATCTCTGCTGGCCTTGCGGCAGTACCCTGCTTACCCCACCCATCTGGGCATTTGGGCTATTATCACTTTGCCTTTTGGAGGGCTCTGCTGACAATATCTGACGGCTCGTTTTCAGCAGTTCCTCACTTTTTATGTATTCATGAGCCTTGGCAAATGCTACCCCTAAGTTTGGGAAAGACTTCCGCGACATATATTTTTTGAAATCGTTGTCACCCAGCCCATTCATCAACGCCATCACAGTAATTTCTTGCTGCAATTTTGGTATGGTGTTAGCCTCGTTATTGAAGCGTCTAATAAAATCTCTGAGCGACTCCTCCTTTCGTTTCTGAATAGCCATGAGCTCGCCAGATTCCTTTGTCTCGCACTGTTACTTATGTACTGACCTGTGAACAACTCCACCAGGGTCTCAAAGCAGTCAATTGATCCCGGCTCTAAATTGGAGAACCAATCCGAAGCTGCGCCGGTAAGAGTCGTAGGGAAAACTTTACACCACACAGCATCGGTGTCGGTATATAGCAACATGTGACTCTCAAAAGCAGCTACATACCGCTTTGGTTCCCTCTTACCGTCATACGTACATGACGACATCTTTATTTTCTCCATTTGTTGGTCAAGTACCTCTTGCGTGAACGGAGATATTCTGGGCCTGATGATCGCCCTGGCTGCCCGCCTTTCCAAGCCACTGGAAACCTCATGCCGATCACCCCACCTGGGCGCCTTGCGTGAGTTGGCGCTCAGCCGATATGGTCTCTCGGCCCCGGCTTCTTGACGGTTGTTTCTGTCCCGCGTGATTGAACTGACTCTCCAGGTTCACTATCAGCGGCTTTGTCGGTACATCACCCCGCATTTCCCCATGCCGTTAACTCGGCTTCCTTTCTTTTCTTAGACATAGCCCGCATGACCTTGGTCGTTATCTCTAGCTCCTCCGGGGTAAACTCTTCCAAGGGAACTAGGGTTAATGCTCTATTATGGTCAGGCGTTATGGGCATGTTCGTTGTGTTACCGTGAAGGAGATGAGTTTCATCCTCGACCACGATTTCTGGTAGTACGGTTTTATTGGTGTTAGCATTAAAGACACTGTTATCATATTGCCGGTTATCAACTTCCGGTACTGGTACTGTAGTTTCCTTACTTCCTTCCATGACTGTGAGAGGTCCTGTTGGACGATAGAAGTTATTACTATCCCCTCCTTCTAGCGCCAATTGTTCCTACTGAATTCTGCTTCCGTTAATGTCAGAGGGCTGGTAATGGTTTACCGTCCAATTGCTCACCTACACAGCCAATACAGATTAGCTAGCCCGGGGGTTATCCGGGAATAACCACTCCGATGCTAAAGTCAGTACCTTTGTGAGAAGAAAGTGAAAGAAGAGAGAAAAAGTGTTTTAGAGAGAGAGAGAGATTCTACCTTTGAAATGAGGATTTGCTTGGGTATTTATAGAAACACAACCAATCAGGTGCCACCTATACAGATAGGTGGCACACCGACCTTGTAAATAGCAGGTGCCTACGCGGCACCAAGCAACTCTCCACGTGTCAGAGGGACATGCCGCGTTCCGAGAAGCAGCTCTCCACGTGCGAGAGACTGATGCCGGTAAGGACTTGAATTATTCAATGATTAACGAGGGCTTTAAAATGCACGGCACTCTTTTACCGGCATATTATAGATGCTACCGGTATATCCCGTACAGCACCTTTGTGGGATTTCCAGCAATTCAGTTATTGGAAAAATGGATTTGGGAGGACTAAATTGTTTGTTCCCTTTTTATGATGAGCCGCTTAGTTATCCGTAGGTCTATTGTTTTGCATGCTGTGTAAGAGTGTTTCTCTTTTACAGCTTCTGCTGAAGTTTTGGGAAGTGGGATTAAGGTTTTAAAAAAGATTAATCTACTGTTTGGTTTGCTCAAGTGTTGGGAAGTACGATTAAGGTTTTAATTTTAAAAAGATTAATCTGTTGTTTGGTTTCAAATCAAAACAAAATCAATTGGTTGTTATTTCTCAAATAAGTATGGCTCTAATTGTAGAATTGTTAATGTAAGAGTGTTTCAGATCATTGCAGGAACGTAACCGCTACGTATTTTGCAGTTTAATTATGTACTTTCAGCCTACTTTGCAACTTGAATCTTAATTTAGTTGTCCCACTAGATTCAAAGATTTTGGACTGAATTATTGAAGTATAGAATATATGGTAGGATATTTCATGAATATGGACTTTTTCCGGTGATTAAATTCACAAACTTAGAATGAGGAACGTAGCGGTTGGTGATATCATTAGTAGCATCAAATGGGTATTAGTCATTGTTTTTTTTCCAAAACTTAAGGAACTTTGTCTACTATTCATTTTTTGGCTCCTTGATTTAATAGTATTAGTTTGTCAAATAGCGTGGTTTATACTATCATTTTTAATTAATGTTGCTTCATTTCAGTATCCAACATTGTGACTTTTGTTGGTCTAAATGGATGAACAAAATTCCTTTATCTTTGTTTGCTTATTTGGTTTTCCTTTTTTTCTTTTTTTTGGCAGCATTGAGGCAGCTTCTGCTGAACATCCCACCACTGATGTCTTTATCCAATTTGTGACTTATATAAGGTTAATTTCAGTCATCCTCCGTCTATTACTTTTTTGTTACTAAGTTGATATGTGCTGTTGTAGACACCCATTTGTGTCTCCCCAAAACCAAACTCAGTGATGAGTACCTTTCATGTCGAATCATAATCGAATGAAGCGAAAGTGTGGAAGGTTTAGTGTTGCGGATAGTTTTAATTTCTTTTCTCTTCTCTCTGTTTTTGAAAACTAATTTTTAAGAAAACAGTCAATCCAGTTTCGTGGGTCCATGATATGGGTCCAATAGTAGTGTAGTTGGATGGGGCTTGACAAGAGCTTTCCAACAATATATTATAAGCCCAATTCCGATTAATATTGAGGAAGTTATGGCCATTTTACTAAACTGGGCCCGGTTAGAGCCTTATATGCGGCCCAATGATCTAGGGGAGGGCCTAATATAGATTTATCATTCCTAATGCAATTAGGAATGGTTTTAGTCTTCTAGATTCTTCTAGAAGGTTCTTTTCATTCCTAATTCAATTAGCATTGATAAATTGACTTCTTGTTGACTTTTCAGAGTTTTAATCAAAATCAAATAGCATTTTCGAGGAAATTATATGATTTTATCCTCCAGTACGGCAAACTTATCTGATTTTTGAAAACGCGTTAAAACCAGGCTTGGCGCTTGACTCCAGGCATTGGCGCCTGGAACCAGTCCTGGCGCCTGGCGCTAGCCATTGGCGCCTGGCGCCAGTGTTGGTGCCTAGCGCCAGTTAGCCAGGGCTTGCGCCAACTCTGTTTTTTATGCGTCAGACTCTGTTTTGTATATTTAATCTTTTTGGCTGATTTTCTCTATAAATAACGTATTAAAAACTCCGTTTTCATGCACCAATTCTAACGAATTATCACCTACAACCAGTTTTCATTCGCAATTATTAATTCTCTAATTCTTTCTTAATTCATTCATCTCTTTCTCTAAGCTTTGTTTTTCATACAAAATTCCGCATTCACAAGACCTAGAAACACCTAGCCATATTCGAAGTTGCCTTCGCCCTAGACGTGAAAGGTTTAATTTCTGAGGGTTTGGTCCCAAATCTCTCTTTCAATTATTTAATTTAATTGTTTTGATTATTATTTTCCTTGAAGTTACTAACGTGTGTATTTTGTTATTAGAAAGAGGTACGAGACATCAAAGTAAGTGCTTTAATTAGTTTTAATTGATATTATGATGTAGACATCATGTTTAAATTGTTATTATGATATTCCTAGTATCATGTCTAGGGTAATTTTAATATTAAATATGATTGTTATGATGCTTCCTATGTTCTTCCTAATATTTATGATTGTTAGTATCATGTTAGGGCTAAAGATTTGATTTTTATTGCTTAGTGACATGCTAGGGTTTGTTATTAATCTTGTTAGTATCATGCCTTATTTGGTATAAGACCTTATGGAGTTAACGATCTCTTGGATCGTTAAGGGGTGTAACCTTCACCCTGTGAACGGTTTACAAGTTCCTAAAACTTGTTGGCGACTCTTTTGCTCTATCTTCTTCCCTTCTGGGCGCCACCGTACTTTAGTGTATGATCACAATGGGGTTCAAGCTAGTGGGATTAAAGCTTGAAATATTCCCTATAGTTTTTGGCGACTCCACTGGGGAGGATTTCTATTTTAATTCCTGAATTTGTTTCGGCAATGATTTAGAATGAGTGGATGAGACTCGAAAAGTTCTAAGTATTTCATGTGCGTAGTTTTGATTAACATTATTGTCATATGCATAAAATAGATCTCATTGGAAAGACCATCCGTAATGAGTTAAAAACAAAGGATTTTACACGTAGGAAATTTGAGAAATATCTTTCACAACTAGGACCGAAATAACACCGCGCGAAACTGGAAAATTTTATCGAGCACAGAAAACTGCTGAGGCATGTGGGAAGTAGCGTCAGGGGCCAGAGCTTGGCGCCAGCATTTTAGTCGTAGCGCCAGACGCCAGTATTGGCGCCAGGCGCTACAGTTAAAATCTGGCGCCAGTCTCTGTTTGCTGGCGCCAATTTCCCCCAATACCGAGCCAGAAATATGCGTTCTAATTTCGACCAGTTTTTCGTATTGTTTGCTCGATCCTACTTCCTGATTGAATTTTTTCTCACTTTTTTGAAACCCATATGTGTTCTACATATGGACATAACCCTCTGGGAATTCATGCTCCATCTACCCGATTGAACGCTCCGTGCAACAAAGGGTACATCCGAGATGTTGAATTCACCAAACCATGGAAGCGAGTTTTTTCTAAAAAACTCGCGGTGTCCCATCCACTCGCGCCAACCCTTCACGGCTAGGCTTCCGCGCGGTGCATCCGGACAATTAACCATGGACCCTTTATTGACTAAACCATATCCCGAACTTTAGAGAACTAGAGCCATGGTTAGGTTGCAAACGCATTGCATCATATTGTGCCTACTTGACTAATTGTGCATTATTTGTTGCGCATATATATTCTATGTTTCTCTTAATCGTTTATTGACTTGTGTTGAGACTAAATAAATTAATGACTTAAAGAACTTTGTCTAATTAATTAATTAATTAGTTAATTTGTGTCAGTAAAGTATAATATTTTAATCAGAATTGACCTAGTACGACTTTAGGCATACCCCAATTGACTAATAACACCGAAAACCGTCCCAGACCGAAGCTCCAATATTGGCGCCAAAGTCTGAGCTGTAGCGCCACACTATGGAGTGTAGCGCCTGACGACAGCCCTGTCGTCTGGCGCCAAGCTCCACGGTGTGACGCCAGTCCTGTCGTTTGGCCGACAGTTCGGATTATTGGTCGAGTCATCACCTAGAGTCTAATTAATCAGTTTTCTAATTAATTCGGTTAAATTTTGCTGTCAATAATACTTATTTGAGTCGATGATCGAGTTTAGGCACTAAGTCCCATGGTCTTACACAAGAGTCTAAGAATGTCACTTACACTCAACGCACACACCAATACACATACTTTGACCATGTTTAAGAGAGTCTTGTGTGCGCGTTTTTTCTGTCATTTTTTTGAAGGGGGTAAGTCGGATATTAATCCTCCAATAAAAAAAAAACTATACTTAGTTCCCTAAAAATATGTACATTATTTTTGCCAAAAATATACACCCTTTTCTACTTTATTCTTTTTTTTTCCCCTCCTTAAAATAAACCGTAAAGTCAAGTTGATTCGAGTCAAGTAATTAAAACGCAAAATGGTTTAATTTACAGCACGTGGTCAAGAAAGGAAGGACGGTTAATCAAAAACAACCTCTTCGTACAAGTCCAACTTTTCGACAAACCCATAGCTCGTAAGAGGAAAGCTAAGACTATAATGGCAACACAAGAAGAAGTCAATGATCTTAAGAACCAACTGGCTACCGTGACTGAGACACTGAAGCTTCTCGCACTCAAGATCGATGATCCCATGAAGCAACAACAGATGGACCTCATGCAAGAGAGCCTAGGCAAATTGTCTAGCGACTACAAGTTTCAATAGCTTACATCACAAGGGGTCTCGGTGGACAAAGATGTTCTTCCGCAGAAGTTCAACGCCAACGACATCCCAAAATTCAGAGCAAATGACAACCCTTACTTTCATTTAAGAGCATTTGAAACAATAATGAGTATTAAGGGTATCAATAAGAAAGTTTTCCCCTCTTTGTTCTCACTATCTCTCGAGACCGTTTGCCAACAATGGTTCTTTTCTCTTGAGAAAGAAAAGACCTCTACCTGGGAGTCCATAGCAAACGCTTTCGTTGATAGGTACAAGTGCAACATTCAAGTCGAGACTGACCATAGGGAACTTGAAATCCTCAAGCAGAAAGAGAATGAAGGCTTCACCTCTTTCTTTAACAAATGGAGGGAAACCTCAGCTGAGATGATTGAGGTGCCAAGTGAAAAAGAATCTGTGAGGCTGTTCATCAAAAATCTTCAAGAAAAATATTCCAAGCATCTCAAATATCAAAATAACCTCCATACCTTCAAAGCCGTTTTTGACATTGGGATCAATATTGAAGATGACTTGGCTAAGTTGAAAGCTGCCAACAATAACTCCAACAGTGGCTGGAAAGGAAGGAGGAACGACAATCCTTCTTCTTCCAAAACCGCCCACTCAAACAACGTTAGCACTTTTAATTTAGGAGAAGTCCTTGCTATGAACAATCAAGGACAGAAGAAACCATTTAGGAGGAACTTCACTCCTATTGGCATGAGTTATGACACTGCATTTGATCGATTAAATGCAAAAGGTCTTATAACTCCTATTGGACCATTTGGGGACCCACCAGTTGAGAAGAGGTCGGCTAATTGGAACCCCAATGCATACTGCAAGTATCACCAAGGTAGGGGCCATCTCTCCGAAAACTGTTGGAAGCTTAAGGAAGCTATCCAAGACTTAATCGATAACAACAAGATGTTGTTGCCCCCTGCCAGTAAGAAGCCAAGCATTGACAATGCACCTCTCGCTCATACCCTGTCTATTTTTTATGAGGAAAACGAGGTTGACCCCTCATCTCTCATTAGACCTGTCAAAGAAAGTCGTGCCATAGAAAAGGAAGAGGAAATCTTTTTCGATGTCAAGGATAACCTTCCAGAACTGGAAAGTAAGGAAGATATACAATTGCTCACACTGTCTATGAGGGAAGTATCGCATCTACTACGTGAAGCTCTCAAAGCTATGAACGAATTCCAAAAGAAACATGATGAGCTTTCACTTCCGAAAGATAAACCTAAAAGAGAATTCACACCCGTAGGAATGACCTATGATGTTATTTTTTTATCTTCTCTATGATCAAGGACTAATCAAGCCTATTGGTCCAACAGAGGATCCAATATCAGAAAAGCGATCTCCAAGGTGGGATCCCAAATCCTACTGCAAATACCATCGAGGAAACGGTCATACCACTGATGAATGCTACATGTTTCAAAACCTCATTCAAGATCTTGTGGAAGCTAATAAGATCGCATTACCTCTAGTTAGCAAGGGAACAACTTATGAGGCAAAGCGTTTTCCCTTACAAGTCACTGAAAAATCCAAGAAGAGCAATAGAATTTACACTCCAATTGGGATCCCATATGCACAAATGTTCGAAATGCTCTCTGAGAGTGGCGAGATCAAACCTCTCGAACCGAGACCATTCGAATCATTGAAAAGGACAGATAGATATTACTGTCAGTATCATCAATCAGGGGGTCACACTATAGAAAACTGTTTCAAATTCAAAGATTTGGTTCAGAAAATGATTGATGAAAAGAAACTAGTCTAAATTCAACAAAAAGAGGATGCGGCCATTAATGGAGTTTGGGACAGTGATGAAGAAGATGTCTATCTAAAGGACCTAGTAGGACCTACACCTTCTGTGTCATACACCACAGATGACATTTGGGCTGAAGAAGACTCATCAATATACGTCCTCACAAGATCCGGGAGAATGCAACCTCCCGTTTCAACACAACCTATGCCAACCACACAACAAGTTCCCATACCTATAATTGAAGACAATGATATTGTTAAGCAGTTTAAGAAGACAAAAGTTGAGATGAATGTATGGAAACTTCTGGCAACATCTCGAGAACATAGGTTGGCTGTAATGAATGCCTTGGACAAAATTGGGATAGATTCTGACACTACTCCTGAGGGATTAGCCAACTTCCTCACAAGTGACCTTCCTAGTCCAAGTAATTTGATCACCTTTTCTGACAAAGATTTACCCCGAGAAGGTGACAAACATTACAAGGCATTAAACTTCACAGTAATTTGCAAGAGGATGAATGTTCCTATGACTCTTGTAGACAATGGATCGGCCATCAACATCTGTCCACTTAGAACTGCGAGGATGCTCGGCATTAGGGACGAAGATTTAACTCCGTCTACACAAGGAATAAGGGCCTACAACAACACTCGTCGTCAAGCTCTTGGCAAGATTACCCTAAATGTAACGGCAGGAGCAATAGAACATGCTACTACTTTCCAAGTAGTAGATATTAAAGCTTCGTTCAACTTGTTGTTGGGACGCCCTTGGTTTCATGATCTAAAGGCCGTCCCTTCATCTCTTCACCAACAATTGCAAGCTATAGTTGGGGGAATTCCAATCACCATCGATGCTTCGCCTATGAGGATCAAATCTATAGAGAATCCGATCATTAATGTGGAGCATGATGAGGACGATGAAGATTTATGGGGCTTTAATGAAGAAGTCTCCTTAATCCAGGAGGATGAAAGGACCCCTCTTTTCCATGACCCCCATTCCAACATGATTGTCAATGCCATGATGAAGAAACAAGGACATTTTCCTGGGATGACCCTAGGAAAGAAGAAAGGAATGGCAAAACCGCTGGAGTCACCTGGCCTCCCTAAGTTAGACACTTTCGGACTTGGTTTCGAACCGACTCGGAAAGATCTTAAGCGAGCCCAGGAAAAGTCAAAAGCTCGTAGGGACGCTCGCATTCAAAAGAAAGCAATCCCAATGGACCAGTACCCCCTTACGCTTAATGGTCAGTTTATAAAAGAAGGAGAGGACTATCCATGCCATGAATTTCCTGAGCCGTTTGTTGTAAACGGCATAAGACAACCGGGATTCGAGATTTTCTTGGATTGCTACTTCACTGATGAAATTCCAACTCCCGCCCACAAGGAGAAATCACCCCCATGCTTTGACTTTAACGTCATGGGATTATTGTTCGGGCGAGAAAAGAATGAGCCAACTTATAAAGAGGATAACTCCTCGCTCATTCAAACAGTCCTACAAAGCGAAAGCTTCGATCCCTCGAAGCTAATCACTCCAGCTGAAGGATCCCTACATGGATGGCGCAAGACTATCAAGGTGACTACTCCAAGCGGAAGGAAGATATCCATCACGACAGGGCAAGGACCGATGTTTGAAGAGTCGTCTGAGTCTGAGTCTGAGTCAGAGTCTTTCCCTTTAGAGTCTTCTAAATCTTTAGTAGTAGCACCTCCCCCTCCTATTTCTCCTCCTAAGATAGTTAGTGATCCAGTCCCTGAGGACATATCACTCTTTGATGTAATGATCTCAGAGTATAATAATATTTCTCATTCTCCTTACTTCTCGTGTTCTTCTCTAACCCAAGATGACGAGCATTGCTTAACTAACAATGAAAAAGACAAAGAAATTATTAAAGCAATGGAAACACTCGAAAAGAAAACGCCGGTAATTGAAGAAAGTGAAATAGTTGATATCTCAAATGATTCAACTCATAAAAGAGAAGTTAAAATCGGATTAACATTGAATAAACAAGAAAGAACCGATTTAATTAACTTACTTAAAGAATTTATCGATGCATTTGCTTGGTCATATGAAGATATGCTAGGCATTAATAGAGAAATAGCTCAACACACTATACCACTAATTTCGGGAATGAAACCCGTAAAACAAAAGTTACGTCGAATGAAACCTGACGTAGCTCTTAAAATAAAAGAAGAAGTTCAAAAACAAATAACTCCAGGTTTCATCAAGGTATCCAAATACCCCGAATGGGTCGCCAACGTCGTCCCAGTTCCGAAGAAAGACGGAAGGGTAAGAATGTGTGTCGACTATCGAGATCTAAATAAGGCAAGTCCAAAGGACGACTTCCCTTTGCCACACATCGATATTATGGTAGATAACACGGCAAATCACGCGCTTCTCTCGTTCATGGATGGGTACGCAGGTTACAACCAGATTCTCATGGCAGAAGAAGACATGGAGAAAACAACCTTTATAACACCATGGGGCACTTACTGCTACACGATAATGCCATTCGGGTTGAAAAACGCGGGTGCTACTTACCAACGTGCAGCAACTGCTTTACTCCATGACATGATGCATAAAGAAGTCGAAGTAAATGTCGACGACATGATTGTAAAATCAAAAGACCGTCTAGGCCATCAAGTAGCCTTAAGGAAATTTTTCGAAAGGCTAAGAAAATATAATATGAGGTTGAATCCATCTAAGTGTGCTTTCGGAGTCACCTCAGGCAAACTCTTGGGTTATGTCATAAGCTCTAGAGGAATAGAGGTAGACCCAACCAAGATCAAAGCAATCATGTCAATGACATCGCCCAAGACTGAGAAACAGATTCGAGGATTTATTGGTCGTTTGCAATACATAAGTAGGTTCATATCAAAATTGACGACAATATGTGAACCAATTTTCAAGAAGCTCAAGAAGAATGTACCAGTGATATGGGATGACGAGTGTCAAAAAGCCTTTGAAAAGATCAAAGCCTACCTCGCAAATCCTCCCGTATTAGCACCAGCACTTCCCGAAATACCTCTTAGGTTATATTTGACGGTTACCAAAGAGACAATGGGAGCTATGCTATCACAGGAAGTAGAAGGCAAAGAGAACGCAATCTACTACCTAAGCAAGAAGATGCTTGAATACGAAGCACGTTATACACCGCTCGAATAGTTGTGCCTCGCCTTGGTGTGGGCCACAACTAAGTTAAGACATCACATGTTGGTGCATACCGTCTTTGTAGTCTCCCGATTAGATCCACTCAAGTATCTATTTGAGAAATCTACACTCAATGGACGCATATCGAGATGGATAGTCAATCTAGCCCAGTTTGATGTAAGGTTCATGCCACAAAAAGCTATCAAAGGATCCCTGGTGTCAGACTTTCTAGAAGATTTTCCAATAGAAGACTCGACGCCAATACAAGACAATGAATTCCCAGATGAAGACTTAATGGTCACTGAAGATGATACTTGGACCTTGTACTTTGACGGAGCCTCAAACCAAAAGGGATGTGGCGTTGGAGTATTTCTAGTATCACCTAAAGAAGAACATGTTCCAATCTCCATAAAGCTTGATTTTGACGTAACCAACAATGCTGCTGAATATGAAGCATGCGTGGTAGGCCTTGAAACAGCTTTGGCATTGGGAGTGAAAAAGTTAAGGATATTCGGAGACTCTTCTTTGATTATCAATCAGATATCTAAAAGGTGGAAAGTAAGGAGCGAAAGCCTAGCCCCTTACCAAACCTATCTGGAAACTCTTACCGATCAGTTAGAGAAGGTAGAATACACATATCTACCTAGGGAAGAAAACCAATTTGCTTATGCCCTGGAAAGATTAGCCTCAATGGTTAGGATTCCCACGGAAATCGAGCAAATGCCACTAACTATAGAAAAAAGGCACAAACCAGCATACATCCAGGCTATAGAAGACGATGAAGTAGTCCAAGAAGAAGAAGAAGAAGAACCGTGGTACACGGACATACTCAATTATGTCACCAAAGGAGAATACCCTCCTCATGCTGACAAAAGAGCAAAACGAGCATTAAGGCTTTTGGCTTCCCAATATGTACTCATAGACAACGAGCTACATAAAAGGGTACCTAAGGATCGAGCCCTCTTATGTGTAGAAAAAAAGGATGCACAAAGAGCAATGAGGATAGTCCATGAAGGAATCTGTGGCACTCATATAAATGGTAAAATGTTAGTCCAGAAAATAATGCGAGAAGGATATTATTGGACTACAATGAATAGGGATTGCCATCAATACGTAAAAAGATGCCCTAAGTGCCAAATCTATGCTAATTTACAACATGTTCCTCCATCTTTGCTCTACACCTACACATCGCCATGGCCATTCTCTACATGGGGAATTGACATCATTGGCAAAATCACTCCCCCAAGAACAGGAGGCCACGAATACATCCTAGTAGCAATCGATTACTTCACAAAATGGGTCGAAGCGCAATCATACGCTAAACTCACTGCAAAACATGTATCACTCTTTATCGAGAGAAATATTATTTGTCGATACGGAGTCCCACATGAAATGACAAGTGACAATGGAACTCACTTTCAAGCCGAATGTGAAGAATTGCTACAAAAATACGGCATTCAACATCATCATTCTTCCCCTTATAGACCTCAAGCAAATGGAGCAGTCGAGGCAGCTAATAAAAATTTAAAGACTATCATCGAGAAAATGACGGAAAATTATAAGGATTGGTCTGACAAACTTCACTTCGCATTGTGGGGTTACCGCACGTCAATCCGTACATCAACAGGAAATGCGCCATTTTCCTTGGTATATGGAATGGATGTCGTACAACCTGTCGAACTAGAAATACCATCTCTACGCATTGCGTTAGAGAGTAAACTCGATGAAGTTGAATGGACTAGGGCAAGATATGAAGAATTGATTCTACTCGACGAGAAACGACTAGAAGCTCTACATCACACTCAGTGTTACCAGACTCGTATGGCTAGGCATTTTAATAAGAAGGTCAAGACAAGAAATATCAAAGTAGGAGACTTGGTGTTAAAAGCACTAAGGAAAAATGTTTTAGATCCAAGGGGTAAATTTAGACCTAATTGGTCTGGACCCTACATTGTCAAAACAATCCTGTCAGGAGGTGCAGCAAAACTAACTAATATGGATGGCAATGAATTCTCGAACATGACAAATCTTGACCAACTTAAGAAATACTACCCATAATTACTTGAGTAGGATACTCAAGAGAGCTACGTTTGGCCTGATTCCTTAAGAAAGGATACGTAGGCAACCCTTTACGGGTGCGGCCACCTTATTTTTCGACATCTCCGTGTTCCAGAATTAATTAAAAATTCAACAGAAGATCGGCGAATTATCGGCGTCGCAGAGAAAAACCTGGCGCCAGCCAACAACCATCAGCGCCAGATGATGGAATTGGCGCCTGGCGCAAGACTGCTCTGGCAGGCGCCAATCGCAAATAAGCGGCGCCAATTTCAAAATAAATTCTGGGCAAATCTCGGTATTTTTCGGAAAATTTTCGACTTCCGTACTCAAAGAATTTCTGGAAAAATCAATTTTTTCGGTTTTCTTTGCTTTAATAAAATAAATTTAAAGTAAATAATTTAATTAAAAGCTGAAATTTCATTAATAAAATAAAATTACATTATTGATGGAATTTAAATAAAGCTGAAATAAATTAACTTTAAATGAAAAATGAATTAAGTCTAATAAATTGAAACTTAAGCAATGCTCCTAATCTTTCTTTTCCTTTCTAGCCCTTTTTCAATTTTTGTCTGCTTCCTCCTCCTCATCCATAACTTTAGCTAGTAGGCATCCTTTAGAGGACCTACATTCAATCTTAGAATAGATAGTCTCCCCTTCAGCTAATACTCCATGTTTCTTTTCCACCCAAGTCTTTTTATCGGTGTTGTCAGCTTTCCTTTTCCCTTTATCTTTGGTGACACCTTTCTTCCTAGGCATTGCAGGTGTTTTGAATTCAACTCTTACACCTAAGAGTTCCTTGGCAGGAATCACTGTTGAGTCACTTAAGGTTTTGAGTGATGACAAACAGCTGACTAGCTGGTTCTTGTTGGTTTTATATTATATCAACTGACATTTTGAACAGGAACAGCTATCCCAAGTACTTGAGGCAATATGAAGTTCTTTTGAATCAAAGCATTCAAGAAATCTGTATCAGAATGTTCTATCAAGGAAGGCCGTCAAGACTTGAAGATTATGAAGTCTCTCAGATTAGGATAGTTGATCTGTGTAGTCTTTATAATGTTAAGTGTGCATGGATGTTTGTACGTGAGCTATCTGTATCCCTTACTTAGAATATTTAGTGTTGTAGAGATCAGGAAAAGTTGACCTGATCTCTAGGACACTAACAGGTTGGGAAACAGCTGCTTCGTAGCTTGTTTCATGAACCTGGACATTAGTTCAGTAAATATTTTCTGGAATATATATTTCCTATCCTTAGAGAATATTTACTAAACTAATTGATTCAGTTTATGCAGAGTTGGAGATGAATTATTTCGCATATAACTTAGAATATATTATTCTACCCATTTATGGAAAGTAGAATAATATCTTAGAATATCTCTTATTTACAAAATAAAAGATATTCTATTTACCTAAGTTATGATCTGAAAAGATCACGAAAGAATTCATCTCCCAACCTTATAAAAGCATAAACTCGATCAGAATTTCGAGTGAGCTTTTCGGAAAAACTTCTCTATCTTTGAAAGCTCGAAATACACTCTAAGGGAAATAGTTAGTTCATCTCTTACAAACTATTTATGCACACAGTAAGGATTGTTTTGTAATTATCTCTTGTAAGCTTTGAGTAGGAAGCATTTAGAGGGAAACAAAGGGTTTGTATTGAATCACTAAGAGGTTAGTGATTGGGTAGCATTTACGAGTGTGAGTGCAAGTGCTTGTGAGTTCAAGTGCGAAGTGACACCTAGAGTTAGGTGTGGGGATCACGAGTGTGATCATTTGTAATTGCTTTTGTTTTTCAGAGTTGATTAATAAAAGTAATTAGGGTAGTGGAGGACGTAGGCTAAGAGTTGAGCTGAACCTCGTTAAATCTTTGTGTTGATTATTTATTGAATTTTCTGTTTCCGCTGCAGGACCAGTTCATCACCTGGTCCTCCTACATAAATAGAGAAGAAAATCCAATAATTCTTAACACTGCCCTGTACTCAATTCAACCCCCCCCCTTCTTGAGTACCAGCTGCACTTTCAATTGGTATCAGAGCCTCGGCTTCTTGTAAGGGTAACACCTAGAGAAGTAGATCATGAGTACTCAGGAAATGAATGCTATGGGATATGACAACAAGACACCAAAGTTCAATGGGAAGAACTATGCATGGTGGAAGAACAGAATCAAGAATATCATCATTGGCATTGATTATGAATGCTGGTTGGTTGTTAAGAATGGTCCCTTGACCATTGAGAAGTCTGATCCAGAAGGGAAGCTAGTCCCAAAGACTGAAGATGAATACATCTCCACTGATTACAAAAAGCTGGAGAAAAATGCTAAGGCTATGTCAATACTGCAACAGGCCATTGCTGAGAATGAGACAAACAGAATCTCAGCATGCACCACTGCCAAGGAGATCTGGGATACCCTTGAACTTGCCTTTGAGGGTACCAGTGAGGTAAAAAGGTCTAAAATTGATTTACTTATGTCAAAATATGAATCTTTTAATATGTTTAAGGATGAAGATATTAATACGTGTTTTGGTAGATTCATGACTATTGTAAATGATTTAAAATCTCTTGGTAAAAGCTTTACTGATGAAGATCTTGTTAGAAAGATTTTGAGAAGTTTGACAGGTGAATGGACTCCCAAGGTTACAGCCATTTATGAGGCAAAGGATCTTTCAATTCTATCAGTTGAACAGCTGATAGGTTCCCTCATGACCCATGAAATGCTGGTTGGATCTAAGTCAGAGAAGGTACCAGCAAAAGGAATTGCACTAAAGGGAACAGTCGAAGATGAGGATGATGAAATAGGAATGATAGCTAGAAGGTTTGAAAGAAGTTTCAGAAACCAGAAGGGAAAATTCATCAAGGGTAAGTTTAATAATGCATCAAATAAAAAATCTAACAATTTCTCTGCAACAGGATGCTTTAAGTGTGGTGAGAAGGGACACCTTGTGAAGAATTGTCCTCAATGGAAGGACAACCAGTCCAAGGAAGCAGACAAGATGGCCTACAAAAAGGCCATGGTTGCTGCTGTCTGGGGAGATACAGACAGTGATGAAGAGGGAGATGATTCAAGTCAGTCAGATGTATGTATGACAGCAATACTGAATCAAAGTTCAGAAGAAGATACCAGGTACAGCAGAGGAACCAGCTCAGATGTCCACTGCCTCATGGCAAAGAAGCACCCCTTGGATCAACATCAGGTAAACATTGATCAGATCAAAAAGGATATGCTCTTTTATGATAGAGAAAACTTGATGGAATGTGCTAGTAGTGCTTTAGATCAATGTTTAGAACTTGGAATTGCTTATCATGATTTTAAGAGAAAGTTTAAAGAAAAGTCTAAAGAATATGATATTGCTAATTCAAGTTGTGATTTGTTGGAAAGTGTCTGTGCTAACTTGAAGCAGGAAGTAGCTGAACTAGAGATTGCTTTAGATCAAAGCAAACTTGAAATTCAGAGAATAAAATTTGATATGGGTTTATGTGATGACAGTGATGATGAATGTGAGAAACAGTTTACAAGTTGTGTCATTAACGTGCTTGATTATAGTGATGATGACTTGTACGACTTTGATAGTATAAAATCTAGGGCAAGTGCTCTGAATAGGTCTAAACTGTTAGAAGGATTCAACTTGTTAGTTGATGATGTAGAGAAACTATATAAAGCATATGTCCTAGTTAAGGACAGAAAAAGTACTGGTTCTGAAACTGTTTCTAGTAATATGCATGATGAATGTGAAGCTAAAATTTGTAGCTTGCAGGTTGAGTTAGCCCAGCTTAGAAAGACTAATTCATGTGATCCTGTAGTTTTGCATGATTCAAGTATTTCAAAATTGCAAGCTGAGCTTGAAAGAGCTAAGCTTGACTTTGAGATAGTTGTTGACCAGAATTTATCCCTGCATGAGAAAATGAATTTAAAGGACAGAGAGTTCATAGAATTTAAGAAGAGAATGGATAAAGTCCTCCAATCCCAGAACTCATTGAACCAGTTAACCTTAACTGCTGGAAACAGTGGTAGAAGGGGACTTGGTTATACTGGGAAGGGGAACAGGAGGAACTGGTCTCCCAGAGATACTACATGGTTACAGGAGTATAAGAAAGGTAAGTATGTCTTAGCAAAAGACATGCATGTGTGCTATCATTGTGGCAAGAATGGCCATAAGAAATATGAGTGTAAAGACAGGAAAAGTAGATTGGATAAAAATGAGAAAAATGTTAAACAGATTTGGGTTAGAAAAGACGTGCTTGAATCTGTTGTTGGAAAGGGACCCAAAAAGATTTGGGTTCCTAAAGCTAATGTTTAAATTTTTCCTGTGCAGGCTGAAGTGAGAGACAATACCTACTGGTATTTGGACAGTGGCTGCTCAAGACACATGTCAGGGGATAGGAAACAGTTTCTCTCACTTACAGCTCATGAAGGGGGAAAGGTGACTTTTGGTGATAACAGCAAAGGTACCATTCTTGGAATTGGTAAGGTTGGTAAGTCACTTTCCCATGCTATTAGTGATGTATATTATGTTGATGGTTTACAACATAATCTCTTGAGTATTTCACAATTATGTGATAAAGGTAATAAAGTTGAGTTCAAAGACAACCTTTGTCACATAGTGAATTTGCAAACAAATGAACTTGTCTGCCAGGGATTCAGACATGAAAACGTTTACATTACTTATTTAAACCAAATCCCTGAGAACAAGTCCATCTGTTTGAGTGCTGTTTCTGATAGGGACCAGTGGCTTTGGCATAAAAGGATGGGACATGTCAGCTTTAGACTTCTTAACAGACTCAGGTCTCAAGAATTGGTGATAGGCCTGCCTAACATCAAGTTTGAAGCAGATAGAGTTTGTGAAGAATGTGCTAAAGGGAAACAGGTCAAATCCTTTTTTAAGCCAAAGAAAACTATCAGTACCAGCAGACCTCTAGAACTTATTCATATTGATTTATGTGGACCCATGAGAGTCCAAAGTAGAAATGGTTCTAGATATGTGTGTGTCATTGTTGATGATTATTCCAGATACACATGGACTCTATTTCTGTCTTCTAAAGATGAAACTTTTGATGAGTTTATTGTATTAGTAAAGCAGGTTCAGAACAAGATCAATCATCAACTGGCTGCCATAAGATCTGATCACGGATCAGAGTTTGATAACTCTAGCTTCATAGAGTTCTGCAGGGAACATGGAGTTTCTCACAATTTCTCTGCCCCAAGAACTCCTCAACAAAATGGAGTAGTTGAGAGGAAGAACAGGACTTTGGAAGAAATGGCAAGAACAATGCTCATTGAGAGTTGTCTCCCCAAGTCTTTTTGGGCAGAAGCTGTAAATACAGCTTGTCACATGTTAAATAGGTTGATGTTAAGGCCTCAAATGAAGAAGACTCCATACGAACTTCTTAGAGGAAGGAAACCAAACATAGCATACTTCAGAACCTTTGGTTGTAAGTGTTATGTGCATAATAATGGTAAGAACAGCTTGGATAAATTTGATCCAAGAAGTGATGAAGCTGTTTTCCTTGGTTATTCTTCTCACGGTAAGGCATATAAAGTATTCAATAAGAAAACTTTGTGTGTTGAAGAAAGTGTTTATGTAGTCTTTGATGAATTTAATATGTGTTGTGAGAATGTGCAGGTTGATGACTTAGATGAGATAGGACTTTTGTATTTTACAGGAGAATCAACTGATGTTTCCTTAGAAAAACCAGGTTCACATACTGGTTCACCAGATGCTGCTGGTGAAGGACTTGGTCACAATGAAGGAGATCCTCAACAAGTGGATACTCATGAGGATGGAGATGAAGGCCCCCAAGTAAATGGAGAAAGCAACACCTCAGGGGGAACAGAAAACTTTCAGGACAAGTTTTCCACCCAGGTAAGGGAGGTAGGGGGAACATCTCAGCATACTGGTCCATCTGTGCAAAACCAATTCGATGGCACAAATGAACCAGGGATGCATGATGGTTCTGATGGATTAAATGAGAATGCACCTAGATCTAGCATTTTTAAATATAAATCTTCTCATCCTACTGAACAAATTCTGAGTGATATCAGTAAAGGCATTCAGACTAGGAGAGCAGTTTATGAAAACTTTTGTGCATTTTTCTCATTTTTATCTAATATAGAACCAACTGACTACAAGATGGCTTTAAAAGATCCTGATTGGGTTTTGGCTATGCAAGATGAATTAAATCAATTTGAAAGAAATAAAGTGTGGCATCTTGAGCCAAGACCTGAGAACAGGTCAGTCATAGGTACCAGGTGGGTCTTCAGAAACAAATTGGATGATCTGGGTACTATAGTCAGAAACAAAGCTAGACTGGTCGTGCAAGGTTATAATCAGCAAGAAGGCATTGATTATGATGAAACCTTTGCCCCAGTAGCTAGACTTGAGGCAATAAGGATCTTGATTGCCTTTGCTGCTCATAAGAACATTAAGCTCTTTCAAATGGATGTTAAGACAGCATTTCTCAATGGTTATTTGAAAGAAGAAGTATATGTTGAGCAGCCCCCTGGCTTTGCTGATAGTCAATTCCCAAATCATGTATATAAGCTGGACAAGGCGCTCTATGGTCTTAAACAAGCTCCTAGAGCTTGGTATGAAAGGCTGTCCAACTTTCTGATGGAACATGACTATAGAAGAGGAACGGTTGATAAGACCCTCTTTATCAAAACCAGGAATTTTGATTTGATTGTAGTACAGATATATGTAGATGATATAATATTTGGTGCTACTAATCAAATTTTGTGTAGTGAGTTTGCAGATCTGATGCAAAGTGAATTTGAGATGAGCATGATGGGAGAACTAGGATTCTTCCTAGGATTGCAGATCAAGCAAACAGTTGATGGGATCATGATACATCAACAGAAGTATCTAAAGGAACTAATCAAGAAGTATGGATTGCAAGACAGTAAATCATATGCAACTCCAATACCTACAAATGCAAAGCTAGACAGTGATGATAAAGGAGAGAGTGTGGAAGCTACACTGTTTAGAGGTATGATTGGTTCTCTTCTCTACTTGACAGCTAGTAGGCCAGATATAGTGTTTTCTGTGGGATTGTGTGCACGTTTTCAAAGCAATCCCAAAGAATCTCACCTAAAGGCTGTCAAGAGAATATTTAGATACTTAGTAGGAACAGATGATCTGTACTTGTGGTACCCCAAAGGTGGTTCAATTGAACTATTAGGATACACAGATGCAGATTATGCTGGATTCCTAGTAGACAGAAAGAGCACATCTGGTATGGCACATTTCTTAGGTTCCTGCTTGATTTCATGTGGATCAAAGAAACAAAATTCTGTTGCTTTATCCACAGCAGAATCTGAATACATAGCTGCTGCAGCTTGCTGCTCCCAGCTGTTGTGGATAAGGAACCAGTTGAAAGATTTTGGTATTTTCTATGAAAATGTACCTATTTTATGTGATAATACAAGTGCTATTAACATTTCTAAGAATCCTGTGCAGCATTCCAGGACAAAGCATATTGAGATAAGACATCATTTTCTAAGAGATAATGTTGAGAAAGGTCTTGTAGAGCTGAGTTTTTGCAACAGTGAAGAACAAATTGCAGATATCTTCACTAAGCCATTGGGTAAAGAGTCTTTCTGCAAGTTTAGAGTCATGTTAGGTCTGACTAGGTCAAACTAAGAGACCTCTCTCAGCTGTTTTTCCCCAATGATTGGCTAATTAAGTATTCTTTAAATGTGTGCGTGCATCATACCTTTGCAATCTGTCTATTCTCTCAATGTTAATTGCTTATCTCTATGTGAGCAATATTGCAGCTAATCACTTTCAGGATTGAAGGCCATATTGAACAGATAAGCAACTGTTTCAGTAACCCTACCAGCAGAGGAAACAGCAGCAAATACAAACGGATTAATTTTGAAATTAATTTCAAATTAAACCGTGAGAAAATATTTTTTATATTCTTATTTGATTTTAAAATCTTTAAAATATGGCAGTTATTTTCCTCCAACGGCAATTTGTTCTGACAGTTGCAATTATGGGCAGTTGTTCATTTATGGAAGTTATTTCCAAATTAAAATAACTTCCAAATATCTTCTGATCCTCTGATTTTATTTCTGATTGTCTCTATAATTCCTCTTGCTATATATTTGCTTCCCTTTCTTTGTTCCGTGATTATTCATCATTCATCAAAAATTCTCAACTTCTCTCTCTACACAAGATCAATTCTTCGAAGCTTAGACAAGCAACAATGGTGAGAAAGGCTGGAACTGGAAGGAAAGGAGGAAGGAAAGGAGGTTCCAAAGCAAGTTTGGCTAGTTCCCCCTCGTCAAAATCTCAAGAAACAATCAAGGATGTTCTTATGAACGTCTCTGAGCAGACTCCTTCACAAGCAACACCAGAAATCAACCCCTCTGAAACTGAACCCATCAAGGCCGTTCCCTTGAGACAAACTCCTTCAAAAGAGAATGTCTTGAAGGAAAAACCTGCTTCACCATCAAAGACTAAAACTTTAAACCCTTCTCCACAAAAATCCAAATCCAAAAAGGCCCCAAAAGAGAAATCCATCGAAACCCTCACTCAAATAACTGAAACCGTTTCTTCAAACCCCAAATCACCTTCTGAGGGGGAACCTGTTAAAAAGATAGCCAAGAAACTTGAAAAACAGTTAGAGGAAGTGGCTGATGAAGGATTGGATGAGGAGAAGGAGGACAAGAAGATGGAGGAGGATCTAGATGTAGTGGTGACCAAGGTGGTTGCTGGTACTACTACTGGCTCTGTAAGGAAAAGGCAGACTAGGGCTGCTTCAAAGGTCATTAAGGGCTCAGAAGAGAAGGAGACTACACCATCTGAGCCTAAGAGAGGAGAGAAAAGGAAAGCAACATCATATGTTTCCCGTATCTCCAAGGCTGCTAAAGGTAAACAACCTGTTAACCCCAGTACTGGTGCAACTCCTTTAAGTTCTAGGACTGTGTTATCTGGTTGTGGTGTTGAGAATGAATATTTTGATATTCCTGCTTTGAGTCAAGTTAAGGAACTTCTTGAGTTCCAAGGATGGATGTCTCTGTTTAATGATTTAAATGATGCTTTTGTTGGTCCTGTTCGTCAGTTCTTTGTTAATCTAAAGCAAAACATTGATATGTCTGTGGCATCAACTGTTTCTGGTAGTATTGTACATGTTTCTGAGTCTGTTTTATCTGAGTTGCTGGGTATACCTAGAGATGGTTTTGGTAGATATAGCAGTGATGGGTGGCCCCTAATGGGAGGAGTAACACCTGAGGAGGTTACTCAGTTTTTGTTTGGAAAGAAGGAAGAAGCTGGTTCCCCTAGTGACTTTAGGGAGGCAATTATGTTGGTTCTGCACTCCATGTGTTTGAAGGTCTTTCTGCCCAAGGGTCAAGGCAGAGGTACTGTTAGGATCATGGACATGGTCCTGATCTATCTGATCCTGAAAAAGGTTAAGGTTAATCTGCCTGCTCTAATGATTGAGCACATGTTGTACTGCCATGCTTCATCCCACAACTCCCTGCCTTATGGTTCTTTTATCTGCAAAATCATCAAGGAGCAGAATCCCAAGTTTTCTTTTTCTGGTGAGGTGGTGAGTCTTCAGTTGTTCTCCAAGAAAATACTCACTCAGAAGAAGATTGACTACTCTGGAAAGAGGCTGACTTTTGTAGGACAAGAAAGTAGCCCAAGGGATGCAGGGAACCAGGAGGAAATCACTCCTGAGGATGTGGCAATGCTTCTTGCCAAGTTGGAAAGGCAGGATGAGAGGATCATAAAGTTGGCTGCCAGTCTAGTGCAGGCTGAAGAAGAAAGGAAGCTTGATAAGCTTATGAACAACAGGAAATTCCTCACTATTTGCAGGGTGATTGATCACCTGTTGCCCCCAGAGTCTGGGATGCAGTTTGACTCTACACACTGTAGGATCATTGAGACGGATGATGAGGAATCCTCCAGTGAGAAGGGTCCTGATGCTGAAAAAGGAGAAGGTTCTGAAGAAGAGGAAAATGAATCTGATGAGGAAGAAGAAGAAGAGACAGAGGAAAAGGAGAAGAAGGAAGAAGAAAAGACAGCTGAGGAAGGTTCTGACTTCGAGGAGGAGATCAACCCAGAGGATGAAGAAGAGGATGAAGATGATGATGAATGATCACTTCAGTCTCCCCCTCCCCTTCCATTAACTGCCATAATATTTGCTGTTCCCCCACACTGCTAGACTGTTTTTCATGCAGTGTGGTTTCTATTATGTTTCTAACCTTCTGGTGTGTAATCCTGAACAGTTTTAAGCTTTTTCTGTTTCATGTGATTGAATAACCTGTTTGTGCTAACCTGCAGCATTGAGATTGATCAGTGGTTGAAACTACTGATTTTTGGCTTACTTGCGATATTTTGGTGTGCAATTCTATTTTTTGAATGCTTTTTAATGATGCCAAAAGGGGGAAAAGCAGGTTGAAGTTTCTGAAAAGGCCTTGTTAGACAATTAGATTGAGTCTTTTATTTCCTTGAGTCAGATAATCACAAAAACAAGTTAAAATAGAGAGAACAGTTAGATTAACTAACTGTTTCAGTGTCTTTTTCCAAAAATCCAAAAACAAGTTGTTTCTTTTAAATGAAGATGGCTATCCTGGTCAGTCATCAGTGTCATAAGTCTTTTACACAAGATATCCCCTGTGTAGAAAGTCTAGTAGAAAGTCTTGTCTTCTTAAGTGTAGATTAGAACTTTCTTTACTTTGCTGTTTCTCACTAACGTGCAGGTGCAGGAAACTTCAAAGTGTTTGTCATCATCAAAAAGGGGGAATTTGTTGAGTCACTTAAGGTTTTGAGTGATGAAAAACAGCTGACTAGCTGGTTCTTGTTGGTTTTATATTATATCAACTGACATTTTGAACAGGAACAGCTATCCCAAGTACTTTAGGCAATATGAAGTTCTTTTGAATCAAAGCATTCAAGAAATCTGTATCAGAATGTTCTATCAAGGAAGGCCGTCAAGACTTGAAGATTATGAAGTCTCTCAGATTAGGATAGTTGATCTGTGTAGTCTTTATAATGTTAAGTGTGCATGGATGTTTGTACGTGAGCTATCTGTATCCCTTACTTAGAATATTTAGTGTTGTAGAGATCAGGAAAAGTTGACCTGATCTCTAGGACACTAACAGGTTGGGAAACAGCTGCTTCGTAGCTTGTTTCATGAACCTGGACATTAGTTCAGTAAATATTTTCTGGAATATATATTTCCTATCCTTAGAGAATATTTACTAAACTAATTGATTCAGTTTATGCAGAGTTGGAGATGAATTATTTCGCATATAACTTAGAATATATTATTCTACCCATTTATGGAAAGTAGAATAATATCTTAGAATATCTCTTATTTACAAAATAAAAGATATTCTATTTACCTAAGTTATGATCTGAAAAGATCACGAAAGAATTCATCTCCCAACCTTATAAAAGCATAAACTCGATCAGAATTTCGAGTGAGCTTTTCGGAAAAACTTCTCTATCTTTGAAAGCTCGAAATACACTCTAAGGGAAATAGTTAGTTCATCTCTTACAAACTATTTATGCACACAGTAAGGATTGTTTTGTAATTATCTCTTGTAAGCTTTGAGTAGGAAGCATTTAGAGGGAAACAAAGGGTTTGTATTGAATCACTAAGAGGTTAGTGATTGGGTAGCATTTACGAGTGTGAGTGCAAGTGCTTGTGAGTTCAAGTGCGAAGTGACACCTAGAGTTAGGTGTGGGGATCACGAGTGTGATCATTTGTAATTGCTTTTGTTTTTCAGAGTTGATTAATAAAAGTAATTAGGGTAGTGGAGGACGTAGGCTCAGAGTTGAGCTGAACCTCGTTAAATCTTTGTGTTGATTATTTATTGAATTTTCTGTTTCCGCTGCAGGACCAGTTCATCACCTGGTCCTCCTACATAAATAGAGAAGAAAATCCAATAATTCTTAACACTGCCCTGTACTCAATTCAACCCCCCCCCCCCTTCTTGAGTACCAGCTGCACTTTCAATCACCCTGTCACCTAGACGACTCTTCACATCAGTTTTACCCTGATCTTTCTTTGAATCCTTCGAAGGCTTCTTCAGCAACCACTTCTTCACATCATTGGGCAAAGAAAGAGGAACCTTTTAGGTAACCACTTCCCATAAAGGTCTATCACTCCAGTAAGCATCAAATTTGTCCACTTCTTGAGAAACAGGGTATTCATAGGGAGGACGAAGATCCCCGGAAGGAATATTCTGAAGCAAGCCGTATTGTCTTTTTACCCTACAGGGGTAATAATAAGCCACACGAGACAAGCTTGGAAGCCAGCAGAAAGGTTGCTTGTTGACACCAACCATCCTTTCTATTTTCCACCATGGGACGACCCACTTGATAGCAAAATTGCGAGATTCGAAGACCTTTCTCCACCCATGGCGTCCAATCTTAGGGAAGCGTTTCTTCCTCCTCACGAAGCAATTGGGAGTATACTTCTCAATATCGTCCGGGGGGCTAATTAATCCTAGCCTTTCCATTAGCCACATCTGTAAAAAATTGCGATGCAAATAAATTATTATTACAATACAAAAATATATTTTTTGATTTCTGTAATTAAAAATATTATTTTTCTACCTGTAATAAAATTGGAGAACCGCGAAAAGGTGCTTTTGGGTCCCTTTTCAATTCATCAAGACTAATCATAGTCTCTCCAACTATCAATGGCATTGGATTCTCCCTGATTCAATTTGTTCTAAAACAGTGGTTATAATTGATTGGCCTTCATTATTTTTACCACTACTAAGAAAAAATTGATTAAGCATGCAAAATAAGAACGCCCTTCTTCTATATATATGAAATGATTCAGAAAGAGGTTTATCAAAATAATGGCGTGCAAATTCTTTCAAATTCACTATGTTGCCATCTACGATTTTTGATAAATCCCTTTCTTTTAAATTAAAGAAGCGCTCAAAATCCTTATAATAATACGCATCTACTCTAGGGATTACTATAAGGTCTATTGCAGGGAAGCCTAAAATAGCACCAAATTCCTCTGGCAAAGGGCTAATCTCATCATACCCTATTCTAAAGCAATAAGTATCAACATTCCAAAATTCTAGAGCGGTATGTATGAAATCTAAGTCAAGATCTACCCCTTTGATGCCATAAATTCCCCCCAAGTGGAACAAATCTAATTCTTTTCTTTCTCTAGTATTAAGAGATCGACACCATTGATGAGTGTCATTTATGGCACTCATAGGGTAGTCTTTTAAGGTTATTTCTTTCCCTTTTTCATGCTTTCTTCTCTTATTTTTGGTCCTTTTTCCTTAGGTTTCTCTTTCTCCTCTTTTCTTTATGGTTCTCGTGTTTTCCTCGTGTTTTCCTTTTATTTGGCTCTTTTTCCTTTTATTTCCTTTCTTTGTTTGCTTGTGTAGGTATTTGGAGAATCACCTTTGCAAAGGAATCAAGTTAGGGCCTTAATGATCAAGTAAGGAAGAAGAATTTGGCTTAGAGAGGCCTTGGAGAGGCCTTGGAGAGGCCTCGGAGAGGTCTCCAAGGTATTTCCAGCAGGCCGCGGGCGCGGGCTCAAGAAGAGAAAATTGCAAGATTTTGGCAGGAGCTTCCCGCGGTTGCCCCGCAGGCTCTCCGCGGGCGCGGGAAACATGGAGAGGGCGCTCCATCTCAGAGAGAACGCGGCCCCCTGATTGAGTTTTGGGAGCAGGGGATTAGCCGCAGGCGCGGCATCTTTGGCCGCGGGCGCGGGTTTATCTTGCCGCGGGCGCGGGTGCTGCCCAGAAAGCCCGCGGAGGTTTCCGTACCCATTTCTCCGCGGCCGCGGATTCATCAAGAGAGACCGCGGGATTTGCCGGTTTCTTCTTTACCTATAAATAGAATTGTAATTCCTTTTTGAAACCAACTTTTTGATAATATTTCATTAGCTTAGTTTTAGAGAGAGAATTTAGAGAGAAGTTAGAGAGAAGTTCTTGGTTTTGGATTTGTAACTCAACATTTGATCAATCAAGTTTGGATTTCTTCATTTTCAATCATCAATATTAGTGAGAATCTCTTCCTTCTTTCATCTTTTACTTACTTGCTATTTGATTTTTGCTTGTTGCTTGTTTTTCTTTGGATTTGAATTTGATATTGTTCAATATTTTGATTTCTCTTAGATTTTGATATAGAATGAAGATTAATGCAATTTCTAGTTATTTGTTCTTAAATTTCACCATGATTAGTGAGTAGATTAGTTGCTAAGGAAAGGGGGAAGCATGTTTGATTAATGAAATTGCTAGTTGATGCTCTTTGATTGATTGATTTGTTGCAATTAAATTGGTTGACATAGTTTTGCATGTGATTGATTAGACTAGGAGTGATCAACCTATAAGATTAATCTAGATTGCATTGCAACTCTTAATGACATGAACAATTGAATTGAAAGTTGCTCTAATTGATTGGGTTTGCTTGTGATTCTTCTTGATTTGCCTTTCATAGTGACACCTAGATTGGCCTATAGGAGATAGCATTTGAACTCTCTTGATTGCTACTATTGTTTGTCCATTGCAATACTTGAATTAATTGATTGAGCTCTAAACTAGCATTATCATTGAACTTGCATGTGGAACCCATATCCCTAGTGTTTAGACCTTTGTTTTACTTGATTAGACTTGTTTTAGTTTACCATAGTGCCAACCATAATCTCAACTCCATCTTCGAGGTAGCTTGACTTAGACTCTAGTTTTCACCATTGCATTCCCTAGGGATCGACCCTTAACTTGCCCTATATTCATATAAGGTTGGTTAGGTGTTTACAAGTTTAGTTTGACTTGGGGGAAGGGTAGATAACGACATACATTTTCCTCTTGCTAAAATGGCGTCGTTGCCGGGGAGTGCTATTGGTGCTTAGCTTTTGTTGTTGAGTCTACTTCATTTTAATTGAAAAAAAAATACAAAAAGATTTTGTTTCTTTAGGCTACACTTGTAGCCGTGCTACCAATATTTTCTTTGAAGTTTTGCATGCATAGAGCTCGTGATCGATCCATTGTGCCTTTTGACCCGGAAATCGAAAGGACTCTCTCAAGGAGAAGAATAGCTAATCGATCCTTGGGGTATAGTTCTTCAAGTGAAGAAGAGATTTAAGAAGAGCAAGGCATGGGAGAAAATCCGAGAGTGGCCTTGAAGGAGCTAGGAATACCCGGTGCTTATAGGTTTGAGAGCGGCATAGCTCCGCCTACAACACCGGCAAATGATTTCGAGATTCGGCCGGCCATGATCACCTTAATTGAGAGGAGGCAATATAGTGGGGCTAAGAATGAGAGCCTGTAGAACCATCTTAAAGAATTTGAAAAATATTGCAACACCATCAAAGTCAACGGAGTTTCTCAAGAGTTCATACGCCTCAAATTGTTCCCCTTCTCTCTCATAGGAAGATCCTTAGAGTGGCTAGATAAAGAAGTGAAGCCCAACTCCTTGAGAACATGGGATGATGTTACAAAGGCCTTCTTGTCCCGCTTCTACCCTCAAAAGAAGACGGCGGAGGCAAGATCCTTGATTCAAGGGTTCAATCAAAGGCCAAATGAAAGCCTTTACGAAGCATGGGAGAGATACAAAGAGTATCAAAGGGAGTGCCCTCACCACGGAATCCCAACATACCAAGTGGTCCAAATCTTCTATGGCGGTTTAAGTCCCCAAGGCAAGTCATGCCTTGATGGGGGGGGCCGGGGGTCCTATCATGAACAAGACCAAAGAAGAAGTGGTGGACATTATTGAGGACGTGGTGACGTACTATAGAGATTGTCAAGATGGGGAGAGAGACTCTTCAATCAAGCAATATTCATTGTACTCGGTGGACCATCTAAATGCGATCAACAACCTTTCCTCCCAAATGACAAACTTGGGAAAGGAGATGACCGCAATCAAAGCCAAGTTGGAGAGCACTTCTTCTTCTTCCCAAGCTTCGAATCTTCCCTTCCAATTTAACGGGAGAGGTACTCCTTCTAACTCTCAACCCCCTCCCTCTTCACATAATATGCCTATGGGTAGTTTGTTTTGTGATGCATGTGGATCGTATGATAATGACTCTAGTAATTGTCCTAATGAATGTGTTGATGAGTTTGATAACAATGAGAGTGAGCATGTGAATTATGTGTCAAATAATAATGCTCAAAGGTTTGATAATCAAAGAGGTCAATGGAATAGGAATTACCAAAACCAAGGCAATTTTGACAACTATAATCAAGGTGGTGGTTATAGAATCCAAGGGAACCAAGGTTCTCGTGGTAGCTATAATAACCAAGGTTATAGTGGCCAAAATCAAAGCCAAAATTATGGTAATCAAAACCAAGGTTATGGAAATCACAACCAAGGTAGTGGTAACCATAATCAAGGTGGTGGTAACCATAATCAAGGTTATGGTCAAAATCAAAATAGGGGTACTTGGAACAACCAAGGGAAGGACAATTTTCAAAATAATGCTCAAAGAGGTCCCCCACCCGGATTTGTTCCAAGGACTCAAGGAGAAAATTCCTATTCACAACCTTCTTCACCTAGGACCAATTTGGAATAAATAATTGAGAATCAAACCAAGTTGTTGAACACATACATGGCCGTTAGTGATAAGAAGTTCAATGAAATGATGACCCACAATAAAATGCTTGAAAACCAAATTTCTCAACTTGCTAATGCATTGAAAGATCATGCAAGCCCTTCTTCTTTACCTTCCCAATGTCTTGATCCCAAGAAACACGTGAACGCTATTGTTACAAGGAGTGGTAAGGTTCTTGAGGAGAGATTGCCTAGGAAGGGTGAGGATAAGGAGATTCTTAAGAAAGCCTTGGTTGAGAATGAGGGGGATAGGGCATCATTGGATGAGGTTGTGGTTGAGACACCTAGAGAGGTGAGAGTAGAGAAAGAAATTGTGAAACCCAAGCTCCCTTACCCACAAAAATTCATGAGACACAAATTGGATGAACAATTTGGGAGATTCATTGATATGCTAAAACAACTTCATCTTTCTCTACCTTTTACCGATGTGATCAACCAAATGCCAAATTATGCCAAATTCCTCAAGGAAATTTTGAGCGGGAAAAGGACTTGTGAGGTTGTGGAGACTATCAACTTGACCGAAAATTGTAGTGCTATCATCATGAATAAAATGCCACCCAAATTGAAAGACCCCGGAAACTTCTCCATTCCTTGTGCCATTAACAAGATGCAAATTGATAATGCCTTATGTGACTTGGGAGCTAGTGTGAGAATAATACCATATTCAGTTTATCAAAGGCTTGAACTAGGGGAACTCTTACCTTCTAACATTACCTTGCAATTAGCCGATAGGTCAATCAAGTTCCCAAAAGGTAAGGTATAAGATGTTCCATTGAGGGTTGGGAAGTTTGTGTTCCCGGTGGATTTTATTGTGCTTGAAATGGATGAAGATGCTACCATTCCAATAATTTTAGGTAGACCCTTTCTTGCTACCTCGGGTGCTATGATTGATGTGAGGAGTGCAAAGATTTCCCTTAAGGTAGGAGATGAGGTCATTGAATTTGATTTGAATGAAAGCATGAAGTATCCATCTTCTTCTCTAGAAAATTTCATGATGATTGATTCACTTGATCATGTTGTGTCTTCCATGCATGAGAACTTGTTCACCTCTAACGATGCTCTTGAGAATGTTTTGTTGAACAAGGACAAAGTAGGTACACCATGCAAGGAAGTGGCATTCTATGAAGAATTGCTTAATGGAATCATGGAGGAAGTGGATGAGCAAATGTGCTTGAAAATCTCAAGCCAAGAAGCTTTGCAAGCGGCCACATCAAAGGAAGGTAATGGTGTTCCTATGGTAGAGCTCAAACCTCTACCATCACACCTTAGGTATGAGTTCTTGGGCCCTCATTCCACTTACCCCGTGATAGTTAGTGCATCCTTGAGCGTGAGCCAAGCTCAAGCGTTATGTGGTGTTTTGAGAAAGCACCAAGGTGCTTTGGGATACACAATTGATGATCTTAAAGGTATAAGCCCCGCCTTGTGCCAACACCACATAACACTTGAGGAAGGCACTCTTCCTTCTATCGAACGACAAAGAAAACTACATCCCCAAATGGGAGAGGTAGTTAAGAAGGAGATCACCAAGCTATTAGATGCAGGAATCATATTCCCCATCTCTAGCTCAAGGTGGGTCTCCCCCGTGCATGTTGTTCCAAAGAAGGGGGGCATGACCGTGGTTGAGAATGAGAAGGGTGAGCTCATTCCAACTAGTACGGTCATGGGTTGGCGGATGTGTATAGACTATAGACGTCTAAACACATCCACCAAGAAGGATCACTTCCCTCTTCCATTTATTGATCAAATGCTTGAAAGACTAACAAGGCACAAGTTTTATTGTTTCCTCGATGGATATTCGGGATTCTTCCAAATCCCCATCCACCCCGATGATCAAGAGAAAACTACCTTCACATGTCCTTATGGGACCTTTGCCTATCGAAGAATGCCCTTTGGGTTATGCAATGCACCCGCTACATTCCAAAGGTGCATGATGAGTATTTTCGGGGATATGTTGGAGGAGGAAATGGAGGTCTTCATGGATGAATTTTCGGTTGGGGGTGTCTCATTTGAGGAGTGCCTTGTGAACCTTGAGAAGTGTTTGGAAAGATGTGTTAAGGTCAATCTTGTTTTGAATTGGGAGAAATGCCACTTCATGGTGGAGGAAGGTATAGTGCTTGGGCATAAGATTTCAAATAGAGGCATTGAGGTGGATAAGGCAAAAATAGAAGTGATTGAGAAACTTCCACCTCCGGTGAATGTCAAGGGTGTGAGATCGTTCCTTGGTCATGCGGGTTTCTATAGAAGATTCATCAAGGATTTTTCACTTATTGCTAAGCCCCTAAATGACCTTCTTCAAAAGGATGTTGAGTTCATTTTTTATGACAAATGCTTGAAGGCATTTGATAGATTGAAGAAGGCCCTAATCTCCACTCCTATTGTTCAAGCCCCAAGGTGGGATCTTCCTTTTGAATTGATGTGTGATGCAAGTGATTGGGCTATTGGAGGTGTTTTGGGACAACGTGTAGACAAGAAGCTTCATGTGATTTACTATATGTCCAAGACACTCAATGGGGCTCAAAAGAACTACACAACAACGGAAAAGGAATTTTTAGCAATTGCGCACTCTTTTGAGAAATTCCGTTGTTACTTGTTGGGGTCCAAGACCATAGTCTTCACGGATCACGCGGCCCTCAAGTATCTATTTGCCAAGAAAGAGTCCAAGCCTAGGTTGATTCGATGGGTGCTTGAATTACAAACTTTTGAGATTGAGATTAGGGACGAGAAGGGTGCGGAGAATGTTGTGGCGGACCATCTTTCTCGCCTTGAGGGTGATCACATTCATGATGATGGTTCACCAATTGAGGATAGAATGCTTGATGACTTCTTATATGCCATAGAGGTGAAGGAACTCCCATGGTATGTCGACTTGGTGAATTTTCTAGCATGTGGGGAGTTTCCACCCTCTTTCTCAAAGAACCAAAGGAAGAAAATCAAAAGGGAGGCAAGACATTACTTGTGGGATGATCCCATCCTATACAAACGAGGGGTTGATGGCTTACTTAGGCGTTGTGTTCCAAATGAAGAGGTGCCTAGTGTTTTAAGGATGTGCCACTCGGACCCTAGTGGTGGGCATATGGGTGTTTCCAAGACCGCTACCAAGGTTCTTCAATGTGTTTTGTGGTGGCCGCATCTCTTCAAGGACTCATGGGGCTTTGTGAAGTCATGTGACCGATGTCAAAGGGTTGGGAATATCTCCAAGAGGAATGAGATGCCTCAACAGCCCATTCTTGAGTTAGAGGTGTTCGATGTTTGGGGGATTGACTTCATGGGACCATTCCCATCTTCATATGGTAATTAATTCATACTTGTGGTTGTGGACTATGTTTCTAAATGGGTTGAGGCCATTGCCTTCCCTACTAATGACCACAAAGTAGTGTTGAAGTTGTTCAACAAAATCATCTTCCCAAGGTTTGGCGTGCCTAAGGCTGTGATAAGCGATAACGGATCTCATTTTGTTCACAACGCCTTCCAAAAGATGTTGAGGAAACATGGAGTGCATCAACGGTTCAGCCTTCCATATCATCCTCAATCGAGTGGCCAAGTCGAGGTCTCCAACCGTCAAATAAAGCTCATTCTTGAGAAGACGGTTGCAAGGAATAGAAAGGATTAGTCGGAAAAGTTAGATGATGCTCTTTGGGCTTATAGGACGGCTTTCAAGACGCCTATTGGTACCACTCCATATCGCCTTGTCTATGGCAAATCGTGCCATCTCCCGGTAGAGCTTGAACATCGTGCCTTGTGGGCCATCAAGAAGATAAATTTTGACTTAGCTAGTGCGGGGGAGAAGAGGTGGTTGGATCTTCATGAGTTAGAGGAACTTCGACTTGATGCTTACGATTGTGCTAGCACCTACAAAGCTCGCTCCAAGGAGGTTCATGACAAGTTGATCGAGAAAAAGGAGTTTTGTGTAGGTGACAAAGTCCTCCTCTATAATTCAAGGATGAAGTTGTTCCCCGGAAAGCTCATGTCAAGATGGAGTGGACCATTCTTGGTGAAGGATGTTTTTTATAATGGTGCCGTGGAGATTTCTCCTTTGAACTCCTCATCTTCATTCAAAGTTAATGGTCATCGGCTCAAGAAGTACTATGATGGAGTGTTTATTGGACTTGTTCACAAAATGATTCTTTTTAAGCCACCTTGAGATGGTGGTGCACGTTGAGCTAACGACGTTAACCAAAAGCGCTTACGGGAGGCAACCCGGATTCTCATCTAATTTCTCTTTCCTTTCTTTTCTTTTATTTTTCCTTGATTGGTTTTTTATTTTATTTTGAGTTGGTTTTGTGTTTGTTTTGTGGGTCGCCTATTATCATCACTAGTTGGAAAGAAGGGGTTTGAAGAAGAGTTTAGAGTGCAGGGGAGAGGGCTCCCCGAGGGCTTGGAGAGACCTCGGGGGCCTCCTCACCTCTTTGAAGCAAAATTGAAATATCATTCCAGGGACTTCCCGCGGTTGCCCCTGTTGTGGTTTGGTGAGTCCGACTCACCGCGGAAACAAACCCAAAAACAAGACCGCACTCGCAATAAATAAAACCATAAACATAATTAAATTAATCACAAGATTAAGATAAGCTAATTACCTTTGACGCGTGCTTCGCTCCAAAATGAGCTCTTACTTGAAAGCTTCAAGTCCCGCTCACACGGAGACCTCCAACGAAGTCCACCCACACCAACAGAACCGACTAGGTCCAATGTCTTGGGGTTAGCAAGACCCGACCAATAAAACCCGAGTAATTATATTGAGTTCAAAGGTTTTCACTAATTGTGATGCCTTTTCCAACTCTTACTCAAGTATCATTCCCAATGCCCATACTTGGGTATTTATAGGAAATGATGGGAGTATCATTTACTCTCCCATCAATGTGGGATAGTATGATTTTTCCATTTTATTTTAAAGCTAAAATAAAATTAATAATCAAGCTAGTAATAAATCAACAAGTGGCAAGCTCATGTGAGTGGTTAGGTGAGGACCACTTGGAGAAGGGGGGGACCAAACTTGCTCCCCACTCCCTCTCCCATAACCGGCCACCTCACTCGACACACACTCAAGGACCACAAGCCACATGGCACCCACCCTTGGGCACCAAGGCAGCCAAGGTGGGATGCCATGTGCTGCTGTCCGTGGCAGCCACGCCCAGCAAGCCCAGCAGGCCCAGCACTCGCATGCGGGCTGCCAGGCGCTGTTGGCCAGCAAGCCCAGCATGCTTGTGCGGGCTGCTGCTGGCCTTGTGCCTTGGCCAGTGCTGCTAGGCAGCAAGCAATGGCCTAGCCATGTCGCTGCTAGCTGTGGCGAGCTGGCGCGCCTAGCGTGCTAGCTGCTGCAGCTTGTTGCGGCATGGCTTGCTAGCCATTGTGCGCACAAGGCTGCGCCTAGCATCCTAGCACGCACTAGGCAGCGCCTAGCCTTGCGATGCTAGCATGGGTGCGCTAGCACGCACCAGCCAGCCTAGGCTCGGCTTGGTGCGCATGCTAGCCACCATGCTAGGCCATACGTCCTTAGCAGTCGGTTTGCTTGGGCATTCCGATGCTAGGGGTATTTTGGTCTTTTGTTGATTTATTACTATTTCTCGTCTCGTCTTTCACTATTTTTCGACTCGAATTCCGACACTCGGTTTCGACGCTCTAAGCTCGAATTTCCGACGTCTAAATAAATATTACTCGGTCGACTCATTAATTCCTTCCGAATTAATTCGTCGGTTTGGTTTGTTGAATGCTTGGGTGTGACCCGAAGGGTTCAGTCAAGATTAAGCTGTAATATTAATTATTCATTAATATTACTGATCGGAAGCGGCCTCCACCCAGGCATTCCGATCACTTGACCTCACTAAATATATTAGCTTTCTAATAATTCTGAACCCACTAACGGAATAGTACACTTGTTCGAAGGACACCATTCCTTTCAATCTCCCACTTGTCCTTCCGAACAAGTGCGCATTTTATGTACAGCCTTATTCCTATGTCGCTTAATGTCTCTTCATGAACTATAAGGTAAGATTTATTTTGTCATCCTTATTACGTCCAGAAGTGTTTCCCGATCCCGAGTCCGACTGTCAATAAACAGATGATTTCCAAAATCCATCCGAGCACGGCCATGCATTTTACAGTCTCGCTCTACGAGAGGCCTTGTATACAACAAAGACATCTTCCCTATTTTAGTAGGGGGACATTCCCAGTCTTGTAATGTAGCTCCTCTTACTGAGAGGACCTAGTCGCCCGAGTGTTGCCGTTATAATCCCCTATTACGGCAGACGTTTGACAACATCAAAGCGAACTAGTACTCAAACAAGAGAATTCACAATAGTCATAGTCGAGAAAATACGTTCCGATAGCCATAATGAGAAGTATACTTATGACAAATTTTTTTAATTTCTTAAAGTATTCTCATAGGTCGATCCAGTATGGTTCTAAACCAATACCTGTGCAAATGATTTATGACAATCATGTCCTTGTAGCACATGAAACGGTGTTATAAATCAAACTACACACTAATCTCAATCGGTCATTAATCGTCCATCGTTTAAATGACCTTGATTAGGGATAATTTTCGATTATAATATTCAATGTTCACTTAATAGGTGTTTCCTTACCAAGACTGGTCTTGATACCCTATTTTGAATATTCTCATAATCGAATGGACTCATTATTTAATCCTAAACCATAATTAAATAGCATAACGAAGTAATAAAATATTGCATGAAATTTTATATTACTCCAAAACTTGAATGGTTTTCCTTAGCGTCTTACATTAATTTTTCTCAAAATTAACTAAAACACTAAACAAGGAAATCAAAGCCAGTCTCCTACATGCTTGATTCCCATTGCCTCAACGTGCTTGTTGTGCTTCACTTGAGGCAAAGGTTTAGTAAGTGGATCGGCTACATTGTCATCCGTTCCAACTTTGCAAATTCTGATTTCACCCTCTGATTTCCATTCTCGAATCATGTGAAATCGCCGCTTGACATGTTTGACCTTCTGATGTTCCCTAGGCTCTCTGGCCTGAGCAATAGCTCCATTATTGTCACAATAGAGGGCTATTGGACCCTTTATAGAGGGTACAACATCAAGTTCACCAACGAAATTACGAATCCAAACAGCCTCCTTAGCTGCTTCAGCAGCTGCTAAGTATTCGGCTTCAGTTGTAGAATCTGCAGTTGTACTCTTCTTTGCGCTCTTCCAACTAAACGCCCCTCCATTTAGACAGAACACATATCCAGATCGCGATTTGAAATCGTCTCTGTCTGTCTGGAAGCTTGCGTCGGTATAACCTTCCACAACTAAATCCTCTGCACCACCATACACTAGGAATTTATCCTTGTTCCTTTTCAGGTACTTTAGGATATTTTTGGCCGCAGTCCAATGCGCCTCTCCTGGGTCTGATTGGTAACGGCTCGTAGCACTCAAGGCATACGATACATCTGGCCTAGTACATATCATGGCATACATGATCGATCCAATAAGCGAAGCATATGGAATCTGATTCATTCTTACCCGCTCATCAAGTGTCTGTGGACACTGCTTCTTGCTTAGGGTTATGCCATGTGACATTGGCAGGTGACCTCTCTTGGCCTCCTCCATGCCAAATCGAGCAAGTACCTTATCAATATAAGTACTCTGACTCAATCCAATCATCCTTTTTGATCTATCCCTATAGATCTTGATTCCTAGTATGTACTGAGCCTCTCCCAAGTCTTTCATTGAGAAGCACTTTCCAAGCCAGTCCTTTACAGACTCTAACAACGGAATGTTGTTTCCAATGAGCAATATGTCATCGACATATAAGACTAGGAAGGCGATGTCACTCCCACTAACCTTCTTGTAAACACAAGATTCATCTAGATTCTTGATAAAACCAAACTTACTGATGGCTTCATCGAATCGCAGATTCCAACTTCTGCTTGCTTGCTTTAATCTATAAATGGACTTCTTAAGCTTACAAACTTTCCTAGCATTGTTTTGGTCGACAAAACCTTCAGGTTGTGTCATATACACAGTTTCTTCCAAATAACCATTAAGGAAGGCGGTTTTGACGTCCATCTGCCATATTTCATAATTATAATATGCAGCAATCGCTAGGAGGATCCGAACGGATTTAAGCATTGCGACTGGTGAAAAGGTTTCATCGTAATCAATACCATGAAATTGTCTGTAACCTTTTGCCACCAATCTAGCTTTGTAAATGAATACATTTCCATCTTTGTCAGTTTTCAACTTGAAAATCCACTTACATCCGATAGGTGTATAACCTTCAGGTAAGTTAACCAAGTCCCAGACTTGATTTTCAAACATGGAATCCATTTCAGATCTCATGGCCTCTTGCCATTTAGCAGAGTCGGTGCTTGCCATCGCTTGCTTATAGGTTGCCGGTTCATCTCCATCCATAATCAGGATGTCCTGATTCTCGGTTAATACTAAACCAAGATATCTATCAGGTTGAGATCTCGGCCTCTAAGACCTACGTAGGGTAATGGATTGAGCATTTGCATTGTCGGTTCGACTTTGCACATTTTGATCATTTTGACTTGCGTCAACAGATGCTGTTTGAGCACTTTGACTGTCATTATGATTTTGTTGCTCATCCTCACGAACTTCGTCGAGTTCGATTTTCCTCCCACTTGTCATTTTGGAAAGGTGCTCCTTCTCCAAAAAGACACCATCGCGAGCAACAAACACTTTGTTCTCCGATTTGTTGTAGAAGTAATACCCTTTGGTTTCTTTTGGGTAGCCCACAAAGTAAACCTTGTCAGATTTGGGATGAAGTTTGTCAGAAATCAATTTCTTGACATATGCTTCGCATCCCCATATCTTTAGAAAAGATAACCTGGGAGGTTTCTTCGTCCATAATTCATATGGAGTCTTTTCTACAGCTTTTGATGGAGCACGGTTCAGTGTTAGTGCCACAGTTAGAAGTGCGTGTCCCCAGAAAGAGATAGGAAGATCACTAAGACCCATTGTTGATCGTACCATGTCTAACAAGGTCCGATTTCTCCTTTCGGATACTCCGTTCCATTGAGGAGTTCTTGGAGGTGTCAATTCTGAAAGTATACCCTTTTCTTTCATATGGTCATCGAATTCTTGGCTCAAGTATTCACCACCTCGATCTGATCGAAGGGCTTTGATTTTCTTGCCAAGCTGATTTTCAACTTCACTCTGAAATTCTTTGAACTTTTCAAATGATTCAGATTTATGCGACATGAGGTAGACATAGCCATATCTACTATAGTCGTCTGTGAAGGTGATGAAATATCGATGTCCATTTCTTGTGGTTGAGCTCATTGGTCCACATACATCGGTATGTATAAGACCCAATAAGTCACTTGCCCTTTCTCCCAACTTGGAGAATGGCTGTTTAATCATCTTGCCTAATAGACATCCCTCGCAATTCTCAAACGATTCTAAATCGAAAGAGTCAAGAACACCTTCTTGTAGAAGTTTCTTGATGCGTTTGATGTTAATGTAGCCAAGACGACAATGCCACAAGTAAGTCTGATTTGACTCTATGGTCTTAGCTCTTTTGGTATCATTATTCACATTATAAACTTGTTTGTCTAAAGAAAGCACATAAAGGCCATTTTCAGAATGTGCAATACCATATAAAACATTATCGAGATAAAACGAACATTCTTTGTCCTTTACTCGAAATTCAAAACCTTTGGCGTCCAACGCCGAAATTGAAATAATGTTTTTGGTAATGTTAGGAACATAATAAACATTACCGAGTTCCAAAACTAGCCCGGTGGGCAAAGACAAACTGAGAGTTCCTACGGATACGGCACCAATTCTGGCTCCATTGCCGACCCGGAGTTCAATCTCTCCCTTCTCTAGCCTTCTAGCGTTCCTTAGTTCCTGAGAATTGGAACAAAGGTGTGAGCCACATCCGGTATCTAATACCCATGATGTTAAGCTAGTGAAGTTAAAGTCAATAACGAATATACCTGATTCAGAAGCAACGGTTCCGTTCTTCTTATCTTCCTTGAACTTGAGGCAATCTCTCTTCCAATGTCCCTTCTTATTACAGTAGAAACATTCGGAATCAGATTTAGAAGACGCTACCTTCTTATCCTTGGTAGCTTTAGACTTAGGCGGAAAAGTTTTCTTCTTAACTTTCCCCTTAAAGCCTTTCTTCTTCTTACCCGAAAATTTGAACGGCTTGCCCTTTTTAATCATGAGCATATCATGCTTCCCCTCATCCTTGAGCGTTTTCTCAGCTTGCTTCAACATACCATGAAGCTCAGTGAGTGTTTTATCCATGTTGTGCATATTATAGTTCATCTTGAACTGATCATAGCCTTTGTGCAGCGAGTGGAGAATGATGTCAATTGCCATCTCGGTTGAATACCTCGCATCAAGCCTTCCCATGTTTTCAAACAATCTAATCATTTTGAGTACATGTGGGCTGACTGGCTCTCCTTTCTTGAGCTTGCTCTCAAGGATCTGCCTGTGGGTTTCAAACCTTTCAGTTCGGGCCTGCTCTTGGAACATATTCTACAATTCAGAAATGATCTCAAAAGCCGTCTCTTTTTCAAAGAAAGTCTTTTGAAGCTCAGGAGACATTGTGGCCAACATGATGCATTTGACATCTCGATTGGCACTTTGCCATCGATTTAGGGCAGCTTGAGTCACCTCCTCATTGGGAGCTTCGGGAATTTCCTCATCAAGGACATATTCCTTTTGCTCTTGCATGAGAACAATTCGCAAGTTCCTTTGCCAATCAAAAAAATTTGGCCCACTCAGCTTCTCCTTGTCGAGAATTGAGCGTAACGAGAATTGGTTGTTTGAGTTATTTGAAGACATGATTCTACAATTGAAAGAATTTGAAATGAAAAACCATTCATTATACTTAAATAAGATTGAATTCATGCATTTTAATCAAACTTATTTAAAATGTCTTATTCACACATTAAAGATTGTCCCCATTTTAGGTGAGAATAAGTCGATTCCAAGATCCAAAGAAACAAAGAGTGGTTAAGCATGCTTTGGCTTGTCTTAACACTCAATCTCCTAAGGTAAGCAACGCTTTGCTAATGGCTCCAAGCCACTCTTGGTTGAATAAATCGTCGCATCCAATGCTCTCTAAACAATTTATTCACTTTGCCACGACATGTTAGGACTCCATCACTCATATCGTTGAGTATAACCAAAACCACCTTGCATACCCGGTATGCCTTACGTTCCTTGGAGAAGTAATGATGCCTCGCTTTGGCGTAGCCCACCACTACCCTCGTTCGGTTGGTAAGTGTGTTTTGGAATGGCAAGTTTTACTCAATATTTTAGGGACCTAGGGTTTCTATGTTGGTTGATTTAAGTGAACTTAATTAATCATCTCAACATTCGAAATCCTAAACATGCATCTAACATATAATTCATATATATATAAACATAAATATATATCGAAAACATAAATAGAGATGCATTTGGCAACTAGCATGACCCCTTGAGATCTTCAAGTCTTCAAAAGGTCTTCATTTGCAACTTCATGGCTTTGTCTTCTAAGAACCCCGTCTTCAAGACTTGACCAAAATATTACAATTGCTAGTATCTACGATTAGGACTAATCTAAATATTAAGGTACAAAAATACTCAACGGTTCGCATACCGTATTTAGATTTACAAAAATACATCACGGATCACAGTCCGTATTTTCTATCCTAATCGGGCCCCACTAGCTTCCATTTCATAAAACCTGTGAGAGAATTTACATCCCATTCATCCATTCACTATATGTGAATGGCCCATGCATCTTACAACGATAAACAAGTAACAATGCATAAAACGCGCGAGAACTAGTAACTAATCTAGGTGGTTAATCCAATTAACACGCCTAATTAAACTAGTCAAAGTTGTTTTAACCGGTTATGGTAATAACTTAGAGACGCTCCCACTAAATTCCGCATCCAACTTAACTAATCCAATTAATTAAGTCGGTGAACCCAAATATTTGCCAAAATTAATTTTGCAAATGTCGCTCAAAACCCGAGGCCTAGCCTCCAAAAATTTTAATTAAATAAACAAAATAATTAAATTAATTAAAACGACAATTTAAGCAAAATACGTATTCCAAAATGTCTAAGTGCCTAGCACTAAGACTTGGAGTCCAAAAATTATCTTTACTTACATATTAAGCAACGCTAAAATTAACTTTAAAATAGCATCGCCTTAATAACCCGGGGTTATTGTGCCAATTATGGGATTGTACGTACCGTACAACAAGCACGTAGTATGCCCATGCGCACCCCCGCAACACCAAGCATGCATGTGGACTGCTTGTGCTCGCATGCGCTACGCCCAGCCCAGCCAAGCGTAGCAGCACGCACAGCGCGCACAACATTATGCTGCTACTGCGCCATGCTGCTGCTTGCTGCTGGCTGGCGCGCTATGCTGCTGGCAGCGAGCAGCAGCCCACGCTCTTCCTCGCACACACAGACGCACAGCACCACGCACCTAAGAACGAAGCGCCCAGCAGCCTCGGCAGCCACATATGGGTTGCGTGAGCAGCCCAGCTGGCCGAGAGCTAGCTCGGGGCTCTTAGGCCTCGTGTTGCGTGCTAATGTTTTGAAAATTATCGATTTTGTGTGTGACATTATAAATCAATTCTAAATTAATTTTAGAATCAATTTTGAGGAAAAATGAAAAATTACAAGTCCAACTTAAATAATTCATCCAAAAGCAATTAACCAAATTTATTTCCAAGAACCATTCTTTAATAAAATTGGTTTAACTTGGTGTAATAAAATGAATTAGGGCAATTCTCACTATTAATTTAATCAATTTAAATTAATCTTGAGATTTTGACAAAATAAAAGGGAGTTGGAAAAATGAACATAAGTTCAATAAAGACTCCAACTTTAATACTTGTGACTTCATGAAAAATTATATCTTCCAATATGAAGATAAACCAATTTCAATCACAAGTTTTAAACTTTATGATTCCAATCAACTAAAAAATGATTAAATCAACAAAGTTTAACCAAAATTCATGGAATTTAGTAACTCAAAGTTTCAATCACTTATCATAAAAAAAGATTGAATCTTTAGTACTTGGAAGCAACAAAGAATAACAATTTCACACTTAATGCAATCAATTTGCAATTATGTGAAAAATAAAACCAAACTTTCAAGCACCAATTACTACCAAGTAATCATGCTTAAAGTGGTCTAAAATTGCATATAAATAAAGGAAAGAACCAAATACATAACCACCATAAATATGCAATCAATTTTCAAGGTTAGAAAGACTTAAAATTTTTCGTCAAAATGAAAAATCCCTCGAAAAATGCATTTCTGGTCGTTTTTTGGCTAAAAACCGAGTCCTAAAAGGGTAAAACCATTTCCAAAACGCCTTTTCCACCCAAAATTCACTATTTTTGGGTCGATATCTGGGTTCAGGAGCTGAAGACAGCTCTAATACGAGGTAAAAATTGGAAAAACGAGTTACTAATCTAATTAGCAACTTAAAACCAGAAAAATTAAGCCATAAAAACACCTTGAAAATATTATGATTTTAAAAATAAACGAGCGAGGCTCTGATACCACTGTTGTGGTTTGGTGAGTCTGATTCACCGCGGAAACAAACCCAAAAACAAGACCGCACTCGCAATAAATAAAACCATAAACATAATTAAATTAATCACAAGATTAAGATAAGCTAATTACCTTTGACGCGTGCTTCGCTCCAAAATGAGCTCTTACTTGAAAGCTTCAAGTCCCGCTCACACGGAGACCTCCAACGAAGTCCACCCGCACCAACAAAACCGACTAGGTCCAATGTCTTGGGGTTAGCAAGACCCGACCAATAAAACCCGAGTAATTATATTGAGTTCAAAGGTTTTCACTAATTGTGATGCCTTTTCCAACTCTTACTCAAGCATCATTCCCAATGCCCATACTTGGGTATTTATAGGAAATGATGGGAGTATCATTTACTCTCCCATCAATGTGGGATAGTATGATTTTTCCATTTTATTTTAAAGCTAAAATAAAATTAATAAACAAGCTAGTAATAAATCAACAAGTGGCAAGCTCATGTGAGTGGTTAGGTGAGGACCACTTGGAGAAGGGGGGGACCAAACTTGCTCCCCACTCCCTCTCCCATAACCGGCCACCTCACTCCACACACACTCAAGGACCACAAGCCACACGGCACCCACCCTTGGGCACCAAGGCAGCCAAGGTGGGCTGCCATGTGCTGCTGTCCGTGGCAGCCACGCCCAGCAAGCCCAGCAGGCCCAGCACTCGCATGCGGGCTGCCAAGCGCTGCTGGCCAGCAAGCCCAGCATGCTTGTGCGGGCTGCTGCTGGCCTTGTGCCTTGGCCAGCGCTGCTAGGCAGCAAGCAATGGCCTAGCCATGCTGCTGCTAGCTGTGGCGAGCTGGCGCGCCTAGCGTGCTAGCTGCTGCAGCTTGTTGCGACATGGCTTGCTAGCCATTGCGCGCACAAGGCTGCGCCTAGCATGCTAGCACGCACTAGGCAGCGCCTAGCCTTGCGATGCTAGCATGGGTGCGCTAGCACGCACCAGCCAGCCTAGGCTCGGCTTGGTGCGCATGCTAGCCACCATGCTAGGCCATACGCCCTTAGCACTCGGTTTGCTTGGGCATTCCGATGCTAGGGGTATTTTGGTCTTTTGTTGATTTATTACTATTTCTCGTCTCGTCTTTCACTATTTTTCGACTCGACTTTCGACGCTCGGTTTCGACGCTCTAAGCTCGAATTTCCGACGTGTAAATAAATATTACTCGGTCGACTCATTAATTCCTTCCGAATTAATTCGTCGGTTCGGTTTGTTGAATGCTTGGGTGTGACCCGAAGGGTTCAGTCACGATTAAGCTGTAATATTAATTATTTATTAATATTACTGATCGGAAGCGGCCTCCACCCAGGCATTCCGATCACTTGACCTCACTGAATATATTAGCTTTCTAATAATTCTGAACCCACTAACAGAATAGTACACTTGTTCGAAGGACACCATTCCTTTCAGCCCCGCGGTCTCTCCGCGGGCGCGCGAAGTTTTGGAGAGACCTCGGAAGATTTGGAGAGGGCGCGGCCCTCATATCAAGCAAAATTGAATTCCATTCCAGGGACTTCCCGCGGTTGCCCCGCGGTCTCTCCGCGGGCGCGGGAGGTTTTGGAGAGGGCGCGTCATGTTTGGAGAGGGTGCGGCCTAAATTCAAGCAAATTTGGAACTCCATTCCAGGGACTTCCCGCGGTTCCCCCGCGGTCTCTCCGCGGGCGCGGGAGGTTTTGGAGATGGCGCGTCATGTTTGGAGAGGGCGCGGCCTAAATTCAAGCAAATTTGGAACTCCATTCCAGGGACTTCCCGCGGTTGCCCCGCGGTCTCTCCGCGGGCGCGGGAGGTTTTGGAGAGGGCGCGGCAAATCTGGAGAGGGCGCGGCCCCCGTCAGGTATAAAAATTCTAAAAATTCCAGGAGATCCCCGCGGTCTCTCCGCGAGCGCGGGAGATTTTCCGCGGGCGCGGCATATTCAGAAGAGGGCGCGGCGATCTGGGTTTATTACCCGGGCGCGCCCCTCTTCTCTCTCTCTCCTCTCTTATTTTCTCATTTTCTCCTTATTTTTCCCCTTTCTCTCTCTACCTCCTCTCAAACCCTAACCCCAAAACATCAATTTCTCACAAATTTCTTCAACTTTTGCCCAAATTTTTCACAAATTCTTCCATATTCCTCCATTTTCATCACTCCTACTCTTCTTTCTCGTGCTTTTTCGGGAAATTTTGGGTCTTTGAAGTGCTTTGAGTTTAATTTGAGTCTCCAATCTTGGTATACTTCTAACCTTTGTAATATTTTTGTCAATTTCAATTGATTTCTTTACATTGTTTGTTTACCTTGATTTTGAGCATGATTTTTGTGTTTTATGGTTGATTTATGGGAAATTTAGTATATTTGGGTGATTGTTACTTTTTCTTGTTGATTCATGATTATATTGATGAATGATTGTTGATATTGTTGTTTGTTGTTGGATTTTGGTTGTTGTGTTGATTGGAACAGGTACCTTGTAGTTTGTGGTGGTTTGGTTGGATTTGTAAGGAGGTTTGTGAGTAATTTTTTGTGGAAGTTGTTTTGTTTGAGGGAGTTTGTTGTGTTCTTGTGAATTGTGTGAATTTTGTTAAAATGGATTTGATAAGAAGAGTCAAAAGTAGCAAGAAGCGCTCAAACCAATCCCCCGGCCAATCTTCTCAAGGCCAATCCTCAAACCCTCAACCCCAACCGCATTCCACAACTCAAGATGATGCTCCTCCTCCTCCTCTACCCCCTCTCAAATTTTGGAACCGGTCTAAACAAACCCCCATCTATAACAAAATGAAAGACCGGAAGTTTAGACCCTCCCGCCATTACTTTCGTGAGGATATGGCCAAGCTAGGAATTGAAAATGACCTTGACATCCTTCTAGATAACCTAAGCTTGGGTGAGTTTCTAAAGTCGGCCCCTAGAACCTATTTGGAGCCTTCCATTGAGTTTTTCTCCACATTTGAGTTCAATAAGGTGGGGGAAACCGATTTTATTATTTCCTTCCAACTCTTCAATGTCAAACACACCATGAACCTAGCCGAGTTCAATGTAGCCCTTGGTTTCAACCCCAATGGTGATATCTTCGAGCCCCTTATCTCCCTAGTCCAAACTGAGTATAATAAGGTTTCTTGGTGGAAAAACATAGCCAAAAAGAGGGAGTTTGATTCGAAGAAGTCCCTTGCTAGTGAGATTATCCATCCGGCCCTTAGGATCCTTCATAGAATTCTTGGGTATTCGGTCTTTAATAAGAAAGATTTGGGGAAGTTATCTCGGGAGGAGATTATGGTGTTATGGATGGCTACCAAGCCGGAGTTAGGGTCAAGGATTAATTTTGGCTATATCTTCATGAATTGTTGTAAGGAGATAATGCATGGGGTCAAAACGGGGGAAATTCATTGTGGGGGCATGGTGACACGTCTTGTGTCGTATTTCAAGCAAGAGGGGTTCTTGAAGTCTTGCACTCCGGTTGGAAGGATTGAAGACGTGTGGATTAGTTTGAAGCAAGTTAACACTTTGCGTTTCATAACTAGCACTAGGAGAACTGGCGCTTACTCTTGGCTAGTGAGAAATACCCACCATTGCCTACTCCCTAACCCGGCCGCCACCTCCATCCTTTGTGAGGCTAGAAACATTTGGATGGTCCCTAGGGACAATGGGAGGATTGATGATGAGATGGAGGAGGATGATGAGATTGATGGGGGTGATGGGAATGATGAGGAAGAGGAGGAAGGAGGAGGATAAGGATATGATGAAGAGCAACAACAACCGCCACTACAACAACAACATGAGCATTTTCATGATGATGCTCAAAGAAGAAGAAGAGAAAGAAGACAACAACGACAACAACAACAACAAGGTTTCCAAGGAGATGCTTATCTCCGAGAGATGGAGGCCATGAGAGACAACATGGAGCGCATGCAATTGAGCATGCAAGGTATGTACTCGGACCACCAAACTTTGTCTTATCAAACTAGCGCCTTGTATGACGCTAGTGTGCGTAGGGGGGAGGTCACACCTCCGGTCAACTACCCTTATGTGCCGCCCTAACAAGGGCCAGTACCTTCATGGGGTGGTGACAACCTCCCTACGTACCCATATTGGCCCGGGGTTGAGGACCCCGATGTGCCAAGGCGTGACTTCCCACCTTATGATTATAGGGTCTCGGGGGGGAGTGATTATCGGGGTGATCTCGCACACTACTATGTTCACCTCCATCACCCCGAGCCCCTTGTTCAGCGTGAGCCCTATGACCAATTGACCCGATCCCAACTTAACCTATTCACGGGTCACTATGGATTTCCTCCCGGCTACACCGGAGGTTGGGATACGGGTGATGACGGTGCCGGCCCTTGTGGCCAATAGTCCCCTTATGCATGTTTGTTTCCCTTTTTGTTCTCCCCCTTCCCTATTTTGCATGTTTGTAGGCATCGCAGTCGATGCCTTCATTTTGTGAGGGGGGAGGGTCAAAAAGGATGTTTTATGTTGGTTTGGGGAGGCACCTGGGGCTCGGTGGGAAGTCTTTGATAAGGGTTTTGGTGGATTTTTGCTAATGGTCTCGTTGGTCTATTGCTTGTTGTTGTTTTGTTTCATTTCTTGATGTTTTTGGGAGTTTCTTGAGAAGAAAAAAAATAAATAAAAATTTTGATGATGATGGTTTCTCTAGGTTTTTGTATATAGTTTGTGTCTAAGTGTTTTATCGTTTGCTTTTGTTTGGAAGTTACTAACAATTTCATTTTGTATATATAATTTTTTTTTCTTTACCTCACCTTGCTCGTAGCCTATGCTTTGGATTGCGGAACCTTTTGGAGAAGCACGTTCCTACTCCTTGGGTACTCTAATTTAGCACGGATGCTTGGTGAGGCCTTTCTTATTTTACCTCTTTATTTTCATTTCTTCATTTTCTTGGTTGCTTAGATTAGGATTAGATTTAGGAGAAGTTGAACGGTTCGAGGATGTATGAATTTAACACCTAGTGTGTTTGGGGTCTTTGGCGATGTGGCCATTAGACCGCTTGTATGTCGATTGGGATAAACGTGTTATGATTGCATCTTTGCCCTTTTCCTCTTTCCCTTTCTTGTCCTTGTCTAAGTTTTCCATCTTCTTCTTCTCTTTTCTTTCCTTTTCTTTTAATCTTGTTTGTGTGCATAACTTTTTGAGGCTTTATTTTCACTCTTTTTTTTTTTTTTTTTTTTTTGAAAATTGGACTTGTATGCAATGGACTTTTGCTTTTGAATAATAGTCTTCTTAGGTAATAATAGTATGCACGGTTTGAGATTACGTTTGGTTGATTCTAGGATAAAGCATGCTAAGATAGTTGTCTAGAACTAGGGGGATCATGAAACCGGATTCTACTCGTTTGTGGCATGTTGGTAGTTGCTCCCTATCTTTGATTTGACAACCTTAGTGAGTTTTTGCTACAACCATGTGAGATTTATATTTGTTCAAGCTTTCATCATACTCTTGCATGAGCGGCATGGATCCTTGATTTTCGCAAACCTAATCTAGAATCTTAGCGTATGATTCCTAAGACCGTGACTGAACTACCTAGGGAGGACAAAGGCAACTTTTCGGGGAGGTATTTTTCTTTTTCTAGGATAGTCCCTTTTTGTTTACTTTTTTTTTGGTTTGGGAAACATTTGCCTACTTGTTACCCCTTTGAACCTTTTTCCCTCTTTTCAAGCCGCATAATTAGATATCTTGAGCCTTTTGTTTTGTTCTCCTTCTTTTTGGTTTTTGTGAAGCAAGGGTCAATGTTTGGTGATTGTGGTCTATGAAGTTGGTGTTTGGTTCGAATTGGTACACATAATTGAGTTGTTTATATTTGGTAAATAATGGCAAATGCTTATGTAAAAGCCGTCCTTAGTAAAAGAGGCAAGGATGTTAATAAATGCATATTTGAAAAAAGTCGTCCGCGTTGAAAAAGGCAAGGACTAATGCTTTTAAGGAGTTCAAGAAAATACAAAAAAATTTATAAATGAAAAAAAAGAGAAGAAAAACCATAAAAATTCAAGTGTCTTTCTCCTCTCTATGCATTGAGGACAATGTTTCTTTTAGCTTGGGGGGGAAAGAACTTGCGCTTTTTGTTCTAATGATTGTAGATTGTTGCTTTGAATAATCTTGGGGGTGTTAATACGTTTTTGTTTGGTGATTACTTAAGTTTGGTGTTGAGATTTGGCCGGTCTTTGCTTCACAATTTAGGATAACCACCAAATTTTAAATTTTAGCCTACCTTAACCCTTCTTGCCTTACGTTACAACCTTGGGGAAGACCTTTGGACCTAGGATTTGAGTCTTTCATCGGTGGAGGGAATCATAGGTTGTAGACTAAGGAAAGAAGATGCGAAATCAAGATGTCGAGTAGCCCAAAATGTTGATCTTTTTCCGGTTCCTTCGCGGAATCTATGAGATGCTCACTAAGGGGAGACATGAGATTAGTAGGGGGAACGCGGTAAGACCGTTTGGGATGAAAGTGGAATGTGATAACTAGTTCCTATGCTTAGCATATTTATGTTTCAATCAACCTTAGGTATCTTATAACGTGCATACCATAATTCACTTTAGAAAGGTTGTTATTCATTTGAATTATAGTCTCTTTGTAAAGTCCATTTCGTAAAGATTTTGTTTCCTTTTTCCTCTTTCTTTTCCTTTTCTGGTTTGCCTCTTGGGGGTTTGGTGGAGAGTTATGGGTAAACTCTTAGGATACCCTTACGAGAGCATCACTCGTCCTCTAGGGCGATCTAGGGGTTTAAATGGCTTGTTGTAGCTAAAAACAACCGTGATTCCTACGACAGTGAGTCTTAGTGTAAATTCTCGCCCCTCTTTTTCTTTTTGCTTCGAATAAGCCCTTCTTATTCCTTTTTAGCCTTTGTTTTGCTCGGGAAGAGCAAAAGTCTAGCTTGGGGAAATTTGATGAGTGTCATTTATGGCACTCATAGGGTAGTCTTTTAAGGTTATTTCTTTCCCTTTTTCATGCTTTCTTCTCTTATTTTTGGTCCTTTTTCCTTTGGTTTCTCTTTCTTCTCTTTTCTTTATGGTTCTCGTGTTTTCCTCGTGTTTTCCTTTTATTTGGCTCTTTTTCCTTTTATTTCCTTTCTTTGTTCGCTTGTGTAGGTATTTGGAGAATCACCTTTGCAAAGGAATCAAGTTGGGGCCCTAATGATCAAGTAAGGAAGAAGCATTTGGCTTAGAGAGGCCTTGGAGAGGCCTCGGAGAGGTCTCCAAGGTATTTCCAGCAGGCCGCGGACGTGGGTCAGTGGAGTCGCGGGCGCGGGCTCAAGAAGAGAAAATTGCAAGATTTTGGCAGGAGCTTCCCGCGGTTGCCCCGCGGGCTCTCCGCGGGCGCGGGAAATCTGGAGAGGGCACTCCATCTCAGAGAGAACGCGGCCCCCTGATTGAGTTTTGGGAGCAGGGGATAAGCCGCGGGCGCGGCATCTTTGGCCGCGGGCGCGGGTTTATCTTCCCGCTGGCGCGGGTGCTGCCCAGAAAGCCCGCGGAGGGTTCCGTACCCATTTCTCCGCGGCCGCGAATTCATCGAGAGAGACCGCGGGATTTGCCGGTTTCTTCTTTACCTATAAATAGAATTGTAATTCCTTTTTGAAACCAACTTTTTGATAATATTTCATTAGCTTAGTTTTAGAGAGAGAATTTAGAGAGAAGTTCTTGGTTTTTGATTTGTAACTCAACATTTGATCAATCAAGTTTGGATTTCTTCATTTTCAATCATCAATATTAGTGAGAATCTCTTCCTTCTTTCATCTTTTACTTACTTGCTATTTGATTTTTGCTTGTTGCTTGTTTTTCTTTGGATTTGAATTTGATATTGTTGAATATTTTGATTTCTCTTAGATTTTGATATAGAATGAAGATTAATGCAATTTCTAGTTATTTGTTCTTAAATTTCACCATGATTAGTGAGTAGATTAGTTGCTAGGGAAAGGGGGAAGCATGTTTGATTAATGAAATTGCTAGTTGATGCTCTTTGATTGATTGATTTGTTGCAATTAAATTGGTTGACATAGTTTTGCATGTGATTGATTAGACTAGGAGTGATCAACCTATAAGATTAATCTAGATTGCATTGCAACTCTTAATGACATGAACAATTGAATTGAAAGTTGCTCTAATTGATTGGGTTTGCTTGTGATTCTTCTTGATTTGCCTTTCATAGTGACACCTAGATTGGCCTATAGGAGATAGCATTTGAACTCTCTTGATTGCTACTATTGTTTGTCCATTGCAATACTTAAATTAATTGATTGAGCTCTAAACTAGCATTATCATTGAACTTGCATGTGGAACCCATATCCCTAGTGTTTAGACCTTTGTTTTACTTGATTAGACTTGTTTTAGTTTACCATAGTGCCAACCATAATCTCAACTCCATCTTCGAGGTAGCTTGACTTAGACTCTAGTTTTCATCATTGCATTCCCTAGGGATCGACCCTTAACTTGCCATATATTCATATAAGGTTGGTTAGGTGTTTACAAGTTTAGTTTGACTTGGGGGAAGGGTAGATAACGACATACATTTTCCTCTTGCCAACCATTCATGAGTGTATTGGGTGAAAGTGATGTGAGTTTGAAGAAAACTTACATAGATCGGGAAAATAGATGAAAAGAGCTTTAATTTGCAACGAATTTGAGTGAATTCGGTTGAGAAACAAGCAAGAACCGAGCAATTAAAGTTTTCGGATTTTTTTCGAGCATTTTCGCGACGAGCAAACAGCAAAATGAAGAAGAAAGGGGTATTTAAGGAAATCCCCGTACTGACGCCAAGCCCTAAGCATTGGCGTCAAAAATTAGGCTTGGCACCTGGCACCAATCTCAGCGCCTGACGCTAAGGCTAATTGTGTGGCGCTGATAGCTTTTCAGCGGCGCTAGAACACCCAGACACTTGGTGAGGTTGTTCTACCTTTCTGCAACATATTTTTGGGTTCCTTGGTACGCCAGTTAGCCCCTCTAAGAAATTTGACATGATTTAGTAATCGGCTTGATTACATAAAGTGATTGACCTGATGAAAGATCGTCTCACTTAGCTTAAAGTGCCTAAGCATTGGCTCGAAAGCAAAAGGCACCGACATAATGGTTTATTCGCAAAAGGCACCGATATACAGGTTCAAAGCAGCAGAAGCACCGACGTACAGGCATAGCGGAAGCAAAGTTCAGGCGAACTTTTAAAGATCATCAGATGGAGGTCTTCAGTAATTTCCTTAGGAAAATTATCGCATCAAATAAGGATGACTTCAAGTGAGGATATCTTCGACGACATTCCCTAGCTTGCGGAGAGTTGTCACAAACAACTGGAGGTAATTTCAGGCGAAGTTGTCTTCGATCATGTTCCCTTAGGCATGGAAGATGGTCATAATGCGGATGGAGATTATTTCAAGAGAAATAATCTTCGATAGTATTCCCTTGGATGTGGAATATTATCAATGCGGATGGAGATTATTTCAAGAGAAATAATCTTCGATAGTATTCCCTTGGACGTGGAATATTATCAATGCGGGTGAGGATTGTTTCGAGAGAAATAATCTTCGATAGTATTCCCTTGGACGTGGAATATTATCATAGCGGAGGAGAATCGTTTCATGCAAAACAATCTTCTATATTTGGAAGCAGTTACAGGCGTAGCGGTTTTCAAGCGGGATGGCATTCTCTAGCTTGCAGGAGGTCATCAAAACGGTAAAGCGACAACAGCAATCGGTTACTTTCAGAGACGTGTGCTCGACGGTGCAAGATACGCGTTTCTTAACTCTTTTATCTGTTTAAGTAACGCTAGTTTTGCAGGTATCGGCGTTACAAGAATGATTTAGGATCACATAACGTTCTGAGTCATTCTCCGTCCCTATCGATACTTTGACTTTTGTTTTCGAAACTTGCGTTTCTCCAAACTCAGTCAAAGTGGGGGCTTCTGTAGACACCCATTTGTGTCTCCCCAAAACCAAACCCAGTGATGAGTACCTTTCATGTCGAATCATAATCGAATGAAGCGAAAGTGTGGAAGGTTTAGTGTTGCGGATAGTTTTAATTTCTTTTCTCTTCTCTCTGTTTTTGAAAACTTATTTTTAAGAAAACAGCCAATCCAGTTTGGTTGGTCCATGATATGGGTCCAATAGTAGTGTAGTTGGATGGGGCTTGACAAGAGCTTTCCAACGATATATTATAAGCCCAATTCCGATGAATATTGAGGAAGTTATGGCCATTTTACTAAACTGGGCCCGGTTTGAGCCTTATATGCGGCCCAATGATCTAGGGGAGGGCCTAATATAGATTTATAATTCCTAATGCAATTAGGAATGGTTTTAGTCTTCTATATTCTTCTAGAAGGTTCTTTTCATTCCTAATTCAATTAGCATTGATAAATTGACTTCTTGTTGACTTTTCAGAGTTTTAATCAAAAGCAAATAGCATTTTCGAGGAAATTATATGATTTTATCCTCCAGTACGGCAAACTTATCTGATTTTCAAAAACGCGTTAAAACCAGGCTTGGCGCCTGACTCCAGGCATTGGCTCCTGGAACCAGGTCTGGCGCCTGGCGCCAGTGTTGGTGCCTAGCGCCAGTTAGCCAGGGCTTGCGCCAACTCTGTTTTTTGTGCGTCAGACTCTGTTTTGTATATTTTATCTTTTTGGCTGATTTTCTCTATAAATAACGTATTAAAAACTCCGTTTTCATTCACCAATTCTCACGTATTATCACCTACAACCAGTTTTCATTCGCAATTATTAATTCTCTAATTCTTTCTTAATTCATTCATCTCTTTCTCTAAGCTTTGTTTTTCATACAAAATTTCGCATTCACAAGACCTAGAAACACCTATCCATATTCGAAGTTGCCTTCGCCCTAGACGTGAAAGGTTTAATTTCTGAGGGTTTGGTCCCAAATCTCTCTTTCAATTATTTAATTTAATTGTTTTGATTATTATTTTCCTTAAAGTTACTAACGTGTGTATTTTGTTATTAGAAAGAGGTACGAGGCATCAAAGTAAGTGCTTTAATTGGTTTTAATTGATATTATGATGTAGAAATCATGTTTAAATTGTTATTATGATATTCCTAGTATCATGTCTAGGGTAATTTTAATATTAAATATGATTCTTATGATGCGTCCTATGTTCTTCCTAATATTTATGATTGTTAGTATCATGTTAGGGCTAAAGATTTTATTTTTATTGCTTAGTGACATGCTAGGGTTTGTTATTAATCTTGTTAGTATCATGCCTAGGATCTTTTTATTATGCTTTAATGTTGATATGATTATTTTAATTATGATTTATGATTTTATGATTATAATTGTTATAATTTATGATGATTATGATTATTGTTATTGTTATGATTATTATGTTGCTTGATGATATTTATTATTTGTTGCTTGATCACACCTTTTTATGCATGATTAAAGGGAATCAATACTTGTAATCACGCTTAATAAGATATTTAATAATCTTGTTTAGGGTTAATATGATTATAATTTCAAGTGATCGCCAATAATAGTTTATTTGTGCATTAATATTCAACCAACATAGATTAAACAGGTTTAGGGTTAATCCTATTGATTGCATGTTAGTCAGAAAGCGCACATGAATACGATCAGAATAAAGTAGAGGCCTATTATTAGGGCAGGTTCAATCTCTTTTAGGTTGGATTTGTACCTTCATCCCCGAACCCTTATTTGGTTCAAGACCTTATGGAGTTGACGATCTCTTGGATCGTTAAGGGGTGTAACCTTCACCCTGTGGACGGTTTACAAGTTCCTAAAACTTGTTGGCGACTCTTTTGCTCTATCTTCTTCCCTTTTGGACGCCACCGTACTTTAGTGTATGATCACAGTGGGGTTCAAGCTAGTGAGATTAAAGCTTGAAATATTCCCTACAGCTGTGCACCTGTCAAATTTAGTTTGAAATTCTAAATTTGATCCCTGGATAATAAGGTTAGGAAAGAGGAATAAAATTAGGAGATAGCTGTATTTCCCAACTCTGATTGTATAAAGGCAAAAGCTAAACTATACAAATAATATTTATGGGTGATTGTTTCATAATTTGGTGATTATTTGACCGTTGTGGGTGCTAAAATATGATTCTTGATATGATTTGTGGGATTAGATTTTGGTTTATGTGTTTATTTGTCTATGTTTCTGTAATGCTTTATTCACTAGGTTTTGTTTAATTTTTACTGGTTATTACTCTGAAATATTTCTGTTTTCATTATTTATGTTATAGCCCTCTCACATATTAACTTAATGGGAAATTATCAATGGTACACCCAAGGTTCGAGCGTTTATCAATGGTACATCTACTTAACTATTGTTTATCAGCGGTACACCCAAGGTTTCACACACTCATCTACAGTAAACCTAACGTTAAACAAACGTTAATTTTGGCTTTTTCGTTTTTTTTAACTTAAAAAACTCCCTCCTTTTTTTCCCTCTTGCTTTCCCTCCTTTTTTATAAACTAACCCACCCACCCACTCCAAGTGTATATATAGTTTTCCCCCCTCTTTTGCAATTTACTCTTCTCCTTCTCGAATTTCCCTTTTCACTTTGGTAGGTTTTGTGAATCAAATCAGTTAATTGCAACTGTGACCCCCTCAAGATATGCTGATATTAAATCTCAAGCTCTGTTTCAAACCCAGGAAGACCCTACTACAAGTGCAGGTTGTGTGAATTCTTCATGTGGGTTAAAGAGGAACAGATTGTTACTGACACAGCAGGTAGGGTTGCTAATACACCTGAAGCTACCGGTGTTCAACTTTTGAGGAGAGACTTCAATGAGTTCATGCACAAAACAAATGAATTTGCTGACTTTGTTCATTTTGGTGGTCAAAATTGTTATTGTTATGTATATGGTGTTATTATTAGTAGCTTTGAATTAATGTAATGATGTTGTAATCTTTTATTTTGATATCGATAAAGCTAAGTATGTTTTTTTATGGACTTCTAATTTTAAAATTGCTGAAATTCTTATTTAAACAATAACAAATGATGTGCAAATTCAAATGCATAGTTCAATACACAAAGGCAAACTATAATCAAATAGGCAAACTATTGTATTTTTATATATCTACCAAATAATTATATCCATCATTAAAATAATGAATCCAATTCATAGCAACAACCAAACAATACAATCTTAGGTACCTCTCAAAAACAAAGGTAGTAATATTGTTGAATTATTGTTTAGGGTGTAATTAGTATTTCTCATTGGACCAATTAAGATAATTACATTTTCTTAAGTTAAATTCTTAAGAAAGATCATTTGAGAGAGAGAAAGAGAGAGATCGATTACGAAATAACACATGAGAAAGAGCGAGAAAGAGAAATTGAAAGAAAGAGAGAACATTTAAGAAAGATTATTTGAGAAACCAATTACTTAACAAAAAATCCCTTAACAAAAAAAGGGAGATCACTTGAAAAGCAGGGCAATTAGTTTAGGAGAAAGTGAGGGCAATTAAGGACAATTAGTTTAGGAGAGAAACTTAGGGCAATTAGCTTAGGAGAGGGAGAGAAAAAAAACTATGAGTGAGAGAGACAACTTAAGAAAGATCCATCACCTAAGAAAGTTAGGACGATTAGCTTATGAAAATGTAAATATCTTAGAAAAAAGGCTAACTAAAATGCAAGAGAGAAAGAGACCACACAAAAGATCACTTAAGAAAATCAAGACAATTATCTTAAGAATAAAAAGAGAAAGAAGCCACTTTAGAATGAAATTAAAATTCATTTATGAAAATAAGGTCAATTGGCTTTGGAGAGGTGAGAAACCAATTAAGAAAGATACAAAATTTGAGGCATTTAGCTTAGAAGAGAGAGAGAGAGAGAGAGAAAGCTAAGGGGCCACTTATAAAAAAGATCACTTAAGAAAATTGAGGCAATTAGCTTAAAAAAAAACAATTAACTTAGGAAAAAGGTTACTAAAATGAGAGAGAGAGATAGACCACTAAGGAAAAACCAGTTAAGAAATTAAAATCTTGGCAACTAGCTTAGGAAACGACCTACTAAAGATGAGGGATATCAATTATGAAAGATCACTTGAGAGAGAGAGAGACCGTTTAAGAAAAATCATTTGAAAGAGACCACTTTAGAAAGATCACTTCACAAAAAGAGGAAACCAACTTGAAAGATTACTTATGAAAATAAGAAAAAATAGCTTGGGAAAAAGAGTTACTAAAATTCTAAAAAGAAAGAGAGCCCCTTAAGAAATATCACTTAAGAAGAAATCCCACTTAATAAGAACAATCACTCAAAAAGAAAAATAAAAAAACAAAAGAAAGATAACTTAGAAATCAAGACAATAAGCTTAGGGGATGGAAAGAAAGAAAGAAACCATTAGTGAGAGAGACTTAAGAAATATTCATCACCTAAAAAAGTTAGGGCGATTAGCTTATGAAAACGAAATTAGCTTAGGAAAAAAGCTTCATAAAATTTGAGAGAAAAAGAGACCACACAAAAAAAAGATCACTTAAGAAAATCAAGACAATTATCTTAATTTAAGAGAGAAAAAAAAAAAGCAACCACTTCATAAAAATCATTTATGAAAATAGGGTCAATTGGATTTGAAGGGATGAGAGACCAATTACAAAAGATCACATATAAAAAGCAAGACAATTAGCTTAGAAGTGAAAGTGCAAGAGATGGGTACGGTCACTTAAGAAATATCACTTAAAAATTATGGCAATTAGCTTAGGAAAACACAATTAGCTTAGGAAAAGACTTTCTAATATATATATATATATATATATATATATATATATATATATATATATATATATATACACACACACACACAGAGAGAGAGAGTCCACTAAGGAAAAACCACTTAAGAAAATCAGGCAATTATAGCTTATTAGGAAGGCGACCTATTAATAGACTTGATAGACATAAGCCACTTACAAAAGATCATTGACATATACCACTTTTAATATAAAAAAAAGGAAAGACAACTTAAGAAATACCACTTAAAAAAGAAATTAGTTTAGGAAAAAGAGCTACTAAATGCTAGAGCGAGATTGAGAGAGATACCACTTAAGAAAGTTTTCAATAAAGAAGAAAGAACACTCAAAAAGAAATATCACTTAAGAAAAGAAAGATCACATGAGAAAATCAAGAGACCACTTAAGAAATCACTTTAGATAATCGGGCAATTAGCTTAGGAGAGGGGCATGATAATTGGAAAAATCAATAGAATGCACTTCATTTTTTTCCCTTACCAAAACATTATTATCACTTTTTAAAAACAATAACCATGCTCAATACTACTTTAGACACATATGTAACAAGCACCCGAACATAAATTTCTTTTCAAACACATCACGTATTTGAAAAAAAAAAAAAAAAACCCCATATTGCCGCACATCAAGACAACAATTACACGCTAAAATTCCAACTAACAACGCGCGCGAAGCGCGCGCAAAACACCCTAGTAATGATAAGTATAACCGGTTGTATGATGCATGGACTAATAATGGTCTACCGTCTACATGCTAGAAAACACATACCACAAAAAGTCGAAAATGGTACACATAGACATAGTCTATGTATACCCCACATAGACATTCACTATGGTGAATTTCTAATGGTTGAATTTTAGCCCCACCTTGGCCCATCCCAAAATTCTGAAAATTTCACTTTCAAATATTTCAGAATTGAATATTTAAATTTCAAATTTGGAAATTGAAAATCAATGTATATATGGCGGGTAATAAGATAGAGTAAGGAGTAATTTCAGAAGAGGAAGGTGATCCGAGAAAGGTAAGCAATGACGGAGGACAAAATTAAGAAAGTGAGGTGGTTCAAAGACGATAAACAACAACGAAGACGGTGGGCGGTTTTCAAAGCCAAACTATGGCGAGGTTGAGCGGAAGAGACGACGGAGTTCAGGTGCAGTGGTTGAATGTAGTGGTGGGTCAAACGATCATTTTAGCAGAAGAAACCTTAGTTAATTATTCAATGTATTGTTCTAATACGAAAAATGGAGTAGATTTTTTTAGTAATTCTTCATTTTTATTATTTTGGTATCAAAAATGAATTTGTAAATGTTTCAATAATAAAATTAGTATCAAATTATTAGGTGTGGTATATGGACATCACCTTCTTAAGAAAATAAACAAATTAGTATTATTTTCGGTAAAAATAAATAAAATTGAAAAGGCTAGTGGCGCTTAGGAATGGTTTTTCAATTCCGTGGTCGGATGTATGGGGTTTCAATTCGGTTGTTCAAGTTTGTAATTTTTGGAGGTCGGTGGTTCAGGTGAGTCTCGAGGATGGTTATGAAGGTGAGTTTAAGGTTCTAGGTTTTGAAGTGAGTGGCTAAGGTGAGTTAAGCCGTTAGGGGATTGGATTTTGAGGTGGGTTGTTGAGGTGGGTTTGGGTGGGTCTCGGGCGGCGTTTACAGAGGGGTTGATAAAGGGGTTGGCCTAGGTGGCCAAAAAGATGGTCAGTCGCTAGCAAGGGGGAATATAAAAGGATCAAGGGTGAGAGGGGTGGTCCGTTTGGTGGTCGGTGGTGGATGGAGTAAGGGCTTCCATATATGTAGTGGGAGACTTGGGGTGGGCGGTTATTTTAAGCTTATTATAGTATTTAGTAAATACATTAAGTATAATTGTGTTGTAAGCCATCTGATTTATTTAAAGAGAAGTATCCTTAAAGGTCAAAAGATTTAATTATTTGGAGCTAGCCGCGCAAAAATTAGCTTATTGTTGAAAATATTTCTAAATTTAACTATTAAGAAGATTGCACTTGCACATTATAAAATATCTCAAATTTTCTTTTGTAACTCTATTATCTATTAGGGAAAATTATTAATTAGTTAACTTTTTTGGGAGTTGCTTAAATTTTAATGGAGAATCTAAGTTAAACATTTGCAAAAATAAAACAAGAAAATACCATGATTAATGTTTGAAAATGTGTGTTGATAATATTGCTCGATCAAGATGTTGGTGAATATTTTGGCCCTTAATAATTCCAATTTGAGGTGAAATGTGTAAAGTCATATATTAAACGCCTCATTTTGTGTGACAAAATATGTCTCGATGCAAGCATGTTTGTTTACTATTTAGCAAATCGAAGTGTATTTGAAATTATATTTTTCCAATTTATTTGTGACCACAAATTTAATTAAATATGTACGTGGTATGACCTTAATTTCTTTTTCCTTTATGTTCTGATTTGACCTTAATTTTACATATTTGATTTGAAATAAGAAAAATAAGGTGAACTAAACATGACCTTACTACGAAATATTTCCTCCATTTCGTAATAATAATCACAACACTTTCCTTTTTACATCTATTTCCATAATAATCAAAACACTTTCTATTTTAGTAAAGTCTCATATCACTATTACTTTTTATTATTTCTCTCTCTCTCCTAGTAACCTCACGTACATAAATACTTATAATTTTTGTCTCTTAATACTATCTTCACTTATAATATAAATTATTAAAAACTTTTGGTTATCAATAATTTATTATGGATCACTAACATTAGAGACACTTTGACCATTTCATCAATAATAAAAGGCCACTATGTTATAATAATAGTTATTTTATTAAAATAAAATAATTTCAATGTGCTATTATAAAGGTCATAAGAGTTGTAAACACCCAAATGTGTCTCCCCAAAACCAAACCCAGTGATGAATACCTTTCATGTCATTTGATTATCGAACAAAGCAAAAGTGTGAAAAGTCTAGTGATGAGGATAATTTTATTAAAATATCTCTTCTTTCTGTTTTTGAAAATATTTATTTTCTTACCTTATTTATGAAAAACGAGCATTATAGTTTAGTTTGGTCCATGATATAGGTCCAATAATGGTGTTTTTGGATGAGTCTTGAAAAGACCTTTCAAACGATATATTATAAGCCCAATTCCGATGAATAATGAGGAAGTTATGGCCAAAATACTAAACTGGGCCCAATTTGGTTTTTATATGCGGCCCAATGATCTAGAGGAGAGCCTATTATTAATTATCATTCCTAAAGCTATTAGGATTGATTATAGTCTTCTAGAATACTATAGAAGGTTCTCTTAAATCCTAATGGAGTTATGATTGATAATTATGTTTCAAAGAGTTTGAAATTGAATAATAATACTCCTTTTTAGAATCTTTGTTTTGTACGAAGTGGAATATATTCAAATTTTATTTTCGTGCCTCATAATCTTTATCCAAATTTTATATGGTTGGATAGATCTTGAAATTATCTTTCCAATGATATATTATAATATTAAATCCGAGCTATAACCAAAAAAATATGAATGGGATATGAAACTCTATCCAAAACTGACACCCTTCCACTATTTCGGCCATATAATTTTATCTACAAAAGATTTTAATTTGATTCTAATTGGGTTGGAAAGTAGACTTCAATATCTTTCCAACGACATATTATATGCCTTATTTGGACTTCTGGATCAAAAGATATGATAAAAACAAAAACGCGTGAAACTGATTATTAGCGCCTGACGACAAGCATTAGCGCCTGGCGCTAATATGTTTTATCCTCGTCGAAACTCTGATTTGTTTTTCTATCCGTTTGGCTGATTTTCTTTATAAATAGCCTCCTAAAGCCTCCGTTTTGAATCACCAACTCTCATCAAGAAATTCTTGATATATTCTCTCTCTCTCTTTTCTAAACTAGCTTTCTCTCAAACAAAATTCCGCATTCACAAGATCTAGATACACCTAGCATGATTCGAAGTTGCCTTCGCCCTAGGCATGAAAGGTTTGATTTATGAGGGTTTAGTCCATAATCTCAATAATTAAATTTATTTTTTTAATTTTATTACTTTCCTTGAAGTTACTAACGTGTCTATTTTGTTATTGGAAAGAGGTACGAGGCATCCAAGTAAGTGCTTTAATTGTTTTATTGATATTATGATATAGAAAACATGTTTACGCTCCTATTTTGTTTCCTAGTATCATGTTAGGATAATTTTCTTAATTTGATGTTTAGGGTAACAACAATAAGTTCCTAGTATCATGTTTAGGGTAAAGAATATAATGTCAATTATGATTTCTATGATGCCTTTTATTGTCTTTCCTAATATTCATGTTAGTATCATGTTAGGGATATATATTTGATCTTTAATGTTTAGTGACATGCTAGAGTTTGTTATTAATCTTGTTAGTATCATGCGTAGGATCTTGCTATTATTATACTTTAACATCATGATTACTTTTATAATTATTATGATTATTATAATTGTTATAATTTATTATGATCATGTTGCTTGATGCTCATTTATTGTTATTGCTTGATTACGCCTTTTATGCATATTTAAAGGGAATTTTGGTACTTGTAATCACGCTTAATAAGATAATTAATAATCTTGTTTAGGGTTAATTTGATTATAATTCAAGTGATCACCAATAATAGTTTTATTTGTGCATTAATATTCAACCAACATGGACTAAACAGGTTTAGGGTTAACCTATTGAAAGCGCACATGAATATGATCAGAATAAAGTAGAGGCCTATTATTAGGGCAGGTTCAATCTCTTTTAGGTTGGATTTGTACCTTCATCCCCGAACTTCCAGTCATGGTTCCAGACCTATTGGAGTTAACGATCTCCTGGATCGTTAAGGGGTGTAACCTTCACCCTGTGAACGGTTTACAAGTTCCTAAAACTTGTTGGCAACTCTTTTGCTCTAGCTTCCTTTCCTTTGAACGCCACCATGCTTAAGTGTATGATCACAGTGGGGTTCAAGTTTGGGGTAATGCTTGAAATATTCCCTACAGTTGGGTAGTGGGTGAAGATACGGGTTAGGTGGGCTAGGGTGGTGGCTAGTGCCGTGGGGTGGTGGCTGCTGGTGGGGGTAGGTATTTTTTTTGTTTTTTTAAAAGAATTTTCCGACGGAATTTCCGTCGGAAATGTATGACGAACTTTCCGGCGGAATACAGTCTGTCGTACATTTCCGACGGACTATTTCAGGCCTTAAAATAACTTCCGGCGGACTGAATTCCGTTGGAATAGTGGTTCCGACAGAAATTCCATCGGAAAAGGGCCTTTTTCCGACAAAAGGTTTTCCGACAACCAGTTCCGACGGAATTTCCGACGGAAAATTCCCGTCGTCATTTGCCTGTTTTCTAGTAGTGACATAACAATACTATTAAAGGTCACATAAGTTTAAATAAAGTTTACTATGTTAAAATTAGGGTCAACATGTTCAACAATATGTTAGGTGGACTTTTGTCCACAATAATATTATTAAAATAAGTTTTAAGAATATTATTGTGAACCAGTTTAACAATCATTTAAATTATATATCATTCCAAATATTTAATATATATTATGTTTAAAAAATAATATTAATGTAAATATATCTTTTCCTCCCAAAATCAATTTAATATTTTACAATTACACATAGAAAACGACGAGTTTTTAGTGTGGTTGGATGACACCTACCAAAACATCGACCAGGTAACCCCTGATTGAGCAAACCATGAATAAGTGACCCCCGACTGACCAAATAACCCAGACCATGACTAATCGACTAGTAAGACCCAACCAAGTAACTCCGGCTACACGGTGCGATCAGCCACATATGAAACATTGTGTTATGAATCTAAGAAAATTTTGCATGCAAATAGAGAAGATTTCAAGCACAAGGAATGAGGCAGTAATTACAATGTAAAGTAAAATTCATTGGACAACTATGAGTTATTAAAGTAATTTACCTATTAATGGTATGTTATGTTCACTAAATAAGTTTAGGTCGGTTCAAATAAATTTCGATAGGATTTTATCAGATTTAATGTGCTTAATAACTTTTAGTACATTTTAGTTGAGTCAGATAAGGTTTAATAAAGTTCCATTAAAGTTTCAGTCGTGTCTAAAAAGTTTTATTCAAGTCTAATATGATTATATAAATACGTTATTTATGTCATTAGTAGTTTATTTTATAATTACACCATTGTTTTTTTTTTTTATTAGAAAAATTTGTTAAAAAAACCTTTTATAGCAACATTCTTGTCAGAAAAACCTTAAAAATATATTTGGCAAGTTAAAACGTAATTTTTTTTTTTTTTTTTTTTTTTTTTTTTTTGTTAAAGACAACCAAGAACCTCTAATTCATTTAATTACCCTCTAATTCCCCCCATTTCTTCTAATTACCTTTAACTTAATTAATTATTTAACAATTAAATTACTTATATAAAAAAACTTACCATCACCTCCACTACCCAATCATCCTCACCCTGTCAGTATCCGTTCTCCCCCACCTGATGAGTCGCCAATCAAAACCCCCCCACCCCTAGCGACCCATCTCCACCACCGGTTGACCCCCCTCCTCTCCTCTTCACACTCCATTACAACTTGTAGGACGTGAGCTATTTGAAGATCTTCCTCTTCCTCCCCACTCTCCATTAGAAAACTTCATTAAGATCATCATAATAATAACACACAGTCCTTTTCAATACAAATTTGCCTTAAGATACGGATTCTCTACAATTATCACAAAATACTTGATATATAGCTTATGCTGCTCATATAATTATATTTCTTAATAATGATACCAAATTTCATACAATTATACCAACATTAATCAAATTGATACTAAAAAAATTCATGTGACACTAACATAATTACAACATGTTTTATAAATTCACAATTTGCTAAGCTAAAATATACCTAACCAATAACCATTATAAATCAACATTCTAATGGTCCTTATCTTCAAATACGGTGTATTTAATCACTAATTTACAATAATCACCATCAAACTTTAAGTAAAATCAATAAAAATTCATTGCAAAACCTATTTCTTCAACTGTATCAAATTCTATTAATAACTTACAACCATCTAAATAATAAAAGTTATGGTTCAATTAGTAATTCAAGTTGATAATTTGTATTTTATTTTTAAATTAACTCAAATTTAGATTACCCATGGCAACAAGAAGATGAATGTTGTTTGGCTCCTATTCTAACAATTTCGAGAATACCTTCAACTTCATTAGCCATTAATGGTTGCTCAGTATTTAACAAACTAAATTGGGATGTTGAGATTAAATTTTTATGAAATTTCAGCGCTAAAAATTTTCACTGCATTTGAGCGCTAAATTTCCCTCTTCTTTCTACAATAATGGCGGACTTTATTAAACTCTTACCGCTTTTAAATCCCGCTTTTATGTTTTTGATGAATGATGAGTTGTCAAAAAGATATTGGATGTCTATATGGGGATACATAGACTACAAAAAGTCACCAAACCGATTTAACAGTCCACACTCCAAAGTACTTCCTGACAACATATAATACTACAAAAACTACGAAAAACATTGCAACAACAGCAATAGCGACTATAGTAATAGTAGTACTCCGTGGTAGATAGATTTTGAAAGCTGTGTATTCACAACATTGTGTTAAGTGATGAGAGAGAAAGGAGACATCAAAGACAGTGACAGACAAATGCACACTTTAAAAAAAAAAAAAAAATCACTCAATTCATTTATTATAAACTAAAAATAATTACTGTAAAATGTAGTATCATAATTTTTTAAAGAAAAATTAAAATCTAATATCGGAAGTAACGAAATTTACTTAGAAAAAAAGATTCCTGCGTTACTAATGACTACACACTCTCCGAAATTAGAGGGAAGATTTACAGTTAAACAAAATAAAACCCAAATTTATCATCATTTCATTTTTGACCCAAAAAGATCCAATCTTTATTAACATTTGAGCGCCAATTTAAAAACTAAACCCTAGAGAGAGAAAGTTAACCAAATTTAGAAAGAGAAAATTAACAGGTAGTAGTAATAGTATAGCTTAGCTTAGCTCGTAGTACTTCTTGTTCAATCATCACCACTTCTCTTCCTCTTCATAAATTTTAATTATTGTTATCTTTTATAAAATTAATTAAAGATTTTATTACTTTTTAGATCTACTTACATACCCATAACTTCACCACAATCTCACTTTCTCAATGTTCTTCCATTATTAGAAAGAGAGGATTTTTTGGGATACATACAGATTTGAGTGTCAAAAAGTCATAAATTCAAAAAAAGTGGGGACCCTTTTTAATTTTTTGGTATTTGATTGAGATAGGTATTCTTTAAATTGCATGTAAATGTGAATTCCTTTTCAGGGTATTTGAATTTTTTTTTGTGAAGGTTGTGTTTGAAATGCAGATTTAATTGGTTTAATCATCAATTTGAAGACAAAAAATTTGAAGGCGAAAATAGAGGGCAATGTCTGGAAGCAGTAGGTTGTATGATCCAAGCAAGCTGCATTTGAAGAGGGAGTTGACGCAAATTCGAAAGGCGGCACGAGTATTGCGTGATCCTGGTACAACATCCTCTTGGAAATCCCCTTTAAGTTCATCTAGATCTGTGGCCCCATCGTTTTTCAATGTTAGTAATGATAATAATAATCTTCACTTTCTTTATCATAATACTAATGGAAATGGTAATAATCATGAACATTTGACTGCTAGAAATGATGACAATGTTGTTGTTAGTCCATATTTTAAGCAAAGGGTTGAGGGTAATAATGATAATGATGGGGTTGACAGGGAGATGGATAAAGCAAAGGCGAAAGAGAAGGATAGGAGGGTTTTTTTGTATAATTGGAGGAGTAATAGGTCGTTGAGTGAGAAGAGTTTAGGTAGGTTTGATTTGGAAAGGGGTGTTGGTGGTAATGTTAGGAAGAATGATGATGATAATAATGAGTATGTGAATGATGGATCTTCGGTTCGTGGGAGTGTTGTTAGTGATAGTGTTGGTGATAGTTTGAGTGATGCTCGAAATGCTGGTGGTGATTCTAAGAGTGATACTTGTATAGGGGATCATCATCGGAGGGCTGGTCAACACCAACGGAATTATTCTACCACATTTAGATGCAGGGACACGAGGCTTGCTTCGATGGCTTCACCTACGAGGGTTAGGAGGGCTGTTGGTAAGAAAAAATCTAGGAAGGGTGCTTCTTCTGTTGTTTTAAGACAACAATTGCAAAAACAAAAGCAGAAGAGACCACTTGGTGTAGGTGATAAGAACTCGATATGGGCATTGAATGGCGGCCCTTCGAGTTGTTTGGTTTTGAACCAGGATGATTCTGTTAGCTTAATTGATCAATCTGATGGCACTGAAGATTATTGTGCTTCTGATGAGCTGCGTCAAGTATCAGGTGAATCCCCTTTGCTTTCGAGGCTTAAGAAGAAGCATAGGCTTTTGCAAGGTAGTCGAAAGGATGACTCCTCATATACTCTGAGCACTCCTGCCTTGTCAACGAGCTCTTTTAATAGATTTATGCTGGCGAATTGCAGGAATCCTAGTACTGTGGGATCCTGGGATGGAACTACGACTTCTTTCAATGACGTAGATGATAATGAGGAGGATCATATAGATTTGCCAGGTCGTCAGGGATGTGGAATTCCATGCTATTGGTCAAAGAAGACACCCAAACATAAGGGAGATTGTAGGAGTTGCTATTCTCCTTCTATTTCTGATACTTTGAGGAGAAAAGGTGGTAAATTACTCTGTGGTAGCCAAAAAGACAATCATAGACAACCTGGATCTTTATCGCGGTCAAAGAAACAGAAGATCCATTCGCAGGTGGCCAAAGGTCATCTTCCCTTGCTCAGTAATAGCTGTGATGGTGGAGGAGAATCATCTTTTGGAACAGTTAATAGTGATGATGAACTGTCTACAAATTTTGGAGAGCTCAATTTGGAAGGTTTGAGCCGGCTGGATGGGAGGAGGTGGTCGGCCAGCTATAGGAGTCAAGATGGTTCGGACTTCATTGCTGCCAATGGGGAAGGTGAAGAGGAAAGCTCATCAGAAAATATTAGGAGCTTAAGTCAGAGATATCGGCCGATCTTTTTCGATGAATTGATTGGGCAAAATATTGTAGTCCAGTCTCTTATGAATTCTATATCAAAGGGAAGAGTTGCCCCTGTTTATCTTTTCCAAGGTCCTCGTGGAACTGGAAAAACATCATCTGCAAAAATTTTTGCAGCTGCATTGAACTGTTTGGCCACTGAGGGAACAAAACCCTGTGGAATCTGTAGGGACTGTTCTGATTTTATATCTGGTAGGAGTAAGGATTTAGTGGAGGTTGATGGCTCGAATAAAAAGGCAGTTGATCGAGTGCGACACCTTTTGAAAAGCTTGTTGACTGCATCCTCATCAGCTTCCCAACGATACAAAATTTTGTTAATTGATGAATGCCATATGCTCCCATCTAAGACTTGGTCAGCGTTTCTGAAGTTTCTTGAAGACCCACTGCCTCGAGTTGTATTCATATTTATTACTACTGATCTTGAAAATGTGCCACGCACTGTGCTGTCACGATGTCAGAAGTATCTCTTCAACAAAATTAAAGATGGTGATATTGTTAGTAGACTAAGAAATATAGCAGCTGAAGAGAATCTCGAGGTTGATTCTGATGCCTTGGATTTGATTGCTTTAAACGCTGATGGCTCACTTCGAGATGCAGAAACTATGCTAGACCAGTTGAGTTTGCTTGGGAAACGAATTACCACTGCTCTTGTAAATGAACTTGTAAGTTTACTGTCTTGCATTCCTTGCTGGTTTGTCTGCATTATGCTTTTAAACTGTTCATCTAATAGCTAGGGTACTTGAAGTGTTTATCAATATGACAATATATCAGACCAGAATCAAGGCATGAGGGTTCTTTTGAATTTAAGTTTGATGTTCACATTATCAATTGTATTTGTGCATGCTTGCAACTTCAAATTGCAATGTTAACCAGAGGATGTTTCTTTGCTTATGTTATTAGATGGGGAGAGGCAAAGTTAAGCCCTAGCTCATTTTTACTAACCTAATTGGGTTTCACCGCCGCATTGGTTGAATCTGAATTTTCTAAGCTGAAAAGGAACAAGGTCTTATGTATCTAAGCTACACTACTTCAAAAATTTTGTGGCTATACAGATACCTTAGAGTGCAATTATATACCTCAGTAATTTCAAGTACATTTTCTGTACAACTTCAATCTTCACTGTGTGGCTCAGTTATGTACTTGTAACCTTGTCACTTTATATAATTCTGGTAATGTCATAATGTTTTCCCCTTTTGTTTTCTATTTTTGTGTAACATTTATTACTGGAACTGGCATGCTAGGGAAAACAATGCTGTATTATTATGATTGATTGACTCTTTTCAAATGATGGTACCATATCTATGTTTGAATTATTTTAAACTACAGGGAAAGATCACCTTATTTTTGTGGAATCATATTTCATTTTTCAAAAGTTGCTTGACCAAAATATTGAGTTAATATGAGGCTTTAGATATTTCTACGATGTTGCTTAGTGGATATTCTTTTATTCTAAAGTCAAATGAATTTATCTGGTCAGCATTAATTTTGGGTTTATTAGAATGACTATTATTTCAATGTGTATTATTCATGATTCTTGATATTGCTGATTTGGTTATGACTTCATTTTTTATGCATGATGCATGCCTAATTCAGAGCCCTTTGATGTTGGCATCTTGATCTATTCAAGCCTGTTGTCAGAAGACTCAGAACCCTCAAGTTTTCATAAAATAAGATCTTAACTGTATAATTCTTCAAATCTTGTATAAATTTGGAGTTAGTTATTGACTCTCATATATTCTTAGGTAGAATATTGAACTCACATTTTGTGAATGTGTAATCGTATCATGCCTCTCTCCCTCTCCCTTTTTTATTTGAATTTTTACTCGTACATATATAATCTACGTGCTCATATGTATTTATGTGCAGATGTGGTTTTAAATAAATTATCTCATAATTCCAAGCAGCTTCACTCCACTCCAATTATTACTTCACTTAAGCTATTTTTAGAATATTAGTTGAAGAAATTTTTGTTGACCTTTCATGCTACAGGTGGGAGTTATTTCAGATGACAAACTACTGGAACTCTTGGAGTTGGCTATGTCATCCAATACTGCAGAGACAGTAAAAAGAGCTAGAGAGTTGATGGATTCTGGGATTGATCCATTAGTGTTGATGTCTCAACTGGCCAGTCTTATAATGGACATCATTGCTGGCTCTTACCAACTTGCAGATGCCAAATGTAGTAGCTCCTCGTTAAGTGGACGAAGTTGTGAGTGCCGACTACCGAGATCTTAAGTCCTTATATTTCTTATTCTATAAACATTTGATGTTTTGGGTGATTCTCGTTATCGTAGTCATTATCGTTTGATGTTTTGGGTGATTCTCTTGCATAGCTAATAATTTCTTATTCGTTGTAGATTTGCATTGGTACCATAGAACTTTTGTTGTATATCCATATCATTTATTGGTGGCAAGTCTTCTATGTTTTAAACAAGATGGCAAGGATTATGTGCCGTCTGTTTTGAAGTTGTTTCAATTACATTTTTTTTTAATATCATCTGAGATTCTTAAATATGGGAAAACACGGATGCTATGATCCCTTTGTTAATAGTCATATTAGCTTAAACAATGTAATAATAGAATGTCAGAATTTCTCACTCTAATGAGCTTGTCAAATTTTATGCATGCATCTGCTTATCATCCAAATATAAGAGATCCCAACATGTTCATGAAAATAATTTAATCGATTTCAGTTTGCTATTTTTACATCAAGATTAATTGTTTAAGGATTGCATCAATTACTGCTGTTCTGTCAGAAAATATGAGGTGATATATTCTTATCTTTATCCTTCTGGACCAATTAAGTGATTACCAGTCATCTTGGCTTACAGATTACCTTGAAGTTCTAATGAAAATATAGATTGGATATCCTTTTATTGGGTTTTCCATGTTCTGTCCCTGATGATTGTGAAGTCTGTAAATTTTCTGCTTTGAATATGAAAGTAATAGCTCTGTCACAATAACTAATATTGGTTTTTGCCTACTTGGATTTTTTTTGCAGTGTCAGAATCAGAGCTGGAGAAATTAAAGCATGCATTGAAGCTTCTTTCTGAATCTGAAAAACAGCTGAGAGTTTCCAGTGAACGCTCCACGTGGTTTACTGCCACTTTATTACAACTTGGCTCTGTTACATCACCTGAATTTACTCTGTCAGGAAGTAGCAAGAAGCAAAGCTCCAAAACCACGGATGAGGATCCATCTACTGCTTCTAGAGATGCTTCCGGACGAAAGCATAATTCTGATTCCCTGTATATGACCCGAAGATCAGCTTCTCCTCCGTTATTTTCTGGAGAGGGTAATCGAAAATCAGGTTATCCAGAAGGTTCCTACTTGCTTACTGGTGGCGGAAGTTCCAATTCTAAAGCAACACACAAACGCTCTGTAAATAGTATGGATAGCACTGCTTCACATGGAGATTTTATCGGTGGAAGTATGATTGTAGGACAAGCAAATATGGATGGCCTTGATGACCTATGGCTACAGTGTATTGAGAGGTGTCATTCCAAGACTCTGAGACAGCTTCTTCATTGTCATGGAAGGCTACTATCAATAGCTGAAGTTGAAGGTATGCACGTGACTTCTTTCTATTATTTCTATTGTTTCCATATTTGATATGTTAAATTACTTATATATAGAGAAATTTGAAATTATCATTACATGCTGGCTTTCAACATTTATAATGGTCATAAACTGACTAGCTGGTATATGGAGATCTAATGATGGTTAGGAGAATTAAAAATGTACTAGTAATAAACACAACTGAAGTACTTTGTGATGTATAGACTGGGTATTTGGGTGTTGACTGTGTCTAATTTTTTTATTTATGCAAAAAGAACTACTATGGGAATTTTGAAAACAGAACTGAATTAGTGACTCAGTGCATAGGTTTACACCCAATCCTTTGTTTTTGGTCTTAGCAATGTATTACAGAACTTGACGAGAAAAGTTTGAAGAAAAATATTAACTGTGAACTAAATTAGCAACTAGTATATGTTTACACACAGGGATGTCACTAGATTATTAGAAAATGACTTAACTCCTAATCTTTTAGTCTTACGAAAGAAAATCTAAAAGTGGATAGTTGATTGCTCGAATTAATTTTCGCCTAATATTACCTTAAGATGGGGTTTGTTTTGAGTATCATGGGACCTTAAAAGCCTTTGGAAATAACTGGATGTCTGGATCTATAGACCTTTGCCAAGTCAAAAGAAATAGCAAGAGAAAAGTTATACATAAACCATAGTTTGTGCAAAGCTATGACAGATATCAAGAGAAACTAACTTGAAGCATTCCATCGACTTAGTTGCTCTGTAAGGTATGGCATCAGTGAAAAATGCTGGTGACGGGTGCGGAAGAACTAGCAGGTTAATATGCTTGAAATCTAATGACCAAGCTAAAATGGTGGGTAGGGACTAGAGATTATATATCAAATATGGTCTTATCCATTAACATTGCCGAGGTAACCCCAATTTTTCCTATGAAATAAAACTTGAATTTTTTGTGTGTGGAATCAAATTACACTTAAGAAGATTCTGTTGCTACAGGATTTAATGAAGATTTGTAAACATTGAATTATAGTTTTAACCAGTAAATGGAGAGCAGTAACAATAATGTCCAAATTTAACCACATTTGATGAGTAAACACATAAATTTGGAGTTAATTTCCTCTGACAAGAGGTTCTATCTGTAGGTATTCTCATTGTGTATATTGCATTCCGGGACAAAGTTGTCAAGTCCAGAGCTGAGCGGTTTCTTATTAGCATCACTAACTCAATCGAGATGGTTCTGGAACGAAGTATTGAGGTCAGAATGATCCTGTTACCTGAGGGTGAACTGTATCTAGGTAGTACGGAGACGATTGGCTCACTAGAATTCTCAGGACAGACGCAGATTAAATCAGGTGCAGCTGTCCATATGAAGGAGGGAGAAGGATTTACTAGTTTGAATGGAGGGTCAAATTCATCTTTGTTGTTGGAGGAAAGGTCATCGAGCATTTTGGACCAACCAAATGAAAACAACACTAATGTGAGGAGGCAAGAGGTTCCTATGCAGAGAATAGAATCCATTATCCGCGAGCAAAGGCTGGAGTCTGCTTGGTTGCAGGCTGCTGAGAGAAGTACACCTCGTTCAATGAGTCGTCTACGACCTGAGAAAAATCAGGTTTTGCCTCAAGAAGGGATTATCAGTGAGTTATCAGCGAATTCCAAGGATTTGACCTCCAACCATTGGGATGATGAACTCAATCATGAGATCAAGGCTTTGAAAATTACTGACAGAAAAGTCCAGCAGAAGGATCAGGATGGTAAAAGAATTGACCATCATCCTATATCTCCAAGCTTGTTGCATCAGAGTGGCTATGCCTCCAATCTTAGCAAGGATTATCAGTGAGTTATCTTACCTTCCTCTATTTCATTTGCATCCTGTCTTTCGCCATTCTTTGCTTGCTTGATCAAATAATGGTTAAATTTAGGAACTCTTGACCCCAAACGTACTAACATCACACGTAAAAGTAGAATACTAGAATGTATGATCAAACTCTAGTGATGAACTACTACAAATTAATTGCTGAAAGCTATCTTGTTAATTTAGCTCTTTTTATTATTTTCTTTATCTAAATCTCGCTTGTTGTAGCTGTTGGAAATTGGAAATATGGATGCTACGATTTGATACACGTGAATCTTTTAGCATTAATATAGAGTTCCATATGCCTATAGACTCGAGGCAAATACACTCTTTGCATGCTAACAAATATTCCTGGGTGTTACAGGGGATATGAATCAGGGTCGGGAACTGCTGGCTGCAATATGCTTTTTTGTTGGAACACCAGACATCCAAGAAAGGGAAAGGTAAGTTGAACTATCGGAATTCGTTTTTTCCTTTTGGCTGCACTTGTTGGATGCCTGAATTCTTTCTTTCTTCTCTTTGGAGCATTACTACATTCTGAAAGATTTAAGAGTCATGCATTGCTTTTACCATCTTAATAGGGAAACCAAGGGAATCCTGTTCAACCACGCAAAGGTGGACGATTCTTATGTTTTGGTGAATGTAAGAAGTCTAGACAGAGCAGAGCAGAAAGATAAATTACTGTGCCGAAGTTATTTTTTCTGTACTTATATTTATTTATCTATCTTAGTTTTCTTTTATTGTTTAGGCTATTCTTAAGCGAGAGGGGTGGGTCGTTTTAAGTCACAAGAGCTAGTTAGTTCTTTGATTCTTAAACTATGCTTATTGTGCCTGGGGGAAGGGTGAGCATTCACTCGCTGTAATAAAAGCAATGAGGTGAAAAGTGTAAAATTTGGAAGTTTTTTTTTTTTTTCATCCTCTTCGTTCAAACTGACACACGAGTCTTCTACTGCTCTTTCGCTATGCACAATTTCGCTTGAAAATGTCTAAGATAGCGGAGAAACACCTAAATTGCTCTAGAAGTTGAAAGGAATTTTTTTTTTTTTTAAACAAAACCTGCAGCATTTAGATCAAATCAAAATAGATTTAGATGGGTAGTCCTCCATCCACAACTGCTCCTCACTCAAAGTAAGGGAATGTTTAGCAAGGGAATGAGCTACCTTATTACATAGTCTAGACTGAAAAACAAAACAACAAAAATCACAAACACTAGCGATACTTAGAATTTCATCCACAATAAGTTGAGTGGCTGCCTTCTCTCTCTTGTTTGAATGCAGCATATTGATGAGGTGAAGGCAGTCCGAGGAAACCACCAGCCTTCTTAGACTAGCGTCATATGCATATTTAAGGCCAAAAAACATAGCTTGGGCTTCCACGTAGCAAACATCAGACGATCCATTGCAAGGCTTACCTCTAAGACATTAGCACATCCCCAAGGTGATCACGCACAACCATCCCCAAGCCAGTTTTGCCCTCCTTTGATAATGCTGCATCTGTGTTGAGCTTAAATTTGCTAGAGGAGGGGCTGTCCATCCTAAGGTGTTGTCATTGTTCGCCGGTGGAGGGTCGCTAGATTCCCGAAGTGTGGATTCACCCAGAAGAATAAGGGTCTTAGCACATGCCATTGAGACGTCAACCTTCTTCTTCTAAAAAATCCACAAATTACGCATCTCCCATATTTTCCAGCAAAACATCAAAAAAATCTCCCAGCTATTTCCCGGTCACCACACCACTCACTAATTGAGGCATATTTCCAAGGGCCATGTCAAGTCTCAAGGGTGAGAGCTTCCAAATTAGCTGAGTTTCCGGGCATAAGACAACCATATGCATTAGAGATTCCCCCTCCTCCCCACAACGGGGACAAATGGGATTAATTTGCATTCCCCGTCTATAGAGCTCTTCACGAACAAGTAGGCCTCTTTTCATCGCACGCCATATCACAGACTTCACCTTTGGAGGTACCTTTGCTTCCCAAATTAGAGAGGGTCCTGCGTAACACTTGCTTCTTTGGAGTTCAAAATGATAAGTAAAATGAATAGTAAAGTCACCATTCTTAGTATCATGCCATCGTAGAAAATCATCTAGCTCTCTGAGGCAAGCGATAGGGGTGGCAAACAGATCAGGTCGGGTCACTTTCGTGTTCGGGTCAATTCGGTTTGGGGTCAAAGAACATCAACCTGAACCTGACCTGCTTAGTTTTTCGGGTCAGAATGCTTGACCCGAACCTGATCTGTTCGGGTTCGGGTCAGTTTCGGGTCAACCTGATTTAACTTGATTTTTTCCACCAATTTTATTATTTATTTAAAAAAAATTATAAGAGGATAATTTTGGTTTTATATAGATATATTTACACTTACAAACACTATACGAGTATCTAAAATCAAAAAAATGGAATTAACATAGGATTATAAATAACAAATTACAAAATACAAGTATGTTGTTTATTTTTCAACTACATGTGTATTTCCATCCAAAGTGCTGGGCTTCTGACTTTGTGAGCACAAGAAGCATGAGTATTGATCTGAATCTTGTGCATGCATCATCCAATTAAATCACAAAATAAAACGAAATATATACATATATGCAGCATAATGTGTAAAAATGTAAAATTCCAAAAATCTAAACTATTCCCCAAACACAATTTTAGCAAAATTATTTCTGTAACAAAGAAACAAACCAAACTCAAACAAAATTACATAAATAAATAATTCGAAGTTACGAAACATTAATGGTGTTAGATCGATGATGAATTGAAGTTGGACCGATAATGTGGAAGTGCAATTTAGAGTAGCTTCAAAATTAAAAACAACAATGGAGAAGATTTTAAGGATTAAAGAGAGAGAAAATTTAAGAGAGAGAGAGAGAAGGGCAGAAAACTGAAAACGGCCGGGAGAAATGACAAAAATTTGATTGATTTTAGGGTTTTTGAGTTTATAAGGTAGGCTTTTTTCGAATTTGGGCTGGGCTAAGGTTCCTTTTAGGTTTTTTTTTAAAAAAACTTAAATGTGTTCGGGTTATGTGGGTCATTTTCGGGTTGAAAGTTTCAACCTTAACCTAACCCATTTAATTTTCGTGTTGGGTTCGTGTCGACCCATTTAAGTTTTCGGGTCGAAAACTTCAACCCTAACCCGCTATTTTCAGGTCGGGTTTTCGGGTCGGGTCAACTTTTGCCAGCCCTAGCAAGCGAATGTTATTTATAGCTTGGGCCTCATGTTAGGTAAAACTTGTCCCAATTGCCAATGCTTTGAACCATCATCATCTGTTATAATCCAGTCAGTAACATTTGAATTTTTCAATTCATCGGAGCAAGGTAATAAAGAGAGCTGAGAGCCAGAAAGCCCCTTAACCCACTTATCACCCTAAATTTTCACAGATCGCCCATTGTCTATCACCCAACTCGAACCTTCCAAGATCATACTTCTTGCACTCAAGATGGAATGCTAGGTGTAACTTGCTGATGGTGGTAGTTTTGCCTCCCAAAACAAGGAGCGAGGCAAATACTTGCCCTTAAGGACCCTAACGACCATAAAAGACAAGTTCTCAATAAGCCTTCAACATTGTTTTGCAAGCAAAGCCATGTTAAAAGCTCTCATATCTCTAAGGCCGAGACCCCCATCCTTCTTAGCTCTGCACATTTTTTCCCAGCTAATCATCACTAATTTCCGCTCACGATCCTTTTGACCCCACCAAAAATCACGGCAAACTGCATTTATGTTGTTGATGACGGACTCCGGGAGTTTAAAGCACTGCATTGCACAGGCTGGGATTGCTTGAGCCATCGACTTTAACAACACTTCCCTACCCGCTCTTGACAGAAACCGCTCTTTCCATCCCTTGATTTTCTTCCAGACCTAATCTTGAATTACTTGGAAAACAACTTTCTTGGATCTTCCTATGTAAGTAGGGAGACCAAGATATTTTTCGTGACCCTCAACTTGCGTAAAGTTCAACTTCGATTGAAGCGTTTCTTGCATATTGGCACTAGCATTACGACTGAAGGATACCTCCAATTTTTCCAAGTTAATCTTTTGACCTGAAGCAATCTCATATGTGGTAAGGATGTCAAGAATCGTCTCGACCTCAGTCTCATTTGCTCTAGTGAAGAGCAAATTATCATCGGCAAAAAACAAACGGGAAATTGGCTCAACGTTTCTCCCGAGCTTCACTCCATGTATCATACGGTTTTGCTCAAGCGCGGAGAACCCCTCGGCACATATGAGGAACAAAAAGGGGGAAATAGGGTACCCTCTACTAGGCACAAATTTCGTAGAAGGAAATCCATTAATGAGTATAGAGTATGAAACCGAGGACAAACATTTCATAACGAGGGACACAAAAATATGGTTGAAACCCAATTTCATCATCATTCCCTCAAAAAAAACTCCATTCAACTCTGTCGTAGGCTTTACTCATGTCAAGTTTCATAGCCATAAAACCCCGAGCCCCATTTTTAAATTTCTTCCGAAGGTGATGGAACATTTCATAAGCCACAAGCACATTAACCGTAGTCAGCGCAGCATTCATGTCATCAGTGACGCGATTATCAACAGCGTCAAGTACTTGCTACATATCATTGCCACCCGCTGAAGAAAAAAGTGATTTGAAGTAGTTCTCAAATATAGCTTCTATTTCATTCTCATCCTTTCTCAAATTGCCACCATCATCAAAGACCCCTTTTATAGTGTTCTTGTGCCGATGTTGCTTGGCCTTCTTGTGAAAGAAGGCTGTGTTCTTATCACCATCACGAAGCCAATCTTGACGACTACGTTGCTCCCAATATGCTTCTTCTCTACCTTCAAGCTCATCAATCTCCAAATCGATTTTTCTCATTTCTTCAATATTATCCGCAGTGGGTTCGAGCAACATAATTGCAGCCATTCTCTATGTGCGGCATTTAATTTCTTCTACAAAATCAGTTGATATTTTGGAACTCCATGACCGAAGCTTAACAGAACAAGTTTCAGTTTTGTACTTCACGCTGCTATCAGGGTCAAGATTCTAGGCTTCAGAGATGATGTTCCCATATTCGTCGTCGCGGAGCCATTCTTTCTCAAATTTAAAGCCCCTTTTTCTTTTCTTTTTCTTGCGGTTTACAGCTAGTTCCTCTTGGATAGTGATCATAATAAGTACATGGTCAGACCGTCGCCGAGGTAAGTGTTCCATCATCGAGCAAGGAAAAAGATCAACCCATTCCTCCGTAGCTATAAACCAATCAAGGCGCTCTTGTATGTTCTCACCATCAACACGATTATTGCTCCACGCAAAGGATGGACCCACAAAATGTAAGTCCCTAAACTGACATTTTTCCATAGTACTTCGGAAACCGTCTATCTCACTCTGGCTCTTGGGGTTGCCCCTTGTTTTTCACTATGCATAAGAGTGCAGTTGAAGTCCCCAAAACATAGCCACGGCAGTGTATTACCACTTCCCAAGCTTTCAATCATGGCCCAAGTTTCGTGCTTTCTGCCTTCCTCGGAGAAGCCATAAATACTAGTAATTTGCCACTCACCTTTACCCTCCAATTTTAGAGTGAAGTCCATATGGGTCCGAGAGGAAGACATTAGAGTGAGATCGATGTCATCCCTCTAAAACATTGCCAGACCACCACTCCTCCGCCGCCCTTCGCCATTACAGTCCGCACACAAGAAATGCTCAAATTCAGTTTTCTTTTAACACTTTCCCACTCCTTACCTTTTAGCTTTGTCTCCGAGAGGAAGACAAAGTGGGATGCTGAAGTCGAATTATGCCCTTAAGCGCATTCTCTGCATGGGGACTCCCCAACCCCCGACAATTCCACGAGAGGCCTATCATTTATAATTGCGGGATTGCGTCTCAACCAACGCTAATAACATGATATGGAATTCGAGCAAAAAAACAGAAAATTAATTGGGAAAAAGAACACAAAGAGGGATGAATTCGAGAGAAAACAATGGAAATCGAGGAACGAAAAAAATGAAGAAAGACGAACCCTAGGCGAGGGACTTATAAACCCTCTCGAGGGACTAAGTTCAAAGGAGTTGAAGGGAGAAACAAGTTTATGCATCTTATGAACCATCAAAATTAAACAACGCATAGGGCTTCATTTTAAATAGTTAATTCAGTTGGTTTGTACAATCTAAATGTGCCATCTTAGGATCTGTTTGTAGGCATACTGAATAAGAGTATGACCACTAATACTCGTTGATACAAGTGCTCGAATGCAACTAAGGTTCAGGCATATTTAGTTAGAAATACTTATGAAAGAATAACACACATGTAAGTTGGGACATGGCAAAGTAAAAAGAGGCCAATTGAGTCTAAAATTGAGCATTTTACATAAACCAAGAATATTAGATTTAAATAATGAATATTAGATCTATCAAAGGAAAAAAAAAAGTGAATATTAATATTGTGTGGATATCCATTATCCACTTTGTATGTTTCCGGAATATTATAGATTTATTCTATTTATATATACCCCTATTATATGGAATAATATACACCCATCAATTCTCTCTAAAACTTGATGTTTTCCCTTATTTTCACAACACGTTATTAGCACCAATTCTAGCCGACTAAGCGGATTCATATTGTTAATCATATTTTCTATACTACAATTTTAATTTTATCGCAACAGAAGGTACGCTTATGGTTTCACTAATTTTGCGTGATAAATTGATACAACTTTGTTATCTATGATTATAAGCATGCATGAAATCATTACGGATTCTTTGGGCTTTACCAGGTTAATTGGTTTTGTTTGATTTTGCATATTACTTTCCCTGAGGGGCTGCCTGGAATGGGTGTAATGGGAGGGGAAAAATTACATGAGTAATAATTCTGGATTTTTTTAAAGTTTGGATCTAGGGTAATTAATCAGTGGGGTAATCTATTTCCCTAAAAATGGGGTTAATAATTACCCACCTCCCCCCTAGCATAACAATTTCCCCCGTAACAATTCCTCTTCTATACTGCATCTTCTTTTCCCCTGCTATGTACTCTCTCCTTCACCTTCATATCCCTCCACCCAATTGAAGCTGTTGCCGCCATTATAGCCGCCTGGTGGAAGCTGCTAGCCGCCATAGCTCATCAATTCCGGCGAATTACGAACAAGTATCTTGAATCGAACCCACTGGTTGAAGAGATAGTTGAACAAATGGTTAGGGCTTTTGATCCTTCAAGTGAGATGATGTTCGTGGTGGTCTCAAGTTTATCAACGGCATGGTGGTTGCCGCCGATTGCCATGAATTGGTGGTCTTTACCCTAGGATTGTTGCCAAACCTCAGAAAATGAATTATTACTCTCTAAATCAATGCTCAAGTAAAATCTACCCCGTTAGATATTACCCCCTTCATTATTTCTGGAATTCCAGGCATGCCCTGATTGTTAATCTATAGTCATGGACATTGGTTGCTTGTATAATTGCATTTAAATTTTTTTAAAAAAAATAATAATATTAAAATTGTTTTAGATAATTATGTAATCCTATATTGCACAACTTGTGCGACTAGATGTTTATCAAGTAATTAACACATAATTTAGTGGATACTAGTATTAAAGGAAGTCGAGTAGTTGCATCAGTATTTATATGTTTTACTCAATATTACCCAATAATAGTTTCTACTGTGTTAGTGCGCCACTTTGTTATTGTTTAATCACAATTACGGCTAGTTGAATTAGTTTTGCATTAATCACTTTACATCATATTGAAAACTCCCTTGGTATTACAGGAGTACTTTATTATGGTGTTAAGGTTTTTATCTATATTGTCATACTTATTGTATACATCTTTAGTCAATGTATACTCACCATAGTACTAGCTGTTAGTTAGCTTGTTAGGATAGTCAATATTTATCCCATATGTTCAGGGAATCAGTTATCAGATTTTGTACCTAACTCTAGCTCGTGTTTTACATTATTTTATTACATCAAATTATTTGAGTGTCATCCAATGTGAAATTTTTTTGTTAAAGTTTTGATATAATTTGATTTCTTTAAGGTATCATTTATGTGGATTGATTGATAGCGAATCAAAATTATTTGTAACTGATTTGTGATATTTTTAAGCTACGGTGATTAAATTCTTTGCACTATTTTTGTAGCATACATTTTATATGTGGTGTCATAATTAATTAATTAACCACGTGGATCTTTGAATGTGTTGATAAGAAATTATGCCGCATAATCATTAGTTGATTAATGAATTATAATTGTGATGATAAATTGATAATAATGACTACTAGCTAGTCTACTACATGATTTTTAAAAAAGTGGCTAAAGATATATAATGTACTGCTAGTAATTTGTAATCTAGTGTAATTTATAATATATTGCATGCATACTCTAGACGATAAGAGATGAATTATTCAACTCTATCCTAATCCTATTGCTAGCTGTTTGTTGTAACTATAAGACGATAAGAATCTATGTGCATATCTTATTTTCTATTATAGCGTATATGTAGCTATCTTTTGTATTATTAGCTTTAATATATCTAGTCAGACTTAGCCATTGCTTGTATTAGAAATACGTTTCCTTTGATTATTGAAAGTATTATCATTCCCCAACTCTTTCATAGTATCACAACATGTTGTATTATACATCTTTCCATTGTTCTTGTATTAGAATTTATAGATTTTGTTCCGGTACATATATTATAATTATTATGATTGTAATATGAAGCGCTAGTATGTATATATATATATATATATATATATATATATATATATATATATATATATATATAACCCTCACCATATAACATGATGCTTCCTTGTGAGTTGGGATCCATTCGTTATTACTACTTCTCATATATTCTAGTGATCTATGTATATATGATTTTATATACTAGCATATGAAAGATTGAAAGCTGACATGTGATAATAGTCTTGGATTGGAACATTTCTATATTTTCTTCACCTTTTAATAATTCACATTATATCCAAGTATAGATAAAGATATTTGTTGCAATTTTGCAAAATATAGGACATGCATGAAACCTGTTTAACTTTCTCATTTGGACCGATATATTTGGAGTGACTAATAATTGTTATTTAAATGTTATCATCTTAATTTTTTTGATGCTCATACATTCATTTGGTTTGATTTTATAAATGAAATGAGATCGCGAGTCTATACATATGAGCACGATTAATATTTGTTACATATGAGCAAGACTATTATTATACATTTATTCTTTCCTTGACGCCATGAGAAAGAATATATAAAAGGCTAGACAATAGTATTCTAGACGACACCGAACCCTGGGTGGGTGTGAATTGGTAAATCATATATTACTAGATATACTAACTCCCTAAAATAAATGAGAAATAATTGTATGATTAAGATGATACATGCATGTTTTTGTGATGAATATAATTCATACAAAATTATACTATCTGCAAATTAAACATGATTGCACAATATTTATTTGAGCAAGAGATAGATGACATTGTGGGAAGCTTACTTGTAAAAACATATTTATTATGCCCATATTTATAAGAAATTAATATAATTGGGCAAGAATTACGAGTAAGAACAAGTTTGTAAGAATAACTTTATTATGCTTGATACATTGTATTGCTAAAAGAATTTATGCCTTGTGGATGAGATTTAAATGCTGTTGGTTCATTTAATGTCCTATGTGCAAGGATTAGGGGAAGATTGTATTAATTATTCCATTATTTTATCCTTGCACATAAATAATAAAATATATTGATGGTCAGTTTGGTTCATACATTTACTTAAATATTAACGATTTACTTAATAGAAGTGGCCACATGTTATTTAAATATTTTGAAATGATATCATCTTGAACATGGATATAAATGTCATTGATCATATACTAATTATAAATGCTCTAATTAAAATTATTGTGCAAGAAGGACAACATCGTTTACTAATGAACCTAAAGCACGTCTAAAGCGTTGTAGTCCATAGAGTTAAAATATAACAACCTTCAGAATAGGAATGGAGCAACTACTGACAATGAAAAATTTGAGGAAATGATAATCCCATTACATTTCTAGAAGAAATCTCTTTTAGTAAAATTTATATGTTTCATGATTATATAAAAGACTCCAGAAGAGTATGAAATATCCAACAAGATTAACATGCATAAAGATTATAGTCCAAACTCCAGCAGAGTATGAGTTAACTATTGGATAAAATATTTGTTGATTGTCTTGCCAATTGTATAAAGAAACACATGTTGATGTTCAAATCTCACATCAAATTCATGGCCATGGATAACGTAAGATTAATAAAGTGATCACTAGTGTTGGAAAACTGACAAGAGTTTAATTTAGAGAAGTGATTGGATGTGATAATTAAATTAGGCCATCCGGGTTGAATAATTTACCCGTTATGGAAACCTGAAGTTTCATTTAATAATGTGCTGATGCTCTCTCAAATGTTAGATATATGAAATGAATTGAATAGCAAGACATAACATTGAGATTGAGCTATATTTGAATTGTGATTCAGAACCATTTGTATTGATGAAAATTTCAAGAGTTAATAGGTTTTGATTTCTTATATAAAAGAGTGATGGGTGACCAGAAGTTCACCCAAATAACTTATATATTATTGTCAACTATTAAGTGACCAGAAGTTCATCAAATACACTATTTAAGTCTTTAAAGATCCAACAGATCACCACCTAGTAGAATTATAAGCAAGTAATATATGCATGTATAACAACTCTATTGATTGGGGGTTATTGTATGTCAGCACATAATAAATAGAAAAGAAGGAAATTCAACTGCACAACATATGTCTCCCCATTGATGTTGAATTATTGATCTCCTGAAGAGAACAAATTATGAAATATTTAATAATAAATACATATGTGTTATGCAATGTATAGTTAATGAAGAAATGATTTAAAAATTGCTCTTTAGAAGAGATAAAAGCTTGTTTAATACAAATCTTTCGAGAAATAAATTTTGATTGTGATTTTTCTAATGAAGTGAATTTTATTAATGCAAATTTATCTACTAAGTTGGTATGCAATAAGACGCCCCTATAAATGAGATATTTTACCAACTTAGGGGGAGAAGAACGAATTAGCAAAAGTTGGAAAAATTAAATTCAATACAGAATATTTATGATCCCTATAATGGTAGTTTGAAAAGTTATATATATGCCAACTTTTGTATATATATTATCAAGATATGTTGCACATTTATGATTTGATTTGTATTAAGTTAAGATTCATGTTGCATAGCGTTGAAGATACATTTTTGTCATATTAATTATGTGTATACATTAAGATAAAATCTTGCCAATTGTACTTGAATCGCTACACCTGAAGTGTAGGTTGTATATGATCGGTTCCAAAATAAAGATATGTTTAATAGATATGATATTTGGCAAGATAGTGCAGTTAGCACTAATAGTGTAATAGTATATAAATACCATAGTGAATGAATTGTTATAATAGATGGCCCATGAAGTAAGAAAGTTATGATGGTACCAATAAGAAATGTATTCAGATATCATAGTAAAATAGCATGCGAAATGTACGTTAAAGGAATTTTATAATATTGGTACACAATGGAACCGATGAATAATGTGCATATGCATAATAGAGTGGACTAGTGAATAAGGGATCTGAAATATATGTCTATTTTAATGTCGACATAATGATAATAATCATAAGTTTATCATGGACCAGAAGTCTAATGAAATATGGATTTTTAAATCCACACTATACAATGTCTTGCATTATTTAGAGTCTTATGTATGTTCATATACATGTGTGAGTCATAGGTTAATGGATTATTCATTGCGTATATTGAAAGTTGTTAGATGCATTACTCATTGTATGTTTTGTTTTCTAAATCTCATATTGCTGCATTAGTTCTATACAATAATTATTGTATATGTGAATGTTTGTTCAAAATATATATGTCTCACAAAAAAAAAATATTTATATTCCAATGGGCTTATAGTTGTGATGAAATTATTGGAAACGTTGATTTAATAACATGTTATGAATCATGTAAGAAGAGTTCCTAAAGAACTTATATACGATGTATTTAAATACCCAGCCCTACAAATTTTTTAATATTACAAAAATCAAACTCTTGAAAATTTTATGTGACTATATCATTGACATCTCAACCTTCATTGACATCTCAACCTAAAGTTTGAGTATATAAGAGTTAGTGAGATTTACTATTTGAATTCACAGAAAAATTATCGTGTAGTTAATTACGAAACTTCTAAAAAAACGGGATACTTATGCGTGAGACTGTTTTCTTATGGTCTAGAAGAACCATGATCAATGTATATAATTACATATGTTATATATAATTCATATGAGATTGAAGAATGACATTAATAATATCATCAAATGATTATTAATGAATGTTTGATCAAATAATGATCATCAATTTCTATTATTAACGATTTCCAGAAGAAGTCATAATCGCATAAGTTTAATTTTTAAATCAACTATTAAACAGAGATTTGAAACAATGATATTAGAGATAAACACATGTATGGTGAAATAAAGACACTTCACATGTTCACGTGAAGACTTGAAGAATTGAAGATGCAACTTTAGCTTAAGAGAATCGAAGATCAACGAATGATATTTTTACTTACTACATATGAGAAGATATCCAAACATATTGGATTCATTGTTGCGGCACTAGAAGATCTCAAGTTATGTATTCATCAGGGGGAGAAAATACGCGCTGCACTCTTTTTCCCTTGGCCATGGTTTTGTCCCACATTGGGTTTTCCTGATAAGGTTTTTAATGAGGCAGCATCTCGAGCGTATTACGAAGAATGATGTACTCTTTTCCTTCATTATGTTTTTATTCCACAGGGTTTTTCATAGTAAGGTTTTAATGAGGCACAATCTTTGATAATGGACATCCAAGGGGGAGTGTTATGAAAATATTGTGTGGATATACATTATCCTTTTTGTATGTTTCCGGAATATTCTAGATTTAGGGATTATTGTTATCTAAGCAAACTCTACTTATTATATTCTATGTATATATACCCCTATCATATGAAATAACATACACACATCAATTCTCTCTAAAACTTGATGTTTTCCCTTATTTTCACAACAAAAACTAGAATATAGAAATTTTGACTTAAAAAAAAATTCCCATCAAATTTTAAATCATGGCTTATTTGTAGACCTGACAATCCTGACTCGACTTGAATGATTCGACTCAAATGACTCAAGTCATTGACCTGAAAAAAGCCCGAACTTGAATATACCCGACTCGACCTGAACACGACTCGATATGGACTTAACCTAAATGTGACCCGATGCCCGAAATAACCCGACTCAAAATTGACCCGACCCGTAGTGGCCCGAATTGATGGATCCAAAGTTGACCCGACCCGAAATAATACAACTCGAAATGACCTGATCTAAATTGACCCGATAGGTACTCACATTTTAAAAAAATGAAATTTACTTTAGTTTCTATTATAATAGTATATTACTCATTTTTTTTAAACAAATCAATTCATTAATAAAAAGTTGTCCGCATGTACAAATAAAATCAAAACTAACTAATACATAAAATTCAATCAAATTAAGGTTTCCTTCATCAAAGCTACAATAGTTGAAAAGATCTTGTAGTGTGATACATATCTCCCATACATTGATGGAATATATAACCTTTCCGGAGAGACATTCTATTGATTTGCTGTAGCCGTAAGGATGATTTTCATTTGATTTGCTTAAACACATTTGAAAATTTGACAACCGTTGCGACCCCTAACAAATATTCACAAACGAATTAACAATAGGGCAAAAGATGATTACCTTTTTTTTATAAACCCTACACAAAAAAAGCCTAAACATAAACAAACAACTAATCTAATAAAAACTAATTACTCTACCATAGGCAGACACTCTATCATAGAGAGACAGACAAATATCTATACTACTCATGTAGATGTATTGAAACCTAAATTGCAAAACTAAAGAAAATTAAGGAAAAAAAAATCGAAAATAGTTAAATTTTTGAAGAAATAAGACTATTTCTTGCCTAAACAACCAGGATTTTGAAGAAACCCTAAAAGAGAGGCGATAGTCATTTTGCAGTACATTGTTATTATAAAAGTTACACTTATTTTTGAAATAAGAGGGAATTTTCCCACAAAATTTTTAACTGAATTTATTTTTTGTGACTCGACCCAAACTTGACCCGACCTGACCTAACTCGACCCGTAGTCTTGAAAATTGACTGGACCCGAACTTGATCTGAAGTGTCGAACTGAAACCTGAATTAACCCGACCTGAATATTACCTGACCTAAAAGTGGCCCAACCCGAACCTGACCTGAATGACGTATTTTCCAATGTCACGCCATATAGGCGACAGTTACGCGTAAACTTGTCACGTTAGGTAACATGTCAACGATAAAAGATATTTCCTCCGTTTTTTCAATTGTCACTATTTGACTTTTACAATATGCACAAAACTACATTTTGACTAGCATTTATGAATTGTAAATCATCTCAATGTATATATTATTTATATCAACTTTTTATAATTTTTACAATGTTGATAATTAGATATATTTATCGTTAAAATTGTGCGTTGCCAAGCGTAATAAAAGAAAGATGTCGATTAAAAAAGAAAGAAGGAAGTATATTTTTTAGAATAATAAATTATTTTAGAGTTTTATATTTGTTAAAATTTTAATCTTATAGAGTAATCCTTTAATATACTTATTTAGTAACCCTTAAATAACAAAGAAATCCCTTACACCGATAGGATAACCCCTATATTACCAACTAGGTAACTTCTATAACCATAACAGAGTAACCTTTGCAACATCAACTGAGTAGTAGTTGTTTTGGGTGTTTTTTGGTCCCTCGGGAGAGTTACGTCACCAAAACTGGTCCGACGCGATCCGTACCTGCAAAACATGGAGACTCCAGTTGATAGGAGCTCCGCCTCCGACAATCAAGTAAGTATTGGTCGTAGAAGATGAACAGGTGCGGAAAAGGTAAAGATGAGATTTTCTAGGATTCCAAGATCAAGTGTTTTTCTCTGATGTGAGAGAGTGTAGGGCTGTTGTAATAAATAAATGTGTCCTAAAAATGGGTAATCTCCCTAGTTATAGGGTCATTGGAATACGTCCTCATTAGGTCATTCTGAGCTAATGCGCTGCGCTGTTTTGCGGCTTTTTCGGTAATTGGGCCTTGAAGGCCGTAATTCCATCTATCATCTGAGGCTGACACGCGTCAGCTAGTGGGTGGCCCATGTTGAACCTGCCCATGGTTGACACGTATCCCTCTCTAATGAATGAACGAGAACAAAAGAACCCTATCATTGAAGAAACTGAAAAAGTCAATATAAGAACCAATGAAAAAAAAAGAGAAGTCAAAAGTGGCTTAACTCTAAATCCGGAAGAGCGATCGACCCTCATATCGACGCTAAAAGAATTCGAACACGTGTTCTCTTGGTCATACAAGGACATACCTGGAATAGATAGGGAAATCGCGGAACATATCATTCCCTTGAACCCTACCTCTAAACCAGTAAAACTAAAACCTCGACGAATGAAACCTGAAGTCGCATTAAAAATAAAAGAAGAAGTACATAAACAATTGGACGCATGTTTTATTCGCGTATTTAATTAACCAGAATAGGTGGCGAACATCGTCCCAGTCCCCAAAAAGGATGGACGAGTTCGCATGTGTGTCGATTTTAGGGACCTTAATAAGGCTAGCCCTAAAGACGATTTTCCTCTACCACATATTGATATATTGGTAGATAACACGACTGAACATGCGATGTTATCCTTTATGGATGGATACGCAGGTTACAACCAAATTTTAATGGCAAAAGAAGACGAAGAAAAGACATGCTTTATTACGCCTTGGGGTACATATTGCTACAAAGTCATGCCATTTGGTTTAAAAAATGTAGGAGCTACGTACCAATGAAAGGTTATGACTCTTGATGTGTCTAATTTATATAGTATTTTACCCCCGTCCCTTGGTCATAATTAGTAGTGTTTTTGGCTCTTTAGAGCCACTTTTATTACTAATTGGTGTTTTCTAGCGTTTCTGTAGTTTTGCTTGGGTTTTGTAGGAAATTGCACTTTTGGAGCAATTTCCCGGGTTTTCATGGAGCAACTACAGACATTGGAGAAGCACGACCGTTTTTGAAGCCCAAGGCCGGTTAGAGTCATCAAGCCGGTGATTAAGGGCTAGGTATATGTGATACCGGGGCATTGGGACCAAGTATTCAAGACCCGAAGAGGAAATCCGGATTGGGCCGAAGTATCAAGCCCAATCGAAGACAAAGCCTCGAGGTGGAACCGGGCCCGATCGGGCAAGCATACGCTCAATCGGGCGGGCGCGCAAGTATGTGCTGCTAGCAAGGCGCGCCCGATCGGGTGAGCATTAGCTCGATCGGGTGCGGCTTCTTAGAACAGGATGCGAAGAAAAAGGCGGGCCCGATCGGGCGGCCCTTCGCCTGATCGGGCGCGTGTTTCTGGAGCAACAAATTCGCTGAATTTTTAGTTTTTAATTAGGAGTGTTTTTAGAGTTGTTTAAGTATGGTTTAGTACTATATTTTTGATTTACCTCTTTTCTTAGACTTTCTCTCTCTACTTAGATTATTTCTCTCTCTAGATCGATTTCTCTCAACTTTACTCTTGTTCTTTACTCAACTTTGTAGTTTCATCGATTTTGGTAACGATTTCTTCTTTATTAATTTCAGCAATTTTATTCCTTTATTCCCTTATGACTTGTTTAATTGCTTTATTTAGTTTAGATTTAATTATGTGTGAGTAGTTTTATTTCTAGAGTTTATGGGGATCCATTAAATAATATGATGGGGTAGTTTATGATTGTTGATTGTCAATGCTTAATTATTTTCCTATTGATTGTTTTAATGCTTTGCAATTAGATTAGGGATGGTTCAATTGTATGAGTTTAGCAATATTGATTCGAGATTCGAGAGATGAGAATTGATGTTTAGGCTTAGTTTCAATAGGCGGACTAATTTATAAATGGTTAAGTCGAGATTCGAGAGATGAGATTTAATGCCGGTAAATTAACTCTGTGATTGTAATACGTAGCGAAAGCCCTTTATGATCTGATTAATTGATGCATTGATGATTGGTTGTTATGTTTTACCCTGGAATATTGTTTATTAGTGAACCTATGCCCTAGGCTTTATTTCATTGATTTTCTTCCTACTTTTATTCCTTCCCACTTTTACTCTTGGTAGTTTAGTTCCCTTTTATAATAACAATTTGGTTACTTGATAATTTATATTATTTTGATTAATTAGGAATAAATTAACTCGTTTCCCTGTGGTTCGACCCTTCTTCCCTATTTACATAGTTAGTGGATTTAGGTTTTATTATTTTGATTGGGTGATTACGACTTGAGCCTGTCAACTCTCTTGCACGATATGATGTATAAAGAAATAGAAGTGTATGTGGATGATATGATCGCTCGTAAAGTCCAAATATAGAATAGGACATATAAAAGCTTTACGCAAATTTTTCGCTCGCATAAAAGAATACAAAATACGGTTGAATCCACAAAAATACGCCTTCAGAGTAACTTCTGGCAAGTTACTCGGATATGTAGTAAGCACACGTGGTAATGAGATCGATCCCTCTAAAATAAAGACAATTGTTGACATGCCTCCCCCTCAAACAGAAAAAAAAAAATTTGGGGATTCCATGGCAAATTACAGTACATTAGTGGATTTATCAACATATTGACTATGACTTGTGAGCCAATATTTAAAAAACTGAAAAAAGAGGAAAAACATTAATGGGACGATCAATGCCAAAAGGCCTTTGACAAAATCGAAGATTATCTTAAAAGTCCATCAATTTTAGCACCACCAGTACCCAAACTACCTCATAGGCTATACATCACAGTTACAGACACGACCAAAGGCGCCATGTTAGCACAAGAGGAAGAAAAAGTTGAGCGTGCAATATATTACATAAGTAAAAATTTTATTCAATATGAAACAAAATATACCACCTTGAAAAAACAAGTCTAACATTAGTGTGGGCAACTAAAAAATTACGACATTATATGCTACCACACACCACTCATGTAATTTCTCAACAAAATTCGATAAAGTATTTGCTTGAACAACCACCTATACAAGGAAGGATATCCAAGTGGTTGGTGATATTGGCCGAATTCGAGCTAAAATATATTCCCCAAAAGTCAATGAAAAGAAAAGTGATTTCCAATTTTCTAGCCCAACATCAAATTCAAACAAGTTATGCAGAAGCTACTCATCTTCCGGATGAAGAGATTCTCATGACACAAGATGACAAATGGGTAATGTACTTTGACGGTGCGTCCAATAAAAAATGATGTGGTGTAGGAGTGTTACTCATAAGTCTAGAGGGAGCACATACTCCAATCTCTGTCAAATTAGACTTTAATGTTACTAATAATGCCGCGGAATGTGAAGCGTGCATTATTGGATTAGAAGCAGCAACTAGCATAGGTGTGCAAAAATTAGAGGTATATGGAGATTCTAGTTTGATTATAAATCATATACTGAAAAAATGGAAAATAAAGAACTCCACAATGATATTATACCAAACACACCTAGAGCAACTCATCGAGCATTTTGAACATATTGATTTTAAATATCTCCCAAGGGATGATAATCAATTTGCGAATCGCTAGCAAAATTAGCCTCAATGATCAACATTCCAAATCACTTAAATATGATGCCATTATGCGTTGATAGAAGAGAAGAACCAGCATATTGCAACGCAATAGAGGAAATAAATGACATCGAAGGAGATAACCCTTGGTATGATCATATCCTCCAATATATTACCCATGGCACATACCCTGAAAATACTTCATCGAAAGACCAACGAGCCTTAAGAACACTTGCGGCACAATACGGTCTAGTAAACGGTCAATTATGCAAAAAAAGGACCTAATGGTCAAAGCTTATCGTGTATAGACCAACCCGAATCCACACACCTTATGGAAGATACTCACAAAGGTGTTTGTGGACCTCACATGAATGGTAAAATGCTTGCAAAAATTATTTCACGACAAGGGTACTATTGGTCCACTATGGAACATGATTGGATACAATATGTCAAAAAATGTCCAGAGTGCCAAATATTCGCTAATTTACAACACCTTCCATCATCCGAACTATACAACCTCACTTCCCCTTGGCCTTTTTCAACTTGAGGAATTGACATAATTGGTAAAATTTCTCCAACAGGAGCAGGAGGGCACGAGTAAGTATTAGTATCTATCGATTACTTTACCAAGTGAATTGATGCTGCTTCTTACGTGAATATCACTTCTAAACATGTCGCAAAGTTTCTCGAACAAAACATATTTTGTAGATATAGAGTTCCACATGAACTAATTAGTGATTAGGGATCTCAATTCAAAGCTGAAGTCGAGACCCTCTTAACTCGTTATAAAGTAAAACATCATCACTCCTCTCCATATAGACCTCAAATGAATGGAGCTGTAGAATCGGCAAACAAAAACATAACAGTCATCATTAAGAAAAATGGTAGAAAATTATAAAGACTGGCCGAATAAACTACACTTCGCATTTTGGGGTTATAAAACGTCCATACAAACATCAATTGGGGTAACTCCATACTCCTTAGTTTTTGGAATGGATGCAGTTCAACTGGAAATACCATCCTTACGCATCGTACTCGAAAGTAAGCTACCGAAAGCTGAATTAGTAAGAGCAAGGTATGAAGAGCTTTTATCCCTCGATGAACGGTAATGAAGAGCTTTGTATCATGTACAAGTCTACCAACGGCGCATTGCGCGTCATTTTAATAAAAGGTTTAAACCCAGAAATATTAAAGAAGGTGACTTTGTTATAAAGGAGGTTAGGGGTCCACCAACCGATCCAAGAGGGAAATTCAAGCCTAATTGGACAGGTCCCTACCGCGTAATTGAAATCCTATCAGGAGGAGCCGTCAGATTAATGGATATTGGAGGAGATGAAATTCACCAATTAATAAACATTGATCGACTTAAAAATATTACACATGAACCCGGATAAACTCGTTCATTCATTAAATAAATCATTTTTTTAGCATTCAATCGAAAGATTCTAAGTGTTATGCACTTTAGCGAATAACACGGCAAAGCACATAACATTTAGGGGGTAATTTAAAATAATAGATAATTCTAAGTGTTCAGATTTTTTCGAACATCACGAAAAACTCTTCACAGTTGGGGGGTAATAATGCAAAAAATAAATTGTTTTAACACTCGTAGTACAGGTGTCGCGCGCAACTGGAATAGTTGCGATTGGATGTCACGCGCAACAAATTTTGTTGCGCGTGACGGCTCGTACAACCTCGGATGTTGCGCGCGCCACCTGATGATGAACTACGAACCCAGATTTTTTTTTATGCTTGAAAAAAGTTTCGACTTTTACTTGCGACAAAAAGGGGGTGTTTCTTGAATATAACATATACTCGGAAAATAAAAAAATTTAACTTTGATTTGAATTTTTTTTTTTAAAACAAAGTTTGATTAATTTTTTTATTTAATTTCTATTCAAGAGATTAAAGAAAAAAAAACTGAAAAAAATATATAATAAATAAAAAAAGAAGAACTACACAAATACCTAATTTCTTATTACGAATACGTAGGCAATCTTTATGATTCGGTCATATAAAAATAAAAAATATAAAGCTCATTTTTATTTTATTCAAAATCCAAATGAGAGAGACATTATTGAATTAGATAGTAAATAACAAAAGCAAAAAAAAAACATAGTAGTGGTTACACTTTATTCAAGTTAAACTAATGATAAAATGGTGTAACACTCTAAGGTTTTACTATGTCCTCGATTGTCACGGATGATGGAGGAGTAGTTTCCATCACAGTATTTTCAGAAGCCTTGGAGCTTTCCCCTACACTCTTCTTTTTCACCCGAACATTGTTCTTCAATTTAGGGATAGGGGCCTTTGCAACCTGTTTTCCTTTCCCTTTGACAATTAGAGCTTTCTTGCGAGTATTTGGTGAAGGTTCTTGGATTTTCACACCTTGTTGCGCGGGTTTTGAGGGAGCTTTCCTTTTTGTATCCTTCGAATGAGCCTTTGGGGATGAGAAGTCTAATTTTCTTCTCACTCTTTTGTTTTGGCCACTAGTTGGAGTAGTAGTGGCCGAATGCATCAAAGGCTTAGGTGGATTGTGAGCTGTGGCGGCTTGAAGTTGAGATCGAGCCTTGTTTAATTAGCCCTTATCCGCCGCATTCATCCAAGCTTTGTAAAAGGAAGATAATACAATACTCACGGTAGGATTTTGTACTACTCATCTAGGAAGACTTGACCAACATTCCATCCAACAAGGAATTCTTTCGGGTTTAAATATCACGTCTTTATGGGCATCACAACCTTGCGGAGGAATAATTTGTTTCATCCCGTATTGTCTCATTACCCTACAAGCAAAGATATAAGTAGTACTAGATAGGCCTCGAAGCCTAATATAAGGGCAATTAAAACTATTTCCAACATACTACTTATGTTCCACTAAGGAATCACAAAGCGTATGTTGGGAACCCCGTGATAGAAAAACGACGTCCATTCTTCTTCATTCTTATGCTTGTAAAGAATTCGACGTCCAAGGAATGTCCTTACTCCATTAGCCTTAAGGTTTCGTGGCTGATCAACAATTCGCAAACGCTCCATGAGCCAAATCTATATAAAAAAGGAAAAAATTAGTTTGTGATTTTACACAAGCAGGTGGCGCGCGCATCAAAATCAGCTATGCGCGCCAATCGCGCGCAGTGCAGAAGATTGCGCTGGTCATGCAAGTGCAACTTCATGAATTGCGCTGAAATACGACGAAAAAAACGTACGTGTAATAGGAGTGGACGTCCCGTGAAACCATTTTTGTTAGGGTTTCCCCTAAGGCGATTCAAGCATAGAACGGTTTCCGCCAAAGCCAAGGGAGCGGGTCAATGACATCCCTCTATTTGCTCTACTATGGACTCCATGGAATAATCTCCATACTCTTTGCCTGTCCTAACCAAACAATTAACAACAAGACAATAACATAAAGCATGAATTTTAAAGCGTTGTTTAGTCATGTTGTCACGAGGGGCGACGAAGTGTTCAATAAATTGGATCAAATTCACGCATACTTCAGTTCCAATGTTAGTCATATCATTGTCAGACAGACGAAAAAATCTTTGGAATATAGGTTTGGGATCCGACAAACTCACCAGTTCCAAGGTAGGCGCATAGGTCATAGGGAGAGTATTTGTAGGGAAGCATAGCAAGGCCTCAAACTCACCAGGAAGTGGGACAATCTCGTCCCCTTTAAACAAGAAAAGATGATGGTTAGAGTCCCAATGGTTGACGGTGGCATGAAGAAAATTAAAATTAATCACTAGTTGCATATAATTCAATAGAGGGTCTAGGTGGTAAAATTTGAAATCTAGTTTGTCCTAGGTTGAGAGGGACGTGATCCATTGCTTCAAACGTTGTTCAAAGGCTTTCACCATTGTTCAAAAAAAAAAAGAGAGAATTTAGAGAGATTAATTCTTTTTATTTCCTTATTATATTATTAACGACTGAATGCGAGATATTCAAAAGCCTACACAAAACCACGCTTAAATAAAGCTAAGAGGGGCAAAATTTCGACAATTTTCACTCGAAGGAAAGTTCACCAGAAGGTGGCATGCGCGCAACCAATTCACATGCGCGCGACAGCCGCGCACAACTCCTCTAGTTGCGCGCGTCTGCTCTGTCCCGACATGTGAGCTAGGATTATTTCCGTATTTTGGAATACATAACGACGGAATCCCACGAGATCTTAAGACAAATCATACGCTTACCTTTAACTAACCCTTATATCCTTTTTTTGATATTTTCTTATTTTCTTTTTTATCTTCCTTTACTTTTTTTCTCTTTTCTTCTTTCCTTTTTTCCTTTCTTTTTTCCTATTCTCCTTCCTTTGTTTCTTTTTTGTTATTTTTTTGAAGGGGGTAAGTCGGGAACCCTTCCCTCCCTCGGAAAATTTTTGCAAAATTTTATATATAAAAAAAATAATAAAATAAAATACAGTAAAAAAAAACAAAAAAAATTATATATAAAAAAATGTACACATGCAAACAAAAGAAAATGACAAAAATATACAAAAAACGTGTCATATGTACAACAAAAAAAATATACGTTTGTTTCCCAATGAAAAAATGTGTGTACAAAGGAGGTCAGGGTGCTCGGCAACTCCCAGACGACTGCTGCACATCCTGCAAAATGCGAATGAAGATTAATACATAAAATGTGTGTTAACTTCGTTAAAAGAAAAATAAATATATAATAAACTGACCGCGACCATCCGATGATCACGGCATGACAAAGTCCTCACCATGCCGTTCACGATCTTTCGCGGAACCTTTTCCAAAAGACAAGGACAGTTAGCAAAAAATGTAAATGAAAATATATATAAATACATATGCTTAAGGAAAATACCGACTCAACCGTCACAGGAACAAACGGTATCCCCTCCTCATCCTCCGCTGCAGGAAGGATCTCACGAATTACCGACCTAACGGCATCGGTAAACATGATCTCCGCTGTAGGAGGCACCCAACCACCTAGCTCAACCCGCTAAAAAAAAATACAATAAAAGGGTCAAGGTTCCGAAAAAATATATATTAATAACAAAAGAGAGTTAAAGTACTAACCGGAACAAAATCTGGGAAAAGAGTTAGCCAGGATGCAATGAAAGTCGGATACGATGCATCCGGCAATACCAGCTGCTCCGCTGGATAACCTAGGATTGCATGAGCTCGATCCTCAGTAGACAGCAAATCCGTACGTAACATCCGGATAGGAGGATCCACAAGAACCCTGGGCTCCTCAAATGCAGACTGTCAGAGAACACGCTTGCCTAAAAACCAAGTGTCTGTCCTCTAGAAGACTAGAAGTCCCTGATAAAGGGCCCGGAAACGGCAACGAATCATGCCAGCCCAGACAGCCTCAGGAACTCCGAAGATCATACTCTAAGGACGGAGATCGATCTATAAACACATTCACATGAAAAATTATCAGAAAATAAATAATAAAAAAAAAATCAAAAGATGCACATATAGTTGGAATACTCACCGACGCACGAGTCGCCGAAAGGATCCTCTAGTGAAAGGCGCCGGCTGAAGTGACTCGTCTCTTCTTAATCGTGACTGAAAGGAATGGTGTCCTTTAAACAATTGTATTATTCTGATAGCGGGTTCATAATTATTAGAAAGCTAATATATTCAGTAAGGTTAACTGATCGGAATGCCTGGGTGGAGGCCGCTTCCGATCAGTAATATTAATGTATAATTAATATTACAGCTTAATCTTGACTGAACCCTTCGGGTCGCACTCAAGAAAATATACAAACCGACTCGACGAATTAATTCAGAAGAAATTAATTTGTCGCCCGAGTGTTAAATATTTAGATGTCGGAAATTCGAGCTCAGAGCGTCGGAAGACGAGTAAAAAATAGTATAAGACAAGACGACAAAATTAGTAATAAATCAACAATGACTAAAATACCCCTATCATCGGAATCCCGAGTGCTAGGGGATTAGGCAAGCTAGCAGCCCGCACCATGTGCGAGGCTTGCTAGCAAGCTAGGGCCAGCAGCCCGCAAGCATTGCGTGGCTTGCTGGCGCGCGCTACTGCTAGCAGCCCACACATGTGCACGGCTTGCTAGCAACGCCAATCGGCAACAACAGCCTGCACATATGTGCGTGGGCGTGCTGGGCCGAGAAGGCTGTAGCTAGCAGCCCTCGTGTACGGGGCTAGGCTGGGCCGAGTGCTATGACCGAGTATTTGAGGAAGCATGTGAAGGGAGTGTGTTTGTGTGAGGAAAAGTGGCACAAGGAGAGGAAGGAGTGGGGAGCAAGTATGGTCCCCTCCTCTCCAAGTGGTCCTCACTTCTCTTTACATAAAACAAAGACACTTGTTGATTTATTACTTGCTTGCCTATTTAATTTATTTTAGCTTTAAATTAAATTGTGGAATTTCATGATCCTACATTAATGGGATTGAAATTCTCACTCCCACTTTTCTCTACAAATACCCATCTTGGGATTTGGAGAAAAGTGCTTGAGTGGGTGTTAGAAAGAGCATTGCATTTTGGCAAAAACTCTTAAACTCCATTAACACTTGGGTTTTGGTCGGACCTTGCTAACTCCAAGGTAGCAGACCTAAAAAGTCGGTGTTCGTCCTTTGTGGGTGGATACCCTTGGAGGCTCGGTATTTTCGGAGCTAAAGAATTCAAGTAAGAGCCTGACTTTGAGGGCGAAGCACGCGTCAAAGGTAAATTCCAATTTTATCCTTTTATGTTTATTTGTTATTCTTTATGGTTATATTAATTGCGAGTGGTTCTTTGGATCGGTGTTGTTTCCGCGGTAAGTTGGACTTACCAAACCCCAACAGCGGTATCGGAGTCACGCTCGTTTATTTTTAAAATCATAATATTTTTCAAGGTGATTTTTATGGCTTAATTTTTCTGGTTTAAGTTGCTAATTAGATTAGTAGCTCGTATTATCTATTTAAACCTCGTATTTAAGCTACCTTCAGCCCCGAACCCAGATTTCTACCCAAAAATAGTGAATTTTGGGTGGAAAATGTGTTGTGGAAATGGTTTTTCCTTCTAGGAAACGGTTTTTAGCCAAAAAGAGACCAGAAATACTATTTTCAAGGGTTTTTTCGTTTTTACGAAAATTTTTAAGTCTTCTTAACCTTGAAAATTAATTGCATATTTATGGTGGTTATGTAATTGGTTCAATACATATTTTATATGCAATTTTAAACCTCTTTAGGCATGATTACTTGGTAGTAATTTGTGCTCGAATGCTTGGTTTTATTTTTCACATAATTGCAAACTAATTGCATTAAGTGTGAAATTGTTGTTCTTTGAGGCTTCCAAGTATTAAAGATTCAATCTTTAATTATGTTAAGTGATTGAAACTTTATATTACTAAATTCCATGAATTTTTGTTCAACTTTGTTGATTTAATCATTTTTTAGTTGATTGGAATCATAAAGTTTGAAACTTTTTGATAGAAAAATTGTTTATCTTCATGTTGGAAGATATAATTTTTCAAGGATTCACAAGTATTAAAGTTGGAATCTTTATTGAATTTATGTTCATTTTTCCAACTCCCTCTTATTTTGTCAAAAACTCAAGGTTAAATTAAATTAATTAAATTAATAGTGAGTAATTGCCCTATTATTTTTGTTGCACCAAGTTAAACCAATTTAATTAAAGAATGGTTCTTGGGAATTATTTTGGTTACATGCACTTTAAAAATTTTATTTAAGTTAGACTTGTTTAAATTTTTTGTTTTTGCTCAAATGAATTAGTTCTAAAATTAATTTAGAATTAATAATTATGTCAAGCAAAATTCGATCAAAATCCTGAGGCTATGGCACGCAAAATGAGGCATCACATCACTTGGCTAGCCGGGTTGCATAGTAGCCCGCATGTGGCTGCCAAGGATGTAGTCCTGAGCTTGCGCGCGAGCCGATGCGTGGCTGCTGCTTGCTGCCAGCAGCATGGCGCGCCAGCAAGCACCAGCAGCGGCACAACGCAACATCAGCAAGGTATTGTGCGCGCCTGTGCGTGCTGCCTTGCGTGGCTAACCGCAGCTGGTGCAAGCACGAGCACATCGTGCATCGCTTGGGGACTTGGTGCATGCGTCGTGTAATTAGGGGTATACGTAGACGTTGCTTGCGAAGCAATGTAGTGCAATGAATTCGTTCAACATGGCCATCAAGGGCCACGTTATTTATGTGTGAAAGTTCGCTGATGTGGGCGGTGTAGAGCTTAGCGACATCGGGCCCACTCCCACGTTCATTGAGCATGAAACGGTTGTGCGAAATGTGAGTACTCCATGTCTTAGTGCTAGGCACTTAGACACTTTGGACTACATATTTTTGCTTAAAAATTATCGTTTTAATTATTTTATTAATCTAATTTGTTTTAATTATTTTAATTAATTTTGGAGGCTAGGCCTCGGTTTTGAGCGGCATTGGCAAAATTTATTTTGACAAATTTTGGGAATTACCGGCTTAATTAATTGGATTAATTAAGTTGGATGTGGAATTTAGTGGGAGATTCAAATGTTAATTACGCTTATTTACATAACCGGTTAAAACAACTTTGACTAGTTTTAATTAGGCGTGTTAATTAGATTAACCACCTAGATTAGTTCACACTTGTTTATGCATTGTTACTTGTTTATCGTTGTAAAATGCATGGGCCATTCACAAATAGTGAATGGATGAATGGAATGTATATTCTCTCACAAGTTTATGAAATGGCAACTAGTGGGCCCCGATTAGGATAGAAAATACGGACTGCGATCCGTGATGTATTTTTGTAAATCTAAATACGGTCTGCGTACCGTTGAGTATTTTTGTACCTTAATATTTATATTAGTCCTAATCGTAGATACTAGTAGTTGCACTAATTATGGTCAAGTCTTGAAGATGGAGGTTCTTGGAAGACGTAGCCATGAAAGTTGCAATGAAGACCTTTTGAAGATTTGAAGATCTCAAGGGGTCATGCTAGTTGCCAAATGCATCTATATATATATATATATATATATATATATATATATATATATATATATATATATATATATATATATATATATATATATATATATATGTGTGTGTTTATGTATATGAATTATATGTTAGATGTAATGATTAATTAAGTTCACTTAAATCAACCAACATAGAAACCCTAGGTCCCTAAATATTGAATAAAAACTTGCCATTCCAAAAACAACACTTACCAACCGAACGAGGGTAGTGGTGGGCTACGCCAAAGCGAGGCATCACTACCTCTCCTAGGAGCGTAAGGAATACCGGGTATGCAAGTTGGTTTTGGTTTTACTCAACGATCTGAGTAATGGAGTCCTAACATGCAATGTCGTGGAAAATTGAATAAATTGTTGAGAGAGCATTACATGTGACGATTTATTCAACCAAGAGTGGCTTGGAGCCATTAGCAAAGCGTTGTTTACCTTAGGAGATTGAGTGTTAAGACAAGCCAAAGCATGCTTAACCACTCTTTGTTTCTTCGGATCTTGGAATCGACTTATTCTCACCAAATTGGGGACAACTTTAAATGTGTGAATAAGACGTTTTAAATAAGTTTGATTAAAATGCATGAATTCAATCTTATTTAAATTTCATGAATGGTTTTTCATTTCAAAATTCTTTCAAATGTAGAATCATGTCTTCAACTATCGACAACAATCTTATGTTCCCAGAACTTCCCGAGAAGTTATCATTTGGCTTGAATTTGGTAAACTTCAAGGAATTGGAAGAGGAACTCTGTTTGACCCTCCGTAATTGCTACCTAGAGCATATCTTGGATACGCCCATCCCGAGTTTCTACTCAAAAGGGATTATGTATGGCTCATGAGGAGTGGAGTTATGATTGCAAGAGAGTCTCTCGACTCATGGAAAACTCCATTCCGAAACAGTGGAAGAAGAAATTCTCCAACTACCTTCCGAATGTACTTCTCAAGGCTCTAGAAGATGTGGTCAATTTGAGGGTAACAAAGAGCGATAAGGGCTACTATGATGGACTCGTGGAAGAAGTGACTAGGTCATTGTCTAACATGAGGATCAAGCCACCGCAAGATGGATGTCTTAGCAAAGAAAGGCAAGAATTATGGGCTAGGGTCTATAGTTCAAGACTTAGACCCGGGATGCCACTTCAAGCCCATGTGCAAAATATGACAAGGTTATTTAACCATCTGGAACTGATTGGTAAAACGGTGGAGGATGAGCAAGCGGCTCATATGCTTTTAAGCTCACTCCACTCGGGGTATGTTGCAATTAAGATGCGACTTACCAACAATCAGAACAAACTATCCTACAAGGAAGTTGTCCAAGAGCTCCAGAAAACCTATTCTTGCCAGGCGGCTATGTTTGCTATGAGGCTCATAAAAAAAGGAGTTCAAAAACAAGGCAAAGATGCAATGCTTCTATTGGAGTAAGCAAGGCCACTACAAAAGAGAATGTAGCGAGTATCGGGAAGATGAGGCAAGAGGAAAGATAGCCTCAATTTTAGGTATCATCCACACACTTGAAAATAAGCAATTTATAAGGTATTAGATACCGGAAAATTGACTCATTTTTGCTCTTATTTCAGGAACGAAATGAGTTGTGTTTTTCAAGTGGTCATGAGTACACAAGTGGAAGATGAAGAAAATCTATCCAAAGAAAGCTTGTAATCTCATGTATTTTGTCTAAATTCTAAAACTTGTTAAGTTTTATCTACCATACTTTGATCTTGCGACATTGGACGTCATTTTAAACCTTTATCACAAGACCTTTTGTTTAAATGTCTTGTTTATATTTATGGAAATTAAACCTTTTGTGTGTTTAGACAAAATTGTTTATGATAATACCAAAAGAGCTAAGACCATGGAGTTAAACCAAACTTACTTGTGGCATTGTCGTCTTGGCCACATTAACATCAAACACATCAAGAGACTTCTACAAGAAGGTGTTCTTGACTCTTTCGATTTAGAATCGTTTGAGAACTGCGAGGGATGTTTATTAGGTAAGATGATTAAGCAACCATTCTCCAATCTGAGAGAAAGGGCAGGAGACTTATTAGGTCTAATACACACTGATGTATGTGGACCAATAAGCTCAAACACAAGAAATGGACGCCGATATTTTATCACCTTCACAGATGACTATAGTAGATATGGTTATGTCTACCTAATGTCGCATAAATCTTAATCGTTTGAAAAGTTCAAAGAATTTCAGAGTGAAGATGAAAATCAAATTGGCAAGAAAATCAAAGCCCTTCGATCGGATCGAGGTGGTGAATACTTGAGCTAAGAATTCGATAACCATCTGAAAGAAAAGGGTATACTTTCAGAATTGACACCTCTAAGAACTCCACAATGGAACGGAGTATCCGAAAGGAGAAATCGAACCTTATTAGACATGGTACGATCAACAATGGGTCTTAGTGATCTTCCTATCTCATTCTGGGGACACGCACTTCTAACTGCGGCACTAACATTGAACCGTGCACCATCAAAAGCTGTAGAAAAGACTCCATATGAATTATGGACAAAGAAACCTCCTTGGTTGTCTTTTCTAAAGATATGGGGATGCGAATCATATGTCAAGAAATTGATTTCTAACAAACTTCATCCCAAATCTGACAAGGTTTACTTTGTGGGATACCCAAAAGAAACCAAAGGGTATTACTTCTACAACAAATCGGAGAACAAAGTGTTTGTTGCTCGCGATGATGTCTTTTTGGAGAAGAAACACCTTTCCAAAATGACAAATGGGAGGAAAATCGAACTCAACGAAGTTCGTGAGGATGAGCAACAAAATCAGAATGACAGTCAAAGTGCTCAAACAGCATCTGTTGACGCAGGTCAAAATGATCAAAATGTGCAAAGTCAAACCGACAATGCAAATGCTCAATACATTAACCTACGTAGGTCTCAGAGGCCGAGATCTCAACCTGATAGATATCTTGGTTTAGTATTAACCGAGATCTCAGAGGACATCCTAATTATGGATGGAGATGAACCGGCAACCTACAAGCAAGCGATGGCAAGCACCGACTCTACTGAATGGCATGAGGCCATGAAATCTGAAATGGATTCCATGTTTGAAAATCAAGTCTGGGACTTGGTTGACTTACCCGAAGGATATAAACCTATCGGATGTAAGTGGATTTTCAAGATGAAAACTGACAAAGATGGAAATGTATTCATTTACAAAGCTAGATTGGTGGCCAAAGGTTATATACAAGTTCATGGTACTGATTACGATGAAACCTTTTATCCAGTCGCAATGCTTAAATCCGTTCGGATCCTCCTAGCGATTGCTGCATATTATAACTATGAAATATGGCAGACGGACGTCAAAACCGCCTTCTTAAATGGTATTTTGGAAGAAATTATGTACATGACACAGCTTGAAGGTCTTGTCGACCAAAACAATGTTGGGAAGGTTTGTAAGCTTAAGAAGTCCATTTATGGACTAAAGCAAGCTAGCAAAAGTTGGAATTTGCGATTCGATGAAGTAATCGGTAAGTTTGGTTTTATTAATAATCCAGATGAATCTTGTGTTTACAAGAAGGTCAGTGGGAGTGACATCGCCTTCTTAGTCTTATATGTCGATGACATATTGCTCATTGAAAACAACATTTCGTTGCTAGAGTCTGTAAAGGCCTGGCTTGGAAAATGTTTCTCAATGAAAGACTTAGGAGAGGCTTAGTACATACTAGGCATCATGATCTATAGGGATAGATCATAAAGGATGATTGGATTGAGTTAAAGTACTTATATTGATAAGGTACTTGCTCGATTTAGCATGGAAGGGGGCAAGAGAGGTCACCTGCCAATGTCACATGGCATAACCCTGAGCAAGAAGCAGTGTCCACAGACACCTGATGAGCGGGAAAGAATGAATCTGATTCCATATGCTTCGCTTATTGGATCGATCATGTATTCCATGATATGTACTAGGCCAGATGTATCGTATTCCTTGAGTGCTACGAGCCGTTACCAATCAGATCCAGGAGAGGCCCATTGGACTGCGGCCAAGAATATCCTAGAGTACCTGAAAAGGAACAAGGATAAATTCCTGGTGTATGGCGGTTCAGAGGAATTAGTTGTTGAAGGTTATACCGACGCAAGCTTCCAGACAGATTGAGACGATTTCAAATCGCAATCTGGATATGTGTTCTGTCTAAATGGAGGAGCGTTCAGTTGGAAGAGTGCCAAGCAGAGTACAACTGCAGATTCTACAACTGAAGCCGAGTACTTAGCAGCTGCTGAAGCGGCTAAGGAGGCTGTTTGGATTCGTAAGTTCATTGGTGAACTTGATGGTGTACCCTCTATAAAGGGTCCAATAGCCCTCTATTGTGACAACAATGGAGCTATTGCTCAAGCCAGAGAGCCAAGGGAACATCAGAAAGTCAAACATTTCAAACGACAGTTTCACATGATTCGAGAATGGAAATCAGAAGGAGAAATCAGAATTTGCAAAGTTGTAACGGATGACAATGTAGCCGATCCACTTACTAAACCTTTTCCTCAAGTGAAGCACAACAAGCACGTTGAGGCAATGGGAATCAAGCATGTAGGAGACTGGCTTTGATTTCCTTGTTTAGTGTTTTAGTTAAATTTTGAACATTTAATGTAAGAAACTAAGAAAAATCATTCAAGTTTTGGAGTAATATAAATTTCATGCAATATTTTATTACTCCGTTTGCTATTTAATTGTGGTTTAAGATTAAATAATGAGTCCATTAGATTCTTGGAATATTCAAAATAGGGTATCAAGACCAGTCTTGGTAAGGAAACACCTATTAAGTGAACATTGAATATTATAATCGAAAATTATCCCTAATCAAGTTCATTTAAACGATGGACGATTAATGACCAATTGAGATTAGTGTGTAGTCTGATTTATAGCATTGTTTCTTGTGCTACGAGGACATGATTGTCATAAATCATTTGCACAGGTATTGTTTTAGAAGCATACTGGATCGACCTGTGAGAATACTTTAAGAGATTAAAAATCGTCATAAGTATACTTCTCATTATGGCTATCGGAACCTATTTCCTTGACCATGAGTATTGTGAGTTCTCTTGTTTGAGTACTAGTCCGCTTTGATGTTGTCAAACGTCTGCTATAATAGGAGATTATAATGGCAACACTCGGGCGACTAGGTCCTCTCAGTAAGAGGAGCTACGTTACAAGACTGGGAATGTCCCCCTACTAAAATGGGGAAGATGTCTTTGTTGTATACAAGGCCTCTCTTAGAGAGAGACTGTAAAAATGCATGGCCGTGCTCGGATGGATTTTAGAAATCATCTGTTTATTGACAGTTGGACTCGGAATTGAGAAACACTTCTGGACGTAATAAGGATGACGAAATAATCTTACCTTATAATTCATGAAGAGACATAGGAAAGGGGCTATACAATAAATGCTCACTTGTCCGGAAGGACAAGTGGGAGATTGAAAGAAATGGTGTCCTTCGAACAAGTGTATTATTCTGATAGCGGGTTCAGAATTATTAGAAAACTAATAAATTCAGTAAGGTTAAGTGATCAGAATGCCTGGTTGGAGGCCGCTTCCGATCAGTAATATTAATGTATAATTAATATTACAGCTTAATCTTGATTGAACCCTTCGGGTCACACCCAAGCAAATATACGAACCGACTCGACGAATTAATTCGAAAGAAATTAATTCGTCGCCCGAGTGTTAAAAGAGCGCGCTCGGAAGTCGAGTCAAAATAGTAAAAGACGAGACTACAAAATTAGTAATAAATAAAAAATGACTAAAATACCCCTAGCATCGGAATCCCGAGTGCTAGCAAATTAAGCAAGCTAGCAGCCTGCACCATGTGCGAGGCTTGCTAGCAAGCTACAACCAGTAGCCTGCAAGCATTGCGTGGCTTGCTGGCGCGCGCTACTGCTAGCAGCCCGCACATGTGCGTGGCTTGCTAGCAGCGCCAATAGGTAGCAGCAGCCCGCACATATGTGCGTGGGCGTGCTGGGCCGAGAAGGCTGCAGCTAGCAGCTCGCGTGTGCGGGGCTAGGCTGGGCCGAGTGCTAGGGTCGAGTCTTTGAGGAAGCATGTGAAGGGAGTGTGTTTATGTGAGGACAAGGGGCACAAGGAGAGGAAGGAGTGGGGAGCAAGTATGGTCCCCTCCTCTTCAAGTGGTCCTCACTTCTCTTTACATAAAACAAAGACACTTGTTGATTTATAACTTGCTTGCCTATTTAATTTATTTTAGATTTAAATTAAATTGTGGAATTTCATGATCCCACATTGATGGGATTGAAATTCTCACTCCTACTTTTCTCTATAAATACCCATCTTGGGATTTGGAGAAAAGTGCTTGAGTGGGAGTTAGAAAGAGCATTGCATTTTGGAAAAAACTCTTAAACTCCATTAACACTTGGGTTTTGGTCGGACCTTGCTAACTCCAAGGTAGCGGACCTAAAAAGTCGGTGTTCGTCCTTTTATGGTTTATACCGTTGGAGGCTCGGTATTTTCGGAGCTAAAGCTTTCAAGTCAGAGCCCGACTTTTAGGGCGAAGCACGCGTCAAAGGTAAATTCCGATTTTATCCTTCTATGTTTATTTGATATGCTTTATGGTTTTATTAATTGCGAGTGGTTCTTTGGGTCGGGGTTGTTTCCGCGGTAAGTTGGACTTACCAAACAGTAACAGTGACCAATCGATGGATGATAGGAAAACGAGCAACCCCAAGCATCCTGGGGGCTAAGAAAGGCAGGCACGAGTATCCCCAAGCCTAAAACCGAAAAAATGATAAGCTTAAAGGAGAAAAGCAAAAATAATAATTGAAAGAAGCTTAAAGTACATACTTCAAGGATAGGATCGTGCCATGTAAGGGAGATTCGAGGCACCTTAGTAGCTGGCGCGGAATCAATCACCCGGGTCGCCTTGCCCATAGCTGTAAGCATACGGGCATACGACACGTCCGCCCAACTCAGGTTACCTACTTGCCCCAAATCACTGAGGCAAATAAGTAACCCAATAGCGAAACGTTCTCCTCAATCACTCAAGATAGTGATGGAAAGAACGTGAGAAATGTATATCCGAGCCAGCTGCTCAGGTGTACACTATCGATCAAGCTCATCAGCCGACAACTCGTCGGCAAGAATCGAGTACGGACAAGATTGCGCGTACACGTGAAGGCCCGCGGTGAGACGGTCCCCTACAAGGTCACGAAGTCTCTTGTCTGACCCCTTAACGATATCTATGGCTATGGGCTCGCCTCCAAATGGAAAACCCGTAATCATAGAGAAATCTAAGGGGTAACTGTCATCTTTCCCCATGGAAAGTGAAAAGTGTTGGTGGAATCCCACCAAAACTATAGCAATCCACGGAGGAAATCTTACGATGCAGGCTGACTCGATAAATCCCGAAGAGTCGCCTCGGGCAAACTCGCAAAACGGGCTCGCAGGTCACCAGAGCCGTATAGACGCATTCTAGGCTCACACTAAAAAAATAAATAATAAAAAAAAATAAATAAATAAATTTAATAAAAAAACAGTTATGGCTTCAAAAGGAGAAAAAACAAAGAAAAAAGAGAAAAACAAAGGCGCAAAGAACTCACGATGCCGCGCCACCCTCTGATCGAGACATGATGATCTGGGTCCCACTTAAGGGCCCTAGGGTCCCAGTTGGGAGGAGCCTCCAAAACCACATCCTCCTGGCGACGTCGATCGGCTGCGACGCGTTGCTCCCGAACCTCCTCTCGAGGACGGGTCACCCTCTTTCGAGGGAGGACCGCCTCGTCAAGACCCTCTAGAATCTCCTCAGCATCGACAAATGGAGGCGAGTCCATGCTATGATGGATAAAGTTTCTTTATTAGTTTATTTTCTTTCCTAAACTAAGCTAATATACGTATACTAGACCCATTTAGGTAGCATAACAACTGCTGATAGGGCAAAACACGAAAATCAAATGCCACCCATACTTAGGGGCTATGATACTTACAGTTAAACTCTGTAAATGGGTCTTCTAACACCCACAAAAGCCATCCTATACCAGTTTCAACTAAGCATTCAAGGGATTGCATTTCAAAATCTCAAAGAATCAACTACTCCTAGACGAATAACAGTAATACTAACATGATTATCGTCTATCAAACAATTTTGAGGTTTAAAGATGGCAAAAAAAATAAGCTAAGAGTATGCTTTGCGCCATTTTTTTACAATTCAAAATTCGCAAAATGTTAATTATGAAAGTAATACAAGTTCCATTACTATAATCTACTTTATAATCATCAAATGTAACCAAGATGAGCAAGAAAAAGCAATAGATTCAAGCAAAATTCGAAGAAAAAGAGCAAGAACGAACTGAACAAAGAAATGCTCATATAAGGTTCAATACATAACCATTTTTCATGACATTTGTTGCAAAAAACTCCTTAAACATAGTATAACAACATGAAAAAAACAATTTCAAGAATAATGGACCAAATCGAAAACCCCCCAAATTCGAAATTTAGGGTTTAACGATTCGAAAATCGTCCCAACTAAGCAAAAATCAAACGAAATTTAACAAAAGACTTACATTGGATTATGGAAAATATGAATAAGGGACGAGATCTACTTCCTTTAGCTTCGAAAAACAAGAAAATCTGAGCTTCCTAGAGAGAGAAAGGAGCGAAAATGGCGAAGGAAGAAGAAAGATAGTGCGAAATGAAAATCGCGCTCATTGATTTCTTTTTGCAGCTATAAATGTCGCGCGAAACTTAATCTGTTGCACGTGACAGACCAGCGCAACTCAGAACGACGCGCGTGCCTGGCCAGCGTGACCCACTGCATCGCGCGCAGATATTGTTCAATAAAATGACCGGAATCCAGATTTTGATCCGTTTGATCATATTTCAACGGTTTTTGCTCGTTATAAGACGTAATGGCGCACAAATTATCAAAATCTTTTAAATTGCTTTGCATTTTGTAGTTTATTTTCTTCTTTGTTAGTTTTTTGCATCATTCTTGCATGCACACCATGCTTTGTGTCTTCCTTAAGCATACGTTTTGAACGTTTTTTGTAAGAGTGTCTTAAGACGTTCCGTGTTGGTGCTTTACTTAAAAGCACCCATAGACAGGTTTGTCATTTTACTGTACTGACGTTACAAATGTCCGAATTTTCATCTTTTTTCACGTCCGAAGCAAAAAGGAAGGCGTTGTCATGCAGCGTAAAAATACAAAAGGCGTATCGTACGACGCAAAATTGTACGGCGTAGGTGTTACGTAAAATTTCACTTCAGCCCAAGCTTTGCGAGATCTACCTCTCGGAACTAAAAGGTAGAGGATTACTTTAGGTGTTAGCTCACGAGTCGACAGGCGCGCCGAACCATCAGGAACAGACACTTCTTGATTGGAAGCAAATACGGTAGCTAGCTTACCGGACAGTTAGGGTGTCCATCCATCCTCTGTATAAAGAAGCGACGAGACGATGTCGCGCCTATGTAGTCACATGCCCCCATTCCTGAGACACGTGTACTCATCTTGTGGACAAAACTGCTGAGAGAGTTGTTGAGTTTCTTCCCTCTCACTGGTTTTGGATATATGCCTCCAGTCCTGAGACATATAGTTTTATCTTGCGGACATCCGGCTCGAATACCGGACCATTTCGGCTCGAATACCAAAAACACCTTTTTTTTTTAAAAAAAATCTTTTTACTTTGTTAAAGTCAGGCTAAAGTTTCAATGACATATCGAGGGACTTTAGACCAACGATGACACGATTGAGAGGAATTCAAACCCTTTTATTCTTTTTTAAAACCGATCTCTTCTAATGACTTGACATCACCCAGAACACCTTTACTTGTAAAAGCGTTCTATAATTGCAAAGGATCAATCTAAATTCTTTAGGGTGTTAATACTAGGAATAAAATTTTCCTAGCCTTAATAGCTACTTGTTTCAAACACTTAGCGAACCAAGGATCGTTTTTGCATCCTTAACGTTTCTAAAAGATTATCTATTCTTTGAGCACTTCGCAGAATGAATCTCGGATTTATTTACTTGACAACTTTTATCATCGTCTATTATAGACTCGGTCAAAGTGGGGGCTAACTGTAGTCACCTACTTTTGGCTTCATGTCCCGACAGGAAGTGTAATGACGATAAATAACACTACAACAAAAGAGGAAAAAGTAACGCATAATACAGAACTGTCAAGTTGGATAGGCGTTCTATAGAAGTATATGGAACGCATTTGTGCGACGACAGTTGTATAAACTAAAATATATAGAACGCCTCCATTTAATAACAATTTTATTTGTTTTAATCAAATAAATAATTTTTTTTATGCAAAATCTAATTTGATAATATAGAACGCCTAGGTATGGTCACTGTTGTAAGGAGAGTTAAACAGAATGCCTCTATTAGAGAAACGTTCTATCTAATTTTAGGATTTTATATTAATTTAAATTTTTTTTTAAAAAATCTAATATAAACCTCTTTCTTCTCTTTATGCGCCTCTTCTTCAGTTATTACCTCTAATCTCACCCCTCCATTTCCCTCCCTTGAGATCCCACGATCTCAATCAATCTCCTCCCACATACACTCTCTACCCTCCCACAAAGTGAAACTCAAACTGAAACTCCTACAAACGAAATAGATCATTAACAAGTAGTCTCTCCCATAAATCCAATTTCACCCATTTCAATTCTTTTTTAAGATTGAACCAAAGTTTCTCCAAACGGTCTTCCTCTTTCCCCTCTTTTTTGAGCTTTAAAATGTCACCACCGTTCTTCACGACTTCACCAAACGATGTAATCGTCAGTGGGGATTCGAGGCCACCTTCTGCTCCGATTTCATTAATGGCAGTAGCATGTCTTTCGTTCGACCATTTCTTCATTGACTTTCTAATGTTTAATTTAATTTATCATTTCTGTTCTGGTATGAATATTTAATCTTCTGAAGTTTTATCTTGAAATTATTGATTTGCTAATATTGTTGAAATTATGGAAAATTTCTTTTAAATTTTTGTCTTAGTTTGGATCAATTTTTTTTTTTATTTTTTTTTTTTTTTATATTTAATCAATCGATGTTTAATTTGTTTTAATCAATTTAATTTTAGGAAAATTGTAATTGGATATTAGTTCGGTTTTGGCCTTGGTTCGATTTATGAGTTTTTGGTGAAAATAATAAGGTTTTGCATACTTCTTTTTCGAAAAAAAATTAAATTGATTTTTATCTTGATTAATTTTTTTTTGTTTATTCTTGCAAATTAATGAAATATTCATGAATTTCCAACACTGATGTTTGTGCAATTTTTTGATGTTCAGCGACTAAATGTTGTAAAACCCAAGTTTAACTATTGTTGTAATTTATTCTTACATATATAGTAGGGTTCTTTTAGTTTTGATTATGTTATGAGTAATTATAATTTTTTGATCCTAACTTTTTTTCATATCTTGTTTTCAATTTGATGAAAATTTATCAATGGAAGCTAGAATAGCTGATAATTAATTTGTTTTGTACTTTTGTTCATATATTGTACGGAGAAGTTCAATAGATGTATTACAGAGTAATACTGTATTATTTTTTGAAAGAGTATTGGAGATGTATTATACGAAGTACAATATAAATTATAAATCTAGAATACGTATCATTTTGTAGCCTACTTTTACGGAATTGGAATGGTTAATACGACGAATTATATATCGGAAAATCATTACAATATTTTCTATTTTATTTTTTTTTTTGAAAAAATCGAAGAACAGAGGACTGTTATCAGAGATAGGCGTTCTCTTTTTATATAATTATAGAACGCCTAACATAAGATATGTATTCTCTTTTCCTTGTATTTTTCTTTCTTTGTTCATAGTATTGGAAGCGCCTATCTTGGTAAGGCGTTATGCATTGTATTGAATATAGAATGGCTCAAATAGGCGTCTTATATACCTTAAAAGGCACCCCACTTGAAGTACGCCTCTAAGGCGCTCTATATTGACAATTCTAGACATTCTCTAAAGCCTTTTTTGTAGTAGTGTAAAACCATCTTCGTGTTAGATTGAAGTGGAGAATGCTTATGGATAACTAGTTAAGCCACAAAACACAAAAACTAGCCCAAACTAAAAAAACAAAGCTACACAAGGTTCAATTAACTAAATCCGATCAATATTAGGGTTAAGCTCGTGCTTAAAACCCAATAATGACGAATTAAGGAGCGCCTAGGTTAAATTTTAATGTTGCTGCAGGAAAATCCGCGTGCATATCAATCAGTCGCGTTGGGCAGGCGCGCGCAACTATTTCAATTGCGCGCGACACTTAGCACAACCTCTAGAGATGTGCTCACGGAAGATTCGGAATTTTATGAAAATATAGAATCGAATCTTACCATAAAGCCGCGCGCAAGAAATTTAGATAGCAGTGCAACCCAATTGGGATGCCGCACACAACTTATCCTATTGCGTGCGACACCTGCTGCGGCAGAATGTTCAAAACCCTAATCCTACCCATTCCCTATAAATAGAGGCTTTATCCGAGGGTTAAACACACAAAAAATAACCTAAAACTCTGACGAAATACTTGTGAACTTGTGCTACCTAGCCCCTCAGCTCTTGTCCTAAACACTCACCCTTGATATATTGTTACTACGATGGAGGTTCCCCAACAAGAAGGTGTCCATAAGTGTTCTAAACGAAAATCTAGCAAAGAGAAGTGGTAAATTCCCGAGCACTTAGATAAATCATATTAATTTTCTTGTTTTAAAGAATATTAATTAATTAATTAGTGTTGTTTGATCACCTTAAAAGGACTAATTAATTATTTCCACATAGTATCTTGCGTCAAATAAAGGTTAGAATTGTATAATTAATTGTTGGTTGATCATTTAAGTCAGGGCAAATATTGTATATTTTCTTGTTCTTTTCACAAAATTGATTAAATAAAGAATAACGACGTTGCAATGTAATTCCTACGTGAATTAACGTGTGTAAATAAAATCAATTAACTTAGTTTTAGGTTTCGCGTTGCATATATTGTTTGGTAATGAAATTGCAAAAAAGGAAGAGCTAGTAGAGGCCGTACTAGGTCTAAAATAGCAATTCATCCCTAAAAGGAACGTTATTTTAGTACCCTCGCCCCCGAACTCATTTCTGGTTTATGTAGACCAATTTGGGCATGGGTAAACTTACGATTCGTGCTAATTATTCCATGAACTCCACATTGAAAAAAGGCATGAAAGAGGTTTATGAGTTTTCCTAACACTCATTGGCGACTCCTACTTGTTCCTTACAAAAAGCGTGATGAGAGTATCATTTCTAATTCAAGTTCACCCAAACAGTCTAGAATTCAAATCCTAATACATTTTAAAAAGTGTAAAGTCCTAGGCTTTTAAATGGCCATGGGCATTTGAGGAAGGACCCCCTTACGATGGGATCACCCTCCTTATAAAACCTAGAGATGAATACCTTTCATGTCATTTGTTATCAAACAAAGCGAAAGTGTGAAAAGTCTAGGTATGAGGATGTTTTTATTAAATATCTCTTCTTTATGTTTTTGAAAATATTTTTGTTCTTACCCTATTTATGAAAAACGTGCATTCCTATTTAGTTTGGTCCATGATATGGGTCTAATAAAGTTATAGTTGGATGGGGCTCGAAAAGAGCTTTTTAACGATATATTATAAGCCCAATTCCGATGAATAATGAGGAAGTTATGACCAAAATACTAAACTAGGCCCGATTTGGTTCTTATAGACGGTCCAATTATTTAGAGGTGGGCCTATTATTAATTATCATTCCTAAAGCTATTAGGATTATTATAGTATTCTAGAATTATCTAGAAGGTTCTCTTAAATACTAATGCAATTAGGATTGATAATTATGTTTTAAGAGTTTTACTTGGAATAAAATAAGTGTTTTTACGAAAATACGATTTTACCCTTTAAACACGGATTTTACGACTTAATTTTATCGAGAAGTGAATTCTGTGTACATAACGTGTATTTTCCCACGCACCGCCTTGCGTCGCAGTGCGTCACCTGGCGACGAGCTCTGTCGTAGGCGACATATGACAGTTTTATTCCGTGTTGAACTCGAAGTATTTTCTATCATTTTTGGACTATTTTCTTATAAATAGGGTCCTTGGACCTCCGTTTTCAATCACCAATTCTCAACCAGAATTCTCTAATTCTTTTCTCTCTCTAAGCTAAAGATTATTCTCTCTCTCCCTTTTTCTAACCTAACCTTTTACAAATAAAATTCCTCATATATTAGCATTAGACACACCTAGCCAAGTTCGAAGTTGCCTTCGTCCTAGACGTGAAAGGTTTGATATTTCTGAGGGTTTGGTCCCAAATCTCTATTTCAATTATTTAATTTAATTGTTTGATTTTTATTATATTTTCATTGAAGTTACTAGCTTGTGTATTTTGTTATTAGAAAGAGATACGAGGCATCCAAGTAAGTACTTTAATTGTTTAATTGATATTATGATATAGAAATCATGCTTAGATTATTTTATTGATTCCTAGTATCATGTTAGGATGTTTTCATTGATTCTTAGTATCATGCTTAGATTATTTTATTACTTCCTAGTATCATGTTTATTAGAGTAACGAATAAATTTCTAATATCAAGTATGATTGTTATGATGCTTCATATTTCCTTTTTAATATCATTTTTAGTATCATGTTAGGGCTAAAGCTTTAATCTTTATATGTTTAGTGACATGCTTGGATTTATTAATTTTGTTAGTATCATGTCTAGGATCTTGCTAATATTATTATGCTTTAACATGATTATTTTAATTATAATTGTGATAATTGTGATAATTATGATTATATTTATTATGTTGCTTGATGTTGATATATATTATTATTATTGCTTGATCACACCTTTTATACATATTTAAAGGGAATTTGTACTTGTAATCACGCTTAATAAGATAATTAATAATCTTGTTTAAGTTAATATGATTATAATTTAAGTGATCGCCAATAATAGATTTATTTGTGCATTAATATTTCAACTAACATATATTAAACAGGTTTAGGGTAAATCTATTGATTGTATGTTAGTCAGAAAGCGCACAAGAATACGGGTAGAATAAAGTAGAGGCCTATTTTATAGGACGAATTCTTTCTATTTTAGATTGGATTTGTACTTTCATCCCTGAACTTCCGGTCTTGGTTCCATACCTATTGGAGTTAACGATCTCCTGGATCGTTAAGGGGTGTAACCTTTGTGAATGGTTTACAAGTTCATAAACTTGTTGGCGACTCTTTTGCTTTAACTTCCTTCACTTTGGACGCCACCATGCTTAAGTGTATGATCACAGTGGGGTTCAAGTTTGAGATAATGCTTGAAATATTCCCTACAGTGGGTATCAAAGAGACCTGTTATGTTACATAACTTATTATTAAAATTTACAAGTATTAAATTATTACATTAACATTTATAAGTATAGCTTGAAATATTCTACAACTAACTGAGTAAGTTTAAAAAATTTTACAAGCATACTCCACATCTCAATAGTATAACTTGTAGACGTCAAACACCTGTCCAATAATATAATTTATGCATAATGTTAGTCAATTAAAAGCCAATACCCAAGTCTCTGAAGAAATTTAATCAACTCATATAAGAAAATTGCAAAGAGTACCTCTACAACACTAACATATTTAAAAGTATAACATAAACCTGAAGATTCATGGGATGGAATTATAGATACAACAGCCCCTAAAATAGGGGAAAAATGAATAATCTGTATTTGCAAACAATATTTTTGACTCCTACCCAAATTAATAGTGCTAACAATTCAATAATTTTTTTAAATCCAATTTATTATAAACCATAGACAAATCCTTTATTAACCGATTATATTTACAAAAATGGTAATAAACATAAAATCAGAGTATAATAATGATGCAAAATTGACAACATTAACATGAGATAAATCGACACTATGAACATGAGATAAAATCGACACCATGAACATGAGATAAAAGAACCAAAATTCAATTGTAGATGATTTGGTAATAGTATTACCTTTGAATTGATTTGCAAAAAATAGGGTCACTTATTGACTTATTGTTGATGAAATTGAGAGATTTTCAAATTAGGGTTTCGTAGAAAACGAAAATAAGCCGAAAGGAGCATCGTTATCGTGGCTAGCGATATTTTGATGAAGATGAATTTGAATCTCCTATACGCTTTTTTTTTTCCTGAAGCAGCCTCTTGAAGGGCGGTGATGACTAGGAGAGAAATGTTGGGGTTTGGTGAGTCCGACTCACCACGGAAACAAACCCAAAAACAAGACCACACTCGCAATAAATAAAATCATAAACATAGTTAACTTAATCACAAGATTAAGATAATAAAATTAACTTTGAAGCGTACTTCGCCCGACTACTAGGGCTCTTACTTCAAAGCTAGCCTCGAAAATACAAAGGCCTCCAATGATGATCCACCTAAAACTCGAACACCGACTAGGTCCAATGTCTTGGAGTTAGCAAGGCCCGACCGAAACCCGAGTAATTGAGTTCAAAGGTTTTAACAAAGGTGAAACTTTTTTCAACTCTTGAGTTCAAAGGTTTTCACTACTAGTGATGCCTTTACCAACTCTTACTCAAGTAAGTAATCCCAAGCCATGCCTTGGCTATTTATAAGGAAAGCTTCCTTTTGAATTCCACTCATCTTTCAATGTGGGACTTTTTCATAAAAAGATCCCACATGGAAAGATTGATGAATTCAACCCTTACATAAATAAACCAAGGAATAAGAAACATGTGTCACATGGTTAGGTGAAGACCACTTTCTCACTTGATTCTCAAGGCAACTCACATGCATTATGAGCCAACCATGCGTCACCCAACCTTGAGCCCCCAAGTTGGGTTCGGTTAGGCCACTTTCTTTTGGCCCGTGTCCATGACCCGTCACCGGGGTCCACTACCCCTTTGTGCCACATGTGCTGCCACCATGGGGCGCTGCTAACGTGGCACGTTGCCACATGTCGCGCTGCCAACGTGGTGTGCTGCCATGTGGCACGCTGCTGCTTGGTGGATGCCAACGTGTGCTGCTACATGGCGTGCTGCCATGTGTGCTGCCACGTGGCATGCTCCTATTTGGCGCGCTTCTCTTTTTTTGCGTGGCTAGGGTTTTGCTTGTTACTTGAAGCATTTTTCCGTCTCGCCAATTCCTAAATTTTGGCTCGACATTTGAGATTCCCCAACGCTCGGTTTTGACACTCCAAGCTCGAATTTCCGACGTCTGGATATAAATTACTAGGTCGACTCATTAATTACTTCCGAATTATTTCGTCGCTTTGGCTCATTAGTTGCTTGGGTATGACCCGAAGGATTCAGTGAAGATTAAGTTGTAATATTAATTATGCATTAATATTATTAATCGGAATCGGCCTCCACCCAGGCATTCCGATCACTTGACCTTACTGAATATATTAGCTTTCTAATAATTCTGAACCCACTATCAGAATAATGCACTTGTTCGAAGGACACTATTCCTTTCAATCTCCCACTTATCCTTCCGGATAAGTGAGCTTTTAGTGTATAGCCCTTTTCTTATGTCGCTTAATGCCTCTTCATGAAATATAAGGTAAGATTTAGTTGTCATCATTATTACGTCCAGAAGTGTTTCTCGATTCCTAGTCCGACTGTCAATAAACACATGATTTCTAATATCCATCCGAGCACGACCATGCATTTTTTTACAGTCTCGCTCTACGAGAGGATTTGTAAACAACAAAGACATCTTCCTTATTTTAGTAAGGGGGACATTTCTAGTCTTGTACTGTAGCTTCTCTTACTAAGAGGACCTAGCCGCCTGAGTGATGCCGTTATAATCCCCTATTACGGCAGACGTTTGACAATCATCAAAGTGGACTAGTACTCAAACGAGAAAGCTCACAATACTCATTATCGAGGAAAAAGGTTCCGATAGCAATAATGAGAAGTAAACTTATGACGATTTTTAATCTATTAAAGTATTCTCATAGGTCGATCCGGTATGGTTCTAAACCAATACTGGTGCAAAAGATTCATGACAATCATGTCCTTATAGCACAATAAACGGTGCTATGAATCAAACTACACACTAATCTCAACTGGTCATTAATCGTCCATTGTTTAAATGACATTGATTAGGGATAATTTTCGATTATAATATCCAACGTTCACTTAATAGGTGTTTCCTTATCAAGACTGGTCTTGATTCCCTATTTTGAATATTCCAAGAATCAAATGGACTCATTATTTAATTCTAAACCACAATTTAATAGCAAACAGAGTGATAAAAAATTGCATGAAATTTTAAATTACTCCAAAACCTAAATGGTTCATTTTATGATAAATGGTTTTTCCGAATATTTTAAAAGTAACACTCTTTATAAAACATCTATAGAAATCACACCCATATCTAATATGCTTGATTTCTTTCATGCAATTGTGAATGTTGTCGTTCACTTATTGCATAGGTTTAGTTATAATTACTTTGCTATCTTAGCATCTTCATTACTGATCACTTTCATAATAAGATAATAAAATTTGAGAGTTCCATGGATTATATGTGATTTTAGGATTTATTGTCCGCGTGATGGCTCCCACTCATTTTCATGGTTGAGATCTTCAACTTGACAACCTACAATCATTAACGTTCAAAGCCGAACTTTCCATAGAAAATCTTTTTCATTATCGCCTGTAAGGCAACAATATTCTCAACATATATTTTAGTAGACTTCCTGATGATGCTTTGCATAGGTTTCACTCCAAACTGCTCACAATGATTTGAGATACCCTAATCACTTGTGATCATGGAAATTTACTTTAAATTCCCACACATTACACATAGTTGTACGTCCATGTTACCATTCTCAAGCCACGACTCATTTTTAGCTCGTGCTTATAAGCGGTTTCCTTGTTGAGGATCCAATCCTTGTTAAGGTTTGGCTTGCAACATCAATTCTCAAATTGTATTTGTTTCCACAAGTCAAGAACTCATCATGTTACTTATCCAAGTACATGGATGTTCTTAGCCATAATATAACATTCTATTACATATATTCAGGTTGATTGGTACTACATACATACTTCACATACTCTAAGCAAGTAAGCTGTGCGATGATTCCATATCATAGCGTACATGATGGATTAAGTTCCAGAGTAATTCTCAATCTTATTCCATCCATGTGACAGTTTTGCTCATTCAGTTTCACCGAGTCTTGCTTAAATTGTCCGCTTATGATACGGTTGAAAGTCTCTTACTAGAGTCTTCCTTGTTCAACTTAGTATTTAGCCTAGCTTATACTTAGTTCAAACATTTACTTAGTTTTATACATAAGGGTTGAAAGTCTTTCAACGTCCTTCAATTCATGTTTAACATGGTAAATTTCTTTACACGTTCTAACATTTTATTAAGTCTATACAATAGATCTTAATACCCAACATTTACTAAGTATTGTCTTTTGACTTGGTCCATTGTCGAAAATACTTTCAAATCTAAGCATTTAGCATCTGATAGTTATTTCACAACAGAGTTCGTAAACTTTTCGTTGGACCTTTATATAATTGACTTTTGCTCCTACTAAACTTCTTATTCATAAGAATTTCTATGTTTCTCCATAAGTCAATCCTCTTATTAAATTCAAGAGAAAACATGTTCCAATTCCTATATGCAATGCTTCCTTAAATCCCATAATGGATTCTTTGAGCTTGCTTTCAAATCTAGCATTTATTTAGATTTTTAAAACCCTTAGAATATTTTCATAGTCACATCCAAAATCTTATTTTAGGAAGGCGGTTTTGGTATCTAATTTGTCATATTTCATATGTGCAATTTTGCTAGAACAATCACGAAATGACTTTAGCATTCCGATTGGTTAATAGGTTTTTATTAAAATCAACTCCGTGAATTTGATTGTATCTTTTTCAACCAATCTAGCTATGTATACATATACATTTCCACATTTGTTAGTTTTATCCTTGAAAACTTATTTTAAATCGATGGGTCATTCACCCTTTATGCAAATTAATCAAGTTTTAAAACATGATTTTCAAACATGTAGTCTATTTCGGATTTTTATGGCTTCTAACCATTATTCGGAATTTGGATTTGTCGTAGCTATTTTACAAGACATTATTCCCTTACTATCTAATAGTAAATAGTATGCTTCTAAGTCTTAGGTTTATTTCTAACTTAATAGAAAATTTATAGGATTCAATCCAAGCCTTTGGTGAATTCCATACCTATAAGGGGTTATTGCATCAAACACTAAGTTTCAAGGCGCTTCGAAAGGCCTTTGATTTTCTTCATCTTACTCCAACTTTTAGTGAGAAATGAATTCTCTTTTAAGGCACTTATAAAGTTCTTTTGAGTATTCTTGATCAAGTATTCTCACGAAGCCCTTTTAAGGTCTTCCGAGATTCTCAGTTCTAGTTTGTTGCTAAGCTCGATTGTCACCGAGTTCATTTTCCTCCCACTTGTCGTTTTGGAAATGTGTTACTTTCCAGAAAGACACCACTTAGAGAAAAAAACACTATGTTCTCAATTAGGTTGTGGAGGTAATGCCCGTGGTCTCACTTGAATGCTTACAAAGAGACATGTATATTGTCTTTGGGTAAAAGTTCGTTGTAAAACAAATAGTTAGCTCCCACTTGATCTATCTTAGCCTTTAATGAGCCATTAAGCTCCCACTCAACTACCTAGCTCTTGCTAAGCCGGTGAGCTCCCGCTGAGTTACTTAGCTCCCAATGTGGCTAAGAGTTTTAGACATATACTTGAAAAGTCATTTAGAAGTTAATTCTATCCATAACTGAATATGGCGTCCTTTCTTAGCTTCGACATTTTATTTAGTGTAACATTAGTCCTTCGTGCAAATCTTAAGAACTTTATAGGAAGGGATGTGATCCATCATTGTTCGAGTCATTTTTAAATGGCATCGAGGTCTCCGTGAAGACACACTATGTTCTTTGTGGAGTTATTTATGAAAATTTCAATTTCATAACTTTGTGATGGTCACGCTTGGCTCAAGCAAACATCGCTTGATCTAATCTAGACGTTTTGATATCGTGCCAAGTCGATTATGTACTTCACTGAACTATTGAACTATTCAAGGTAAAGTTTGTTCACATTTGATGAATATAGCCATATTCTTTCAAATTCTTTTTGAAACATTGGAGTAAATTAATCCTTTTTAGCTTTCAGAGTCAATTGTCTATACCAAGAAAAATAGCTCTTTACTTTGTCGGTTTCAACAAGTAAGACTTGCATGTCTTAGAACAATTTGGAATCGATCAACTATGAAGATCCTATCTAATAGAGCCTTGAGTACGTTCTTGTCGATGTGACATTGCTAAAGATGTTCAGAACGCAAATCATGCCCATGACTTTGAACTTTTGCCAGTTTATCATGCTAAGAAAATGTTTGTTTATAATCAAGCATTCTTGTCTAAGGGTTTAGATAACCATACCATTCAAATAAATTTGCAACTATTGCTCATTGCTTTAAATGCGAGTCTTTCCCTGTGTAAACGGATCAATTGATAATTATGGAACACAATAACCATTTATTTGTTCCAGCCTTAGCTTAAAGGTCTTTAAATAAAGCATACGACCTTACAACTTATGTAGCACCACTTGCTTCATTCTAAGCTTGTAAGTCGATAACTTAGCTTATCTTCAATAGTTTGAGGTCACTTTCAAAGTGGAACACTCAAGCAGTATCCGATACATTGTGAAGATAATGAGTTGCTAAGTTAATTTCAATAACATGAATTCTTTAGTAAAATTGAATCTCATTCCTTTTCTTTGTTCCTTGTTTCCTATATTTTTTATCATACTTTATCTCATAATCTTTAAGAACCATTTCTTTAAGAGTCTTTGACTTTTATACTTTGTTAGGCATAATTAAGCATCTAATGTGCCGTAAAACAAAGTTCCATCTTTTCCTTTAACTCACACTTGAATTACTACATCAATGAGTCCTACTCATCTATGTATTAAGCGAAAAGATATGTTGGTTGTCAATATTGACAATTTGAGTTTCCAACTCAATACTTCATGTTTTATCAAAACTACCTAGTTTTCTGAATATATGATGTCCAACCTCCCTTTCGGACTTTGTTATAAAAGTCATTTTATGAGAATTGTATTTTAGAAATGCTTTACTTTTCTTTGAGAACCATTTCTTTATGATTTCCTTTACCAATCATGGAAAACAATATAGTTTGATTTGGAGCTCTACAAATATAAGTGCAAAGTATAACCATTTATCAAGTAAATAACATAATAAGTTTGAAAATTAAAAGGTATTCATGCCAATTTTCAATCTTATTAAACGTCTTATCCACACATTAAAATTGTCCCCATTTGGCGAGAATAAGTTGATTCCAAGATCAAAAGAAACAAAGAGTGACTAAGCATGCTTTGGCTTGTCTTGGCACTCAATCTCCCACGGTAAGCAACGCTTTGCTAATGGCTCCAAGTCATTCTTGGTTGAATAAATTGTCCCATCTAATGCTCTCTCAACAATTTATTCACTTTGCCACGACATGTTAGGACTCCATCACTCATATCGTTGAGTACAACCAAAACCAACTTGTATGTGATGTCTTGCTTTGGCAAACCCATCCTCATACCTTATGTATCCTAGGGAATAATAGTGATGCCTCACTTTGGCGTAGCCTATCACTACTCTCAATAGGTCGATAAGTGTTGTTTTGGAATGACAATTTTACTCAATATTTAGGGACCTAGGGTTTCTATGTTGGTTGATTTTAGTGAACTTAATTAATCATCGCAACATTTGAAATCCTAAAAATGCATCTAACATATAGTTCATATATAAATTATCATAAATATGTAAAGCATAAGAATTTTGATACATATTGGCAGCTAGCATGACCCCTTGAATTTTTCAAGTCTTCAAAAGGTCTTCTTTTGCAACTTCATGGCTTTGTCTTCCAAGGACCTCTGTCTTCAAGACTTGACCAAAATTATGCAACTACTAGTATCTACGATTAGGACTAATCTAAATATTAAGGTACAAAAATACTCAACGGTACGCAGACCGTATTTAGATTTATAAAAATACATCACGAATCGCAGTCCGTATTTTCTATCCTAATCGGGCCCCACTAGATGCCATTTTTATAAAACCTATAAGAGAATATACATTCCATTAACCCATTCACTATTTATGAATGGCCCATGCATTTTACAATGGTAAAACAAGTAACAATGCATAAACACGCGATAACTAGTAACTAATTTAGGTGGTTAATCTAATTGACACGCCTAATTAAAACTAGTCAAAGTTTTTTTAACTGATTATATAAATAAGCGCAATTAATATTTGGAGGTCCCACTAAATTCAGCATCCAACTCAATTAATCCAATTAATTAACCCGGTAAAACCCAATTATGTGCCAAAATAAAATTTTGCAAATGTCGCTCAAAAACCCGAAGCCCAGCCTCCAAATTTTTAATTAAATAAAACAAAATAATTAAAAGATCCAAGTGCTTAGCACTAAGACTTAGAGTGCTCACAACTCGCACGCAACTCGCACGCAACTCGCACGATCTCATTGCACCATATTGCTTTACAAGCAATGTCTAAGCATATTACCCTTAATTATGTACCAAGCTACGCACACATACACGCTCAATGCAAGCCCCACGCTCGGCTTACCCTCGGCCAGCCATAAGGCGGCTGCCATGGTGCGCCATGGTGCTGCACAACAGCTCCCCCGCACACACGCACCACTTCGAGGCGCCCAGCAGCCTTGGCAGCCCCCATGTGGGTTGCGTGAGCAACCCAGCTGGCCGAGAGCATGCTTGGGGCTCTTAGGCCTTGATTTAGTGCTCATGCCTCGGGAAAATTCCCGATTTTGTGGGACATATTTAATTAATTCTAAATTAATTTTAGAATCAATTAATTTTGAGGAAAAATGAAAACATAACAAGTCCAACTTAAATAAATTCATCCAAGTGCATAAAACCAAAATTATTCCAAGAACCATTCTTTAATAAAATTGGTTTAACTTGGTGCAACCAAAATAAGAGGGAAATTACTCACTATTAATTTAATCAATTTAAATTAATCTTGTATTTTTGACAAAATAAAAGGGAGTTGTAAAAATGAGCATAAGTTCAATAAAAATTCCAACTTTAATACTTGTGAATGCTTGGAAAATTATATCTTCCAATATGAAGATAAACAAATTTCTATCACAAGGTTCAAACTTTATGATTCCAATAAATTAATTACCACCAAGAACAACAATTTTAAGGTTAGAACAACAATTTCACACTTAATGCAATTAATTTGCAATTATGTGAAAAATAAAACCAAGCTTTCAAACACAAATTACCACCAAGTAATCATGCCTAAAGAGGTTTAAAATTGCATATAAAATATGTATTGAACCAATTACATAACCATCATAAATATGCAATTAATTTTCAAGGTTAGAAAGACTTAAAATTTTTCGTAAAAATGAAAAACCCTCAAAAATTACATTTCCGGTTGTTTTTTGGCTAAAAATCGAGTCCTAAAAGGATATAACCATTTCCAAAACGCCTTTTCCACCCAATTATCACTATTTTTGGGTCGAAATCTAGGTAAATCTAGGTTCAGGAGCTGCAGTCAGCTCTAATACGAGGTTAAAATGGATAAAACGAGCTACTAATCTAATTAGCAGCTTAAAACCAAAAAAATTAAGCCATAAAAACACCTTGAAAAATATTATGATTTTAAAAATAAACGAGCGAGGATCCGATACCGCTATTGGGGTTTGGTGAGTCCGACTTGATTGAGGGTTAGATAGGCCGTTAAAGTACTACCCTAATCAAATTAATCATTTATATTCCTAAACTACCCTAATACAAGTATAGGGGCATGTAAAGGGTCGAACCACTAAGGAAGCTCACTCATTCAACATCAATTTTAACTAATGCAAGAGTAAAAAAGGGGAATGTTTTTCTTGGTTTCTGAATAAAGAGCACTAAAACTACAAATAAGCAAAGAAAATGATGATTAAAATCAAGAGAGAACAACGCTAGGGATACGGGGGTGTCAAATATGATTAGAAAGAGGAAAACAATAATGGTTATCATGAAGAACGTGCCAAAGAACACAAGATTCTACCTAAACAATTCATTCTCATGCAATAGTCTAGGCAAATCAATGAAAAAGGTCTATACTAATAAGGATCATTCTTAGGGGTGTAAATGAACCGAGCCGACCAATAAACTACTCGGGCTCGAGCTCGGTTAGAGCTTGTTCATGTTCGTTCATTTAATAATTGAGCCGAGCTTGAACAAAATTTGAAGCTCATGTAATAAAAGAGCTTGAACATGAACATATATATGCTCGTTCAGGTAAGTTCTTGAACAACTCGTTTATTTATGTTCACGAACTACTCGTTTATTTACGTTCACGAACTACTCGTTTATTTACGTTCACGAACTACTTGTTTATTTACATTCACGAACTACTCGTTTATTTACGTTCACGAACTACTCGTTTCTTTACGTTCACGAAATACTCGTTTATTATTGAATAATATAGTATCTTAATATATGATTACCAATTTACTGTATATAATTCAAGAAAAATATTCAAATTATATCTTTGACTTTTATTACTCGTATAATGTAAGAAACTTTCCAAACAAACAAAGCCTAAAATAAATAATCTTTTATAACAAGAAAAAAAATCCCTAATTTAAGTGTTTATTCAAAATTTAGCTAGTGACCAAAGATTCACAGTCTAAATACATCGACCATGTATTTTGCATTTTTCCTTAAAGTGCTTGTAATACTCTAAACTCCAAACTTCAAAGAATATTGTTAAGCATAATTGAAAGAAAAAGAATTTTACGCCATTACCGTTGCAGTCTTGCCGATTACTGAAAACAATTTTGTGAAGGTATGTTGCATATAATTCTTTAATTTGTCAACCATGTGTCTTAAATTCTTTAATTTGTTCATATAATTAATAGATTTGTCTTATTTCCTTGAACATAACATGTTAGGATGGAGAATGATCCTTTGTTTACCGGAGTAGAGCGTGTGGTTGAAGATGTACTTGATGAACAAGTAAGAGAGGATGAAATAGAGGAATTAAATCCTTTTGCAAAGAGACAAAGGAAGAAGACTTCATGGGTATGGAGACATCTTGAATTTGTGACATATTCAACTGGAATTATAAAGGTAAAGTGCAAAAATTGTAGTACTCTTTTTAAGTACACAGAGGGTGGTCTAACAACTCAATATAGGAGGCATTTGATGTCTTGTTCTATGCGTAAATCAAATGGGCAACAACAATTAGGTTTCCAAATTTCTACTCCTCAATATGAAAATAATAAGGGTCTTGAAAACTGGAAATATGACCATGCTAAGATTAGAGAGCTTATGGCTCACATGATTATTGTTCATGAGCTACCATTTATGTTTGCAGAATATGAGGTCTTTAACATGTTAATGAAAGCCTCTGCCCCAGAATATGAAAAAGTTTCACGTGTGACTGCGAAAAATATTTGTATGACTAGTTATGACATTGAAAAGAAGAGAACTAAGGGATTGTTAAAACAAGCAAATCGGGTTTGCATTACTACTGACATATGGAGGTCGGATTCACAAAAGATAGAGTATATGGCAATAACTTGTCATTTTGTCATTGACTTTCAATTACACAAGAGAGTCATTAATTTTGTGGATATTCCACCACCTCACTCTAGAGTTGATGTTCATGACGCTTTATATAAATGTTTAGTTGAGTGGGAAATTGAGAGTAAATTGGCTTGCATAACAGTGGATAATGCAACTTACAATGATGTAGTTGTAAGGACATTGAAAGATAACATATCTTGCCAAGCTATTTTACCTTATGGTGGAAAGTTATCTCATGTCCGTTGTTGTGCTAATATACTTAACATTTTGGTGCATGACGGGTTAGAAGAGATCAAGGATGTAATATATAAGGTGAGGGAAAGTGTGAAGCATGTCATAGCATCCATAGCTCGACTTAACATCTTTAGTGAAATATGTAAACAACTAAAGTTACCTGGTAGAAGGTTGGTTCTTGATTGTTGTACTAGGTGGAATGCAACCTACCATATGTTATCTGTTGCATTCGAGTTTAGAGGTGTGTTTCCAAGGTACAAGAATAGAGAGCCAAGTTACAATCTCTTGCCATCAGATGAAGAGTGGAAGAAAGTTGAAGTTGTTTGCACTTTCTTATCAAGTGAGTATCCAACTTCAAACTTATTTTTGCCAGAACTTACCAACATTAAGGAAGCTTTGGAGAGTTGAGTTGAAAGCGATTATGATTTTATGAGGGCAATGGATCAAAGGATGAAGGTTAAATTTGATAAATATTGGGGAAATTGTAATTTGCTTATATCTGTTGCAGCTGCATTAAATCCTAGAAATAAATTAAAATTAAGTTAGTTGTCTTTTTCTACACTTTACTCGGAGGATGAAATGGCAACACATACAAAATATCTGTGGGACACTTTGTATGAGATCTACTTGGAGTATGTTTAAGCTCATTCCTTAAATAATGCTAAAAAAACTGCTCATGAGAGTGATGAGAATTATAGTGTGATCCGTGCCATTTATGGCACCTTTAGGCTATGTTTTCTTTATATTTCTATGCTCCTTTATAGTCGTTTATGACGTGTTTTTAGAGAATAATGCTCGATTCTCCGTTTCTTTGTCTTGTTTTGTAGGTACGTCGCGGGCTATATGCATGGGAATTGAAAATAGCACCCACTAGGATCAATATGCACTTTTCGGAATTGAATTTGAGTTTGAAACAAAGGAAAACGAAGGATTGCAAAGTATCAAATAGGACCTTTGTGCATTGTTTTAGTCATATCTCAAGTTCTACAAATCGGATTAGGGTGATTCAAGTTGGGTTGGAAACAAGACTTGAAGAGATTTCCAATGATGGGTCTCATACCTTCATACGATTCTTAGATCGGAAGTTACAGCCTTCTGAAGTTGGCCCTGGAAAACTGCCGCGGGCGCGGGGTTGCTGCAGCTCCAAAACTGCCGTATTTAGGCAGTAAGCACCCGCGGTTTTCCCGAGGGTTGCCCGAGGGCGCGGGCTTGGGCCGCGGGTGCGGCTATCAGGGTGTCCGTTCCACTCCGCGGGCGCGGCCGATTTCTCCACGGGCGCGGGTTTCTGGGTCTTTTACGATTTTAAGCTTCTTTTCTCCTTTAGTTTATATAGTTTTTGGTTTCCTTTATTCTTGATTCATGTAATTCTTTAGTTTTAGAATAGTTTTCTCTCTCTTAGGTTGAGAGCTTCTCTCTCTAGATTAGGCTAGATTAGGAGTAGTTTTAAAGAGAGAAAGTGAGGAATTTCAATGGTGATTGAGAGATAGAAGATGCAAGTGTGACAATTGTGTTGGAGATCTTCTTAATTATCAATGAGCATTTCTAAACTCTATCTCGTTCAATTTCTTTGTTTAATTTCTTGTTTGTTTGGTTTAATTTTGATGTTTGATGCTTGATTAGTGTAATTGTTCTTGGTATTTTGTTGATTCTTGATTTCCATAGTTGTTAGTTGATAGATGATGATTCTTGAATAGTTGTTTGGATAGGAATTGGGTGAAACTTGTATGGTTGATTAATTGTGATTAATTTGGGAATTGTGTTGATTGATTGTTGAGATTAAAGTGATTAGTGAAGGTTTGCATGTGTGTAATTCAATTTGGCCTTGAGAATTATGCTAGATTTGCATTGTAATTGCTAAAGACATGAACAATTGATTTAGGAATTGCAATTATCAATTGGTTTTGATTGTGATTCTCTTAGTTTGTTATTCATAGTGAACCCTAACTTAACAATTAGGAGATAGCTCTTTGATTCCTATTGATTGCTCTTATCATTAGTCCTCACAACCTTTGATTGGCATGCTCTTCCCAAGTTGTTGCAATTGACATGATTACTTGTTGATCCCCGTTCCTAGTGTTTTATTTCCTTGGTTACTTGTTTTGTTAGTTGTTAGTATTCTCTCTTACCTTCGTCTTCGACCTAGCTTAGGCGCATAATTGAAAGTGCTTGAACATTACCGTTCCTTTGGGTTCGACCCTTGACTTCCCTCTATACTCGTATTTAGGTTTGTTAAGTGTTTATAAATTTAGTTTGACTGAGGGAAGAGTAGATAACGACATACATTTTCCTCTTGTCAAAATGGCGCCGTTGTCGGGGAACGGTGTCTATGTTTGAGTGTTTTTGATTGCTTGAGTCTAGGTCTTTGTGTATATTTTTACTTTTATTTGATTTTTGTTTGTTTTGTGAAAAAAAAAATGGCATGTCTATCATTTCCTCAATTTGACAATGAGCCTTTTTGTGAATATTTCATTAGACTTGAGGGATTTTTGAACTATAATTGTTGTAATATTTGGGAGGCTTGTGAGATTTGTTATTTTGGTTTGAATGAGCAAACTAGGGATGAAGTTGAATGTATGCATAATGGTGAATTTAGAGCATTGTCAATTGATGATGCTTGGGATTTTTATGTTTGGTTTGCTAGGGATGTTTATGATAGGGGTAATCATGAGTCTAATATTGATATGTAATGTCTTGATTCTTCTAATATTAGCATGAATTACCATGATTTGTCACATGATCCCTTAAGTGAACCTAGAACACATGATTTCAACTTTATTTCTTCTTTTGTTCATAATAATGAAGTGCAAGCTCAAGTTGATGCTAATGGTGTGTTTCAATATTCTTCATTATTTACCATGCCTTCTTGTGATGTGCTTCATTCCCTTAATGATGAATCTCATGTTATAAATTGTGCCCCCACTCCCCAATGTGATGTATATGCTCATGATCTTAATGTTGATTCTTCCAATATTGGTTGTACTTCTTCTTCTCTTGTTGAGCCTCAACCTTCTACATCTTTTGAATCTCTTGTTGATACATTTGAGTCTCAAATTAGGCGCATTGAGCTTGATAATGAGTTTTGGGCCTAGTAAGGAGATGATTCTTAATTCTATGAGAGGTCAATTAGAGATAATGAAAAAGAATGAGGAGCGTATTGAGGAGGAAAAGAGAAGAGGAGAAGAGTTAGAAAGCCAATTGTCATCCTTGATGCTTGTTTGTGATAAATCCCAATTTAATGTGTGTGTTGAGGATGATGATGATGATTTTGAGCAACCAGGAGAGTGTGAGGATCTCATTGGTGAGCATTTGAGTGATGGTGAAGGAGTTAAGAATGAAGAGAGTGTTGATATTGAAATTTCTAACCCTCTTTCCCATCTTGATGAGTCTCATGTGCATGTTTGTGACTCTTCTATCCATGAGTATTTCGACTCGATTGAGGTTATGACCAATGAATTCTTTGAGAGTCAAAAGAAAACCCATAGTCTTTTAAATGAGTTCATTGAGGATGCTTCATGGGAGAGAGATGAGTTTGAAATGAATTTGCATCCATTCATGCATGGTTTTGAGACCTTAGGCTTTAAAGTTGTTGAGGGAGTTGTTGTTCATAGTTGTGATGGAGGGGATTATGTTGTTCATCTTGAAGGTTGGATGTTTGAGGGAGATGGATCTCATGAGTGTTCTTCTTTTGAGGACTCTATGATTGATTTCCATGCTCTTATTGGTGATTTGAGGCATGGTGGTGAGAAAAAGCTCATTTGTGAGACCATAGCCCCTTTTCTCTTTTCTCATACCCCTTTTTCAAGAAGATTCAACCATATCCCTTACACTCCTATTTCCCTCCCTTCTTTTGTCAATGAGCCTATTGGGGACCCTTTTGTCTATGATGATTTGTATGAAGCTCATTCGTCCCAAATTGAGGAAAAGGGTGATGTTGCCACCCAAAAATATTTTGAGGAAAGTTTGCCTTCTTTTTCTTTTTGTTCTTCTTTTTCTTTTTCTTCATATTTTGTTGAATTTTCTTTTGATTCTTCCTCTTCCTTTTCTTGGCATCTCTCTCCTCATTTGCGTGCACTATCCTTGTTGCACGTACTCTTCGCGTCATTTGCCTACTTTCTCTCCTATGAATTGTGTAGTAGTGCATTTGACAAGCTCTTGCGCGCGTTGAATTATTATTTTCTAGAGCGGTCAAGCTTGGACCTTAAGCCAGCCTTTCTCGGGAAGTAACCCGTGTTTTATTGCTTTCATTTTCTTTTCTTTTTAGAATAGATTTTATCTCATGGAGATGTTTGTGTTCCTTTTGCTAGGTACATGACTTGATATACTTTGGTGCTTCTATTTGGATCAAGAATCAAGGAAGATTGGCACCACATTTGCTAACATATAGAAGGCAAGATTCAATATTAGAGGTTGTTAGCTTTGAAAGGTTAAAATTGGGTCATTTGCGGGTATTTACACCCACCTAATATCCGGTAATATCCTTCCTTGCTCTTTCTCTAGTGGATGATGACTTGTTGGACATATGTTGGTTTGATTGGATTAATCTCCTTGTTTTTCCCCTCCCGTGGAATATTTTATTTATGTTTGAGCATGTTGTCTCATTCAAGCTTGGGGGAGGGTATTCTATCATGTTTGGTGGAATGTTGATTCATATATGTCATGCACCTTTGTATATGCTTTTTCAGGTTCTTATATTTTGAAAAACTCCAAAAAGATTTTTGTTTCTATCAAGGCAAATTTGCAATGTGTTTTGTTTTGTTCTTGCTTTGGACATAATAACATTTGGACTTGTATAATTGAATGCTTTTCTTCCTAAATGGTAGTGGTGTGCACGGTTTGAGATTACGTTTGGTTGATTCTAGGATAAAGCATGCTAAGGTAGTTGTCTAGAACTAGGGGGATCATGAAGCCGGATTCTACTTGTTTGTGGCATGTTTGGTAGTTGCTCCCTATCTTCGATTTGACAACCTTAGTGAGTTTTTGCTACAACCATGTGAGATTTATATTTGTTCAAGCTTTCATCATATTCTTGCATGAGCGGCATGGGGTCCTTGACTTTGCAAGCCTAATCTATAAAGCTTGATGTATGATTCTTAAACCCGAGACCGAGCTATCTAGGGAGGACAAAGGCACCTTTTTCGGGGTGGTATTTTTCATTTTTAGGTTAGTTTGATTCATATTTGTTTTTGGGTTTCCATTTGCCTTCTTGCAACCATTTGAGCCTTATACCTTCTTTTCAAGCCACATCTTTAGTTCTTTAGCCTTTTGTTTCATTTTCTTTCTATTCTTGGTTTTTTGTGAAGCAAATTGATCACGTATGATGGAGTTTGTGGTGGATAAGTTGGAATTTTGGTTTTTATGAGTGCTAGTTTGTGATTAAGTCTTCTTTGTGAATAATGGAAAGTGTTTGAGTAAAAGCCGTCCTTAATCATAAAAGGCATGGACTAATAAATTGCATTATAGAAAAAGCCGTCCGAATTTAGCAAAAGGCGAGGACATTGCAAGTTTAAGTAAAAAAAAAAAAGAAAAAAAATTTGAAAAAAGTGAAAATTCAAAAATATTTTGATGTATTCTTTTCTCTTTCTAAGCATTGAGGACAATGCTTCATTTAAGCTTGGGGGAGAAGCGTTTACGCTTTTTGTATATATTTCTTGTGAGTATAGCTTCAAATAAGCTTGGGGGTGTTGCTTTTGCTTGGTGATTTCTTGATCGTGTTGTTAAGGATTGATCACCCTTTTGCTTCACTTTTTAGGAAAACCTCCAAATTTTAAATTTTAGCCTACCTTCACCCTTTATGCCTTATGTTACAACCTTGGGGAAAGACCTTTCGACCTAGAAAGTTGAGTCACTATTCGGGGGAGGGAATCATGGGTCATTGCCTAATGAAAGGGGATGCGAAGTCAAGATGTCGAGTAGCCCAAAAATTTGATCTTTTTCCGGTTCCTTCGCGGAATCTATGAGATGCTCACTATGGGGAGATATGAGATTAGTAGGGGGAACGCGGTAAGACCGTTTGGGATGAAAGTGGAGTGTGATAACTAGTTCCTATGCTTAGCATTTTTATGTTTCAATCAACCTTAGGTATCTTATAGCGTGCACTCCCTTACTTGTTTAGAAAGATTTGCATTCATTGTGCTTGTACATTTGCAAAAGTCCTTTCATGAACATTTGTTTGCTTTTCTTGTATTTTGTTTTCTTTTTCATGCTTTGCCTTGTTTGTATTATTATGAGAGTTATGGGTAAACTCTTAGGATACCCTTACGAGAGCATCACTCGTCCTCTAGGGCGATCTAGGGGTTTAAATGGCTTGTCTTTAGTTGCTAAAATTGACCGTGATTCCTACGAAAGTGAGTTAGTGTATATTCCCATCTTCTCTAGTTTTCTCGTTTCTTTCTTTGCTTGAATAATGTCATCATTTTTCCCTTGGGTTGGATTTTGTTTTGCTTGAGGACGAGCAAAAGTTTAGCTTGGGGGAATTTGATCCATGCCATTTATGGCACCTTTAGGCTATGTTTTCTTTATATTTCTATGGTCCTTTGTAGTCGTTTATGTCGTTTTTTTAGAGAATAATGCTCGATTCGCGTGTTTTTGTGTTAGTTTAGAGAAATGCATGCTTTTAATGGCTTTCTTATCATTTTATTCATTTCTCGGCTATTTCTCTTGCTTCTCCGTTTCTTTGTCTTGTTTTGTAGGTACGTCGCGGGCTATATGCATGGGAATTGAAAATAGCACCCACTAGGATCAATATGCACTTTTCGGAATTGAATTTGAGTTTGAAACAAAGGAAAACGAAGGATTGCAAAGTATCAAATAGGACCTTTGTGCATTGTTTTAGTCATATCTCAAGTTCTACAGATCGGATTAGGGTGATTCAAGTTGGGTTGGAAACTAGACTTGAATAGCTTTCCAATGATAGGTCTCACGCCTTCATACGATTCTTAGATCGGAAGTTACAGCCTTCTGAAGTTGGCCCTGGAAAACTGCCGCGGGCGCGGGGTTGCTGCAGCTCCAAAACTGCCGTATTTGGGCAGTAGGCACCCGCGGTTGTCCCGAGGGCGCGGGCTTTGGCCGCGGGCGCGGCTATCGGGGTGTGCGTTCCCCTCCGCGGGCGCGGGTTTCTGGGTCTTTTACGATTTTAAGCTTCTTTTCTCCTTTTGTTTATATAGTTTTTGGTTTCCTTTATTCTTGATTCATGTAATTCTTTAGTTTTAGAATAGTTATCTCTCTCTTAGGTTGAGAGCTTCTCTCTCTAGATTAGGCTAGATTAGGAGTAGTTTTAGAGAGAGAAAGTGAGGAATTTCAATGGTGATTGAGAGATTGAAGATGCAAGTGTGACAATTGTGTTGGAGATCTTCTTAATTATCAATGAGCATTTCTAAACTCTATCTCATTCAATTTCTTTGTTTAATTTCTTGTTTGTTTGGTTTAATTTTGATGTTTGAAGCTTGATTAGTGTAATTGTTCTTGGTATTTTGTTGATTCTTGATTTCCATAGTTGTTAGTTGATAGATGATGATTCTTGAATAGTTGTTTGGATAGGAATTGGGTGAAACTTGTATGGTTGATTAATTGTGATTAATTTGGGAATTGTGTTGATTGATTGTTGAGATTAAAGTGATTAGTGAAGGTTTGCATGTGTGTAATTCAATTTGGCCTTGAGAATTATGCTAGATTTGCATTGTAATTGCTAATGACATGAACAATTGATTTAGGAATTGCAATTATCCATTGGTTTTGATTGTGATTCTCTTAGTTTGTTATTCATAGTGAACCCTAACTTAACAATTAGGAGATAGCTCTTTGATTCCTATTGATTGCTCTTATCATTAGTCCTCACAACCTTTGATTGGCATGCTCTTCCCAAGTTGTTGCAATTGACATGATTACTTGTTGATCCCCGTTCCTAGTGTTTTATTTCCTTGGTTACTTGTTTTGTTAGTTGTTAGTATTCTCTCTTACCTTCGTCTTTGACCTAGCTTAGGCGCATAATTGAAAGTGCTTGAACATCACCGTTCCTTTGGGTTCGACCCTTGACTTCCCTCTATACTCATATTTAGGTTTGTTAAGTGTTTATAAATTTAGTTTGACTGAGGGAAGAGTAGATAACGACATACATTTTCCTCTTGTCATAGTGCTGCTGTAAATGTAGGCCCTAGTAATACTGGAAAAAATAAGATTTTCCAAAAGGGTAGGAAGAGATTTGATAGCTTTATTAGGAGTGGCTACAACACATTTGAGAGCATAAAATCAGAGATTGATGTCTATTTAGAAGAAGGTGTTGTCATTTGTGATGAAGAGTCTGATGATTTTGATACACTACAATGGTGGAAGGATAACATCTTGAAGTTTCGTATTTTATCAAAGATGGCATGTGACATCCTTGCTATTGTAACTTTAGTTGCTTCAGAATCCACCTTTAGTGCTGGTGGTAGAGTCATAGATTCTTATAGGGCATCCTTAGGAACATCTACTGTCCAAATGCTAATGTGCACTGAGGATTGGCTAAGAAGCTTTTATGGAATTAAGAGGTAACAAAAGGTACGGAAACATCTATATATTCTAAATTACTATACGTATGTATAGAATTATTTTAGGTGAATAAATTTAAAAGGTTGAAAACTTGAAATGAATTAATGCTAATTATTTTGCAGGTTATTGAAGAGTTCAAGATTATCGATTTACCATGAAAGTGATTAATTTTTACATAAGAGGTAATAAATAGTTTGAGTAGTATATATACTACTGAGTATTATATATTAGTTTCTAACTAACTAAATGATGTTTTATTCTAACATCTATTTTTTTTGTTTCTCTTACTGTGCATGTATTTTTCTCCAAACCATAAGAGGACAAGAAGTCAAGGAAGTAGAAAATCACAAGCAAAAGTGAATAAGATGCGATATCTCAAAGACGCAAAGTGTTTTTAAGTGAAATATAGCTTGATCATATAAATTGATTATTAATAACTTTTTTATTAATTATTGATGTTACAATTGTTAATTTAATTTTTATGATTATAATTAGGATTTCATTTTTATGCTAATTTTGAGATTTTCGAATGTCAAAAGTACAAAGCTCGTTTATTATTAAGCTCGTTTAAAAAAATTGCTCATTTATGAAAAATACTCGTTTAATAAACGAGCCGTTCACGAACCGTTCGCGAACAAATAGTTTACTAAATGAGCTGAGCTTGAACAGATTTTTGAGCTCGCTTGAAAGCTCGGGATTGTGCTCGGGCTCGCCTAAATTAAATGAGCTTGAACATGAATAAGGTAGTACTCGGCTCGGCTCGGCTCATTTACACCCCTAATCAAGAGAATAAAGTAGCACAATCCATACAACTCCACTTTAATAACTCATTCTCATGCAATCATTAAAATATAGATGATCTTAATCTAGTTCAAATCACTTTCATGCATTTGAACTAGAAAACATCAAATAAAGTGCCACGATAATCTCAAGCTATCAAAAATCATTTCTTTCATCAATTTATGGCATGAGTTCAATCCAATCATCATCATTCAACCAATATCAACACATATTTTCCACCCCCTTCCCCTAGCTAAGAAATTATCCTAGAGAAGGGAGATTAAACATAATATCAAAACTAGAAATAAACTCAAGAAACACAAAACAAAACATGATTAAGAATAATGAAATCAATAATAACTAGATGAACTAATAAGATTAATGAAAATAAGCAACAATAAAGCAATTATATAAAGCTAAAAGAAAGGAATAGAGATTATTAAAGAGAGGAATAATGAAAGATGAAAACTTTAAATGTTGCTTGATTGAAGATTAAACTTGACCAAAGTTGAATACAATAAAGGAAACTTGACTAATAATCCACTTTCTCTCTCTAGAATAAGCTAAAATTCAGAAATTAGAACTAAGTTAATCTTCTTCCCCCAAAACGTTCTAAAACGGGGCTTATATAGTCTGCACACAGCTGGTTGAAATCGGCAAAAGGTTCGACCGGACATAGGGTAGGCTCGGTCGAACATCAGGGTAGGTTCGGCCGAACCATGGGTAGGTTTGGTCGAACCTCCCTGCTCCTGGTTCAGTCGAACTTATGGGGTTCGACCGCTTCTAAAAATGATGAAATCTAAAAAGTACCTGCTTCCAAAGTTCGGTCGAACCTTGTGCAGGTTCGGTCACACCTAAGGTTCGACCGAACCTTTAAGAGAGTTCGACCACACCTCCTCTAAAACTTGCTTTCTTCAACTCCAATTTGACTTAAGCCTTCTCCTCTTTGAAGACCCCGGTTCCTACAAAACACAAACATTTTTATCAACATGCATCACATCTATACAATGTCTTAGTGATAGATGTTTCCAATACGGCAAGATCCAAAATGTAGACATCTTTTTATAGCAAACATTGTCACCCGGAGCCTTGTAAGGTTTGCCAAAAATACAATTGATGTCCTTAACCCTCTCATAAACTTGTTTCCCTGATAGAGGAATAGGAGCAGTTCCATGCTCAGGTTTTCCATCAAATGCCTTTCGAAGTTTACGGTAGGGATGATTACGAGGAAGCCATCTTCTAAACATTTTATACGACAACTTCTTACTTTTCGGTAGATGAATAGCATCAGTATCATCTTCACAAATTGGGCATGCTTTATATCCCTTATTCATGTGACCAGACGTATTCCTATAAGCTGGAATATCATATCATTAATTGTGCAATAAATCATGGCACGTAACGTAAAAGACTCATTGCGATAAGCATCAAACATAGGCATGCCTTCATCTCACAACATTTTTAAATCTTCAATCAATGGTGCTAAGTATACATCAATGTCAGTCCCTGGCTGCTTTGGTCCTGAAATCAATAATGACAACATAATGTACTTACACTTCATAATTAGCAAAGGTGGTGAATTATAAATCACCAACAAAATTGGCCAGGTGCTGTGTTGGCTACTCATGTTGCCAAATACGTTTATTCCATCAGTACATAAGCCTAGCCTTAAATTCCTTGCTTCACAACCAAATTCTTTAAATTCATCATCAATATGTTTCCATTGTGGGGAATCTACTGCATGTCGAAGCATTTCGTCTATTTTGTGCTCATCAGCATGCCATGTTAGATTATTTGCATCATTAACATTAGCGAATAAACGTTTAAACCTTGGCACAATAGGGAAATACCAAAGCACCTTTGCAGGAGCCCCTCCTTTGACAATTTCACCATCATTGCTCACCTTATATCGTGATGTCCCACATTTTGGATATTCATGCAAGTCACTGTACTCTTTTCGGTACAACACATAATCATTTGGGCAAGCATGTATCTTCTCTGAATCTAAACCCATTGGACACAACATTTCTTTGCTTGGTATGTAGAACTTGGAAGCTCATTACCTTCGGGAAGCATATCTATTAATGATTCCAACAAATCTGTGAAACCCTTATCACTCCACCCATGTTTTGCTTTTATTTTGAACAACTTTAGTACACCAGAAAGTCTAGTATACTTAGAGCAGCCAGCATACAAAGGCTTATTAGCATCACTTAAAAAACTATCTAAAACATGTCCCGTCTCATCCATATTTTCCTCCCTATCAAGTAACATCTCCTCAAGCTGATCATCTTCATAATCATCATCAACATTATTTGAGCCCACTACATTATCATCATAGTTAATATCATCATCTACTATTCCCTCACCATGACAAACCCATTCATCATAATTCTTCAAAAACCTATTACAAAAAATATGATCTCGTAGTTCATTTTCATTAGACACCGTACCCATATTTCCACAAGTTTTATAAGGACAACATATTTTCTCCCCTTTTACTTTATGTTTCAAGGCAATTTGAATAAAAACTTCAACCCCTTGATGGCGTAGTACGCTTTCGTGTAATCCAAGTTTTGTCCTTTTGATCTTTAACAAATACATGTCCCACATATATTTAATTAATAAACATTAAATCTCATAAACCAATATACAAGAATTTAATAATATATGAGTTTTTGACAGTGTCCTTATCACTCTGGGTGAACTCATTCTAGATTTGTTTTATTAGTAGTAGCAGAGTACGTAATAGCATAAGATCCCATCGTAGTGTCTACCGTATATGCATCAGAATAAAAATAGTTTTATCAATAAATTATATAATTAATACGAGAGCATCTATATATTCAATATTCACATGACTAATAAATTAATTGAAAAATCAATTTTAAAAGATGTCATACTGATACGGGATGCATAATCTTCATATTTCTTAATTATATAAGTTTCTAGTTGAATACAAAAAGTAAATTAAGTCCATGATTAACAAATCACATCAATAATCAACATGCAATGGTCCAACATATGAACATAACCGTACTTTATGAAAAAATCCCCAAAAATGTAGAAATTCAATTAAGCATAAGATCCCAAAAAAAACAAATTCAGCCTAATTTAAATAACAAGTCAATGAAAGACAATGAATTTTGATCAACTAAAACACCAAATTTATAATAGCCCATGTATAAATAGATGAATTTATGGTTTATCAGATGCTTACCTTCGAATTCGAAGCTTCTACAAAATATTAGGTGAGACCCACCGCCAAAATTATCACAATTAAGCCGAAAAATTTAGTTGCTAGGGTTGAGACGCAATATTAGATGCTCCGTCGCTTCAAATTGCAAGGGAATATACTGGTGTTTGATTGGGAATCAAGTTTTAGGGGTTTGGTTTGCGTGGGAAATCATAGTATTGTTAAAGAAGATGAATATGGATGGTTTAGTTTTCAAGGGTTTTTAACTTTCTTTATTTTATTTTTTGATTAAAAAAAAATGCAGTACTCTTTTACCTTTTTTTTTTCTTTCTTTTTATTAAAAAAACGTACTACTCTTTCTTTGTTTTTTTCCTTTTTTTTTAATTAAAAAAACGTAGTACTCATTATCTTTCTTTTCTTTCTTTCTTTCTTTCCCTTTTTTTTTTTTTTTTTTTTTTTTTTTTTTTTTTCTCTTTTAAGACATAGTACTCTTTCTTTTAGTAGTATATGGATTTAGTTAGTTTAAATTTTTTTTTCTATATAAGATTTTAATGACTTTTTTTTAATTACAATTGTATTACTTAATCTCTTAGTAGTATAAGATTTTAATGTAGCAATTGGGGAAAAAATAAGGGACGGACGGAGTACTCAATATTAGATAACTTAAAATGTTACTCCGTATTATATGATTCAAAATGTTAATTGGTCGCACGTTACACACCCCGTTCATAAATAATTAACACTTTTGACTTTTTTCACAATACATATACTAAGTTTTACCATCGTTTTTTTAATTAAGTGTAAAAAAAACAAATATTTTTATGAAATATATTGTGAAATAGTTATTAATATAAACTTTCATAATATCAACTTTTTTTTATTATAGATATAAGATCAAACCAACATGTATTGACAGTTGATAGTTTCAATTATCTAAAAACAGAGGAAGTGACATCCAATAACAATTTTACTATTCAAATGTAAGATGAAACCTTACCCATTGATTTATGGCACTCATATATACAATACAAGTAACTCTTAAAATATGTAAGTAGTATTACTAGTATAATATACTAATTAAGGTACGAGTTAATAAAATATTTAGGTAAATTCATATTCAAACCTTACGAATCACGTTATATATAAGAGGCGACTCCAAAGGTTTACGAGTCACATATCAAGAATATGCCCTTTAGACTTATTTTCATCATTTCTAATACGACCTGATGTGCCGCCTAATTTATAGCGAGTGACTCGTAAAGCTTATGAGTTAGGTTTTAATTTCAGGCGATGTATTAGACTTAATAGCTATATTTATACAACAACCTTACGCATTACTAAATTTATATGAGGCGACTCCAAACATTTATGAGTCATACTATAATAATCAAGTGACAATTTATATTTTTTTTGAACTTATTATACTACCTACAGTGTCGCCTCATCTATAAGGGGTGACTCCAAAGGCTAATGTGTCACATATTTTTAACATGTGACTATAAAAGGGCGACTTTTAAAGGTAATTTTGTAGTAGTGCATGAGAAAAATCCATCAAAGGGGGGGCTTAGGATCTAAAGGATCAAGCATTAGACATTCAATGAGACTTCTTCCTTGCAAAAGTAATGCTTCAAACGATGACCATTGACCATAAACTTGTTACTATCCGCATCTAACTCAAAAGAACCATAAGGAGTAGTCTTCAATACCACAAAAGGACCCGACCACTTGAATTTCAGTTTAGCCGGAAACAAACGAAGCCTTGAGTTGAAAAGCAAAACCTTATCTCCAACCTTAAAGCTCTTGTTTCGTATATGTTTGTCATGCCACTTTTTGGTCTTCTCCTTACACAATCTTGAGCTCTCATAAGCATCATTTCTAAGCTCTTCAAGTTCATTGAGCTTAAGCAATGTCTTCTCACCGGCCAACGATAAATCCATATTGAGTTTTTTGATGGCCCACTAAGCCTTGTATTATAACTCAACCGGCAAGTGACAAGCCTTTCCGTAGACCAACCTATAGAGGGTCGTGCGGATTGGAGTCTTGTACCTGTTTTAAGAGCCCATAGTGTGTCATCGAGCTTGAGAGACCAATCTTTCCTTGATTTGTTCACCATCCTTTCAAGTATATTCTTGATTTCATGATTTGAGACCTCCACTTGTCCTTGAGTTTGAGGGTGGTAAGGTAGTCCAACCTTGTGATGAACGCCATATTTCTTGAGAAGAGCTTCAAATTGCTTTTTGGCGAAATGGGAGCCTCCATCACTAATTAACACCCTTGTAACCCCAAATCTAGGAAAAATGATCTTCTTTAGAAGCTTAAGCATAACTTTGTGATCATTGGTAGGAGAGGATATGGCTTCAATCCATTTTGTCACATAGTCAACCGCTACCAAGATATATAGATTTCCACAAGAAGAAACAAAAGGCCCCATAAAGTCCCCCCCCCAAACATCAAAGGGCTCAACTTCCAAGACACTTTGTTGAGGCATTTCATCCCTTTTGGTTATGCCACCACTTCTTTGACACCTATCACATTGTGAAACGACCTTGTGGGCATCCTTATGCATCGTTGGCCACCACAATAGAGATTGAGAAATTTTTGCCACCATCTTATCAACACCCCCATGTCCTCCACATGGTAATGAATGACAATGCTCAAGAACTCCTTCGATTTCATGATCCGGAACACATTTTTGAAAAATTCCATCTCCACATTGTTTGAACAATTATGGGTCATTCCAAAAGTACCTCCTCACTTCCTTGAAAAACCTCTTCTTTTGTTGAGAAGAAAAATTCGGGGGAATGACTCCACAAGCAAGATAATTGGCGATGTCCGCATACCAAGGGATAGATGTTGAAGCTATAGCCATGAGTGTTTCAAATCCTATCTCCTCAATTATTGGTACATCACTTTTGTTCTCAAAAGGTAGCTTAGACAAATGATCTGCAACATAGTTCTCCGCTCCCTTTTTGTCCCTCATTTCCATGTGAAAATCTTGAACCGAGAGAACCCAACAGATAAGGCGAGGCTTTGCTTCCTTCTTAGTCATGAGATATCGCACCGCAATATGATCCGTATACACAATCACCTGAGAGCAAATAAGATAGGACCTAAACTTATCAAAGGCAAACACAACCGCTAGCGTTTCCTTCTCCGTTGTTGTATAGTTCTTTTGAGATTCATCAAGAGTCCTACTTGCATAGTAGATCACACATGATTTTCCTTCTTTCTTTTTCCCAAGCATGGCACCCACTGCAAAATCACTCGCATCGCACATTAGTTCAAAAGGCAAGCTCCAATCCGGAGCTTGCACAACGGGAGAGGAGATGAGAGCTTCCTTGACCTTATGAAATGCCTAAAGACAAGCCTCATTGAAGTTAAAATCAACATACTTTTTGAGTAATTCGGTAAAAGGTTTGGCTATTGACAAAAAATCTTTGATAAATCTCCGGTAGAAACCGGCATGCCCAAGAAAAGCTCGTACTCTTGTGATAGAAGTAGGTGGGGGGAATTTCTCAATCACCGAAAATTTGGCCGGATCAACTTCAATGCCATTTTTTGAAACTTTATGGCCGAGGACAATACCCTCCTCGACCATGAAGTGGCACTTTTCCCAATTTATAACCAAACTCGTCTCTTGACACTTTTTCGAGGTTAAAAAGACAAGTGTCAAAAGACGAGCCACCAAAACTAAAATCATCCATGAAAACTTCATTTTCTTTTTCAAGCATCTCAAACAAAATGGAGGTCATGCATCTTTGAAAGGTAGAAGGAGCATTGCATAAGCCGAATGACATTCTTCGGTATGCAAATGTCCCATGTGGACATGTAAAAGTAGTTTTCTCTTGATCGCTTGGATGGATAGGGATTTGGAAAAATCCGGAGTACCCATCCCATAAACAAAAGAAAGCATGGTGAGAGAGTCTCTCAAGCATTTGGTCCATGAATGGGAGAGGAAAATGATATTTTTTGGTATTTGTGTTCAACCTCCTATAATCAATACACATTCTCCACCCGGTCACCATCCGGGTGGAGATTTCCTCTCCTCCTTTACCCTTGATTATGGTCATCCCACCTATTTTTGGAACCACATGAACTGGGCTAACCCACTTGCTATCGGAGATAGCATAGATGATGCCTGCCTCGCGTAGTTTTAAAATTTCTTTCTTGACAACCTCTTGGAGGTTGAGGTCAACCTCCTTTAAGGTTCAATGGTGGTGGAATGATCATCTTCAAGATGAATACGATGCATGCATAAAGAAGGGCAAATACCTTTGATATCATCAATGCTATACCCTATCACATCCTTATATTTTCTCAAAACATCAAGTAGTTTTTCCACATTAAGACCATCTAGGGTAGCATTGACTATAATAGGGTATTTTCCCTCTTTATCAAGATAAGCATATTTCAAAGAAGGGGGAAGGGGATTTTGTTCTACCTTGGGAGGAGGCTTAAAACTCTCCTCCGTTTTCTCCTCCTTGGACTCAAGCTCGATCTCAACTTGTTGTTCAACCTCCTCCTTTGAGGATTCCTCCATTTCCATGACAAACTCTTGTGCCTCTTGAGAGTGGAACTCTTCCTTGCATGTTAGAGCTTCTACCATTGGATCTTGAGGCTTCATCATGACCCTCCCCAAGCGATCTAACTCCTCACTCATAGCATCAACTCTATAGCATTTTTCAACCATGGGGGTCTTGAGCAACTTAGAAAACTCAAAGACAATCTTCTCATCGGCCACCTTACACGTGATGGTGTTGTTCTTGCAATTGATGACCGCCCCCAAAGTTTTAAGAGCTTCACGTCCTAAAATCAAAGGAGTGTTAACATCTTCCTCCATATACATCACTACAAAGTCACAAGGCACGTAGATGTGTCCCACTTGAATTGGATTATCCTCAAGCTCTCCACAAGGTAACTTCACCAACCGATCGGCCAATTGAATTGTCTTCCTTGTAGGGATCATCTCTATATTTAGTTTTTGAGCAATGGATAGAGGGATTAAACTAACACTTTCTCCAAGATCGGCTAAGGCGCCCCTAGCATCCATGTTCCCGATTTTCATCGGCAAAGTGAAGCTTCCCGGGTCTTTTTCCTTATTGGGCATCTTATGTAGGACAAGAGCACTCACTTGATGTGGAAGGGTGATAAGCTCATCATTGAGCTTCCTCTCTTTGGTGAGAATATCTTTGAGGAATTTGGAGTAAGATGACATTTGTGTCAGATCTTCAAGGAAAGGGAGGTTGATGTGCAAATTCTTCATCACACGAAGGAATTTTGCAAACTTTCATTCAACTTCCTTTCCGCAAGTTGACCGGGAAAAGAAACTGGTCCATCAAGATTCCTAGCCTCACTAGGAATTGAAGTTATCTTCTCATTGTCAAGCTTCTTCTTCTCTGAACCTCCTTCTATCTCATCAACTTTTTCTTTCTCACCTCTCTTGTCCTCGTTCACACTCTCTTCTCCTCCCTTCTTTTCCTCATTACTCCCCTCATTTGGCCCTTCATAGGAGGTTCCCGACCTCAATTTAATCGCCTAGCATGTATCGAGTTTTGAGTTATGAGAAGGGTTAGGTTGTGGTTGTCCGGGTAAAGTAGATGGTGAATTGAAAGGAGTTCTCTCGACCAATTGCGCTAGTTGTGAATCGACCATCTTGTTGTGAGCTCTTATTTCTTGCATTTGTTGCCCAAAAGTTTGCATTTGTGCATGCATGGCTTGAAGGAGTTGAGTTTGTGTTAGCTCCACTTAAGGTGCTTGTTCTTGATTTCTTTGAGGTTCTTGGGTTTGATTGTTATATTGGTTGTTCCTTGGGTAGCTTCCTATTGGGTTTTGGTGTTGAGATGGAGGTGGATTTTGATATTGTGGGTTGGAATTGTAGGAAGGTTGTGCTTGTTGGTTCCATTTTTGAGGTTGAGATGCAAACCCAGGTGGTGGTTGTCTCTAAGTTACTTCACCCCCGCTTCCTTTTAATCCATCTTGCCTTGTGTTGTATGCCGCTACATGCTTGGGGCTTAAACCTCCACAATAAGATGTATCATGGTTCGTTCCTCCACAATTTTTACAAGAGAAAGAGTTAACTTGAGAGGAGCTTGCTCCACCGCTTGCACTTGCACTCACACTCGTGTTCGACTTGGAAAACCCTTTTGTTAGTTGATCAATTTGATGTTGCAATTGATCAAATTTCTCCAATTCATAAATCCCACCTCTCTTTGGAGCATTCCTTCTTCGGCCCCCCCAAGAGTAGTTCTTTGCTACCCGTAGACACCCATTTGTGTCTCCCCAAAACCAAACCCAGTGATGAGTACCTTTCGCGTCGAATCATAATCGTATGAAGCGAAAGTGTGGAAAGTCTAGTGTTGCGGATAGTTTTAATTTCTTTTCTATTCTCTCTGTTTTTGAAAACTTATTTTAAGAAAACAGCCAATCCAGTTTGGTTGGTCCATGATATGGGTCAAATAGTAGTGTAGTTGGATGGGGCTTGACAAGAGCTTTCCGACGATATATTATAAGCCCAATTCGATGAATATTGAGGAAGTTATGGCCAATTTACTAAACGGGGCCCGGTTTGAGTCTTATATGCGGCCCAATGATCTAGGGAAGGGCCTAATATTATTTATCATTCCTAATTCAATTAGGAATGATTTTAGTCTTCTAGATTCTTCTAGAAGGTTCTTTTCATTCCTAATTCAATTAGCATTGATAAATTGACTTTTGTTGACTTTTCAGAGTTTTAATTCAGATCAAAGAGCATTTTTAAGGAAAATATACGATTTTATTCTCCTGTACGACAAAATTTATCTAATTTTCGAAAACGCGTCAAAAACAGGCCTGGCGCCTGACTCCAGGCATTGGCTCCTCGCTAATGTTAGCGCATGGCGCTAGTTAGCCAGCATTGGCGCCAGCTCTGTTTCAGTTACGCCAGGACTCTGTTATGTTAATTTATCTTTTTGGCTGATTTTCTCTATAAAAAAAGTTATTAAAAACTCCGTTTTCATTCACCTACAATCAATTTTCAATTCTCATTGTCTTCTAATTCATTCATCCTTTCCTCTCTCTTTCTTTTTCTAAACTTGCTTTTAAATACAAAATTCCGCATTCACAATTTCAAGAAACACCTAGCCATATTCGAAGTTGCCTTCGCCCTAGACGTGAAAGGTTTAATTTATGAGGGTTTGGTCCCAAATCTCTATTTCAATTATTTAATTTAATTTGTTTGATTTTTATTTTCCTTGAAGTTACTAACGTGTGTATTTTGTTATTAGAAAGAGATACGAGGCATCAAAGTAAGTGCTTTAATGGTTTTTATTGATGTTATGATGTAGAAATCATGTTTAAATTGTTATTATGATATTCCTAGTATCATGTCTAGGGTAATTTTAATATCAAGTATGATTAAAAGTACGATGCTTTCTATGTTCTTCCTAATATTTATGATTGTTAGTATCATGTTAGGGTTAAAGATTTGATTTTTATTGCTTAGTGACATGCTAAGATTTGTTATTAATCTTGTTAGTATCATGCCTAGGATCTTGCTATTTTTATTATGCTTTTATATTAACATGAACATGATTATGAATATTATTATTGTTATTATAATGATTATTTTTATGATTTATGATTATAATTGTTATAATTGTTATGATGATTTTTTTTATGATTGATGATTATTATTTATTATGTTGCTTGATATTTATTGTTATTGCTTGATCACGCCTTTATGCATGTTTAAGGGAACTTTGTACTTGTAAACACGCTGAATAAGATAATTAATAATCTTGTTAGGTTTAATTGTGATTATAATTTCAAGTGATCTCCAATAATAGTTTATTTGTGCATTAATATTAAACCAACATAGATAAACAGGTTTAGGGTTAATCCTATTGATTGCATGTTAATTAGAAAGCGCACATGAATACGATCAGAATAAAGTAGAGGCCTATTATTAGGGCAGGTTCAATCTCTTTTAGGTTGGATTTGTACCTTCATCCCCGAACCCTTATTTGGTTCAAGACCTATTGGAGATGACGATCTCCTGGATCGTTAAGGGGTGTAACCTTCACCTCGTGAACGGTTTACAAGTTCCTTAAACTTGTGGGCGACTGTTTTGCTCTATCTTCTTCCCTTTTGGACGCCAGTGTACTTTAGTGTATGATCACAGTGGGGTTCAATCTAGGGGTTAACGCTTGAAATTATTCCCTACGGTTTTTGGCGACTCCGCTGGGGAGGATTTCTATTTTAATTCCTGAATTTGTTTCGACAATGATTTAGAATGAGTGGATGAGACTCGAAACGTTCTAAGTATTTCATGTGCGTAATTTTTATTAACATTATTGTCATATGCATAAAAAAGATCTCATTGGAAAGACCATCCGTAATGAGTTAAAAACATAGGATTTTACACGTAGGAAATTTGAGAAATATCTTTCACAACTAGGACCGAAATAACACCGCGCGAAACTGGAAAATTTTATCGAGCACAGAAAGCTGCTGAGGCATGTGGGAAGTAGCGCCAGGGGTCAGAGTATTGGCGCCAGCATTTTAACCGAGCCAGAAATATGCGTTCTAATTTCGACCGGTTTTTCGTATTGTTTGCTCGATCCTACTTCTTGATTGAATTTTTTCTCACTTTTCTAAAACCCATATGTGTTCTACATATGGACATAACCCTCTGGGAATTTATGCTCCATCTACCCGATTGAACGCTCTGTGCAACAAAGGATACATCTGAGAATGTTGAATTCACCAAACCATGGAAGCGAGTTTTTATCTAAAGCTCGCGGTGTCCCATCCACTCGCTCCAACCCTTCACGGTTAGGCTTCCGCGCGGTGCATCCGGACAATTAACCATGCACCTTCTATTGACTAAACCATATCCCGAACTTTAGAGAACTAGAGCCATGGTTAGGTTGCAAACTCATTGCATCATATTGTGCCTACTTGACTAATTGTGCATTATTTGTTGTGCATATATTCTATGTTTCTCTTAACCGTTTGTTTGAATTGTGTTGAGATTAAATAAATTAATGACTTAAAGAACTTTTCCTAATTAATTAATTAATTAATTTTAGTAAATAAAGTCTAATATTTTAATCAGAATTGACCTAGTACGACTTTAGGCATACCCCAGTTGATTAATAACACCGAAAACAGTCCCAGACTGAAGTTCCAATAATGGCGCCAAAGTCTGAGCTGTAGCGCCACAATGTGGAGTGTGGATCCTGGCGATAGCTCTGTCGTCTGGTGCCAAGCTACACAGTGTGACGCCAGTTCTGTCGTTTGGCCGACAGTTCGGATTATTGGTCGAGTCATCACCTAGTATATAATTAATCAGTTTGCTAATTAATTCGGTTAATTTTTGCTGTCAATAGTACTTGTTTGTGTCGTTAATCGAGTTTAGGCACTAAGTCCCATGGTCTTACACAAGAGTCCAAACATGTCACTTACACTCAACGCACACACCAATACACATACTTTGACCATGTATAAGAGGGTTTTACGTGCGCGTTTTTTCCGTCATTTTTTTAGGGGGGTAAGTCGGATATTAATCCTCCAATTTTTTTTAAAAAAACTATACTTAGTTCCCTAAAAATATATACATTATTTTTGCCAAAAATATGCACCCATTTTTTATTTTTATTTTTTTTAATCTTTTCCTCCTTAAAATAAACCGTAAAGTCAAGTTGATTCGAGTCAAGTAATTAAAACGCAAAATGGTTTAAATTACAGCGCGTGGACAAGAAAGGAAGGACGATTAATCAAAGACAACCTCTTCGTACAAGTCAAACTTTTCGACAAACCCATAGCTCGTAAGAGGAAATCTAAGACCATAATGGCAACACAAGAAGAAGTCAATGAGCTTAGGAACCAACTGGTTACCGTGACTGAGACATTGAAGCTTCTAGCACTCAAGATCGATGATCCCGTGAAGCAACAACAGATGAACCTCATGCAAGAGAGTCTAAGCAAGCTGTCTAGTGACTACAAGTTTCAAGGGCTTACATCACAAGGGGTCTCGGTAGACAAAGATCTTCTTCCGCAGAAGTTCAATGCCAACGACATCCCAAAATTCAGAGCAACTGATAACCCTTATTTTCACTTAAGAGCATTCGAAACAATAATGAGTATTAAGGGTATCTATAAGAAAGTTTTCCCCTCTCTGTTCTCACTATCTCTCGAGACCGTTTGCCAACAATGGTTCTTTTCTCTCGAGAAAGAAAAGACCTCTACCTGGGAGTCCATAGTAAACGCTTTCGTTGATAGGTACAAGTGCAACATTCAGGTTGAGACTGACCATAGGGAACTTGAAATCCTCCAACAGAAAGAGAACGAAGGCGTCACCTCTTTCTTTAACAAATGGAGAGAAACTTCAGCTAAGATGATTGAGGTGCCAAGTGAAAAAGAGTCTGTGAGGTTGTTCATCAAGAACCTTCAAGAAAAATATTCCAAGCATCACAAGTATCAAAATAATCTCCATACCTTCAAGGCCGTCTATGACATTGGGATCAATATTGAAGACGACCTGGCTAAGTTAAAAGCTGCCAACAATAACTCCAACAGTGGCTGGATAGGAAAGAAGAACGACAATCCTTCTTCTTCCAAAACCACCCACTCAAACCATGTTAGCACTTTTAATTTAGGAGAAGTCCTTGCTATGAACAATCAGGACAAAAGAAACCATTTAGGAGGAACTTTACTCCTATTGGCATGAGTTATGACACCGCATTTGATCGATTAAATGCAAAAGGTCTTATAACTCCTATTGGACCATTTGGGGACCCACCAGTTGAAAAGAGGTCGGCTAATTGGAACCCCAATGCACACTGTAAGTATCACCAAGGTAGGGGCCATCTCACCGAAAACTGTTGGAAGCTTAAGGAAGCTATCCAAGACTTAATCGACAACAACAAGCTACCATTGCCCCCTGCCAGTAAGAAGCCAAGCATTGATAATGCACCTCTTTCTCATGCCTTGGCTATCTCTGACGAAGAAAACGAGGTTGACCCCTCGTCTCTCATTAGAACTGTCGAAGAAATCTATGCCACGGAAAAAGAGGAGGAAACCTTTTTTGATGTCAAGGATAACCTTCCAGAACCAGCAAGTAAAGAAGATATACAATTGCTCACACTGTCTATGATGGAGGTATCGCATTTACTACGTAAAGCTCTCAAGGCTATAAAGGAACCCCAAAAGAAGTATGACGAGGTTCCACTTCTGAAAGATAAACCTAAAAGAGAATTCACACCCATAGGAATGACCTATGATGCTACTTTTGATCATCTCTATGATCAAGGACTAATCAAACCTATTGGTTCGACAGAGGATCCAACACCAGAAAAGCGATCCCCTAGGTGGGATCTCAAATCCTACTGCAAGTACCATCAAGGAAACGGTCATACCACAAATGAATGCTATAGGTTTCAAAACCTCATCCAAGATCTTGTGGAAGCTAATAAGATCACTTTACCTCTAGCTAGCAAGGGAACGACTTATGAGGCAAAGAACTTTTCCTTACAAGTCACTGAAAAACCCAAGAAGAGTAATAGAATCTACACTCCAATTGGGATCCTATATGCACAAATGTTCGAAATGCTCTCCGAGAGTGGCGAGATCAAACCTCTCGAACCGAGACCATTCGAATCATTGAAAAGGACAGATAGGTATTACTGCCAGTATCATCAATCAGGGGGTCACACTATAGAAAACTGTTTCAAATTCAAGGATTTGGTTCAGAAAATGATTGATGAAAAGAAACTAGTCCAAGTGTAACAAGAAGATGATGCAACCATCAATGGAGTTTGGGACAGTGATGAAGAAGATATCTATCTAAAAGACATAATAGGATCGCCACCTTCTGTATCGTACACCACAGATGACGTTTGGGCTGAAGAAGACTCATCGATAGACGTCCTCACAAGATTCGGGAGAATGAAACCTCCCGTTTCAACACAACCTATGCCAACCACACAACAAGTTCCCATACCTATCATTGAAGACAATGATATTGTTAAGCAGTTTAAGAAGACAAAAGTTAAGATGAATGTACGGAAACTCTTGGCAACGTCTCGAGAACATAGGTTGGCTGTAATGAATGCCTTGGACAAAATTAGGATAGATTCTGACACTACCCCTGAGGGATTAGCCAACTTCCTCACAAGTGATCTTCCTAGTCCAATTAATTTGATCACCTTTTCTGACAAGGATTTACCCCCAGAAGGTGACAAACATTACAAGGCATTAAACCTCACAGTAGTTTGCAAGAGGATGAATGTTCCTATGACTCTTGTAGACAATGGATCGGCCATCAACGTCTGTCCACTTAGAACTGCGAGGATGCTAGGCATAAGGGATGAAGATTTAACTTCGTCTTCACAAGGAATAAGGGCCTATGACAACACTCGTCGTCAAGCTTTCGGCAAAATTACTCTGAATGTAACAGCGGGAGCAATAGAACATGCTACTACTTTCCAAGTAGTAGACATTAAAGCTTCGTTCAATTTGCTGTTGGGACACCCTTGGCTTCATGACCTAAAGGCCGTCCCCTCATCTCTCCACCAATAAGTAAAAGCGGTTGGGGGAATTCCTATCACCATCGATGCTTCGCCTATGAGGATCAAATCTATAGAGAATCCAATCATTAATGTGGAGCACGACGAGGATGATGAAGATTTATGGGGCTTTAACGAAGAAGTCTCCTTAATCCAGGAGGATGAAAGGACCCCTCTTTGCCATGACCCCCATTCGAACATGATTGTAAATGCCATGTTGAAGAAACAAGGACATTTTCCTAGGATGACCCTAGGAAAGAAGAAAGGAATGGCAAAACCACTGGAGTCACCTGGCCTCCCTAAGTTAGACACTTTCGGACTTGGTTTTGAACCGACTCGGAAAGATCTGAAGCGAGCCCAGGAAAAGTCAAAGGCACGTAGGGACGCTCGCATTCAAAAGAAAGCAATCCCAATGGATCAGTACCCTCTTACACTTAGTGGTCAATTTATAAAAGAAGGAGAGGACTATCCATGCCATGAATTTCCCGAGCCATTTGTTGTAAACGACATAAGACAACCGGGATTTGAGATTTTCTTGGATTGCTACTTCACTGACGAAATCCCAACTCCTGTCCACAAGGAGAAAGCACCCCCATGCTTTGACTTTAACGTCACGGGATTACTGTTTGGGCGAGAAAAGAATGAGCCAACTTATAAAGAGGATAACTCCTCGCTCATTCGAACAGTCCTACAAAGCGAAAGCTTCGATCCCTCGAAGCTAATCACTCCAGCTGAAGGATCACTACAAGGGTGGCGCAAAACTATCAAAGTGACTACTCCAAGTGGAAGGAAGATATCCATCCCAACAGGGCAAGGACCGATGTTTGAAGAGTCGTCTGAGTCAGAGTCTTTCCCCCTAGAGTCTTCTAAGTCCTTGGTAGTAGCACCTTCCCCTCCTATTTCTTTTCCTAGAATAGTTAGTGATCAAGTCCCTGAGGACATATCACTCTTTGATGTAATGATCTCAGAGTATAATAATATTTCTTCTTCCCCTTATTTCTCGTGTTCTTCTCTAACCCAAGATGACGAGCATTGCTTAACTAACAATGAAAAAGACAAAGAAATTATTAAAGCAATGGAAACACTTGAAAAGAAAACACCGATAATTGAAGAAACTGAAACGATTGACATCTCAAATGATTCAACCCATAAAAGAGACGTTAAAATCGGATTAACACTGAATAAACAAGAAAGAACCGATTTAATTAACTTACTTAAAGAATTTATCGATGTATTCTCTTGGTCATACGAAGATATGCCAGGCATTAATAGAGAAATAGCTCAACACACTATACCACTAATTCCAGGAATGAAACCCGTAAAACAAAAGTTAAGTCGAATGAAACCCGACGTAGCTCTTAAAATAAAAGAAGAAGTTCAAAAACAAATAACTGCAGGTTTCATCAAGGTATCCAAATACCCTGAATGGGTCGCCAATGTCGTCCCAGCTCCGAAGAAAGACGGAAGGGTAAGAATGTGTGTCGACTATCGAGATCTAAATAAGGCAAGTCCAAAGGACGACTTCCCTTTGCCACACATCGATATTCTGGTGGATAACACGGCAAATCACGCGCTTCTCTCATTCATGGATGGGTACGCAGACAAGATTCTCATGGCAGAAGAAGACATGGAGAAAACAACTTTTATAACAACATGGGGCACTTACTGCTACACGGTAATGCCATTCGGGTTGAAAAACGCGGGTGCTACTTACCAACGTGCAGCAACTGCCTTACTCAATGACATGATGCATAAAGAAGTCGAGGTATATGTCGACGACATGATTGTAAAATAAAAAGATCGTCCAGGCCATCAAGTAGCCTTAAGGAAATTTTTCGAAAGGCTAAGAAAATATAATATGAGGTTGAATCCAGCTAAGTGTGCTTTTGGAGTCACCTTAGGCAAGCTTTTGGGATATGTCATAAGCTCTAGAGGAATAGAGGTAGACCCAACCAAGATCAAAGCAATCATGTCAATGCCACCGCCCAAGATTAAGAAACAGATTTGAGGATTTATTGGCCGGTTGCAATACATAAGTAGGTTCATATCAAAATTGACGACAATATGTGAACCAATCTTCAAAAAACTCAAGAAGAATGTACCAGTGATATGGGATGACGAGTGTCAAAAAGCCTTTGAAAAGATCAAAGCCTATCTCGCAAATCCTCCCGTATTAGCACCAGCACTTCCCGGAATGCCTCTTAGGTTGTATTTGACAGTTACCAAAGAGACAATGGGAGCTATGCTAGCACAAGAAGTAGAAGGCAAAGAGAATGCAATCTACTACCTAAGCAAGAAGATGCTCGAATACGAAGCACGCTATACGCCACTCAAGAAGTTGTGCCTCGCCTTGGTGTGGGCCACAACCAACTTAAGACATTACAAGCTAGTGCATACCATCTTCGTAGTCTCCCGATTAGATCCACTCAAGTATCTATTTGAGAAATCTACACTGAATGGACGCATATCGAGATGGATAGTTAATCTAGCCCAGTTTGACGTAAGGTTCATGCCACAAAAGTCTATCAAAGGATCCGTGGTGTCAGACTTTCTAGCAGACTTCCCAATAGAAGACTCGACGCCAATACAAGACAATGAATTTCCAGACGAAGACCTAATGGTTACTGAAGACGATACTTGGACCTTATACTTCGACGGAGCCTCAAACCAAAAGGGATGTGGCGTTGGAGTATTACTAGTATCACCTAAAGAAGAGCATGTTCCAATCTCCATAAAGCTTGATTTCGACGTTACAACCAATGCTGCTGAATATGAAGCATGCGTGGTAGGCCTTGAAACAGCTTTGGCATTAGGAGTAAAAAAGTTAAGGATATTCGGAGACTCTTCTCTGATTATCAATCAAATATCTAAAAGGTTGAAAGTAAGGAGCGAAAGCCTAGCCCCTTACCAAACCTATTTGGAAACTCTCACCGATCAGTTAGAGAAGGTAGAATACACATATCTACCTAGAGAAGAAAACCAATTTGCCGATGCTTTGGCAAGACTAGCCTCAATGGTTAGGATTCCCACGAAAATCGAGTAAATGCCTCTAACCATAGAAAAAAGGCACAAACCGGCATACATCCAGGCTATAGAAGACGACGAAGTAATCCAAGGCGAAGAAGAAGAGGAAGAAGAACCATGGTACAAGGATATACTCAATTATGTCACTAAAGGAGAATACCCTCTCCATGCTGACAAGAGAGCAAAACGAGCATTAAGGCTTTTGACTTCCCAATATGTACTCATAGACAACGAGCTACATAAAAGGGTACCTAAGGGTCGAGCTCTCTTATGTGTAGGAAAGAAGGATGCACAAAGAGCAATGAGGATAGTTCACGAAGGAATCTGTGGCACTCATATAAACGGTAAAATGTTAGTCCAAAAAATAATGCGAGAAGGATATTATTAGACTACAATGAATAGGGATTGCCATCAATATGTAAAAAGATGCCCTAAATGCCAAATTTATGCCAATTTACAACATGTTCCTCCATCCTTGCTCTACACCTACACATCACCATGGCCATTCTCTACATGGGGAATCGACATCATTGACAAAATCACTCCCCCAGGAACAGGAGGCCACGAATATATCTTAGTAGCGATTGATTACTTAACAAAGTGGGTCGAAGCGCAATCATACGCTAAACTCACTGCAAAACATGTAGCACACTTTATCGAAAGAAATATTATTTGTCGATACGGAGTCCCACATGAAATGATAAGTGACAATGAAACTCACTTTCAAGCCGAATGTGAAGAATTGCTACAAAAATATGGCATTCATCATCATCATTCTTCCCCTTATAGGCCTCAAGCAAATGGAGCAGTCGAGGCAGCTAATAAAAACCTAAAGACTATCATCGAGAAAATGACGGAAAATTATAAGGATTGGCCTGACAAACTTCACTTCGCATTGTGTGGTTACCACACGTCAATTCGCACATTAATCGGAAATACGCTATTTTCCTTGGTATATGGAATGGATGTCGTACAACCTATCGAACTAGAAATACCATCTCTACGAATTGCGTTAGAGAGTAAACTCGATGAAGTTGAATGGACTAGGGCAAGATATGAAGAATTAATTCTACTCGATGAGAAACGACTAGAAGCTCTACATTACACTCAGTGTTATCAAACTCGTATGGCTAGGAATTTTAATAAGAAGGTCAAGACGAGAAACATCAAAGTAGGAGACTTGGTGTTAAAAGCATTTAGGAAAAATGTTTTAGATCCAAGGGGAAAATTCAGACCTAATTGATCTGGACCCTACATTGTGAAAACAATCCTGTCAGGAGGTGCAGCAAAACTAACTGATATGGATGGCAACGAGTTCTCAAACATGATAAATCTTGACCAACTAAAGAAGTACTACCCATAATTACTTGAGTAGGATACTCAAGAGAGCTACGTTTGGCCTGATTCCTTAAGAAAGGATACGTAGGCAACCCTTTACGGGTGCGACCACCTTATTTTTCGACATTCTCGCATCCTAGAATTAATTAAAAATTCGACAGAAGATCGGCGAAATATCGGCGGCGCAGAGTAAGCTCTGGCGCCAGCCAACAACCATCAGCGCCAGCCGATGGAACTGGTGCCTGGCGCCAGACTTCCCTGGCAGGCGCCAATTGCAAATAAGCGGCGCCAATTCACAGACAAATTCTGGGCAAATTTCGGTGTTTTTCAGAAAATTTTCGACTTCCGTACTCGAAGAATTTCTGGAAAATTAATTTTTTTCGATTTTCATTGCTTTAATAAAATAAATTTAAAGTAAATAATTTAATTAAAAGCTGAAATTTCATTAATAAAATAAAATTACATTATTGATGGAATTTTAATAAAGCTGAAATAAATTAACTTTAAATAAAAATATGAACTAAGTCTAATAAATTGAAATTAAGCAATGCTCCTAATCTTTCTTTTCTTTCCTAGCCCTTTTCCAATTTTTGTCTGCTTCCTCCTCTTCATCCATAACCTTAGCTAGTAGGCATCCTTTAGAGGACCTACATTCAATTTTAGAGTACATGGTCTCCCCTTCAGCTAGGACTATGCTTCTTTTCTACCCAAGCTTTTTTCTCTGTGGTGTCAGCTTTCCTTTTTCCTTTATCTTTGGTAGTACTTTTCTTCCTAGGCATTGCATGTGTTTTGAATTCAACTATTTCACCTAAGCGTTCCTTGGCAGGAATCACCCTGTCACCTAGACGACTCTTCACGTCAGTTCTACCCTGATTTTTCTTCGAATCCTTCGAAGGTTTCTTCAGCAACCACTTCTTCACATCATTGGGCAAAGAAGCAGGAACCTTTTGGGCAATCACTTCCCATAAAGGTCTAGCACTCCAATAACCATCAAATCTGTCTACTTCCTGAGAGACAGGGTACTCATAGGGAGGACGAAGATCCCCGGAAGGAATATTCTGAAGCAAGCCGTATTGTCTTTTTACCCCGCAGGGATAATAATAAGTCATACGAGACAAACTTGGAAGACGGCAGAAAGGTTGCTTGTTGACACCAACCATCCTTTCTATTTTCCACCATGGGACGACCCACTTGATAGCAAAATTGCGAGATTCAATGACCTTTCTCCACCCATGGCGCCCAATTTTAGGGAAGCGTTTCTTCCTTCTCACGAAGCAATTTGGAGTGTACTTCTCAATATTGTTCGGAGGGCTAATTTATCCTAGCTTTTCCATTAGCCACATCTGTAAAAATTGCAATGCAAATTAATTATTAATACAATACAAAAAAATATTTTTTGATTTCTGTAATTAAAAATATTATTTTTCTACCTGTAATAAAATTGGAGAGCCGCGAAAAGGTGCTTTTGGGTTCCTTTTCAATTCATCAAGACTAATCATAGTCTCTTCAACTATCAATGGCATTGGATTTCTCCCTGATTCAATTTGTTCTAGTACGGTGGTTATAATTGATTGACCTTAATTATTTTTATCACTACTAAGAAAAAATTGATTAAGCATGCAAAATAAGAAAGCCCTTCTTCTATATATATGAAAAGATTCAGAAAGAGTCTTATCAAAATAATGGCGTGCAAATTCTTTCAAATTAACCATGTTGACATCTACTATTTTTGATAAATCCCTTTCTTTTAAATTGAAGAAGCGCTCAAAATCCCTGTAATAATATGCATCAACTCTAGGGATTACTATGAGGTCTATTGCAGGGAAGCCTAAAATAGCACCAAATTCTTCTGGCAAAGGGCTAATCTCATCATACCCTATTCTAAAGCAATGAGTATCAACATTCCAAAATTCTGGAGCGGTACGAATGAAATCTAAGTCAAGATTTAACCCTATTATTCCATAAATTCCCCCCAAGTGAAACAAATCTAATTCTTTTCTGTCTCTAGCATTAAGAGATCGACACCATTCATGGGTGTATTGGGTGAAAGTTTTGGTGACTAGAGACATGATATTATTTTTCTAAGGTCAAGAATTATTTTATTCGCTGGAATTATGAAAGATTCGGCTGAGGCAGGGGGCTATTTATGCACGATTTACGAGCAGTTTTAATCAGGATGAAATACGGAAACAGCGCCAATTGGCGTCAGACTCCGCAATTGGCGCCAGACGCCAAGGCTTGGCGCCACACGCCAAGTGTAGCGCCTGGCGCTACACTTAATTGCGTGGCGCCAACTGGCGCCAATATGCCACGTCATCCGCGCTTTCTTAAATTGCGTTTTTACCTTAATCCGAGTCGACTAATGACTTTACGGCCCCGATTATCTTTTTTAAACTTCGTTTAATTAATAAATCTATTATATTATTATTATCTTATTCTTTTTGGATTTTATTTAGATTAATTTCCAAAATTTGTTATACACACAAGCTTTTATTTGATTTTTCCTTTTTTCATTTTTCTTTTTTTGGGGAAGAGAGTCGGATACCCTCCATCAATAATAAAAATGACGGAATTTTTGCGCAAAATTGTTTGTCACACTTTTCTTGCACACACAAACATGCACATAATAATAGCAAACATAAATAATAAGTATGTATATACAAAATATGTCTAAAAATGAGTTTAACTAAAAGGCAAAGTTCTATACAAAGTAAAATAATTAAAAGCACAAGTACAAATCACTTCGCGCAAGAGCTGACAAAGAAATAAGTCAGTAAACATGCATAATATATGTGGACAAAATTTGCAAATAAATGAGCTTACTTGAGTCTGGTGGCGAGATATCGACCGCTCTATGAAGCGCGGCCGAGGAAATCATCTCCCTAATCGGCCTATATGTCCATTGGTAGTGGATAGCCATACGAGGTGGCACGAACTCAGCAGTATCGTCCTGATAAAGCAAAACCAAGTATGTGAAGCATTACTTGGGGGCTACTTAAAGATAAGAGTCGAAAAGGCGTACCGTCACATTCTCAGCCGGTACAGGAACTGGAGCTAGTAGCTAACAACAGCAGTAGCTCCTTTACACAGTATCGACCAGAGGTCGTGCAAGATCACCAAAGGGGACTAGTTCTCTCTGACATGCTCAAACAACCTCGCAGCACCAGAACACTCAACCACTCGCTGGGGTTGTTCTATCTTCTTGCAACATGTTTTCGGGTTCCTTGGTACGCTAGTTAGCCCCTCTAAGCAATTTGACATGATTTTTAGTAATCGACTTGATTTCGTAAAGTGATCGACCTAATAAAAGATCGTCTCACCTAGCTTAAAGCGCCTAAGAATTGGCTCATTGACAAAAGGCACCGACATACTGGTTCATTCGCAAAAGGCACCGATATAGTGGTTCATACGCAAAAGGCACCAGCATACTGGTTCATTCGCAAAAGGGCACCGACGTACAGGTTCAAAGAAATGCAAGCGCCGACGTACAGGCATAGTGAGAGCAAAGTTCAAGAGAGCTTTTAAAGATCGACAAGCGGAGATCTTCGGTAATTTACTTTGGAAAATTATCGCATCAAATGAGGATGGCTTCAAGCGAGGATATCATCGACGACATTCCCTATCTTGCGGAAAGTTGTCACAAACAACTGAAGGTAATTTCAGGCGAAGTTGTTTTCGATCGTGTTCCCTTAGACGTGGAAGATGGTCATTTATGCAGAAGGAGATTGTTTTGAGAGAAATAATCTTCGATAGTATTCCCTTGGACGTGGAATATTATCAATGCGGATGAGGATTGTTTCAAGAGAAGCAATCTTCGATAGTATTCCCTTGGACGTGGAATATTATCAATGCGAATGAGGATTGTTTCAAGAGAAATAATCTTCGATAGTATTTCCTTAGACGTGGAATATTATAAAGCGGAGAGGATAGTTTCAGGCGAAGCAATCTTCTATATTGGAAGCAGTTACGGGCGTAGCGGTTTTCAAGCGGGATGGCATTCTCTAGCTTGTAGGAGGTCATCAAAACAACAGTGAAGCGGCAATAATCGGTTACTTTCAGAGACGTGTGCTCGACGGTGCAAGATACGCGTTTCTTAACTCTTTTATCTTTTTAACTAACGCTAGTTTGCAGGTATCGGCGTTACAAGAGTGATTTAGGATCGCAGAACGTTCTGAATCATTCTCCGTCCCTATCGATACTTTGACTTTCGTTTTCGAAACTTGCGTTTCTCCAAACTCAGTCAAAGTGGGGGATTCTGTAGACACCCATTTGTCTCTCCCCAAAACCAAACCCAGTGATGAGTACCTTTTGCGTCGAATCATAATTGAATGAAGCGAAAGTGTGGAAAGTCTAGTGTTGCGGATAGTTTTAATTTATTTTCTCTTCTCTCTGTTTATGAAAAATTATTTTAAGAAAACAGCCAATCCAGTTTGGTTGGTCCATTATATGGGTCCAATAGTAGTGTAGTTGGATGGGGCTTGACAAGAGCTTTCCAACGATATATTATATGCCCAATTCCGATGAATATTGAGGAAGTTATGGCCAATTTACTAAACGTAGCCCGGTTTGAGTCTTATATGCGGCCCAATGATCTAGGGGAGGGCCTAATATGATTTATCATTCCTAATGCAATTAGGAATGGTTTTAGTCTTCTAGATTCTTCTAGAAGGTTCTTTTCATTCCTAATTCAATTAGCATTGATAAATTGACTTTTGTTGACTTTTCAGAGTTTTAATTAAGATCAAAGAGCATTTTTGAGGAAAATATACGATTTTATCCTCCTGTACGGCAAAACTTATCTGATTTTCGAAAACGCGTTAAAAACAGGCCTGGAGCCTGACTCCAGGCATTGGCGCCTGGAGCTAGACCTGGCGCCAGCCATTGGCGCCTGGCGCTAATGTTGGCGCCTGGCGCCAGCTCTGTTTCAGTTGCGCCAGGACTCTGTTATGTTAATTTATCTTTTTGGCTGATTTTCTCTATAAATAACGTATTAAAAATCCGTTTTCATTCACCTACAATCAGTTTTCAATTCTCATTCTCTTCTAATTCATTCATCCTTTCTATAGACACCTAAAAATGTCTCCCCAAAACCAAACCCGATGATGAACAACCTTTCACCGCCACTATTGGTCGGGTTCAGTATTTAATCCCGAGAGTGCTTAATAAATTGTATTTTATTAAATTCATATTTTTGAACAGTCCATGGATTAGTCTTGATGTTTGGTAAAAGCATAGTTTTAATTTCAGCCCAAACTTATTAATTAATTCTATCCCAAAGCTTTTTTATTTTATTGTTTTATTATTTGTTTTTGGCCCAAACCCTTTATTTATTTTTATTTAATTATTTTCTTATTTTAGCCCGAATAATAAAAAGTCAGAAAAGGCCCGAAATTATCAATCGGCACTTAAAATGCCGAAGGAAATTAGGGTTAAAAATGTATTTAGACGGAAAAACGGGCTGGAATTTCCCGCGCCACGGCAGGTTCCTACCGTGTCATGGGAATCTTTCCCGTCTGACGGTGGGATTTCCCGTGACACGGGAAGTCTGCCGTGATACGGGACATTCCGTGTCTTTTCCGCGTAAACCCTTGACGCGTTTTCTATCCCGTTTTCTGAAAATTTCCCGCGTCACGCCAAAAGTGTACCGTGTCACGGGAAAGTGTACTGTCTGACGGTGGGGCTTCCCGTGTCACGGTACAGTTTGACCGTGTCACGGGATACTTTTTTAGGGTTTTTATCATTTTAGGGTTCCGTGTGCTCCCTCAGCACATTTTCCTTATAAATACCCCCTCATTTCTGATGTGCGGGGCACCGGGTAATTCTCTTATTTTATTTTCTCTCTTCTATGCTTAAGCCTAAACACTAGCCTACCCTTTTCACTTCAAAATTCCTTCTTCAAGTACTCAAAGGAGTCCATAATTTACTCGTGGTTCTATCCTTAAGCCAAGGCGTGAAAGGTAGAATTGTTTGAGGGTTTGGCCCCTAAATCAACTATACTTTATTTATTTTAATTTAATTATTGTTTATTTATTTCCTTGAAGTTACTAACTCGTTTATTATTTTGTAGTTGCAAACAAACAGAATCAAAGTAAGAGTCATGCTCCTTTTATTTTTATTATTTTTCTAACGATTTTTATGTTGTTGGAATTGTGATTAAATTGGTTTTAATATTAATGTTATTCTATTATTTATGATCACCATATTGCATGTTTAAAGGGAATATGTAATTGAAAATCACGCCTAATAAGATAATTTGGACAACCGATTTAGGATCCCTTTTAATCTTATTATTAATTGAAGTGATCACCAATATTTTAGAATTATGTGTGCATTAATATTAAACCAATTTAGTTAAGTAATAGTTTGGAGCGAATTGAATTATTGTTTGTATGCCTTTGAGATCACATGAATGCTTTTCAATATAAGAATCGAGTAGAGGCTAATACGGGCGAATGTGACTCCATGACTCACTTCGTACCATCATCTCCGATCCTCCTTTCGTGGTTCCGAACCATATGGAGTTAGTAATCTCATGGATTATGAATGGGGTGTAACCTTCACGGGTCAATCGTTGTTGCCTATCGTTGTCCCTTATCGTGGTTGCCTATTATGATCCGTGAACGGTTTACAAGTTCCTTAAAAACTTGTTGGCGGCTCCCTACTTTCCCTGTCCCTAATCGTATATGTCAATTCCCACTTCCTATGAGTGCCAAGCATATTCACCACATGCTTAACGTAGGCGCACTTCGAACGACGCCTACAATTTGGCGATTCCACTGGGGAGGATTCTTAATTATTTATGGATTTGAGTGATCGGTATTTAATTAAGATGAGTGGATGAGACTTGAAAGATTCTTGAAAAAATATTCATGTGATTAATTTGGCATTTTTGCATCTGCATAGACGTTTAAACGTCGCATTCAGGTCTGTCCCGTAGGAAAAATTGGATAACTTGGTTGCGCGCGAAAGAAAACAGGGCACCAGTCAGATTTTCTGACTGCCGTGCCACGGCAAAATCTGCCGTGTCACGGTACAGTGCACCGTCTGACGGTGCACAGTACTGTGACACGGGAATTTTTGCCGTGTCACGGCAGTCCTAAAATCAGTCCGGTGGCTTATTTTCTTTCCCTCACAGTCGACTTCCTTCTATTTTTCTGAAAAAACGTATGTGTTCTACATGCGTCTTAGCCCCAGGGGATTTAAGCTCTATCAACCCAAAAACGCTCATGGCAATAAGGGTTCATCCGAGTTATTAAATCCACCCAAACCATGGAGTCGAGTTTGATTTCATCACGAACTCGCGGAGCCGCCCGTTGGCATACACCCTCAAGGGAGGCTGCCTTGCTAACGCGTCCAAACTCTTAACCATGGTACCCTTTTGACACCCAAAGCTTGACCAATAGTTGAACATAGATCTTGACTCTAGGTTGCGAACTTTTTTTACATCAGCGTTCCTAAATGCTATGTGGCTGTTTGGTGCTAACCTTCATGTGTTTGCTCTTTTGTTTAACCCATGACCAAGGGTTTTTATTCTCACATAGTAATTAGCACGGACCTAAAATCGGTTAAAATCTGGAAAAATCACAAAACTGACCTGGAACTGCGCACCGTGTCACGACATTTTCTGCCGTGCCATGGTGAACACTGCCGTGACACGGGGCTGTCTGCCGTCTGACGGTAGACTGCACCGTGTCACGACAATCTGTACCGTGACACGGTGCCCAGGAAAGTGTCTTGTCAGTCCTTTTTTCGATTTTTGTGCAAATGCTGTGTCCAGTTTTGTGTCGTGTCTAGCTATACGGTCAAAACACGCGTCTATAACCTCACTTAATCACTCACATATCGTGTTCACACACTTTTTTTTAGTCGTGCACCATTTTTTTTTACCGTATTTTAAGGAAGTCTCGTTTTTGTGTCGTTTTTTTTTCGGAGTAAGTCGGATGGTATCCTCCCATGTATTTTATTTATTTTTTTTAAAAAAAATAATGATAAGTAGAGTTTCAAAATTATAGATTTTTAATAATAAAAAAAAAATTCTTCCGGATGGGTTAAGGTTAAGCTTGGTCATTAAAGGTGTGTTTGTTTCGGTGTCACAGCACTTGGTCAAGAAGCAGGAGTAGATTGTTACGGTTCGAGTCCATACCTCAACAACCTTTTATACCAAAGAGGCGTACAAGGAAACCACCTCAATCATCTCCACAAGATTAATCTCCAATCTACTTTAAACCAATGGCCACTAAGGAAGACAATGAGAACCTCAACAGGACAATTGAAAGATTGTCTGACATGATGCGGACACTCACCACTAGAGTCAGCACTGTAGAACAAGACAATCAAAACAATGTCACTACTGCTGCAATGGACAAGATTAAGGAATGGATAAGATGTGGAACAACCTGTCACATCTTCGTCCATAAGAGAGAAGCTTTCTGAGAAGTTTTCCACTGCTGACATTCCCAAATTCAAGCCTACTGATAATCCGCTTTTCCACTTGAAGGCTATTTCTGCAATTATGGCTCTTAAGGGAGTAGATGTGACACTCTTCCCTACGGTGTTCCCTCTTTCTTTAGAGCATGCCTGTCAACAGTGGTTCTATTCTTTGGAATCCAAGCATGTCGCGACCTGGGAGGATGTTGCTGAGAGCTTTATGAATCGTTACAAGTGTAACATCCAGGCCAAGACTTCTGAACGTGAACTCTCCATTCTCAAACAAAAAGAGAATGAAGGCTTCACCACTTACTTAAGAAGGTGGAGGGAAACAGCTGCGCTCCTGGTGGATCCCCCCAAGGAGAAAGAAATGGTTCGCTTGTTCATTGCCAATCTGACTCAAAAGTACAAGCAACACTTGAAGTTCCTGCCTTTGAGTACCTTTGAAGCTGTATACGATATTGGAATCAATATCGAAGATGAACTGATGAAGTCTGTTGGTAGTAACAATAACAACAACACTTGGAAAAACAAGAAGAACGACACTCCTTCTTCTTCGTCTTCTAAGCCCAATAATGCTACCAATAATATCAGTATCAATGATGTGCTGGCCCTTAATGCTCCTCCCCAAAGATTTCAAAGGCAAAGGAGGGTTTACACGCCTTTGGGAATGACTTATGACGCTGCTTATGACCGTTTGCATGGTCAAGGACTGATTATGCCAATCGGACCATTTCCAGAGCCTCGACCTGAGAATAGGACCGCTAGCTACGACCCCAATGCTTATTGCAAGTTTCATCAAGGCAAGGGTCATAACACTGAGAAGTGTTGGAGGCTGAAGGATGCAATCCAAGACCTGATCGATGCTAATCAACTTCCTGTCCCTCCAGGGGGCAAGAAGCCTAACATTCAAACAGGTCCTCTTTCTGATGCTTTGGCTATCATGGGGGATGAAGTCTCCTTTGATCCGTCGATACTCATTCAACCTGTGAATAAACCTCTGCCGAAAGTTGTATTTATCTCAAGTACTGAAGAAGTGAATGGAATTTGGGATAGTGATGATGAAGACGTCTATCTCAAGGATATAGCCTGTTCATCTCTTGGAACCAGTGAAGACGTTTGGGGGGACTTTGAGGTCAAGGTTCTCACCAGAAGTGGACGGTTGCAACAACCTAATCCACCTCCACCTCCACCACAATCACATCCGATAGTTGATCCCATCGATCCTGTGAACAACGATGTGGTCAAACAACTGCAAAAGACCACGGTGGAGATGAATGTATGGAAGCTTTTGGCCACTTCCCACGAGCATCGAAAGGCTGTGATGAATGCTCTGGTGAAGATAGGAGTTGATGATGACATGACTCCTCAAGGAATGGTCAACTTTCTCACTACTGAGTTGCCAAGTACTAGCAATCTAATTTCGTTCTCTGATAAGGATCTGCCCCCGGAAGGGGACCAACATAATAAGGCCTTACACCTCACTGTGGTGTGTAGGCAAATGAATGTTCCTATGAGCCTGGTTGATAATGGCTCCGCAATCAATGTGTGCCCACTCCGTACTGCAAAGAAGTTGGGCATAAAGAATGAAGAATTGACTCCCTCCACTCAAGGGATTCGCGCTTATGATAATACTCGCCGTCAAGCCGTGGGTACTATCATACTGAATATAACTACTGGGGCCATTGAACGTCGCACCAAATTTCAGGTGGTGGACATTAAGGCCTCTTTCAATCTGTTGTTAGGACGCCCTTGGCTTCATGAGCTAAAGGCGATTCCATCATCACTTCACCAGAAAGTGAAAGCTATAGTTGGAGGGGTTCCAATTACTATCGATGCTTCTCCTATGCGCATTCAAGTTATTGATACTCCTATCGTCCATGTTGAACATGACGAAGAAGATGAAGATCTTTGGGGGTTTTCACTAGATGATGTTCTCGTGATTGAAGAGGAGGAAAAATGCCATCTCGACTTCGATCCCTATTCAAACACCAGTATCAATGCCATTCTGAAGAAGCAAGGTCATTTCCCTGGAATGACCCTTGGAATCAAGAAGAAAATAACTCAATCTTGGGGCCATCCTGGTGCACTCAAGAAGGATACTTTTGGCTTGGGATTCAAGCTAACAAAAGAAGATCTGAAACAAGCTTTATTGAAGATGAAGGCTCGCAATAATGCTCGAATCACGAAGACAGAAATGGCCATGGATCTTTATCCATTCACCTTCAATGGCCAGTACATCAAAGAAGGGGAAGACTTCCCATGCTATGAATTCCCTGAGCCATTCGTCCATGATGGGATCTGTGAACCAGGATTCGAGGTGTTCCTCGATTGTGACTTTGTTAATGAATACGAAGAGCTCTTCACAACCGAGAAGCCAACTAGTCCGAACTCTGATGATCTAGGAATCAACCTCCTTTTTGGAATGGAGAAGAATGAGTCCAAGCTGGTCCGCAATGATAACTCCGAGCTCGTTCCAGATGTCATAGCAAACAAGGATTTTGACCCCTCCGAGTTGATCGTCCAAGCTGACAACATTTCAAAGGGATGACGCAAGACATTGAGGATCACTACGCCGAGTGGAGAGAAGTTGGAAATAACCGCTGGCGAGGGTCCTACGTTTGATGAGTCTGAGTCGTCTGGGTCCGAGTCCGAGTCTGAGTCTAAGTCTGTAGACAAGTCCTTAGAGTCTGAGGCCGACCCTCTTTCTGCTATAGAGTTCAATCCTGAGTCCCTTGTTGAGTCCTCTCTTTCTAGTCCTAATAATTCCGGTGAGGTCGCAGCCGACCTTGCCTCTCTTGATGTATTAGCCAATGAATTCAATAAAATGAGTACCTTTGCTTACGATGCGTGCCATTCCCCTAGCCCTGATCATTATTGCTTTTCTAATGATAAAAATGACAAAGAAATAATAAAATCAATGGAAGAACACGAAAATAAAACAGCAGTTATCAAAGATATAGAAACAGTTAACATTTCCAATGATACGACTGTTAAAGAAGTAAAAATTGGATTAACACTAAGTCAAGATGAACGCAAAGAGCTAATTAACTTGCTTAGTGAATTTGTTGATGTATTTGCTTGGTCATACCAAGATATGCCAGGAATTGACAGGGATATAGCTCAGCATATGATACCACTCATTACAGGTATGAAGCCCGTCAAATAAAAGCTACGCCGTATGAAACCAGATGTGGCTTTCAAAATCAAGGAAGAAATCAGGAAGCAGTTGGCCGCAGGTTTCATCAGAGTATCCAAATATCCGGAATGGATAGAAAATGTGGTTCCAGTTCCAAAGAAGGATGGAAGGGTCAGAATGTGTGTTGATTACAGGGATCTCAATAAAGCAAGCCCAAAATATAGGTTCCCTCTACCTCACATTGACATTCTGGTCGATAATACAGCAAACCATGCACTCCTGTCATTCATGGACGGTTACGCCGGATATAATCAGGTATTGATGGCCGAAGAAGACATGGAGAAAACCACATTCATCACGCAATGGGGTACATATTGCTATACGGTAATGCCATTCAGGTTGAAAAACGCGGGTGCCACCTACCAAAGAGAAGCTACGGCTTTGTTACACGACATGATGCACAAAGAGGTGGAGGTCTATGTCGATGATATGATCGTTAAGTCTAAAGATTGCCCAGGCCATATTATTGCACTTCGCAAGTTCTTTGAAAGACTCCGTAAGTACAACATGAGGTTAAATCCGGCAAAATGTGCATTCGGAGTCACGTCAGGCAAATTACTTGGATACGTGATCAGTTCTCGAGGGATTGAAATAGATCCTACAAAAGTAAAGGCGATCATGGCCATGCCACCACCCAAAAATGAAAAGGAGATTCGAGGTTTCATTGGAAGGTTGCAGTATATAAGTAGGTTCATATCAAAGCTCACAGCAATATGTGAACCTATATTCAAGAAGCTCAAGAAAAATGTCCCAGTCACATGGGATGACGATTGCCAAAAGGCTTTCGACAAAATCAAAGAGTATTTGGCAAACCCACCCATGCTAGCGCCAGCAACACCTGCCTTTCCTCTTCGACTCTACCTTACGGTCACAAGAGAAACGATGGGGGCAATGCTAGCACAAGAAATCGAAAACAAGGAGAATGTAATCTATTACTTGAGCAAGAAACTTCAAGGATATGAGACGTGATACGCACCACTTGAGAAGTTGTGTCTCGCACTCGTATGGGCCGCACAGAAGCTAAGACATTACATGCTCACTCATACAGTGCATGTCGTGTCCAAGATGGATCCTCTCAAATACTTGTTCGAAAAAGCAACACTCAATGGCAGATTATCAAGGTGGATAGTCAATCTTGCTCAGTTTGACTTGTGATTTGTGCCACAAAAAGCCATCAAAGGTTCTGCGGTTTCTGACTTCTTAGCAGACTTTCCGCTAGAAGAAGCTGAAAAAGAAGAAGATGAGTACGATTTCCCTGACGAAGATTTACTCATGACCGAAGATGATAGCTGGACGCTCTATTTCGATGGAGCTTTAAACCAGAAAGGATGTGGTGTAGGAGTCTTGCTCGTATCACCCAATCAAGAACACATCCCAATTTCCATGAAGCTCGACTTTGATGTCACCAACAATGCCGCAGAATATGAAGCATGCATTTTGGGGTTAGAAACAGCTGTCGCCTTGGGAATTAAGAAACTTAGATTCTATGGTGATTCTTCACTAATCATTAACCAAATCTCCAAGAGATGGAAAGTGAGAAGCGAAAGTCTCGCCACGTATCAAGCTCATCTAGAAACTCTCACCGAGCAACTAGATGAAGTGGAATATACGTATTTGCCAAGAGAAGAAAACCAATTCGCCGACGCACTAGCTAAATTAGCATCAATGGTGCGAATTCCAACTGATACAACCAGAATGCCACTAACCATAGAAAGAAGATATGAGCCGGCTTATGTTCACGCACTGGACGATGAACAAGAACCACAGGAAGAAGATGAAGAGCCATGGTATACAGACATCCTTTATTATGTGACAAGAGGAGAATACCCTACTAATACTAATAAAAGGGCACGCCATGATTTGAGGCTCCTGGCCTCACAGTATGTGCTCATCAGGGGAGAACTCCACAAGAGAACTGCAATGGGAAGAAATCTCTTATGCATAGCCAAGAAAGAAGCACATAAAACCATGGAAAACCTTCATGCCGGTATATGTGGAACGCACATGAATGCAAAGATGTTAGTCCAAAAGATTAACCGACAAGGTTACTATTGGACTACTATGGAGAGAGATTGTCACGACTACATCAAGAAATGTATGAAGTGTCAAATCTACGCAAATTTACAGCATGTTCCACCTTCTCTTCTCTACACATATACTTCTCCATGTCCTTTCTCCGCTTGGGGCATTGACATCATTGGAAAAATAATACCACCGGGACAAGGGGGGCATGAATTCAATCTCGTAGCAATCGACTATTTCACCAAATGGGTCGAAGCTGCCTCATATGCTAAGCTGACGGCAAAACATGTAGCTCAATTCATTGAGAAAAATATCATATGCCGCTATGGGGTACCACATGAGATGATCAGTGATAATGGAACACATTTTCAAGCCCAATGCGCGGAATTATTACAGAAATATCATATCAAGCATCACAGATCATCACCTTACAGACCACAAACAAATGGTGCAGTCGAATCGGCCAACAAAAATGTGAAGACTATCATCGAAAAGATGACAGAAAATTACAAAGATTGGCCAAGTAAGCTACATTTCGCCCTTTGGGGTTATCGAACCTCTGTTCGTACATAAACGGGGGCTACACCTTTCTCTTTGGTCTATGGAGTTGAAGCTGTACAACCAATCGAACTCGAAATCCCTTCTCTTTGAATCGCATTGGAAAGCCAACTAGATGAAGTCGACTGGATTAGAGCAAGGTACGACGAACTGGTCTTACTTGATGAAAAACACTTGGCAGCTTTGCATCATGTCCAAACCTACCAACAGCGTATGGCGCGACATTTTCATAAGAAAGTCAAGACCAGGAATATCAAAGAGGGTGACCTAGTGCTTAAGGCACTTAGCAAAAATGTGTTAGATCCAAGAGGAAAATTCAGACCGAAATGGTCAGGCCCGTACATTGTTAAAGCCATCTTGTCTGGCGGAGCGGCACAATTGGTAGACATGGACGGCAACGGCTTCCATAATTTAACCAACTTGGATCAACTCAAGAAATTCTATGCCTAGTCGCATGGGTTCATGACCCAATAGAGCTACGTTTGGCCTGATTCCTTTTTAGGATACGTAGGCAACCCCTCAAGGGGGCCCGACCACTTTAAAAAATAAAAATCCTCCCTCTGTTGATCAAATATGCGCGTCAGTTCAGCATTGCGTTACGGCCGGAAAAAAAAAAAAAAAAAGGGAAATTTCCGCGACACGGGACATTCCACCGTGTCACGGTACTGTTCACCGTGGCACGGTGACCCCGAGCGCAAAAAAAAAAAAGAGGAATTGTCGTGGCGCGGGAAGTTGTACCGTGTCACGGGATTTTTCACCGTGACACGGTGGAATTTCAGATTTTCCGTTTTTTTTGTGACGCGTTCGTTGCAAATTCATTGTTTGTACGAGTTTTTTTTTTTTTTATTTTCGTTCTTCCATTGCGTCCGACTCCTTGACTCGGATAAATAAATATTAAATAAAAGTCATTTTAATTTTTATTTTTAAGGCTGAAATAAATGTGCTATTATTTATTAAAATAAATGCGGCTACAAGTATTGACATCATATGCCTTATTTTAAATAAAAATTAAAAATCATAAAAAGCAAAGCACTATTGATCTAATCTCTCTTCTCTTTAGGAACATCCTTCTCTTGGTCAATTAGGTCAGCCTTCACCATTAATGTGTCTTTCGTAGCCCGAACCGTCACACCCCTAGTCGAACTTTCACCCCTTTCACCCTTCTTGAATTTTTTCGGTTGTTTCTGCCTGTAGACCATCTTTTCTTTACCCTTTCCTTTCACATAATTCTTCTTTCTTGGCATTATAGGAGTCTTAAACTCAATCCCTTGTGTTCTCGGACCTAGACGATCTTTAGGAGGAGCTTTCTTATTTCCAAGACGACTCTTCACATCAGACTTGCGTGATCCGAATCGTTCCCTCCTACTTCTAGGGTTCAACCATGCCTTGTATGCACTAGATAAAGGAGGAGGAGCTTGGTCACTTGCAGAAATGGTCCACAAAGGTCTTCCAATCCAATAAGCCTCGTACTTATGAACGTTACTTTGATGCAACGATACTTCACGAGGACTATCGTTATAGCGTGGAATTACTTGTTCAAGTCTATACTGCCGCATCAGTCGAGAAGGGAAATAAAAGGTCAGTTTTGAGATACTAGGAACACGGAAATATGGTGTATCATTCGTGCCAACCATCCTAGTAAGCCTCCACCAAGGCACCACCCAACGAATGGTAAATTCTCTCTTTGCAAAGAAATTTTTCCAATCTTCATACGACATGTTCGCAGAGTAATTCTTTTTCCTGAGGACTAGGTCGTTAGGGCCATATTTTTCAACATCGTCGGGGGCTTCGAATAGTTCCAAACGCTCCATCAACCAAATCTGCAAAAAAAAAAGAAAGAAAAAAAATCAGTCGAAAAAAAAATTATTAAGCAGATTCCCGTGACACGGCAGGTTTTGCCGTGTCACGGCAGACACCCACCGTGACACGGTGCCTGTTTTGTGTCACGGGGGCTACTTGGAGCGTATTTTTACCTGCAGTAGTACCAGAGAGCCCTTCCTGATGGCTTTCCGGTCAGCTTTTGCCTCGTCGAGGCCACGAAATGTCTCTCCAAGGCACGTCGGCATAGGAGATCTTCCAGATTCGACATGTTCAAGCACAGACGCTAGACAAGCATGTCCTACCCTACCGTTTGCAAATAAGAGCTTGCTAAACATGCAAAAAATATATGCCCTTCTACGATATACATGATAAGACTCAGAGATAGGGCGATTAAAATATAAATTAGCAAGTTTTTCTAAGTCTACTTCATTACCACAAACAATTCTATTTAAATCTGGATCTGTTAGATTCAGATGGCGTTCAAAATCTTGGTAATAATATTCACGTAGGGTAGGCATGGCAATAAGATTTCTAGCAGAAAATCCAAAGATTGCGCCGAATTCCTCCGGCAAGGGACATATTTCATCATAATCAAATTTGAAACAGTGTGTTTCTGGACTCCAATAATCTAATGCTGCCCTAAGAAAATCATGTGCAATAGCTACGTGTCGCAGGGCTAGCAAACCCCTGACATGAAATAATTCTAACTCTCTTTTTTCAGCATTTGTCAAAGAATAAGACCAGTCGCGCAATGTATTATCAAAATTCTGAGACATGATTATTGAAATATGAAATTCTAAATTATTTTGTGTTTCGTAATTATGCATATCATGAATAAACTGGTCTTATTTTATAGCAAAAGCGCTCGAAACTGCCCAGAATTTATCTATTCACGCGCGTAAAATACACCGCTGAGTAATACGCGTCCCGTGACACGGGAAGTTCCACCGTGTCACGGGAACTTTTGCCGTGACACGACAAGTTCTGCCGTGACACGGTGCACAGTGCCGTGTCACGGCACTTCACGCGTTTTCTTTTTTCATCTTTTCCCATATCTATCCGGATTTTTTATAGTATTTTATCTTCACCGTTTATTTTTAAGTTTTTCTGAGAGTTTTATTTCTAATAAAATTCTCACCTTTTTTTTATCTATATTCTTATTATTATTATTATCTTTATTTTATTTATTTATTTATTCATCACTTTAAGATTTTATTTCTTTATCACTTTATTTATTTTTTGTCTTTTTATTTCTTTTTCTTCTGGGGAAGGTAATTTCATTTATTTATTTTATTTCTTTATCATTTTATTTATTTTTTCTTGTCTTCTTTTTTTTGGGGAAGGTATTTTTATTTTTGCTTGTCTTTTTATTTCCTTTTCTTTTGGGGAAAGTCGGTACCCTCCATTACTCCACTTATGTCTTTTTGTCGTGTCATTAATAAATACACAATCACACACAAGGAGTTTCAAGCACACACTAACGCACAATAATAAATACAAAAGAGTCGTAATAAATAAACATGTCAAGTGTCATCATAGTATGAACAAATAAAAACCCTCGGTCAAAAGTCTCTAGAGCCAGAATCAGTATCATCTCCTTCCTGCGCATATGGGAACGGTGAGCCAAAGAGTCCCTCCATCATCCGAGTACGGGGAGTAGTATCCCTACTAGTCCTTGTAACCCCAGCGGTAGTCAAACTCAAGGCAGGACCCGTCCAGCCGGAAAACGGGGTAGACTAGCTCAAAGACGCAGGAATCGTCGGTGAAGGCATCGTCCCATACATCGGAACTGAGAACAAACCCGACACCGGTGGAGGAATCCCGGACAATGGAGATGAAAATGAACCAGGATCCAAGGGAGTCAAAACAGACCCAAGCTAAGGCTGTAGAGGCTGTGAAAACGACTGTCGCTGCCCCTGACTCTAGCCCGGAAAGCGCTAGGAAGACTGAGGCTGCTGCCACTGAGCCTCCTAAAATGGCTGAGTAGTCTAAGGCTCTCGCTGAGAATGAGAACGCCGGTGAATCTCAGGAGATCGTCTACCACGACCAAGCTCCTCCTCGTCCGAGCCTCTAGGCCTTGAGCGCGAGCGGGACCTCCGTCGCTCCTGAAAGATACAAAATCAAAAGGTGTCAACAATGCAAAATAAAACAAGTGGTAGAAGTAAAAAAATGAATGATACCTCAAGAACGTCGCTAGAGCTCCGACAATTCGCACCACGCCGAAGCTTAATGATGTAATACTTCAGGGCGTCAACCAGCTTCATGAGTCCCATCATCTCCGGGCGGTTAGGCTGCGGATAAAACAAAGAAAAGTCAGTAACAAACAGTGTTAAAAGGATGAATACCGATCGGCCTTGGATAGCGGACAGACTGAGGAGGAATCTCGATCCTCCCCATAGGGCGAATAGTCAACTGAAAATATGATCGAATAATCAAGTTATTCGACTATTTAAAACAGAGACTAATAAAGAAGATCCTCAAAAGAAATCATACCTCAGGAAGGCGGGGTGGAGGAGCCAGAGAGGGAAGCAAATCCCGCACATAGTCACTCTCCATGTGTACAAGTTCCTTCCATGGAAAAGTATAGCGCTCTCCCCTGTTGATCAACTCTCTGATCAAGCGTGAGTCCAGCATCGACTCTGGTGGAGATGAGGGCACCACAAAACGATCGCCGCTATGCTGACGAACGACTCGCTCCCCCAAATACCAGACAAAGAGTCCGGTACCAACCAAAATGGTGCGGTGCGCAGAAAGACGCAAGGCCTCAGGTATATCAGTCATCCCGGCCCAAGGACGATACTGGACATCAATGGCAACCTGAAAACCATAAAAAGTCGGTGTGAAACAACGGAAACAACGTCAGAGGGAAAATAACAGCAACAAAACCGAGTCTTACGCCGACAGAAGAGGTGCCTCGGCGTAGCAGCCCACGCAGTGCAGGGACAGACTCTACCCGCGATTCTCCTCGATCACGCCAGCTGGCCTCGATAGGGAAATCATGGACCGCTCCACGACGCCGGCGAGGAGCCAAGCCTGGGAAGTACTCGTAGAACCATAGCTGCGATGAAAAGTAATCTTTAGCACATGAGTCGAACAAGTTAAAGTGAAATAAAAAGGGAAAAGATCATCACCTCTACGACTCTCCACGGACCATAGACGGTGATGGGAGACTCGTCATTCAGCTGCCGACAGCCATGACGTAGCGATAAGAGGAGATCAGCGTATCCAAGGCTGGCCAAGCTATAGGATCCTATCTCATGGATCCTGACCAGAGCGAGGAGGTAGCAAAGGAGTACACGTGAACTCCTATCGGGAGAAAGGGTCATAGAGATCAGGATCAGGATGAAGATCCGCACTCGCTACTCAGCCGTCGTATCCTCCATGTCGAAGCCACGAGCTAAAACTGAAACCAGCTCCGATCGTCCGCTCCAAGGAGCACCTCGAGACACTGGTCGGGACCTGATGTGCTGAACGATCGGACCCAACAAATCAGCTGTCTCAGCCGATCCCCAAGGCAATTCAGACATCTGAGCTACAGCCCGGTCAGTGAAGCGCAGCCCGCTGATCATACTGAAGTCTAGGGGGGTCACCGTCATCTCCCCCGAAGCAAAATGAAAAGTGTTGGTAGTATCCCAAAAATACTCCAACAATGCGCGAACGACCGTCGCACCGCAACCCCGGGGGCTGCGAAACCCTACAACCGCTGTAAGCGTCGTTTGAAGTGCGCCTACGTTAAAAGCATGTTGTGAATATGCTTGGCACTCATAGAAGAGAGAATTGACATTACGATTAGGGACAACGATTAGGGACAAATAAAGTAGGGAGCCGCCAACAAGTTTTTAAGGAACTTGTAAACTGTTCACGGATCATAAAAGGCAACCACGATAAGGGACAACGATAGGCAACAACGATTGACCCGTGAAGGTTACACCCCATTCATAATACATTAGATTATTAACTCCATATGGTTCGGAACCACGAAAGGAGGATCGGGGATGATGGTACGAAGTGAGTCATGGAGTCACATTCGCCCGTATTGGCCTCTACTTGATTCTTATATCGAAAAGCATTCCTGTGATCTCAAAGGCATACAAACAAAGATTCAATTTGCTCCAAACTATTATTAGGCTAAATTGGTTGAATATTAATGCTACACATAATTCTAAAATATTGGTGATCACTTCAATTAATAATAAGATTAAAAGGATCCTAAACCGGTTGTCCAAATTATCTTATTAGTCGTGATTTTCAATTACATATTCCCTTTAAACATGCAATATGGTGATCAAAATAAATAATAGAATCAACATTAATATAAAAACCAATTTAATCATAATTCCAACAACATATAAAAATCGTTAGAAATATAATAATAATAAAAAGAGCATGATCCTTACTTTGAATCTGTTTGTTTGCAACTACAAAATAATAAACGAGTTAGTAACTTCAAGGAAATAATAAAACAACAATTAAATTAAATCAAATAAAATATGGTTGATTTTGGGGCCAAACCCTCAAACGATTCTACCTTTCACGCCTTGGCTTAAGGACAGAACCTCGAGTAAAATATGGACTCCTTTGAGTGCTTGAAGAAGGAATTTTGAAGTGAAAAGGGTAGGCTAGTGTTTAGGTTGAGAGCATAGAAGAGAGAAAATAAGAATAATCCAATTCTGGTTGCCCCGTACATCAGAAATGAGGGGGTATTTATTGGGAAATGTGCTGAGGGAGCACACAGAACCCTAAAATGACAAAAACCCTAAAAAAGTATCCCGTGACACGGTCAGACTGTACCGTGACATGGTTAGACTGTACCGTCAGACGGTACACACTCCCGTGACACGGTCAGTTTTGGAGTGACGCGGGAAATTTTAAGAAAACGGAACAGAAAACGCGTTAAGGTTTTACGCGGAAAGGACACGGAACATCCCGTGTCACGGCAGACCTCCCGTGTCACGGGAAGTCCCACCGTCAGACGGGAAGGGTTCCCGTGACGCGGTCAGGCTACACCGTGACACGGTCAGTTCCAGTCCATTTTTCCGTCTAAATTCATTTTTAACCCTAATTTCTTTCGGCTTTTTAAGTGCCGATTGATAATTTCGGGCTTTTTTCTGACTTTTATTATTCGGACTAAAATAATAAAATAAAATAAAATAAAATGTTTGGGCCAAAAATAAATAATAAAAAGGTTTGGGTTTAAAATTAATTAACGAGCTTGGGCTAAAATTAAAACTATGCTTTTACCAAACACCACGACTGATCCATAGACCTTTCAAAAATAAGAATTTAATAAAATACGATATTTTAAGCACTCTCGGGATTAAATACTAAACCCGACCAACAGTGGCGGTGAAAGGTTATTTATCATCGGCTTTGGTTTTGGGGAGACATTTTTAGGTGTCTACATAAGCCCCCACTTTGACTGAGTTTGTAGAAACGTTAGTTTCGAAAACGATAGTCAAAGTAGCCGATAGGGACGGAGAATGATTTAAGACGTTCTGCGATCCTAAATCACTCTGTATACGCCGATACCTGCAGAAAAAATGTTATTTCTACAGATAAAAGAGTAAAGGGATAGAATACGTATCTGGCACCAGTGTGTCGGTGACCGAGTGACATTGATTGAAACGCTTTCCATGCTTGAGGAAAGCCGACTGAAGAGTTTGACAGTTTTCTAAGCCTGAAGAAAGCTACCGGATAATACTTTCCATGCCTGAGGAAAGTCGACGAACGAATTTGGTGTCATTCTATGCTTGAAGAATTCCACCGATAATGCCTTCCATGCTTGAGGAAAGCCGACAAAGGAATTTTGTGGTTTTCTATACTTGAAGAAAAATCCACTGATGATGCTTTCCATGCCTGAGGAAAGCCGACTTGGCGGTTTTCTATACTTGAAGAAAAATCCACCCATAACGCTTTCCAAGCCTGAGGAAAGCCGACTTGGGGGTTTTCTATACTTGAAGAAAAATCCACCGATAACGCTTTCCAAGCCTGAGGAAAGCCGACTTGGCGGTTTTCAATACTTGAAGAAAAATCCACCGATAACGCTTTCCAAGCCTAAGGAAAGCCGACTATTGCTGAAAATTGATAAGTGTATGGTGGTTCGATTATCCCCGAACGTGGGCCGCAGATGATTCACAATTTTAAGCCGATTATCCGACCATATTAAATGCTTAAAATGCCGAAAAATAGGCTTTGACGCTTGCCAGGGGTAAAATGGTAATTTTAGCCCCCCCTTAAATATCAGTTGGGATTTTCCGCGTAACCGTAGCGAAAAATAATCGCCCAATAAACTCGGAAAGTCAGCCAAACTGGTCAAAAAGCTAAGAATATTCCCTGACCAAGCTCAGTTTTGCCGCGCCACATCATCAGGTTCCCGTGACACGGTCAGGGGTTCCCGTCAGACGGGACAAGTATCCCGTGTCACGGGACCCCCTTTTTTTTTCTTTTTTCTTTTTTTCTTTTCGCTGTTTGAATCAGTCAACAACGGTCACTTTTGCTCTTTTTTGTCCTTTTCTGTCTTTAAATCTGCGTGCTTGTTTTCACCATTTCACCATTTTACACTTCTTCTTCACACTTGCTTTCACACTTCACCATTTTGCTCCTTTCTTACCAAAAACTGTCGCACCACGCCTGAGGTTAACCGCCGGCCGTCGAAGTTCGCCGTGACACGGTAACGGCGACCGTGACACGGTTAGTCTGATTTTTTTCTTCTCCCCTTTTTTTTGTTTTGCTGCGGTTTTTTGGCTATTGTACTGCACTGCTGCTGTTTCCGTTGCTGCTTCTGTTTCTATCCCGGAGCTGCCGCCCAGATTGTCAGAGCTTCGTCAGGCTTGAAGGTCGCCGTGACACGGTTAGTCTTGACCGTGACACGGTTAGTCTTGCCCGTGTCGCGGCAACTGCGCTGGTGGCCGGAACACATTTTCGAGTTTTGGAGTTCGAATTTCACCAATTTTGTTGTAACTTCTCGATCTTCTCCTCATTTTCGACCCTTTACAAACATTCATGTAAGCTCCCTTTGATTTTTGCTTTGAATTTTCTTCACATTAACAATTTCATGACAAACCCTAAAAAATCAATTTGGGGGTTTTTTATTTTGAAGCTTCATGTTGAAATTCTTGCCATGATTTTACTTGTATATGTGTACATGTGTGTTTGTGATAAATTTGAGACAAAAATTGCATGATTTGATGGAGAACTGAGCAAATCACCATTTTTGGGTGCTACTTTGTGAAATAATGTTCATGTTTTGAAATGGTGAAAAAAAATGGTGGTGAATCTTGTGAAATGATGTGTTGATTCATATTTTGCATATGTACTATATTGTCATGGAGAACATAGTATCATGCGGCTAGGAGAACTGTAGTATTAGTTTGTCATGGAGAAACTAAATACCATAATTTTTGCCAATTTTTGGCCTTGAGGTAAAAATTTAGCATATAATTCAATAAACAACTAAATAACTTAGGAAATGATGCTAAGTATTTAAATTATTATTTTAAATATACGACTTGAATTAAATGTTTAGGAAATGATGCTAAACATTTAAATATGCAACTTGAATTAAATGTTTAGGAAATGATGCTAAACATTTAGATTTTAATAAAATTTAGCATATAATTCAATAAACAACTAAATAGCTTAGGAAATGATGCTAAGTATTTAGTTATTTATTTTTCATTATAAATATGCAACTTAAAAATGTTTAGGAAATGATGTTAAACATTTAGATTTTTATAATAGCATACCTAGACGACGAGATTGCGACCTTTCCACCCGCGGCCGGCGTTGGGCTTTTCGGGAGGACACTCCCACTGTCCCTGAGGGCGTGGACGACGACGTCTTGGAGTCTGAGCCTCGGACTTCTACGAGTAGGGGTAGGTGGGTTCCACCTCCGTGGACCCCAGACCAGTTGGTTTTCTGCCGTGAAAACCACGTTTCTCACCGCGCACTCTCCGGCATAGTCGATGGCACACTTCGCCAGCATGGTTCCGGGGCCGGTGATTTGATCCCTCGACTTCACCAGGTCATTACGGGGGATCCTGCTACGAGCGCCCTATGGGAGTCGTCTGGCTTGGTCGATTTCTACGCGGCGATTGTAGGGTTTCGCAGCCCCCGAGGTTGCGGCGCGACGGTTGTTCGCGCATTGTTGGAGTATTTCTGGGATACTACCAACACGTTTCACTTTGCTTGGGGGGAGATGACGGTGACCCCCTTAGACTTCAGCATGATCAGCGGGCTGCGCTTTATTGACCGGGCAGTAGGCCAGATGTCTGATCTATCCTGGACATCGGCTGAGGTAACTGATTTGTTGGGTCCGATTGTTCAGCACATCAGGACTCGACCAGTGTCACGAGGTGGTCCTAGGAGTGGACGATCGGAGTCGGCTTCAGTTCTTGCTCGTGGCTTCGATATGGAGTATACGACGGCCGAGCAGCGGGTGCGGATCTTCATCTTGATCCTGATCTCTTGACCCTCTCTCCCGACAGGAGTTCACGCGTGCTCCTCTGCTACCTCCCCTCTTTGGCCAGGATCCCCGAGATAGGATCCTACAGCTGGGCCAGTCTTGGGTACGCGGATCTTCTTCTATCTCTGCGTCATGGTTGCCGTCAGCTGAATGACGAGTCCCCTGTCACCGTTTACGGCCTGTGGAGAGTCGTAGAGGTGATAATCTTTTCCCCTTTTTTGTTTCATTTTAGCTTGTTCGACTCGTGTACTAAGTATTACTTTGTTGCAGATATGGTTCTACGAGTACTTCCCAGGCTTGGCTCCTCGCCGGCGTCGGGGAGCGGTTCACGACTTTCATGTCGGGGCCAGCTGACGCGACCGAGGAAAGTCGCGGGTGGAGTCTGTTCCGGCGCTTCGTGGGCTACTACGCCGTGGCACCTCTTCCGTTGGCGTAAGGATTAGTTTCATTGCGTTCCTTTCTTCTGATGTTGTTCCCGTTGTTCACGCCTAACTTTTTATGGTTTCCAGGTCCCCATCAATGTCCAGTACCGTCCTTGGGCCGGGATGACTGATCTACCCGAGGCCCTACGTCTTTCAGCGTACCGTACCATCTTGGTTGGTACAAGGCGCTTAGTCTGGTATTTAGGGAAGCGAGTCGTCCGTCAGCGTAGCGGGATTTGCTTCCTTCTCTGGACTCCCGCTTGATCAGAGAGTTGATCAACAGGGGAGAGCGCTACACTCTTCCGTGGCAGGAGCTCGTTCACATGGAGAGCGACTACGCACGGGATTTGCTTCCTTCTCTGGCTCCTCCACCCCGTCTTCCCGAGGTATGATTTCTTTCGAGAATCTTCTTTGCTAGTCTCTGTTTTAAATAGTCGAATAACTTGATTATTCGATCATATTTTCAGACGACCATCCACCCTGTGGGGAGGATTCAGATTCCTCCTCAGTCTGTCCGCTACCCTGGGCCGATCGGTATCACGGAGGACCATATTGCCGACGCGCCGGAGGGTTACAGACAGGCGCAGGAGTCAGTGCCCGAGGTTTTTGAGCCGGTGAGTTTTCTTCGACGCATTGTCCACTCTTTTAATGCTGCTTATTACTGATTTTTCTTTGTTTTATCCTCAGCCTAACCGCCCGGAGGTGATGGGAATCATGAAGCTGGTGGACGCGCTGAAGTATTGCATCATCAAGCTTCGGCGTGGTGCGAGTTGTCGGAGCTCTAGCGACGTCCTTGAGGTATCACTTATTTTCTTCATTTCTACCATTTGTTTTATTTTGCATCATTGACACCTTTTGATTTTGTGTTTTTCAGGAGCGACGGAGGTCCCTCTCGCGCTCGAGGCCCAGAGGCTCGGACGAGGAGGAGCTTGGTCGTGGTAGACGATCTCCCGAGGCTCACCGGCGTTCTCAGCGAGTGCCTCAGACTACTCAGCCATTCCAAGAGGCTCAGTGGTAGCAGGGTCAGTCTTCTCAGCGTCCGTCATTTTCACAGCCTCCAGTTCCCGAGTTTGGGTCTCCTTTGGATCCTGGTTCATTCTCGGCCCCATTATCCGGGATTCCTCCACCGCTGTCGGGCTTGTTCTCGGTTCCGATGTATGGGACGATGCCTTTGCCGACGATTCAAGTATCTTTGGGCCAGTCTACTCCGTTCTCCGGCTGGACGGGTCATTCTTTGAGCTTGGCTACTACTGGGCCTACGGGGACTAGTAGGGACGCTACTCCCCGTACTCGGATGGTCGAGGGACTCTTCGGTTCGCCGTTCCCATACACACAGGGTGGACCACATGCACAGGGTCGAGATGAGACTGATTCTGATTCTAGAGATTTTTGACCGAGGGTTTTCATATTATGATGACACTTGACACATTTATGTATTACGACTCTTTGTACATTATTTACAGTTTATATATCTACTATTGTGTGTGTTAGTGTGTGTTTGAGACTCTTTGTGTGTGATCGTGTACTTATTAATGACACGACGAAAAAACAAAAGTGGAGTAATGGAGGGTACCGACCTTCCCCAAAAGAAAAGAAAAAAAAAAAGACACTCAAAATAAAATTACTTTCCCCAAAAGAAAAGAAAAGAAAAGAAATAAAAATAAAATGATGAATAAATAAATATAAAAAAAATCTTCCCCAAAATAAAATAATAATAAAAAAAAAGAAATAAAATCTAGAAATAAAATAAAGATAAAAATAAAAAAGGTGAGAATTTTTTTAGAAATAAAATTCTCAGATAAGACTGAAAGATAAACGCTAAAGATAAGAAAAATAAAAAAAATCCGGACAGATACGGAAAAGATGAAAAAAATAAAGTGCGTAAAGTGCCGTGACACGGCACTGTTCACCGTGTCACAACAAAACCTGCCGTGTCACGGCAAAGGTTCCCGTGACACGGTGGAATTTCCCGTGTCACGGGACGCGTACTATTGCTTGGTTTGTTTTACGCGTGGGAAAAGATAAATTCTGGGCAGTGTCGAGCGCGTTTGCTATAAAATAAGACCAGATTATTCATGATATGCATAATTACGAAGCACAAAATAATTTAGAATTTCATACTTCAATAATCATGTCTCAGAATTTTGATAATACATTGCGCGACTGGTCATATTCTTTGACCAATGCTGAAAAAAGAGAGTTAGAATTATTTCATGTCAGGGGTTTGCTAGCCCTGCGACATGTAGCTATTGAACATGATTTTCTAAGAGCAGCATTAGATTATTGGAGTCCAGAAACGCACTGTTTCAAATTTGATTATGATGAAATCTGTCCTCTGCCGGAGGAATTTGGTGCAATCTTTGGATTTCCTGCTAGGAATCTTATAGCCATGCCTACCTTGCGTGAATATTATTACCAAGACTTTGAACGCCATCTGAATCTAACAGATCCAGATTTAAATAGAATTGTTTGTGGTAATGAAGTAGACTTAGAAAAACTTGCTAACTTATATTTTAATCGCCCTATCTCTGAGTCTTATCATGTATATCGTAGAAGGGCATATATTTTTTGCATGTTTAGCAAGCTACTATTTGCACACGGTAGGGTAGGACATGCTTGTCTAGCGTCTGTACTTGAGCATGTAGAATCCGGAAGATCTCCTATGCCAACGTGCCTTGGAGAAACATTTCGTGGCCTTTTTTTTTTTTTTTTTTGTTTTTTCGATATCTCGATTTTGATTAATATTATTTTTTCTTTTTTGCAGATTTGGTTGATGGAGCGTTTGGAATTATTTGAAGCCCCCGACGATATTGAAAAATATGGCCTTAATGACTTAGTCCGTAGGAAGAAGAATTACTCTGCGAACATGTCGTATGAAGATTGGAAAAATTTCTTTGCAAAGAGGGAATTTTCCATTCGTTGGGTGGTGCCTTGGTGGAGGCTTACTAGGATGGTTGGCACGAATGAAACTCCATATTGTCGTGTTCCTAGTACCTCCAAACTGACCTTTTACTGTCCCTCTCGACTGATGCGGCAGTATGGACTTGAACAAGTAATTCCATGCTATAACGATAGTCCTCGTGAAGTATCGTTGCATGAAAGTAACGTTCACAAGTACGAGGCTTATTGGATTGGAAGACCTTTGTGGACCGTTTCTGCAAGTGACCAAGCTCCTCCTCCCTTATCTAGTGCATACAAGGCATGGTTGAACCCTAGAAGCAGGAGGGAACGATTCGGATCACGCAAGTCTGATGTAAAGAGTCGTCTTGGAGATAAGAAAGCTCCTCTTAAAGATCGCCTAGGTCCGAGAACACAAGGAATTGAGTTTAAGACTCCTAAGATGCCAAGAAAGAAGACCTATGTGAAAGAAAAGGGTAAAGAAAAGATGGTGTATAGGGAGAAGCAACCGAAAAAGTTCAAGAAAGGTGAAAGGAGTGAAAGTTCGACTAGGGGTGTGACGGTTCGGGCTACAAAAGACACACTAATGGTGAAGGCCGACCTAATTGAGCAAGAGAAGGATGTTCCTAAAGAGAAGAGAGATTAGATCAATAGTGCTTTGCATTTTATTATTTATAATTTTTATTTAAAATAAGGCATATGATGCCAATACTTGTAGTCGCATTCATTTTAATAATAGCACATTTATTTCAGCCTTTAAAATAAAAATTACAATGACTTTTATTAATTATCCGAGTCAAGGAGTCGGACGCAATGGAAGAACGAAAACAAAAACTCGAACAATGAATTCGCAACGAATGCGCCAATAAATAAAACGGGAAACTGAAAATCTGCCGTGTCACGGTCAAAGGGTCCCGTGACACGGTTCAAATTCCCGCGTCACGGCAAAATTTTATTTTATTTTATTTTTTTTTGTTTTGCCGTGACGCAATGCTGAACCGACGCGCATATTAGATCAATAGAGGGAGGATTTTTTTTTTATTTTAAAGTGGCCGGGCCCCCTTGAGGGGTTGCCTACGTATCCTAAAAAAGGAATCAGGCCAGACGTAGCTCTATTGGGTCATGAACCCATGCGACTAGGCGTAGAATTTCTTGAGTTGATCCAAGTTAGTTAAATTATGGAAGTCGTTACCCTCCATGTCTACTAATTGTGCCGCTCCGCCAGACACGATGGCTTTAACAATGTACGGGCCTGACCAGTTCGGTCTAAATTTTCCTCTTGGATCTAACACGTTTTTACGAAGTGCCTTAAGCACTAGGTCACCCTCTCTGATATTCCTGGTCTTGACTTTTTTATTAAAATGTCGTGCCATACGCTGTTGGTAGGTTTGGACATGATGCAAAGCTGCCAAGCGTTTTTCATCAAGCAAGACCAGTTCGTCGTATCTTGCTCTAATCCACTCGACTTCATCTAGTTGGCTTTCCAATGCGATTCGGAGAGAAGGTATCTCGAGCTCGATTGGTTGTACAGCTTCGACGCCATAGACTAAAGAGAAAGGGGTAGCCCCTGTCGACGTACGAACAGAGGTTTGATAACCCCAAAGGGCGAAATGTAGCTTACTTGGCTAATCCTTATAACTTTCCGTCATCTTTTCGATGATGGTGTTCACATTTTTGTTGGCCGATTCGACTGCTCCGTTCGTTTGTGGTCTGTAAGGTGATGATCGATGATGTTTGATATGATATTTCTGCAACAATTCCGCGCACTCGGCTTGGAAATGTGTTCCATTGTCACTGATCATCTCATGTGGTACCCCATAGCGGCATATAATATTTTTCTCAATGAATTGAGCCACATGTTTTGCCGTCAGCTTGGCATATGAGGCTGCCTCGACCCATTTGGTGAAGTAGTCGATTGCTACGAGAATGAATTCATGCCCCCTTGTCCTGGTGGTGTGATTTTTCCAATGATGTCAATGCCCCAAGTGGAGAAAGGCCATGGAGAAGTATACGTGTAGAGAAGCGAAGGTGGAACATGCTGTAAGTTTGCATAGATTTGACACTTCATACATTTCTTGACGTACTCGTGACAATCTCGCTCCATAGTAGTCCAATAGTAACCTTGTCGTTGAATCTTTTGGACTAACATCTTTGCATTCATGTGAGTTCCACATATACCAGCATGAAGGTTTTCCATGGTTTTATGTGCTTCTTTCTTGGCTATACATAAGAGATTCCTTCCCGTTGCGGTTCTCTTGTGGAGTTCTCCCCTGATGAGCACATACTGTGAGGCCAGGAGCCTCAAAGCACAGCGTGCCCTTTTATCAGTATTAGGAGGATATTCTACTCTTGTCACATAATTAAGGATGTCTATATACCATGGCTCTTCATCTTTTTCCTGTGGTTCTTGTTCATCATCAAAGGCATGAACATAAGCTGGTTCATATCTTCTCTCTATGGTCAGTGGCATTCTGATCGTGTCAGCTGGAATTCGCACCATTGATTCTAACTTAGCTAGTTCGTCGGCGAACTCGTTTTCTTCTCTTGGAAAATACGTATATTCTACTTCATCTAGTTGCTCCGTGAGAGTTTCCAGATGAGCTTGATACGTAGCAAGACTTTCACTCCTCACTTTCCATCTCTTAGAGATTTGGTTAATGATTAGTGAAGAGTCACCGTAGATTCTGAGTTTCTTGATTCCCAAGGCGACAACTGTTTCTAATCCCAAAATGCATGCTTCATATTCTGCGGCATTGTTGGAGACATCAAAGTCGAGCTTCATGGAGATTGGGATGTGTTCTTCATTGGGCGATACGAGCAAGACTCCCACACCACATCCTTTTTGGTTTGAAGCTCCATCGAAATAGAGCGTCCAACTATCGTCTTCGGTCATGAGTAAATCTTCGTCAGGGAAATCGTACTCATCTTCTTCTTTTTCAGCTTCTTCTAATGGGAAGTCTGCTAAGAAGTCAGAAACTGCGGAACCTTTGATGGCTTTTTGTGGCACAAATCTCAAGTCAAATTGAGTCAGATTGACTATCCACCTTGATAATCTGCCGTTGAGTGTTGCTTTCTCGAACAGGTATTTGAGAGGATCCATCTTAGACACGACATGCACCGTATGAGTGAGCATGTAATGTCTTAGTTTCTGTGCGGCCCATACAAGTGCGAGACACAACTTCTCGAGAGGCGTGTATCGCGTCTCATATCCTTGGAGTTTCTTGCTCAAGTAATAAATTGCATTCTCCTTGCTTTCGATCTCTTGTGCTAGCATTGCCCCCATCGTTTCTCTTGTGACCGTAAGGTAGAGTCGAAGAGGAAAGTCAGGTATTACTGGCGCTAGCACGGGTGGGTTTGCCAAATACTCTTTGATTTTGTCGAAAGCTTTTTGGCAGTCGTCATCCCATGTGACTGGGACATTCTTCTTGAGCTTCTTAAATATAGGTTCACATATCGCTGTGAGCTTTGATATGAACCTGCTTATGTACTGCAACCTTCCAATGATGCCTCGAATCTCCTTCTCGTTTTTGGTGGTGGCATGGCCATGATTGCTTTTACTTTTGAAGGATCTATTTCAATTCCTTGAGAACTGATCACATATCCAAGTAATTTGCCTGACGTGACTCCGAATGCACATTTTGCTGGATTCAATCTCATGTTGTACTTACGGAGTCTTTCAAAAAACATGCGAAGTGCGACGATATGGCCTGGGCGATCCTTAGACTTGACAATCATATCATCGACATAGACCTCCACTTCTTTGTGCACCCGTGTTTTTCAACCCGAATGGCATTACCGTATAGCAATATGTACCCCACTGTGTAATGAATGTGGTTTTCTCCATGTCTTCTTCGGCCATCAATACCTGATTATATCCGGCGTAACCATCCATGAATGACAGGAGTGCATGGTTTGCTGTATTATCGACCAGAATGTCAATGTGAGGTAGAGGGAACCCATTTTTTGGTCTTGCTTTATTGAGATCCCTGTAATCAACACACATTCTGACCCTTCCATCCTTCTTTGGAACTGGAACCACATTTGCTATCCATTCCGGATATTTGGATACTCTGATGAAACCTGCGGCCAATTGCTTCCTGATTTCTTCCTTGATTTTGAGAGCCACATCTGGTTTCATTCGGCGCAGCTTTTGTTTGACAGGCTTCATACCTGGAATGAGTGGTATCGTATGCTGAGCTATATCCCTGTCAATTCCTGGCATATCTTGGTATGACCAAGCAAATACATCAACAAATTCACTAAGCAAGTTAATTAGCTCTTTGCGTTCATCTTGACTTAGTGTCAATCCAATTTTTACTTCTTTAACAGTCGTATCATTGGAAATGTTAATTGTTTCTGTATCTTCAATAACTGCTGTTTTATTTTCGTGTTCTTCCATTGCCTTTATTATTTCTTTGTCAGTTTTTTCATTAGCAAAGCAATATTGATCAGGGCTAGGGGAATGGCACGCATCGTAAGCAAAGGTATTCATTTTATTGAATTCACTGGCTAATACATCAAGAGAGGCAAGGTCAGCTGCGACCTCACCAGAATTATTAGGACTAGAAGGATAGGACTCAACAAGAGACTCAGGGTTTAACTCTATAACAGAAAGAGGGTCAGCCTCAGACTCTAAGGACTCATCTACAGACTTAGACTCAGACTCGGACTCGGACCCAGACGATTCCGACTCATCAAACATAGGACCCTCGCCAGCGGTTATTTCCAACTTCTCTCCACTCGGCGTAGTGATCCTCAATGTCTTGCGCCATCCCCTTGAAATGTTGTCAGCTTGGACGATTAACTCGGAGGGGTCGAAATCCTTGTTCGCTATGACGGCTTGAATGAGCTCGGAGTTATCATTGCGGACCGGCTTGGATTCATTCTTCTCCATTCCAAAAAGAAGGTTGATTCCCAGATCATCAGAGTTCAGGCTAGCTGACTTCTCGACTGTGGAGAGCTCTTCATCGATGAAGTCACAATCGAGGAACACCTCGAATCCCGGTTCACGGATCCCATCATGGACAAATGGTTCGGGAAATTCATAGTATGGGAAGTCTTCCCCTTCTTTGATGTACTGGCCGTTGAGAGTGAACGGATATGGATCCATGGCCATTTCTGTCTTCGTGATTCGAGAATTGTTGCGAGCCTTCATTTTCAAGGCAGCCTGTTTCAGATCTTCCTTTGTCGGCTCGAATCCTAAGCCGAAAGTGTCTTTCTTGACTGCACCAGGATGACCCCAAGACTTAGCCATTTTCTTCTTGAGCCCAAGGGTCATTCCAGGGAAGTGACCCTGCTTCTTCAGAATGGCGTTGATACTGGTATTTGAATAGGGATCGAAGTCGAGATGGCACTTTTCCTCTTCTTCGATCACAAGAACATCATCTAGTGAAAACCCCCAAAGATCTTCATCTTCCTCATCGTGTTCAACATGGACGATGGGAGTATCAATAACTTGAATGCGCATAGGAGAAGCATTGATGGTAATCGGAACCCCTCCAACTATGGCTTTCACTTTCTGATGAAGCAACGACGGAATCGCCTTTAGCTTATGAAGCCAAGGGCGTCCTAACAACAGATTGAAAGAGGCCTTAATGTCCACCACCTGAAACTTGGTGCGACGTTCAATAGCCCCAGTAGTTATATTCAGTACGATAGTACCCACGACTTGACGGCGAGTATTATCGTAAGCTCGAATCCCTTGAGTGGAGGGAGTCAACTCTTCATTCTTTATACCCAACTTCCTTGCAGTACGGAGTGGGCACACATTGATTGCAGAGCCATTATCGACCAGGCTCATAGGAACATTCATCTGCCTACACACTACAGTGAGATGTAAGGCCTTATTATGTTGGTCCCCTTCCGGGGGTAGATCCTTATCAGAAAAGGAGATCAGATTGCTAGTACTCGGCAGCTCAGTAGTGAGAAAGTTGACCAATCCTTGAGGAGTCATGTCATCATCAACTCCTATCTTCACCAGAGCATTCATTACAGCCTTTCGATGCTCGTGGGAAGTGGCTAAAATCTTCCATACATTCATCTCCACCTTGGTCTTTTGCAGCTGTTTGACTACATCGCTATTCACAGGGTCGACGGGATCAACTATCGGATTTGATTGTGGTGGAGGTGGAGGTGGGTTAGGTTGTTGCAACCGTCCACTTCTGGTGAGAACCTTAACCTCAAGGTCCCCCCAAACATCTTCACTGGTGCCGAGAGATGAACAGGCTATGTCTTTGAGATAAACGTCTTCATCATCACTATCCCAAATCCCATTCACTTCTTCAGTGCTTGAGATAAATACAACTTCCGGCAGAGGTTTATTCACAGGTTGAATGAGTATTCACGGATCAAAGGAGACTTGGATTGCAATAAGCATTGGGGTCATAGTTAGCGGTCCTATTCTCAGGTCGAGGTTCTGGAAATGGTCCGATTGGCATAATCAGTCCCTGACCATGAAGACGGTCATAAGCAGCATCATAAGTCATTCCCAAAGGCGTATAAACCCTCCTTTGCCTTTGGAATATTTGAGGAGGAGCATTAAGGGCCAGCACATCATTGATGTTGATATTGTTGGTAGCATTATTGGGCTTAGAAGACAAAGAAGAAGGAGTGTCGTTCTTCTTGTTTTTCCAAGTGCTGTTGTTATTGTTGCTACCAACAGACTTCATCAGTTCGTCTTCGATATTGATTCCAATATCGTATACAGCATCAAAGGTACTTAGAGGCAAAAAAATCAGGTTTTGCTTGTACTTATGAGTCAGGTTGGCAATGAACAAGCGAACCATTTCCTTCTCCTTGGGAGGATCCACCAAGAGCGCAACTGTTTCTCTCCACCTGCTTAGGTAAGTGGTGAAGCCTTCATTCTCTTTCTGTTTGAGAATGGAGAGTTCACGTTCAGAAGTCTTGGCTTGGATTTTACACTTGTATCGATTCATAAAGCTTTCAGTAACATCCTCCCAGGTCGCGACATGCTTGGATTCCAGAGAATAGAACCACTGTTGACAGGCATGCTTTAAGGAAAGAGGAAACACTGTAGGGAAGAGTGTCACATCTACTCCCTTAAGATCCATAGTTGCAAAAAAAGTCTTCAAATGGAAAAGCGGGTTATCAGTAGGCTTGAACTTGAGAATATCAGCAGTGGAAAACTTCTCAGGAAGCTTCTCTCTTATAGACGAGGAGGTGATAGGTTGTTCCACATAAGTGAACACTTCGGAAATCTTGCTCATTTGTTCCTTGATCTTGTCCATCGCAGCAATAGTGACACTGTTTTGCTTGTCTTGCTCTACAGTGCTGACTCTAGTAGTGAGTATCTGCATCATGTCAGACAATCTTTCGATTGTCCTGTTGAGGTTCTCGATGTCTTCCTTAGTGGCCATTCGTTGAAAGTAGACTAGAGACGGATCTTGTGGAGATGACTGAGGTGGTTTCCTTGTACGCCTCTTTGGTATAAGAGGTTGTTGAGGTATGGACTCGAACCGTAACAATCTACCCTTGCTTCTTGCCCAAGTGCTGTGACACCGAAACAAACACCTTTAATGACCAAACTTGACCTTAACCTATCCGGATTAAAAAAAGAAAATTTTTTTTTTTTTGAAGCTCTACTTATTAAAAAAGCAAAACATGGGAGGATACCATCCGACTTACTCCGAAAAAAAACGACACAAAAAACGAAACTTCCCTAAAATACGGTCAAAACTGGTGCATGACTAAAAAAAGTGTGTGGACATAATATGTGAGTGATTAGGTGAGGTTATAGACGCGTGTTTTGACCGTATAGCTAGACACGACTCAATACTGGACGCAAAAATCGAGAAAAAAGACTGACGGGACACATTCCTGGGCACCGTGTCACGGTGCAGACTGTCGTGACACGGTGCAGTCTACCGTCAGACGGTAAACATTCCCGTGTCACGGCACTGTTCACCGTGACACGGCAGAACATGTCGTGACACGGTGCGCAGTTCCAGGTCAGTTTTTGTGATTTTTCAGATTTTAATCGATTTTAAGTCCGTACTAATTACTATGTGAGAATAAAAACCCTCGGTCATGGGTTAAACAAAAAGAGCAAACGCATGAGTGTTAGCACCAAATAACCACATAGCATTTAGGCACGATGACGTAAAAAAAAAGTTCGCAACCTAAAGTCAAGATCTATGTTCAACTATTGGTCAAGCTTTTGGGTGTCAAAAGGGTACCATGGTTAAGAGTTTGGACGCGTTAGCAAGGCAGCCTCCCTTGAGGGTGTATGCCAACGGGCGGCTCCGCGAGTTCGTGATGAAATCGAACTCGACTCCATGGTTTGGGTGGATTTAATGACTCGGATGAACCCTTATTGCCATGAGCGTTTTTGGGTTGATAGAGCTTAAATCCCCCGGGGCTAAAACGCATGTAGAACACATAAGTTTTTTTCAGAAAAATCGAAGGAAGTCGACTGTGAGAAAATAAAATAAACCGGTCAGATTTTAGGACTGCCGTGACACGGCAGTCAGAAAATCTAACTGGTGCCCTGTTTGCTTTTGCGCGCAACTGAGTTATCCAATTTTTCCTACGGGACAGTCCTGAATGCGACGTTAAAACGTCTATGCAGATGCAAAAATGCCAAATTAATCACAGGAATATTTTTTCAAGAATCTTTCAAGTCTCATCCACTCATCTTAATTAAATACCGATCACTCAAATCGATAAATAATTAAGAATCGTCCCTAGTAGAGTCTCCAAATTGTAGGCGTCGTTTGAAGTGCGCCGACGTTAAAAGCATGTTGTGAATATGCTTGGCATTCATAGGAAGTGAGAATTCACATTACGATTAGGGACAACGATTAGGGACAAATAAAGTAGGGAGCCGCCAACAAGTTTCTAAGGAACTTGTAAACCGTTCACGGATCATAAAAGGCAACCACGATAAGGGACAACAATAGGCAACAACGATTGACCCGTTAAGGTTACACCCCATTCATAATCCATGAGATTATTAACTCCATATGGTTCGGAATCACGATAAGGGACAACAATAGGCAACAACGATGATGGTACGAAGTGAGTCATGGAGTCACATTCGCCCGTAATGGCCTCTACTCGATTCTTATATCGAAAAGCATTCCTGTGATCTCAAAGGCATACAAACAAAGATTCAATTTGCTCCAAACTATTATTAGGCTAAATTTGTTGAATATTAATGCTACACATAATTCTAAAATATTGGTGATCACTTCAATTAATAATAAGATTAAAAGGATCCTAAACCGGTTGTCCAAATTATCTTATTAGTCGTGATTTTCAATTACATATTCCCTTTAAACATGCAATATGGTGATCAAAATAAATAATAGAATCAACATTAATATAAAAACCAATTTAATCATAATTCCAACAACATATAAAAATAGTTAGAAAAATAATAATAATAAAAAGAGCATGATCCTTACTTTGAATCTGTTTGTTTGCAACTACAAAATAATAAACGAGTTAGTAACTTCAAGGAAATAATAAAACAACAATTAAATTAAATCAAATAAAATATGGTTGATTTTGGGGCCAAACCCTCAAACGATTCTACCTTTCACGCCTTGGCTTAAGGACAGAACCTCGAGTAAAATATGGACTCCTTTGAGTGCTTGAAGAAAGAAATTTGAAGTGAAAAGGGTAGGCTAGTGTTTAGGTTGAGAGCATAGAAGAGAGAAAATAAGAATAATCCAATTCTGGTTGCCCCGTACATCAGAAATGAGGGGGTATTTATAGGGAAATGTGCTGAGGGAGCACACGGAACCCTAAAATGACAAAAACTCTAAAAAAGTATCCCGTGACACATTCAGACTGTAGCGTGACACGGTTAGACTGTACCGTCAGACAGTACACACTCCCGTGACACGATCAGTTTTGGAGTGACGCGGGAAATTTTCAGAAAACGGAACAGAAAACGCGTTAAGGGTTTACGCGGAAAGGAAACGGAACATCCCGTATCACGGCAGACCTCCCGTGTCACGGGAAGTCCCACCGTCAGACGGGAAGGGTTCCCGTGACGCGGTCAGGCTACACCGTGACACGGTCAGTTCCAGTCCATTTTTCCGTCTAAATTCATTTTTAACCCTAATTTCTTTCGGCTTTTTAAGTGCCGATTGATAATTTCGGGCTTTTTTCTGACTTTTATTATTCGGACTAAAATAATAAAATAAAGTAAAATAAAATGTTTGGGCCAAAAATAAATAATAAAAAGGTTTGGGTTTAAAATTAATTAACAATCTTGGGCTAAAATTAAAACTATGCTTTTACCAAACACCAAGACTGATCCATAGACCTTTCAAAAATAAGAATTTAATAAAATACGATTTTTTAAGCACTCTCGGGATTAAATACTAAACCCGACCAACAGTGGCGGTGAAAGGTTATTTATCATCGGGTTTGGTTTTGGGGAGACATTTTTAGGTGTCTACAACCGCTGTATAGAAATCTACTAAACCAGCCGATTCCCATAGGGCGCTCGTAGCAGGATCCCTCGTAATGATCTGGTGAAGTCGAGGGATCAAATTGCCGGCTCCAGAACCGTGGTGGCGAAGCGTGCCATCGACTATACCGGAGAGTGAGCGATGAGAGACATGGTTTTCACGGAAGAAAACCAACTGGTCTGGAGTCCACGGAGGTGGAACCCACCTATCTCTACTCGCGGATGCCCGAGGCTCGGACTCTAAATCATCGTCGTCCATACCCTCAGGAATGGTGGGAGTGTCCTCCCGAAAAGCCCGACGCCGGCCGAGGGTAGAAAGATCGCAATCTCGTCGCCTAGGCATGCTATTATAAAAATCTAAATGCTTAGCATCATTTCCTAAGACATTTAACTCAAGTTGAATTTTTATGAAAATAAAGATCTAAATACTTATCATCATTTCCTAAGTTATTTAGTTATTTATCGAATTATACGCTAAATTTTTACCTCCAGGCTAAAAATTGTCAAAATTATGGTATTTAGTTTCTCCATGACAAACTAATACTACAGTTCTCCTAGCCGCATGATACTATGTTCTCCATGACAATATAGTACATACGCAAAATATGTTTCGAAGTTGCACAAAAACAATGAATCAACACATTACAGGGTTTACCACCATTTTTTTTCACCATTTCAAGTACAAAGAAGTAACATGAACATCATTTCACAAAGTAGTACCCAAAAATGGTGATTTGCTCAATTCTCCATCAAATCATGCAATTTTTGTCTCAAATTTCTCACAAACACACATACATACATATACAAGTAAAATCATGGAAATAATTTCAACGTAAAACCTCAAAATTAAAAATCCCCAAATTGATTTTTAAGGGTTTTTCATGAAATTACTTGAAGCAAATTTGAGATAAAAATTAAGACGAACTTACATAGATCCTTGTATAGAGTCGAAAATGAGGAAAGTGGCAGAAAATTAGAGCAAAATTGGTGAAAATTTGAGCTCCAAAGGCTCGAAAAGTTTCGAAATGCGCGGCCGCCGTAACACGGTTGAGCTTGGCCGCGGATCGGTGGAAGATCGACGTGTCACGGGAATTAAAAACCGTGTCACGGGAAGAACAAAGGTCACCGGAGCCCTGTTGTGCAGCAACAACACCGACGTCACAGTTGTCGTTCCCGTGTCACGGTGAGGCCGGACGACTGTCGGTTGTCTTAACCGTGGCGCGGCGATTTGGTGAGCAAGAAGATAAAAATGGAGAAGATAAAGAGAGAAGATGAACAAGGAAATGGCGAAATGGTGAAAGAAGTGAAGTAGAAGTGTGAATTTAAATCCAAAAAAAAGTAACCGTTACGCACCCCGTTCACCGTGCCACGGTTACCGTTATCGTGTAACGGTACACTGATGACGTGGCGCGCTGGGATTCGTCGATAAAAAGCACAATGATTCACGCGTTGACCGATTCAAACAGCAAAAAAAAATATATGTAAAATATTCCCGTGAGACGGATTTCATCCCGTCTGACGGGAGATGTGACCGTGTCACGGCAAACAAGTGACGTGGCACGGTAACCCTGCGCATTGTCAGCGAATATTCCGGGCGTTTTTGACCAGTTTGAATGATTTTTCGAGATTATTGGACGGTTATTTTTCGCTGGAATTACGCGGAAAATTCTAACTGATACTTAAAGGGGACTAAAATTACCATTTTACCCCTAGCAAGCATCAAAGTCCATTTTTTGGCATTTTAAGCACCTAATACGGTCGGATAATCGGCTTAAAGGTGTGAATCATCTGCGGCCCACGTTCGGGGATAATCGAACCATCATAGACTTACAAATTTCAGCAATCGTCGGCTTTCCTCAGGTTTGGAGAGCGTTATCGGTGGATTTTTCTTTAAGTATAGAAAACCGCCAAGTCGGCTTTCCTCAGGTTTGGAGAGCGTTATCGGTGGATTTTTCTTTAAGTATAGAAAACCGCCAAGTCGGCTTTCCTCAGGCTTGGAAGGCGTTATCGGTGGATTTTTCTTCAAGTATGGAAAACCGCCAAGTCGGCTTTCCTCAGGCTTGGAAGGCGTTATTGGTGGATTTTTCTTCAAGTATAGAAAACCGCCAAGTCGGCTTTCCTCAGGCATGGAAAGCGTTATCGGTGGATTTTTCTTCAAGTGTAGAAAACCACCAAATTCCTTTATCGGCTTTCCTCAAGCATGGAAGGCATTATCGGTGAAATTCTTCAAGCATAGAATGACACCAAATTCGTTCATCGACTTTCCTCAGGCATGGAAAGTATTATCCGGTAGCTTTCTTCAGGCTTAGAAAGCTCAAACTATTCAGTCGGCTTTCCTCAAGCATGGAAAGCATTTCAACAAACGTCATCCGGTGGATTCCTTCAAGCATAGGAAAATACCAAACTCATTTGTCACCGATACACTGGTGTCAGATACGTATTCTATCCCTTTACTCCTTCTATCTGTAGAACTAACATTTTTCTGCAGGTATCGGCGTATACAGAGTGATTTAGGATCGCAGAACGTCTTAAATCATTCTCCGTCCCTATCGGCTACTTTGACTATCGTTTTCGAAACTGACGTTTCTACAAACTCAGTCAAAGTGGGGGCTTCCGTAGACACCTAAAAATGTCTCCCCAAAACCAAACCCGATGATGAACAACCTTTCACCGCCACTATTGGTCGGGTTCAGTATTTAATCCCGAGAGTGCTTAAAAAATCGTATTTTATTAAATTCATATTTTTGAACAGTCCATGGATTAGTCTTGATGTTTGGTAAAAGCATAGTTTTAATTTCAGCCCAAACTTATTAATTAATTCTAGCCCAAAGCTTTTTTTATTTTATTGTTTTATTATTTGTTTTTGGCCCAAACCCTTTATTTATTTTTATTTAATTTTTTTCTTATTTTAGCCCGAATAATAAAAAGTCAGAAAAGGCCCGAAATTATCAATCGGCACTTAAAATGCCGAAGGAAATTAGGGTTAAAAATGTATTTAGACGGAAAAACGGGCTGGAATTTCCCGCGCCACGGCAGGTACCTACCGTGTCACGAGAATCCTTCCCGTATGACGGTGGGATTTCCCGTGACACGGGAAGTCTGCCGTGACACGGGACATTCCGTGTCTTTTCTGCGTAAACCCTTGACGCGTTTTCTATCCCGTTTTCTGAAAATTTCCCGCGTCACGCCAAAAGTGTACCGTGTCACGAGAAAGTGTACCGTCTGACGGTGGGGCTTCCCGTGTCACGGTACATTTTGACCGTGTCACGGGATACTTTTTTAGGGTTTTTATCATTTTAGGGTTCCGTGTGCTCCCTCAGCACATTTTCCCTATAAATACCCCCTCATTTCTGATGTGCGGGGCACCGGGTAATTCTCTTATTTTATTTCCTCTCTTCTATGCTTTAGCCTAAACACTAGCCTACCCTTTTCACTTCAAAATTCCTTCTTCAAGTACTCAAAGGAGTCCATACTTTACTCGTGGTTCTATCCTTAAGCCAAGGCGTGAAAGGTAGAATTGTTTGAGGGTTTGGCCCCTAAATCAACTATACTTTATTTATTTTAATTTAATTATTGTTTATTTATTTCCTTGAAGTTACTAACTCGTTTATTATTTTGTAGTTGCAAACAAACAGAATCAAAGTAAGAGTCATGCTCCTTTTATTTTTATTATTTTTCTAACGATTTTTATGTTGTTGGAATTGTGATTAAATTGGTTTTAATATTAATGTTATTCTATTATTTATGATCACCATATTGCATGTTTAAAGGGAATATGTAATTGAAAATCACGCCTAATAAGATAATTTGGACAACCGATTTAGGATCCCTTTTAATCTTATTATTAATTGAAGTGATCACCAATATTTTAGAATTATGTGTGCATTAATATTAAACCAATTTAGTTAAGTAATAGTTTGGAGCGAATTGAATTATTGTTTGTATGCCTTTGAGATCACATGAATGCTTTTCAATATAAGAATCGAGTAGAGGCTAATACGGGCGAATGTGACTCCATGACTCACTTCGTACCATCATCTCCGATCCTCCTTTCGTGGTTCCGAACCATATGGAGTTAGTAATCTCATGGATTATGAATGGGGTGTAACCTTCACGGGTCAATCGTTGTTGCCTATCGTTGTCCCTTATCGTGGTTGCCTATTATGATCCGTGAACGGTTTACAAGTTCCTTAAAAACTTGTTGGCGGCTCCCTACTTTCCTTGTCCCTAATCGTATATGTCAATTCCCACTTCCTATGAGTGCCAAGCATATTCACCACATGCTTAACGTAGGCGCACTTCGAACGACGCCTACACTTTCCTTTCTCTTTATTTTTCTAAACTAGATTTTAAATACAAAATTCCGCATTCACAAGATCTAGAAACACCTAGCCATATTCAAAGTTGCCTTCGCCCTAGACGTGAAAGGTTTAATTTCTGAGGGTTTGGTCCCAAATCTCTATTTCAATTATTTAATTTAATTTGTTTGATCATTATTTTCCTTGAAATTACTAACGTGAGTATTTTGTTATTAGAAAGAGGTACGAGGCATCAAAGTAAGTGCTTTAATGGTTTTTATTGATGTTATGATGTAGAAATCATGTTTAGATTGTTATTATGATATTCCTAGTATCATGTCTAGGGTAATTTTAATATCAAGTATGATTAAAAGTACGATGCTTTCTATGTTCTTCCTAATATTTATGATTGTTAGTATCATGTTAGGGTTAAAGATTTGATTTTTATTGCTTAGTGACATGCTAGGATTTGTTATTAATCTTGTTAGTATCATGCCTAGGATCTTGCTATTTTTATTATGCTTTAATATTAACATGAACATGATTATGAATATTATTATTGTTATTATAATGATTATTTTTATGATTTATGATTATAATTTTTATAATTGTTATGATGATTATTTTTATGATTGATGATTATTATTTATTATGTTGCTTGATATTTATTGTTATTGCTTGATCACGCCTTTATGCATGTTTAAGGGAATTTTGTACTTGTAAACACGCTTAATAAGATAATTAATAATCTTGTTAGGGTTAATTGTGATTATAATTTCAAGTGATCGCCAATAATAGTTTATTTGTCCATTAATATTAAACCAACATAGATAAATAGGTTTAGGGTTAATCCTATTGATTTCATGTTAATTAGAAAGCGCACATGAATACGATCAGAATAATGTAGAGGCCTATTATTAGGGCAGGTTCAATCTCTTTTAGGTTGGATTTGTACCTTCATCCCCAAACCCTTATTTGGTTCAAGACCTATTAGAGTTGACGATCTCCTGGATCGTTAAGGGGTGTAACCTTCATCTCGTGAACGGTTTACAAGTTCCTAAAACTTGTTGGCGACTCTTTTGCTCTATCTTCTTCCCTTTTGGACGCCACTGTACTTTAGTATATGATCACAGTGGGGTTCAAGCTAGGGGTTAACGCTTGAAATTATTCCCTACGCTGCCTCTTCTATTGTTGCTTCAACTTGATTTTGTGGGATTTTTTTTAATTGACCACCCGCCCCTGCATTCAAGTTGGCTCTTGACATGGGTTCCAATCCGTCAAAGAAAAATCACATGAGCAACCCTTGATTGTACTCATGGCGAGGGCACGCGTGCACCAACTCTTTGAATCTCTCCCAAGCTTCACCACGACTTTCATCGGCTTCTTGCTCAAATGATGCGATTTTCCTTCTCATTTCGGCGGTCTTTTCCTCGAAGATAAATCGCTTCAAGAACGCCTTTACCACCTCCCTCCATGTTGTGAGAGAGTTAGGCTTTACTTGCTTTAGCCATTTCTTTGCTCTTCCGGTGAGAGATTGCCGGAAGAGATGCATACGAACGTAGTCTTGGCTCACTTTATTGGTTTGCATCATCGCGCACAACTCAACGAATCGGTCCAAATGTTAAATGGGGTACTCACTTGCACTTTCGGAAAATTTCTCCGATTGGATAATTCTAGTATATTGGGGATGGATTGAGAAGTTGGTTTCCGTGACGGGTAGAAAAACCCCTCCCATGAACTCATAATATTCCGGATTTCCAAACTCACGAAACAAAACATCATCTTCTTTTCCCGCCATTGATTCGCTTTGTGACCTTGAAGAGTAAGAATCACTCTCACTATCAACTATAGCACCAAGACCTTTTCCAACTTTTTGATAAATCCTACGGACTTGTCTCAAAGTTCGGTCGATCTCGTGGTCAATTTGATGTGTGGGTGGTCCTTGAGACCTCCTAAACATTCACCAAAGCTAAGAAAACAATTAGCAATGACAAGGATGATAAAACAAACAAAACAAAAAGAAAACAAAGAAAAATGACTCTAACAAAAGCAAAAGTAGACGCTAAACAAGCCGTTTCCCTGGCAACAACGCCAAATTTTATCGAGGGTTAGATAGGTCGTGAAACTACTACCCTAATCAAATTAATCATTTATATTCCTAAACTACCCTATTACAAGTATATGGGCATGTAAAGGGTCGAACCACTAAGGAGCTCGCTCATTCAACATCAATTTTAACTAATGTAAGACTAAAAAAGGGGAATGTTTTTGTTGGTTTTTGAATAAAGAGCACTAAAACTACAAATAAGCAAAGAAAATGATGATTAAAATCAAAAGAAAACGACGCTAGGGATACGGGGTGTCAATTATGATTAGAAAGAGGGGAACAATAATGGTTATCATGAAGAACATGCCAAAGAACACAAGATTCTACCTAAACAATTCATTCACATGCAATAGTCTAGGCAAATCAATGAAAAAGGTATATACTAATAAGGATCATTCTCATGCATCCTATTAGTTACAATCAAATCAAGAGAGTAAAGAAGCACAATCCATAAAACTCCACTATAATAACTTATTCTCATGCAATCATTAAAATAGAGATGATCTTAATCTAGTTCAAATCACTTTCATGCATTTAAACTAGAAAACATCAAATAAAGTGCCACAATAATCTCAAGCTATAAAAAATCATGTCTTTCATAAATTTATGACATGTGTTCAATCCAACCATCATCACTCATCCAATATCAAGGCATATTTTCCACCCCCTTTCCCTAGCTAAGAAATTAGCCTAGAGAAGGGAGATTAAACATAATATCAAAACTAGAAATAAACTCAAGAAACAAAAAAAAAAAAAAAAAAAAAAAAAAATACATGATTAAGAATAATGAAATCAGTAATAACTAGATGAACTAATAAGATTAATGAAAATAAGAAACAATAAAGCAAATAAATAAAGCTAAAAAAAAGGATTAGATATTACTAAAGAGAGGATTAATGAAAGATGAAAACTTGAAATGTTGCTTGATTGAAGATTAAACTTGACCAAAGTTGAATACAATAAAAGAAACTTGAGTAATAATCCACTTTCTTTCTCTAGATTAAGCTAAAATTCAGAAATTAGAACTAAGTTAATCTCCTTCCCCCAAAACGTTCTAAAACGGGGCTTATATAGTCCGTACATAGCTGGCTGAAGTCGCCAAAAGGTTCGAACGAACATAGGGAAGGTTCGGTCGAACATCGGGGTAGGTTCAGCTGAACCATGGGTAGGTTTGGTCGAGCCTCCTTGCTCCTGGTTCGGTCAAAATTTTGGGGTTCGACCGCTTCTGCAAAATGTTGAAATCTTAAAAGTTTCATCGTCCAAAGTTCGGTGAAACCTTGTGCAGGTTAGGTCACACCTAAGGTTCGACCGAACCTTTAGGAGAGTTCGACCACACCTCCTCTAGAACTTGCTTTCTTCAGATCCAATTTGACTTAAGCCTTCTCCTCTTTGAAGACCCCGGCTCCTACAAAACACAAGCAGAGAAATCAAAGTAAAGAGTAGGCAAAATCTAGGAAAAAGGAAGATAAAATAGATGGGAACTAAATGCAAGGAAAATGATGCAAACAAGCCGCAAATGTAGGAAAATAACCATTAAAATGAACCTTAATCGTGGCATAAATGCCACTCATCACATCTCATCGTAGAAACAAACCCCAAAACAAGACCGAACTCGCAATAAATAAAACCATAAACATAATTAACTTAATGACATGATTAAGATAATAAAATTACCTTTGAAGCGTGCTTTGCCCGACTACTAAGGCTCTTACTTGAAAGCTAGACTCGAAAATAGGAAGGCCTCCAACGATGATCCACCCACAACTTAAACTCCGACTAGGTCCAATGCCTTAGAGTTAGCAAGGCCCGACCGAAACCCGAGTAATTGAGTTCAAAGGTTTTCACAAAGGTGATACCTTTTTCAACTCTTGAGTTCAAAGGTTTTCACTACTAGTGATCCTTTTAAAACTCTTACACAAGTAAGTAATCCCAAGCCATGCCTTGTCTATATATAAGGAAAGCTTCCTTGTTAATTTCACTCATCTTTCAATGTGGAACTTTTTTCCACATGGAAAGATTGATGAATTCAACCCTTAGTTAAATAAACCAAGGAATAATTAACAAGTGTCACATGGTTAGGTGAGGACCTCTTTATCACTTGGTCCCCAAGGAAACTCACATGCATTGTGAGCTAACCATGTGTCACCCAACCTTGAGCCCCCAAGTTAGGTTCGGTTGGGCCACTTTCTTTTTGCCCGTGTCCATGATCCGTCACCCAGGTCCACGACCCCCTTGTGCCACATGCGCTGCCACCATGGCGCGTTGTCAACGTGGCACGCTGCCACTTGGTGGCTGCCACCTGTGCTGCCACGTGGCATGCTCCTATTTGGCGTGCTTCCCTTATTTTTGTGTGGCTAGGGTTTTTGCTTGTTACTTGAAGCATTTTCCCGTCTCGCCAATTCCTAAATTTTGGCTTGACATTTGAGATTCTCCAACGCTCGGTTTCGACGCTCCAATGTCGAATTTCCGAGGTCTAAATATAAATTACTTGGTCGACTCATTAATTACTTCCGAATTAATTCGTCGCTTCGGCTCGTTAATTGCTTGAGTATGACCCAAAGGGTTAAGTCAAAATTAAGTTGTAATATTAATTATGCATTAATGTTACTAATCGGAAGCGGCCTCCACCCAGGCATTCCGATCACTTGACCTTACTTAATATATTAGCTTTTATATAATTCTGAACCCACAATCAGAATAATACACTTGTTCGAAGGACACTATTTCTTTCAAGAAAAAGCACCCTCTTGAATTGCGACTGAGTTCCAGATCTGATGAAAAGCGACGATTATGGGTTAGAAGTGATGGGGCTTCTTGACTACGGCCATGACTAGATTAACCTTGGTGCTTCTTGGATAGCATTATTGGAGGAAGAAAGTGGAAGAGGAAGATAGAGATAGAAGCTAACAAACGAATTAATGGGGAGATAGGAAATTGGGCGGTTTAATTAAGGTGAGAAGAGAAAAGAGAAGTCGGTTGTGAAAAAATGAATGGTGGAAAGGCGATGGTCGGTCTATGATTGACGTGATAGTGGGCCCATACAAACATAATAGACCTGTTATGATGAACAACATGTCTCTTATTTCCTTCTCTCTATATCTTGATAGCCTTTTTGACATATAAGAGACCCGTTATCTCTAATACACTAGTAGAATAAATGTGATGGGAAGCTATAATTGGCAAGTGGTTTTAATAATCCGCTTCCCATTACTAAATAAAAAAAAACCAATGAAATGGAAAGCGGTTTTGGCGCGAACCGCTTGCTATTTAACTAATGGAAAGCGGTTTAGGGTTGAACCGCTTACCATTAGTTAAATTGGCAAGCGGTTCAACCCCAAACCGCTTCCCAATTTTTTTTAAAAAAGCGGGTTGTCTCTTACCCTTTCTTCTGACTTCATCACTTATTCATTTTTCCCAAAATTTCAACTACCGCCTTCACTGTACACTCCTCCTCTGTGACTCTCCTTACCCTCTCTTCTCACTTCATCTAGCTTTTTCAGCCACCACCACCACCACTCTATTCACTTGCTTTTGAGGGTGATTGTGGGTGCTGCAGGCTCGCGCGTGGGGGCTATTTTGAGGGTGTTTGGGGTGCTGCTCGAGTGTGGGTTCTTGGGTTGTGGGTGTTGCTCGAGGCTGCTCGTGGATGGGTTAGTTGCATGTGGTGGTTGCTGCTCCTAGTTGCTGGCGGTGTTCTTGGATTGGTTGCATTGGGTGGTGGTGTTCGTGGGTGGTGGTGAACCGAGCCCAACACACACCACTACTCTTCCTCATCCCTCAATCTTTCTCTTTCTCACTCTCAAATTAGGGTAAGTTTTGCTAAATTTAAGTTTCATATGTATTAATTTGTATTAATTGTTTGTTTATTCCAAAATTTCAAGTTAGGGTTTCAAGTAGTTACCTCAATTTTATTTTAGTTGTTTTATAATTTGTTTGTATATTAGATAAACTTATTGTTAATTTAATTGTTTAAATGTTATATATATGTATATATATATTGTTTGGATTTGAGTAGTTTTAGAGTGATTTTTTTTAATAGAATATATATTAGTTAACATTTTAATTTGTTAAATTAAATGTGGTTAGTAAATTGTAATCTATGAATATAATGAATTGCTATATTGATTGTATGTACGTTAATTTAATTGTTAGCACTATTTAAATGAATGAACTTGTTTATTGTTGAATGTCAAATAAATGCAAATAATTGAATGCTTGCATCATCATTTGCCTAGATATCCATTCAAGTCTTTCTCAATAGGAGAAAGTCTTTAATAGTCCCTAGTTGGGACTGTTCTTGGACGTTTAATCTCACTTAGGTAGTGAATGTATGTTTTTTTTCGATTTTAAGGAATATCCGGGATTCTCATTTTCTCACCATGTTATCTGGGTACATTTGTAGGTAAGTTATTACCTACATCGTGTACTTGGAGAACTGGGGGGAAATGCTGCCGGATTTTCCTTAAAATTGAAAAATTGACATACATTCACTAGTGAGATTAGATGTTCAAGGATGGGTTAGGTTGGAGTGATAAGGACCTTTTGGGAGCATTCATTTTTACGATATATGGATGATATATATGCTATGTAATTTGATTGACATAATATATGTTACATTTCTCGATGTGATGCATATAGAGAAGAATGCTTGTGATGCAATTATTGGGAAAATTATGAACACTCCTGGAAAAACGAAGGATGGAAAGAGTGCGCGGTTAGATTTGCAAGCGTGGGGTGTTCTTCCGGAGTTGTGGGTTCAAGCTAAGGTAGGGATGAAAAAGGTTAAGGAAAAGAGAAACGAAAATGGTGGTCAAAACCGTAAGCCCGGGGAAGCGCAAGGAAAAGGCCACGGGTATCGCAAAGAAGAAAGGTGATGGAAAAGGAAAGAGCCAAAAGGTGTATTTACCTCCAACTTGCTACACATTATCAGAGGAAGAAAAACGAAGGCTTTGTGCCTGTTTGTATGACATTAAGCTTCGATCTGGATTCTCGTCAAACATGAAAAGGTTTGTTTCCTTAAATGGAGAATTGAAGTTGACAAGTATGAAATCCCATGATTGTCACATGATGATGCAAGTATTCCTACCAATTGCAATTCGTGGTATTTTACCAAAGCACGTGAGAGAAGTTATTACAAGCCTCTGTGGATTTTTCAATACTATTTGCAGCAAAGTTCTTGATCCCTTTACACTTGATGCTCTCCAGGCGAATGCTGTGGTAACTTTGTGTAAATTTGAGATGTTTTTCCTACCCTCACTTTTTGACATAATGGTGCATTTGATTCGGCATTTGGTTCGTGAGATTAAGTTGTGCGGTCCAGTATTTATGAGGTGGTGCTACCCGTTTGAACGACACATGGGTACACTGCAAGATAAAGTAAGAAATCCAGCCCATCCGGACGGAAGTATGATACAAGGAATTGTGTCCGAGGAGATTGGGAATTTCGTGGCAGAGTATGTTGTCGTTGCCGAACCTATTGGGCTTCCCACTTCCCGACATGAAGGGAGACTTGATGGTCATGGCACAATTGGGTCAAAAAGGATCTGGGATGCTCGAGATCAAATCATGCAAGCTCACCTATTTGTGCTTCATCATATTGCGGAGGTTCACCCATATTTAGAAGAGCACATGGATAGTTTGCGTGTTGAATATCCATCAAAAGGGGAAACAACACTAATGCAGTTGCATAATAAGATATTTGTGAAGTGGTTCCATGATCGTGTGATGCGTCAATTGGATGAGACTGTGTCTGATACAATAAAGTAGCTAGCTTATGGTCCGAAGGAAGATGTTCATTCATTTGAGGGATATGACATAAATGGGTACACATTTTGGACTGAAAGTCGGGATCAAAAATCCTCATCGACTCAAAATAGTGGTGTCACTCTTGTGGCTTCATCAAGAGAGTTTGCAAGTGCGAAGGATACATCACCAGTTGACGCACTATTATCATACTGTGGACGAATTCAGGAAATATGGGAACTAGATTACCGTGACTTCAAGGTAGGTCTATTCAAGTGTAAATGGGTCGATAATAATAGGCGCAACGTGAGAAATGATGAATTCCCTCTTGTAGATCTTGGCCACTTGCGGGATAGTCTTGAACCATTCATCCTTGCATCTCAAGCTAAGCAAGTGTTCTATGTAACTGACCCGTCCGATCCAAAATGGTCCATCGTCCTTGTTGGCAAAAGGAGAATTTTAGGGGTTGGAGAGGTTGAAGACGAGGAAGAATATGATGCATTTGATGATTCTCCCCCTTTCACTGCTCCTACACTTGATGTAGCAACTAATGTAGATGATGATGCTACTTATATTCGATCTGACCACAATGAGGGAATACACGAATGAGGTACTTTTATTGATGCATGTTTATTTTACTAAATATATTATGCTCCGACAACCTTGTTTATTTTAGGAAGTGTTTTATTTGTTTTGCATTTTCAACGTATAAGCATGTAATATACACTAAGTATATGAATTGTTAAGAGGATTATATGTGAATTTATTATAAAACCAAAGAAGTAGGGTAAGTGTTTGTCTTTCTTCGTGCCTCAGATTTGATTGCCATTACTGCTGACTAACAACATGCTTTGCTTGTTTACTGTAGGTGTGCACATATCATGGATCCTGATGAGAACCATCATTCTGATGAGGATATGGATGATGAAGATGATGACGAGTTGTATGATGTTAATAAGGAGACGGATATGGGGGAACTGGAAGACCAAGCTTATGATGAGTTCCAATAAAAGCATGATGAATATGAGCGTATAGCTGAAACTGCCCCACTTATTAAGGATAATGTGGTTTCCGAGGTTGTAGGTGATTCACATTGTGAAACTCAAATGCAAATCCAAGTGAAAACCACCGGTGGTGGAGTAGGGGTAAACCCACCGGTGAACAGAAAGAGTAGGGGTGTAACAAAAGCTTTCAAGAAACCCGACGTTCCTATAGTGCTTGAGTTTGATGAGTTAGGTCAACCTACTGGCCAATGGCGCGACAAATTTTCTAGTCAAGTTGGCATTCTAACTCGTAAAATACCAATCACAGTTGAGTTCGCCGAGATACCTCACGGATTGCTTCAAACATTTTGGGACGATACAATGGTAAGTATGATTATTTTACGAACCAAGCGCATAACCTGCTCACGGGATGTGTATATCAAAATATGTCACTAAAACTATTATTATTAAATAATATATATGTAGTAAAAAAAATTTTAAAAAAAATTGCACCGTCAACCCCCGAGCCTAACCCGAGGGCTGCAGCCGGCAGCTGCCTAGGCTGGTTCAGCTGCCTACGCTGCTGCGTAGGCTGGTGCAGCTTCCTGGGCAGCAGCCTAGTCTGCTGCATCTGCTTGGGCAGCAGCCTGGGCAGCAGCTTGGGCTGCTGCAGCGGGTTTTTTTTTTCTTTTTGTTTTTTTTTCTCTTGCCTAACGTGGATGTTTGCGCCAATTACAGAGTATGTTCCATATTCCTGATGAGCCATCCAAGAGAAAAGACTATGAAGCTTTTGTACAAGAGAGATTAAAAAACTTCAAGAGTTACTTGAGGACGAGATGGATCCATAAGAAAAGAAGGAGAAGACCAAAGAAAAATGTGACTGCTGATGGAGAGGAGGAGAAACCTGATAAGAAACCGTGGGATTTATATCCACAAATAACGGGTAAGGACTGGGAGAAGTTTGTGGAAAAATCTTCCACTAGGACCGCACTTGTATGTTTTTATTTATCAATAGAGTAGGCTATTGATTTTTAGTTTCTTACAAAGAATGATGCTAACATATATTTCTGAATGTATAGGAAAAAAGCGAACAAGTTAGAATCAATGCCGGGAAGAAATTGTATAGCCATCATATGGGTTGTAAGACATTTACGGAGTCTAGACAAAAGTGGATCAAAGCGGGTCTATACCCCAAATCCGTGCTTTCATCATCTGATAAACCACTTTCTTCCACGGTCACAACTTTGGTTAATCGTGCAATTGACCGGTGGTGTGCTATGCATGGATTCGACAAGAAAACCGGCAAGTATGTCATGCAACCGGATAAGAAAGTAGTAGCAGATGCACTTGTAAGCAAACTTTACTACTTATTAATTATATTTTCTTGTCAAGTACATCTTACTTAGAGCCGATAACGTTTTGTGTTAGTACAGCTCGAGCATACTTCGGAAGTGATTGAAGGCAAGCTGACTCCAAGCATCGAAAATGATCCTTTCGCCTTAGCTTTGGGAAAACCATACCACCCTAGCCAAGTAATTGGTTTTGGCGGGAAACAACTAGGGTGGGAGAAAGTGATGGGTTCAGAATAAACCAAATCAGGAAAAATAAGATCAAGTGTTAATTCGCCACATCGTATTGATGAGAAGGAAAAGGAATCAATTAAGGCGGAGATACGTGCAGAGCTGCAAGAACAGATGCAAAGTCAATTCAATGCCATTATGAAGCACATGAACTTGCCGCTTTTGCCATTTCCCTCGAGTACCCCAGTAGACTCATGTAGTCACTCAGGAGGCCCCGAGGACGATCCAGTAGTTGAGAGAGAGGTAATTTTAGTACAAGGACGAATTACGTCATATGAAGTTCGTCAAACGAGGTCGTTTGCATGTTTAATTTTTATACTTTTGCAGGTGCCTAGTCCTATGGATGCAGAGTCATTGAAGAGAGCAAATCTGATGCCTGAACCTTTCCCAGATGTTAAGGTAAACTTCACTACGTAATCAGCTTTTCTTATGTTAGGCTTTCGTTTGTTATTTCATAACTTATGTCCTAACTCCTAATCAAATATGTAGGAAGAGACGCCTTGTAAGATTCTTCACCCCGGGAGGGGTACATTACAAACATTGTAATTTTACGCTGTCATTCCAAACTATTTAACGAACTTGTTTATTACAAATAGTTCGGTGATTGATTGATTAGCCAAAGTTTAAATTGACTAAACATAGTTGGTGGGGTATGGTAGTGCACAACCTTTTGACAAGGTTCAGTTTAAGTCTAATACTAGCACCCATTACATCTCGGTCGAGATCGATTCTATAGTTGCTGGGTTTGAGGACTTACCATTACCGGTGCCTAGAGAGGAATATGATTTTTTTTAAGCTGCGTGGCGCGACCGGTAGCTTTGTGCAATGGCCACGTGATCGGTTGAGGTTGGTAGGAGGGGTAAGTAAACACTACTTGTATGTAGCTACTTGTATGTAACTAGATTAACATGTGCTTTGTGCAATGACCATGTTCTTTTATGTTACTAGATTACTATGGAAAATCAGTTCGCTAAAAGGAAAAAGGTGGAGAAGCCAAAATCCAAGGAAGAAGGTCCTCCGAACATGGAACAAGGACAAGTGTCGAAGAAGAGTTCGAGAGCTTCTTGTACTCCACTGGTAGAAGCCGATGTCCTTAAGTCGCTTTCGAAAGTATGTACTAATCTTCACAATCGTGTTAGTGAGTTGCCTACGGGTACACATATTCAAGTGAAGTTGCCTAAGGCATTGTTCCACTATGATGAGGATGCGATCGCATACAATTCTAGAGAGGATGTGACGGAATTTCTAACCGGTTTCATGCTTAACATTTCCATCATTCAAACTTTCATGAGGTAAATTAACGAGACTATTTCTAAACATATTGTATTTTTGATATTTTCGTACCAAAACAATGCAACTAGTAATTACTTGCACACATTACCTTCTTGAAGGTCACTACAGAAGCTCCTAAGTAGTAAACCCGATGGTTAAGCAGCAGTTGGATGGTTATGCCCCGAGCAGACCTCCGTAACAAAATGCTTGCATAACCCTCGTGATATGATAGATTACCTTGAGCGGGCTATTAGAGAATCAATGCTTGCGGGAAACAAGTTCATATTAGCCCCTTGCTTTGAGGAGTAAGTTTAAATATGTCACTCTTAAGTTGTTTGTTAAGTATAGATGTTGACGTATAACCCTTGATGGATTGATATTTGCTTTAATATATATGTAGTCTACATTGGAGTCTTAAGGTGATTTGTGTTTCTTATAACACAATCTACTACTTTGACTCGGCTCGTATATGGCCACCAAGGAAGTTGCTAGTGAATAACCTATGGAATAGGTACATACCGCTTCCTATATATTGTTTGTATCATCACCTAAGTCATTGAGTGGCTATGTTCCTAAATTTATGCTTTTTTTTTTTTGAAGTGTTATGAAGAAGTTGAACTGTCATTCGGTTGCGGGTCCTACGTGGAAATATTCGAAGGTAAAGCCTTGATATACTGATTTATTTAATAAAATTGCCTTGAGTTATGGCCATGCATGACTAGTTTAACTTTGTGTCATGTTAGTGTGCGCAACAAGACAACGTCGTTAATTGTGCCTTGTACGTGATGAGGTTTATGCTTGACATAGTCAATAGGTGCCCTGAAGCCCAACACATTGAGGAGGTACCTATATATTTTTACTTTTTTTCCATTCGATTTTGGATAAAAGCCGTCCTAAAACTAAGTAGAATTCTAATGTGCTATGATTTCAAACATTAGACACCTAAGACTAGTTGTAATTGACATGTTATGATACAGAAATAGCTCATTAGATAAGAAATGTAGAAATCGGGCAAAGTAGTAGTGAAATAGACGATTTTGGGTACAAGCCGGCCAAATACTTAGTAAAATGATCTTTTGATATGATTTCAAACATTAGACACCTAAGACTAGATAATAATGACATGTCATGACAAAGAAATAGTTCATTAGATAAGAAATGTAGAAATCGGGCAAAGTAGAAGTAAAATAGGCGATTTTGGGTAAAAGCTGTCCTAAAACTTGGTAGAATTCTAATTTGTTATGATTGAAAACATTCGACACCTAAGAATAGTTATAATTGACATGTTATGATATAGAAATAGTTCATTAGGAAAGAAATGTATAAATCAGGCAAAGTAGAAGTCAAACAGGAGATGTTGGGTAAAAGCCGTCCTAAAACTTAGTAGAGTGCTAATTTGCTATGATTTCAAACATTAGACACCTAAGACTATTTATAATTGACATGTTATGATAAAGAAATAGTTCATTAGATAAGAAATGTAGAAATCGGGCAAAGTAGAAGTCAAATAGGCGATTTTGGGAAAAAGTCGTCCTAAAACATAGTAGAATGCTAATTTGCTATGGTTTCAAACATTAGACACCTAAGACTAGTTATAATTGACATGTTATGATAATTAAATAGTTCATTAGATAAGAAATGTAGAAATCGGGCAAGGTAGAAGTCAAATAGACGATTTTGGGTAAAAGTCGTCCTAAAACTTAGTAGAATGCTAATTTGCTATGGTTTCAAACATTAGACAGTTAAGACTAGTTATAAATGACATGTTATGATAAAGAAATAGGTCATTAGATAAGAAATGTAGAAATCGGGCAATGTAGAAGTCATATAAGGCTTATTTGGGAGATTTTGGATAAAAATCGTCCTATAAATTACAAAACCCTCTTTTAATGTGATTTCAAACCTTAGACACCTAATATAGTGATGTAATATGAATATGAATGATGTTTGAAATATTTAACCTATACATTATTATTTAATTATTAGTTTGAATTTTATATATGAATGATGTTTAATGTTAATTGCTATTTTTTTTTTCAAAGTAAGATTCAAAGGGAAGACCCTTTAACCAGGGAAGAAGTTGATGAAATTCGCGACATGTGGGCTTTTTTTGTGACATTTGATGGCATCTAGGTAGAATATATAATATATATGTGTTAGTTATATTAATTAGTTAGATAATGAGATTGAGTTTTTTTTGTTATTATGAACAATTAATATTTAGTTACTATCTTTTTTTTAAAAAAAATATGTACATTACTTATTTGTAATTAGTACTATATATTATTTATGAGTTTTATATATGTTATTTTTATTATGCATTTTATTGTCATTGAATTATTATTCTAAAATTTGTAATATTTTAATGTAATTATTATTAATTATTAATATTAATTAATAATAATATTAATAATTTTTAAAATTACAGATTAATGTGCATATCAAAACAGGTCACTAGTACTATTATTATTAATTAATATATAATAAAAAAAAAAATTTAAAAATAATAAAAAAAATTAATAAATGGCAAGCGGTTTTGGCGCCAAACCGCTTCCCTTTCCCCCCTAATGGGAAGCAGTTCTGAACCGCTTGCCATTTACATGACTATTGGCAATCCACCGAAACCCATGCGGATCAGAACCGCTTCCCATTAAGGGGATTGAACCGCTTCCCATTACGTTTTTTCTACTAGTGATAATAGGTCTCTTATGTCAAAGAGACCTGTTGTATCAACCGGCAGGTCTTGTATAACAGATTGTTTTGCCTATTTTTGTAATAGTAATTGTTTTATCACGACATGTTGGTTGGTTTATTTCCGTATTTCGGACTACCAAATAACGAAATGTCAACGAAATCTTATGGAAATTTAATACGCTTGACTTTGTTAGTTTAGTTTCCTTTCTTCATTCTTTTTATTATTTTTTTCTTTTTTTTTTTGCTTTGAGCTTCCTTTTTATTTTCTATTCTTTTTTTATTTTTATTATTGTTGTTACGTTCTTTCTTTTCCTTTTACCTTTTTTTTTTTCTCTTTTTCCTTTAGTTTTCTTTTCGTTTTTTCTTTCCTTTTCTTTTCTTTTTGGTTATTTTTCGAGGGGGGTAAGTTGGGAACCCTTTCTCTCCCTTGGAAATTTTTTTTCTTCGCTTTTTAAACATTTATGGAAATAAAAAATGATACATACAAAATGTGTGTCTTATGTACAAAAGTAAAATAAAAAAATGAGTATATGTATATTTTCCATAACCAAAAAAAATATATATAATAAAAGAGGAAGTCAGGATGCTCGGCGACTCCCGGAAGGCTGTTGTACATCCTGCGAAATCTAAAACAAAGATTAATACACGAAATATGTAATAACTTTGAACAAAAAAGCTAACAAACTTACCACAATCATCCGATGATCATGACATGACAAAGCCACGAGGGCTCTCCGATAAGTAGCTTAGAAAGCATGCTTAGTCCTCACCATGCCAATCACAGTCTCCCGCGAAACTTGTTCCAAAAAATAAATATATAGGACAGATAAAAAAGAAATGTATATGATATATGAAAAAAAGGAAATATATACATGTAAAGAATAAACATACCGACTCAACCGTCTCCATCACAAACGGTATGTCCACATCCTCCGCCGCTGGAAGAATCTCACAAATTACCAACCCAAAAGCATCGTTATACGTGACCTCTGCCGTGGGAGGCACCCAACCACCCAACTAGACTCGCTGAAAATACGACAATAAAGGAGTCAAGATTAGGAAAAATAAACAAAGAAAAAATAAAAGAATAGAGAAATACTAACCGGAACGAAAGCTGGAAAAGAAGTTAGCCTAGATGCGACAAACGTCGGGTAAGATGCACCCGGCAGCACTATCTGCTCCGCTAGATAACCAAGGGTCACCTAAGCTCGATCCTCCGTAGACAAAGGTCCAGACGCAGCATCCGGATCGGAGGGTCCCTAAGAACCAAAGGGTTCTCGGATGAAAACTGCTAGAGAAAACGCACGCCTTAGAGCCAAGCGTCCATCCTCTAGAGCACATAGTGTCCCTGATAAAGGGCCCGAAAACAGCAGCGAACCACGCCTGCCCGGAAAGCCTCAGGGACCCCGAGGATCAAACTCCAAGGACAGAGATCGATCTACAAAAGACAACCACGTGAGAAAATCATTCCAAAAAATTATATATATATGAACATATGTTGTCAAAATCATACTCACTGATGAGTGTCATTTATGGCACTCAATTGGTCTCTTTTAGGATGATTTTTACTTGATTTTTGTATCTCTTTTGCTTCCTTTTCTCTAGTTTTGCTTATATTTTCCTTACTTTTCATTTTCCTTAGATGTTTTCTAATTTTCTTGCTTTTCTTGTGTATTTTGCTTTTTCTTCTATACTTGTTTGATATTCTTTTATTATAATAAGTTGGCGATGTTTGAGAGCCTCAAGTGTGCCCTTCTTGGAGTTTTCAAGCCAAATAGCAAGGAGTCCAAGAGCAAGTTCTTCATTGTTGCTACCTCATACCTTGTGGGCATGAAAAATTCATTTTAAACCCACCAAAAGCGCTCTAACATACTGTCTATTTCATCGAGGCTCATTCGGAGCTCACGAGGACATTCAGGGCTGCACTAGGAGGGCTCCCATGCTCCCATAGCATAGGCACGCGTGAGAGAAGAGGGACCCTGGAGCGGCCGCGCCTCCTTCTTCTCCATGTTTCGTACCCTTTTTGTAGCGGCCGCGCACATGAGTGAGGGGCCGCGCTCTTGGAGGTTTGAAAAGGGGAAAAGTAGGTCGTTATCTAATCTTCCCTCGGTCAAACTAAATTTATAAGAACTTAACAAACCTAAATACGAGTATAGAAGCAAGTCAAGGGTCGAACCCAAAGGAACAATAATGTTAAACCGCTCTCAATTATATGCCTAAACTAGGAGGGCTCCCATGCTCCCATAGCATAGGCACGCGTGAGAGAAGAGGGACCCTGGAGCGGCCGCGCCTCCTTCTTCTCCATGTTTCGTACCCTTTTTGTAGCGGCCGCGCACATGAGTGAGGGGCCGCGCTCTTGGAGGTTTGAAAAGGGGAAAAGTAGGTCGTTATCTAATCTTCCCTCGGTCAAACTAAATTTATAAGCACTTAACAAACCTAAATACGAGTATAGAAGCAAGTCAAGGGTCGAACCCAAAGGAACAATAATGTTAAACCGCTCTCAATTATATGCCTAAGCTAGGTCGAAATTGAAGGTAAGATGTAACACTAACAACTAGCAAAACAAGCAATCAAACAAATAAAACACTAGGAACAGGGATCAACAAGTAATCATGTCAATAGCAACAACTTGGGAAGATCATGTCAATCAAAGGTTGTGAAGACTAATGATAAGAGCAATCAATTGGAATAAAAGAGCTATCTCCTAATTATTAAGCTAGGGTTCACTATGAATAACAAACTAAGAGAATCACAATCCAAACCAATCAATCATTGCAATTCCTAAATCAATTGGTCGTGTCATTAGCAATTACAATGCAATCTAGCATAATTCTCAAGGCCTAATCGAATTACACACATGTAAACCTTCATTAATCACTTTAATCTTAACAATCAATCAACACAATTCCCAAATTAATCACAATCAATCAATCATACAAGTTTCACCCAATTACTAGCCAAACAACTATTCAAAAATCATCATCTATTAACTAACAACAATGGAAATCAAGAATAAAAAATATATTAAGAACAATTACACTATCAAGAATCAAACATCAAAATTAAACCAAACAAACATGAAATTAAACAAAGCAATAAGGTGACATAGAGTTAAGAATGCTCATTGATAATAAAGGAGATCTTCAACACAATTGTCATCCTTATATCTTCAATCTCTCAATCACCATTGAAATCCCTCACTTTCTTTCTCTAAAACTACTCCTAATCTAGAGAGAGACTCCTTAACTAACTTAATTCTCATTAGAGGAGAGAGAAACTATTGTAAACTAAAGAATTTCATGTATGAAGACGAAAGAAAACCTTACAATATATAAACAAACTGAGAAAATAAATGAAATCGCAAATTAAACCTAGAAAGTCGCGCCCGCGGAGAAATCGGCTGTGCCCTCGGAGGAGAAAAGCTGGAACAGAGCAGCCCAAGGCCACCCCCGCAGCTGAAACCCGTGCCCGCGGGGCTAGGACCCACACCCGCGGCCATAGCGCAGCTGCTTACTGCACGAAATCGACTGATTTAGGCTGCAACTACCCTATGTCCGCGGCTACTAGCTGGGTTGCTATGCATTGGCTGCTTGGTGGTGCGGCCTTGGTGCGTGGTTGCTGAAGCGTATGGCTACTAGGGGCAGCATACTCAGGGCTGCTCCTTGCTGCCCGGGGCGGCTTGCTTGGGCTTTTAACTTGGCCGAGCTTGCTTGCTTGCTTGGCTTCAATCCCCAAACTTGGCTCCGTTGACTTCTTTGGATGCGCTTGAGCTTCCTCCTTGATGATTAAATCTCGGGAAACTCGACACACCTACAAAAAAAGTCAAAGAAACGGAGAAGCTAGAGAAATAACCGAGAAATGAATAAAATAATAAGAAAACCATTAAAATCACGCATTTCTCTAAACTTACACACAAACACGCAAATCATGCATTATTCCCTAAAAACATGACATATAAGACTAAAAACGAGCATAAAAATATGAAGAAAACCTAGCCTAAGAGTGCCATAAATGGTACGCATCAAATTCCACAAAGCTAAATTTTTGCTTGTCCTCGAGCAAAATAAAATTCATCCCAAAGGGAAAAATGATGAAATTATTCAAGCAAAGAAGGAAACAAGAAAACTAGAGAGGATGGGAATATACACTAACTCACTTTCGTAGGAATCATGGTCAATTTTAGCAAATAAAGACAAGCCATTTAAACCCCTAGAGGACGAGTGATGCTATCGTAAAGGTTTCCTAAGAGATTAACCTATAACTCTAATAATAATAAAAACAAGGCAAAGCATGAGAAGGAAATCAAAAGAAAAGAATAGCAAACACATGTTCATGAAAGGACTTTTCCAAATATACAAGCACAAATGAATGCAAATCTTTCTAAACAACCAAGAGAGTGCACGTTCCAAGATACCGGAGGTTGATTGAAACATAAATATGCTAAGCATAGGAACTAGTTTTCGCAATCCACTTTCATCCCAAACGGTCTTACCGCGTTCTCCCTACTAGTCTTATATCTTCCCCTAGTGAGCATCTCAAAAGTTCCACGAAGGAACCGGGAAAAGAGAAAATATTTGGGCTACTCGACGTCTTGGCTTTGCATCCCCTCTCCTTACGCTTTAACTCATAATGCCCTCCCCTAATATGTGACTCAACCTCTAGGTCAAAAGGACTTTCAAAGGTTGTAATGTAAGGCAAAAAGGGTGAAGGGTAGGCTAAAATTTAGTGGTTTCCTAATTAGTGAAGCAAAGGATGATCAATCCTCAACACCATAATCAAGTAAGCACTAAACAAAAAGAGACCAACACCCCCAAGCTTATTCAAAGCTATACTCACAAACGTATACACAAAAAGCGTGAGAATGCTTCCCCCCAAGCTTAAATGGAACATTGTCCTCAAGCTCAGAATAGGGAGAAGGATACTCACATCAAAATATTTTTGCATTTTTGCATTTTTTCATTTTTCAAATTTTTTTTCCTTTTTTTTTCTCTTTATTAGTGCTTTGTCCTCACCTCTTTTTACTTTGGACGAATTTTTCAACTTTGCACTTACTTTGTCCTTGCTTTTTTTAACTTTAAACGGATTTTTCATTTATTCATTTTCCATTATTCACACTAATATACAAAACATAAGCTGTCTTACAAATATGAACCAATATCCAAACTCATATACCACAAACTCCAATAAAATGATTATTTGCTTCACAAAAACAAAAAATGGAACAAAAATTAAAAAGAGGCTCAAAATTCTAAAGATGTGGCTAGAAAAGAAGGGAAAAGGTTCAAATGGTTAGCAAGAAGGCAAATGTAAACCCGAAAACAAAAAATAAGAAAATTATCCTAGAAAAGAAAAATTACCACCCTAAAAAGATGTCGTTGTCCTCCCTAGATGGTTCGGTCTCGAGTTTGAGAATTATGAGTCAAAATTCTAGATTAGGTCCGTAATAGTCAAGGATCCATGTCGCTCATGCAAATATAAAATGAAGGCTTAAAAAATAATCAACCTCACATGGATGTAGTGAAAACTCACTACTGGTGTCAAATCGACTATAGGAAGCAACTACCATCATGCCACAAACAAGTAGAATCCGGTTTCATGGTCCCACTAGTTCTAACCAACTACCTTAGCATGCTTTATCCTAGAATCAACCAAGAATAATCTCATACCGTGCACACCGTTACCACTTGGGAAGAAAAGAATTCAATTATACATGTCCAAATGTTTTTATGTCCAAAGATAGAACAAAACAAAAACGCATTGCAAATTTTCCTTGACAGAAACAAAAATCTTTTTGGGATTTTTCAAAATAAAGAACATGGAAATGCATATACAAATGTGCATGGCATATATGAATCAAAATCCCACCAAACATGTTAGAATACCCTCCCCCAAGCTTGAATGAGACAACATGCTAAAACAAAAATCAAATATTCCACGGGAGGGGAAAACAAAGAGATTAAGGTGGGTGCATATATGAATCAAAATCCCACCACCACATGTCCAACAAGGCATCAACCATTAGAGAGAGAGAGAGAGAGAGCAAGGAAAGATATTACCGGATTTAGGTGGGTGTAAATACCCGCAATGACCCAATTAAACTTTTCAAAGCCAATTTCCTCAAGAATTGAAACTTGCTTTCCACATGCTAGCAAAATAGGAATCAATCCTCCTTAATTCTTGATTCAAACCAATGGACCAAAGTATATCTTCAAGCCATGTACCTAGCTAAAGTCACACAAATATTTCCATGAGAGAAAATCTATTCCAAAAAGAAAAGAAAATGAAAGCAATAAAACACGGGTTACTTCCCGAGAAAGGCTTGCTTAAGGTCCAAGCTTAACCGCTCTAGAAAATAATAATTCAACGCACTCAAGAGCTTGTCAAATGCACTACTAATCATTTCGTATGATAAACGGTAGGCAAATGACGGGAAAACAATGTGCAACAAGATTATTGCACGCAAGTGAGAAGGGAGATGCCAAAAGAAAGAAGAAAAGGGATGAAAAGGAAAAAGAAGAAAATAAGAAGAAGAACGGGGAATAAAAGAATGGAAAGAAAAAGAAAAAGGCAAATCCTCCTCACTAAAATATTTTTGGGTGGCAGCATCACCCTTTTCCTAAACAATAGACGAATAAGGGACATTAAGATCGTCATAGACAAGGGGACCCCAATAGGCTCATCGACAAAGGAAGGGAGGGATATAGGGGTGTAGGGGATGTGGTTCAAATTGCTTAAAAAAGGGACATGAGAGGAGGAAATAGTTGATATGGTCTCACAAATGAACTCTTCCTCACCACCATGCCTCAAATCACCCATAAGAGCACAAAAATCAATCATAGAATCCTCAAAAGAAGAACACTCATGATCATCATCTCCCTCAAAATCCAACTTCCAAGAGGAACTACATAATCCCCTTCACTACAATCATGAACAACAACTCCCTCGACTTCGTTAAAGCCTAAAGTCTCAAAGCCTTGCATGAATGGATGTAAATTCATTTCAAACTCATTTATCTTCCATTAAGAATTCTTAATGAACTCACTCAAAAGGCTATGGGTTTTCATTTGACAATCAAAGAACACATTGGTAATAACCCCAATCGAGTCTAAATACTCATGGATAGAAGAATCACAATCATGCATAATAGACTCATCAAGATGGAAAGTAGGGTTGAGGTTATCAAACTCAAAACTCTCTTCATTCTCAGCTCCTTCACCATCACTCAAATGCTCACCAATGGGATCCTCACACTCTCTTGGTTGCTCAAAATCATCATCATCCTCCTCAACACACACACATTAAATTGGGATTTTTCACATACAAGCATCAAGGATGACAATTGGCTTTCTAACTCTTCTTTTCTTCTCCTTCCCTCCTCAAGACACTCCTCATTCTTTTTATTATATCTAATTGACCTCTCATAGATTAAAGATTCATCTCCTTACTAGGCCTAAGGTTGTTATCAAGCTCAATGCGCCTAATTTGAGACTCAAATATATCAACAAGAAATTCAAAAGATTTAGAAGGTTGAGGCTCAACAAGAGAAGAAGAAGTACAACCAAGATCGGAAGAATCAACATTTAGATCATGAGCATATGCATCACATTGGGGAGTGGGGGCACAATATAACACATGAGATTCATCATTAAGGGAACGATGCACATCACAAGAAGGGATGGTAAATAATGAAGAATATTGAAACACACTATTAGCATCAACTTGAGCATGCACCTCATCATCATGAACAAAAGGGGAAATAGAGTTGAAATCATTTGTTCTAGGTACACTTAAGGGATCATGTAACAAATCATGGGAAATCATGCAAATATTAGAAGATTCAACACATTGTGCATCAATATTAGAATCATGATTAACCCTATTATAAACATCCCTAGCAAACCAAACATAAAAATCCAAAGCATCATCAATTGACAATGCTCTAAATTCACCATCATACATGCATTCAACTTCATTCCTAGTTTGCTCATTCAAACTAAAATAACAAATCTCACAAGCCTTCCAAATATTACAACAATTTTAGTCCAAAAATAATCCTTCAAGTTTATTGATATATTCAACAAAAAGGCTCATTGTCATATTGAGGAAATGATAGAAATTCCATTTTTTTTTTACAAAACAAACAAAAATCAAATAAAAGAAAAGTATATACAAAGACCTAGACTCAAGATATAAAAAACACTCCAACATACACACCGTTCCTCGGCAACGGCGGTATTTTGACGAGGGTAAAACTAGGTCGTCATCTAATCTTCCCTCGATCAAACTAAATTTATAAGCACTTAACAAACCTAAATACAATTATAGAGGAAATTCAAGGGTCGAACCCAAAGGAACGGTAATGTTCAAGCACTCTTAATTATGTGCCTAAGCTAGATCAAAATCAAAGGTAAGATGTAACACTAATAACTAACAAAACAAGCAACCAAACAAATAAAATACTAGGAACAGGGATCAACAAGTAATCATGTCAATAGCAACAACTTGGAAAGATCATGCCAATCAATGGTTGTGAAGACTAATGATAAGAGCAATCAATTGGAATAAAAGTGCTATCTCCTAATTGTTAAGCTAGGGTTCACAATGAATAATAAACTAAGAGAATCACAATCCAAACCAATCAATCATTGCAATTCCTAAATCAATTGGTCGTGTCATTAGTAATTACAATGCAATCTAGCATAATTCTCAATGCCTAATCGAATTACACACATACAATCCTTCATTAATCACTTTAATCTAAAAAATCAATCAACACAATTCCCAAATTAATCACAATCCATCAATCATACAAGTTTCACCCAATTCCTAGCGAAACAACTATTCAAGAATAATCATCTATCAACTAACAACTATGGAAATCAAGAATAAAAAATATATCAAGAACAATTACACTATCACTATACCAAAAATTAGAATAGGAAATGCTAAATACTAAACGGTAACAAAGACAGGCGTTCTCTGCAACAATATAGAACGTACTTGTGGTAGAGGCGTTATATGAGTTGATGAATATAGAACGGTTGTTATAGTTGAACGTTCTCCGTTAATTTTTAGCAAAAATAATATATAATGAAACTATAATGGTAAACAATATACAACGGTGCACTTGAAAACTGTTTTATGAATTTTTATTCCTATTTTTAATTAAGTTTAATTTTTGGAGGGATTAGATCTTTGCCCTTAAAAATGCAACCGAAATTCTTCATATAAGCCGATACTGCTAATTTGCTATACATCACTGTCACAGCTTTTAATTTTAATCTGTAATTTTTTAATTTTTTTGTACTCCATAAATGAACTTCGGGTATCGTTCTTCTCGAATTTATAAAGCTAATTGCAATATTGAGGTGTTACCTCCGCAAGCACCGCCGCACCAACACTGCACCTCCGTAAGCACCACCGCGATTGTACCTCCGCAGCACCACCGTGTTACCTTCACATTCCACACGCACCACCGCACAACCACTTCAATATTAAGGTAGGTTTTTGAATTTTTCTTCTCCTTGAATTGTAGAAATTTGATAAGAAAATTGTAGATCTATTTGAAGTATTTATTTAATCGAATTATTTAATTGGTTTGTAATGATAATTTGGTCATAGTATTCATCAAATTGTTGTAATTTTATTCCGTTTTTAAGTGATAAAAATTTCTAATTTTAGGAAAATAATTCAATCAGGCTTTTGCGAACGAAAAATTGCAGTAACTTCAATCAAATTACTCTTAGTTTTTTTAATCATCCAATTTATTTCAGAATCAATCAAACTGATCTAAGCAAAATTGATCCAACCAAGGTCAAATTTACACCCCCTGATTGAATCATTTCTCGGATTTTTCGGGATATAAATGGACGGCTAAATGAGTTCTCACAATTGAAATGAGTTTGTTCTTATCTATGTTGATTAAATTATGATATTGGTAGCTTCTTAATCTATTCCGAGCTTTGATTTGATTACAAATGGGTGTTCCTAGAATTCGAAATATAAATACTTCGTATATTTTGACACCTCTTAACATGAATAATACTTGTATACATTATGTTCACTTTTATATTATATTTGTTTTGTAGATTTACAACTATGGAAGAAAGTCGAAAAGAAGAAATAAGAACAGTTGAAGGATGAATGGCTATTTTTTTTGTATAATCTGTTGAAGGATGAATGACCAATTTTTTTGTATAATTTGTAATTCTTGTTACTCTGTATATTTATTTTAATACTCCGTATGATTCTTAATGTTCATTATTTCATGCTACATTGCTTGTAAATATTGGTTTGATTTTTAATGTATTCAATTATTATTTTAAAATTTTAAATTCAAATTTTTTTTTCACTATAATTCTTGTAGATATACTGTATTTCGTTACAGTATTAATTTTTCCTAATTACTCGTATTATAGCAAGAGATTAAAATACTGTATTTTCTATATAAAATACCATATATTAGCATATTTTTTTAATATAAAAGATGGATTAGAGAACGGTTATCTAACTTGACCGTTTTATTTAGTAATGTTTATAGAACGTTTAAGTAGACTAACCGTTATTTATTACTTCTTTATTTTCTTATTTTAGTTAGGGAATAGAGAACGGTTGTGTTTGACGACCGTTCTCTATTGTTGAATTAATATAACGCCTAAAAGAACTGTTCTTTATCTTTAAGCATCGCTTAGCAGAAGAACGGTCATGTGGCGTTCTATAAAGCCTATTTTAGACGTTCTATAAAGCCTTTTTTGTAATAGTGTATAAAGAATCAAACATCAAAATTAAACCAAACAAACATGAAATTAAACAAAGCAATAAGGTGAGATAGAGTTAAGAATGCTCATTGATAATAGAGAAGATCTTCAACACAATTGTCACCCTTGTATCTTCAATCTCTCAATCACCATTGAAATCCCTCACTTTCTCTCCCTAAAACTACTCCTAATCTAGAGAGAGATACTCATAAACTAACCTAATCCTCATTAGAGGAGAGATAAACTATTCTAAACTAAAGAATTTCATGTATGAAGACTAAATAAAACCGTACAATATATAAACAAACCGAGAAAATAAATGAAATCGCAAATAAAACCCGGAAAACCGCGCCCGCAAAGAAATCGGTCGCGCCCGCGGAGGAGAAAAGCTAGAACAGAGCAGCCTGAGGTCGCTCCCGCGGCTGAAACCTGCGCCCGCGAGGCTAGTGCCCGTGCCCGCGGCTGCTTACTGCTCGAAATTGGCTGATTTTGGCTGCAGCAACCACGTGCCCACGGCTAGCCCGTGGCTGCTGGCTGGGCTGCTGTGCACTGGCTGCTTGGTGGTGCGGCCATAGTGCGTGGCAACTGAAGCGTATGGATGCTAGGGGCAGCATGCTTTGGGATTCTCCTTGCTGCCCGGGGCAGCTTGCTTGGGCTTCTAACTTGGTCGAGCTTACTTTCTTGCTTGGCTTCTGTAACACCCCAAAATTCGAGTCTTTAAAAAACAATAAGAGTATCCTTTAACTTTCAAAAACCTAACCATCGAACTCTGGGAGTGTTACTGCTACACTTATTTTCCGTAGAAAATAAATGCAAACCAAAAATAACATATTATTTAAATAACTAAGTGGTCTAAGTTGTGGCAAAATAAAATAGTTATTACATCAAAATTTCAATTATTTTGAAACCAATAATTGAGAGGAAAAAATTAATTCGGGAATAACTAAATTTTCTTAGCTACATGATTATTCTAACGTCTCCTCACACGTAACCGAGTACCCTTTTTACCAACCTGCAAAATAAATCAGAAACAAGAAAAGAGATAAAACTCCAAAAAATCAGATAAACTGAGTAATTCCAACTCCATGCCGTAAAATAAATAATTTTACTTCAAAACATTTTATACATAATATAGTCTCATAAATATTTTAATACTCAACCAAGTTCAAATAGGCACATAACATACTATTTCTTTATTTAAGGAAGGGAAAGAGAACGACAATAAGACGGGACTAGTCCCTGTCACCACCTACTTTACAGAGGGCCGCGCGTAACCCCAATTGGCCATAAAATAAAACAGAATGTCCCTAGTGTGCACACCCCTCACTAATACCCAGTGATTAGGAGGAAGACTAACAACAATATACAATAATTTAAACCAACTAGTAGCAACCATCACTACTAGTGGGCAACCTGTTCTTCACCCTTTCGGGTTTCATTTCCCTTCTTAAATTAAATTTCACTGTACATTTTATTAGATTATATCATCCAATTACACTGTACACAAGTATTGCACAAATCAATTAAATTTCAAGTAACCATACTTCAATTTCAGTATTATTAGACCATAGTCATCCTACATGAGATATAGACCATCAATCACGTATAATAAATCATCCAATACCCAAGATTATATTTTAAAAAAAACTCATACGATAACAAAAAATCATATTTTTTTTTTAGAAATTACATATACTAGTACACAAAATAGAAAACTCATATATAATATATGATTCCATAATATCATACGATAACACACTCATCACATATAATTACATAAGCACGTATTTGACACATAATATTTCAAAACAATTTCCTAATTAACGGGATTCTAAAGATGATGGACATTGATCGTGCGTAAAACTCAAGGTAATTAACCTCCGGAACGGTCACCTAGTAGCCTCCGTCTACAAATAAACGATTCTAAGTTATATAATTATACGACTATATAAAAAAAATTGAGCGTGTGATTAATTTATCAAAACCCGTAATCTAGTCACCCCAAAAACAAAATATAAACAACTAATTAAATGGTGCCCTCCTCATCATCACCGACATCCATCATCATCATCACTGACATTCTTCCATCATCATCACCAAAATCCCAAAATTCCACTAAAACCCAAATCCCAAATTCCACTCCAACGAAATTCGTTTTCTTTCTTTTTTTTATTTTATTTTATTTTTTATTATTTTTTTTTTTTTAAAGAAGAGATAGTTTACCTGAGAAAAGATTGAAAGTACGGTATTGAAATTTGAGGTTAAGGGGGCTTTATATAATTTGAGTTGTTTAGCATTCTAGAAGTTTCACAAGATAAGGGTCAAACTTATCTTGAGCCTGTTACATAACTCAGTAAACAGATTTTCAAAATTCCTTTTTATGAGCTTTCAAACCAATCTCTGTATGTTATCCAAAATCAGTTTTTTTTTTTTTTAATCAAATCCGAAAATAATAATAATAATAATAATAATAATAATAATAATAATAATAATAATAATAATAATAATAATAATAATAATAATAATAATAATAATAATAATAATAATAATAATAATAATAATAATTTTTACAATTTGAAAATAATAATAATTAGTCTTAAAGTTTATTTATTTATATTTGAAAAGACATCGTTGACTAAAAATACTCCAAAATTAATACTCCAAAATTTGGGGTATTACATCTACTCCCCCTTAAAACGAAAGTTCTTCCTCGAACTTTAAAGTTAGCTCTCAAAAAGGCTCACACGACGCTAAAAGATACGTTAGTATTACATTCTACCCTCCCCCCCCCCCTTAAGAGTTTCGACCTCGAAACTCAGCATACCTACTCAAAAAGTTGTGGGTAGAGCTTCTTCATATCATGTTCCGCTTCACAAGTCGCTTCTTCAGAATTCTGATTAGACCATAACACTTTAACTAACTTTACCGCCTTATTTCGGGTACTTCTCGTTTTGGTGTCGAGAATTTTCACAGGGCGTTCTTCGAAAGTTAAGGTCTTATCTAGCTCAATAGTCTCGGGTTGGATAACATGGGTAGGGTCATGAAAATATTTTAAGAGTTGGGAAACATTAAAAACATTGTGAACATTGGCTAACTCCATGGGTAAGGCTAGTTGATATGCTACCTCTCCAACTCTCTTCAATACTTCATACGGGCCAATGTATCTAGGACTCAACTTCCCTTTTTTACCAAACCGCATGACTCCCTTGGTAGGTGAAACCTTAAGTAAATCCTTTTCCCCAACTTCAAATTCCACTATTCTCCTATTCTGGTCTGCATATGACTTTTGTCGATCCTGAGCTGCCTTCATGTTTGCTTGGATAAGCCTAACTTGCTTCGTTGTTTCTTCAATCATTTCTGGCCCCAAAGTCAAAGACTCACTGATATCGCTCCAACATAAGGGACTCCTACATTTTCTCCCATACAACGCTTCATAAGGCGCCATTCCTATACTCGCATGATGGCTATTATTGTATGAAAATTCGATCATAGGTAATCTTTCGTCCCATGCTCCACCAAAGTCCATCACACAAGCTCTCAACATGTCCTCCAAGGTCTGAATTGTTCTTTCTGTATGTCCATTTGTAGCAGGCTGAAACGCTGTGCTAAACATCAAGATAGTGCCAAATGCTTGCTGAAACATTTCATAGAACTTTGATAAAAATCTTGGATCTCTGTCTGAAATAATATCTTTAGAAACTCCATGTAGCCTCACAATTTCTTTCACATAGGTAGCTGCCAACTGATTCACATTCCAAGTATCCTTTATTGCTATGAATTTTGCTGTTTTCGTTAAACGATCAACTATGACCCAAATAGCATTGTTTGCTGCCCTTGTAAGTGGTAATCCCATCACAAAATCCATAGAGATAGACTCCCACTTTCATCCTGGCACATCTAACGATAGCAGCTTCCCTCCAAGTCTCATATGTTGTATCTTCACTTTCTGACATGTAAGGCACCTTGGCACAAACTCGGCTACTTCACGCTTCATGTTTGGCCACCAAAAATGTTTCTTAAGATCCTTATAGAGCTTATCTCCTCCTGGGTGTACAGAGTACGGGGTGTTGTGAGATTCTTCTAAAATCTTCCTTTTGAGATCTTCATTTTTAGGAATACAACATCTCCCTTTGTATTTCACTGTTCCACTATCATCTACATCAAACTCAGTTGTCGCTCCTTATTCTTTCATCTTCCTCACCTTGGTCAACCACTCATCTAACATTTCCTTCTCACGAATCTCATCATATATGGTAGGTTTGACTGACATTGCATTCAACTGAGCGTTCACCTGAGCATACTCTACAACCTCCAAGTTCAACTTCCTAAATTCTTCACAAAGTTCCTTGGCTAAAATCATCAAGTTCACTTTATGACTTTTCTTCCTACTCAAAGCATCAGCTACCTTGTTCGCCTTTCCTTCGTGATACAGAATGTCTGGGTTGTAATCGGTTAGCACCTCAAGCCATCTCCTTTGCCTCATGTTCAAATGAGTCTGTGTGAATATGTATTTAAGACTCTTATGGTCCGTATACACCTTACACCTCACACCATACAAGTAGTGTTCCAGATCTTGAAAGCAAACACTACAGCTCCTAGCTCCAAATCATGAGTAGGGTAATTCTGTTCATGTTGCTTGAGTTACCTTGATGCATAAGCTACAACCTTCCCATGTTGCATAAGTATACACCGAAAGCCATTCTTAGATGCGTCACTATAGATTTCAAACCCCTCATTCCCTGATGGTAAGGTTAAGACTGGTGTTGAGGTGTTTCTTCGCTTCAATTCTTGAAAAGATTGCTACACCTCTCGTCCCACTGAAACTTAGTAGTTTTCTTCATCAAATTTGTTAAGGGTTGAGCTATCCTCGAAAAGTCTTGTACAAATCTCCTATAGTATCCAGCAAGCCCTAAGAAACTTCTCACTTCGGTCACACTTTTGGGTCTTGGCCAATCAGAAACTGCCTGAATCTTGGATGGGTCTACCGCAACTTCTTCCTTTGAGATCACATGGCCTAGAAATGCTACCTTCTCTAGCCAAAATTCACATTTTGAGAATTTGGCATATAACTTCTTCTCTCAAAGAATCTCCAACACTTTTCTTAGATGTTCTTCGTGCTCTTCTCTATCCCTCGAGTACACCAAAATATCAACTATGAACACCACCACAAACTTATACAAATATGGCTGAAAAGTTATATTCATGAGATCTATAAAAGCTGTCGGCGCATTAGTGAGTCCAAAAGGCATAACAGTGAACTCATAATGTCCGTATCTCGTGCAAAACGTTGTCTTTGGTATATCTTCCTCATCAATCCTCAACTGATGGTATCCTGTCCTCAAGTCAATTTTTGAGAATAACCCAGCACCTTTAAGCTGATCAAACAAGTCCTCGATCCTAGGAAATGGATATTTGTTCTTTATAGTGACATTATTCAACTCTCGGTAGTCAATACACAACCTTAAGGATCCGTCCTTCTTTCTCACAAACAAAACCGGTGCTCCCCAAGGTGACACACTTAGCCTTATATAACCCTTCTCCAGCAACTCCTCCAACTGTACCTTCAACTCTTTCATCTCTGCTGGTGCCATTCTATATGGAGCTTAAGAAATAGCTCCAGTCCTAGGCACTAAGTCTATTTTGAAATCCATCTCCCTAACCGCCGGCATCCCTTGAATTTCATCTGGAAACACATCTTGGAATTCTCTCACAACTGGAATGTTCTCTATGGATTTCTCTTCTACACTCACATCTTGCACATGGTATAAATAAATAGGGTAGCCCTTTCGGATATAAGAATGAAAAGTCATGGATGACACAATACTGACCCCTGGTTTTGACACAACCCCCTGGTAAGAGATTCTATTCCCCCTTGGCCCCCTAAGAGACACCTTTTGGGTATGACACTCAATTCTAGCCTTATATTTGCTAAGCCAATCCATCCTCAATATCACATCAAAGTAAGGTAAGTCAGACTGAATAAGGTTTGCAAGCAACTCAGTTCCAGCAATGTTAGCTAGAATGTCTTGGTATAGGGATCTACAAGGAACTACCTCCCCTGAAGGAATTGTTATATTGGTTTGACACAAAGATGAAGGTTTTAAAGCATGTTTATTCACGAAAGAAGTGGCTACAAAAGAATGAGATGCCCTAGAATCAAAAAGTAAGTAAGCAGGTTTTGAGTTCACGAGAAAAGTACTCGTCACAACGTTGGCATTAGAGTCAATCTCGCTCTGGTTCATGATATAGATTATTCTATTACTGGTCCTACCATTGCCATTGTGGTTTCTTCCTCCACCGTTGTTGTTGCTTTGTCCATTCCCTCGTTGAGCATTGCCATTTTGGCCCTGAGAATTGTTGTTGTTGAAGCGGTTAATGTAGTTTTAGTTCCTCCCATAACCACCTCCCTTATTACCATTGTTGTTACCTTGCCCATTCTGAGCTTGATTATTGCCATTCTGCTTCTTTGGGCACTCAAATTTCTTGTGACCAACCTCCCCACATTCAAAGCAAGTAAGAAAATCTCCATTGCAGTTGCGTCCTGGATGGCTCTTGTAACATTTACGGCATGGTCGGTTGCGAGATCCTTGCTGATTCTGTTGCCCCTGGCCCCGGTGGTTATTTCTTTGATTGTTGTTGTTACGGCCTCCCTGCTGACCATTTCCACCATTCCCATTGCTATTACCCCCTAGGCGTGGTCTCTTGTCATAACCTTGAGGGTTCGATGAACTCTCACCATTCCCTTTCCACTTATGCCTATCCTTGATCTCCTGCTCACGTTTCAAAATCCTTTCAGTATTACAAGCTCTATCATAGGCCTCTTTATAAGTAGCAGCAGTACCAGCCCCGATCACCTTCTTTTGGATCCTAAAAGTCAGTCTATCTTCAAACTTTTGAGTCTTGGATCTCTCATCAGGCACTACATTAGGACAAAACCTTGCGTACTCATTAAATTTCTCAACATACTCCAGCACACTCATACCAGCTGTTTGGTTAAACCTACTAAACTCACTGTATTTCTGCCTCTTGATATGCTTAGGAAAGAAACGATCCCTGATTGTTGTCTTAAAAACCTCCCAGTTAAAATTCTATTGAGCTCTTATGGTGGCTCCTTCATTTTTCCACCAAATATCAGCAGCCTCACGTAAATAGAATGTGGCTTGATCCACCTTTCTGAGCATCAGGGGTACCAGTAGCAGTGAAAATCTTGTCAAAGTCACGTACCCAGTTCTCAACTAACATGGGATCTTCCTTCCCCATAAATAGCGGAGGTTTCAATGCAGCAAGTTTCTTAGCCATAGCAGCTTGAGGGTCGTTGTCATTATTGTTGTGGTTGTTGTTGTTTTTCAGCTGGTTTTGCAACAACATTCCAAGGTTCTGGTTCATTTGCTCAAGAGCTCTTAACCTAGCAGCAAGTTGTTCAGGAGTCTCAGCCATTTGTGCAATTCTTCTCCAACGAGACCTGGTGTAAACGTGGTAATTTTGCATACACAGTCTGCACAATTTCAACACTGGTGTTACCACCATACACATTTTAACACGACTTATTTAGATCGTGTGAATTGCAATTAAATAATCAATCACGACATGCTTTCATGTAACACATCAGCACATATAGAGACAAGAATTAAACGATTTATTAAATCTCAATAGCATTCAAAGAGTCGGCCAAATTCCAAACCAAATAATGCATCAACTTAGCATTAGACTATAAATTCGCGCATTGCTTTGTCATTTCACTATCACCCGACCAAGTCATTACTATCCTTGACTAAAGTAAGCATAAGAAAATAAGAGCTTTGTTCTATATAAATACAATAGATAGAAAAAAAAATGAATTGATTTTTATTAATAATCATAAAATAGCAAGGTATAAATATATTAATCAAAATTATTTTATTGCAAAACCAGAAGAGAATGAAAATCGTCTTTGAAATAAAATACTAGTACTAAATAGCTCAATAAACTACTAGTTACAAATAAACCAAAACTATAGTTTCTAGTCATAAGAAACTAGAATATAAAAATTTTAACCAAATAAACTAAACGTAGCTTTAAAAAAAAATAATTCAATTACTATTTTCCCCTTGACTCTCACGAGCTTCACCTTCCTGGAGCTCATCCTCCTCCTCATCATCCAGGTTATAGTCAAAGTCTCGCTTGGCTTCCATCATTGCCTTCTCAAGGTAGTCAACAGTAGGGATCCATTGTTCATCATAATAATACTTATCATTCGGTTTACCATTAATGTATAAGTCAACATACTTCTTCGTAAGTTGAGCAAAGGGTCCCTTCCCAATTAACGTGTGTAGAAGGATTTGAGATCGCCTCTATGGAGTGAGATAATCATATTGGCCCCCAAGTATATTGTAATGAAAGTGCTCAATGCCGAGATATAAGCGGTGCACGTAATGTCGAATATTTTCATCATAATTCATTCGAATCCCGTAAGGAGAATCAGGTAATAAATGTGTACTCTTCTAGCACTCGACTTTCTCGCAGTTTTAAGTACTCGTACCATCTAATAAAAGAAAGTAAATATTCACATAATAAGTATTAAAAAAAAAGTACTATAAAACACATAAATCTCTTATCGTGATTCCCACATTCACGACTTTCCTAAGCTTAAATCAATTTTAAAATTATGTACAAATTTTAAACCTAAATCTTTAATTTAATTCATTTTAGTCCCTAAATTTTGAAAAACCTGGCTCTGATACCAATTTGTAACACCCCCAAAATTCGAGTCTTTAATAAACAATAACAGTAACCTTTAACTTTCAAAAACCCAACCATCGAACTGTGGGAGTGTCAATGCTACACTTATTTTCCGTAGAAAATAAATGCAAAGAAAAAATAACATAATATTTAAATAACAAAGTGGTCTAAGTTGTGGCAAAATAAAATAGTCATTACATCAAAATTTCAATTATTTTGAAACCAATAATTGAGAGGAAATAAATAAATTCGGGAATAACTAAATTGTCTTAGCTACGTGATTATTCTAACGTCTCCTCACACGTAACCGAGTACCCTTTTTACCAACCTGCAAAATAAATCAGAAACAAGAAAAGAGAGAAAACTCCTAAAAATCAGATAAACTGAGTAATTCCAACTCTATCCCGTAAAATAAATAATTTTACTTCAAAACATTTTATACATAATATAGTCTCATAAATATTTTAATACTCAACCAAGTTCAAATAGTCACATAACATACTATTTCTTTATTTAAGGAAGGGAAAGAGAACGCCAGTAAGCCGGGACTAGTCCCTGTCACCACCTACTTTACAAAGAGTCGCGCGTAACCCAAATTGGCCATAAAATAAAACAGAATGTCCCTAGTGTGCACACCCCTCATTAATACCCAGTCATTTGGAGGAAGACTAACAACAATATACAATAATTTAAACCAACTAGTAGCAACCATGACTACTAGTGGGCAACCTGTTCTTCACCCTTTCGGGTTTCATTTCCCTTCTTAAATTAAATTTCACTGTACATTTTATTAGATTATATCATCCAATTACACTGTACCCAAGTATTGCACAGATCAATTTAATTTCAAGTAACCATACTTCCATTTCAGTATTATTAGACCATAGTCATCCTACATGACATATAGACCATCAATCACGTATAATCAATCATCCAATACCCAAGATTATATTTTTAAAAAAACTCATACTATAACAAATAATCATATTTTTTTTCGAAATTACATATACTAGTTCACAAAATAGAAAACTCATATATAATATATGATTCCATAATATCATACGATAACACACTCATCACATATAATTACATAAGCACGTATTTGACACATAATATTTCAAAATAATTTCCTAACGGGATTCTAAAGATGATGGACATTCAAAATTACCTTGATCGTGCGTAAAACTCAAGGTAATTAATCTCCGGAAAGGTCACCTAGTAGCCTCCGTCTACAAATAAACGATTCTAAGTTAGATAATTATACGACTATATAAAAAATTATTTAGGGTGTGATTAATTTATCATAACCCGTAATCTAGTCACCCCAAAAACAAAATATAAACAACTAATTAAATGGTGCCCTCATCATCATCACCGACATCCATCATCATCATCACAAACATTCTTCCATCATCATTCGTCCATCATCATCACCAAAATCCCAAAATTCCTCTAAAACCCAAATCCCAAATTCCACAGAAACGAAATTCGTTTTTTTTTTTTTTTTTAGTAGAAGAGATAGTTTACCTGAGAAAAGATTAATGGTACGGTATTGAAATTTGAGGTTAAGGGGGCTTTATATAATTTGAGTTGTTTAGCATTCTAGAAATTTCACAAGATAAGGGTCAAACTTATCTTGAGTTTGTTACATAAACTCAGTAAAGAGATTTTCAAAATTCCTTTTTATCAGCTTTCAAACCAATCTCTGTATGTTATTCAAAATCAGTTTTTTTTTTTAAAATCAAATCCGAAAATAATAATAATAATAATAATTTTTACAATTTGAAAATAATAATAATTAGTTTTAAAGTTTATTTATTTATTTTTGAAAAGAAATCGTTGACTAAAAGTACTCCAAAATTAATACTCCAAAATTTGGGGTATTACAACTTCAATTCTCGAACTTGGCTTTGTTGACTTTTTTGGATGCGCTTGAGCTTTCTCCTTGATGATTAAATCTCGGGAAACTCGACACGCCTACAAAACAAGTCAAAGAAACGAAGAAGCTAGAGAAATAGCCGAGAAATGAATAAAATAATAAGAAAACCATTAAAAGCACGCATTTCTCTAAACTTACACGCAAATCATGCATTATTCCCTAAAAACACGACATAAAAGACTAAAACGAGCATAAAAATATGAAGAAAACCTAGCCTAAGAGTGCCACAAATGGCATGCATCAAGGTTCCTTTTTGAACGACTAACTAACTTCCCTTTAGTTAGTTGTACTATATAGAGTTTTCCTTAATTTTTTGATAAAATAATGAGAAAATAGAATTAGAATTAGATTTTTGATGAAGTTATAGAGGGAGAAACTTTAGATTTTGAAGATTGTTCTTATATTTTTGAGAGAGAAACTTGATTATGATAATGAATGATACTTCCAATCTTCTACCTCTTTGATTTTGATCAACGTTTTGTAAGAATTCTTTACTTTTAATGCAATTTGATGTTTAATTCTTGAATTTAATTGAATTACTAGTTGTTTGGTTAATTTGATTTTGATAAGTTTGAGCATATTTTTATTATTTTGATGATGATGAAATTTGTGATTGAATTAACTTTGTTGTTTGGATTTGAAATGAGTAGTGAGTAGTTTACTTGTTAGGGATAGGGTGAAGCATGAACAAGTGATAATTAATGATTAATTAGGGGAATTTGATTAATGATCATTGTGATTAAATTAGTTAGTGAAATTTGTGCATGTGTTTGATAACTTGAGGAGTGATCAACCTCAACTATCGTGCTAGATTGCATATTAGATTTCAATGACACGAACAACTGATTTGGAATCTATTATTATCGATTGAGCTTAATTTGTGATTTTTCTATTGGAGTCATTTGTAGAGACATCTGGCTTAACCCTATGGAAATATCCTATTGAGTGATTTTGATTGCATTTCATGCTTTCCTTCGCGTTGTATGATTAACGATTTCCTTCCCAATTAGCGTGTTTGTCAAGAGTTTATGTGAATCCCGATTCCCTAGCATCCTTTATACTTTTCTAGTAGTTGTTTGATTGAATTGAACCCAAGAGTGTAGACCAACCAAATTCCTTAGTTTTTGGAATAGCTTAGCATCAACCTTAGTACTCCCGCCTTCCCTTGGGATTTGACCTAGACTTACCCTACACCTTAGTTTGGTTTAGCTTTATAAATATTGTTTTGTCCGGGAAATCTAGCTTTCAACGACCTAGGTTTAATCCCTAGTAAAAAATGGGGACGTTGCGGGGGAAGGCATGTTGATTGCTCTTGTTGTTTGAGTCTATTTCATTTATTTGAAAAATACAAAAAGATTTTCTTTCTTTTAGGTAGCCGTGCTACTAATTGTTTCCTTTTTGATTATGTACATAGAGAACGTGGTCGTTCTCTATTGTCATTTGAGGCATGGGAGAAAATTCAAGAGTGGCATTGAAGGAACTAGGAGTTCCGAGCCTATAGATATGAGAGTCGAATTTCTCTACCTACGATACCGGCAACTGATTTCAAGATAAGACTAGGAATGATTACTTTGATAGAGAGGTGTAAATATAGTGGTGCAAAGCATGAGAACCCTCTCAATCACCTTAAGGAATTCCTGAAACATTGCAATACAATCAAGGTAAATGGGGTTTCTCAAGAATTCATCCGCCTTAAGCTTTTCCCTTTCTCTCTTGTAGGGCGTGCTTTGGAGTTGTTAGACAAGAAGGTGAAGCCTAATTCTTTGAGAACGTGGGATCAGGTTACAAAGGAATTTATATTCCGTTTTTATCCATAAAAGAAGACGGCCAAAGCAAGAGCCCTTATTCAAAGTTTCAAGTAAGGGCTTAATGAGAGTCTTTATGAGACATGGGAAAGGTATAAGGAGTACAAAATAGAGTGCCCACACCATGGGATTCCTACCCATCAAATCATTCAAATTTTTTATGGAGGATTGACTCCTCAAGGCAAGTCTTGCTTGGATGCCGGTGCCGGAGGCCCTATCATGAACAATACGAAAGAGGAAGTGGTGGATGTCATTGAAGATGTGGTGAGACACTACATGGATTGGAAAATGTGGTGCTTCAGTGTATTCGATTGATCACATCAATGCCATCAATATCTTGTCTTCGCAAATCTCGAAATTAGGAAAGAAAAAGATCACAATCAAGGCCAAGCTTTATAGTGCTTCTTCTATTGTACTGGTTCATCCCTCCCAAAAAAATGGAGAGGTAATTTTCCTAACTCAAATCCCCTTGCCTTTTCTAGCAACATGTGTAGTGGTGGTATGTATTGTGATTTATGTGAGTCATCTGACCATGATTCTTTAAATTTTCCTAATGCTTCTTTTGATGGATGTGGTGATTATGTTCGAAATGAGAATGAAATTGTGAACTATAATTTGTGTCTAATAACAATGTTGGACCTAGATTTGATGGTCAAAGATACAATGGGAATAGGAAATAATAGGAATTTTGACATTTATAACCACAATGGGGGTTAGAGAAACCAAGGTTTTCGAGGGAACAATAACTACCAAGGTTATGGTAGTCAAAACTAAGGACAAGGATATGGGAACCATAATCAAAATTATTGTCATCATAACCAAGGTGGCTAAAATCAAGGTAGGGGAAATTGGATTAACAATTAAAATAGGGGCAATTTTAAAAACAAAAATCTAAGGGGTACCCCACCCGGTTTTACTCCAATGGCTGAAGGTTAATATGATAGTTTTTATACCCAATCATCTCCTTCAAGAGGTATTTGTAGTTTGGAGGATGTCTTTGAGAATCAAATTAAGGTGTTGAATACTTACATATCATCTAGTGATAAGAAGTTTAATGACATGATGGCTCATAGTAAAATGTTAGAGAACCAAATCTCTCGATTGACAAATGCTTTGAAAGTGTATGCTAGCCCTTCTTTACTATCATATCAAGGTGTAGAACCTAAAAGACCAATTAATTCCACAGTGACAAGGAGTGGTAGGATTCTTGAGAGTGTAGAGCTTAGGAAGAGTGAGGCTTATGAGAGTCCTAAGGAGGTTTTGGTTAAAGATGAAGAAGGAAAAAGCTCTTTGAAAGAGGATAAGGTTGAAAAACCATTTGAGAAAGAAAAAGAGAAAGTGAGAGAAGTTATCAAGCCTAAGCTCCCATACCCCCAAAAGTTTAATAGGCACAAATTACATGAACAATTTGGAAAATTCATAGAGATGCTTAGGCAACTTCATCTTACCCTTCCATTCACCGATGTCATTAACCAAATGCCGAATTACACAAAATTCCTTAAGGATATCTTGAGTGGAAAGAGAACTTGTGACTTGGCGGAAACGGTTAGTTTTACCTAGAATTGTAATGCCATCATTATGAACAGGATGCTACCTAAGTTGAGGGACCCCGGGAACTTTTCTATTTGAAAATGCCTTATGTGACCTAGGAGCTAGTGTTAGCCTTATGCCATACTCAATTTTTCAATGACCTCAGCTAGGAGAACTTTCACCTACCAACATTACCTTACAATTAGCTGATAGGTCCATTAAGATCTCCAAAGATAAGGTAGAGGATGTTCCCTTGAGGGTAGGTAAATTCGTGATCCAAGTAGATTTTGTAGTGCTTGAGATGGACGAAGATTCCAATATCCCCATCATTCTAGGTAGACCCTTCCTTGCAACATCGGGTGCCATGATTAATGTCAAAAGTTCTAAAATTTCTCTCAAGGTTGGAGAAGAAGAGATTGAGTTTGATTTGAATGAAAGCATGCAATATCCTTCTTCTTCATTCGAGAATTGTATGAGAGTCAAAATTTTAGATGATATTGTGAATTCCATGCATGAGCAATTGCTCACCTCTAATGATCCTCTTGAGTGTGTTTTGTTGAACAAATAAAAGATAGGAGAGCATGGCAAGGAAATGGCTTTCTTTGAAATATTCATTGATGAGTGCGTGGAGGAAAGCAATGATCACATTTGCATGGGAATTTCAAGCCAAGATGCATTGCAAGTAGCCTCAACCAAGGAAGGTAAAGGTGTGTCGATTATAGAGCTCAAACCTCTACCATCACACCTTAGGTATAAATTCTAAGGCCCTAATTCTACTTATCCCGTCATTGTTAGATCCTCTTTGAGTGAAAGTCAAGCTCAAAAGTTATGTGGTGTATTGAGAAATCACCAAGGTACTTTAGGCTATACAATTGGTGACCTCAAAGGTATAAGCCCGGCTTTATGTTCACACCACATTACTCTTGAGGAGGGCGCCTCACCTAGCATTAAAAGACAACGGAAGCTACACCCTTAAATGGGGACGTAGTTAAGAAGGAAATCACTAAGCTATTAAATGCGGGAATCATATTCCCCATCTCTAGCTCTATATGGGTTTCCTCGGTTCATGTTGTCCCATAGAAAGGAGGAATGACCGTTGTAGAGAATGAGAAAGGTAAACTCATCCCTACACGGACGGTCACGGGATGACGAATGTGTATAGACTATCGATGTCTAAGCCGATCCACCAAAAAGGATCATTTTCCATATGGAACTTTTGCCTATAATAGAATTCCATTTGGGCTTTGCAACGCCTCCGATTCTTTCCAACGATGTATGATGAGCGTATTTGGAGATATGTTGGAAGAATTAATGGAGGTGTTTATGGATGTCTTTTCGGTGGGTGGAGTTTCATTTGATGCATACATTGAGAATCTTGAGAAATTCGTGTCTAGTTGTGAGAAGGTGAATTTGGTTTTAAATTGGGTGAAATGTCATTTCATGGTTGAGGAGGGTATTTTCCTTGGTCACAAGATCTCCCACAAAGGCACAGAAGTGGACAAGGCAAAGATTGAAGTGATTGAGAAGCTGCTACCTCCGGTTAATGTGAAAGGGGTGAGATCTTTCTTAGGACATGCCGGGTTTTATAGAAGGTTTATCAAATATTTCTCTCTTATTGCAAAACCTCTCAATGATCTTCTTCAAAAAGATGCCATGTTTGTGTTTGATAATAGATGCATGAAAGCTTTTAAGAAGTTGAAAAAAGCTTTGATCTCTACTCCCATTGTCCAAGCATCGAGGTGGGATTTGCCTTTTGAATTTGATGTGTGATGCACGTGACACAAACATTGGACGATTCGTAGGTCAAAGGGTGGATAAAAAACTTCATGCAATATACTATATGTTAAAGACCCTTAATGGAGCTCAAAGGAACTATACAACAACGGAGAAGGAGTACTTGGCAATAGTGTATTCTTTTGAGAAGTTCCGTTGTTATATATTGGGTTCTAAGACTATTGTTTTCACAATCATGCATCTCTCAAATATCTGTTTGCCAAGAAGGAATCAAATCCAAGGTTATTCTGTTGGGTGCTCGAGCTTCAAACTTTTGACATTGAGATTAGAAATTAAAAAAAAGGAGCGGAAAATGTCGTGGTGGATCATCTTTAATTTCTCACCTTGATGATTCTCAAGTTAAAGATGATGGTTCCCCAATTAAAGATAGGATGCTTGATGAATCCTTGTATGTCGTTAATGTGAAAGGACTGCCATGGTTTGCCGACTTGGTGAACTATCTTGCATGTGGGGAGTTCCCGCCTTCATTCTCCAAAAATAAAAAGAAGAAACTCAGGAGAGAGGCCAGGCATTATTAATGGGATGATCCCATCTTGTACTAAAGAGGCATCGATGGTTTTCTTAGACGTTGTGTTCCAAATGAGGAGGTGCCAATTGTGTTTGAAAATGTGTCATTTGGATTCTAGTGGTGGTCATAGAGGTGTTTGTAAAACTGCTACTAAGATTCTTCAAAGTGGTTTATGGTGGGCTCATCTCTTTAAGGACACGTGGGGTTTTGTTAAGACATGTGAGCGATGTCAACGCACCGGAAATATCTCAAAGCACAATGAAATGCCTCAACAACCAATCCTTGAGTTGGAAGTATTCGATGTTTTGGGAATTGATTTTATAGGACCATTCTCATCTTCCTAGGAGAACCAATACATCCTTGTGGAGGTGGATTATGTGTGAAAATGGGTTGAGGCCATTGCCTCCCAAACAAATGACCACATGGTGGTGAGGAAATTGATTAAGAAGATCATTTTCCCAAGGTTCGGTGTTCCCAAGGCGGTGATTAGTGATTATGGCTCACATATTGTGCCTAATTCTTTTCGAAAAATGTTGAAGAAGCATGTAGTTCATCAACGTTTTGGCCTCCCTTATCATCCTCAAACAAGCGATCAAGTTAAGGTGCAAAATCGTCAAATCAAGTTGATTCTTGAGAATACGGTTTCTGGGAATAGAAAGGATTGGGCGGACAAACTTGATGATACTTTGTGGGCATATCGAACGGCATTTAAGACCTCTATTGGCACCACCCCATATCCTCTTGTTTATGGAAAATCTTGCCATATTTTGATGGAACTCGAACATCGTGCTCTTTGGACAATTAAGAAAATCAACTTTAATTTGGCAAGTGCGGGAGAGAAACGGTGGTTAGATCTTAATGAGTTGGATGAGCTTCTTCTTGATGCATATGATTGTGCTAGCACTTTCTAAGGAAGATCATGACAAGCTTATAGAGAAAAAGGAGTTTTGTGTTGGTGAAAAGGTACTCCTCTACAATTCCAAGATGAAGATGTTCTCCAGAAAGCTTATGTCTAGATGGAGTGGTCCTTTCATGGTGCAAGAAGTGTTTCCCAATGGAGTTGTGGAAATTTCTTCAATGGATTCATCACCCTCTTTCAAAGGGAATGGCCAAAGGCTCAAGAAGTATTTAGATGGTGTTTTTATTGGCCTTATTCATAGCATGACTCTTTTTAACCCCCTTGAGAAGGGGTGGAGAATGTTAAGCTAATGACGTTAAAAAGCGTTTTTCGATAGGCAACCCGACTTTCTAACTTTCTTTCCATTTCCCTTTTGATTTTATATTACTTCTTGATACTCTTGAACTAACCTCTTTTCTTTTTTAATTGAGATCATAGGTAGCTTTGAGAAGATGGAGGATGGTTTCCAATCAATCTTGGTAGCAAATTTTTAAAATTGAATTATCCTTGAAATTGTTGGTAGGTTAGAGAAAGATTGAGTTATGGTGGGTTCAAGTTGGTGGGCACATGATTTTTGGATGTTGAACCCACTGAAAATGGGTTTAGTTACTTCCCAAGTTAGTGTTGATCATCATCATGGGTATTGTGTGCACCAAATTTTGATTAAGCTCAAGGCAACCAAGAAGGGCGCGGACGTCCGCGTGACTGGCACAGGCGCACATGAGGCCGGCGTGGGCGCACTACCCTACTGCGTTCCCCTTAAGCACACTCCTTTTTCTCTCTCCTGTTTCATTTTGCTTTAAATTCTCTTAGTAGTGTTCAAGCATTCTCCATTTTGGTTACTATATTTTATCATTTAATCATCATTTTTCAATTTTCTTTGTTGATAATTACTTTAAATTCTCACTTTTATGCTTTGAAATTATTTTCTCTCTCCAAAGTTGAGAATTTGGGTATTATTTATTGGGGTTTTTTAGCCTTTCAAGTTTGGGGTTGTTTGCTTGAAATTTTGCTTTGTTCTCCATTTCTTTTAAATTAGAGCTTCACTCAAGGTATGAATTATCTATTTTAATTGTACTTCATGTTAAATTTCACACCTTGTTTTGTGTGGTTGAATTTGAATGTCATGAAGTACTCTTTAATGGTGGTTCAATTCTTCCTATTATATATTCCCATATTTTGCATTCATGATGATTATTGGTGAAATTTTAAACTTGTGATGTTATAATTTTTCTTGATATTCCTACTATTTTTGCTATCACCATTGTTAGTCTTCACCCTCCTTGATGTGGTCATAGGGATCATGAATGTTGAGTGTCCTCTTTGTATGATGTTGATGCCTACTCTTTGTTCTTAATTGATTAATGAATTCTTGCTTACATTATGCTTTGAATGTGTTTATATCATTGATTTGTGACTTATTTTTCATTCTTTGTGGTGGATTCATTGATTTAGTTTATGTAACTTGTTGTCAGGACTATCTCTTTCCTACCTTTGACATATTGTCTTGGTTTGTATAGATGGCTCCCCTTCGTCATCCCAAGCGGGTCCGTGGCTCTAATTCACGTTTGGTGGTGCCTCCACCACCGAATGTGAGTGAAACCTACGGCATTGAATTTGCAAAGGAAGAGCATTGGGATAATTTTGTTCGTTTCTCTTCCCGAAAGCTTCTTTCAACTAGATTATATGATCGTTCAACGACCTCACTTCTCGGCATCGATGAAGATGTAAGGAGATTGGCTAGAAATCTTTAGTTGGATGAGTTTATTAGCTTGAATGCTTCGACCTATGCTGGTCTCACCTTCGAGTTTCTTGCTTCTCTTGAATTACATAAAGAAGAGGTGGATGGTGAGACTATTAATACTTTGACAACAATAATCATTCCATTCCTTTCTCCTTCTTCAATGAGGTTTTCAAGCTTCCCTCTCCTTTTGATGGTAATGACTATATTTATCCGGCTTTTGAGGAGTTGCAAAACAATCATGGCTACAATGAGGCTAAATGGTGGCGGGAGGTCTATGTTGAGGATTCTTACCAACCTCAATACTCCAAGGCGGCCTTGACAATTCATCCGGCTTTGAGATACATTAATTGATTTCTCACATATGCCTTTTTCTGTAAGGAGTCACTTGATGCTATTAGTTAGTTATGGCTAGTGGCTCATCCAATTGATATATCGGTTCATCGATATTCATGATGATGTTTTCCTCTTGGGAAGCATCCAATTGGGTGGTTTAATCAACATCATTGCCTTTTCTCTCAACAAGAAGTATAAGAAGTTGATCTTGTCCCTTGAGCCTATTAGGGACTGTAGGCGTCGCTCGAAGTGCGCCTACGTAAAACGCATGTGTGAATATGCTTGGCACTCATAGGAAGTGGGAATTGACATTACGATTAGGGACAACGATTAGGGACAAATAAAGTAGGGAGCCGCCAACAAGTTTTTAAGGAACTTGTAAACCGTTCACGGATCATAAAAGGCAACCACGATTAAGGGACAACGATAGGTAACAACGATTGACCCGTGAAGGTTACACCCCATTCATAATCCATGAGATTACTAACTCCATATGGTTCGGAACCACGAAAGGAGGATCGGGGATGATGGTACGAAGTGAGTCATGGAGTCACATTCGCCCGCATTGGCCTCTACTCGATTCTTATAGTGAAAAGCATTCCTGCGATCTCAAAGGCATACAAACAAAAATTCAATTTGATCCAAAATATTTTTATGCTAAATTGGTTTAATATTAATGCAACACATTATTCTAAAATATTAGTGATCACTTGATTAAACAACAAGATTAAAATGGAACCTAAACCGATTGTCCAAATTATCTTATTAGGCGTGAATTTCAATTACATATTTCCTTCAAACATGCAATATGGTGATCATAATAACATTAGAATAAACATTAATATTGGAAGCAATTCAAAAATAATAACGTTAGTCAAATCAAATATAAAATAATCCTAATCATGATACTAGCAATACTAAAATAAAATAAGAGTAATTAAATTAATTAATTACTCACATTCCGCGCGTTCATTTAAATTGCTACATCATGAATAAATTGTTAGTAACTTCAATAAAAATATAAAGCAAATGAAAATTAAATTAAATAAATATAGATTTGATTTGGTCCAAACCCTCAGTCAATTATACCTTTCACGCCTTGGTTTAAGTATAGAATTTCAGGTATTGTATGGACTCCTTGGAGTGCTTAAAGGAATAAATAGTGAAAGAATGGGGAGGCTAGTGTTTAGGCTAAAGAGGGAGAAGAGAATTATTTTATGATCAAGCTTATTGATCTCGGAAAAGGGGAGATATGACCTCTATTTATAGAGAAAAAAGAAGGTCGAAGAATCAAGAAAAGATAAGAATTCAAATCGGATAAAACTCTTGCGATAGACAACAGTTTTTGCGGTTTTTGTTTTATCATATGTTTTGATCCAGAAATCGAAATAAGATGAATAAGATATCGTTGGAAATCTCTTGAAGTCTACTTTCTAACTCAATTATAATAAGATTAAAATATTTTAAATAAAAAAAGATATGGTCGAAATAGTGAGACAGTGTTAATTTTGGATAGAGTTTGACATTTTATTCATATCTTTTCCGTTATAGCTCGGAATTGATACTATAATATATCATTGGAAAGATAATTTCAAGGTATATCCAACCATAAAAAATTTGGATAAAAAATATGAGGCACGAAAATAATATGTGTCTATCTTTGAATGTCTTTCAATTCGGATAGAATTAGGACTTTCAAAAAAGGAGTTTTATTCAATTTCAAACTCTTTAATCTTATCTTTTCAAAAAGGATAATCAAGATCTTTTAGAAACTTATAGAAGCTTCTAATTAATCCTTTTTTTTAGGAATTGGATTAAATAATTTGGACCCTCTACATGATCATTCGGTCGTAGGTAAGGTGGGCTTAGGTTCGGTTTGGGCTCAGTTTAATATTTTGGCCATAACTTATTCGTTATAACTCGGATTTGGGCTTATAATATATTGTTGGAAAGCTCTTTTAAATACCCATCCAAATATTCAATCATTAGACCCAGATTATGGACCAAAATAAACATAAATAAACGTTTTTATAAAAAGGACACGAAATAAATAATTTTAAAGGACACGAAATGAATTATTTTGGGTTTAAAGGCACGAAAAGAGGAAAAATAAGTTATGGTTTGGGGAAATGGGATAGGAATTGGGTTGTTTTATGAAATGGAAATATGGATTTAAGCACACCAAAAATTAAATACTCAACCCGACCAATAATGGCGGTGAAAGGTTGTTCATCATCGGGTTTTGTTTTGGGGAGACATTTTTAGGTGTCTACAGAAGCCCCCACTTTGACTGAGTTTGTAGAAACATTAGTTTCGAAAACGATAGTCAAAGTAGTCGATAGGGACGGAGAATGATTTAAGACGTTCTGCGATCCTAAAGCACTCTGTATACGCCGATACCTGCAGAAAAATGTTAGTTCCACAGATAAAAGAGTAAAGGAATAGAATGCTTATCTGACACTAGTGTATCGGTGACAAATGAGTTTGGTAGCTTCCTATGCTTGAAGGAATCAACTAAATGACGTTTGTTGAAATACTTTCCATGCTTGAGGAAAGCCGACATATGAGTTTGGTAGCTTTCTAAGCCTGAAGAAACCTACCGGATGACACTTTCCATGCTTGAGGAAAGTCGACATATGATTTTGGCGTTTCTCTATGCTTGAAGAAATCCTCCGATAATGCTTTCCATGCTTGAGGAAAGCCGACAAAGAAATTTGGCGGTTTTCTATGCTTGAAGAAATCCACTAGATAATACTTTCCATGCTTGAGGAAAGTCGACAGATGATGAGATTGCAAGTCTCTGTGTATCGAGAACCTTGCGTCATGAAATGATGGTGCTTCGATTATCCCCGAACGTGGGTTGTAGATGGTCCGCTTGTCCCCGGACGTGGGCTGTGGTTGGTTCGCTTGTCCCAGAACGTGGGCTGTAGATGGTCCGCTTGTCCCCGGACGTGGGCTGTAGATGGTCCATTTATCCCCGGACGTGGGCTGTAGATGGTCCGCTTGTCCCCGAACGTGGGTTGTAGATGGTCCGCTTGTCCCCGGACGTGTGTTGTAGATGGTCCGCTTGTCCCCGGACGTTGGCTGTAAATGGTCCGCTTGTCCCCGGACGTGGGCTGTAAGTGGTCCGCTTGTCCCCGGACGTGGGCTGCAGATAAGACCTGCAAAATAAAATTTGCCAAGGGACTCGTATATACTGTGATTGACTTGACCAACTGACTTGACCAAGTTTGACTTGACATGACATGACATGTGTATGACTTGTGATTGTGTGTGTCTTGAGTGAGTGTGTGCACTGACACAAGCAATTAAAAATGCAAAAGCAAAAGACTTGACCAAGTTTGACTTGACATGACATGACATGACATATGTATGACTTGTGTGTGTGGGTGTTTTGAGTGAGTGTCTGCACTGACACAAGCAACCAAAAATGCAAAAACAAAAAAAACTTCGTCATTTTTGTCATGAGAGTGGAGGGTACCGACTTTCTCCCGAAAAAGAAAGATGTAAAAAAAAAGTTTTATTTTTGAACATCCCCAAAGAGAGAAGTTATGAAAAAGAGAAGAAGTTTTGAACTTTCACATTGAGCAAGACGAAATGAATCGTATGGCTTGAATTGCTTTTCTTGTAAATAATGTGTGCATAATGCATGTTCTTAGGCCAGGAGGCTAAGGACAATTACATCATGTGTCATGATAGATGAATGAACTTAAGTCATGGAGCTAAGCATCACATATGGTGTAAAGAAGCGATCTTGAACGTCACTTAGGTCTGAAAGCTAAGCACGTATGCGGATGAAGTGATTATTGCATAATGAACGTTGCTTAGGTCAAGGAGCTAAGCACGATATGCTTTGTATGATTAAAAATCATTGATATATAAATGTTTCTCAGCACATTATGCGATGCATGAAAAAATGAATATTGCTTAGGTCAGGAAGCTAAGCAAGTATACAATGTTTCTTCTAATGAATGTTGTCTTTAAATATGATGAAACATGCACAGTAGGGAAACCAGATTTCATGATAAAGGGTTCCTAAGGGAAAGACGATATGGATATTTATGTGTGAAAGAAGTGTGTGAAAGTGATACTAAGGTGAGGCTGCAAAGGTTATGGTGATGGAAATATATGTGTGAAGAGTCAAAGGTGATGACTCTTTAGACTGGGTAAGCTAATGTGATGTGGGTTCAAGCCCCCAAGTCTAGCTCTAAATGGGTAGGGATATAGAGATAAGCATTGGATATTCTTCGACTCGATCATGCATATGAATGTGGCCGCACCTCGATGTGAGGTTTCCTACGTATCTGTTAGGAATCAGGCCGAACGTAGCTCTAACCGAACTTTGCACAAGTGTGTGTACACCTCAAAGAGGTCTTTCAAGGGTTGTAATATTGTTAAGTTGAAGGTTTAAAGAAGAAAGGGGTAAAAGGCTCAAGACCCGAGAGAAGCCCCCAAGATATGCAATTATGTATTAGACTTTGAAAGTTTTATTTTTCATATATTTTTTTTTTGTTTTGAAATTCTTTTTTTTTTTCCATTCTTGTGAATCAATGTAGGAAATCTAAGATCATGCGGTCCATCACTCATTTAGCATTCATGTTTCTTAGGCACGGTACCAAGCACTCGATGAGAGACGCAATTTGAGACATATTCATGTCAGAGACATTGGAACACTTGTCTTTAGACATTGTTTTTTTTTTATTATTTACTTATTCTTTTCCCCTTTTTTATAAAAAAAAAAATATTTGAACTTGCTTTTCTGATTGTTACACAAATTGCACACCTTCCCATCCCAAGGTTAAGTGAATGTGGGTTGAATAAATAAGGTCAATTGTTAGACGAGGCTCAAAGTGGTTGACGAAGAAATGGATATGTGATTAAATGATTAATAGGGAATGACAGGGTTCCAAAGGTGCCTCAAGTCATTGGTGTACCTTGTATTTAATTCTGCAATTTTTTTTTATTTTTGCTAATTACGTGATCGAATGTAAGAAAGAGATGCTCATTTATGAAAAAGGTAAGAAATGTGACACATAGACACATGGATAAGGAGAGCCTATGCTAGACTTTTTAAGGGGGGGGTTTGAAACAAAAGAAGAAGAAAACATGAAATCTTGGTGAGAAGCTTGCATCGTGCTTTGTCTTCATGATTTTTTATGAGTTACTTTTTGACGCCTGGTGAGGAAAAAAGTTTGTTGTTGTTGATGCTTTGATTGGAAGGAAAGAAGGAATGAGTGACGTTCCTTATTCTTCCAACTATTTCCTAGTGATTTTAGACTCTAGTACTTTGTAAGGATGAACTCACTTAATGCATTCACTCAATACTCAAATTGGAAAGGAAGAGTGTAAGAAACAATTTTGAAATCTGATGGGAAAAACTCCACTCATTCCTATTACAACGGAAAACGACGCATGCATGGTCTTAATATACGATCATAAACAATATAGTGCATTACTCGAAGACAAAGTGTTTTCAATGACTCAACATGTGTGATTAGATGAGTTTATTAAGACTCGTGGTATGATCGCATGGCTAGACATGAAGACGTTGTGAAAAACAAAGGACCCAATGACCAAGTAGCACGGAAGACTAAAAGACAAACTAACTTGATTAATTTTGTCTAATTTTAATGTTTATGTTATTTACTAGGTGAAAATGGTCCATTGACAATCATTAGTCATAAATAAGATCAACCACAATAAAATACAAAGAACACATGTTAAGGTTAGCACAAAAAAACACAAGAAACTAATAGGAAGAAGACTAGAATTCTAGAAGAATTAGGACTCATGGATATAAAAAGTAAATAAAAATAAATAAAAAAATAAGAATGGGTACTCCAAGGCAAAGCATGAGAAGGAAATCAAAAGAAAAGAAAAGCAAACACATGTTCATGAAAGGACTTTTCCAAATATACAAGCACAAATGAATGCAAATCTTTCTAAACAACCAAGAGAGTGCACGTTCCAAGATACCGGAGGTTGATAGAAACATAAATATGCTAAGCATAGGAACTAGTTTTCGAAATCCACTTTCATCCCAAACGGTCTTACCGCGTTCTCCCTACTAGTCTCATATCTTCCCCTAGTGAGCATCTCAAAAGTTCCACGAAGGAACCGGAAAAAGAGAAAATATTTGGGCTACTCGACGTCTTGGCTTTGCATCCCCTCTCCTTACGCTTTAACTCATAATTCCCTCCCCTAATATGTGACTCAACCTCTAGGTCAAAAGGACTTTCAAAGGTTGTAATGTAAGGCAAAAAGGGTGAAGGGTAGACTAAAATTTAGTGGTTTCCTAACTAGTGAAGCAAAGGGTGATCAATCCTCAACACCATAATCAAGTAAGCACTAAACAAAAAGAGACCAACACCCCCAAGCTTATTCAAAGCTATACTCACAAACGTATACACAAAAAGCGTGAGAATGCTTCCCCCCAAGCTTAAATGAAGCATTGTCCTCAAGCTCAAAATAGGGAGAAGGATACTCACATCAAAATATTTTTGCATTTTTTCATTTTTCAATTTTTTTTTCCTTTTTTTTTCTCTTTATTAGTGCTTTGTCCTCACCTCTTTTTACTTTGGACGACTTTTTCAACTTTGCACTTACTTTGTCCTTGCTTTTTTAACTTTGGACGGATTTTTCATTTATTCATTTGCCATTATTCACACTAATATACAAAACATAAGCTGTCTTACAAATATGAACCAATATCCAAACTCATATACCACAAACTCCAATAAAATGATTATTTGCTTCACAAAAACAAAAAATGGAACAAAAATTAAAAAGAGGCTCAAAATTCTAAAGATGTTGCTTGAAAAGAAGGGAAAAGGTTCAAATGGTTAGCAAGAAGGCAAATGTAAACCCGAAAACAAAAAATAAGAAAAGTATCCTAGAAAAGAAAAATTACCACCCCAAAAAGATGTCGTTGTCCTCCCTAGATAGTTCGGTCTCGAGTTTGAGAATTATGAGTCAAAATTCTAGATTAGGTCCGCAATAGTCAAGGATCCATACCGCTCATGCAAATATAAGTTGAAGGCTTGAAAAATAATCAATCTCACATGGATGTAGTGAAAACTCACTACTTGTGTCAAATCGACTATAGGAAGCAACTACCATCATGCCACAAACAAGTAGAATCCGGTTTCATGGTCCCACTAGTTCTAACCAACTACCTTAGCATGCTTTATCCTAGAATCAACCAAGCATACTCTCATACCGTGCACACCGTTACCACTTAGGAAGAAAAGCATTCAATTATACATGTCCAAATGTTTTTATGTCCAAAGATAGAACAAAACAAAAACGCATTGCAAATTTTCCTTGCAGAAACAAAAATCTTTTTGGGATTTTTCAAAATAAAGAACATGGAAATGCATATACAAATGTGCATGGCATATATGAATCAAAATCCCACCAAACATGTTAGAATACCATCCCCCAAGCTTGATTGAGACAACATGCTAAAACAAAAATCAAATATTCCACGGGAGGGGAAAACAAAGAGATTAAGGTGGGTGCATATATGAATCAAAATCCCACCACCACATGTCCAACAAGGCATCAACCATTAGAGAGAGAGAGAGAGCAAGGAAAGATATTACCGGATTTAGGTGGGTGTAAATACCCGCAAATGACCCAATTAAACTTTTCAAAGCAAATTTCCTCAAGAATTGAAACTTGCTTTCCACATGCTAGCAAAATAGGAATCAATCCTCCTTAATTCTTGATTCAAACCAATGCACCAAAGTATATCTTCAAGTCATGTACCTAGCTAAAGTCACACAAACATTTCCATGAGAGAAAATCTATTCTAAAAAGAAAAGAAAAGAAAATGAAAGCATTAAAACACGGGTTACTTCCCGAGAAAGGCTTGCTTAAGGTCCAAGCTTAACCGCTCTAGAAAATAATAATTCAACGCACGCAAGAGCTTGTCAAATGCACTACTAATCATTTCGTATGATAAACGGTAGGCAAATGACGGGAAAACAATGTGCAACAAGATTATTGCACGCAAGTGAGAAGGGAGATGCCAAAAGAAAGAAGAAAAGGGATCAAAAGGAAAAAGAAGAAAATAAGAAGAAGAACGGGGAATAAAAGAATGGAAAGAAAAAGAAAAAGGCAAATCCTCCTCACTAAAATATTTTTGGGTGGCAGCATCACCCTTTTCCTAAAAAATAGACGAATAAGGGACATTAAGATCGTCATAGACAAGGGGACCCCAATAGGCTCATCGACAAAGGAAGGGAGGGATATAGGGGTGTAGGGGATGTGGTTCAAATTGCTTAAAAAAGGGACATGAGAGGAGGAAATAGTTGATATGGTCTCACAAATGAACTCTTCCTCACCACCATGCCTCAAATCACCAATAAGAGCACAAAAATCAATCATAGAATCCTCAAAAGAAGAACACTCATGATCATCATCTCCCTCAAAATCCAACATCCAAGAGGAACTACATAATCCCCTTCACTACAACCATGAACAACAACTCCCTTGACTTCCTTAAAGCCTAAAGTCTCAAAGCCATGCATGAATGGATGTAAATTCATTTCAAACTCATTTATCTTCCATTAAGAATTCTTAATGAACTCACTCAAAAGGCTATGGGTTTTCATTTGACAATCAAAGAACACATTGGTAATAAACCCCAATCGAGTCTAAATACTCATGGATAGAAGAATCACAATCATGCATAATAGACTCATCAAGATGGAAAGTAGGGTTGAGGTTATCAAACTCAAAACTCTCTTCATTCTCAGCTCCTTCACCATCACTCAAATGCTCACCAATGGGATCCTCACACTCTCTTGGTTGCTCAAAATCATCATCATCCTCCTCAACACACACACATTAAATTGGGATTTTTCACATACAAGCATCAAGGATGACAATTGGCTTTCTAACTCTTCTTTTCTTCTCCTTCCCTCCTCAAGACACTCCTCATTCTTTTTATTATCTCTAATTGACCTCTCATAGATTAAAGATTCATCTCCTTACTAGGCCTAAGGTTGTTATCAAGCTCAATGCGCCTAATTTGAGACTCAAATATATCAACAAGAAATTCAAAAGATTTAGAAGGTTGAGGCTCAACAAGAGAAGAAGAAGTACAACCAAGATTGGAAGAATCAACATTTAGATCATGAGCATATGAATCACATTGGGGAGTGGGGGCACAATATAACACATGAGATTCATCATTAAGGGAACAATGCACATCACAAGAAGGGATGGTAAATAATGAAGAATATTGAAACACACTATTAGCATCAACTTGAGCATGCACCTCATCATCATGAACAAAAGGGGAAATAGAGTTGAAATCATTTGTTCTAGGTACACTTAAGGGCTCATGTAACAAATCATGGGAAATAATGCAAATATTAGAAGATTCAACACATTGCGCATCAATATTAGAATCATGATTAACCCTATTATAAACATCCCTAGCAAACCAAACATAAAAATCCAAAGCATCATCAATTGACAATGCTCTAAATTCACCATCATACATGCATTCAACTTCATTCCTAGTTTGCTCATTCAAACTAAAATAACAAATCTCACAAGCCTTCCAAATATTACAACAATTTTAGTCCAAAAATAATCCTTCAAGTCTATTGATATATTCAACAAAAAGGCTCATTGTCATATTGAGGAAATGATAGACATTCCATTTTTTTTCACAAAATAAACAAAAATCAAATAAAAGAAAAGTATATACAAAGACCTAGACTCAAGATATAAAAAACACTCCAACATACACACCGTTCCTTGGAAACGGCGGTATTTTGACGAGGTTAAAACTAGGTCGTCATCTAATCTTCCCTCGATCAAACTAAATTTATAAGCATTTAACAAACCTAAATACGATTATAGAGGAAATTCAAGGGTCGAACCCAAAGGAACGGTAATGTTCAAGCACTCTTAATTATGTGCCTAAGCTAGATAAAAATCAAAGGTAAGATGTAACACTAACAACTAACAAAACAAGCAACCAAACAAATAAAATACTAGGAACAGGGATCAACAAGTAATCATGTTAATAGCAACAACTTGGAAAGATCATGCCAATCAATGGTTGTGAAGACTAATGATAAGAGCAATCAATTGGAATAAAAGTGTTATCTCCTAATTGTTAAGCTAGGGTTCACAATGAATAACAAACTAAGAGAATCACAATCCAAACCAATCAATCATTGCAATTCCTAAATCAATTGGTCGTGTCATTAGCAATTACAATGCAATCTAGCATAATTCTCAATGCCTAATCGAATTACACACATACAATCCTTCATTAATCACTTTAATCTCAAAAATCAATCAACACAATTCCCAAATTAATCACAACCCATCAATCATACAAGTTTCACCCAATTCCTAGCGAAACAACTATTCAAGAATAATCATCTATCAACTAACAACTATGGAAATCAAGAATAAAAAATATATAAAGAACAATTACACTATCACTATACCAATAATTAGAATAAGAAACGCTAAATACAAAACGGTAACAAAGACAGGCGTTCTCTGCAACAATATAGAACGTACTTGTGGTAGAGGCGTTATATGAGTTGATGAATATAGAACGGTTGTTATGGTTGATAGATGATTATTCTGAAATTTTTTAATTTTTTTGTACTCCATAAATGAACTTCGGGTATCGTTCTTCTCGAATTTATAAAGCTATTGCAATATTGAGGTGTTACCTCCGCAAGCACCGCCGCGCCAACACTGCACCTCCGTAAGCACCACCGCGATTGTACCTCCGCAGCACCACCGTGTTACCTTCGCATTCCACACGCACCACCGCACAACCACTGCAATATTAAGGTAGGCTTTCGAATTTTTCTTCTCCTTGAATTGTAAAAATTTGATAAGAAAATTTTAGATCTATTTGAAGTATTTATTTAATCGAATTATTTAATTGGTTTGTAATGATAATTTGGTCATAGTATTCATCAAATTGTTGTAATTTTATTCCGTTTTTAGGTGATAAAAAGTTCTAATTTTAGGAAAATAATTCAATCAGGCTTTTGCGAACGAAAAATTGCAGTAACTTCAATCAAATTACTCTTATTTTTTTTAATCATCCAATTTATTTCAGAATCAATCAAACTGATCTAAGCAAAATTGATCCAACCTAGGTCAAATTTACACCCCCTGATTGAATCATTTCTCGGATTTTTCGGGATATAAATGGACGGCTAAATGAGTTCTCACAATTGAAATGAGTTTGTTCTTATCTCTGTTGATTAAATTATGATATTGGCAGCTTCTTAATCTATTCCGAGCTTTGGTTTGATTACAAATGGGTGTTCCTAGAATTCGAAATATAAATACTTCGTATATTTCGACACCTCTTAACATGAATAATACTTGTATACATTATGTTCACTTTTATATTATATTTGTTTTGTAGATTTACAACTATGGAAGAAAGTCGAAAAGAAGAAATAAGAATAGTTGAAGGATGAATGGCTAATTTTTTTGTATAATCAGTTGAAGGATGAATGACCAATTTTTTTGTATAATTTGTAATTCTTGTTACTCTGTATGTTTTTTTTAATACTCCGTATGATTCTTAATGTTCATTATTTCATGCTACATTGCTTGTAAATATTGGTTTGATTTTTAATGTATTCAATTATTATTTTAAAATTTCAAATTCAAATTTTTTTTTTCACTATAATTCTTGTAGATATACTGTATTTCGTTACAGTATTAATTTTTCCTAATTACTCGTATTATAGCAAGAGATTAAAATACTGTATTTTCTATATAAAATACCATATATCAGCATATTTTTTTTAATATAAAAGAAGGATTAGAGAACGGTTATCTAACTTGACCGTTTTCTTTAGTAATGTTTATAGAACGTTTAAGTAGACTAACCGTTATTTATTACTTCTTTATTTTCTTATTTTAGTTAGGGAATAGAGAACGGTTGTGTTTGACGACGGTTCTCTATTGTTGAATTAATAGAACGCCTAAAAGAACCGTTCTTTATACTTTAAGCATCGCTTAGCAGAAGAACGGTCATGTGGCGTTCTATAAAGCCTATTTTAGACGTTCTATAAAGCCTTTTTTGTAATAGTGTATAAAGAATCAAACATCAAAATTAAACCAAACAAACATGAAATTAAACAAAGCAATAAGGTGAGATAGAGTTAAGAATGCTCATTGATAATAGAGAAGATCTTCAACACAATTGTCACCCTTGTATCTTCAATCTCTCAATCACCATTGAAATCCCTCACTTTCTCTCCCTAAAACTACTCCTAATCTAGAGAGAGATACTCATAAACTAACCTAATCCTCATTAGAGGAGAGAGAAACTATTCTAAACTAAAGAATTTCATGTATGAAGACTAAATAAAACCGTACAATATATAAACAAACCGAGAAAATAAATGAAATCGCAAATAAAACCCGGAAAACCGCGCCCGCAAAGAAATCGGTCGCGCCCGCGGAGGAGAAAAGCTAGAACAGAGCAGCCTGAGGTCGCGCCCGCGGCTGAAACCTGCGCCCGCGAGGCTAGGGCCCGCGCCCGCCGCTGCTTACTGCTCGAAATCGGCTAATTTTGGCTGCAGCAACCCCGTGCCCGCGGCTAGCCCGTGGCTGCTGGCTGGGATGCTGCGCACTGGCTGCTTGGTGGTGCGGCCATAGTGCGTGGCAGCTGAAGCGTATGGATGCTAGGGACAGCATGCTTTGGGATTCTCCTTGCTACCCGGGGCAGCTTACTTTCTTGCTTGGCTTCTGTAACACCCCCAAAATTCGAGTCTTTAAAAAACAATAAGAGTATCCTTTAACTTTCAAAAACCCAACCATCGAACTCTAGGAGTGTTACTGCTACACTTATTTTCCGTAGAAAATAAATGCAAACCAAAAATAACATAATATTTAAATAACTAAGTGGTCTAAGTTGTGGCAAAATAAAATAGTCTTACATCAAAATTTCAATTATTTTGAAACCAATAATTGAGAGGAAATAATTAATTCGGGAATAACTAAATTGTCCTAGCTACATGATTATTCTAACGTCTCCTCACACGTAACCGAGTACCCTTTTTACCAACCTGCAAAATAAATCAGAAACAAGAAAAGAGAGAAAACTCCAAAAAATCAGATAAACTAAGTAATTCCAATTCCATCCCGTAAAATAAATAATTTTACTTCAAAACATTTTATACATAATATAGTCTCATAAATATTTTAATACTCAACCAAGATCAAATAGTCACATAACATACTATTTCTTTATTTAAGGAAGGGAAAGAGAACGCCAGTAAGCCGGGATTAGTCCCTGTCACCACCTACTTTACGGAGGGTTGCGCGTAACCCCAATTGGCCATAAAATAAAACAAAATGTCCCTAGTGTGCACACCCTCACTAATACCCAGTGATTAGGAGGAAGACTAACAACAATATACAATAATTTAAACCAACTAGTAGCAACCATCACTACTAGTGGGCAACCTGTTCTTCACCCTTTCGGGTTTCATTTCCCTTCTTAAATTAAATTTCACTGTATATTTTATTAGATTATATCAACCAATTACACTGTACACAAGTATTGCACAAATCAATTAAATTTCAAGTAACCATACTTCAATTTCATTATTATTAGACCATAGTCATCCTACATGACATATAGACCATCAATCACGTATAATCAATCATCCAATACCCAAGATTATATTTTTAAAAAAAACTCATACGATAACAAATAATCATATTTTTTTTTTTTTTAGAAATTACATATACTAGTACACAAAATAGAAAACTCATATATAATATATGATTCCATAATATCATACGATAACACACTCATCACATATAATTACATAAGCACGTATTTGACACATAATATTTCAAAACAATTTCCTAATTAACGGGATTCTAAAGATGATGGACATTGAAAATTACCTTGATCGTGCGTAAAACTCAAGGTAATTAACCTCCGGAACGGTCACCTAGTAGCCTCCGTCTACAAATAAACGATTCTAAGTTATATAATTATACGACTATATAAAAAAAATTGAGCGTGTGATTAATTTATCAAAACCCGTAATCTAGTCACCCCAAAAACAAAATATAAACAACTAATTAAATGGTGCCCTCCTCATCATCACCGACATCCATCATCATCATCACTGACATTCTTCCATCATCATCACCAAAATCCCAAAATTCTACTAAAACCCAAATCCCAAATTCCACTCCAACGGAATTCGTTTTCTTTCTTTTTTTTTTTTTTTCTTTTTTTTTTTTTTTAAGAAGAGATAGTTTACCTGAGAAAAGATTGAAAGTACGGTATTGAAATTTGAGGTTAAGGGGGCTTTATATAATTTGAGTTGTTTAGCATTCTAGAAATTTCACAAGATAAGGGTAAAACTTATCTTGAGTTTTTTACATAACTCAGTAAACAGATTTTCAAAATTCCTTTTTATCAGCTTTCAAACCAATCTCTGTATGTTATCCAAAATCAGTTTTTTTTTTTTTTTTTTTTTAATCAAATCTGAAAATAATAATAATAATAATAATAATAATAATAATAATAATAATAATAATAATAATAATAATAATAATAATAATAATAATAATAATAATAATAATAATAATAATAATAATAATAATAATCATAATAATAATAATAATAATAATAATAATAATAATAATAATTTTTACAATTTGACAATAATAATAATTAGTCTTAAAGTTTATTTATTTATATTTGAAAAGAAATCGTTGACTAAAAATACTCCAAAATTAATACTCCAAAATTTGGGGTATTACATCTACTCCCCCTTAAAACGAAAGTTCGTCCTCGAACTTTAAAGTTAGCTCTCAAAAAGGCTCACACGACGCTAAAAGATAAGTTAGTATTACATTCTACCCCCCCCCCCTTTAAGAGTTTCGACCTCGAAACTCAGCGTACCTGCTCAAAAATTTGTGGGTAGAGCTTCTTCATATCATGTTCCGCTTCACAAGTCGCTTCTTCAGAATTCTGATTAGACCATAACACTTTAACTAACTTTACCGCCTTATTTCGGGTACTTCTCGTTTTGGTGTCGAGAATTTTAACAGGTCGTTCTTTGAAAGTTAAGGTCTTATCTAGCTCAATAGTCTCGGGTTGGATAACATGGGTAGGGTCATGAAGATATTTTCGGAGTTGGGAAACATGAAAAACATTGTGAACATTGGCTAACTCCATGGGTAAGGCTAGTTGATATGCTACCTCTCCAACTCTCTTCAATACTTCATACGGGCCAATGTATCTAGGACTCAACTTCCCTTTTTTACCAAACCGCATGACTCCCTTGGTAGGTGAAACCTTAAGTAAAGCCTTTTCCCCAACTTCAAATTCCACTATTCTCCTATTCTGGTCTGCATATGACTTTTGTCGATCCTGAGCTGCCTTCATGTTTGCTTGGATAAGCCTAACTTGCTTTGTTGTTTCTTCAATCATTTCTGGCCCCAAAGTCAAAGACTCACTGATATCGCTCCAACATAAGGGACTCCTACATTTTCTCCCATACAACGCTTTATAAGGCGCCATTCCTATACTCGCATGATGGCTATTATTGTATGAAAATTCGATCATAGGTAATCTTTCGTCCCATGCTCCACCAAAGTCCATCACACAAGATCTCAACATGTCCTCCAAGGTCTGAATTGTTCTTTCTGTATGTCCATTTGTAGCAGGGTGAAACGCTGTGCTAAACTTCAAGATAGTGCCAAATGCTTGCTGAAACATTTCCCAGAACTTTGATAAAAATCTTGGATCTCTATCTGAAATAATATCTTTAGAAACTCCATGTAGCCTCACAATTTCTTTCACATAGGCAGCTGCCAACTGATTCACATTCCAAGTATCCTTTATTGCTATGAATTTTGCTGTTTTCGTTAAACGATCAACTATGACCCAAATAGCATTCTTTGCTGCCCTTGTAAGTGGTAATCCCATCAGAAAATCCATAGAGATAGACTCCCACTTCCATCCTGGCACATCTAACGATTGCAGCTTCCCTCCAGGTCTCATATGTTGTATCTTCACTTTCTGACATGTAAGGCACCTTGCCACAAACTCGGCTACTTCATGCTTCATCTTTGGCCACCAAAAATGTTTCTTAAGATCCTTATAGAGCTTATCTCCTCCTGGGTGTACAGAGTACGGGGTGTCGTGAGATTCTTCTAAAATCTTCCTTTTGAGATCTTCATTTTTAGGAATACACCATCTCCCTTTGTATTTCACTGTTCCACTGTCATCTACATCAAACTCAGTTGTCACTCCTTCATCTTTCATCTTCCTCACCTTGGTCAACCACTCATCTAACATTTGCTTCTCACCAATCTCATCATATATGGTAGGTTTGACTGACATTGCATTCAACTGAGCGTTCACCTGACCATACTCTACAACCTCCAAGTTCAACTTCCTAAATTCTTCACAAAGTTCCTTGGCTAAAATCATCAAGTTCACTTTATGACTTGTCTTCCTACTCAAAGCATCAGCTACCTTGTTCGCCTTTCCTTCGTGATACAGAATGTCTGGATTGTAATCGGTTAGCACCTCAAGCCATCTCCTTTGCCTCATGTTCAAATGAGTCTGTGTGAATATGTATTTAAGACTCTTATGGTCCGTATACACCTTACACCTCACACCATACAAGTAGTGTCTCCAGATCTTGAGAGCAAACACTACAACTCCTAGCTCCAAATCATGAGTAGGGTAATTCTGTTCATGTTGCTTGAGTTACCTTGATGCATAAGCTACAACCTTCCCATGTTGCATAAGTATACACCCAAAGCCATTCTTAGATGCATCACTATAGATTTCAAACCCCTCATTCCCTGATGGTAAGGTTAAGACTGGTGCTGAGGTGTGTCTTCGCTTCAATTCTTGAAAAGATTGCTCACACCTCTCGTCCCACTGAAACTTAGTAGTTTTCTTCATCAAATTTGTTAAGGGTTGAGCTATCCTCGAAAAGTCTTGTACAAATCTCCTATAGTATCCAGCAAGCCCTAAGAAACTTCTCACTTCGGTCACACTTTTGGGTCTTGGCCAATCAGAAACTGCCCGAATCTTGGATGGGTCTACCGCAACTTCTTCCTTTGAGATCATATGGCCTAGAAATGCTACCTTCTCTAGCCAAAATTCACATTTTGAGAATTTGGCATATAACTTCTTCTCTCTAAGACTCTCCAACACTTTTCTTAGATGTTCTTCGTGCTCTTCTCTATCCCTCGAGTACACCAAAATATCATCTATGAACACCACCACAAACTTATACAAATATGGCTGAAAAGTTATATTCATGAGATCCATAAAAGCTGTCGGCGCATTAGTGAGTCCAAAACGCATAACAGTGAACTCATAATGTCCGTATCTCGTGCAAAACGCTGTCTTTGGTATATCTTCCTCATCAATCCTCAACTGATGGTATCCTGTCCTCAAGTCAATTTTTGAGAATAACCCAGCACCTTTAAGCTGATCAAACAAGTCCTCGATCCTAGGCAATGGATATTTGTTCTTTATAGTGACATTATTCAACTCTCGGTAGTCAATACACAACCTTAAGGATCCGTCCTTCTTTCTCCCAAACAAAACCGGTGCTCCCCAAGGTGACACACTTAGCCTTATATAACCCTTCTCCAGCAACTCCTCCAACTGTACCTTCAACTCTTTCATCTCTGCTGGTGCCATTCTATATGGAGCTTAAGAAATAGCTCCAGTCCCAGGCACTAAGTCTATTTTGAAATCCATCTCCCTAACCGCCGGCATCCCTGGAATTTCATCTGGAAACACATCTTGGAATTCTCTCACCACTGGAATGTTCTCTATGGATTTCTCTTCTACACTCACATCTTGCACATGGCATAAATAAATAGGGTAGCTCTTTCGGATATAAGAATGAAAAGTCATGGCTGACACAATACTGACCCCTGGTTTTGACACAACCCCCTGGTAAGAGATTCTATACCCCCTTGGCCCCCTAAGAGACACCTTTTGGGTATGACACTCAATTCTAGCCTTATATTTGCTAAGCCAATCCACCCCCAATATCACATCAAAGTCAGTTAAGTCAAACTGAATAAGGTTTGCAAGCAACTCAGTTCCAGCAATGTTAGCTGGAATGTCTTGGTATAGGGATCTACAAGAATCTACCTCCCCTGAAGGAATTGTTATATTGGTTTGACACAAAGATGAAGGTTTTAAAGCATGTTTATTCACGAAAGAAGTGGCTACAAAAGAATGAGATGCCCCAGAATCAAAAAGTAAGTAAGCAGGTTTTGAGTTCACGAGAAAAGTACCCGTCACAACGTCGGCATTAGAGTCAATCTTGCTCTGGTTCATGATATAGATTATTCCATTACTTGTCCTACCATTGCCATTGTGGTTGCTTCCTCCGCCATTGTTGTTGCTTTGGCCATTCCCTTGTTGAGCATTGCCATTTTGGCCCTGAGAATTGTTGTTGTTGAAGCGGTTGTTGTAGTTTTAGTTCCTCCCATAACCACCTCCCTTATTACCATTGTTGTTACCTTTCCCATTCTGAGCTTGATTATTTCCATTCTGCTTCTTTGGGCACTCAAATTTCTTGTGACCAACCTCCCCACATTCAAAGCAAGTAAGAAAATCTCCATTGCAGTTGCGTCCTGGATGGCTCTTGTCACATTTACGGCATGGTCGGTTGCAAGATGCTTGCTGATTCTATTGCCCCTGGCCCCGGTGGTTATTGCTTTGATTGTTGTTGTTACGGCCTCCCTGTTGTCCATTTCCACCATTCCCATTGCTATTACCCCCTAGGCGTGGTCTCTTGTCATAACCTTGAGGGTTCGATGAACTCTCACCATTCCCTTTCCACTTATGCCTATCCTTGATCTCCTGCTCACGTTTCAAAATCCTTTCAATATTACAAGCTCTATCATAGGCCTCTTTATAAGTAGCAGCAGTACCAGCCCCGATCACCTTCTTTTGGATCCTAAAAGTCAGTCGATCTTCAAACTTTTGAGCCTTGGATCTCTCATCAGGCACTACATTAGGACAAAACCTTGCGTACTCATTAAATTTCTCAACATTCTCCTGCACACTAATACCAGCTGTTTGGTTAAACCTACTAAACTCACTGTATTTCTGCCTCTTGATATGCTCAAGAAAGAAACGATCCCTGATTGCTGTCTTAAAAGCCTCCCAGTTAAAATTATGTTGAGCTCTTATGGTGGCTCCTTCATTTTCCCACCAAATATCAGCAGCCTCACGTAAATAGAATGTGGCTTGATCCACCTTCTGAGCATCAGGGGTACCAGCAGCGGTGAAAATCTTGTCAAAGTCACGTACCCAGTTCTCAACTAACATGGGATCTTCCTTCCCCATAAATAGCGGAGGTTTTAATGCAGCAAGTTTCTTAGCTACAGCAGCTTGAGGGTCGTTGTCATTATTGTGTGTGGTTGTTGTTGTTTTTCAGCTGTTTTTGCAACAACATTCCAAGGTTCTGGTTCATTTGCTCAAGAGCTCTTAACCTAGCAGCAAGTTGTTCAGGAGTCTATGCCATTTGTGCAATTCTTCTCCAACGAGACCTGGTGTAAACATGGTAATTTTGCATACATAGTCTGCACAATTTCAACACTGGTGTTACCACCATACACATTTTAACACGACTTATTTAGATCGTGTGAATTGCAATTAAAACATCAATCACGACATGCTTTCATGTAACACATCAGCACATATAGAGACAAGAATTAAGCGATTTATTAAATCTCAATAGCATTCAAAGAGTCGGCCAAATTCCAAACCAAATAATGCATCAACTTAGCATTAGACTATAAATTCGCGCATTGCTTTGTGATTTCACTATCACCCGACCAAGGCATTACTAGCCTTGACTAAAGTAAGCATAAGAAAATAAGAGCTTTGTTCTATATAAATACAATAGATAGAAAAAAAAATGAATTGATTTTTATTAATAATCGTAAAATAGAAAGGTATAAATATATTAATCAAAATTATTTTATTGCAAAACCAGAAGAGAATGAAAATCGTCTTTGAAATAAAATACTAGTACTAAATAGCTCAATAAACTACTAGTTACAAATAAACCAAAACTATAGTTTCTAGTCATAAGAAACTAGAATATAAAAATTTTAACCAAATAAACTAAACGTAGCTTTAAAAAGAATAATTCAATCTCACGAGCTTCACCTTCCTAGAGCTCATCCTCCTCCTCATCATCCAGGTTATAGTCAAAGTCTCGCTTGGCTTCCATCATTGCCTTCTCAAGGTAGTCCACAGTAGAGATCCATTGTTCATCATAATAATACTTATCATTTGGTTTACCATTAATGTATAAGTCAACATACTTCTTTGTAAGTTGAGCAAAGGGTCCCTTCCCAATTAACGTGTGTAGAAGGATTTGAGATCGCCTCTATGGAGTGAGATAATCAGATTGGCCCCCAAGTATATTGTAATGAAAGTGCTCAATGCCGAGATTTAAGCGGTGCACGTAATGTCGAATATTTTCATTATAATTCATTCGAATCCCGTAAGGAGAATCAGGTTATAAATGTGTACTCTTCCTAGCACTCGACTTTCTCGCAGTTTTAAGTACTCGTACCATCTAATAAAAGAAAGTAAATAATCACATAATAAGTATTAAATAAAAGTACTATAAAACACATAAATCCCTTATCGTGATTCCCACACTCACGGCTTTCCTAAGCTTAAATCAATTTTAAACTTATGTACAAATTTTAAACCTAAATCTTTAATTTAATTCATTTTAGTCCCTAAATTTTGAAAAACCTGGCTCTGATACCAATTTGTAACACCCCCAAAATTCGAGTCTTTAATAAACAATAATAGTAACCTTTAACTTTCAAAAACCCAACCATCGAACTGTGGGAGTGTCAATGCTACACTTATTTTCTGTAGAAAATAAATGCAAAGAAAAAATAACATAATATTTAATTAACAAAGTGGTCTAAGTTGTGGCAAAATAAAATAGTCATTACATCAAAATTTCAATTATTTTGAAACCAATAATTGAGAGGAAATAATTAAATTCGGGAATAACTAAATTGTCTTAGCTACGTGATTATTCTAACGTCTCCTCACACGTAACCGAGTACCCTTTTTACCAACCTGCAAAATAAATCAGAAACAAGAAAAGAGAGAAAACTCCTAAAAATCAGATAAATTAACTAATTCCAACTCTATCCCGCAAAATAAATAATTTTACTTCAAAACATTTTATACATAATATAGTCTCATAAATATTTTAATACTCAACCAAGTTCAAATAGTCACATAACATACTATTTCTTTATTTAAGGAAGGGAAAGAGAACGCCAGTAAGCCGGGACTAGTCCCTGTCACCACCTACTTTACAGAGGGTCGCGCGTAACCCAAATTGGCCATAAAATAAAACAGAATGTCCCTAGTGTGCACACCCCTCACTAATACCCAGTGATTAGGAGGAAGACTAACAGCAATATACAATAATTTAAACCAACTAGTAGCAACCATCACTACTAGTGGGCAACCTGTTCTTCACCCTTTCGGGTTTCATTTCCCTTCTTAAATTAAATTTCACTGTACATTTTATTAGATTATATCATCCAATTACACTGTACCCAAGTATTGCATAGATCAATTTAATTTCAAGTAACCATACTTCAATTTCAGTATTATTAGACCATAGTCATCCTACATGACATATAGACCATCAATCACGTATAATCAATCATCCAATACCCAAGATTATATTTTTAAAAAAAAAACTCATACTATAACAAATAATAATATTTTTTTTCGAAATTACATATACTAGTTCACAAAATAGAAAACTCTTATATAATATATGATTCCATAATATCATACGATAACACACTCATCACATATAATTACATAAGCACGTATTTGACACATAATATTTCAAAATAATTTCCTAACGGGATTCTAAAGATGATGGACATTGAAAATTACCTTGATCGTGCGTAAAACTCAAGGTAATTAATCTCCGGAAAGGTCACCTAGTAGCCTCCGTCTACAAATAAACGATTCTAAGTTAGATAATTATACGACTATATAAAAAAAAAATTAGGGTGTGATTAATTTATCATAACCCGTAATCTAGTCACCCCAAAAACAAAATGTAAACAACTAATTAAATGGTGCCCTCATCATCATCACCGACATCTACCATCATCATCACTGACATTCTTCCATCATCATCACCAAAATCCCAAAATTCCTCTAAAACCCAAATCCCAAATTCCACTGAAACGAAATTTGTTTTTTTTTTTTTAGTAGAAGAGATAGTTTACCTAAGAAAAGATTGATAGTACGATATTGAAATTTGAGGTTAAGGGGGCTTTATATAATTTGAGTTGTTTAGCATTCTAGAAATTTCACAAGATAAGGGTCAAACTTATCTTGAGTTTGTTACATAAACTCAGTAAAGAGATTTTCAAAATTCCTTTTTATCAGCTTTCAAACCAATCTCTGTATGTTATCCAAAATCAGTTTTTTTTTTTTTTTTTTTTAAATCAAATCCGAAAATTATAGTAATAATAATAATTTTTACAATTTGAAAATAATAATAATTAGTTTTAAAGTTTATTTATTTATTTTTGAAAAGAAATCGTTAACTAAAAGTACTCCAAAATTAATACTCCAAAATTTGGGGTATTACAACTTCAATTCTCAAACTTGGCTTTGTTGACTTTTTTGGATGCGCTTGAGCTTCCTCATTGATGATTAAATCTCGGGAAACTCGACACGTCTACAAAACAAGTCAAAGAAACGAAGAAGCTAGAGAAATAGCCGAGAAATGAATAAAATAATAAGAAAACCATTAAAAGCACGCATTTCTCTAATTTACACGCAAATCATGCATTATTCCCTAAAAACACGCCATAAAAGACTAAAAACGAGCATAAAAATATGAAGAAAACCTAGCCTAAGAGTGCCATAAATGGCATGCATCAAGGTTCCTTTTTGAACGACTAACTAACTTCCCTTTAGTTAGTTGTACTATATAGAGTTTTCCTTAATTTTTTGATAAAATAATGAGAAAATAGAATTAGAATTAGATTTTTGATGAAGTTATAGAGGGAGAAACTTTAGATTTTGAAGATTGTTCTTATATTTTTGAGAGAGAAACTTGATTATGATAATGAATGATACTTCCAATCTTCTACCTCTTTGATTTTGATCAACGTTTTGTAAGAATTCTTTACTTTTAATGGAATTTGATGTTTGATTCTTGAATTTAATTGAATTACTAGTTGTTCGGTTAATTTGATTTTGATAAGTTTGAGCATATTTTTATTATTTTGATGATGATGAAATTTGTGATTGAATTAACTTTGTTGTTTGGATTTGAAATGAGTAGTGAGTAGTTTACTTGTTAGGGATAGGGTGAAGCATGAACAAGTGATAATTAATGATTAATTAGGGGAATTTGATTAATGATCATTGTGATTAAATTAGTTAGTGACATTTGTGCATGTGTTTGATAACTTGAGGAGTGATCAACCTCAACTATCGTGCTAGATTGCATATTAGGTTTCAATGACATGAACAACTGATTTGGAATCTTTTATTATCGATTGAGCTTAATTTGTGATTTTTCTATTGGAGTCATTTGTAGAGACATCTGGCTTAACCCTATGGAAATATCCTATTAAGTGATTTTGATTGCATTTCATGCTTTCCTTCGCGTTGTATGATTAACGATTTCCTTCCCAATTAGCGTGCTTGTCAAGAGTTTATGTGAATCCCGATTCCCTAGCATCCTTTATACTTTTCTAGTAGTTGTTTGATTGAATTGAACCCAAGAGTGTAGACCAACCCAATTCCTTAGTTTTTGGAATAGCTTAGCATCAACCTTAGTACTCCCGCCTTCCCTTGGGATTTGACCTAGACTTACCCTACACCTTAGTTTGGTTTAGCTTTATAAATATTGTTTTGTCCGGGAAATCTAGCTTTCAACGACCTAGGTTTAATCCCTAGTAAAAAATGGGGACGTTACGGGGGAAGGCATGTTGATTGCTCTTGTTGTTTGAGTCTATTTCATTTGTTTGAAAAATACAAAAAGATTTTCTTTCTTTTAGGTAGCCGTGCTACTAATTGTTTCCTTTTCGATTATGTACATAGAGCACGTGGTCGTTCTCTATTGTCATTTGAGGCATGGGAGAAAATTCAAGAGTGGCATTGAAGGAACTAGGAGTTCCGAGCCTATAGATATGAGAGCCGAATTTCTCTACCTACGATACCGGCAACTGATTTCGAGATAAGACTAGGAATGATTACTTTGATAGAGAGGTGTAAATATAGTGGTGAAAAGCATGAGAACCCTCTCAATCACCTTAAGGAATTCCTGAAACATTGCAATACAATCAAGGTAAATGGGGTTTCTCAAGAATTCATCCGCCTTAAGCTTTTCCCTTTCTCTCTTGTAGGGCGTGCTTTGGAGTTGTTAGACAAGAAGGTGAAGCCTAATTATTTGAGAACGTGGGATCAGGTTACAAAGGAATTTATATTCCGTTTTTATCCATAAAAGAAGACGGCCAAAGCAAGAGCCCTTATTCAAAGTTTCAAGTAAGGGCTTAATGAGAGTCTTTATGAGACATGGGAAAGGTATAAGGAGTACAAAATAGAGTGCCCACACCATGGGATTCCTACCCATCAAATCATTCAAATTTTTTATGGAGGATTGACTCCTCAAGGCAAGTCTTGCTTGGATGCCGGTGCCGGAGGCCCTATCATGAACAATACGAAAGAGGAAGTGGTGGATGTCATTGAAGATGTGGTGAGACACTACATGGATTGGAAAATGTGGTGTTTCAGTGTATTCGATTGATCACATCAATGCCATCAATATCTTGTCTTCGCAAATCTCGAAATTAGGAAAGAAAAAGATCACAATCAAGGCCATCAATGCCCCTCCCTGTAGACACCTTATTGGTCATTGGGCATTGATCACAATCAAGGGCATCACAATCGATGGACATTTTAAGGGCCATCAATGCCCCAAAATGGCGGTGAAAGGTTGTTCATCATTGGGTTTGGTTTTGGGGAGACATTTTAAGGTGTCTACAGGGACCAAAGAGAGAAGTCCCCTTTCGACCTCCTCAACATCTGTACTTTAAAAAATCAAAAGTTCTTAGAGCGGACTACTAAGGACAACTTGTTCAATTTGAAGGTTTCTCAGACAGCAGATTGGTGCCCCATACCTCACCTGGAGGCCTTCGCTACATGCTCCGCCTTTCTCCCTTGGCGGCCTAGAAAATGGCCCATTGACCCTGCTCTCAAGCGAGCTCCTCGACCTAATCTCCGAGCTAATTCTTGTGTTCCTCTCCATACTCTCCCTCTAGAGTTGCCCTCGGTTTCCCGGGGAGGTACACCTTTGATTACTTCCTCTTTATCTTCTTTATCTAACTGTGACTTATCTATTTTGCATGCAAAGATCGATTCCATTGCTAATATCTTAAATTGTTCACCTCTACAGAATGACTTTGTTTTAGGCTATGATTACCATGTTAGACAAGTGTATGATATGCATGTGATGAGGGGTAGATTGAGCCTTATGTTAACTATCCTTACCTCCCGGTTCAACAGGGACATATACCTCAATGGGCCATATATAACCCGACCTTTGGACCTAGATTGTGTTATCTCTATTGGGAGGGGCCCCATGTGCCCCCCAAAGCAATTCAGGGGACCTCTCCGACCTCTTACTACTGTAGGAGGCCCGGAGGATGTGACTTTTCTTATGACCCGACTAACCCAAACTCATTCCCTAATCTTGAGACTTTTGGTCGATTGGGGCTCTCGGGTGAACCGGTTCTAGATGATTGGTCCCACTATTTTTCTAGGGATAAGGACATGAGGGAGAGAGGTTGAAGGGTAAGGGTCCAATGGAGGTTTATGATGTCGTTAGCCATGTTTCTTCTGAGGTTGGTGAGGGGAGTACTCATTCTACCCCTTACCACAGAGTGATGCCATTTTGGCTACCGTCCCTTTTTTGCTTGTTTGCTTGTTCTTTTGCCTGCTTGTTGCTAGGTTTAATCTTGGGGGGTAGCTCATTCTAGGCTTGGGGAGTATTCTTATGTTTGTGGTGATGCTTTGTTTTCCCCCTTGCGTTTATGGTTCACTACAGCTCTGTCTTCAATTTTGTGTCTCTTTCTGCTGATGATTTTTTTGTGTTGTCATTGTTGTCTGATGATGATGATATGATGTTGGTTTGTCATTTTATCCTTGTTTCCTTGTTGGTTGATTACTTTCTTGGCGGACGAGTTTTCTCTCTGGTATATATGATTTCACTTCTCTGGTTCTATATATGATCATGTTCTTCTTTTATTTGTTTCGAGTTTTTGTCTTGAAGTTACTAACAATTTCTTTTTGTAAAAAGATTTTCATCTTTTACTTAGGTTTTTATCCTTGCTTTTGCTTATGAGGTATCTTGACGGTTTATGCTTTTTCTCTTCTCTCCTCTTTAGCTTAGCTTGGAGTACCCGGTGAGATCTTTCTATTTCTTCTAAATCTATCTCTTTCCTAATTGCTTAAAATAGTTTTAGTCTAGGAATAGTTGATTGTTCGAGGTTGTTTGACTTGTAACACCTTAATTAGCCTGTTAAGGGTCATTGGCGATGTAAGCGAATGACCACTTGTATGACGATTGGGTTTTACTTGTCTTGCTTGTATTCTTGTGGTTTTCTTTTCCTTTTCCTTTCTTTTCTTTTTCTTTCTTTTCTTTTTCCTTTTTTCTTACATCTATAAAAAAACAAAACAAAAAGATTTTGAGGCTTTATTTTCTTTTTACTTGCTTAGCTTTTTGTATTTGGACATAATACCATCCGAGATTTTGCATTTGAATGAATGACTTCCTATGTCTTATCGGCATGCATGCTTTGAGAGTATCCATGTTTTACTCTAGGATAGGGTATGCTAAGGTAGCGGTTTAGATGGAGTTACATCCTTTGGTAGATTTATGGCACTCATTTGGTAACTTTTAGGATGATTTTTACATAATTTTGTATCTTTTTTACTTCCTTTTCTCTAGTTTTGCTTACATTTTCCTTTGCATTTTCCTTAGATGTTTTCTTATTTTCTTGCTTTTCTAGTGTATTTTGCTTTTTCTTCTTTACTTGTTTGATTTTCTTTGATTATAGGAAGTTAGTGATGTTCAAGAGCCTCAAGCGTGTCCTTCTCAGAGTTTTCAAGACAAAGAGATGTCCCGATTTCTCCATTTGATGCCTAAGAGCAAGGAGTCCAAGAGAAAGTTCTTCATAGTTACACCCACATACCGTGTGGGAATGAAAGAGTGGTTTCGAACCCACCAAAAGCGCTCTAACATACTGCCTATTTCATCGGGGCTCATCCGGAGCTCACGAGGACATTCTGGGCCACACTAGGAGGGCTCTCCTACTCCCATGGCACGAGAGAAGAGCGGCCGCGCCAGGCAGCTGCGCGGCTGCGCGCGACTTTGGAGAGGTCGTGCCTCCTTCTTTTACCTGTTCCTTACCCTTTTTGTAACGGCCGCGAACATGAGTGAGCGGTCGCGCTCTTTGAGGTTCCTTTTTGGACGACTAACTAACTTCCCTTTAGTTCGTTTTACTATATATAGTTTTCCTTAATTTTTAGATAAAATAATGAGAAGATAGAATTCGAATTATATTTTTTGATGAAGTTTTAGAGGGAGAAACTCTAGATTTTGATGATTGTTCTTAGATTTTAGAGAGAGAAACCTGATGATGTTATTGAATGCTACTACCAATCTTATACCTCTTTGATTTTAATCAAAGTTTTGTAAGAATTCTTTACTTTCAATGCAATTTGATGTTTGATTCTTGAATTTAGTTGAATTACTTGTTGTTTGGTTAATTTGATTTTGATAAGTTTGAGCATATTTTGATTACTCATTGTTTGGATTTGCAATGAGTAGTGAGTAGTTTACTTGTTAGGGATAGGGTGAAGCAAGAACAAGTGATAATTCATGATTAATTAGGGGAATTTGATTAATGATCATTGTGATTAAATTGGTAAGTGAAATTTGTGCATGTGTTTGATAACTTGAGGAGTGATCAACCTCAACTATCGTGCTAGATTGCATATTAGGTTTCAATGACACGAACAAATTGATTTGGAATCTATTATTATCGATTGAGCTTAATTTGTGATTTCCTATTGGAGTCATTTGTAGAGACATCTAGCTTGACCGTATGGAAATATCCTATTGAGTGATTTTGATTGCATTTCATGCTTTCCTTCACGTTGTATGATTAACGATTTCCTTCCTAATTAACGTGTATATCAATAGTTTATGTGAATCCCGATTCCCTAGCATCCTTTATACTTTTCTTGTAGTTGTTTGATTGAATTAATCCCAATAGTGTAGACTAACCCAATTCCTTAGTTTTCAGAATAGCTTAGCATCAACCTTAGTACTCCCGCCTTCCCTTGGGATTCGACCTAGACTTTCCCTATACCTTGGGTTGGTTTAGCATTATAAATATTGTTTTTGCCGGAAAATCTAGCTTCCAATGACCTAGGTTTAACCGCTAGTAAAAAGTAGGTACCGATGAATCCATCACTCAGGTCGCCTTGCCCAAAGCTATAAGTATACGGGCATACAACACCTCTTCCCAACTCAAGTTACCGATTTTCCCTAAATCACTAAGGCAAATGAGTATCCCGATAGCGAAATGTTCTCCCCGTTCACTCAGAATAGTGACGGAAATAACGTGGGTAATGTATATCCGAGACAGCTTCTCATGTGTACACTATTAATCAACCTCGTCAGCAGACAGCTCGTCGGCAAGAACCGAGTATGGACAAGACTGTGTGGACACATGAAGGGCCACCGCAAGACGGTCCCCCATAAGGTCACGCAGCCTTTCATCTGACCCCTTCACGGCCTCCAAAACCACAGGCTTACCTCTGAAAGGAAAACCTGTGATCATAGAAAAGTTGAAAGGGGTAACCGTCATCTCTCCCATGGGAAGTTAAAAGTGTTGGTGGAATCCAACCAAAACTCCAGCAACCCACGAAGGAAAGATGACGATGTTAGCTGACTCAATAAATCTCGAAGAGTCGCCAGCTGGGGGCTAATCCCCAAAAGCTTCACCACCTCATTTACCTCGTCAGGTAAACTCTCGAAGCGGCGTCTCAAGTCACCCGAGCCGTACAAACGCATGCTAGGCTCGCTCTAAAAAGAAATATACAAAAATACAGTTATGGCTTTTCAAAAAAGAGAGAAGCAATGATATAAAAAAAAGACAGAGACGTAAAATAACTCACTATTTCGCACCAACTCCAAATCAAAACGTGATGGTCTGGCACTTAAGGACCTGAGGGTCCCAGTTGGGAGGAGCCTCCCAAACCACATCCTCATGGCAACGTGAATTAGCTTCAACGCGTCGCTCTCAAACCTCCTCACGAGGACATGTCACCCTCTTTCAAGGGCGAACTGCCTCATCAATCATGGGTCCTCTTAGGTCCTCCTCAGCATCGAAGAATAGAGGGGAATCCATGCTATAACGGATAAAATTCCTTAGTAGTTTTTTTCTAAAAAGACTAGTATACGTATTCTAGACTCATTTTGGCAGCGTAACGGCTACCGAAAGGGCAAAACACGGAAATCGAATGCCACCCACAGTTGGGGGCTACGATGCCTACAGTGAAACTCTGTAAATGGGGGCTTTTAACACCAACAAAAGCAATCCTATATCAGTTTCAACTAATATTCTAGAGATTATGTTCCTAAATCTCAAAGAATCAACTACTTTTAGGCGAATAATGATAACATAAGTATAATTATCGTCTACCAAACAATCTTGAGGTTCGTGCATGGCAAAAACAAGCAAAATATATACTTCACGCCAGTTTTCGAATTCAAAATTTTTAAACATGATTCATGAAAGTAATTGTAATTCTAATACTATGACTCACTTCATAATCAACAAGTATAATCAAAATGAGCAAGCAAAACAAAAAATTCGAGCCAAAATTTGAAGAAATAAGCCAAGAACGAACTTAAACAAAGAAATGTGAAATTTGTTGGAACACACTCCTTAAACATAGCATGAATTCATGGAATAAACAATTTTAAGAACAATGGACCGAATAAAAAAAAAACCCCAAATTCGAAAATTGGGGTTTTTCGGTTCAAACATTCCCCAAATTCAACCAAAAAATGAAGGAAAAAGGCAAAAAAAAAATTACATTCAATTATGGCAAATATGAATAAGGGACGAGATCTACTTCATTTAGCTTCAAAAAACAAAGAAATTTAAGCTCTTTTAAAGAGAGAAAGAAGCGAAAATGGCGAAGGAAGAAAAGAGAGAGAGCGAAATGAAAATCGCGCTTAGCGATTTTCTTTTTGCTGATTTAAATGTCGCGCGCAACTCAATCATTTATAAGTGACAGTCCACCGCAACTCAGAACAATGCACGCGCCTGGCCAGCGCGACCCACTGAGTTGCGTGCAGATACTAGTCCCTAAAAGACCGGTACTTTGATTTTGATCCGTTTGATTTATTTCTAACTGTTTTTGCTCGTTGTTAGATCTAATGGAGCACAAATTATTGAATCTTTTATTTTCTTTGCATCTTGTAGTTTATTTTCTTTTTTGATAGTTTTTTGCATCATACTGCATGCACACAGTGCTTTGTGCCTTCCCCAAGCATACGTTTTGGATGTTTTTCGTAAGCGTGTCTAAAATGTTCTGTAGTGGTGCTTTACGTAAGAGCTCCCATCGATAGGTTTGTCATTTTAATATACTGACTTTATAAATGTCACGTTCTTTTCTTTCTTTTTGGCGTCTGCAGCAAAAAGGATGGTGTATCGTGTAGTCTAAAATTGCATGGCATACCGTAAAACGTAAAATTGTATGGTGTAGGTGTTGCGCAAAATTTTACCTCTTCCCAGCAAAACATGATCTACCTCTCGTAACTAAAACGGTTGAGATTTTGTCTTCAGGCGTTAGCTAAACTAGTCGGCTGGCGCGCCAAACCATCGAGGACAAGGCACATTCTTGATTGGAAGCAAATACGACAGTTAGTGAGCTTACTGGCTTACCGGACAATTAGGGTGTCCGTCCACCCCTGTATAAAAGAGTGACGTGCGATGTCACTTTTGTTTAGACATGTGCCCCAAGTCCTGAAACACGTGTTCTCAACTTGTGGACAAAACTGCTGAGAGAGTTGTCGATTTTCTTTTCTCTCACTGGATCTGGATATATGCCTCTTGTAGACACCCAAATGTTTCTCCCCAAAACCAAACCCAGTGATGAATACCTTTCATGTCATTTGATTATCGAACGAAGCGAAAGTGTGAAAAGTCTAGTGATGAGGATGTTTTTATTAAAATATCTCTTCTTTCTGTTTTTGAAAATATTTCTTTTCTTACCCTATTTATGAAAATATCCAATACATTTTAGTTTGGTCCATGATAAGGATCCAATAATAGTGTAGTTGGATAGGGCTCAAAAAGACCTTTCCAACGATATATTATAAGCCCAATTCCGATGAATAATGAGGAAGTTATGGCCAAAATACTAAATTGGGCCCGGTTTTGTTCTTATATGAGGCCCAATGATCTAGAGGAGGGCATATTATTAATTATCATTCCTAAAGCTATTGGGATTGATTAATAATCTAGAAGGTTCTCTTAAATCCTAATGGAGTTAGGATTGATAATTATGTTTCAAAGAGTTTGAAATTGAATAAAACTACTCCGTTTGAGAATCCTTGTTTTTTACGAAAAGAAATATATTCAGATATTATTTTTGTGTCTTATAATCTTTATCCAAGTTTTATATGGTTGGATATATATTGAAATTATCTTTCCAATGATATATTATAATATTATTTCCGAGCTATAACGAAAAAGATATGAATGAGATAAGAAACTCTATCTAAAACTGACACCCTTCCACTATTTCAGCCATATCTTATATATAATTTGATTATTATGTTTCTTGATATATATTTATTTTTATTGCTTGATCACACCTTTTATGCATGTTTAAAGGGAATTTCATACATATAATCACGCTTAATAAGATAATTAATAATCTTGTTTAAGGTTAATTTGATTATAATTCAAGTGATCGCCAATAATAGTTTTGTTTGTGCATTAATATTCAATCAACATAGATTAAACAGGTTTAGGATAAACCTATTGATTTCATGTTAGTTAGAAAGCGCACATGAATACGAGTAGTATAAAGTAGAGGCATATTTTATAGGGCAAGTTCTTTCTCTTTTAGATTGGATTCGTACCTTCATCCCTCAATACCAGTCATGGTTCAAGAGCTATTGGAGTTAACGATCTCCTGGATCTTTAAGGGGTGTAAACTTCACCCTGTGAACGGTTTACAAGTTCCTAAAACTTGTTGGCGACTCTTTTGCTCTAGCTTCTTTCCCTTTGGACGCCACCATACTTAAGTGTATGATCAAAGTGGGGTTCAAGTTTGGGGTAATGCTTGAAATATTCCCTACCGTTTTTGGCAACTCAAATGAGGAGGATTTCTATTTTAATTCCTAAAATTTATTTTGGCAATTATTTAGAATGAGTGGATAAGACTCGAAAAGTTCTAAGTATTTCATGTGCGTAATTTTGATTAACATTATTGTCAAATGCATAAAAAAGGTTCTCATTGGAAAGAACATCCGTAATGAGTCAAAAACATATGATTTTTACATGTAGGAAATTTGAGGAATATCTTTCACAACTAGGATCAAAATAATACTGCGAAAAACTAGAAAATTCTAAGAACACAAAAAGCTGCTGAGGCATGTAGGAACTGGCGACTAGAAAACAAAGCGAGTCACCAATGATATGGCTCTGTCGCCTAACGACAACATTGTCGTCTGGCGACAGGGCTATATCCTGGTGACGGACTCTGTTGTCTGGCGACGTGTTCTTCCAATACTGAGCCAGAAATCTTGCTTCTTGCTTCGACTAGTTCTAGCACTGTTGGCTCGATTCTACTACCGCATTGAGTTTTTCTCTCTTTTTTAAAACTCATATTTGTTCTACATATGGACATAATCTTCTGGGAATTCATGCTCCATCTACCCGATTGAACGCTCTGAGAAACAAAGGGTACATTCGAGAATGTTGAATTCACCAAACCATGAAAGCGAGTTTAACTCGCGGGGTCCCATCCACACTTGCCAACCCCTCCAAAGGTAAGGCTTCCGCACAGTGCATCCAGACTCATAACCATGGAATCTCTTTGACTAACCCATATCCTAAACTTTAGAGAACTAGAGCCATGGTTAGGTTGCAAACTCATTGCATCATATTGTGACTACTTGACTACTTGTGCATCTCTTACTTGTGGATACTTATTATGTGACTAAACTAACCGTTTGGTTTGACTTGTGTTGGTAAATAAGTCTTAATAAACTAAACAAGGACTAAAGGACTTTGCTTAATTAATTAATTAATTAATTTGAACTAATAAATATGTCTAAAATCGAGTCATAGTTCCTTTAAACCAACCCGAATTTTTATTCTCGTATACTGCACAAACGTCAAATTTTATTGGTCATAGCCGGATTTCTAGGAAGAAATACGAGTTGTATAGCCTATGGATCTGTATCCCTGAGTTTTTTCTTTAATTTGGAGTTGGTTCGTCCCAATCAGAGTCACAAATAAAAAGTTATGACTAAAATACCATAGCCTGTCCAGTTTAATGCATATACATGAATTCTTAACTTAGTCTTTGCTTGAGTCTAGTCACATATTCTAGCCATATGGTCATGACACGAGTCTTAACATGTCACCTACACTTAATATTCTTAGCACACACTTTGTATATGTCACCATGACCATGTCTTAGGTTCATGCATGAGTCGTTTTCCATCATTTGAGTGGGGGGTCCAATCTATTCCCATTCTCTTCCACATTCTCTTCCATGTTGAATAGAGCTTGAGTCAAAATAAATAATAAAAAACTTATCCCTAATTTCCCTTTCCGCAGTACTTGGTCAAGGAGAGAAGGGCGATTAATCAAGGACAACACTTTCGTCCAAGTTCAACTTTTTGATAAACCAGTCGGTCGAAAAAGAAAAGCTAATATAATGGCAAGTCAAGAAGAAGTCAATGAGCTTAAGAAGCAAATGGTTGACGTGACTGAGGTGTTGAAGGCTTTAACCCTTCAAATAAATGACCCTGTGAAACAAAAAAAAATAGAGCTCATGCAAGAAAGCTTGAGAAAAATATCCAATGACTATAGATTCCAGGGCACTAGCTCACAAGGGGTCTCAGTGGACAAGGAGCTTTTTCCGCAGAAGTTTGAAAGGAGGGTGATCCCATCGTAAGGGGGTCCTTCCTTAGATGCCCATAGGCCCTTTAGAATCCTAGGACTTTACACTTGTTAGGGTGTATTAGGTTTTTGAATTCCTGACTGTTTGGGAGACCTTGAATTAGAAATGATACCCTCATCACGCTTTTTGGTAAGAAACAAGTAGGAGTCGCCAATGAGTTTTAGGAAAACTCATAAACCTCGTTCGTGCCTTTCTTCCATGTGGATTTCATGGAATAATTAGCATGAATCATAAGTTTACTCATGCCCAAATTGGTCTATATAAACCAGAAATGAGTTCGGGAGCGAGGGTACTAAAATAACGTTCCTTTTAAGGAGGAATCGCTATTCTAGCCCTAGTACGACCTCTACTAGCTCTTCCTTTTTCACAATTTCATTACCAAATAATATATGCAACGTAATAACTAAAGACTAAGTTAGTTGATTTTATTTACAAGCATTGATCACGAGGAATTACACTGCAAAAGTCGTTATTCTTTGTTTAATCCCAAGTGAGTTCTCGGTACAGTGCCTGAGAAACACAAATCCCAAGTGAGTGATAGACCACATGATCGGGATTTCCCATACTTATAAAAATAAAATAAATGCAAAAACAAAAGAGAGAGAAAAATATGAATGGAAAAAAGAAAAGAGAGCTAAAAAGAGTTGAAAGCCTCAAGCATAAAAATTAAAAGATTCAAAAGCAGGGTTGCACACCTTGGGGGCTTATCGAGGGACTTGAGCCTTTATCCCCTTCTTCTTCAAACCTTTAGCCTAACCACGTTACAACCCTTAAAAGACCTCTTTGAGGTATACACATAATTTTGCGAGGTTCGGCTAGAGCTACGTTCAGCCTGATTCCTAACGGATACGTAGGAAACCTCACATTGTGGTGCGGCTATAATAAAATGCATTCATATTAACACTCACACACTCACACCATGATCGTACCAAGGGATCTCTAATGCTCATCCCTATCTACTTAGAGCTAGACTTGGGGGCTTGATCCTACATCATAAGCTTACCTTGCCTAAGAGTCACCATTATTTGACTCTTCTAAAAATAATATTTTTCCATACACTTAGTCTTTGCAGCCAAACCTTAGTGCCACTTTCACACACTACACAGATACATGACCAAATAGTCCTTCGCTTAGGAACCCTTTGTCATGAAATCTTAACACAACGTTGAAGCATTCTTTGTCATATCAAAATCACCCAATCAATCACTCATCATTGCATAACAAAGTATGAAGTGCTTAGCCTCCGTGCCTAAGTTACCTAAATATTTTCATCAAAGATAGCCTAGGATAAATTAATCTTTGCATCTTGAGAGATAGTATCAATTAACATTTGACTAATCTCATTCAACATGCACCATCAAAAACATCTTCCTTTTGTGTCTTTCTTTTTCGGGAGAAAGTCGGTACCCTCCACAAAAATGACGGAAAATTTTTCAATTTTCGCTTTTTTGCATTTTGAGTCAAGCACATCACAATACAATGCACACACGAGTCATGAGTCACACGTGTCAACTCACCTTGGGTCAACCTCAAGTTAGTCAATCACATTGAGCCAACCTCAAGTCAGTCAATCACCTTAGGTCAACCCTAATTACAAGAGCAAAGTCTTATAGTCCAAAATGTAAATACGGGTACATTCCAGTGAGCAAGAACATTCCCGCATTTTTTCGAAAAGCCGCGAATGAAAACCTGACTCCAGCATCAGATGACAAGGTTGTCGCTTGACGACAAAATCTATCGCCTAGCGATAGAGCGAGAACGCGGCGACAGAGTCTTCTAGCAAACGCTGGTTCAGCGACGAGATTCGTGGCCCCATATTGGATTATGTGGACCTCATACAGCAATTTCGGGTTCCTTAGTGCGCCAGTTAGCCCCTATAAGCAAATTGACATGATTAGTAGTCGGCTCAATTACAATCGCAGTAAGTGATTGACCTGACGACGATCGTCTCACTTAGCTTAAGCGCCTAAGCATTGGCTCATTACAAGCACCAAGGCATCGATTCAAAAGCAAGCACTTATACGACAATTTTTCCAAGATTGGATTGTCAATCCCAACTGACAATATTTACTAATGTGGATTGACGCGCATCTTCTTCAACGACTATTTTTCCAAGTGAGTGATTGTCATCTCTAGCAAAGTTTCCAAGCGTGGATTGTAGTGCTCCTTCTCTGTTTGGCAATTTTTTCCAAATTCAGATTGTCGTCTCTAGCAAGTTTTTCGAGATTGGATTGTCATACACATAGTTCCTTATGGCAAAATTTCCCAAAGGATTTTCGCAGGTCTCTATTCATCCTAATATTTTGGCAAAGACTCCTCAACCTGGATTGTCATTCATTTCAGTAAGTGGCAAATTTTCCCGAAGTGGATTGTCGATCTACTCTTTTTTGTAAATGTTCCAAGATGTGGATTGTCAATTGTGGCAATATTTTCCTAAATGGATTGTCGCATAGCATTGGCAAATTTCTAAGGTGGATTGCTTTCAAGTGTAATATTCCAAGATGTGGATTATCGATCTTAGCAAAGTTCTTATGCCAGATTGTTACGAAGCATTGGCAACTATTCCCAAAATTGGATTTTGGCAAATTTTCCATGATTCATCGTGGCAACATTTCCAAGGATTGATTGTTACGAAGCATTGACAAATTTCCCTAAATCAGATTGTCATACATCATACAAGAGTTGTGTTGGCAACTGTTCCTGAAAAAAAGAGAATTGTCATCACCCTAAGTATCGTAACAGCAAAGTTCAAGCGAGCTTTAAGGATCAACAGATGTTGGTCTTTGGTAATTTTCTTTGGAATATTATCGCAACAACTGAGGATGACTTCAAGCGAAGATATCTTCGACAGCATTCCCTAGCTTGCAGAGGGTTGTCATAAACATCTAAGGACCGTTTCGGGCGAAACAATCTCCGGTCATATTCCCTGGCTTGCGGAAGATGGTTATAAGGCGGTAGAAGATCGTTTCTAGCAAAGCAATCTTCGATAGTGTTCTCTGGCTTGTAGAAGAATATCACAGCGGAAATTGGAGGCAGTTACAGGCGTAGCAGTCTTCAGGCGGTATCCCCTAGCTTGAGGAGGATCGTCAGACAAAAAGAAGTTCTTTGTTTAGAGACGCGTGGACATTTAAAAAAAAGCTCTTTCTTAAGATACGAGTGAACATCAAAACAGCAAGATGACATTCCCTAGCTTGTGGAAGGTTGTCACAACAGCAAATACAACATAAATTGGTTTCCTTCAGAGACGTGTGCTCGACGGTGCAAGATACGCGTTTCTTAACTCTCTTATCTGTTTTAACTAACGCTATTTTGCATGTATCAGCGTTACAAGGATGATTTAGGATCGCAGAATTTTCTGAATCATTCTCCGTCCCTATCGATACTTTGACTTTTATTTTCAAAACTTGCGTTTCTACAAACTCGGTCAAAGTAGGGGCTTCTGTAGACAACCAAATGTGTCTCCCCAAAATCAAACCAAGTGATGAATACATTTCATGTCATTTGAGTATCGAACGAAGCAAAAGTGTGAAAAGTCTAGTGATGAGGATGTTTTTATTAAAATACCTCTTCTTTCTGTTTTTGAAAATATTTCTTTTTTTACACTATTTATGAAAATATCCAATCCAGTTTAGAATGGTCCATGATAAGGGTCCAATAATAGTGTAGTTGGATAGGGCTCGGAAATACCTTTCCAACAATATATTATAAGCCTAATTCCGATGAATAATGAGGAAATTATGGCCAAAATACTAAATTGGGCCCAGTTTGGTTCTTGTAAACACCTAAAAATGTCTCCCCAAAACCAAACCCGATGATGAACAACCTTTCACCACCACTATTGGTCGGGTTCAGTATTTAATCCCGAGAGTGCTTAAAAAAATCGTATTTGATTAAATTCGTATTTTTGAATAGCCCATGGATTAGTCTTTATGTTTGGTAAAAGCATAGTTTTAATTTCAGCCCAAACTTATTATTTAATTTTAGCCCAAACCTTTTTTATTTTATTGTTTTATTATTTATTTTTGGCTCAAACCTTTTATTTATTTTATTTGCTTATTTTAGCCCAAATAACAATAAATTAGAAAAAAGGCCTGAAATTATCAATCGGCATTTAAAATGCTGAATTAAATTAGGGTTAAAATGTATTTAGACGGAAAATTCCCGCGCCACGACAGGAGTCCACCATGTCACGGGAATCATTCCCGTCTGACGGTGGGATTTCCCATGACACGAGAAACCTGCTGTGACACGGGAATTTCCGTGTCCTTTCCGCGTAAACCCTTAACGCGTTTTCTTCCCCGTTTACCAAATATTTCCCGCGTCACTCAAAAATTGCACTGTGTCACGGGAATGTTTCCCGTCTGACGGTGGGATTTCTCGTGTCACGGTATAGTTTGCCGTGTCGCGGGATACGTTTTTAGGGTTTTTATCATTTTAGGGTTCTGTGTGTTCCCTCAGCACATTTTCTCTATAAATACCCCCTCATTTCTGATGTACGGGGCATGAATTAATTCTCTATTTTCTCTCTTCTATGCTCTAGCCTAAACACTACCTTACCCTTCTTATTTCAAAATTCCTTCTTCAAGCACTCGAAGGAGCACATACTTTACTCGTGGTTCTGTCCTTAAGCCAAGGCGTGAAAGGTAGAACTGTTTGAGGGTTTGGCCCCAAATCAACTCTACTTTATTTAGTTTAATTTAATTATTGTTTTATTATTATTTCCTTGAAATTACTAACTCGTTTATTATTTTGTAGTTGCAAACAAACAGAATCAAAGTAAGAATTATGTTCCTCTTATTTCTATTATTTTTCTAACGATTTTATATTATTGGAATTATTGCTAAATTGCTTCCAATATTGATGTTATTCTATTATATTTTTTTTTATGATCACCATGTTGCATGTTTAAAGGGAATATGTAATTGAAAATCACGCCTAATAAGATAATTTGGACAGCCGGTTTAGGTTCCTATTTAATCTTGTTGTTAATTAAAGTGATCACTAATTTTTTAGAATTATATGTTGCATTAATATTAAACCAATTTAGCTTAATAATAGATTGGAGCAAATTGAATCTTTGTTTGTATGCCTTTGAGATCGCAGGAATGCTTTTCACTATAAGAATCGAGTAGAGGTCAATACAGGCGAATGTGACTCCATGACCCACTTCGTACCATCATCCCCGATCCTCCTTTCGTGGTTCCGAACCATAGGAGTTAGTAATCTCATGGATTATGAATGGGGTGTAACCTTCACGGGTCAATCGTTGTTGCCTTTGTTGTCCCTTATCGTGGTTGTCTTTTTATGCTCCGTGAACGGTTTACAAGTTCCTTAAAAACTTGTTGGCGGCTCCCTACTTTCCTTGTCCCTAATCGTATTATGTCAATCCCACTTCCTATGAGTGTCAAGCATATTCACACATGCTTTTACGTAGGCGCACTTCGAGCGACGTCTACAGTTCTTATATGCAACCCGATGATCTAGCGGAGGGCCTATTATTAATTATCGCTCCTAATTCTATTGGGATTTATTATAGTCTTCTAGAATACTCTAGAAGGTTCTTTTAAATCCTAATAGAGTTAGGATTGATAATTATGTTTCAAAGAGTTTTAAATTGAATAAAACTACTCCTTTTGAGAATCCTTGTTTTGTACGAAATGGAATATATTCAGATATTATTTTTGTGCCTCATAATCTTTATCCAAATTTTATACGGTTGGATATATATTGATATTATCTTTCCAATGATATATTATAATATTAATTCCGAGGTATAACAAAAAGATATGAATGAGATACGAAACTCTATCCAAAATTAACACCATTCCACTATTTTAGCCATATTTTTTTATCTACAAAACATTTTAATCTGATTCTAACTGGTTTGGAAATTAGACTTCAACAGCTTTCCAACAACATATTATACACCTTATTTGGACTTCTTGATAAAAAAATATGATAAAAACAAAATCCGCAAAAACTGTCTTGCAGCGCTAAACAATAGCTTTGTCGCCTGGCGAAAAATCCTGTCGCCTGGAGACAAGCCCCTGTTGTTGGCGACAGAAGAGAGTTTTATTTCTTTTCAAAATCTGATTCGTTTCTATCAATTCCGGACTATTTTATTATAAATAGGGTCCATGGACCTCCATTTTCAATCATCAACTCTTACCCAGAATTCTCTAATTATTCTCTTCTCTCTCTTAAGCAATATAGCTTATTCTTTCCCCCTCTAGCTTTTCTAAAGTAGCCTTTTACAAAACAACATACCGCATTCACAAGATCTAGACACACCTAGCCAAGTTCGAATTTGCCTTTGCCCTAGACATGAAAGGTTTGATATTTCTGAGGGTTTGGTCCCAAATCCCTATTTCAATTATTTAATTTAATTCTTTAGTTTTATTATTTTCCTTGAAGTTAATAACGTGTGTATTTTTTTATTAGAAAGAGATACGAGGCATCCAAATAAGTAGTTTAATTGTTTCATTGATATTATGATATAGAAATTATGTTTAGGTTGTTATTTTGATTCCTAATATCATGATAAGATGCTTTTCTTAGTATGATGTTCAGGGTAAGAATACGTTCCATATATCAATTATGATTTCTTTGATGCTTCTTATTTTCTTTCTTAATAGCATGTGAGTATCATGTTAGGGATAAAGCTTTTATCTTTAATGTTTAGTGACATGCTAGGGTTTATTATTAATCTTGTTAGTATCCTGCCTAAGATCTTGTTATAATTATTATGTTTTAACATGATTATTTTATAATTGTTATGATTACGATTATGATGATGATTATTGTTGTGTCGAATTATATAATTTAGCGTAATTTGTTAATTAGCGAGTTTTTTCACGTAATTTGTTTATTTACAAATTGTTTTACGTAATTTGTTTATTTACAAATTGTTTTACGTAATTTGTTAATTTACGAATTATTCATGTAATTTCTTATTTGACGGATATCTTATATACAATTTGATTATTATGTATTTATCGTCATTCCTTGATTACACCTTTTATGCATGTTTAAAGGGAATTTCGTACTTGTAATCACGCTTAATAGGATAATTAATAATCTTGTTTAAGGTTAATTTGATTATAATTCAAGTGTTCGCCGATAATAGTTTTGTTTGTGCATTAATATTCAACCAACATAGATTAAACAGGTTTAGGGTAATTCTATTGATTGCAAGTTAGTCAAAAAGCGCACATGAATACAAGTAGAATAAAGTAGAGGCCTATTTTATAGGGCGAGTTCCTTCTCTTTTAGATTGAATTCGTACCTTCATCCCCGAACACCAGTCATGGTACCAAACCTATTGGAGTTAACGATCTCCTGGATCGTTAAGTGGTGTAACCTTCACCCTGTGAATGGTTTACAAGTTCCTAAAACTTGTTGGTGACTCTTTTTCTCTAGTTTTTTCCCTTTGGACGCCACCATACTTAAGTGTATGATCACATTGGGGTTCAAGTTGTGGGTAATGCTTGAAATATTCCCTACACCTCCAATCCTAAGACATGTATTTCAAGCTTGTGGACCACGAATACTGCGTTTTGGCAAGCGAGTGTCAAGAACTTTATTCATGTGTTAGGTTACGAATGCCAAAACACTTCTATTTTTATTATCTTTTAATTTGTTAAAATCATAGACTAAAGTTTCAATGGCATATCGAGGGAATTTAGATCAGCGATGCCATAATTGAGAGGATATCATCCTCTTTACTCTTTTTTTAAAACCGATATCTTCTCATGACATGACATCAACTAGGACAGCTTTTACTTGTAAAATCATTCTACATTTGCAAAGGATCAATCTAGATTCTTTAGCGCATTAAGACTATAATATACTTTTTCTAACCTTAATAGATACTTGTCTTAAATACTTAGCGAATCAAGGATCGTTTCGACATCCTTAACACTACTGAAAGACTCTATTCTTAGGGAACTTCGAAGAATGAGTTTTGGATTTATTTCCTTGGTTACTTTGATCCTCGTTTATTCTAGACTTGATCAAAGTGGGGGCTAAATGTAGACATCTACTTTTGGCCTCCGGTCCCGACAAGAAGGTCTATGACAATAAATAAAACCATCTTTGTGTTGGATCAACGTGAGGAATGCTTATGGACAACGGATTAAGTCACAAGAATGCAAAATGACTAGCCAAACCCAAAACAAAAATAATTAAGGTCCAATCTAACGAAGCCCAATCATAATTAGGCTTAAGCCCGAGGTTAGAACCTGATTATGACCGATTTAGAGACTCTTAAGTTAAAAACCAGTGTTGACACAAAAAAATTCACGCGCATCTCAATGAGTCGCGCTAGTATGGCACGCGCAACTCACATGGTTGCGCGTGACACCCAGCGCAACGTCTAGTGGCATCTTAATTTCATAAAAATATAAAATCGAATCTTACCATAATACCGCGCACAAGACACCTAGAGCAGCGCATCTAAATCACTTGCGTTGAGCTGTTGCGCGCCACCCATTCTGATGCAAGCGACACCTGCTGCGGCAGAATACTCAAAACCCTAAATGCATCCATTCCCAATAAATATAGGCTTAATACGAGGCTGAAACAGACAAAAATAACCTAAAACTCTGGAAAAAAAAAACTTTGTGAACTTGTGTACTCTTAACCTTCTTGTCCTAAACACTCACCCCCTCAATACTTGTTACTACGGTGGAGGTTTCCGAACAACAAGGAGTCCATAAGTGTTCTAAATGAAGACCTAGGAAAGAGAAGTGGTAAATTCTCGAGTACTTCGATCAATCACCTTTGTTTTCTTGTTTAAATAACTTTTAATTAATTAACTATTGTTGTTTGATCACTTCAAACGAACTTTTAATTAAACATTTGATCGTGTTAAATAAATAATAGAATTAAATAATTAATTGTTGACTGATCACCTTAGTCAAGGTGAATCTTATTTATTTATTTTTATTTTCATGAATATTGATTAAATAAGAATAATGACCTTCGCAATGTAAATCTTATGTGATTGATTCTTGTAAATAAAATCAACTAACTTAGTTTTTAGGTATCGTGTTGCATATATTGTTTGGTGATGAAATTGTGAAAAGGGATGAGCTAGTGGAGGTCGTACTAGGGGTAGGATAGCGATTCCCCCCTAAAGGGAACGTTATTTTAGTACCCTTGCTCCCGAACTCATTTCTGGTACATGTAGACCAATTTGGGCATGGGTAAACTTACGAGTCATACTAAATATCCCTTGAACTCTACTTGGGAGAAAGGCATGAATGAGTTTTATGAGTTTTCCTAAAACTCATTGGCGACTTCTAGTTGTTTCTGACAATAAAGCATAATGATAGAATCAATTCTAATTCAATGTCCCCCAAACAGTCAGGAATTCAAATCCTAATACACTCTAAAAAGTGTAAAGTCCTAGGCTTTTAAAGGGTTGTGGGCATTTAATGAGAAGGATCCCCTATGATGGGCACACCCTCCTTACAGATCCAATCTCATATTGTATTTGTGGAGTTGTTCAAAGAACTTACGGAGTGTAAAGATGCGGCCTGGTCTATCTTTTGACTTGATGATCATATCATCAACATAGACCTCCACTTCTTTGTGCATTATGTCGTGTAATAATGTTGTTGCTGCTCTTTGGTAGGTGGCACCTACATTTTTCAACCCGAATGACGTTACCGTATAGCAATATGTACCCTATTGTGTAATGAATGTGGTTTTCTCCATTTCTTCCTCGACCATCAATACTTGATTATATCCAACATAATCGTCCATGAAGGAGAGGAGTGCATGGATTGATGTGTTGTCAACTAGAATGTCGATGTGAGGTAGAGGGAACCCATCCTTTGGGCTTTCCTTGTTGAGATCCCTGTAATCAACACACATTCTGACCCTTCCATCTTTCTTTGGAAGTGGAACCACATTAGCTATCCATTCTGGATACTTAGACACTTTGATGAAACCTATATCTAGTTGTTTTCTAATTTCTTCCTTGATTTTGAGACCCACATCCGGTTTCTTGCACCATAGATTTTTCTTGATATGCTTCATACCTGGAATGAGAGGTATCGTGTGTTGAGATATATCCCTGTCCATACCTGGCATATCTTGATAGAAACAAGAGAATACATCAAAAAATTCACTAACCAAGTTAATTAGCTCTTTGCGTTCGTCTTGACTTAGTGTTAATCCAATTTTAACTTCTTTGATAGTTGTACATACATTGGATATATTAAATATTTTTGTATCTTAAATAATTGTCGTTTTTTCATGTTCTTCCTTTGATTTTATTATTTCTTTGTCATTTTTTCATTAGCAAAGCAATATTGATCAGGGCTAGGGGAATGACTCGCATCGTAAGCAAAGGTGTTCATCTTATTGAATTCTTAAAACATTACTTCAAAGAGGGCGAGGGCAGCTGCGACCTCACTGGAATTATTAGGGATAGATGGGAGAGACTTGACAAGAGACTCGACACTAGGAGGAACTACAGAAATAGACTCAATAGCAGAAAGAGGGCCGGCCTTAGATCCTATAGACTCATAAACAGACTCAAGCTCGGACTCAAACTCAGACGATTCAAATTCATCAAACATGAGGCCTTCGCCAGTGTTCACTTCCAGCTTTTCTCCACTCGGCGTAGTTATCTTCACCGTTTTGCGCCAATCCTTTAGGACACCATCAGCTGGGACAATCAACTCAGAGGGGTCGAAGTCTTTACTTGACACGATAGCTTAAATAAGCGCAGAGTTATCATTGTCGATGTGCATAGGTTCATTCTTTTCTAGCTCGAAAAGAATATTAATATTCATATTATCTTTGCCTGGACTAGTTGGTTCCCGAGCTGTTGAAAACACATCACCTTCGTCGATAAAATCACAATCCATGAACACCTCAAACTCTAGCTCACATTTCCCATTGTAGACGAAAGGTTTAAGAAATTCATAGCACAGAAAGTCATCCCCTTCTTTGATGTATTGGCCATTAAGAGTGAGGGGATAAGGACTCATAGGCATCTCTTTATTTGTATTACGAGTTGTGTTGCGAGCAACCATCTTGATCACATCTTCTTTCATGTCTTCTTTTGTCGGCTTGAATCCCAATCCAAATGTGTCCTTTTTGGGTGCACCAAGATAGCCCCAAACTTTAGCCATTTTCTTTTTAAGTCCAAAGGTCATTCCAGGGAAATGCCCTTGCTTCTTCATAATTGCGTTGACGTTGACATTTGAATAGGGATCAAAGTCAGGATGACACTTCTCCTCTTCTTTAATCATGAGAACGTATTCTAGAGATAAACCTTAGAGATCATTGTCTTCCTCATCATGCTGGAATGGACAATGGGAGTGTCAATAACATGGACAATGGCATCAATGGTGATTGTAACCACTCCGACTATAGCTTTGACCTTCTGGTTCAGCAATGATGGGATCTCCTTTAGCTCATGAAGCCAAGGGCGCCCTAACAACATATTGAAATAAGCCTTTATTTCTACCACTTGAAACTTGGTGCGACATTCGATTTCTCTAGTAGTGATATTCAATGTGATAGTTTCCACGGCTTGACGACGAGTATTATCAAAAGCACGAATCCCTTGAGTAGAGGGAATCAATTCTTCATCTTTTATGCCCAACTTCTTTGCAGTGCGCAGTGGGCGTACATTGATTGTTGAGCCATTATCAACTAGGATCATAGGCACATTCATTTGCCTACATACCACAGTAAGGTGTAAGGCCTTGTTATGTTGATCCCCTTTTCGGGGGTAGATCCTTATCAGAAAAAGGAAATAAAATTGTTGGTACTTCGTAATTCAATAGTAAGAAAACTAACTAGCCCTTGAAGAGTCATATAACTATCAACTCCTATCTTAACCAGAGCATTCATAACAGCCTTTCAATGCTCGTGGAGGTAGGAAGAAGCTTCCACACATTCATTTCCACCTTAGTTTTTTACAGTTGTATGATCACATCCTTGCTTAATGGATCAATGGGATCAACTATCGGTTGTACTTGGGGTGAAGGTGGAGGTTGAGGTGGATTAGGTTGCTATAACCTTCCATTCTTGGTGAGAACCTTGACCTCAAGGTCCCCCCAATCATCTTCGCTATCTTCATGATCGACAGCGCCAAGAGATGAACATGCTATGTCTTTGATATAGACGTCTTCGTCGTCACTATCCCAAATTCCATTCACTTCTTCATAGTTTGAAATAAAAACAACTTCTAGTAGAGGTTCATCCACAGATTGGATGAGTAGTGACGGATCAAAGGAGACTTCATCTCTAGTGATAGCCAAAGCATTAGAAAGATAACCTGTTTGGATATTAGGCTTCTTGGCCCCTAGAGGGACAAGAAGCTGATTAACATCAATCAGACCTTGGATTGCATCCTTTAACTTCCAACATTGCTAAGTCTTATGACCGTTTCCTTGGTGAAACTTGCAATGAGTGTTGGGGTCATAGCTAGCAAATTTGTTCTCAAGTCTAGGCTTTGGAAACGGCCCAATAGGCATGATCAATCCTTGACTGTGCAAGCGAGCAAAAGCAGTATCATAGCTCATTCCCAAAGGTGTATAAACCCTCCTTTTCCTCTAGATTTCTGAGTAGGAGCATTAAGAGCCAACACATCATTGAGGTTGATGTTGTTTGTAGCATTGGTTGACTTGGAAGACGAAGAAGAAGGATTGTCGTTCTTCTTGTTTTTCCAAGTGTTAATGTTATTTTTGCTACATGTAATCTTAATCAACTCGTCCTCAATGGTGATCCCAATATCGTTCACGGCTTCAAAAGTGCTCAAAGGCAGAAACTTCAAATGCTTCTTGTACTTATGATCTGATTCTAAATAAAGAGGCGAACCATCTTGTAGGCGTCGCTCGAAGTGCGCCTACGTGAAAGCATGTGGTGAATATGCTTGGCACTCATAGGAAGTGGGAATTGACATAATACGATTAGGGACAAGAGAAGTAGGGAGCCGCCAACAAATTTTTAAGGAACTTGTAAACCGTTCACGGATCATAAAAGGCAACCACAATAAAGGGACAGCGATAGGCAACAACGATTGACCCGTGAAGGTTACACCCCATTCATAATCCATGATATTACAAACTCCATATGGTTCGGAACCACGAAAGGAGGATCGGGGATGATGGTACGAAGTGAGTCATGGAGTCACATTCGCCCGTATTGGCCTCTACTCGATTCTTATAGTGAAAAGTGATTCCCGCAATCTCAAAGGCATACAAACAAAATATTCAACTTGCTCCAAACTATTATTAAGCTAAATTGGTTTAATATTAATGCAACGTATAATTCTAATATATTGTGATCACTTGATTTAAAAACAATATTAAAAGGAACCTAAACCGGTTGTCCAAATTATCTTATTAGGCGTGATTTTCCATTACATATTTCCTTTAAATATGCAATGTGGTGATCATAATAAATAATAGAAGAATTAACATTAATATTGGAAGCAATTTAACAATAATAGCGTTAGTCAAATCAAATATAAAATAACCTTAATCATGATACTAGCAATATGAAAAAAAATAAGTAATTAAATTAATTAATTACTCACATTCCGCGCGTTCCTTTAAATTGCTACATCATGAATAAATTGTTAGTAACTTCAATAAAAATATAAATCAAATTGAAAATTAAATTAAATTAAAAGTAGATTTGATTTGGTCCAAACCCTCAGTTAATTCTACCTATCACGCCTTGGTTAAAGTATAGAACTTCAGGTATTGTATGGACTCCTTGGAGTACTTAAATGAAGAAATAGTGAAAGAATGGGGAGGCTAGTGTTTAGGGAAAATGAGCAAAGGGAACACACGGAACCCTAAAAAGATAAAAACCCTAAAAAATAACACCGCGACACGGAAGAGAACACCGTGACACGGTGCCAGGCACCGTCATACGGGGGAAAATCCCATGATGTGGTGGACAACTAGAGTGACGCGGGAAATATTTGATCTACGGGAAGTGAAAACGCGTGAAGGATTTAAGCGGAAAAGACACAAGAAAATTCCGTGACACGGAACACGTACCGTGACACGGGAGTGTCCACCGTGGCACAGTACAGTACACCGTGTCACGGTATGGGAAAACGCGGAAATTACACGGAAAAAGCACCGTGACACGGTGGGATATACCGTGTCACGGCAGCAGGTACCGTGTCACGGCAACAGGTATCGTGCCATGGTGGAATTTGATGCGAAAGAGCTTCAAAATTGGCATCGTGACACGATTTCTAGTACCGTGTCACGGCACAAGGCACCGTCAGACAGGGCAAACTCCCGTGACACGGTGCTTTTGCACTGTGCGCGGTGATTTCATTTTTTTACCCGTTTTTAAAATCATCATAACTTTTGATCCGTAACTTGGAATAAGGCATATAATATATCATTAGAAATCTTATCAAGTCTACTTTCCAAAAAAATTAGAATCAGATCAAAATGATTTGTATATTTTAGGATATTTCCGTTTTAGTGGAAGGGGTCGGTTTTAGGCCGAGTTTAGTGTTTTGCTCATATCTTTTTCGTTATAGCTCGGAATTGGGCTTATGATATATGGTTGGAAAGCTTGTTTAAAGGTCTATCTAGAAAAATAATAATTGGATCAAAATTGTATAGACATAAAATCAGTTTCTCTCGGTTTTGCGTTGTGGACACGAAAAGTGGAAAATAGGTTATGGTTTAGGGAAATGAGCTAGAAATTGGATTGGTTCATGAAATATATTGGATAGAACATAGATTTAAGAACTCCAAAGATTAAATACTCAACCCGACCAATAATGGCGGTGAAAGGTGTTCATCAACGGGTTTGGTTTTGGGGAGGCATTTTTAGGTGTCTACAGAAGCCCCCACTTTGAGTGAGTTTGTAGAAACGTCAGTTTCGAAAACGTTAGTCAAAGTAGTTGATAGAGACGAAGAATGATTTAAGACGTTCTGCGATCCTAAATCACTCTGTATACGCCGATACCTGCGGAAAAATGTTAGTTCTACAGATAAAAGAGTAAAGGGATAGAATGCTTATCTAACACTAGTGTATCGGTGGCAAATGAGCTTGGTATCTTCCTATGCTTGAAGGAATCCACCGAATGACGTTCTGTTGAAATACTTTCCATGCTTGAGGAAAGTTGACTGACGAGTTTGGTAGCTTTCTATGCTTGAAGAATCTACCAGATGATACTTTCCATGCTTAAGGAAAGCCGACATATGAATTTGGCGATTTTCTATGCTTGAAGAAATCCACCGGATAATACTTTCCATGCTTGAGGAAAGTCGACAGATGATGAGATTACAAGTCTCTGTGTATTGAGAACCTTGCGCTGTGAAATGATGGTGGTTTGATTGTCCCCGAACGTGGGTTGTAGTTGGTTCGCTTGTCCCCGAACGTGGGTTGTAGTTGGTTCGCTTGTCCCCGAACGTGGGTTGTAGATGGTCCGCTTGTCCCCGGACGTGGGCTGTAAATGGTTCGCTTGTCCCCGGACGTGGGTTGTAGATGGTCTGCTTGTCCCCGGACGTGGGCTGGTTGTAAATGGTCCGCTTGTCCCCGGACGTGGGCTGTAGATGGTCCGCTTGTCCCTGGACGTGGGCTGTAGATGGTCCGCTTGTCCCCGGACGTGGGTTGTAGATGGTCCGCTTGTCCCTTGACATGGGCTGGCTGTAAATGGTCTGCTTGTCCCCGGACGTGGGATGTAGATGTTCCGCTTGTCCCCGGACGTGGGTTGTAAATAGTCCGCCTGTCCCCGGACGTGTGCTGGTTGTAAATGGTCTACTTGTCCCCGGACGTGGGCTGTAATTGAGACCTGCAAAATAAAATTTTCCAAGGGACTCGTATAGACTATGATTGACTTGACCAACTAACTTGACCAAGTTTAACTTGACACGACATGACATGACATGAGTATGACTTGTGATTGTGTGTGTATAGTTTTAGTGTGTGTGTGTGCAGACACAAGCAACCGAAAATGCAAAAGAAAAAATTTTCCATCATTTTTGTCATGAGACGAGTGGAGGGTACCGACTTTCTCCCGAAAAAGAAAGACGTGAAAAATGAAATTTTATTTTCGAACTTCCCTCGATAAAAATTTTGAAAAAGTTTTTGAACATCACCAAAATAAAATAATGAAAAAGGGAAGAAGTTTTGAATTTCTTCCTTGAGCAAGACGAAATGAATCGTATGGATTGAATTGCTTGTCTTGAAAATAATGTATACATGATGCATGTTCTTAGGCCAGAAGGCTAAGGACAATTACATCATGTGACACAATAGATGAATGAACTTAAGTCATGGAGCTAAGCATCATATATGGTGTAAAGAAGCGATCTTGAACATCACTTAGGTCTGGAAGCTAAGCACGTATATAGATGAAGTGTTTATGAACGTTTCTTAGGTCAAGGAGCTAAGAACAATATGCTTTGTATTATTACAAATCATTGATATAGAAATGTTACTCAGCACATTATGCGATGCATGAAACAATGAACATTGCTCAGGTCAAGAAGCTAAGCAAGTATACAACGTTTCTTCTGATGAATGTTGTCTTGAAAGATGATGAAGCATGCGCGGTAGGGAAACAAGATTTCATGATAAAGGGTTTCTAAGGGAAAGATGATATGGATATGTATGTGTGAAAGAAGTGTGTGAAAGTGATACTAAGGTGAGGCTGCAAAGGTTATGGTGATGGAAATATATGTGTGAAGAGTCAAAGATGATGACTCTTTAGGCTGGGTAAGCTAATGTGATGTGGGTTCAAACCACCAAGTCTAGCTCTAAATGGGTAGGGATATAGAGATAAGCATTGCATATTCTTTGACTCGATCATGCATAGATATGAACATGAATGTGGCCGCACCTCAATGTGAGGTTGCCTACGTATCCGTTAGGAATCAGGCCGAACGTAGTTCTAACTGAACTTTGCACAAGTGTATGTACACCTCAAAGAGGTCTTTCAAGGGTTGTAATGTGGTTAAGTTGATGGTTTAGCGAAGAAAAGGGTAAAAGGCTCAAGACCCGAGATAAGCCCCCAAGATGTGTAAATGTGAATTTGAAAATTTTGAATTTTGCAAGTTTATTTTCAACAATTTTTTTTTTGCTTTGATTTTTTTTTTTCATTATTTTAAATCAATGTAGGCAATCCCAGATCATGCGGTCCATCACTCACTTAGCATTCATATTTCTCAGGCATGGTACCAAGCACTCGATAAGAGACGCAATTCGATACGTGTTTGTATCAAAGACATTGGAACACTTGCCTTTAGACATTGTTTTATTGTTGCTTTGCTGCCTTTTTTTTTTTTACTTGATTTTTAAATGTTATACAATTACACATCTTCCAATCCCAGGGTTAAGTGAATGTAGGTTGAAGAAATGAAGGTCAAACGTTAGACGAGGCTCAAAGTGGTTGATGAAGAAATGGAATGTGATTGAACGGTTAACGTGGAATGACAGGGTTGCAGAGGTGCCTCAAGTCATTGGTGTACCTTGTGTTTAGTTCGGTAATTGATTTTTTTTTTTTTTTTTTTTGAATGAGTGAATGAAAAATGCTATGATCGAGATGTAAAGGAAATTTCTCATTTTATTAATGGAATAAAGGTTAATGAAACTTATGGAACACATAAAATTTGAAATGGAAAACCTATGCTAGACATGAATGGGGGAATGGAGATGAATGATAATAAAAAAAAAAAAAATTTTAAAAACATGAAATCTTGCACAAAGGATCTGTTGTGCGCCTTGTGTTCATTACTTCTTGCCGCCTGGAGGGACAGGAAGTTTGTTTGCATCCACCAAGTCTTGAATGACATCCTTCAAATTCCAACATTGCTCCGTAGTGTGGCCCCTTCCTTGATGGTACTTGCAATTGGCATTGGGATTCCATTTGGCGCTCCTTTCTTTAGGTTTTGGCTCTGGAAATGGCCGAATAGGTGTGATCAAGCCTTGACTGTAAAGGCGATCAAAGGCTGCATCATAAGTCATTCCTAAAGAAGTGTAAGTTCTTTTCTTCTTGGGCAATGGAGCATCAAGAGCTAACACTTCATTGAGATCAACTTGGCTTATATTGTTGGTAGTATTTTCGTGCTTAGAAGACGAAGAAGAAGGATGGTCGTTCTTCTTGTTTTTCCAAGTGTTATTATTGTTACTACCAGCAGTCTTTATTAGCTCATCCTCGATATTGATGCCGATGTCGTATACAGCTTCGAAAGTGTTCAGTGGAAGAAATTTGTGATGTTCCCTATATTTATGAGTCAGATTTTGAATAAAGAGGCGAATCATCTCTCTTTCTTTGGGAGGATCTACCAAGAGTGAAGCTGTTTCCCTCTACCTGTTCAGGTAAGCGGTGAAGCCTTCATTCTCTTTCTGTTTGAGAATGGAGAGTTCACGTTAGAAGTTTTAGTTTGAATGTTACACTTGTAACGATTCATGAAACTGTCGGTGACATCTTGCCAAGTCGCAGTATGCTTGTCATCTAGGGAATAAAACCATTGTTGGCAAGCATGTTCTAAGGAGAGAGGGAACACCGTAGGGAAGAGTGTTACGTCCCTCTTAAGAGCCATGGTTGCAGAGAACGCCTTCAAATGGAATAATGGATTGTCAGTAGGCTTGAACTTTGGAATATCAGCAGTGGAAAACTTTTCAGGGAGTCTGTCCTTCACATCCAAAGGAGTGGGAGGCCATTCCACATAAGTGAAATCCTCATAAATCTTACTCATTTGTTCCTTCAGTTTGTCAAGGGTGGAAACAGTGACCTTGTTTTGTTCCATGGTAGTGACCCTAGTGGTAAGGGTTTGCATCATGGCAGACAGTGCCTCGATGGATTTGTTGATGTTCTCAATATCATCTTTAGTGGCCATTGAAAGGTGATAAGTAATATGGAGATGGCAAAGTTCTCTTTGAACGCCTATTAGATCTGAGAGATTGTTGCGGTAATGACTCGAACCGTATTAATCTATCCCTGTTCCTTGACCAAGTACTGTGAAATAAAATAATTCACTTAATTGTTTGACTCATTTCTCAAGATAGGAAAGGAAGGAAAAAAATAGACATTTGAAAACAGGTGAGAAAACTCCACTCATTTTTTTATTATGACGAAAAAAGGTGCATGAACCTAGTATACGATCATAAACGACCTGGTGCACGACTTTAGTCGGAACATAAAGAAAGTGTGTGGATTATACTTGACTCGTGAGTGACTAAATGATGTTATAAGACTCGTAGTATGATCGATGGCTAGACATGTGAACAATAACCAAAATGACTGACGCGAGGACCAAATTAACACGGAAGACTAAAAAAAAAAAAAAAGCTAACTAGACTTATTTCAAGGGCACCGTGACACGGAAAACTGTACCGTGTCACGGTACAAGCTGTCGTGCCACGGTGGAAACTGCCGTGACACGGTGAACTTTCCCATGACACGGTGGATGCTGACGTGGCACGGGAATCTTCGTGCCATGGTGGAAATTGTCGTGACACGGTGAACTTTCCTGTGACACGGTGGATGCTGACGTGGCACAGGAATTTTTTTTTTTTTTTTGCGCTAATTACTAAGTGAGTACGGTCCTTTAGCAATCGTTAGTCATAAAATAATCCACCATAGACAAAGAAAGATCGTTAAGGTTAGGATCAAAACGACCAAACATAAAACACGTAGGCACAATGATGCAACGAATAGTTCGCAACCTAAGGTCAAGTTCTATGTTTGACTATGATCAGGTTTATTTGGTGTCAATAGGGTAACATGGTTAAGAGTTTGGACGCGTTAGCAAGGCAGCCTCCCTTGAGGGTGTACGCCAACGGGCGGCTCCGTGAGTTCGTGATGAAATCGAACTCAACTCCATGGTTTGGGTGGATTTAATAACTTGGATGAACCCTTATTGCCATGAGCCTTTTTGGGTTGATAGAGCTTAAATCCCCCGAGGCTAAGACGCATGTAGAACACACACATTTTTTCAGAAAAATCGAAGGAAGTTGACTGTGAGAAGATAAAACAAGCCACCGGACTGATTTTAGGACTGTCGTGACACGACAAAGAGAACCGTGCCACGGTGCTGCACACCGTCAGACGGTGTACTGCACCGTGACACGGCCGATTCTGTCGTGGCAAGGCAGTCAGACAATCTGACTAGTGCCCTGTTTTTTCTTCGGACGCAATCAAGTTATTCAATTTTTCCTACGGGACAGACCTAAATGCGACGTTAAAACGTCTATGCTTATGCAACAATGCCAAATTAATCACAGTAATTTTTTCAAGAATCTTTCAAGTCTCATCCACTCATCTTAATTAAATACCGATCACTCCAATCGATAAATAACCAAGAATCCTCCCCAGTGGAGTCGCCAAATTGTAGGCGTCGCTCAAAGTACGCCTACGTGAAAGCATGTGGTGAATATGCTTGGCACTCACAGAAAGTGGGAATTGACATAAAACGATTAGGGACAAGAGAAGTAGGGAGCCGCCAACAAGTTTTTAGGGAACTTGTAAACCGTTCACGGATCATAAAAGGCAACCACAATAAAGGGACAGCGATAGGCAACAACGATTGACCCGTGAAGGTTATACCCCATTCATAATCCATGATATTACAAACTCCATATGGTTCGGAACCACGAAATGAGGATCGGGGATGATGGTACGAAGTGAGTCATGGAGTCACATTCGCCCGTATTGGCCTCTACTCGATTCTTATAGTGAAAAGTGATTCCCGCAATCTCAAAGGCATCAAACGGGGCAAACTCCCGTGACACGGTGCTTTTGCACTGTGCGCGGTGATTCCAGTTTTTTACCCATTTTTAAAATCATCATAACTTTTGATTCGTAACTCAGAATAAGGCATATAATATATCATTGGAAAGCTTATCCAGTCTACTTTCCAACCCAATTAAAATCATGTCAAAATAATTTTTTTATTTTAAGATATGACTATTTTAGTGGAAGGGTATCGATTTTAGGCCGAGTTTAGTGTTTTGGTCATATCTTTTTCGTTATAGCTTGGAATTGGGCTTATGATATATGGTTTGAAAGCTTGTTTAAAGGTCTATCCAAAAAAATAATAATTGGATTTTGTAGCCATAAAATCAATTTCTCTCGATTTTGCGATGTGGACACGAAAAGTGGAAAATAGGTTATGGTTTAGGGAAATGAGCTAGAAATTGGATTGGTTCATGAAATATATTGGATAGAACATGGATTTAAGCACTCCAAAGATTAAATACTCAACCGGACCAATAATGGCGGTGAAAGGTGTTCATCAACGGGTTTGGTTTTGGTGAGACATTTTTATGTGTCTACACATCTCCTTCTTCTTAGGAGGATCCACCAAGAGTGCAGCTGTTTCTCTCCACTTGTTCAGATATGTAGTGAAGCCTTCATTCTCTTTCTGTTTGAGAATGGAGAGTTCACTTTCAGAAGTCTTGGCTTGGATGTTACACTTGTAACGACTCATGAAGCTTTCAGTATCATCCTCCCAAGTCATAGTATGTTTGGAATCCAGAGAATAAAACCATTATTGAAAAGCGTGCTCCAAGGAAAGAGGGAACACAATAGGAAAGAGTGATACGTCTAATCCTTTGAGAGCCATAGTTGCAGAAAAAGCTTTCAAGTGAAACATAGGGTTATCAGTAGGCTTGAAATTTGGGATGTCACCAGTAGAAAACTTCTCAGGAAGCTTGTCCTTGACAGTTAGAGAAGTGGCAGATGGCTCCATATAGGTGAAGTCCTCAGAAATCTTACTCACTTGTTCTTTGGTCTTGCCCATTGCAGCCACAGTGACATTAGTTTGTTTCATGTTGGAGACCTTAGTAGTGAGCGTTTGCACCATGGCAGTGAGCGCCTCAATGGACTTATTGATGTTCTCGATGTGTTCCCTAGTAGCCATTAGAATGAACTCAAAATGAACTGGAGACGAAGGTGGATTCTGTGGAGATGATTATGGAGGTTTCCTTGTACACTGATGAGTCTATTATATATATATATTTTTATTCCCCGTCCCACGGTCATATTTGTGCTTATTTGAGCTCCATGGAGCTATTTTTATTACTAATATACGTTTTCTAGTGTTTTTGTAGAGTTGGTATTATTTTGTAGGAATTTGCAGAATTATGATAATTCCCAGGCTTATTGAGCCACTACAGAAATATTAAAGAAGGAGCGTATTTTATGACCGTATATTTTACGCCCAAGGCCATGTTAGAGAAATTTAATCCGGTGATTAAGGGCTCGAAACGAGAGAAGGTCCAAGATTTTACAAATTATTATATCACGAACCAAACAAGTGAATGAATTTGGGCTAATGAACTCTAAAAGACCAAGTCCAAGAACAAAAGGGAGGTAGAGCTTTGAAGCCCAACTCGCAGCTCAAGCTAACCAGCCCGATCGGGCGAGGCCTAGCCCGGTCAGGCGGACCTCTTCAGCATCAAGCTATTCAGTTAGTGGGCCTGCGAATTATTGGGCTTGCTTACTCGGTTTTCATTAATCAGAGGAGTAGTAGCTTTAGTTTTTGTGAGGCAGTTAGCTGTTAGACTTTACCTAGGATTTAGTTCACTAAGTTTCATATGTGGCTGGCCACACCATGCGGCCAGCCACAATATGAAGCCCAATCCGGCACACGCTCCGTTTTAGGCCCAGTCCAGCTTTCTAATTGTAACGGCGTTTGGAAAATAACGGAGTTCCCGTTTTAACTTTAATTTTTTTTTTTCTTTTTTTGTGTAAACCGCCATTTTGGGATTGTCACTTCACTTCCCTGAATATTGTCTTATCATTTCCTTCTTTCTCAATTTCTCTTTCTTCTTTGATTTCTCTTTCCTCCATTAATCTACTTCATTTTAATTTTCTTTCTCCATTAATCTTCTCATAATTCAATAGCGAAACTCAAAATTGTTTATGGTAAAAGTAGCAGCAAAGGTTCTTCTTCGAATAAAAATGGCGATGATTCTGGTATTTTTTTGCAACTTTTTTTTTCCCGATTTTAGCGTATTTTTTTTCGATTTCTTTTTTCATTTTACAATTTGTTGTCGATTATTTTTTGTAATTTTGTTAAATTATGTGCTTGTTTCTAATTTCAGGCTCTGTTATGATCAAAGATGGTGACGATTTAGGTTTGTGGTTGCGGTTTTTGTAATTTGTTTGTTGTTGTTGAATTTTGTTGTTCAAACCCTAGGTTTTCATTATATAAATTTTCGATGTGTTTTCGATTTTATTTCGGTTGAAATTTTAAATTTTGAAACCCTAGGTTGAAATTATTCGTTTCCCTGTTTGTTGATCATTTACCGTGTGTTTTGTTCTTTTTTTCAGAAAAATTAGATGTTAATATTGTTGTCTTATTTCATTTTGTGCCTTGTGTTTTATAATTTTTATAAGTGATGTATAAGTTTTGATGTTGTTCTTATACACATAATTATTTGATCTAGTTCTTTAAGATCATAGTTATTGTTTATATGTTGTTGTACTAGAAAAATGCAAAAAAAATAAAGTTATGGTGTTTTAAAGTGTTTTGCATAGTCCTTAGCAGAGTGATTTTTAAAATTATTACTGTAGGTGTTACTTTAAGGTTAGTTTAGGGGGTTACCAGAGGGGTTACTTTTACTTATAGGGGTTACCATAGGGGTTTACTTTATATGCAGGGGTTACTTGAGGGGTTACCAGAGGGGTTACTTTATATGCAGGGGTTACTTGAGGGGTTACTAGAGGGGTTACTTTATATGCATGGGGTTACTAGAGGGGTTACTTTATATGCATGGGGTTACTTGAGGGGTTACCAGAGGGGTTACTTTATATGCATGGGTTACTTTGGTTATTATGTTGTGTATTTGACTTCATTCTTTTATACATTTTTATGAAATGATATTTTTCTGTTTTTGTGTCCAAAATTTCATGTTCAATGTTTTTGACTTGTTTGATATTGTGTTTTGATCAAGTTCTTCAAGATCATAGTTCTTATTTTTATGTTGTTTATGTATTAGAAAAATGAAAATATGTACAGTTATGGTGTTACAATAGTGTTTTGCACACTTCTTAGTGGAGAGATTTTAAAATATATTTCTATAGGAGTTACTTTTACATATAGGGGTTATCAGAAAGTTTGTATATGTGTTTCCAGAGGTTTTCTGTAGGGGTTACTTTAGGGTTTGTTTAGGGGTTTCTAGAGGGGTTACTTTTACATATAGGGGTTATCATAGGGGTTATTATACCAGGGGTTACTAGAGGGGTTACCCTTATATCTAGGGGTTAGTAGAGGGGTTACTAGAGGGGTTACCCTTATATCCAGGGGTTACCAGAAGGGTTACCTTGTGATAACTCTTAAGTAACTCTTCTGTTAAACCTTGTAGTAACTAGTGTGTGCTCTGTGGTAACCCTTGTGTTCATTACTCTCTGGTAACCTTTTATCTTGATATATATGTTAAAATATAATACCCTTGTGTTACTTGTTGGTTTTATTATGTGTTATATATGTTTTATGTTTTACTATTAGTATTTAACATAATTTCATGTTTTAAACAGATGTTCAAGGAGTAGAAAAACATGAAGTTAATTCTGCTCCTCTTGATTCTGCTGCTGTTGGTTCAGTCTTACCTGAGTCTAGTTCTACAGTTAATGAATGTAGAAGTTTAATTGTTTATTCTTCTAAGGAGGTCAATCAGGGTGATGATTCTAAGGAATTTAAGGAGTCCAATCAGGATGATGATGACTTTAAGCTACTTTCTCTGCTCTCTGTTTCGAAGCAGCATGGTTTACTTTCTAAAGATGTGCAATTGATAGAAAAGAAGACTGATGATGATTTTGACACAAAACCTGCAGTTAAGAAGCGACGTAGGGATGTTGTTGGAAAAGATGATGATGTTGAACCAAATGTTAGAAAGGCAAAAACATCTAAAGCTTTAGGATCTGAAGGTAGTGAAGATGTTGATGTGATTCCTGATGTTAAGCCTAGTGTAAGAAAAGCAAGAGGAGGCAAACTTAAAGAAGTTGTTGAAGTTGTCAATGTTGAGGAGGAGTAAGTTATATATATGCATATTTGAAATACTTTTTCCAGTTATTGTAATTTTTTTTATTCATTTTATGCAGGTTGCATGGGTATAATATATTTTGTTTGAGTTCCTTTATTTAAGTTATTTAGTTGTATATTTGAGGTTGGGTTTACTTAGTCTATTATACAGTGGTTTGAAGGGTTACTTATTGAATTAGATACTTGATTTTGGTTGTAGGGATTAGTTTTTGTTTCAGTTATTTAATTTTGGTTATTTAATTGTTTATTTATATTGGGGTTACTTAGGCATTTATGCATTCATTCATTTTAATTAGTTATTTATACATTTGTTACAAGGGTTATTTAACTATTTTCCCTAGTGTTAATGGAAGGTTACATAAGGGGTTACTGAGGGGTTATATAAGAGGTTACTACAGGAGTTACTGAGGGGTTATATAAGAGGTTACTACAGGGGTTACTGAGTTGTTTATTAAAGAGGTTACTAAGGGGTTACTGAGTGGTTTATAAGGGATTACAACAGGTGTTACTGAGGGGAATATATAAGGGGTTACTAGTGGGGATTATATTTTACTTCATAAATCCATTATTTTGTGATTACTGGAGGGGTTACTATGGGCAGATGGGTTACTAGAACTAATTTTTATTTAAGCTGTTATAATGGGTTACTAGAGGTGATTAATATGGGGTTACTATAGGGGATAAGGTGTTACTAGAGGTGATAAGGGGTTAATAGGGAGTTGGTTAGGGGTTACTAGGGGGTTGGTTAGGGGTTATTAAGGGGGGTTATTTAAGGGTTTTACTGTGGGGGTTATATAATGGTTATTAGATGGGTTAAGGGCAGGTGTGTTTCATAATCAATTAATTTTGGTTTACTAGATGTGATATTGATGGCAGATGGTTAACTATAGAGTTTATTAGAGGGGGTTACTTAAGGGTTATATAAGGGGTTACTAGAGGTGTTACTTGAGGCATTATTTAAGGGACTACATATTAGGGGTTACTTTTCATGTTGCTAGGGATTGTGGTTATGTGATTATTTATAAATAGTATTTGGTTAGAATGTTGTGTTTATTATTTAGTTTTTGTCTTTTATTTGTTGATTTATTGTGTTGTATCTCCTTTTGTGTAGGGGTGATGAGATGGCTGTTCGTTGTAGACCTACTGGTGTGTTTGAATTAATGAAAGTGTTGACTAAAGATTAGTTTAAAGCTGTTTATGCTGTTGGTTTTCAAAGTTTGCGTCACATAAAGTTGAATGAATTTCCAAGGGGCATGCTTCGATGGTTGTGCAAATGTTTTGATCCTTCTAGTAGATTATTTGTACTGCCAAGTGGGGATCAATTTCAATTAACTGCAGCTGATGTATACGATGTGTTTGGCATACCAATGGGCAAATTAGTTGTTCCAGTGACTGGTGCTCATTCAGAATTAAAGAAGTCTTGGAATATGAAGTATGGTGGGACAAAGCAGCAGGTTACTGTGAAGCAGTTGTCTGAAATGTTGACATCTGATCCACAAATGAAATTAGGAAATGATGATTTTAAAAAATGTTTTGTGATGTATTATATGATTACATTGCTAACACCAACCTCTAATAGATAGGCTGATATGAAGCTTGTTGAAGCTTTAGAAAATGTGGATATGATTAGCCAATATAATTGGTGTCAGTATGTTCTTGATGATTTGGCTGACAAAATGAAGAAATATAATCCAAAGCAGAAGTATGTTGCTGGGTGTATTTTGTTGTTGCAAATGTGTTATTTCCATAGGCTTCAAAAGACAGGGGGTACTGATACTTGTCCAAGTTCTTTGCCGTTGATTAAACACTGGAGTATTGAAGACTTTAGAAATAGATTAGCTGCTGAAAATGGGAACTATGGTGATGGTGTTTTGGATAATTCTACCTATCCAATTACCGAAGTTGGTTCTGTTCAAGACTTGGAGCCTTATATTGATGGAAAAGATGATGAAGAGGTAACAGAGGAGGATGGAAGGGAGGAACATAATGTTGAGAAGGATGAACAGAAGAAGGGTGAAAAAGATAAGAAAGAGATGAAGAAAGGAGTTGCTGTGGTGAGAAGAAAACCAAAGGAGTTGCTGTTCAAAAGAAAACCATTAGTTATACAAGAAAAAAAAAAAAAAAAAAAAAAAAAAAAAAAAAAAAAAGAGGTGGTAAAGATGTTTCTGATGGGGAAGAGAAGAACAAAGGAGAAAAAATTGCTGAAGTTTCAGAAGAAAAAAAAAAAGAAACAGGAGTGTGTGAAGTGACAGCATTACCTGAAATGACAATGGATGTAGTTGCTTCTAGAAGGTGTGTTACTTTTGATCTTCCCGAAGAAATTCAATCTAATGAGGAGATCAATCAAGTTGCCAAGAATGTAAGTATAATTTTGTTTTGTTCTTTTTTTTTTATATATTTATCTTTCTTATTTATTTTTGTTATTTATTTTATCTGTTATTATAGGTTACTTTTTGTGATAATTGAGGTTACTTGCTTCTTTATAAGGGATAACTTGAATTTATATTTATTGGGGTTACTTATTTTTTTCACTGGGGTTACTTGTTTTTTGGTTGGGGTTAATGTATTCTTTATATGTACTTTGTTGTGGTTACTTATTTTTTTGTTGAGGGTTACTAGAATTAGTTAAGGGAATTAGTAGATGGTCTTTTTGATGGAGTTTTACATGGGTTATTGAAAAGGTTATGTGTTGTTTCTAGGGATTACTTTAATTTGTTTATATATATTAGGGGTGATATTGTGGATTTTTTCCGTTATTATAGGTTAGTTTTATGTGTTGATTGGGGTCTCTTGCTTCTTTATTAAGGGTTATTTGAATATATTTTTGTTAGGGTTACTTATTTATTTTTGTTGGGGTTACTCTTTTTTGTATTTACAGGGTTTCTTGTTTTTTAGTTGGGGTTACTTTTTTCTTATTAGGGGTTACTTGTTATAAATTTGAGGTGACTTTAATTATTTTTGTTGGGGTTTCATTTTTTTTTCCTGGAGTTACTTTTTTTGTGTTCACTGGAGTTACTTTTTTTGTGTTCACTGGGGTTACTTTTATTATGCTTACTGGGGTTACTTTCTTTTTTAATAGGGGTTAATGTACTTTTTATGTGTACTTTGTTTGGGTTACTTATTTGTTTGTTGATTGTTACTATTACATGGATTTTTAGAGGGGTTACTAAAAATGTTACTTGGTGTTTCAATGGTTTATTTTAATATGTTTATATTTGTTTTTATATAGGATGTTGAGGAAAACTATATGCTGCTGAAGAGGGATATTAGATTACTTTGTTATCAATTTGAGCAACGTATTGATTCGATTAAGGTTCAATCAGCAGCTGTAGAAGAAGATTCTAAGTTTCCTGAAAAGGAGAGATCTCCTGAGCTTTCTCAGCTGGATCCAATATTTAATGACCAGTCATTTTGGGCACAGATTGACATGATTGTTAATCAAACTGTTCTAATGAAGAAATTTGAAGAGGACTTGCCTTCATTTCAACTTTTTTCAAATAAAAGTCCTGATGTGCCAATTGAAACTCCGCCAAATGTAAATAAAGATATTTTTGCTCAGGTGTCTGAGGAAATACCACCACAAATTGATTCTCTTGCTTTGGAAGATGTGGCATGTGGTTTTGTCAATGATGCACTGAGGTTGACAAATGTAGAACAATCTTCTGAAGTAGATGGATCTTCTGGAGCAGTTGTAGAAGAAGATCAACCTTTTGATGTTGAAATTCAGAAAGGTCATATATCTGAAGCTGGAGTTGAGGGAGATCATTCTTCTAAAATTCGGGTTGAGGGAGATCATTTTTGTGAATCTTCTGTGTCTGATATTCAGACTACTGAAGTTGGAATTGAGGATATGCAGCTTGACAATACTCGAGATTTTGAAATGGAAGAGGCTTCTGCTGTTGAAAAGACTAACACAAATGAAATAGGTTTACCTTCATTTGATCTTTTTTCGTATACAAATCCTAATCTTTCAACTCCAATTTTAACTCCTTTAAATCTTCCTCTAGTTTCAGATCCAATTACATCACAAATCGATTCTCAAAATGTGGGAGATTTTTCATGTGCTTTTATTAATGATGTGGTGAAGGATATAAATGAAGAGCATTGCTCAAAAGATATGGTGTTTGAAGAAACTAAATTTCAGAATGTTCAGAGCAATGATTCTGAAGTTGGAATTGAGAACATTCAAATTGTGAAAGCTAATGATTTGAATATGGAAGAAGTCACAACCAAAATACAAGAAAAAGAAACAGTTGTCTGAAGCATGCATTGGTACTGAAACTTTTAACAATTCAGAAATTCATCTTTCTCAAATTGAGACTGAAAATTATCAAGTCAAAGTTGTTCCTAAAGTTGTGAATATTGAAGATTCACAAAATGAAAATAAAGGTTCTCAAATGGTACCGATTCCTGAGATTGAAGTACATGTAATTGAGAATATTATAGATTCTTAGATGCGAGAAGCTGTGATGGATACGACAGGTGATTCTTTGGGTTCAAAGCAGAATAAAAAAATAGAGAATGAAGGTGGGAGTCAAGTATAGGAAGTTTTAAATGTAGATGATTCTGAAATGGTTCCTGCATCGGCTGTTGTTCCTGTTGCTGCATCTGTCCCTGTCTCTGATACAGCTACTAAATCAAATCAAAAAGTCTCAAAAACTCAAGAGTCTAAAAAAAGAAATCAAATACTTCAAGTAGTGCAAAAAAACCAAGAAAGGAAATATTGTATTGTTCTGTGCCTGGTCATTCTAAAGAAGAGGCTCTTGCAGTTTTGAGAGAAAAGATGAAAGAATTTCCTGATGGTGAGGATGCTCCTAAACCTTCTGATAATAGTGCTGAAAATTCTGATAGTAGTGGTTCTAGCTCAAATGCTTCTGGTCTTTTAAGTTGTAGTATTGATTGTGGTGAAAATGGTGGTTATACATTACAGCTGACATCAGAATCTTTAAGGCCTAAGAACAACATGAAAAAAATATATGCAATGAAGGAGTTGAGGCTTAAAGTTGCTGATTATTGTTTGTGGAAAATTATTCTGGAGTTAAATCAACGTAAGTATTGCATTTGTTATGTGCTATTTAATTTTTTATGTTTTGAATGATTATATTAACGAGTCATATACAATCACCACAACTTACATATGCTTTTTGTGTTATAAATCACAAATATGAAAGGGGTTACTAATTTGTAAGGGGTTACTAATTTTATATACTTGGGTTACTAATTTTATATATTTGTCAGGGGATACTAATTTTATATACTGGGGTTACTAATTTTACATGAGGGGTTACTGAAGGTGTATATACTGGGGTTACTAATTTTACATGAGAGGTTACTAATTTTACATGAGGGGTTACTAAAGGTGTAATTTAAGGTTTTACTAGAGGGGTTATTGAGGTGATTATATAAGGGGTTACCACAGGGGTTAATGGCAGGTAGCATTAATATTTCATTAATTTTGGGTTACTAGATGGGTTACTAATGTCAGATGGTTTACTAGAGAGGTTACTAGAGATGTTAGTAATTGTTACATCAAAGGTTACTTAATGGGTTATCTTTGTGTTGTTATTAGAGGGGTTACTTAAGGTTTATATAAAGGGTTGGGTTACTAGAGGGGCTAATAGATGTATTATTTAAGTGTTACTAATTATAATTTTGATATAAGAGATTTTTTAGGGGGTTACCATTTTTTTATTCTGGGGTTACTAATTTTATATATATTGGGATTACTTATTTAAATATATTGGGGTTACTAATTTTAATATATTAGGGTCATTTATTGGGGTTACTTATGTTAATATATTGTTGTTACTAATTTAATATGTTTATTTGTCATTTCTACTGGGATTTTCTTATTAAGTTACTGGGGTTACTTAGGTTATTTTGTTTAAAGTTATATAGTTATTATTACTGAGGTTAATTTCTTATTTGTATTAGGATTACTTTTCTTTATTTTTATTAGGATTACTTACTGATTTTTAATTGGGTTACTTTGTTATTTTTTCTTATTTTATGAAAGTGATTTTGTGTTGGGGTTACTAATTATTTTTGTATTTGTTTTTCATAACAGGGATATTTTTATTAGGATTACTTACTGATTTTTAATTGGGTTACTTTGTTATTTTTTCTTATTTTATGAAAGTGATTTTGTGTTGGGGTTATTAATTATTTTTGTATTTGTTTTTCATAACAGGGAGGTTATAGTCACTTATTCTGATATATATCAATTGCCTCGTGAAGAATTTCAAACATTGATCTCAGGACAGTTTATATCATGTCGTGTTATGGACTGTTTCTATATTCTTTTGAATTGGGAGGAGGTTTTGGAAGGATTTACATATAATAGAGTTTTTTTTGGAGGTGAACATATGGTAAGTATGAAGCAATTTTATTCTAATAATTTAACAGAAATTATAGTATCTCATCCTCTTATTTTTGGTTTTTTGTTGTATGTAGTGGCCTGTATTGCAGTGTGTTATGGCATGAGATGGTTGTATTTATGAAAGAGATGTATATGGTTCATGGGATAAATGGTTTTTGAATGTTAGATGTACTAATTTCTTGACTGCTATGCTGGTATAATACTAATCTTTATCAAAATTTTCTGGTATTTAAAGTAAATGAATTTAGTATGACAAGTTGGTATAACATCATATCTTTTATTTCTGTTTTGTAGGTTTTTATGCCAATTTGGTTTGAGAACCATTTTGCTGTTGCTGTGGTGAATTTTATGGATCAAACGATTGATTATTTGGACAACAGAAAGTATTCAATCTATGATGAGGTTTTAAAGAAAAATACAACAAATTTCGATGGATTGCATACTGTGTACTACAGTATAACATATCGTTTGGTAAGGTTTTTTATAGTATTTGTTTAGATTATATTTTTTTTAGAGTTTGGTTTATTTGTTTCTGGTTTAGGAGATACTTATGTTGTTATAAAGAGTGTTTGTTAGACTGTTACTTTGTCCCAATACAGTTTCATTTGACATTTATTAGGTGGTTACTTTGGGGGTTATTAAGGGGTTACATTGTCATAAATACTCTTTCATCTAACAACTATTATGGGGTTACTTTGCTGGTCACATAGGAGGTTACATTGTGGTTATTTACATTGTGATTACTTTATTTTCTTTTTTGTCTTGGGGTTACTTAGGGGGTTTCTTTGCTTTATTTGTGTTTGGGTTACTTCTTTTTTTAAAAAAAGTTAAGTTACTTTACTTGGTGCAATTGTTAGTTGCCGTCGAAAAGAGAACAAGCCCTTTGTTTGAATACTAGGTGGTTAGGAAACAATATCTTATACCCTTACTCTTCTTCGTGTGGGCAAGCTACGCACCATATGTGCGAGCTCAAAGTGATGAATATGGAGACCGGCAGCTCATCCCAACTTCTTACTTTATTTTTTTTAATTTTTGTTTGGGTTACTTTTTTTTTTACATTGTGGTTACTTTATTTTCTTTTTTGTCTTGGGGTTACTTAGGGGGTTTCTTTGCTTTATTTGTGTATGGGTTACTTCTTTTTTTAAAAAAAGTTAAGTTACTTTACTTGATTTCTTTTTTCTTGGGGTTACTTAGGGGATTACTTTGTGACTTAGGAGTTACTTAATCTTGGGGTTACTTTTTTTTAGGGGGTTTCTTTGCTTTATTTGTGTTTGGGTTACTTCTTTTTTTAAAAAAAGTTAAGTTACTTTACTTGGTTTCTTTTTTCTTGGGGTTGCTTAGGGGATTACTTTGTGACTTAGGAGTTACTTAATGTTGGGGTTACTTAAAAAAAGTTAAGTTACTTTACTTGGTTTCTTTTTTCTTGGGGTTACTTAGGGGATTACTTTGTGACTTAGGAGTTACTTAGGGGATTACTTTGTGACTTAGGAGTTACTTAAGTGAGTGGGATTACTTAAGGGGTTACTTTGTTAAATTTGACAGTGTTAGGGGATTACTTCATCACTTATACTCTTACACAAGATAGGATTAGGGGGGTTACTTTGTCCCAATATGTCATAGATGATAATTTATTTTGACAAATATTTAATATTTGATACAAATATCATTATTTCAGATATCAAACATATTTATTACAAACTTAATGTTAATTTAAAAACTTATACATTAATACCGTTTTCTGCTTCAGTAGGAAGCCTTTCAATTCCTTCAGCATTAAAAATTCTAACGTAAAAATTTACATCTTTGTCAAAATAAATATCCAGCCTTTCTCCATTAACAATGTTGTTGGAGATTACAAAGTTTGCCCATTGTTCATCAATAAAACAACCACCACAACTTCTGGTATCTTCTGGTACGCTAACCACTCTTACTTCCCAAAATCTGGGATTATTTCCACGGTGAATTTTAGCTGGATAGTTGAATTTTAAAAGAAAGTGTTTCCATTCATCAGGAAGTGGCTGAAATAAAAAAAAAAAAATAAAAAAAGAAAGAAAGAAAGGATTAACTTTTTACTAAAATAGAAAATAAATGTATAAATATAAAACTGAATGCAAAATGTATTTACCAGACTATTCCGACAATATGTTCTGTATTTAACAGAACATTTTTCCATATTTGCATAAAAATCACTCATTGTCTTCAATATTGAATAGAAGAAGAAAAATATAAGGTAATGATACGAAACTCAACCTTATATATAACAATATAGGTTGTTAACTAAATATAGAAAAAATGGAGGTTGTTAATTTAAGTCTTTTAATTGAATAAACTTGATTTAATCCAGCATTTAAATAGAAATCAATTATCTATGAATAGTCTTGATTTAATCCAGCCTTTAAATAGAAATCAGTTATCTATGAATAGTCTCAAAATAGAAGTTTGATTTGTTTGACTTTTTTATGATGCCTTAATTACTTTTTCATATTTGTATGACTTTTTGATGATAAAATGAAATACTTTTCAGTTTTGAATGACTTTTTCATTAATTACTTTTTCAGATTTGTATGACTTTTTGATGATAAAATGAAATACTTTTCAGTTTTGAATGACTTTTTCATGACTTTAGTCAAATTTGTATGACTTTATCCTAATGCAATAAATTAATTTTTTCAGAATTGTTTAACTTTTCAGCAATAATAAATTTGTTTTCTGACCAATTTGATCTTATCTTGACAAACAACATGTTATTTCCCACATGTGTAAGGGTTATTTTAGGGGGTTACTTTAGGGGGTTACTTTTTAGAATTTAGTTGATCATATTTTTTATATTCTTATGTGTAAAGTTTACTTAATGGGTTATTATGGGGTGTTAAATAGGGGTTACTAAACGATTTTGACTGGGATTACTAAGGGCAAATGGGTTACTAAAAAGGTTTTTAGAGATGTTAGTAACAGGGTTATATAAGGGGCCGGGTTACTGAGGTTGTAATATAATGGGTTATTAGAGGGGTTATTTAGATGCTTTTATAAGAGGTTACCAGAGGGGTGAAGGGCAGGTGACATTCATATTCCATTAATTTGGGATTACTAGATGGTTTCTAAGGGCAGATGTTAGTAATTGTTATATCAGGGGTTACTTAATGGGTTACTTTTATAGTTAATTCTCATTTTATAAGGGGTTACCTTTATGTTGTTATTAGAGGGCGGATGTATTATTTAAGGGTTACTAATTATAATTTTGATATAAGGGCTTCTTTAGGGGGTTACTTTTAATAGGTTACATAAATATATTTTTATTCTCATATGTATTTATTTTAAGGGGTTTCTTTTCATGATCTTTTCTGTATTTTGTTTTTTTTTCCTGATGATTTCTTTTTTTAACTATGTATTTTTGTTTTATTTAGAGATATCTTATGTCAAGATACATGACAATCAAAGGTTGTGAGAATGGAGTGGATGTAATGGATTTCCCAATTCGAATGATTAAAGTTGATGGATAGAAAGCTGCTACCAATGTTGATTGTGGAGTGTTCTGTCTTTATCATTGTGCTTCATATTTTGGCAAATCATTTAAAAGCTATCGTTTAAATCAGGTGAAATAATTTTATCTTCTATGATTTTTAAATGTTTACTCTTCTACACTGTTTTTCTGTTTTATTATTATTATTATTATTTCATTGATTTAAATTTTCTTTTTATACGTTTTTCTAGATAATTGAACGCCGTCGATATCAAGCTAAAATTTGTGCTTCACTGGTTTTATCTGATTTGAATAAGATAAGAGAAAATGTATTATCACGTGTTGATGATTTTGTCAAAAACAATGAAGCAATTATGATTGAAGTTTTAAGGAATGAAAAGCTTGTTCGAGAGGCTGAAATTGAAGCTTTGAAGGCAGAGCAACAAGCTGATCTTGAAAGGAGAAGAAAAGCTAAATCTGATAAAGAAGCAGGAGCTTTGGTGGCTGCTACAATAGCAGCAGAAGAAGCTGTTGCTGAAAGAAAAACAAAAAGAAACGAAACAGCACAAATTGGAGATGTTGAAAAAGAAGAAGCTGCTTTAGTGGCTGCTACAATAGCAGCAGAACAGGCAGCTATAAATAGAAAATCAATACGTAATGCATCAGCAGCTGCACTAGTACAAGCAGTATCATCTAGAACTAGAGCTCCAGTTGTCAAGAGAAATGCACCAGCAGCATCATCTGTAGTACCAGCACCAGCATCTAAATCTACAGCACCAACATATAGAAAGAAGAATTGAAATGAGAACTCAAAGGACAGTAAGGAATATATTTTTCTCTAGGTTTTTAAGTATCATTGAATTCATTTGAATTTAATTCATTTAGTTAGTTAATGTTTGATTTTTTTATCTCTATGTTGGATAATTAGTCATACTTGATCTTGATGCATTGTTAATATTTCAAAGTATGTAAATTAGTTTAAAATTTAGTATGTAAACTACTATAAAATTTTGTTCATTTTTTTTTTTTTTTTTTTGCCTATGGAATATTATGCACTAGGGGTTACTTGGGATTACTAAAAGTGTTACTTAGGGGGTTATCACAGGGGTTACATAGGGGGTTATCAGAGGGGTTACTTAGGGGGTTACTAGATGGGTTACTTAGAGGGATTATCAGAGGGGTTACTTAAAGGGGTTACTTAGGGGGTTGCCAGAGGGGTTACTTAGGGTGTTAGGGTTAGGGGTTACTTGGTTTTTTTTTTTTACATTATTGTTTCCTTATGTTTGTTAGGGGTTACTTTGGGCTTTTTGTTTCCTTATTTGTTTATATAGGGGTTACTTGGGGTTATATGTTTCATTATAAAGGGTTACTTGGGGTTATATGTTTTCTTATTAGGGGTTACCTTTATTCTTATTAGGGGTTACCTTTATTTACATTGTCAAGGTTACTTCCATTTACATTATTGGAGTTACTTGCATTTGTTTATATAGGGGTTACTTGGGGTTATATTTTTTATTATATAGGGTTACTTGGGGTTACATTGTTGGGGTTACTTCCATTTGTTTATATAGGGGTTACTTGGGGTTATATGTTTCATTAGGTTACTTGGAGTTACTTCCATTTGTTTGTATAGGGGTTACTTGGGGTTATATGTTTCATTATAAAGGGTTACTTGGGGTTATATGTTTTCTTATTAGGGGTTACCTTTATTTACATTGTCAAGGTTACTTCCATTTACATTATTGGAGTTACTTGCATTAGTTTATATTATTAGTGGTTACTTGGTGTCATGTTTCCTTATTGGGGTTTTTTTTTTTATAATTTTGTTTATATATATATATATATATATATATATATATATATATATATATATATATATATATATATATATATATATATATATATATATATATATATATTAGGCATTACTTTGGGTTAAATGCTTCTAAATTACATGTATATGTCAGGGGTTACTTGTGTTTTTTCTTTATGTATATATATATATGTTAGGCGTTACCTTGGGTTAAATTCTTCTTAATTAAAGGTATATGTCAGGGGTTACTTTTCTTATTTTCTTTATGGTTACTTGTTATTTATTTACAATATTATATACATGTTTTAAAAATAAATATCTACAACTTAAATTATAAATGTCAAGGAAAATAATAACTTAATAAATATTATTTCTATTTTATTCTAAATTTTTTACTATTGTAAAGACAAAACAGTAATATGAAATTAAAAGAGCTTTGGATTTACTACAGGTGTGATTAATAAATATTATTTCTATTTTATTCTAAAATTTTTACTATTGTAAAGACAAAACAGTAATATGAAATTAAAAGAGCTTTGGATTTACTACAGGTGTGATTGTTCCAAATTCTCTTGTGTCACCTTTTGCTTGCATTACTTTTGTTTTCTTTGTTTTTGGTTGTTTTTCTTTTTCAAACTGTCCCTTGATTCTTTTACTTCTCCCTTTAGTGTTTTCCCTTGCTGGATCAATCACTGTTGGTATTTCTTCTTCATTTTGTTGTTCTGTTGTGGCATCATCAGATTGTTCTCCTTCTTCTTGTGCTTCTACCTGTTTTTTTATTTGTTCCACTTCCTCTTCAATTTTCTTTAGTTGTCTCTCTAAAAAGTTGCGTGTCTCTTTGTGGTGTTGATACTTCAGAATTAGATTGTAGCTCTTTCTTGCCATTGTGTGACGCCAAGGCATAAATTTCTCTCTTGTTGTTGAATTTTCTACTGCATTTTCATCCTTTTTTTTTTCCATATATGAGCTTTAGCCATCTTTGTCCACCTTGCTGAGACATAATGTTCAGGAATTCTTGTAATTGAATGCTGGTGTAAGATGCGCAAACAATGATAACAAAGCCATCCTACTTCTTCAAAATTTTTTGCATGAGCATGCAACTTTATTTTGTATGCTAACAAATGTGACCTTTTGCCTAGAAGACATGTCATCTTCAATTTGCACCTCATAAAAGTAATGATCTCCCAATTGACCATGTAGATGTGCTATGCAACCCATTGAAAAACTGAACTCTGATTCAAAATCTCTTAAAATTGTCTGTGTGTATATCTCTGATACATGCTTCAACAGTCCATACATGGGGAAATGTGATGTTGGTTCAGAGTTTGAACACTTAAAATCTGCATCAGATTCATTTTTTCTCCATCTATTCACAGTTTGCTTGAATATTCTAAAAAAATCTGACAGACTTGTGTTCTTGTTTGCTTTAAATCCAACAGCATTATTAGTACTCTCACTTCTTTGAGAAGATAAAATACCAGCAGAAAAAAAAATCTTTACTCAAAGTTGTGCACCACTTCTCCCTAAGGTTATATAACCTTTTGAACCAGGTATTTTTTTCAAGTTTATAGGTTGTTATCATGTTATCCCAACAAATTTGAAATTCTTCTGCTGTTACACAACCACTTAGGCATTTATTGAATGCATCTTTGAAAGATGTATTTCTTTTTAATGCTCCAAATCTTGATACAGCATTTTTTATTAGATGCCAGATACATAACCTATGCCTTGAGTGAGGAAATACCTGTAAGTTTACAAGGGAAGAAAAGGGTTATTTAATCAATATTAATATTGTTAGTTGCTCATTAATATTGGGGTTACATAGGGGTTACTTGCTCATTAATATTGGCATTACATAGTGGTTCTTATTTTTGATATATTGACTTTGGTGAAATTTATTTATTTTTAATAAATTGAGGTTACTAGTTATTTTTACTGGAGTTTATGGGATTACTTAATGGGGTTACTTAATGGACTTTATTAATGGGATTACTTTATTAATTTGACATGGGTTACCATTTTTTTTTTTTTTTTGAAACCACAAATACAGTGGTTACTTAATCAATTCTAATACAGGTTTTATGACAAGGGTTTTTTGGCAATTAATTTGGTGGTAATTTTGGGTTTGCTTAATGGGTTACATACCAGAGGGGTTACTGATGAGACTACCAGAGTGGTTTCTTTGTATTTGCTGAGGGGGTTACTTAGGGGGTTACTTAGGGGGTTATTAGAGGAGTTACTTAGGAGGTTACCAGAGGGGTTTCTTTAAGGGATTATCAGAGAGGTTACTTAGAAGTGTTACTTAGGGAGTTACCAGAGGGGTTACATACAGGGGTTACTTAGGGGTTACCAGAGGGGTTACTTGAGGGGTTACTTTGGGGTTACTTAGAGTGTTACTTAGGGAATTTCCAGAGGGGTTTAGGGGGTTACCAGATTTATTACTTAAGGGTGATCAGAGGGGGTTACTAGTTAGTTCAGTTATTTTAATTTAGAAATAGAGGGGTTACCATAGGGGTTACCAAAGGGGTTAGAAGTGTTACTTAGGGGGTTACCAGAAGGGTTACATACAGGGGTTACTTAGGGGTTACTTGAGGGGTTACTTTGGGGTTACTTAGAGTGTTACTTAGGGAATTTCCAAAGGGGTTTAGGGGGTTACCAGATTTATTACTTAAGGGTGGTCAGAGGGGGTTACTAGTTAGTTCAGTTATTTTAATTTAGAAATAGAGGGGTTACCATAGGGGTTACAAAAGGGGTTAATTTTATATGCAAGGTTTGCTTAAGGGCTCTTATATCAATAAGTACTAGAATTTCTAAATCAATTTAAACAGGGGGTTATTTAATCAATTATAGGGGATAGAAGATAAGTAGATAGATAAAAAATATTGTGTTTACCTTTTCAATTGCATTAGACATTGCCATGTCTTGATTTGTGAATATTGTAGCTGGTTGACTGCCTCCCATAGACTTTTTAAAAGTTGTTAAAAGCCACTCAAATGTATCTGTCTTCTCATCAGCTATAAATGCACAACCAAACATCACATTCTGCCAATGATTATTTACTCCCACTATAGGTGCACAAAACAGGTTGAATTTGTTAGTTCTGTAAGTTGTGTCAAAAACAGTCACATCACCATAGACATTAAAGTCCTCTCTCATTTCAGAGTCTCTCCAATATATGGTTGTTAGCCTGTTATTGTTTTTTTCTCCTCCAAGTCACATCTTCTTCTTCTGCCTGTCTTTTATATAGACTGTCTGTAACAGTTTGTGCATCTCCACCTTCAATTTCTTTCATTTTTCTTCTTGATATGTAGTTTAAATGATCTCTCAAGGTATGGCCAAGCAATTCTACACCCCCAGCTTCATTTGTCATCAAGTTATAAGCTTCAGTTGGCTTTAACCCACTCTCTGCCATAAGGTCAATTACTTTTGCTTTTTCTTCAGTGATCTTTCTTTCTGATCTGTGTAGATGTTGCCATGCTTTTCTTGTTAACTCATGGTTGTGATTCATGATATGTTCCTCAATTTCAAACAGGCCTTCCTTGTTTTTTTTTTTTTTGCTCTTATTAATGCTTTGCAACCTGTTCTGGTTGTAGGAACTTGTTTTACTTTTTTTCTGTTTTCATTAGGTGCAGGAGGAGATTTTTGTACTTTAGGTTTGCATCTAAACCCTTCTTTTGAACAAACAAAATCCTTTCCTTTTATTTGTTTGTTATCTCCTTGAGTCCATCTTGTGGTTGATAGTCTTACTCCAAATCCCATAGCAAATGCATGCTTTTTATATATGTCTCCAATTTCATCCAAAGTTTTTGTTGTAACTCCTATTAGGCATCCTGTATAATCAAAATCTTCTTCTTTGTGATCTTGACTATGTTGTGTGAGATTGTTATCATTTGTGCTTTCTTCTGTTAATGTGCTCTGAGTTTGTTCTACTGTTTTTGCATTTGGTTCTGTTGTTAATGTATAATAAAAATCAGGATACATACAGTTATCATGTAGAATATTTAATTCTTTTACAGTATATAAAAACAATTAGTGGTTACTACAGTAGTTCAGGTGTTATTTAGTGGTTATTGGAAGGTGTATCAGAGGGGTAATTTTGGGTTTATTTAATGGGTTACTTACCAGAAGGGACCACCAGAGTGGTTTTTTAGTATTTGCTGAAAGGGATACTTAGTTCAGGTGTTATCAGAGGGGTTATTAGAGGGGTTACTTAAAGGGGTTATTAGAGGGGTTACTTAAAGGGGTTACTTAGGGGTTACTTAAAGGGGTTACTTAGGGGGTTGCCAGAGGGGTCAGGGGGTTACCAGATGGGTTACTTAGAGGGATTATCAGAGGGGTTACTTAAAGGGTTGCCAGAGGGGTTACTAGGGGGGGTTACCAGATGGATTATTAGAGGAATTACTTAGAGGGGTTACATAGGGGGTCACTAGAGGGGTTACTTAGAGGGGTTACCAGATGGGTTATCAGATGGGTAACTTAGAGGGGTTACTTAGAGGGGTTACTTAGGGGGTTACAAGAGGGGTTACTTAGAGAGTTACCAAAGGGGTTACTTAGAGAGTTACCAGAGGGGTTACTTAGAGGGGTTACTTAGGGGGTTACCAAAGGGTTTACTTAGAGAGTTACCAGAGGGGTTACTTAGAGGGGTTACTTAGGGGGTTACCAGAGGGGTTATTTAGAGTGGTTATATAGAGGGGTTACTTAGGGGTTACTTAGAGGGGTTAGTAAGGGGGTTGCCAGAGGGGTTACTTAGAGGGGTTACTTAGGGGGTTACCAGAGGTTTACTTAGGGGGTTACCAGAGGGTTTACTTAGAGGTTACCAGAGGGGTTACTTAGGGGGTTACCAGAGGGGTTATTTAGAGTGGTTATATAGAGGGGTTACTTAGGAGTTACTTAGGGGGTTACCAGAGGGGTTATTTAGAGTGGTTATATAGAGGGGTTACTTAGGAGTTACTTAGAGGGGTTAGAAACGGGGTTACCAGAGGGGTTACTTAAAGAGTTACCAGAGGGGTTATTTAGAGGGGTTACTTAGGGGGTTACCACAGGGGTTACTTAGGGGGTTACTCGGGTTGGATTAAGGGGTTACTCGGGTTGGCTTAAGGGGTTACTTACCAGAGTGGTTACTAAGGGATTACTTAGGGGGTTACTCAGGGTTTACTCAGGGTTTTCTTTGTATTTGCTGGGTTACTTGGTAAATCATAGTAATAATGATTACTGGAGGTTACTTGTAATGTTTTTCCTGGGCTACTTAATAAAAAATGGTTTTCCTGGGTTACTGAAAAATTGATTATAAACATGTATATAATCGATTTAATTATTTTGCAGAAATAATAATATGAACATGTATTTTTACCTGTAATTTCGATGTTTTCCAGTATTTGTTGTTGAATTTCTCTAATTTTCTTTTCGATCTCTAAATTACTTAATGAATCGCCTATTTCTTCAATTTCCATGGATTCTTGTGAATCTGGAAAATTTTGATCTTCGTCAGCCATGTGAAAAACCTTGTGAGAAAAATCGGAGTTTTAGAAAAATCGAAATGTGAGAAAATGAAAAATGCGGCGGCTCATTTATTAGGTTTTTGGGAAGTGTGTGAAATGGGTCCCGGTTTTTTGGAAATTTTTGTGGATCCTGTTATTTTTATTCGCCTCCGTTATTTGTGCTGAGTTGGCGTACGGTGCGGCTGGTGGCACAGAAAACGCGCTGGATTTAGTTAATAAAAGTTCTATTATTAGTGGGATTGATGGCCCATTAGCTTTTCTTTTTTTAAGGAGTAGTAGTAGTTTTACGGAGGTAACTTCTTAGGAAGTCATTAGCTTAGTTTTAGTTTTTTAGTTTCTTTTAGTTTAGTTTTCTTTTCTTCTCTATTTTTCACATTAAGATTTATTATTTTGTTTTCTTATTACTTTAATACTATTATTCTCTTTCTCTTAATTCTTGCTCTTTATCATGTTTCCTTTAATTGCTTTGTTTAGTTTATGTTCAATTATGTCTGAGTAGTTTCCTTTCTAGGGTTTATGGGGAACCATAAATAATATGAAGATGTAATTTATTATTGTTGTTTGTCAATGCTTGATTAATTTCCTATTGATTGATTTAATGCTATGCAACTAGATTAGCGCTGGTCTTTTATGTATGAGTTTAGCAATATTGATTCAAGATTCGAGAGATGAGAATTGATATTTAAGCCTAGTTTCAATAGGCAGGTTAATTTATAAATGGTTAAGTCGAGATTCGAGAGATGAGATTTAATACCGGTAGATTAATTTTGTTATTGTAATACATAGCGAAAGCCCTTTATGATCTGGTTTTGATGCATTGATGATTGACTACTATGTTTTACCCTGAAATATTATTTATTGGTGAACATATGCCCTAGGTCTTTTATTCATTGATTTTCTCTATTCTTACTCTTCCCTACTTTACTCTCCTTAGCTTATATACCTTTTACAATAATAATTTAGTTACTTAATAATTTAGATTATAATAATTAATTAGGAATAGAAAGACTAGTTTCCCTGTGGATTCAACCCTACTTCCCTATCTACATTAGTTAGAGGATTTAGGAATTACTTTTGATTAGGTGATACGACTTTAGCCTGTCATACACCTCTTAAGTTTAAGAGGTTGTTGAGGTAACGATTCGAACTGTAACAATCTACCTCTGCTGCTCGACCAAGCGTTGCGATACTAAAAATAACCACAACTTTAATGACTAGACTCAGCCTTGACCTATCCGGAAAAGGAAAAAGGCAAGAAATTTTTTGAATTTTTTTTATAGAAAATAAATGTATGTATGGGAGGATACCATCTGACTTACTCCCTAAAAAAATGGAAAACGCAAGACCCTCCTAATGTACGGTCATAAACGAAATGTTGCACGACTAAAGAAAAAGTGTGTAAACTTGACATGACTTGTGAATGATTAAGTGAGGTTATGGAAGCATGTTATGACACTAAACCGGACTTACAAACCACATAAGTACGCACAAAACCAAAAGAAAGACTTACAGGGCACTTTTCTTGGGCACCGTGTCACGGTGCTAATTGTCGTGACACGGTGCTGAATACCATTAGACGGTACAAAACGCCGTGCCACGACACTGCAAACCGTGGTGCGACATATTATAGGGAATATTTCAAGCATCCCACACTTGAGCCCCACTGTGATACTACACTTAAGCATGGTGGCGTCCAAAGGGAAGGAAGCTAGAGTAAAAGAGTCGCCAAAAAGTTATAGGAACTTGTAAACCGTTCACATGGTGAAGGTTAAACCCCTTAATGATCCAGGAGATCGTTAACTCCAATAGGTCTGGAACCATAACTGGAAGTTCGAGGATAAAGATACAAATCCAACCTAAAAGAGGTTGAACTTATTGCCCTAAAAATAGGCCTCTACTTTATTCTTCTCATATTCATGTGTGTTTTCTAACTAACATACAATCAATAGGTTAACCCCTAAACTTGTTTAATCTATGTTGGTTGAATATTAATGCACAAACAAATCTATTATTGGCGATCACTTTAATTATAATCATATTAGCCTAAACAAGATTATTAATTATCTTATTAAGCGTGATTACAAGTACAAATTCCCTTCAAGCATACATAAAAGGCGTGATCAAGCAACAACAATAATAAATATCAAGCAACATAATATAATAAATCATCATCATAATAACCATGTTAACAATAAAGCATAATATTAATAACAAGATCCTAGGCATGATACTAACAAGATTAATAACAAATCCTGACATGTCACTAAACATTAAAAATCAAATCTTTAGCCTTAACATGATACTAACATGATATTAGGAAAGAAATAGGAAGCATCATAATAATATCATAAATATTAGTTAATCCTAAACATGATACTAGGAAGCAATAAAACATCCTAACATGATACTAGGAATCAACAAAATAATCTAAGCATAATTTATATATCAAAAGATCAATTAAACAACTTACTTGGATGCCTCGTATCTCTTTCTAATAACAAAATACACGCGTTAGTAACTTCAAGGAAAATAATAAACAATTAAATTAAATAATTGAAATAGAGATTTGGGACCAAACCCTTAGAAATTATAAACCTTTCACGTCTAGGGCGAAGGCAACTTCGAACTTGGCTAGGTGTGTCTAGAACTAACGTATGAGCAATTTCGTGAGAGGGACGGTTTAGAAAATGAATAGAGAGAGAGAGAGATGATGGTTGTGAATGATGAAAAATGGGGAGATACGACCCTATTTATAGAAAAAATAGCTCGGAATCAAATCAAATCATATTCAGAATAAAATACCTCCTGCCGCCAACGACAGGATTTAGCGCCAGGCGATAGGAGCAACGCCAGGCGACAACTTTGTCGTCTTGCGCTAAGTCAAAATGAAAACGCGCTTTGTACACGGAATCATCTTCTTAATACGATTAAGCAGCTATTTCCGCGTTAAGTAGATTAATCATATTTGTGACAAATCACATATTTTATTCAAAATAAAACTCTTTAAAAAATAATTATCAATCCTAATCTCAGTAGAATTAAAAGAACCTTCTAGATATTTCTAGAGGATTAAAATTAATCCTAATAACTTTAGGAATAATAATTAATAGGCCCTCCTTTATATCATTAGGCCACATGTAAAATCATTTTGAGTCAAATCTAATTTAATCCATAACTTCTTCTTTATTCATTGGAATTGGGCTTATAATATATCGTTGTTGGAAAGCTCTTTTTGAGCCTAATCCAACTAAACTATTATTGGACCTTTATCATGGACCAAACCAAATTCAACTGGCTATTTTCATAAATAGAGTGAAAAAAGAAACATTTTTGAAAACAGAAAAAGAGATATTTAATAAAAACATCCACATCACTAGACTTTTCACACTTTCACCTTGTTCGATAATCAAATGACATGAAAGGTATTCATCACTGGGTTTGGTTTTGGGGAGACACATTTGGATGTCTACACATATCTGCCATGACACGATGCACAGTTCTAGGTCTAGTTTTGTGATTTTTCCACATATTATTCAATTTAAGTCTGTAATAAATTCTATGTGGAATAAAAACCCTTGGTCATAGGTTAGTCCAAAAAGAAAATGAACAAACACGTGTGGGGTTAACACCAAATAAACCATGTAGCACTTAGTCACGATGATGCAAAGTAAAAAGTTTGCAACCTAAGGTCAAGATCTATGTTCAACTATGGTTAAGCTTTTGGTGTCAAAGGATACCATGGTCGATAGAAAATATATAATCGTTACAAATAATATAAAATTGAATTAACATATTATTGTGAGTTTTTGGTCAAACATGTAATATTTTGATTATAAATAGTCAAAAATAAGAGTATCAAATTTAAACAATGGGAGTAAACTATGTTCAATATTCAAAGACTTTTAAAGGAGAATAGTGCAGATGGACAACAAAAGAGGCCAATGAGTACGCCCATTGATGGGTAGCCTTAATAAGTTATACTTCCTTCATTCTTTTTTACTTGATCCGTTTTGACTTTTACACTATTCACCACTCATCATTTGACCATATTTTGTGAATTATATGCATATAATAACATATTCATGTGGGATCTTATTAAATTCATCTCAATAAATACTATTATAAAATAAAATTTTACTTATGGGGAAATAAAGTCATTGATAGTTTAAGTTTTGCATTGGCAAGTGTGATAATTGAAACAGGTCAAGTGAAAAAGAACAGAGGAAATAGTCGTTTCCTTGTAAAAATAATAAATATATATATAAAAAAAAAAATTAGGCCATTGCGTACTCATATTAATTTGCATGTAAACAAATCAACAATCACCACCATATCAAAAGCCTTTATCGTATTGGCATTGGAAGACAAGGATACACTTGAAAAGGACCCCAAGACATGAGATTAAAGAAGGCTCAAGATGAATATTAATTAAGACAATTAAATAATATTTAAGAGCTTGGTCTTGGATTCAGTATTCTCTCTGCAAGTAGTAGATCATCAGGGGTTGTTATCTGCATAGAAAAGAAAAAAAAAAGGGATATATAAGCCGAATTTTCATGAATACACTTATACTATAAGTCCAGCAATCGTTATTTACTAACTTCATTATTATGTTCTACTCACTTACTATAAGTATAAAATTTAAGAAATTATTGAAGAATATTTGTGAGTGTAAGATAGAGTAAGAAAGAGATTGTAAAAAAGTGGGTTTAGTTTTCCAAGGTGGATAAAGTAAGAGAAAAAAAGTATGAATAGGTGTAATTATTATGGGATTGAACTGTAAGATGGTACAAAGTGAAATAAAGCAAAGTGAGTAAAACATTAAAGAATGGCATAAAATGGAAAGTGTGTGGAACTAAAAAGAATAGAGGGAGTATTAAAGAACGAAAAAGTCAGAGAAACACATTTGCTTCTATCATTTATAAATGTGAGAAAAGAAACAATAATTGATACCTTGATGTTGGTATAAGAACCTTCCGTGATAAACACTGGATGACCAAGATGTTCCACAATAGATACGTCATCAGTAACCTCAAGTCCTTTTCTGAACAATATAACACCAGCTTTTATCAAATTCTGTCTAATGCATGGCTAAGGAAACAATGAATTTATCTATCACCATGATAATAGAAGTTTAGAAATAAAAGAAGTTGCTTGACTAGAAATCATCATCTTCGATAAGACATGATTTTGTCAGACAGGAAGCGAGTTGCTGGCTTACTGCCATATGAAAGTCGATCAATTCTTCAAAAAAGGTCTAGTGGAGAACTAATAAATCAGAACATTTTTTAGCAAAATGTTTTGATCATGGAGGATCATGAATCGATTTAGAATAGATTGCATTCTCAATTCTGACAGAAGTTGTCATAGGAAATATCATTACTAGCCTTAAACTAATGAGTAACTAAAGCTGAGTAACTAACACTTGATGACCAAGATATTCCACAATAGATACGTCATCAGCATTCTCACTAAAGATGTCATAGGCAATATCATTAATAGCCAATTCATTGGAGCTGTCATTTTCTGGTGCACCTTGAACTTCTTTTCTTTTACTCTAATAAGATGCGAAAATATTCAAGTTAATAAGGCTGATATACAAACTTTGCATATCTTGTATATCAGCGATTTACCCTGTTTTTGAAGGCTGATAAACAAAGTTTGTATATTAGTCTTATTAACTAATGCCTACAAATTCATTCGGTTATTTTTTTTTTTTCTTTTTCTGCTCAACTTATTTCATACAAAAGTTGAGATAAGTTAAATCATGTTCCAGTAAGCCAATATGTTCATACAAAATAAATAAGTTTAAAAATTACAAAAAAAGTTTAATCCACAATCACAATAAATTCCAACAAGCGACAAGAAGTTTAGACATTAATTTTGTATTTAATTTTGTTAGGCCACCAAATTCTGTGTGAAATCTTCCAAAAAGTTCTCAAGCTCAAACTTAGTTATACTGTGAACTATTTCTAGTGTCATTGAAGTGTAGGTATTTCATATGATAAATGACATGAGTCCACAGGAGTAAAACAAAGTACCTATTCACAAGATCAAAGCCTTCCTTTAGTAATGCAGGCTTGATAACCTGAGGTGGAGATGCAGGATGCATATATAAGCGAGAGGAAGACAAGCATAGATGCAAAATTCTTTAGCTACCAGTTATATGTTCAATTTAATCTATGGTATTGGTACCTGAGGAGTTTGCATTTCCCAAAGAGCTTTCCTATCCAGAGTTTTCACAACAAAGCTCTTGTTACTTGCCTGCAGGACATCAGAGGAAATTGATCATCACAATTCACCAACCAGTTAAGAGTGTGTTAAATCTGCTGTTATTGATGGCTGGACTGAAGGAATATTAGGCAAGTGACCTGTAATAACTTGAATCATCAAAGGGTCTTCTAAATTAAGACTGTCTGCTATTTACATCACTATGAAAAGTCACTGGATGTCAAGAAAGAATGCAAACAGAACAAAGAATAGTTCTAGGCACAAAAAATGTCCAGGGTTATTAGTTCTGATGAGAAATAATTTGAAACAACATTCTTGCTTAAATACAGTGGATTCTATCAAGGACGTGCATAAAAAGAAAAGGCTAGTCACATAATCATTTGGTAACCTGCAAAAAAAGCAATTTTATAGCATGATCAAATTTTGACAATCCTGAGTTCATTGAAATTTCACTTGTACTGTAATAGATTAATCTAGGTGTGGGGAGAAAATAAGGAATGCATATAAAAATTTGTTATGAGGTAGCTTGGAAATAAATTTCCAGGTAGTCGGAGTAGAGAGGTAAAGGTAGCAGATTATCTATATATAGAGGAGAATAGTGAGAATTTTTCTTTGCTATAGCTTGTAGTTGGGAATGTCCAGTCCAGCCACTCGGAGGTATTGGACCCTGGAATTGCATGTTAAATTTAAGTATTGAATTACATCAGCACTATAATCAATTATCATTTTTTCAATTAACTTTCATCTTCAAAATTTCAATCTATCATTTGAAGTCATGACCATTACAGATATTTTCCAGCAAGGCTATAGTTTACCTCCTTGATTGTAGCTTTGACAGGCACACCTAGTACAGCTGCTCCATGCAGCCAGCCATCTTTAAGAACCTACATATAGAAATTTTAACAATTAAAGGTATCTCAGCAGAAATCTAACCTGCCGCAACCATCAAATAAGAATATAAAAATGAAAAAAAGAGAGGCAAGTATGTTCATTTGGTCAAACTGAAGAAAAAACCCAATAGGGAGATTTCTTACAAAATCAAAATCTCCTCAATGACTTGCTACTGCAAAGTGCAAACAACATTAGCCTCCAATTAGAAACCAAGGATCCCATGCTTTTCAAGATCAAACTGTCACAATTAATTTATCTCCAAATGTATTTAAAAGTTAATAGGGCAGCTAAGCGCACCATAGCTTTTTCGATTTGACCTTATGTCACAAAGTTGTTGACAGCATTAGTTAGAGAATATACATACAAATATTTTTAGGGGTATAAATGTCCACACACTATTCATCACAGTTAAAATAATATGCAATCAACATTAATGAGTGAGAATAAGTATATAAATATTCTAGAGGATAAAATTGTCAAAACACTATTCATAAGAGTTATTTCAAACTTTTTAAAAGGTAGGGAAAAATTTTCTGCTACATACAATTCTAGCATTTTATTTTTTTTTTTTTTTAACTAATTAATTTAGTTAACTAGTTCATCAACATTTTTAGTTAGTTTCACAGCTCCATATATGGCATTATAAACAATCTTGTTTTTTTAAACAAAAGTGTTATTTTAGGTATTAATGTATTATATGTGGCCATTAAACTCCTATGAGTTCCTTAGAATATATATAATCAAAAGTGGCCTGATTGGGCAATGATAACAAGTACGTAGGCAACTGATGGAGACCAACCTTTCAAATAATAATCAAATTTATTTTTCAGAAAGCTAGTTATATATAGCCCAATAACAGAAAACTACCTTCTCTACATCTTGAGAATACACCAAAGGCCTAGCAGAATCATGGATGCATACAAGTTCAGCATCAGAATCAATGGCCTGCACTGAAGGATTAGTATTAGTCTACCCAAGATTTGTCAACAGCTCCATTTACAAGAAATAATAATCTTTACCAAACTATAAAGCATAAACTAAGTTATTCAGTATAAATCCCAAGCTAGTACTCCGTATGCTGAGTTGCATCAAATCACATTTTTATTGTCCCCTACATATTTCTCATACTTTTATCTACAACGAGTGAGGGGGAGGACATGCTTTAGTGCTACACAAAGTACTCTAACCATGAAATATTTTAAGGATTATCGTAAGATGCAACTATTGGCTCCCCCCATTGTTGTGTCCCTTATATATAGGATCAAATGAGAACAATGATAATCACATATTCATCAATTTTGAACTGCATTTACAAGTGAACTTTAGGTTAGTTTTGATACTGCAGGCTATGTTACTTCGATTCTTCATTTAGTCTTCCATAGTTGTGTCAGACACTAGACACTAGATGTGAGAAATGTAAAAGGATAAGAGAAATATAAGGAGAAAACAAAAGGTATTTTCTATTGTTAAGGAGAGGGCTAATTATAGGAAACTAAATTACTGGTTATTATAGAAACAATGAGAACCATTGTTTCATTAGCTTTTAAGGGATTATAATTATCTAGAAGCTTAGTGTTGTAATCTAGTTCAATACAATTCACTTCATAAGAGTTTAATATAGAAAGTCTTTTCTTACGTTATATATATTATTTCCTTCATAGTGGTAGTTTGTTTATCCACAAAATTTATTTATTTGTGAGATATCAATTTCATATTATTTAGTAGATGCCACATTTCTGCTAGAGAGCACTAAAAATTGGTATCAAAGATTCAAAGACAATGTCAAAATCTTAAGTGGTAAAATTTTTTGATTTTTAAAATAACTATAATAGCATCTACTAGGGAAATATGAAATTGAAAAATTCAAGGAAAAATGGAAACTAATAATCCCACCTTTGGATATTCTGCTCAAAACAATCCTACCTATTCGAAATCCCAAAACAATTACACCTTTAACCCCCATCTGCTTAAAACAAGCCATTTACCGGTTTGTAAAATTGGTAACCTGTTTTAAAAGGTGACTTGCCACGTGTCACCTTATGATTGGGTTTTTTTTTTTAAAAAAAAAGTAAGATTAATTAAAAAAAACCCGTCTTCTTCCCTCTTCCCCAAGTACCTCCCTACCGGACTACCTCCCCTTGGTGGAGCCTAACACAGAGTACTCCCAACCATACCCCTCGATCGGAAAATCCCACCTGAGCCACAATTCCAAACCAGTCAAACTCCACCAATTGCAATTTGCAACTTCAGACCCAGACCATTCAAACTTGTAAATAGTTATTTGCAATTTCATCAAACCACTTAAACTCCACAATTGTAGAGTCTGTAGACCATCTCAAATGTCATAAACCCAAAAGAAAGAGTGACAACAACAATAACAATTGCAATAATAATAATAGCAAGAAAAAAAAAAAAAAAGAAGAAGAAGAATATTCAACAATTGCATGGTGCTTTAAATGGAAGACCCAATTAGTGTTCAAGATTTATTGCGAGGGTCAGGTAGGATTTTCCGACAATGAAGGTCCGAGGTCGGGTATAATTCCGGTGTTTCGGGGTCGGATGGGAGGGCTGCTGGACTAGGCGGGGTTCGATGGGTCAGGTGGTGGACTAGGTGGGGTTAGGTGGTGGACTAGGCGGAATCGGGTGGAAGGGCTGCTTGCAAGATTGGGTCAGATGGTGGTGTGGTGGTGGATATGGAGGGGGTGGTGATAATGGTGGAGCTGCCATTGAAGAGGTTAGGGAGGAGAGCTTAAGAAATAAAAATTATTAACCGGTGAAACAGGTTATGTGTAAAAGGGATCATTTTGAGCAAATAGGGGATAAAGGTGGGATTATTTTGGGATTTCGAAAAGGTAGGATTGTTTTGAGCAGAAAACTCAAAGGTGGGATTATTAGTTCCAGTTTTCCAAAATTCAATTGGAAAAATGATTTTTCTTATTGGACGATGCTAATGAATAACTTTTCTTATATCACAAAAGTTGCACAAGACATGAACGGGAAAAAACCGAGGACATGAAGGGTGAGGATTGGGAAGAGTTAGATCTTGAAGCACGAGCGGCCATAATCTTGTGCCTTGAGAAGGATGTTGCATTCTTGGTAAAAGAAGAAGCAACGGCCGCTGGCATGTGGTAAAAGTTAGAGACAAATTTCATGATGAAAATTCTAACAAACAGAATGTACTTAAAATCCAAATTGTAGACATGCAAGACAGAAGAAGGCAACTCAATCTGGAAGAACATAAATAAGTTTGATAGGATTATATTAGATTTAAAAGATATAGATGTGAAGGTAGATGAGGAAGACCAAACACTCATGCTATTACTTTCATTACCAAAATCATGTGAAAATCTGGTTCAAACATAAATGCTTTAGGGTGATACTCTAACCATGGATAAGAGTATTTAACAAGTGGAATGATGTCTAGTAATAGAAGAGAATACAACAAACAAGCTCAGGGATAGGAAGGATTAAAACAATCCCTTAGTGTGTTCATTATATTCTCTTCCATTAATAAACATCATTCCACTTACAACAACCTTTTAAAGATCATCCGCTAAAAGCAACATTCTAGTATTATCCAAGTTTAGTGTATCACCCACAAGCATTAATGTTTAAACCCGATTTTCATAGGACTTTGGTAATGAAAGTGATAGCATGAGTGCTTAGTCTTCCTCATCTGTCTTCACAACTATATCTTTAAGTATGATATAATCCTATTATACTTATTGATATACTCAATCTTGCATCTTGCTTTCTTCCATCTTACATTTATACAATTTGGATTTTAAGTACATCCGATTTGTTAGAGCTTTCATCATAAAGTTTGTCTCTAACTTTGACCAGATGTCGTTGCTTCTCCATTTACTAAGAATGCAACATCCCTCTCAAGGTGCAAGATTATGGTTGCACGTGCTTTAAGATATAACAATTCCCAATCCTCATCCTTCATATGCTCATGTACTTGTTCCCGTGAATGTCTTGTGCAATTTTTAAGATCCAAGCAAATTTTTCATTTGTATCCCCCAATAGGAAAAAAAACATTTTTCCCATTTAATTGCTTGATTTTACCGTTCCAGTAGTCGATGTCATTATATTTATTTTCCAAATTATAAAATTTTACCACTTAAGATTTTGACATTGGCTTCGATATCAATTGTTACAACTCTCACGGTGAAAAGGTGGCTTCAACTAGATAGTATAAAGCCGATATCTCACAAATAAAAAAATGTGTTGGGGATATACAACAACCACTGTGGAGGAAATAAAAATTGTACGATATTAAACAATCTTAGAATTGTATCCTAACCTTTTCTGATGTGAATGATGATTAATAACTACATTACAACCTAAACAATTTATAACATCTTATTCGCTCTACATAAAGAATGGCTTAGATTCTTTTACTAAACAAAACACTAGAACATTATATATTTTTCTTTCGACTATTCTGCAATCATTTCCTCTTTTCCCTCCTACAACTTTTCCTCTCTTTTCACATTTACGTATAATGCTTAAATTAGAGGATTAATTAGTTAGTTTATTATAACCATATTATTCCACAGCGAGGATAATTATTGTGCAATGAAATATGTGGTAAATGGATGATTGTTTCAAGAGCATCACACCGTATGCACCCAAACAGTGACAGGATGGTGGCATTGGTTTGATGAGAAACGATCATGGTTGCAAAACAATCGGGTTAGGTACTATCCAAGTCAAGATGCATGATGTAACAATAATAACATTTACACTTTGTTTGGATAGGAAGAAATGGAAGGAAAAGAAGAGAAGAGAAATGGAGGGGGACAAAATCTCTTGTTTGGGTAAAAGATTGGGGGAAGGAAGGGGAAGTAGAGGGAGGGATCCATTTTCCCCTTCTCTATAATAACCATAATCTCTCCTAAATTGGAGAGATTTGGAGGGAAAATGGAGCTCACCTCCCCCTCCCTTTCTTTTCCCTTCCCTTCCTCCATTTTCCCTCCTCTTCTTTTCCTTCCTTCTTTGCTATCCAAACAAAGCGTTAAGGTTGTGCGACATATCCCACATTTGCGAAAGAACCTTATTTCTCTTGGTTTATGAGAGAAAAATGGATGCAAAATAGTCTTGGATAATTAAGATTTAAAGTTGTTCATTGTTTCTGGGTAGGATGAAGGGGATTCATCATGGTAATCTTTATCCTCTTTTGGGGATAATTGTTACACATGATTAGCCTTTAGAATCGATGGAAGTAAAGAACAAATAAAATGCATGAGAATATAGCACATGCGCCTTGGGCATATGTCGGCAAAGGGTTTATCATTGCTTAGAGACAAAGGTTTGTTAAAGAACATGAAGAAGCCACAAGAAAGGAATTTTGTGAGCATTGTGTGTATGGAAAAGCACCCAAGATGAAGTTCTCTACAAGCAAGCATAAAAGTACAGGGTTTCTAAACTATGCGCATACAGATGTTTAAGTTTGACTAAATTTGCTTCCATGGGTGGTTCTACGTACTTTGTTACATTTGTTGATGATAATTCTAGATATGCTTGGATTTATTTTCTTAAGCATAAGATTAAGGTATTCGACATTTCCCGGCGATGGAGAGCAATAGTGAGAACAGAAGGTCGAAAGCTAAATATTGTATGGTCTGACAATGGTACCGAATACATAAAGGGAGCTTTCAAGGCAAGGTTCGAAAATGCGGTTTTGATCGTTATCGCAAAAATGGTTGCGGTAATTCGATAACGGAATTGATGCGTTGATCGCGGATAGCATCACGGTTATCGCAGAAGAATTTTATTTTATTCTATGTTTTTTATATTGATTTTCTCATAATTTTTAGAAAATTTATATTCTTATATGAGTACAAAATACGGATTGAAGTAGCCTTTTATAACCCTTTTCATTAAAAAATGGAGACTCTTTTTATTTACTAAGTATTGAATTATGTATATTTTAAAATTAAAACTCTAATTGTGTGCTAGAAGACTAATAGATTTAGTTATTAATTGAAAAACGAGTCACTTGGGAAAGAAAAAAGAAGACAAAATTAAAGAGCTGGGGTAGGGTGAGGTAATGGGTTTAGTCAAAATATAAGGATTTACAAAAATCTTCTAGCTATCATGCATTTATTTATAAAAAAAAAAAAAAAAAAAAAAAAAAAAAAAAAAAAAAAAAAAAAACCTTTTATTTAGAAAAAACAGTCTAACTTAGAAAAAGTGGTCGACTTTCATGGAGGAGCCGGAAATACTTGCCGGAAAAGCGGTAAAGAACTTAAAGTTTGGGGTTTTATGTTCGAAACTGTGTGAGTAACGTTAGATGCGACTTATTTTCTCTTCAAAACTATCGTACTGGCCGTTTCATTGAAATCCGTTACATCTCGGGTTCTTGGCTGTTACGCGACATAACGACCGAGGTTTTATACCCTGTTTCAAGGAGTTTTGTGAAAAGGAAGGATTTGTGAGACACTAGACACTTAGAGACACACCACAATGTACACAACTTGAGAAGGCAACGTGTTTGCGCTCTAATTCTAGGTTAGGCAAAGAATGGTGGGGAGTTCGATTGCAACAACTTGTTAAATAGTAAATCGATCCCCACATTTTTATTAGATAATGACACGCCTTATAGGTGTGGTCAGACTACGGGATACTTTGCGTGCACAACTTATTGTCATGATAAGGATGACAAACTTGATGAAAAAGCCAAGAAAGCAAACTTTTATAGGTATCCAAACAGGGTATACAAAAGGGGTTTAAGGATATTGTCTTTGGAGTGTAGAGGATTCTAAAATTGTTATCAGCAAGGATGTGACCTTTTATGAAAAACTATGGTAGCTTTATCTAAAGTTATGGTGCCTAATGATGGTGATGTTGGAATGACTTCAAATACTAAGTGGTGGAGATAGCATCCTGGTGTTACTCAAGATAAGGAGGAGGATCATCTTGATCTCAGCACGAAAATGCACATTTATTACAACACCAAGATTCTTTGGCATCCACTAGACCAAAGAGGAATTATAAATCAGTTCAAGACCTAGCATGTAAACTTAGTAGAATAAGCACTCTCTATGGAGGATCATGAGTCAGTTACCTTCAAACAAGCTATCAAAGACAAGGATATGGAGAGTGAGTTGGTTGCTATGGAGGAAGAGATGCAATCTCTTCACAAATACATTAATCTAGATTTTCAAGAGGCGAAACGAAGTTATAGAAGAAATTGAGAATTGAAATAAAACACAAATTGCAAATCTTAAAACATTTAAAATAAAAAAAAAAATATATAAATGATCTTTTTCAAAAGCTAGATGAGATTCTATTGCACAATTCGTTTAAATCATAGAAAAAAGATAAAAATAAAAAAACTAAGGAACAACTTAGTAAAAAATAATCAAAATTAAAATTAAAAAGTGTTTTAAAATAAATATGAAAGCATAAAACGAAAATTAAAATAAAAAAATAAAAACTGCAATCTAACTTCTTTTTTTTTGAAAGAAAAACTAGAATCTAACTTTGAACACGTTAAAATAAATAAATAAATAAATAAATAAAATTACAGATTTTTTAAAAAGATCCCTACAAAATTCTAAACAAAAATTTGCTTTGAAAATTAACTAAACACAAAAATCATTTTCAAAAAAAAAAAAAAAAAAAAAAGCATTTTGTGAACAAATTGTAAACAAAATCTATTAACCTATACTAAAAGCGAATCCTTCCATGACACTTGTCATTATGTTGTGAAAAATGTTCCCGCCTTTTTCGCTTTTTTTTTTTTTTTTTTTTTTTTTTGCAAAATCTTTTAGTAAACTACTTATACCTTATGTATTTTATTTCCAGTTTGACAACCATATTCCATTTATACTCAAATGAAATATTCGAGAATTTTTTTTATATACTTTATATTTTGTAATATTATTATTAAAAAAATCTATCAACCGTGCATTGCACGGGATTTTAACCTAGTATGAAATATAAATAAAAACCACGATGTTAATGTACAGGCAATTTGAGTAACAAAATTAAAAATATTGTACATCGAAAATAAATTTAAAACAAATTTAGATACTTAAAAGGGAAAAAAATTATATAAACCTTTTGTTTTACAAAATACTTATACAAAACTTTTGTTCCAAAACACAAATTAATACAATTTAGAAGAATATATAAAGGAGAATTCGTTAAAAAATAATTAAACATAAAATAATCAAATTTAAAGACAAAAAACTAATTACGGACCAAATTTGAAAAATAAAAGATTAAAATAAATTGTATACAAAGTTGAGAAAATTTACTTATCAATGCTTCTTTGAATGCAAGACCACCATTTCATCTTGTATTTGATGTACATATTGACATCAATTGCTTATTTTACTTGAAATAAAACAATTAATATTATAGATTGAGGGTAAAAAAAAGAGGAACAATAGAGAGAAGGAAGAAACAAAGAGGAAAATAGTGAGGGTGAAAATAACCTAATTTTTAACATTCTTATATTTAAAAGTGAACCAAGAGGCACAAGTGACTTCTTTTTGTAGAATTGAAATTTAAAGCGTTTAAGATAGAAGAGAAGATTTATTTTAGTTTATTTTTGTTGGATAGGGTTAAAATTAAAATAAAAAATAATAAAATAAAAAATAAAAAATAAAAAAAAAAAAACTATACTTTGAAAAGGCATGATTTTTTAACATAATGAGAATTGGAATAGAAGAGATGTTATATATATATATATATATATATATATATATATATATATATATATATATATATATATATATATATACTACCTCCGTTTCATAAAATCTACAACAATTTCCCAAAACGAAAACTACACATTATGTGCCTAAAAAATACTTCAATAAACTACTTATTAACTTATTAACCAAAATTAATTTATTCACAATTAATACCCTAACCCATATTCTCTCTCCTCCCTCATAAACCCACATCCACCACCAACATCTCTCTCTCTCCTCCTTCTCAGCCACCACCGACAACACACTTTTCTCTCCCCTCCCTCTTAGCCACCACGGCAACACACTTTTCTCTCTCCTCCCTCTCAGCCACCAGAGTACACTCCATCACCACCGCTCAGATCTAGTCGCCACCTCTCACTCGGTCCAGTCGCCGCCTCTTACTCGTGGCAGTCGTCGTCCCTTACTGGTGACAATCGTCGCCGGCGCTTGGGCTTCTTGCTTCCCTTGTCAAAGTCGCCGCTGCTCCTCATTGAAATCTCAGATCTAAAACAAAAATAGTGAAAAGATCGTGGTTACAGGGTGGGTGTGGGGTATCTTCGTGGTGGGTAAGTGTTGGTGGCTGCGAGTTAGGTGGGGTGGGGTTTTTGGTGATTATGGTGCGTGGGGATTTCTGATGTTGGTGGTGGTGGGTGAGAACGCACAGTGGGTTTTTAGTGGTTTTAGATCTTGTGGTGGTGCGTGAGAAGGTGGTTGCGCAGTGGTTGTGCGGTGGTCCTGCTGCTGGAGTATGCGGGTGTTGGCGGTGGTAGGGTGGTCGAAGGTAATGTTAGTGGTGGAGAATGTGGATGTTGGCGGCATGGTTCGAAAATGCGGTTTCGGTTACGATCACGGGAACGGTTGCGGTGTCGCGGGAACGCTTATGATGCGTTGATCGCGGACCATGTCACTGTTGTCTCGATGCAAATTTGATTTCAAGATAGTAGAGGATTAGAGCCATTAGTGAGGTGATATGGGGGCATAATAAAAGATTTGAGCCATTAGTGGGGAGACATGGGGGAATCTTTCACTATATCTTTGAATAGAAAGTAACTTTTGTGTGAAATAATAGTAACTTTCAATGCGGGGTGATTTAGGGTTAAAATGTTTGATTCGGACAAAATCGCGGGGTTTTTTAATACCCCTTGTTGATGCGGACAATCTCGGTTAGGTTAATTGAATTTCCTTTACAAAACGGCCAAACCAAGACGTCGCGGCCTTGTTTTTATACCATGGTTGGCGGTGGTAGGGTGGCCATTTTGGGTGCTGGGGTGGGCATTCTGGTGGGTGGCTTGGTGGGGCAGAGGTTCTGGATGTCGATGGTGGCTTAATCATAACATCCTAATTTTTTTTTTAACCCTTAATAACCTACCCTTATTTTTGCTAATTTGCTAATACACTTTTACCAAATTTTGCCTTGGGAAATGTGAATGCCTCTTTGTTGCAGATTTTATAAAACAGAGGTAGTATATATATATATATTAAACAGGATTAGCAGGAAGAGGACATGTCATGCCCTCTTCTAACTTCCTGTTTTAAAATATTAGTATTGATGTGAACCATTGTTTCATTAGCTTTTGAGTTATTATAATATCTAGATGCCCAAGTGTTGTAATTTAGTTCAATATAATTCACATCATAAGACTTTAATCAAAGAAAGTTTTTTTTACGATTGACAGGTCTACACACACAGTAATAAAATTATATTAGATTGTAAAATATATTGTTTTAATTGATTAGAATATATTATAAATAATGGATGTGGTGCATTTTGAGCTAATTCCTTCGCTCCAAAAAAATACTATGATACAAAAATAAATTTATATGATAATTTATGAGTGTGATAATTTTTTTTTTAATAAAATTATAATTTAATTTGTACATATGAAATATTGGTACTTTATCGAAAATAAAACTCTAAATTAACAATTTTATCCTAAAATTCTATCCAAATTTGATTGAAAATAGAATTCTAAATTTACTTTTTTATCCTACAAATTGAATTCTATATAACTCTATCCTACGTGGCGCGACACTTGGCGAAAAGTTAGAACGCCAAGTGTCGTTATGTCGTCGCCTCATAGTGGCTAATTTGTTTATCTTTCCTAAAATGAGTATTTACTAGATGAAGCCCGTGCGATGCACGGTTTGTCAGTATTTTTTTAAAAAAAATACTTTTCATATTTATGTGATTAAAATTGTTATTATATTAGTTTTAGAATATTAGATAAAATTCCTAATATCAAAAGATAATATTTTGTATTTAATTAATTTAAACTTTAAAATTTCATTTGCTAATTTTGCTTACGTGGCATTTGAATTATTTAATTGTAAAAGAAATTAATAATCTCTTATTTAATTGGCTACTACTTAAATTCATAATCCTACATGGCGCGCCAAGAAAATTAAATCCTACGTGGCTCTCTAAAAACTCGGGGAAAAACTCCCCTTTATATATATACATTAGATTAGATTTGTGAGAGATCAATTTCAAATTATTAAGTAGATGTCACATTTCCGCTATGAGAGCTCTCACAATTCAACAAATGTATGAAATCCTTATCCGATACTTCAATGCCCACTTAAACACTTCAATCATCTTTAGCCACATAATCGTAGAAGAAACGGAAAAAAGTAGAAGTAAAAAGAGCATGTGAAAATGTGCTACAAAATGTAAAAATGACAATAAATTAAGATTTATTATTTTGCACCTGAAGTCCACTGTAAACAGAGTCTTGTCTTTCCTTCCCAGGTTCAGTAAATCTGAGATCTACATGTATCTTGTCCTTGGTGTCTGAAAGAAAGAAAAACTTTTCTTACCTATCCTCTACTATAACAACAAAATGCAGGGAAAAGATAGGTTAGGAATATGCAATTGGACCTTCAAAAATGTCTTTGTAAGATGAATCACAAACTACAACAATTTCTTTCACTTCAACCATTTGTGAAAAAGTATACAAGCTGAAAAAATGCAAGTACATTAGTTAACTACACACAGATGCACAATTATAAAATTATTGCTAGTAAATGAGGCAAAAAAGAAAAGAAAGTTGGATCACATATTCTACATTGATATTTTTATTTTTTTATTCCTTCATACATTCTACATTGACAAATTAGGGAGTTTCAAAGAGCACTTCTGCCACAAGAATTTATCATTTCTGTTAGCATAATGTTTAGAAGATAGAAGACACAAAGTAAAATAACAGTTTATATTCATGTGATCTGAATAATGATTCACAAAAATATATATATAAACTATAGAAAGGGGAAATATATTCCAGGACCCTCAAAATCACATACCCTTGCAACGAATAAGATGTCTGAACGTCACATTCCACCTCAATTATCCTTCATTCAGAACCTCCCCCCACCCCCCTTCCCCCAACACACACACACACTTTCCAGCAGTTATATCCAACCTAGCCCTGCTGATAAGATTGTACCATGATGACCAAAACCTCCCTATGACAACCTTACTCTTCTTTTCATAGGTTTCTTACTACATTTATATGTCCAACACTCCAACCAGCAAACTTGTTCCAAACATCACAAAGTATATCGGTACATCATTGCCATAGTAATGTTGGAGTATAATACCATACTAATCAACAGCATCCACTACCTAATCAAATGTAGAACAAAACTTGACAACCATAAACCAGCTAAGTTTACAAAAAGTGACAGCTATAGGACAACCTAAGCAAATGTTAGGTCCTGAAAAAGCAATAGAGGATAACTGTAGCACTCGTTGCATAACCTCACACAAGCACAACACTACAATACAGGAACCAGGAAAAAAATCCTCATTCTGAAAGTGAACTATCAAACTTAAGGTCACATTTATTAACATTCAACAGAACTCTCCAAGAGATTAACCAAACCATATTAAGAGGTAAAATGATGAGTAGATGACATATAAACACCCAGATGTAGTAGACATTAAACGTTATCCTTTATTGTTTGACAGTAAATGCTCCAGTACATCTCATCATTCTCGTGATACACAAATAAAAACCAATGGGTAATAGGCACCAGATCTTGTCCATTGTGTTTTTATATACCTATACAATGCAATAGGCTGGCCCAGGAGTGGGAGGTACTGCTTTGGCATGTCTGCCTGTTGCAAAGGAAAAAAAACAGTAGAAGTGTAAGAATGATAGCTGAAAAAGGCACATAGTAAAGAACCAAGAAATACAAATTTTAACACATATTTATACAAGGTAAGCAGTTTAAAAAAAAAAAAAAAAAAAAAAAAAAAAAAAAAAAAAAAAAACCAAGTAAGCATACAGCACATAATGAACATTTGAATTGAGGACGAGTAAAGGCATCTCATTCATCATCATACTCATAGCTAACCATTCACCAATAAAAGCCTTATCCTGGCAATGTCTAAGGTAATCATGTGCACATTCCACGGCCCTCCTATCAGAGTTTTATTACTTTTGTCAATAATTCACGAGTCAACAGACAAACCACGTGTTACAAACACACACTTGCTCCTAATTAGCAGTAACAAACCCCTAAATTGAGTAGTAATTCATCATGTATATAGGCATTGACTAATTGGTAATATTCTTTGTAAATTCGTGATGTCCTTCATAGCCTGATCATAACGTATAATCACATACAGAAATTGATACAAGAATTGAAAACTTTTAGGGTAACACATTAATTGTGGACTTAAAATGTTTGCAAAGGTTCCAACAACTCTAATGTTGGTCACACAGATATAGTAAACAGTAATAATAATAATTACAATTATTTATTTAAAATTAACAAATAAATATATATTAATAGAAAATGTAGGAGAAATGCATACGCCCATTCTCTTGCCTTTGCCACCAGCAAGAAGGATGACAGAAACGCTTCTCTCCTTCACAATTGCATTTTTCTGCAAATAATTTCAACACCCATGAAAATCAATTTTTTTTTAAAAAAAAAGTAAAAAAAAATACCCAGAACGAGAAATTGAGGTAATTAAAAATAAAAAAATCCGAAACCTGAGTAATTGGGCCAGAATTTGCAGAACAATGGATTCTTGAAGTAAACCATTTTGGGTTTCTGGTTTTTAGGACTTGAATATTCTGGAATTGAAAAGGGGAATAGGTGGAAGATGAAGAAGGGAGATTATTTGGAGAAATGGCGGGCATTCTGGAGGAACACCCAAAAATAGGAAAAGATGGACTCAGTTGCTTCACTCCAACTAACGCCATTTTTGTCTTTCCTGTATCGAATGAAACTAGACTATGACTCTACACTCTAGGAGTGGCTTTTTATTAGAGAATATCCAAGTTTATAAGTTTGAAATTTTGTAATTAGGGGTATTAAGGTCATTTCATCATTTTAATTTGGGTAACTTTGTAATATTAAGGGTCGGTTCTCTTACGTTTAAATTCAGTTCAGTTCAGCTCAATTCAGTTCAGCTCATTTCAGTTCAGCTTATCTCCTAATTTCCTTCTCTTATAAAATATTCAGTTCAGTTCAGTTCAGCTCAGTTCAGTTCAGTTCAGTTCAGTTCAGCTGAGTTCAGTCAATGAGAACAGACCCTAACCCTTTCTTCCTCCATTATGTATTTATGTATCACAGCCAGCGCAACTTCTTCCTCCAGACAAGCATAACCGCACACCAACGCCCATGGCAATTAGAAATGTGGTCGTGAAGGAGATGTTTCCTATAAGAGATTAGTATGACCCTACTTTACACTATTTTCTATTAAGGTGTCTTTTTGTTACTGTCACCAGACATGTTCATGGATCAGATATCCACATATCTAAACTGAAATTACATTTTGGATCGGATATCCTTACCGATATCACATTTGGTTCGGATATCCGAACACCGATCCCAAAATTTCAGATATTTGATATCCGATATCCGAAATTTTTCGTATTGAATGCATCAAATATCCATCATGAAGGAATTATGTCTACGTCAAGTGCAATTACTAGATATATTAAGGATCGCTATTACGGAGATAATTAGTTCATTCTTTTGGGTCGTCATTGTCTGTTGCTAAACATGACAAATGATCTTTGTTCTAGTCAAATAGTCCAAAGACCAATAGAATGGATCTTATGAGGTCACACGCAGTGTATTGGATTGAACAAGTGTGAGGCCCATTAATGGGCGTTATGAGGTTATGACAAACCATGTAAGGTATCGGGCTAACAGTAGATTCATTAGACTTAGGAATTTAGGCTTGACATGGACTCATATTTGTGGATATGATCTATATCCATGCCTAGGTTGAATTAAGTCGCAATTAACAGTCATTAAATTATGGAACAAGGCGACCAAAATTCCTAAAACCCTAACTCCTCTCTTTCTCACGCTCATGCACGCCCCACCCCCTTTGTTACCCGTGCTCGTGGTTAGTTCGTTCCTCCTCCCTCCATAAAAGGTAGATCGTGGTTAGTTCGTTCCTCTCCTCTCCATAGAAGGTTGATTAAAGGGTTCAATCACAACTTGCTAGCATTAGTGGAGGTTTAATCCGTGCTCGTGGACCAAGTAGAGAAATCACGTTTGGGGTTCTTGTTTTCTTATTGTTCTTGCTCAATCACATGTGGAATCACGCTTCAAAGGTATAATTACATGTTCTTTATGTATTGTGCATTGATCTTGGTTATTAGTTGCTTATTATTTTAGGTAAAAATACCCAAGACACGTGGCCCTATCATAAGCTGACACGTGTCAGCCTCCGGGAGGCCCAAATGGATCTCTCATCTAATGATACGTGTCAACCTGATAAAATGGAGAAAATGGCTGATATTCAGGCCTAAATCCTGAGAAAGCTGAGTTACGACACAGCCCACCAAATTAGGTTAGAATGGCCTAATATGTAACACCCCAATAATTCTCCCTTTTTCAAACCACTTACTTTAAATAAAAAGAGAGGAGAATCATTGGCATGTTAAGGCTTTATCAAAGTATTGCAGCGGAAATCCAACTTAAATATTAAAATAATATAATTTAGAAAACCAATAAGTCAAAGCTTACAAATTAGAACCATAAAGGCCCTTATTAAAACCAAACCAATATTCCAAAATCCCAAAACATAATTAAAATAGTAAAACATAAATAAGTTCAACACAAAGAACGAATACTCTCAATCACACCAATCCCTTGACAATGCGTATGTCAAATCCCCGAACTTCACATCATCAAGCTAACCTGTGCAATACTGCTCCCCAATAATACAAGTGTAATAATTGGATCATCACAGGGTCATTGAAAGGCGAAGGCCATGACCAAAAGAAAACACACAAAATCACGCAATCAGCAAAGCTGAGTACATACAAGCTACAACGCACAAAATCTAGCATGCTCAACTAGTTAAAGTAAATAAATATACAACTCGAATTCATTAATCAAGACTCTACACTTAAACAATTCAAACGACTCAACATACTTGCTAATAAATTCCAAACACTTGATTCTTTATACTTAATTTAATTAATTTAGTTTGGAGTAAGCAATAGACGAGGTTGTCCAATCCACCAAATCATTTTGGTCCCAAATGACCATTTGAAATAAAAGTTTAGCGCGATGCAAGAATGGGCGCGACTCCATTCTCACAAAGTTAGTCTAGGATCCCATCTAACTTTCATCATAAAATAAAATGTAAATACCAAAAGAGAAGAGGACATGTTGATCAAACAAGCCTCGAAAAGCCACAGGCTACCACCGTGTACCCCAACCCATAATTGTCAATACTCTAAAAGTGCACGCTTTCCAGAGTTTTATTGCTCATCCATGCATGTTTCACTTTACGTGATTACAATTTTAATTAATAGCCGACTCAATCAAGAAGACCATACATAACAATCATACATCAATTCATTTTTAATCTTATTTAGGACAATGGTGATCACATCACAAATTGACCTTTAATTCCAATTAAACTTCCAAATTATTCAAAATTGTTGAACATAGTCAACCCACCTAGCCATTTCGGCTTAATCCACCTTTACTCAACATACTTACAAGTTATGATTGAGTAATAAATAAATAAATAATAACCTTGTGGAATAATTAATAAATTCACTCCACTTAAACCATTCAATTCCAATCCTTTAATAATCCAAATGTGGTTAACAAACCAATCCAATAAGATATGTTTGTATCAACATTCCATACAAACAATTAATCCAATATAATTCAACATGTTTGCATCCATAATTCCATACAAACATAATCAATTCACCAAAACATATCTCATAAACATAAGCACATGAATTAAATCAATGTGTAACCAAACAATTTCCATCCAAGTGTTCCCTAATCATGAAACTAAGTTCTTTCCTTTTGGTACCTAAACATGATACTACTTATAACGAAGTAGACATGTACGTACCTCGTATAAACAATCCTTCGTGCCACTTTTAATCACTTAAAAGTCTCCTAAAAAATAATCACTTCCTAGAAAACAAGCAACAATAATAAATTAATACTTAACCAAATTTCCAGCAATATAATTTAGATTAAAACTCCTTAAAACTTCATCAAAAACATGTTTTTATGCTTAATTAATCAATAGAAATACAATAGGAACAAAAGCCCCAATTTAATTAGTCATAAGAACCCTAAAATCCCAATTTAAATAAATTGAAACCCTAGGTTTTTAAAATTATAAAATCTGAAAATTATAACAACAATTATAATCTGAAATTATTAGTTTAAAACATAAAAACATGATTTTGATACTAAAAATATAAACTTTATACTATAAAATCAAAACCCAAAACTAATTATAAACATTAAGCATAAAAAAAACTTCGTTAAAAATCAAAAACTGCCCAAAAATCATATTTAGAGGCTGAATTTGGCCACGAGAGGGTGGTGCTCACTACCAAAGGTAATGATTCTTTCTTAAAACATTGTTTCCACATGGAAAACACTACTTTTTTGTCAAAATCGGATGAGTTCAGAACCTGATCGGGATTAAAACGGGATTAATATTAACGAACCAAAATCTAAACATTAAAACACGAATTTACGTGTTCAAAATAATCTGGAATTAAGTTAAACTAATTAGTAGTATAATCACCAAAATTTCAAAACATCATTACTATAAAAGCCCTAAATCGATTGTTCATAAAAACCCTAAAATCATGATTTTCAATGATTAAAAACCCTAGGTTATTAAATTTACAAAATATGAAAATTATAACATTTATAAAATCTGAAATTATAAAGTTTAATCATCAAAATACAATTTGATACTAATTAAATTAATTTCAAACAATAAAATCAAAACCCATAATCAATAATTATAATTACACAAATTAATAAAACAAAGGAGAAAGAAAATAAGACTAACCTTTTGTGTGGGGAAATTTTTGGGATGTATGGGGTATTTATAGGAGAGAGGGTAGTAGGGTAAGTAGGGATATTGGGCCTCATTAAATTAATGGGTCAATTAAGAAAGTAAACTGGGTTTGGTTTGTTTGTTGGACATAAATTATAGAAGGAAGGTTCATAAAAAGTTCTTTGTAATAAAATCGTTTATCAACCCCAAAAATAATTTGAAACTTTTGAAATTAAATTCCGGAAAAATACAAATAAATATTATAAATAATATATAATTTCATTTATAATATATTTAAAAATATGGGGGATTACATAATAAAGGGCACCTTTTCCAATGACCCTATAAATAGGGAGATTTCCCCCATTTATGGGGCATATACATTTATTACAATATTCCCGAGATTCTCTTACATTAGAGAAAAACACCTGATCTCGGAATCCCGAGAAGATCTTACCTTTACTTTTCCGCACTTTTTACCTTCTCCAGCACGTTCTAACTTGATCGTCGGAGGCGGAGCTCCAACCACCCGGAGTTTCCGTTATTTTGCAGGTATAGGCGCTGCCAGACCAGTCTTCGAGTTGTAACTCTCCCAAGGGACCAAAACACCCAAAACATTTGGCGGCGTCTGTGGGGAGAGTACCTCAAAGATGGCTTAAGAGTCTGTACCGCAGTTGATATGTCCAATTTATATAGTGTTTTACCCCCGTCCCATGGTCATAATTAGTAGTGTTTTTGGCTCTTTAGGGCCACTTTTATTACTAATTTGTGTTTTCTAGTGTTTTTGTAGTTTTGCTTGAGTTTTGTAGGAAATTGTACACTTGGAGTGTTTTCCGGGTTTTTCACGAATCAACTACGAGCGTTAGGAGGACACGACCATCCTTGAAGCCCAGGACCGGTGAGATCCGGTGATTAAGGGCTCGATATGTGATACCGCAGCAATTGGATCAAGTAATCAAGACCCGATGAGGAAATCCGGATTGGGCCGAGGAATCGAGCCCAATCGAAATCCAAGCCTCGAAGAAGAAGCCGGGCCCGATCGGGCAAGCATACGCCCGATCGGGCGGGCGCTCGCAAAGTAGCCTCAAGAAAGAACCCGCGCCCGATCGGGTGAGCGTAGGCTCGATCGGGCGCAGCACACCAGCAAGGGCACAGTAAAAAAGGCGGGCCCGATCGGGCGGCCCTTCGCCCGATCGGGCGCGTGTTTTTCTAAGGATCTGATTAGTTTTGTTTAAGGATTTGTTTTAGGGATGTTTAAGTACGATTTTTGTACGTAATTTTTGATTACCTTCTCTTTTAGATTTTCTCTCTCTACTTAGGATATTCTCTCGCTCTCTCTTAAACTCTCTCTCAACATTGTTCTTAATCACATTCATTAATCCAGATTTCTTTTGGTAACAATTTCTTCTCTTTTAATTTCAGTTATTTTATTTAATTCTTTCATTATGTCTTGCTTTATTGATTTGATTAGTTTAGATTTAATTATGCTTGAGTAGTTTTATTTCTAGGGTTTATGGGGATCTAATAAATAATATGAAGGGGTAAATATGTGATTGTTGATTATCAATGCTTGGTTTATTTCCTATTGATTGATTTAATGCTATGCAATTAGGTTTGACCAGATTTAATTATATGAGTTTAGCAATATTAATTCGAGATTCGACAGATGAGAATTGATGTTTAGGCTTAGTTTCAATAGGCGGACTAATTTATAAATGGTTATGTCGAGATTCGACAGATGAGATTTAATACCGGTAAATTAACTCTGTGATTATAATACGTAGCGAAAGCCCTTTATAATCTGATTAATCAATGCTTGATGATTGTTTATTATGATTTGCCCTGGAATATTGTTTATTAGTGAACCTATGCCCTAGGCCTTTTAATATTTAATTTCTCCCTACTTTATTTTCTCTGAACATATTCTTCGTAGTATAGTCTTTAATTACAACAACATTGGTTACCTTGATAATTTAGATTATAATAATTAATTAGGAGTAGAAAGACTTGTTTCCCTGTGGATTCGACCCTACTTCCCTATCTGCATTAGTTAGAGGACTTAGGTGATACTTTTGATTAGGGGATACGACTTTACCCTGTCAAAATTTGGCGCCGTTACCGGGGAAACGGTTTTATTTTTATTTTCAGATTATTTTTTGTAGTCTAGATTATCCCCTTTTGTATCAGAGAACGTTAGTTTTTTTAGGCAATTCTCATATTTGTCTTTTAGTTCCTTGTTTATGCCCAGGTGTTCCAGATCAGGTTACATTCCATTCGATCCTGAGATCGAGCGCTTGTTTCATAGGCAAAGGAAAATTTATAGACAAATTATGGCGGGTTCTGAGGAGGAAAACAGTCGAAGAGACCCTCCCTCTGATTCTAGTGACGCAGAAATTCCTTCAGATTCAGAATCAGAGATGACGACCCAAAAGAAACTCTGTGACTACTCGCAGCCGAAGCTCACATATTTCCCGCACCTTACTCCCACTCCGGCTCTAGATGGAGTTCAATTTGAGATCAAGCCCCAATTTATCACTATGATAGAGAGGAAGCAATTCAGTGGAGCTAAGGGTGAAGATCCTAATCTTCACATCGCAGATTTCTGCCAGTATTGTAACACCATTAGACAAGTCGGGGTCACGCAGGACCAAATTAGGGAGATTCTTTTTCCCTTTTCATTATGTGGCAAAGCTAAATTATGGTTTAATGGTTTGAATAGAACTGCACTTGGTATTACTGACTGGGAAACTCTTGCTTTGAATTTCTATGATAAATATTATCCTGCAGAGAGAACAGCGGTACTAAGGAGTGCTATTCAGAACTTCGCTCAAGAGGCCGATGAAACGCTATATGAGGCTTGGGAGCGGTTCAAGGATCTACAGAGAGAATACCCCCACCACAACCTAGCACAATGGCAATTGATCCAAGCTTTCTACAATTGACTTGAAAATTCTTCTAGATCATTTCTAGATTTTGCAGCCAGTGGGAGATTCATGAATTTAAATGTGGACGATGCAGGACAGGTTATCGAAGACATGGCAATACACAATTCCCAATACAGGAATCCAAGAGGGTTTGCAATAAAGGAAAACATAATGTCGATTCCGTATCCTTTTTGCAAGATCAATTAACGTCTATTTGTCAAAAATTAGATAATCTTACCACTACTCCTAACTTTGTAGCTAATGTTTCTGCTGTTGCTAACAATGAAGCTTTTTGTGAAAATTGTGGAATTGTAGGGCATTGGGAGCAAGATTGTAGGAGTTCCATGGAACAAGTTAATGCCTTTCAAACCTATAGGCAGAATAACCCATATTCCAACTCTTATAATGCCGGTTACCGGAACCATCCATATCTTTCGTACCGGAGTACCAATGTACAAAACCCTCCACCTCCACAACAACCACAACAGCAACCCCCACCACAGCAAAAATATTACCATACAAATTCTGTCCAGAAAAGCCAAGCATCACCCTCATCATCTTCTGACCCTGCCATGACAGAAATTAGAGCTATGCTTACTAATATGCAAAATCATATGGAGAGTAGGGATGCGCAAATTGATTCTATTTTAGCCCACAATAAAATCATGGATAATCAAATTACACAACTTTCATCTACCCTACAATCCCGTCAGCAGGGAGCTCTACCATCACAACCTATCCATCCTACAGACCATGTCAATGCAATCACTCTATGGAGTGGTTCACATTATGATGGACCTCATATGCCGAAGGAAGATGGACCAGTTCCTGATCTAGATTCCTCTATACCAAACGCTAATCCTGCTAACCCTGCAGGGCTACAAACAAATACTAACCCATTTAATGTTTCTGTTCAGGGTAAATCTCAGGATAAGGGAGGAGATGTGTAGAGTCCGGTTATCAAACTACCGTTCCCTAATAGATAATTTAAGAGTAAGTTTGATAAAAAATTTGGTAAGTTCTTAGAGGTTGTGAAAAACCTGCAGGTAACAGTTCCTTTCACTGATTTAATCACTCGGGTTCCTGCATATGCTAAATTTATGAAAGACATTCTGACTAGGAAAAGGGCCTTTAATGAAGTAGAAACTGTAGCTTTCACAGAGGAGTGTAGCGCTCTATTACAAAATAAATCCCCTCCTAAATTAAAGGATCCCGGTAGTTTTTCTATCCCTTGTCATATAGGGAATGTTTTTATTGATAAAGCTTTGTGTGATTTGGGTGCCAGTGTCAGTGTTATGCCATCATCTGTCTGTGCTAAACTTAATATGGGAGAATTAAAAGTTATTAATTGTAGGGAATAATTTCAAGCCTTAAAATCCCACTAGCTCGAACCCCACTGTGATCATACACTAAAGTACGGTGGCGTCCAAAAGGGAAGAAGATAGAGCAAAAGAGTTGCCAACAAGTTTTTAAGGAACTTGTAAACCGTTCATAGGATGAAGGTTACACCCCTTAACGATCCAAGAGATCGTCAACTCCATAAGGTCTTGAACCAAATAAGGGTTCGGGGATGAAGGTACAAATCCAACCTAAAAGAGATTGAACCTGCCCTAATAATAGGCCTTTACTTTATTCTGATCGTATTCATGTGCGCTTTCTGATCAACATGCAATCAATAGGATTACCCCTAAAACTGTTTAATCTATGTTGGTTGGATTTAATGCACAAATAAACTATTATTGGTGATCACTTGAAATTATAATCATAATTAACCCTAAACAAGATTATTAATTATCTTATTAAGCGTGATTACAAGTACCAATTCCCTTTAAACATGCAATAAAAGGTGTGATCAAGCAATAAATAAAATAATGTACCAAGCAACATAATAAATAATAATCATGAATAATAATTATAATCATAATAATGAAACAAACATCAAAATAATAATATTCATAATCATCATAGATTATAACAATTACAATAATCATCATGTTCATGTTAATATTAAGGCACAATAAACATAGCAAGATCCTAGGCATGATACTAACAAGATTAATAACAAACCCTAGCAATGTCACTAAGCAATAAAAATCAAATCTTTAACCCTAACATGACACTAACAATCATAAATATTAGGAAGAACATAGGAAGCATCACAGGAATCATATTTAATATTAAAAATACCCTAGGCATGATACTAGGAATATCATAATAACAATGTAAACATGATTTCTACATCATAATATCAATAAATCAATAAAGTACTTACTTTGATGCCTCGTACCTCTTTCTAATAACAAAATACACACGTTAGTAACTTCAAGGAAAATAATAATCAAACAATTAAATTAAATAATTGAAATAGAGATTTGGGACCAAACCCTCAGAAATTAAAACCTTTCACGTCTAGGGCGAAGGCAACTTCGAATATGGCTAGGTGTTTCCAGATCTTGTGAATGCGGAATTTTGTATGAAAACAAGGTAAGAATTAAGAAAAGAGAATTGAGAGAATTAGAAAACCGATTGTAGATGAATGATCGTGAGAATTGGTGAGAATTGGTGATGAATGAAAACAATTGGTGAATGAAAACTGATTGTTGGTGAATGGTGAGAATTCGTCCATGAAAACGGAGTTTTTAATACGATATTTATAGAGAAAATCAGCCAAAAAAGATAATTTAACAAAACAGAGTCTGACGCTCAGAAAACAGAGCTGGCGCCAACCCTGGCTAGCTGGAGCCAGGCACCGGCACTAGCGCCAGGCGCCAATGGCTAGCGCCAGGCCTGGTTCCAGGCGCCAAGGCCTGGGGTCAGACGCCAAGCTTAAATTTAACGCATTTTCGAAAATCCGATAAGTTTACCGTACTGGAGGATAAAATAAAATAATATAATTTCTTCGAAAATGCTATTTGATTTTGATTAAAACTCTGAAAAGTCAACGAAAGTCAATTTATAAATGATAATTGAATTAGGAATGAAAAGAACCTTCTAGAAGAATCCAGAAGACTAAAACCATTCGTAATTGCATTAGGAATGATAAATCATATTAGGCCCTCCCCTAGATCATTGGGCCGCATATAAAGCTCAAACTGGGCCCATTTTAGTAAATTGGCCATAACTTCCTCAATATTTATCGGAATTGGGCTTATAATATATCATTGGAAAGGTCTTTGCAAGCCCCATCCAACTACACTACTATTGGACCCATATCATGGACCAACCAAACTGGATTGGCTGTTTTCTTAAAATAAGTTTTCAAAAACAGAGAGAAAAGAAAAGAAAAATAAAACTTTCCGCAACACTAGACTTTCCACACTTTCGCTTCATTCAATTATGATTCGACGTGAAAGGTACTCATCACTGGGTTTGGTTTTGGGGAGACACAAATGGGTGTCTACAGAAGCCCCCACTTTGACTGAGTTTGGAGAAACGCAAGTTTCGAAAACAAAAGTCAAAGTATCGATAGGGACGGAGAATGATTCAGAACGTTCTGCGATCCTAAATCAATCTTGTAACGCCGATACTTGCAAAACTAGAGTTAGTTAAACTGATGAAAGAGTTAATAAACGCGTATCTTGCACCGTCGAGCACACGTCTCTGAAAGTAACCGATTTGTTTTGATGACCTCCTGCATGCTAGAGAATGCCATCCCGCTTGAAAACCGCTACGCCTGTAACTGCTTCCAAATTAGAAGATTGCTTCGCCTGAAACGATCTTCCTCCGCATTGATAATATTCCACTTCCAAGGGAATACCATCGAAGATTATTTCTCTTGAAACAATCTCCATCCGCATTGATAATATTCCACATCCAAGGGAATACTATCGAAGATTATTCCTCTTGAAACAATCTTCAGTTGCTTTTTGACAACTTTCCACCATCTATGGAACGCCATCTTGCTGTTTATTTTGACGATCTTCCGCAATCTAGGGAACGCCACCTTGTTTTTTCGATGTTCACTCGTCTCTGAGCTTCTTTTTGATATGACTCCAATTTCCGCTGTGATAGTCTTCGAAAAGATCACTGCTTCTTAATGTTTGCTATGCCAGTACGTCGGCGCTTTGCTGCTTGTGAACCAGTACGTCGGTGCTTTTGTTGTGATGACAATCCTCTTTTCTTTAGGAATAGTTGCCAACACAACTCTTGTATGATGAATGACAATCCGATTTAGGGAAAGTTATCAATGCCACGTAACAATCCATCCTTGGAAATGTTTCCACGATGAAGCGACAATCCGTATCTCGGAAAATTTGCCAAAAATCCAATCTTTGGAAAAGTTTCCAATGCTTCGTAACAATCTTTCATAAAAACTTTGCTACGATCGACAATCCACATCTTGGAATTTAACTCTTGAAAGCAATCCACCTTGGAAATTTGCCAACGCTATGCGACAATCCTTTTGGGAAAATATTGCCACTATTGACAATCTGCGTCTTGGAACATTTGCAAAAAAGAGTCGACCGACAATCCACTTCGGGAAAATTTGCCACTTGCTGAAATGAATGACAATCCACGTTGAGGAACTTTTGCCGAAATTTATGATGAGTAGAGACCTACGACAATCCTTTGGGAAATTTTGCCATAGGGAACTGGGTGTATGACAATCCAATCTCGGAAAACTTGCCAGCGATCTATGAATGTATGACAATCCGAACTTGGAAAAACTTGCCAATAAAGAAGGAGAACGACAATCCACGCTTGGAAACTTTGCCAGAGATGACAATCCAATCTTGGAAAAATTGTCGTTGAAGAAGATGCACAACAATCCATTTTTGGAAATATTATCAGTTGGGGGTGACAATCCAATTTTTGGAAAACTTTGTCGTTTAATAAGAATGCGCGACAATCCATATTTGGAAATATTGTCGTTTAAGTGCTTGCTTTTGAACCGATGCTTTGGTGCTTGTAATGAGCCAATACTTAGGCGCTTAAGCTAAGTGAGACAATCTTTTGTCAGGTCGATCACTTATTGTGATTGTAATCAAACTGACTATTTAATCATGTCAAAATTGCTTATAGGGGCTAACTGGCGTACCAAGGAACCCGAAATTGCTGCATGAGGTTGAAATCACCTTTCTGAGAGGCTTCGAGCTCTATTGCTGCTGAGATATCTCTGGTGCCAGGCGCTGGAGTAGGGTCTTCCCTGTTCTGCTGCACCTGTATTTATTTTTGAATATAGAACTTTGCCAATCTTTTTAATTATATTAGGGTTGACCTAAGGTTTAGCATTGCTTGACTCGTTTACTTGACACAACTCAAGGTATAAACTTGACTCGATGTGATTGACTGACTCGAGGTTGACTCGACTCAAAGAGAAACGACACGTGTGACTCGTGACCCGTGTGTGCATTGTATTACGATTTGTGCGACTCAAAAATGCAAAAAAGCAAAAATTTTCCGTCATTTTTGTGGAGGGTACCGACTTTCTCCCGAAAAAGAAAGACGCGAAAAAGAATCGAAGTTTTGAAGGTGCATGTTGAATGAGCTTAGTCAAATGTTGTTTGATATTATCTCTCAAGTTGCAAGGATTAACCCATCTTAGGCTATCTCAATGGTTGACTCAATGATGAAAGTATTTAGGCAACTTAGGCACGGAGGCTAAGCACTTCATACTTTGTGATGCAATGATAATTATGATTGATGAGTGATGTGACAAGGCATGCTTCATCGTTATGTTAAGATTTCATGACAAAGGGTTCCTAAGGGAAGTATATTTGGTCATGTATCTGTGCGGTGTGTGAAAGTGACACTAAAGTTAGGCCGCAAGGGCTAAGTGTGTGAAAAAATATTATTGTTAGAAGAGCCAAATAATGGCGACTCTTAGGCTAGGTAAGCTAATGATGTAGGGATCAAGCCCCCAAGTCTAGCTCTAAGTGTAAAGGGATGAGCATAGGAAATCCCTTGATATGATCATGGTGTAAGTGTGTGAATGTGAATATGAATGCATGTTTATTACGGCCGCACCTCGATGTGAGGTTGCCTACGTATCCGTTAGGAATCAGGCCGAACGTAGCTCTAGCCGAACCTCGCACAAATGTATATACCTCAAAAAGGTCTTTTTAAGGGTTGTAACGTGGTTAGGCTAAAGGCTGAAGAAGAAGGGGATAAAAGGCTCAAGACCCTAGATAAGCCCCCAAGGTGTGCAACTTTGCTTTTGAATCTTTGTATTTTCATGCTTGAGTTTTAGCTCCTTTTTAGCTCTCTTTTATCTTTTGCTCTAGCATCTATTTTATTTTTATAAGTGTGGGCAATCCCGATCATGCGGTCTATCACTCACTTGGCATTCATGTTTCTCAGGCACGGTACCGAGCACTCGATAAGAGACGGAATCTGAGACGTGTTCTTATCGAAGATATTTTCATATCAAAGACATTGGAACACTTGCCCTTTTGTACACTTTTATTTATTTTTTTGCTTTTGCTTATTTTTATTTTGATCTTTTGAATTACTCTAGCTTTTTTTTTTAGAATTGCATAAGTTACACACCATCCCATCCCAAGGTTAGGTAGATGTAGGTTGAAAAAAGAAAGGTCTATCGTTAGACGAGGCTCAAAGTGGTTTATGAAGAAAGGATTGTATAATTGAAGGGTGAAATGTGATATGATGCGGCTACAAGGGGTGCCTTAAATCATTGGTATACCTTATGCTTAATTCGACATGATTTTTTTTTTCTGCAATGTAATGAAATGAAATGATCATATGCAAGGAAATAAATGCTCATTTTATTAAAGAAAAAGAAAGAATCTACAAAATTAATCTAAGGGAAAAGAAAAAGTGCCTATGCTAGACTTATTGGGGAAAGGAAAAAAATAAAGAAGAAATAGAAAAAGAGGTCACGAAATCTTGTCGTTGATGCTCGCCTCTTGTCTTGTGTTGTTCGCGTCATCATCACCCAGTCTTCTCGCTAGCTAGAGGCAATGGGATCTTGTTTGCTTCTATGAGATCTTGAATGAGATTTTGAAACCTGTAGCATTCATCAGTAGTATGACCGTTTCCTCGATGGTACTTGCAATAGGAGTTTGGATTCCATCTCGAAGATCGATTTTCTGGTGTTGGATCCTCGGTAGGGCCAATAGGTTTGATTAATCCTCGATCGTAAAGACGGTCGAAAGCAACATCGTAGGTCATTCCAATGGATGTGAAATCTCGCCTGGGTTTCCTTTTAGATCATTGATTGTCCATGGCTAAGACATCATTATGGTCAAAGGTACTAACATTATTACTAGAGTGGGCGTTTTCGGAAGAAGAAGGATTGTCGCTCTTCTTTCCTTTCCAGCCACCGTGGTTACTATTGTTAGTAGCTTTTTGCTTTGCGAGGTCATCTTCGATTTCAATTCCGATGTCATAAACGGCTTTGAAAGTATTCAAGTTGTGTTGATATTTTAAGTGCTTTGAATACTTTTCTTGGAGATTCTTGACAAATATCCTCACAGACTCCTTTTCGATGGGGACCTCAATCATCTTGGCGGAAATTTCCCTCCATTTATTAAAGAAAGAAGTAAAACCTTCACTCTCTTTTTGTCTTAGCATCTCAAGTTGTCTATAGTCGGTTTCAACTTGAATATTGCACTTGTACCTATCAACGAAAGCGTTTACTATCGATTCCCAGGTAGAGGTTTTCTCTTTGTCAAGGGAGAAGTACCATTGTTGGCAAACGGTTTCAAGAGATAGTGGGAACAGAGAGGGAAAAACCTTCTTATCGATGCCCTTAGTACTCATTATGGTTTCAAAAGCTCTTAGATGAAATTAAGGATTATCCGTTGCTTTGAATTTTGGGATGTCGTTGGCATTGAACTTCTGCTGAAGAAGATCTTTGTCCACCGAGACCCCTTGTGATGTAAGCTCTTGAAACTTGTAATCGCTAGACAACTTGCTTAAGCTCTCTTGGATAAGGTCCATCTGTTGTTGCTTCACGGGGTTATCGATCTTGAGGGCGAGAAGCTTCAGTGTCTCAGTCACAGTAGCCAGTTGGTTCTTAAGATCATTGACTTCTTCTTGAGTTGCTATTATCTTATTAGCCTTCCTCTTTTGACGAATCGGTTTATCAAAAAGGGAAACTTGAATAAAGAGGTTGTCCTTGATTAATCTCCCTTCTCTCCTAGACCAAGTACTGTGGAAAAGGAATTTGGGGATACTTGTTGTTAATTATCTGACTCAAACTTTATTCAACATGCAATGGATGGAGGAAGTGAAGAAAGATTGGAATAGAATGTGAAGAAGATTTAGATGGAGGGATATGAAGAATTTAGGAATACGGTGTACCCCCCAACTCAAATGACGGAAAGACCGACTCATGCATGGACCTAAGACATGGTCATAGTGACATATACTCAAAGTGTGTGCTAAGACTAGTGAGTGTAGATGGTGCGTTAAGACTTGTGTCATGACCATGTGGCTAGACTATGTGACTAAGACTCGATTAATGATTCGACAAGGTGCTATTCACAGCGAAAATTAACCGAATTAATTAGCAAACTGGTTAATTAGGCCCTCGGTGATGACTCGACCAATAATCCGAACTGTCGGCCAAGCGACAGGACTGGCGTCACACTGTGGAGCTTGGCGCCAGGCAACATAGCTGTCGCCAGGCGCTATACTCCATAGTGTGGCGCTACAGCTCAGACCTTGGCGCTAATAGTGGAGCTTCGGTCCGGGACTGTTTTTGGTGTTATTAGTCAACTGGGGTATGCCTAAAGTCGTACTAGGTCAATTCCGATTAAAATATTAGACTTTATTGACTCAAACTAATTAATTAATTAATTAATTAGGCAAAGTTCTTTAAGTCATTAATTTATGTAGTCTCAACACAAGTCAACAAACGGTTAAGAGAAACATAGAATATATATGCACAACAAATAATGCACAATTAGTCAAGTAGGCATAATATGATGCAATGAGTTCGCAACCTAGCCATGGCTCTAGTTCTCTAAAGTTCGGGATATGGTTTAGTCAATAGAGGGTCCATGGTCAATTGTCCGGATGCACCGCGCGGAAGCCTAACCATGAAGGGTTGGCGCGAGTGGATGGGACACCGCGAGTTTTAGAAAAAACTCGCTTCCATGGTTTGGTGAATTCAACATCTCGGATGTACCCTTTGTTGCACGGAGCGTTCAATCGGGTAGATGGAGCATGAATTCCCAGAGGGTTATGTCCATATGTAGAACACATATGGGTTTCAGAAAAGTGAGAAAAAATTCAATCAGGAAGTAGGATCGAGAAAACAATACGAAAAACCGGTCGAAATTAGAACGCATATTTCTGGCTCGGTATTGGGGGAAATTGGCGCCAGCAAACAGAGACTGGCGCCAGCTTTTAACTGTAGCGCCTGGCGCCAATACTGGCGTCTGGCGCTACGGCTAAAAGTCTGGCGCCAAGCTCTGGCCCCTGACGCTACTTCCCACATGCCTCAGCAGCTTTCTGTGCTCGATAAAATTTTCCAGTTTCGCGCGGTGTTATTTCAGTCCTAGTTGTGAAAGATATTTCTCAAATTTCCTACGTGTAAAATCCTATGTTTTTAACTCATTACGGATGGTCTTTCCAATAAGATCTTTTTTATGCATATGACAATAATGTTAATCAAAATTACGCACATGAAATACTTAGAACTTTTCGAGTCTCATCCACTCATTCTAAATCATTGCTGAAACAAATTCAGGAATTAAAATAGAAATCCTCCCCAGTGGAGTCGCCAAAAAGTGTAGGGAATAATTTCAAGCCTTAAAATCCCACTAGCTCGAACCCCACTGTGATCATACACTAAAGTACGGTGGCGTCCAAAAGGGAAGAAGATAGAGCAAAAGAGTCGCCAACAAGTTTTTATGGAACTTGTAAACCGTTCATAGGATGAAGGTTACACCCCTTAACGATCCAAGAGATCGTCAACTCCATAAGATCTTGAACCAAATAAGGGTTCGGGGATGAAGGTACAAATCCAACCTACAAAGAGATTGAACCTGCCCTAATAATAGGCCTCTACTTTATTCTGATCGTATTCATGTGCGCTTTCTGATCAACATGCAATCAATAGGATTACCCCTAAACCTGTTTAATCTATGTTGGTTGGATTTAATGCACAAATAAACTATTATTGGCGATCACTTGAAATTATAATCATAATTAACCCTAAACAAGATTATTAATTATCTTATTAAGCGTGATTACAAGTACCAATTCCCTTTAAACATGCAATAAAAGGTGTGATCAAGCAATAAATAAAATAATGTACCAAGCAACATAATAAATAATAATCATGAATAGTAATTATAATCATAATAATGAAATAAACATCAAAATAATAATATTCATAATCATCATAGATTATAACAATTACAATAATCATCATGTTCATGTTAATATTAAGGCACAATAAACATAGCAAGATCCTAGGCATGATACTAACAAGATTAATAACAAACCCTAGCATGTCACTAAGCAATAAAAATCAAATCTTTAACCCTAACATGATACTAACAATCATAAATATTAGGAAGAACATAGGAAGCATCACAGGAATCATATTTAATATTAAAAATACCCTAGGCATGATACTAGGAATATCATAATAACAATGTAAACATGATTTCTACATCATAATATCAATAAATCAATAAAGTACTTACTTTGATGCCTCGTACCTCTTTCTAATAACAAAATACACACGTTAGTAACTTCAAGGAAAATAATAATCAAACAATTAAATTAAATAATTGAAATAGAGATTTGGGACCAAACCCTCAGAAATTAAAACCTTTCACGTCTAGGGCGAAGGCAACTTCTAATATGGCTAGGTGTTTCTAGATCTTGTGAATGCGGAATTTTGTATGAAAACAAGGTAAGAATTAAGAAAAGAGAATTGAGAGAATTAGAAAACCGATTGTAGATGAATGATCGTGAGAATTGGTGAGAATTGGTGATGAATGAAAACAATTGGTGAATGAAAACTGATTGTTGGTGAATGGTGAGAATTCGTCCATGAAAACGGAGTTTTTAATACGATATTTATAGAGAAAATCAGCCAAAAAAGATAATTTAACAAAACAGAGTCTGACGCTCAGAAAACAGAGCTGGCGCCAACCCTGGCTAGCTGGAGCCAGGCACCGGCACTAGCGCCAGGCGCCAATGGCTAGCGCCAGGCCTGGTTCCAGGCGCCAAGGCCTGGGGTCAGACGCCAAGCTTAAATTTAACGCGTTTTCGAAAATCCGATAAGTTTACCGTACTGGAGGATAAAATAAAATAATATAATTTCTTCGAAAATGCTATTTGATTTTGATTAAAACTCTGAAAAGTCAACGAAAGTCAATTTATAAATGCTAATTGAATTAGGAATGAAAAGAACCTTCTAGAAGAATCCAGAAGACTAAAACCATTCCTAATTGCATTAGGAATGATAAATCATATTAGGCCCTCCCCTAGATCATTGGGCCGCATATAAAGCTCAAACTGGACCCATTTTAGTAAATTGGCCATAACTTCCTCAATATTCATCGGAATTGGGCTTATAATATATCATTGGAAAGGTCTTTGCAAGCCCCATCCAACTACACTACTATTGGACCCATATCATTGACAAACCAAACTGGATTGGCTGTTTTCTTAAAATAAGTTTTCAAAAACAGAGAGAAAAGAAAAGAAAAATAAAACTTTCCGCAACACTAGACTTTCCACACTTTCGCTTCATTCGATTATGATTCGACGTAAAAGGTACTCATCACTGGGTTTGGTTTTGGGAAGACACAAATGGGTGTCTAAACTAATATAACTTTGCAAATGGCAGATCGTTCTGTAAAATACCCCCTAGGTATTTTAGAGGATGTCCCTGTCAGAGTTGGTAAATTTTTTATTCCTGTTGATTGTGTTGTTTTAGACATGGCAGAGGATACACAAATTCCCATTATATTAGGTAGGCCTTTTCTCCGTACTGCATGAGCCATTATTGATGTGAAAAATGGCAAACTAACTGTAGACACCTAAAAATGTCTCCCCAAAACCAAACCCGATGATGAACAACCTTTCACCGCCACTATTGGTCGGGTTCAGTATTTAATCCCGAGAGTGCTTAAAAAATCGTATTTGATTAAAATCGTATTTTTGAATAGTCCATGGATTAGTCTTGATGTTTGGTAAAAGCACAGTTTTAATTTCAGCCCAAATTTATTATTTAATTTTAGCCCAAACCTTTTTATTTTATTTATTGTTTTATTATTTATTTTTGGCCCAAACCTTTTATTTATTTTATTTTATTATTTTCTTATTTTAGCCCAAATAATAATAAATCAGAAAAAGGCCCGAAATTATCAATCGACACTTAAAATGCTGAACGAAATTAGGGTTAAAAAATGTATTTAGACGGAAAAGCGGGCTGGGAATTCCTGCGCCACGGCAGGTACCCACCGTGTCACGGGAATCATTCCCGTCTGACGATGAGATTTCCCGTGACACGGGAAATCTGCCTTGAGACGGGAATTTCCGCGTCTTTTCCGCGTAAACCCTTGACGCGTTTTCTTCCCCGTTTACTAAAAATTTCCCGCGTCACACTAAAACTACACCGTGTCACGGGAACGTTTCCCGTCTAACGGTGGGACTTCCCGTGTCACGATACAGTTTTCCGTGTCGCGGGATACTTTTTTAGGGTTTTTATCATTTTAGGGTTCCGTGTGCTCCCTCAGCACATTTTCTCTATAAATACCCCCTCATTTCTGATGTACGGGGCAGAAATTAATTCTCTATTTTTCTCTCTTCTATGCTTTAGCCTAAACACTAGCCTACCCTTATCATTTCAAAATTCTTTCTTTAAGTACTCCAAGGAGTCCATACTTTACCCGTGGTTCTGTCCTTAAGCCAAGGCGTGAAAGGTAGAACTGTTTGAGGGTTTGGCCCCAAATAAACTCTACTTTATTTAATTTAATTTAATTATTTTTTTATTATTATTTCCTTAAAGTTACTAACTTGTTTATTGTTTTGTAGTTGCAAACAAACAGAATCAAAGTAAGAATTATGTTCCTTTTATTTCTGTTATTTTTCTAACAATTTTATATTGTTGGAATTATTGCTAAATTGCTTCCAATATTAATGGTAATTCTATTATTTTTATTGATCACTATATTGCATGTTTAAAGGGAATATGTAATTGAAAATCACGCCTAATAAGATAATTTGGACAACCGGTTTAGGTTCCTTTTTAATCTTGTTAATTAATTCAAGTGATCACTAATATTTTAGAATTATGTGTTGCATTAATATTCAACCAATTTAGCTTATTAATAGTTTGGAGCAAATTGAATCTTTGTTTGTATGCCTTTGAGATCGCAGGAATCACTTTTCACTATAAGAATCGAGTAGAGGCCAATACGGGCGAATGTGACTCCATGACTCACTTCGTATCATCATCCCCGATCCTCCTTTCGTGGTTCCGAACCACATGGAGTTAGTAATCTCATGGATTATGAATGGGGTGTAACCTTCACGGGTCAATCGTTGTTGCCTATCGTTGTCCCTTTATCGTGGTTGCCTTTTATGATCCGTGAACGGTTTACAAGTTCCTTAAAAACTTGTTGGCGGCTCCCTACTTTATTTGTCCCTAATCGTATTATGTCAATTCCCACTTCCTATGAGTGCCAAGCATATTCACCACATGCTTTTACGTAGGCGCACTTCGAGCGACGCCTACAATTTGGCGACTCCACTAGGGAGGATTCTTGGTTATTTATCAATTTGAGTGATCGGTATTTAATTAAGATGAGTGGATGAGACTTGAAAGATTCTTGAAAAAATATTCCTGTGATTAATTTGGCAATTTTGCATCTGCATAGACGTTTTAACGTCGCATTTAGGTCTGTCCCGTAGGAAAAATTGAATAACTTGGTTGCGTACGAAGGAAAACAGGGCACCAGTCAGATCTTCTGACTGCCGTGCCACGGAAAAATCTGCCGTGTCACGGTACAGTGCACCGTTTGACGGTGCACAGTACCGTGACACGGGAATTTTTGCCGTGTGATCCGTGCCATTTATGGCACCTTTAGGCTATGTTTTCTTTAAATTTCTATGCTCGTTTTTAGTCGTTTATGTCGTGTTTTTAGGGAATAATGCTTGATTTGCGTGTTAGTTTAGAAAAATGCGTGCTTTTAGTGGTTTTCTTATTATTTTATTCATTTCTTGGCTTTTTCCCTCGCTTCTCCGTTTGTTTGACTTGTTTTGTAGGTGTGTCGAGCTTCCCGGGATTTAATCATCAAGGAGGGAGCTCAAGTGCATTCAAGGAATTTAACGGAGCCAAGTTAGGGAAGCCACACGCAAGTCAAGCCAATCCAAGAAACAAAGGAAAATGAAGGCTTACAAAGTATCAAAAAGAACCTTGGTGCATTGTTTCGGCCATATCTCGAGTTCTACAGATCGGATTGAGGTGATTCAAGTTGGGTTGAAAACTAGACTTGAAGAGCTTTCCAACGATAGGTTGCACGCCTACATAAAATTCGTAGATTGTAAGTTACAGCCTTCCAAAGTTGGCCCTGCAAATCTGCCGCAACCCATTTCTGCCAATTTTGGGCAGTAACTCTCCGCGGGCTGGCCGCGGGCTCCTCGCGGGCGCGGGTCTTGGCCCCGCGGGTGCGGGCTTTGGCCGCGGGCGCGACCGATTTCTCTGAGGGCGCGGGCTTCTGGGTCTTTTTACGATTTTAAGTTTCTTTATTCCTTTTGTTTATAGATTGTTTTTGGGGGTTTTTATTATCATTCATTCACATAATTCTTAGTCTTAGAATAGTTTTCTCTCTTAGGTTGAGAGCTTCTCTCTCTAGATTAGGAGTAGTTTTAGAGAGAGAAAGTGAAGGATTTCAATGGTGATTGAGAGATTGAAGATACAAGGGTGACAATTGTGTTCAAGATCTTCTCTATTATCAATGAACATTCTTAACTCTATCTCACCTTATTGGTTTGTTTAATTTCATGTTTGTTTGGTTTTATTTTGATGTTTGATGCTTGATTAGTGTAATTGTTCTTGATATTTTGTTGATTCTTGATTTCCATAGTTGTTAGTTGATAGATGATGATTCTTGAATAGTTGTTTGGCTAGGAATTGGGTGAAACTTGTATGATTGATTAATTGTGATTAATTTGGGAATTGTGTTGATTGATTGTTGAGATTAAAGTGATTAGTGAAGGTTTGCATGTGTGTAATTCAATTACGCCTTGAGAATTATGCTAGATTGCATTGTAATTGCTAATGACATGAACAATTGATTTAGGAATTGCAATTATCGATTGGTTTTGATTGTGATTCTCTTAGTTTGTTATTCATAGTGAACCCTAGCTTAACAATTAGGAGATAACTCTTTGATTCCTACTGATTGCTCTTATCATTAGTCCTCACAACCTTTGATTGGCATGCTCTTTCCAAGTTGTTGCAATTGACATGATTACTTGTTGATACCCGTTCCTAGTGTTTTATTTCATTGGTTACTTGTTTTGTTAGTTGTTAGTATTCTCTCTTACCTTTGTCTTCGACCTAGCTTAGGCGCATAATTGAAAGTGCTTGAACATTACCGTTCCTTTAGGTTCGACCCTTGACTTTCCTCTATACTTGTATTAGGGTTTGTTAAGTGTTTATAAATTTAGTTTGACCGAGGGAAGATTAGATAACGACCTAGTTTTCCCCTCGTCAAAATGGCGTCGTTGCCGGGGAACGGTGTCTATGTTTGAGTGTTTTTGATTGCTTGAGTCTAGGTCTTTGTGTATATTTTTACTTTTATTTGATTTTTGTTTGTTTTGTGGAAAAAAGTCTATCATTTCCTCAATATAGCAATGAGCCTTTTTGTGAATATTTCATTAGACTTGAGGGATTTTTGGACTATAATTGTTGTAATATTTGGGAGGCTTGTGAGATTTGTTATTTTGGTTTGAATGAGCAAACTAGGGATGAAGTTGAATGTATGCATAATGGTGAATTTAGAGCATTTTCAATTGATGATGCATGGGATTTTTATGTTTGGTTTGATAGGGATGTTTATGATAGGGGTAATCATGAGTCTAATATTGATATGCAATGTCTTGATTCTTCTAATATTAGCATGATTTCCCATGATTTGTCACATGATCCCTTAAGTGAACCTAGAACACATGATTTCAACTTCATTTCTCCTTTTGTTCATGATGATGATGTGCATGCTCAAGTGGATGTTAATGGCGTGTTTCAATTTTCTTCATTATTTGCCATGTGTTCTTGTGATGTAGTTCATTCCCTTAATAACGAATCTCATATGCTTAATTGTTCCCCCTCTCCCCTATTTAGCGAAAATGCTCATGATTTTAATGTGCATGGTCCTACCCTTGATTGTGACTCTTCTTATACTATTGATCAACCCTCTTTGTCTTTTCATTCTCCAAACTCTTGTGATGAGTCTCTAGTCCCCTATAGCCAAATTGATGAATCTTTGAGGGAGTTAGAGATGAATCCTAATCTTAGACCTTTAGAGAGACAAATGATGGAAACTTTAAGGAGCCAATTGGAGATGATTAGAGAGGGTGAGGATCTTTTTAATAAAGAATTGAAAAGAAAAGAAGAGTTGGAAAATGAATTGTCATCCTTGAAGCTTGTATGTGAAAAATCCCTATCCAATGTGTGTGTTGAGGATGATGATGATGATTTTGAACAACCAAGAGAGGGTGAGGATCCTTTTGGTGAGCATGTTAGTGATGGCGAAGGAGTTGAAAACCAAGAGATTGTTGAATTTGATTATCCTAACCCTCCTTCCCATCTTGATGAGTCTCTTATGCATGATTGTGATTCTTCTATCCATGAGTATCTAGACTTGTTTGAGGTTATGTCCAATGCGTTCTTTGATAGTCAAAAGAAAACCCATAGCCTTTTAAATGAGTTCATTGAGGATGCTTCATGGGAGAGAGATGAGTTTGAAATGAATTTGCATCCATTCATGCATGGTTTTGAGACCTTAGGCTTTAAAGTTGTTGAGGGAGTTGTTGTTCATAGTTGTGATGGAGGGGATTATGTTGTTCCTCTTGGAGGTTGGATGTTTGAGGGAGATGGATATCACGAGTGTTCTTCTTTTGAGGACTCTATGATTGATTTCCATGCTCTTATTGGTGATTTGAGGTATGGTGGTGAGAAAAAGTTCATTTGTGAGACCATAGCCCCTTTTCTCTTTTCTCACACCCCTTTTTCAAGAAGATTCAACCATATCCCTTACACTCCTATTTCCCTCCCTTCTTTTGTCAATGAGCCTATTGGGGACCCTTTTGTCTATGATGATTTGTATGAAGCTCATTCGTCCCAAATTGAGGAAAAGGGTGATGTTGCCACCCAAAAATATTTTGAGGAGAGTTTAATTTGCCTTCTTTTTCTTCTAGTTCTTCTTTTTCTTTTTCTTCATATTTTGTTGAATTTTCTTTTGATTCTTCCTCTTCCTTTTCTTGGCATCTCTCTCCTCATTTGCGTGCACTATCCTTGTTGCACATACTCTTCGCGTCATTTTCCTACCTTCTCTCCTATGAAATGTGTAGTAGTGCATTTAACAAGCTCTTGCGTGCGTTGAATTATTATTTTCTAGAGCGGTCAAGCTTGGACCTTAAGCAAGCCTTTCTCGGGAAGTAACCCGTGTTTTATTGCTTTCATTTTCTTTTCTTTTTAGAATAGATTTTATCTCATGGAAATGTTTTTGTTCCTTTTGCTAGGTACATGACTTGATATACTTTGGTGCTTCTATTTGGATCAAGAATCAAGGAAGATTGACACCACATTTGCTAGCATATAGAAGGCAAGATTCAATATTATAGGTTGTTAGCTTTGATAGGTTAAAATGGGGTCATTTGCGGGTATTTTCACCCACCTAATATCCGGTAATATCCTTGCTCTTTCTCTAGTGGATGATGACTTGTTGGACATATGTTGGTTTGATTGGATTAATCTCCTTGTTTTTCCCCTCCCGTGGAATATTTGATTTATGTTTGAGCATGTTGTCTCATTCAAGATTGGGGGAGGGTATTCTATCATGTTTGGTGGAATGTTGATTCATATATGTCATGCACCTTTGTATATGCTTTTCCATGTTCTCATATTTTGAAAAACTCCAAAAAGATTTTTGTTTCTATCAAGGCAAAATTGCATTGTGTTTTGTTTTGTTTTTGCTTTTGACATAATAACATTTGGACTTGTATACTTGAATGCTTTTCTTCCTAAATGGTAGTGGTGTGCACGGTTTGAGATACGTTTGGTTGATTCTAGGATAAAGCATGCTAAGGTAGTTGTCTAGAACTAGGGGGATCATGAAACCGAATTCTACTTGTTTGTGGCATGTAATTAGTTTCTCCCTATCTTTGATTTGACAACCTTAGTGAGTTTTTGCTACAACCATGTGAGATTCATATTTTTTCGAGCTTTCAACATTTTCTTGCATGAGTGGCGTGGATCCTTGACTTTCGCAAACCTAATCTTGAATCTTAACGTATGATTCCTAAGACCGAGACCGAACCATCTAGGGAGGACAAAGGCATATTTTCGAGGTGGTACTTTTTCTTTTCTAGGATAGTTTTCATTTTCTTCGGTTTTTGGGTTTACATTTGCCTACTTGCCAACCCTTTGAGCCTTTTCCCCTTATTTTCAAGCCACTTCTTTAGCTCTTGAGCCTTTTGTTTCATTTTCATTTTCATTTTTGGTTTTTGTGAAGCAATGGTCATTGTTGTTGAAGATTGTGGTCTGTAAGTTTGGAACTTGGTTCAAGTTTATGAGCAAGTTTGTGTTGTATATACATTGTGAATATTGGCATATGTCTAGTAAAAAGCCGTCCAAAGTAAAAAAAAAAGGCAAGGACAAAGCAAGTGCAAAGTTTAAAAAGCCGTTCAAAGTTAAAAGAGGCGAGGACAAAGCACTAATAAAGAATTATTAAAAAAAAAATAAGTGAAAAATGCAAAAATATTTTTATGTGAGTATTCTTCCTTTTTTAGCATTGAGGACAATGCTCCATTTAAGCTTGGGGGGAAGCGTTCTCACGCTTTTTGTGTATATGTTTGTGATCTTAGCTTTGAATAAGCTTGGGGGTGTTGGTATTTTTGTTTAATGATTACTTGGTTATGGTGTAAAGAAATGCGCAATCTTTGCTTCACAATTTAGGTTAACCACCAAATTTTAAATTTAGCCTACCTTAACCCTTTTTGCCTTACGTTACAACCTTTGGGAAGACCTTTTGACCTAGGGGTTGAGTCATTCATCGGTGGAGGGAATCATGGGTTATCGCCTAAGGAAAGGGGATGCGAAGTCAAGATGTCGAGTAAGCCAAAAATTTGATCTTTTTCCGGTTCCTCCGTGGAATCTATGAGACGCTCACTAAGGGGAGATATGAGATTAGTAGGGGGAACGCGGTAAGACAGTTTGGGATGAAAGTGGAGTGTGATAACTAGTTCCTATGCTTAGCATATTTATGTTTCAATCAACCTTAGGTAATTTGGAGCGTGCACTCCCTTACTTATTTAGAAATATTTGCATTCATTTGTGCTTGTACATTTTAAAAAGTCTTTTCATGAACATGTGTTTGCTCTTCTTTTCTTTTGATTTCCTTCTTTTTTCTTTGCCTTGTTTGTATTATTATGAGAGTTATGGGTTAATCTCTTAGGAAACCTTTACGAGAGCATCACTCGTCCTCTAGGGCGATCTAGGGGTTTAAATGGCTTGTCTTTAGTAGCTAAAATTGACCGTGATTCCTACGAAAGTGAGTTAGTGTATATTCTCATCCTCTAACTTTCTTGTTTCTTTATTTGCTTGAATAAATTCATCATTTTTCCCTTGGGTTGGATTTTATTTTGCTCGAGGACGAGCAAAAGTTTAGCTTGGGGGAATTTGATCCGTGCCATTTATGGCACCTCTAGTCCATGTTTTCTTTATATTTCTATGCTTGTTTTTAGTCGTTTATGTCGTGTTTTTAGGGAATAATTCTTGATTTGCGTGTTTGTGTGTTAGTTTAGAGAAATGCGTGCTTTTAGTGGTTTTCTTATTATTTTATTCATTTCTCGGCTTTTTCCCTCGCTTCTCCGTTTGTTTGACTTGTTTTGTAGGTGTGTCGAGCTTCCCGGGATTTAATCATCAAGGAGGGAGCTCAAGTGCATTCAAGGAATTTAAAGGAGCCAATTTAGGGAAGCCACACGCAAGTCAAGCCAATCCAAGAAACAAAGGAAAATGAAGGCTTACAAAGTATCAAAAAGGACCTTGGTGCATTGTTTCGGCCATATCTCGAGTTCTACACATTGGATTGAGGTGATTCAAGTTGGGTTGGAAACTAAACTTAAAGAGCTTTCCAATGATAGGTTGCACGCCTTCATACAATTCCTAGATCGTAAGTTACAGCCTTCCAAAGTTGGCCCTGCAAATCTGCCGCAACCCATTTCTGCCGATTTTGGGCAGTAACTCTCCGCGGGCTGGCCGCGGGCTCCCCGCGGGCGCGGGCCGATTTCTCCGAGGGCGCGGGCTTCTGGGTCTTTTTAAGATTTTAAGTTTCTTTATTCCTTTTGTTTATAGATTGTTTTTGGGGGTTTTTATTATCATTCATTCGCATAATTCTTAGTCTTAGAATAGTTTTCTCTCTTAGGTTGAGAGCTTCTCTCTCTAGATTAGGAGTAGTTTTAGAGAGAGAAAGTGAAGGATTTCAATGGTGATTGAGAGATTGAAGATACAAGGGTGACAATTGTGTTTAAGATCTTCTCTATTATCAATGAGCATTCTTAACTCTACCTCACCTTATTGCTTTGTTTAATTTCATGTTTGTTTGGTTTAATTTTGATGTTTGATGCTTGATTAGTGTAATTGTTCTTGATATTTTCTTGATTCTTGATTTCCATAGTTGTTAGTTGATAGATGATGATTCTTGAATAGTTGTTTGGCTAGGAATTGGGTGAAACTTGTATGATTGATTAATTGTGATTAATTTGGGAATTGTGTTGATTGATTGTTGAGATTAAAGTGATTAGTAAAGGTTTGCATGTGTGTAATTCAATTAGGCCTTGAGAATTATGCTAGATTGCATTATAATTGTTAATGACATGAACAATTGATTTAGGAGTTGTAATTATCGATTGGTTTTGATTGTGATTCTCTTAGTTTGTTATTCATAGTGAACCCTAGCTTAACAATTAGGAGATAACTCTTTGATTCCTACTGATTGCTCTTATCATTAGTCCTCACAACCTTTGATTGGCATGCTCTTTCCAAGTTGTTGCAATTGACATGATTACTTGTTGATACCCGTTCCTAGTGTTTTATTTCATTGGTTACTTGTTTTGTTAGTTGTTAGTATTCTCTCTTACCATGGAGTCGAGTTCGATTTCATCACGAACTCGCGGAGCTGCCTGTTGGCATACACCCTCAAGGGAGGCTGCCTTGCTAACGCGTCCAAACTCTTAACCATGGTACCCTTTTGACACCAAATAAACCTGATAGTTGAACATAGATCTTGACTCTAGGTTGCGAACTTTTTTTACATCATCGTGACTAAATGCTACATGGTTGTTTGGTGCTAACCTTCATGTGTTTACTCCTTTTGTTTAACCCATGACCGAGGGTTTTTATTATCACATAGTAATTAGTACGGACCTAAAATCGATTAAAATCTGGAAAAATCACAAAACAGAACTGGAACTGTGCACCGTGTCACGGCATGTTCTGCCGCGCCACGGTGAACAGTGCCGTGACACGGTGTTTTCTACCGTCTGACGGTAGACTGCACCGTGTCACGATAGTCAGCACCGTGACATGGTGCCTAGGAAAAGTGTCCCGTCAATCTTTTTTTTCGGTTTTTTTGCGTATGTATGTGTTTTATGTGTCCAGTTTGGTGTTATGTCTAGCTGTACGGTCAAAATACGCGTCCATAACCTCACTTAATCACTCACATATCGTGTTCACACACTTTTTTCCTTAGTCGTGCACCACTTTTTGACCGTATTTTAGGGTAGTCTTGTTTTTTGTGTCGTTTTTTTTTCGAAGTAAGTCGGATAGTATCCTCCCATTTTTAAAAAAAAAAAAATAAAAAAAAATAAACAAATAGAATTTCAAAATTATAGATTTTTTTTTAAAATTCTTTTTTTTAATTTTTTTTTTATTTTATCCGGATAGGTTAAGGTTAAGTTTGGTCATTAAAGGTGTGTTTGTTTCGGTGTCACAACACTTGGTCAAGAAGTAGGGGTAGATTGTTACGGTTCGAGTCAATACCTCAACAACCTCTTATACCAAAGAGGCGTACAAGGAAACCACCACAATCATCTCCACAAGATCCATCTCCAGTCTACTTTCAACCAATGGCTACTAAAGAAGACATCGAGAACATCAACAAGACAATTGAAATGTTGTCTAACATGATGCAGACACTCACCACTAGAGTCAACACGGTAGAGCAAGACAATCAAAACAATGTCACTACCGCTGCAATGGACAAGATTAAGGAACAAATGAGTAAGATTTCTGAAGAATTCACTTATGTGGAACAGCCTGTCACCTCTTCGTCCATAAGGGACAAGCTTCCTGAGAAATTTTCCACTGCTGACATTCCCAAATTCAAGCCTACTGATAATCCACTTTTCCATTTGAAGGCTTTTTCTGCAACCATGGCTCTTAAAGGAGTAGATGTGACACTCTTCCCTACATTGTTCCCTCTTTCCTTGGAGCATGCCTGTCAACAGTGGTTCTACTCTTTGGAATCCAAACATGTTGCGACCTGGGAGGATGTTGCTGAAAGCTTTATAAATCGTTACAAGTGTAACATTCAGGCCAAGAATTCTGAACGTGAACTCTCCATTCTCAAACAGAAAGAGAATGAAGGCTTCACCACTTACTTAAGCAGGTGGAGGGAAACAGCTGCGCTCTTGGTGGATCCCCCCAAGGAAAAAGAGATGGTTCGCTTGTTCATTGCCAATCTGACTCATAAGTACAAGCAACACTTGAAGTTTCTGCCTCTGAGTACCTTTGAAGCTGTATACGATATTGGAATCAATATCGAGGACGAACTAATGAAGACTGCTGGTAGCAACAATAATGCTACCAACAATATCAATATCAATGATGTGCTGGCCCTTAATGCTCCTCCTCAAAGATTCCAAAGGCAAAGGAGGGTTTGCATGGTCAAGGACTGATTATGCCAATTGGACCATTTCCAGAACCTCGACCAAAGAATAGGACAGCTAGCTATGACCCCAATGCTTATTGCAAGTTTCATCAAGGCAAGGGTCATAATACTGAGAAGTGTTGGAGGTTGAAGGATGCAATCCAAGACCTAATTGATGCTAATCAACTTCCTGTCCCTCCAGGGGGCAAGAAGCCTAACATTCAAACAGGTCCTCTTTCTGATGCTTTGGCTATCATGGGAGATGAAGTCTCCTTTGATCCGTCAATACTCATTCAACCTGTGAATGAACCTCTGCCGGAAGTTGTATTTGTCTCGAGTTCTGAAGAAGTGAATGGAATTTGAGATAGTGACAATGAAGACGTCTATCTCAAGGATATAGCCTGTTCATCTCTTGGCACAAGTGAAGATGTTTGGGGAGACTTTGAGGTCAAGGTTCTCACCAGAAGTGGACGGTTGCAACAACCTAGTCCACCTCCACCTCCACCACAATCACATCCGATAGTTGATCCCATCGACCATGTGAACGTTGATGTGGTCAAAAAATTGCAAAAGACCAACGTGGAGATGAATGTATGGAAGCTTTTGGCCACCTCCCATGAGCATCGAAAGGCTGTGATGAATGCTCTGGTGAAAATAGGAGTTGACGATGACATGACTCCTCAAGGACTGGTCAACTTTCTCACTACTGAATCGCCATGTACTAGCAATCTGATTTCGTTTTCTGACAAGGATCTACCCCCGGAAGGGGATCAACATAATAAGGCCTTACACCTCACTGTGGTGTGTAGGCAGATGAATGTTCCTATGATCCTGGTTGATAATGGCTCTGCAATCAATGTGTGCCCACTCCGCACTGCAAAGAAGTTGGGCATAAAGAATGAAGAACTGACTCCCTCTACTCAAGGGATTCGAGCTTATGATAATACTCGCCATCAAGCCGTGGGTACTATCATACTCAACATAGCTACTGGAGCCATTGAACGTCGCACCAAATTTCAGGTGGTGGACATTAAGGCCTCTTTTAATCTGTTGTTAGGACGCCCTTGGCTTCATGAGCTAAAGGCGATTCCGTCATCGCTGCACCAGAAAGTGAAAGCCATAGTTGGAGGGGTTCCAATTACCATTGATGCCTCTCCTATGCGCATTCAAGTTATCGACACTCCTATCGTCCATGTCGAACATGACGAAGATCTTTGGGGATTTTCACTCGACGATGTTCTCGTGATTGAAGAGGAGGAAAAGTGCCATCTCGACTTCGATCCCTATTCAAATACCAATATTAATGTCATTCTGAAGAAGCAAGGGAATTTCCCTGGAATGACCCTCGGACTCAAAAAGAAAATGGCTGAATTTTGGGGCCATCCTGGTGCACTAAAGAAGGATATTTTTGGCTTGGGATTCAAGACAACAAAAGAAGATGTGAAACAAGCTCTCTTGAAGATGAAGGCTCGCAATAACGCTCGAATCACGAAGACAGAAATGGCCATGGATCCATATCCATTCACCCTCAATGGCCAGTACATCAAAGAAGGGGAAGACTTTCCATGCTATGAATTCCCTGAGCCATTCGTCCACGATGGGAAGCGTGAACCAGGATTCGAGATGTTCCTCGATTGTGACTTAGTTGATGAAGACGAAGAGCACTTCACAACTGAGAAACCAGCTAGCCCAAGCTCTGATGATCTAGGCATTAACCTTCTTTTTGGAATGGAGAAGAATGAATCTAAGCCCGTCTGCAATGATAATTCCGAGCTCGTTCAAGCTGTTATAGAAAACAAGGATTTTGACCCCTCCGAGTTAATCGTCCAAGCTGATAATATTTCAAGGGGATGGCGCAAGACATTGAGGATCACTACGCCAAGTGGAGAGAAGTTGGAAATAACCGCTGGCGAAGGTCCTATGTTTGATGAGTCTGAGTCTAAGTTTGTAGACGAGTCTTTAGAGTCTGAGGCCAACCCTCTTTCTGTTATAGAGCCCAATCCTGAGTCTCTTGTTGAGTCTTCTCTTTCCAGTGAGGTCGCAGCTGACCTTGCCCCTCTTGATGTATTAGCCAATGAATTCAATAAAATGAGTACTTTTGCTTACGATGCGTGTCATTCCCCTAGCCCTGATCAATATTGCTTTGCTAATGATAAAAATGACAAAGAAATAATAAAAGCAATGGAAGAACACAAAAATAAAACAACAGTTATCGAAGATACAGAAACATTTAATATTTCCAATGATACGACTGTTAAAGAAGTAAAAATTGGATTAACACTAAGTCAAAATGAACGCAAAGAGCTAATTAACTTGCTTAGTGAGTTTGTTGATGTATTTGCTTGGTCATACCAAGATATGCCAGGAATTGACAGGGATATAGCTCAGCATACAATACTACTCATTCCAGGTATGAACCCTATCAAACAAAAGCTGCGCCGTATGAAACCGGATGTGGCTCTCAAAATAAAAGAAGAAATCAGAAAGCAGTTGGCCGCAGGTTTCATCAAAGTATCCAAGTATCCAAAATGGATAGCAAATGTGGTTCCAGTTCCAAAGAAGGATGGAAGGGTCAGAATGTGTGTTGATTATAGGGACCTCAATAAAGCAAGCCCAAAAGATGGGTTCCCTCTACCTCACATCGACATTCTGGTCGATAACACATCAAACCATGCACTCCTATCATTCATGGACGGTTACGTCGGATATAATCAAGTATTGATGGCTGAAGAAGATATGGAGAAAACCACATTCATCACACAATGGGGTACATATTGCTATACGGTAATGCCATTCGGGTTGAAAAACGCGGGTGCCACCTACCAAAGAGCAGCTACAACATTGTTACATGACATGATACACAAAGAGGTGGAGGTCTATGTCGATGATATGATCGTTACGTCTAAAGATCGCCCAGGCCACATCGTTGCACTTCTCAAGTTCTTTGAAAGACTTCGCAAGTACAACATGAGATTAAATCCAGCGAAGTGTGCATTCGGAGTCACGTCAGGCAAATTACTCGGATATGTGATCAGTTCTCGAGGGATTGAAATAGATCCCACAAAAGTAAAAGCGATCATGGCCATGCCACCGCCCAAGAATGAGAAAGAGATTCGAGGTTTCATTGGAAGGCTGCAGTATATAAGTAGGTTCATATCAAAGCTCACAGCGATATGTGAACCTATAATCAAGAAGCTTAAGAAAAATGTCCCAGTCACATGGGATGACGATTGCCAAAAAGCTTTCGACAAAATCAAAGAGTACCTGGCCAACCCACCCGTGCTAGCGCCAACAATACCTGACTTTCCTCTTCGACTCTACCTTACGGTCACAAGAGAAACGATGGGGGCAATGCTAGCACAAGAGATTGAAAGCAAGGAGAATGCAATCTACTACTTGAGTAAGAAGCTTTAAGGATATGAGACGCGATACACACCACTTGAAAAATTGTGTCTCGCACTTGTGTGGGCCGCACAGAAGCTAAGACATTACATGCTCACTCATACAGTGCATGTCGTGTCCAAGATGGATCCTCTCAAATACTTGTTCGAAAAAGCAACACTCAATGGAAGATTATCAAGGTGGATAGTCAATCTTTCTCAGTTTGACTTGAAATTTGTACCACAAAAAGCATCAAAGGTTCTGCGGTTTCTGACTTCTTAGCAGACTTTCCGCTAGAAGAAGTTGAGAAAGAAGAAGATGAGTACGATTTCCCTGACGAAGATTTACTCATGACCGAAGATGATAGCTGGACGCTCTATTTCGATGGAGATTCAAACCAAAAAGGTTGTGGTGTAGGAGTCTTGCTCGTATCACCCAATGAAGAGCACATCCCAATTTCCATGAAGCTCGACTTTGATGTCACCAACAATGCCGCAGAATATGAAGCATGTATTTTGGGGTTAGAAACAGCTGTCGCCTTGGGAATTAAGAAGCTCAGAATCTACGGTGATTCTTCACTAATCATTAACCAAATCTCCAAGAGATGGAAGGTGAGAAGTGAAAGTCTCGCTACGTATCAAGCTCATTTAGAAACTCTCACGGAGCAACTAGATGAAGTGGAATATACGTATTTGCCAAGAGAGGAAAACCAATTCGCCGACGCACTAGCTACATTAGCATCAATGGTGCGAATTCCAACGGATACAATCAGAATGCCGTTGACCATAAAAAGAAGATATGAACCGGCTTATGTTCACGCACTCGACTATGAACAAGAATCTCAAGAAGAAGATGAAGAGCCATGGTATACAGATATCCTTAGTTATGTGACAAGAGGAGAATACCCTCCTAATACTGATAAAAGGGCACGCCGTGCTTTGAGGCTCCTGGCCTCACAGTATGTGCTCATCAGGGGAGAACTCCACAAGAGAACCGCAATGGGGAGAAATCTCTTATGCATAGCCAAGAAAGAAGCACACAAAACCATGGAAAATCTTCATGCCAGTATATGTGGAACGCACATGAATGCAAAGATGTTAGTCCAAAAGATTCAACGACAAGGTTATTATTGGACTACTATGGAGAGAGATTGTCACGAATACGTCAAGAAATGTATGAAGTGTCAAGTCTACGCAAATTTACAACACGTTCCACCTTCGCTTCTCTACACATATACTTCTCCATGGCCTTTCTCCACTTGGGGCATCGACATCATTGGAAAAATAACGCCACCAGGACAAGGGGGGCACGAATTCATCCTCGTAGCGATCGACTATTTCACCAAATGGGTCGAAGCTGCCTCATATGCTAAGATGACGGCGAAACACGTAGCTCAATTCATTGAGAAAAATATCATATGCCGCTATGGGGTACCACATGAGATGATCAGCGATAATGGAACACACTTCCAAGCCGAATGCGCGGAATTATTACAGAAATATCATATCAAGCATCACAGATCATCACCTTACAGGCCACAAACAAATGGTGCGGTCGAATCGGCCAACAAAAATGTGAAAACTATCATCGAAAAGATGACAGAAAATTACAAGGATTGGCCAAGTAAGCTACATTTCGCCCTTTGGGGTTATCGAACCTCTGTTCGTACATCAACGGGGGCTACCCCTTTTTCTTTAGTCTATGGAGTTGAAGCTGTACAACCAATAGAGCTTGAAATCCCTTCTCTTTGAATCGCATTGGAAAGCCAACTAGATGAAATTGACTAGATTAGAGCAAGATATGATGAACTAGTCTTACTTGATGAAAAACGCTTGGCAGCTTTGCATCATGTCCAAACCTACCAACAGCGTATGGCGCGACATTTTAATAAGAAAGTCAAGACTAGGAACATCAAAGAGGGTGACCCGGTGCTTAAGGCACTTCGTAAAAATGTGTTAGATCCAAGAGGAAAATTCAGACCGAATTGGTCAGGCCCGTACATTGTTAAAGCCATCTTGTCTGGCGGAGCGGCACAATTAGTAGACATGGACGGTAACGGTTTCCACAATTTAACCAACTTGGATCAACTCAAGAAATTCTATGCCTAGTCGCATGAGTTCATGACCCAATAGAGCTATGTTCGGCCTGATTCCTTTTTAAGGATACGTAGGCAACCCCTCAAGGGGGCCCGAACGCTTTAAAAAAAAAAATAAAATCCTCCCTCTGTCGATCAAGTATATGCGTCAGTTCAGCATTGCGTCACTGCAAAAAAAAAAAAAAAAAAAAAAGAAAAGGGAGGTTTTGCCGCGACACGGGAATGTCCACCGTGTCACGGCACACTCCACCGTGGCACGGTGGACCTGAGCAAAAAATAAAAAAAATAAAAAAGGGAGGTTTTGCCGCGACACGGGAATGTCCACCGTGTCACGGTACAATCCACCGTGGCATGGTGGAACTGAGAAAAAAAATTGCCATGACGCGGCCGTGTCACGGAATTTTTCACCGTGACACGGTGGAATTTCAGATTTTCTGATTTTTTTTTAGTGATGCAGTCTTTGCGAATTTATTATTTGTTCGAGTTTTTTTTATTCTTCCATTGCGTCCGACTCCTTGACTCGGATAAATAAATAAAAAAAAAAGTCATTGTAATTTTTTATTTAAAGCTAAAATAAATATGCTATTATTGAAATAAATGTGACTACAATTATTGGCATCATACGCCTTATTTTAAATAAAAAATAATAAATCATAAAAGCAAAGCAATAATGATCTAATCCCTCTTCACTTTAGGAACCTCATTCTCTTTTTCAACCAGGTCGGCCTTCACCATTAATGTGTCTTTTGTAGCCCGAACCGTCACACCCCCAATCGAACTTTCACCCCTTTCACCTTTCCTAAAATTCTTCGGTTGTTTCTCTCTATAAACCATCTTCTCTTTACCCTTCCCTTTCACATAATTCTTCCTTTTCGGCATTATAGGAGTCTTAAACTCAATCCCTTGTGTTCTTGGACCTAGACGATCTTTAGGAGGTGCTTTCTTATTTCCAAGACGACTCTTCACATCAGATTTGCGTGATCCGAATCGTACCCTCCTACTTCTAGGGTTCAACCATGCCTTGTATGCACTAGATAAAGGAGGAGGAGCTTGGTCAGTTGCAGAAACGGTCCACAAAGGTCTTCCAATCCAATAAATCTCGTACTTGTGAACGTTACTTTCATGCAACGATACTTCACGAGGACTATCGTTATAGCGTGGAACTACTTGTTCAAGTCCATACTGCCGCATCAGTCGAGAAGGACAATAAAAAGTCAGTTTTGAGATACTAGGAACACGGCAATATGGTGTATCATTCGTACCAACCATCCTAGTAAGCCTCCACCAAGGCTCCACCCAACGAATGGAAAATTCCCTCTTTGCAAAGAAATTTTTCTAGTCTTCATGCGACATGTTCACAGAGTAATTCTTTTTCCTGCGGACTAGATCGTTAGGGCCATATTTTTCAATATCGTTGGGGACTTCAAATAGTTCTGAACGCTCCATCAACCAAATCTGCGAAAAAAAAAATCAGTCGAAAAAAAAATGTAGATTTCCCGTGACATGCCAGACTTCACCGTGTCACGGCAAAGAGCCACCGTGACACGGTGCCTGTTTTGTGTCACGGGGGCTACTCGGAGCGTATTTTTACCTGCAGCAATACCAGAGAGCCCTTCCTGATGGCTTTTCAGTCAGCTTTTGCTTCGTCAAGGCCACGAAACGTTTCTCCAAGGCACGTAGGCATAGGAGACCTCTCAGATTCAACATGTTCAAGCACAGACGCTAGACAAATATGCCCTACCCTACCGTTTGCAAACAAAAGCTTGCTAAACATGCAAAAAATATATGCTCTTCTACGATATACATGATAAGACTCAGAGATAGGGCGATTAAAATATAAATTTGCAAGTTTTTCTAAGTCTACCTCATTACCACACACAATTCTATTTAAATCTGGATCTGTTAGATTCAGATGGCGTTCAAAATCTTGGTAATAATATTCACGTAGGGTAGGCATGGCAATAAGATTTCTAGCAGGAAATCCAAAGATTGCACCGAATTCCTCCAGTAGGGGACAGATTTCATCGTAATCAAATTTGAAACAATGTGTTTCTGGACTCCAATAGTCTAATGCTGCCCTAAGAAAATCATGTTCAATCGCCACATGCCTCAGGGCTAGTAAACCCCTGACATGAAACAATTCTAATTCTCTTTTGTCAGCATTGGTCAAAGAATAAGACCTGTCGCGCAATGTATTATCAAAATTCTGAGACATTATTATTGAAATATGAAATTATAATTATTTTTTGTTTCGTAATTATGCATATCACGAATACACTGGTCCTATTTTATAGCAAAAGTGCTCGGAACTACTCAGAAATTATCTTTCCATACGCGCAAACCACACCGTTGTAGAATATGCGCACCGTGACACGGGAAGTCCCACCGTGTCACGGGAATTTTTGCCGCGACACGGCAGATTTTGCCGTGACACGGTGTACAGTGCCGTGTCGCGGCACCCCATGCGTTTTCTTTTTTATCTTTTCCCGTATCTATCCGGATTTTTTTTTGGTATTTTTCACCGTTTATTTTTCAGTTTTCTGAGAGTTTCATTCCTAATAAAATTCTCAAATTTTTTTTTATATTTTTTTTATTATTATTATCATTTCATTTTTATTATTTATTTTTATTTATTTATTCTTTACTTTAGTATTTTATTCTTTTTTTCTTTATCATTTATATATTTACTTATTTATTCTATTTATTATTTTCTTATCTTTTTATTTCTTTTTATTTTGGGGAAGGTCGGTACCCTCCACTTACTCCACTTACATTTTTTTTCGCGTCATTAATAAATACACGATCACACACAATGAGTCTCAAACACACACTAACACACACTAATAAATGCATAAATTGTGATTAATATACAAAATGAGTCATAATAAATAATCAGCGTCAAGTGTCATCACAATATGTACAAATAAAGACCCTCGGTCAAAAGTCTGTAGAACTAGAAGAGTTGGGATCAGTATCATCTCCAGCCTGTGAATACGGGAACGGTGAGCCAAAGAGTCCCGCCATCATCCGAGTACGGGGAGTAGTGTCCCTACTAGTCCCTGTGACTATAGCAGCAGTCAAACTCAAAGTAGGACCCGTCCAACTGGAAAACGGTGTCGACTGACTCAAAGACATGGGAATCGTCGGTGGAGGCATCGTCCCATACATTGGAACTGAAAACAAACCAGACACCAGTGGAGGAATCCCAGATGATGGAGCTGAAAATAAACCAGGATCCACGGGAGTCAAAATAGGCCTAAACTCAGGCTGTGAAGGCTGTGAAAACGACTGTCGCTGCCCCTGACCCTGAAAGCGCTGGGAAGACTGAGGCTGCTGCCACTGAGCCTCCTGAAATGGCTGAGTAATCTGAGGCTCCCGCTGAGACTGAGAATGCCGATGAACCTCAGGAGATCGTCTACCACGACCAACCTCACCCTCGTCCGAGCCTCTATGCCTCGAGCGCGAGCGGGACCTCCGTTGCTCCTAAAAGATACAAAATCAAAAGGCGTCAACAATGCAAAATAAAACAAATGGTAGAAGTAGAAAAAATGAGCATACCTCAAGAACATCGCTAGAACTGCTCCGACAACTCGCACCACGCCGAAGCTTGATGATGCAGTACTTCAGAGCGTCAATCAGCTTTATGAATACCATCATCTCCGAGCGGTTAGGCTGAGAACAAAACAAAGAAAAATCAGTAACAAGCGGTGTTAAAAGGATGAATAATGCATCAAAAACTTACCGGCTTAAAAACCTCAGGCAGAGACTCCTGCGCCTGTCTGAAACCCTCTGGCGCGTCAGCAATATGGTCCTCGGTAATACTAATCGGCCCTTGATAACGGACAGATTGAGGCGGAATCTCAATCCTCCCCACGGGGAGAACAGTCGTCTGAAAATACGATCGAATAATCAAGTTATTCGACTATTTAAACAGAGACTAGTGACAAAAATCTTCAAAAGAAATCGCACCTCAGAAAGGCGGGGTGGAGGAGCCAAAGAGGGAAGTAAGTCCTGCGCATAATCACCCTCCATGTGCACAAGCTCCTACCAAGGAAAAGTGTAGCGCTCTCCCTTGTTTATCAACTCCCTAAGCAAGCGCGAGTCCAGCATTGACTCCGGTGGAGATGAAGGCACCACAAAGCGATCACCACTGTGCCGACGAACGACACACTCCCCCAAATACCAAACAAAGCGTCCGGTACCAACCAAAACGGTGCGGTGCGCTGAAAGATGCAAGGCCTCGGGAACATTAGTCATCCCGGCCCAAGGACGATACTGGACATCAATAACAACCTGAAAACCATAAAAAGTTGGCATGAAACACCGGAAATAACGTCAGAGAGAAAATAACAGGCAACAAAACTAATTCTTACGCCAACAGAAGAAATGCCTCGGCGTAGCAGCCCACGCAGCGCAGAGACAGACTCCACCTGTGACTCTCCTCGGTCACGCCAGCTGGCCCCGACAGGGAAGTCATGGACCGCTCCACGACGCCGTCGAGGAGCCAATCCTGGGAAGTACTCGTAGAACTATAGCTGCAATGAAAAGTAATCTTTGAGCACATGAGTCAAACAAATTAAAATAAAACAAGAAGAGGAAAGGATCATCACCTCTACGACTCTCCATAGACCGTAGACAGTGTCGGGAGACCCGTCGTTCAGCTGCCTACAGCCATGATGCAACGACAAGAGAAGGTCTGCGTATCCGAGGCTGGCCCAGCTAAAGGATCCTATCTCACTGATCTTGGCTAAAGAAGAGAGGTAGCAAAGGAGTGCACGTGAACTCCTATCAGGAGAAAGAGTCATGGAGATTAGAATCAGAATGAAGATCCGCCGATGTCTCCTCCATGTCAAAACCACGAGCTAGAACCAAAGCCAGCTCCGATCGCTCGCTCCCAGGACCTCCTCAAGACACTAGCTGGGTCTTGATATGTTGAACGATCGAATTTAACAAATCGGTTGCCTCAGCCGCTCCCCAATAAAGATCAGACATCTGTGCTACGGCCCGGTCAGTGAAGCGCAGACCGCTAATCATGCTAAAGTTCAGAGGGGTCACTGTCATCTCCCCCCAAGCAAAGTGAAAGGTGTTGGTAGTATCCCAAAAATAATACTCCAACAATGCGCGAACGACTGTCGCACCGCAACCCCGGGGGCTGCGAAACCCTACGACCGCCGAATAAAAATCCACTAAACCAGCCGATTCCCATAAGGCGTACGTAGCAGGATCCCTCGTGATAATCCGGTGAAGTCGAGGAATTAAATCTCCGGCTCCAGAACCGTGGTGGCGAAGCGTGCCATCGACTATGCCGGCAAGTGGGCGATGAGAAACGTGGTTCTTACGACAGAAAACCAACTAGTCCGGAGTCCACTGAGGTGGAACCCACCTACCTCTACTCGTAGAAGCCCGAGGCTCAGACTCTAAGACGTCGTCGTCCATACGCTCAAGAATCGTGGGAGTGTCCTCCCGAAAAGCCTGACGCCGACCATGGGTGGAAAGATCGCGATCCCGTCGCCTAGGCATGCTATTATAAAAATAAAAATCTAAATGCTTAGCATCATTTCCTAAGACATTTAGTTCGAGTAGCATTTTAATAAAAAAATCTAAATGCTTAGCATCACTTCCTAAGGTATTTAGTTATTTATCGCATTATACGCTAAATTTTTACCTCAAGGCTAAAAATTGGCAAAATAATGGAATTATTTATAGTATTTAGTTTCTCCATGAGGAACTAATACTATGTTCTCCTAATTGCATGATACCATGTTCTCCATGACAATGTAGTACATACACAATACAAAGCATGTTTCAAAATTGCACAAAAACAATAGATAGACGCATCATAGCATATCTTACAAGATCTACAACCAACGTGTCATCATTTCAAGTGCAAAAGAAACAACATGAACAACAAGGAACACCATTTACCACAAGTAGTACCAAAAATGGTGATTTTGCTCAATTCTTCACCAAATCATGCAATTTTTGTCTCAAATCGCTCACAAAAACGCATACATACATGTGCAAGAAAATTCATAGCAAGAATTTCAACATAAACCACAAAATAAAAAAATCCCCAAATTGATTTTTAAGGGTTTTTAATGAAATTACTCATTTGAAGCAAATTCGAGGCAAAATCAAGGGAAACTTACATAGATCCTTGTAGAGAATCGAAAATGAGGAAAGTAGCAAAAATTAAGGCAGAATTGATGAAGATTTGAGCTCCAAAAGCTCGAAAAACGCGAAGTTCAAAGCAGCCGCCGCGACAAAGTCAGGCAACGCCGCGACACGGTAAGCAAATGACGTGTCACGGGGATAAATTCCGTGTCACGGTAAGTAAAAGGGTCGCCGGAGATCCGATAAACGGCAACAGCAGCACGGCAACGAGCAGCAGCAAATTTCAGCGAAAAAAGAAAAATAAAAAAAAAGAAGAGGAAAACGCAGAACCGCCGTGACACGGGGAGGGATCTCTGTATGACGGGAAATAACACCGAGCGCCGGTGAGCCGCCGCCGAGACACGGGAACCGAGCAGTTAAAAAAGGAAATTTTTTTGGGTGAAAACAAGACAAGAAAGAGAAATGGTGAATGAGCAAAATGGGAGAAATGGTTGATATTTAAAGCCAAAAGTAACCGTTGCATGACCCCGTTACTATTCCACATTTTCCGTTATCAAGCAACGGTGTACAGGCGCGTGAAAATAAGCGCGTGGAAATTTTTTTTTGTTCCAAAAATTCCCGCGACACGGGAATTGGTCCAGTCTGACGGCAAAACACTACCGTGTCGCGGGATGTGTCCACGTGGCATGGGGTTCAGGAGGTTATTTTGCACATTTTTCGAAGCTAGCAGCGAATATTTCTGGTATTTTTGACCAAAGCTGCACGATTTTCCGCGCAAATTGGATAGTTAATTTTTCGGTAAAATTACGCGGAAAATTCTAACTAACGGTTGGAAGGTACTAAAATTACTATTTTGCCCCTAGAAGCATTAAAGTCAATTTTTGTCGATATTTTAAGCACCTAATATGGTCGGATAATCGACTTGAAGGTGTTAATCATCCGCGGCCCACGTTCGGGGATAATCGAACCATCGTACACTTGCAAATTTCAGCGATTATAGTAGTCGTCGGCTTTCCTCAAGCTTGGAAAGCGTTATCGGTGGATTTTTCTTCAAGTATAGAAAACTGCCAAGTCAGCTTTCCTCAAGCTTGAAAAACGAAATCTTGTCGTTGAAGCTCGCCTCTTGTCTTTTGTTGTTTCCTTTATCATCACTGCTCTTCTTGTTAACTGGAGGTATGGGAAGCTTGTTATTATCAATCAAATGTTGGATAGCCTCCTTTAGCTTCTGTAGGGAATAAATTCAAGCGTTAACCCCTAGCTTGAACCCCACTGTGATCATACACTAAAGTACGGTGGCGTCCAAAAGGGAAGAAGATAGAGTAAAAGAGTCGCCAACAAGTTTTAGAAACTTGTAAACCGTTCACAAGGTGAAGGTTACACCCCTTAACGATCCAAGAGATCGTCAACTCCATAAGGTCTAGAACCAAATAAGGGTTCGGGGATGAAGGTACAAATCCAACCTAAAAGAGATTGAACTTGCCCTAATAATAGGCCTCTACTTTATTCTGATCGTATTCATGTGCGCTTTTTAATTAACATACAATCAATAGGATTAACCCTAAACCTGTTTATCTATGTTGGTTGAATTTTAATGCACAAATAAATTATTATTGGCGATCACTTGAAATCATAATCAAATTAACCCTAAACAAGATTATTAATTATCTTATTAAGCGTGATTACAAGTACTAATTCCCTTTAAACATGCATAAAAGGCATGATCAAACAATAACAATATAAATATCAAGCAACATAATAATTGTTTTGGGTGTTTTTGTCCCTCGGGAGAGTTACAACACGAAGACTGATCCAGGATGAGATGTACCTGCAAAACAAACGGAGACACCTGTTGGGTGGTGCTCCGCCTCCGACGATCAAGTTAGTAACTTGAAAAGGAATAAAGAGTACGGAAATTTAGGTGGGTATCTGCTCGGATTCCAAGCTCAGGTGTTTCTCTGATGTAAGAGAATGCAGGTGTATTAAATGATAAAACGTTCTTGTCCTCAAAGTGAGGGGTATCTCCCTATTTATAGGGTCTTTGGGAGTTGTGCCCCTGATTAGGTCACTGAACCCTAATCATTGGTGGGCTGCACCGTTTTGCGGCATTCTCGGGATTTGGGCCTGAAGGCCGAATTTTTTCCCCTTCTTTTCTGGAGTGACACGTGTCGAGCAGGGATTGGTCCACTTTGGGCCATCCTGAGGCTGACACGTGTCATCCTCTGATTGGACCACGTGGCGGGGTAAAATTACCCTAAACATTTGCCCCTCACAGATGTGACGTGGCACGCCACGTGGCATCTGTGACATATGTCACGCTCCGGTTGGCGGTAATTTTACCGTTACAAAGTAACTGTTCACCTTCTGGGTAAATTACGGAAATGCCCCCAAATTTACCCTCTATATATAGCCGTTTTACCCTCATAATTTTGTACGCTTACAAAAATTTCCAAGAGAGAAAAACTTTGAGAGAGCAGAAGTCACTTGTTTGAGTCAGACGTGAGCAAAAAAGCTCGTTCTTCAGCAATACAGCCGGTCCCGCCTACACTCAGATACCAACTCGAAAGGTACCGTCTCTGTCTCTCTCAGCTCTTTTCTTTTTTCACCGCTTATACATATTTCTTGCAATAAATGGATGCATCACCAACACACACGACACGACCTAGGTTAGAGTCCAGCCGGTCACCAGGGTCGGCTGAGTCTAGGACTGGGAGTGCCGGCTCGGGGTGTTGGGACCACCCTTTGCCATGGATTCCGACCAGTTATGTGTCTGTGCAGGACACCATGGCTCGGACAATGCAGACGGCCACGGACCCGAATTACAAGAGCGAAGGCTCAGGCGGCCAAACGCCTGAGGGAGAAACGTCTGGTCAGGGAAACCAGACGGCTTTGGAGAGATCCCCTCCGCGCGCCCCTTCAACCCCTGCAGACTCTTTTTTGGAAGAGTGCGATCAAGGCGGCGACGAGGCCGCCTCTGCCCCCATAGACCAAAGCGAGGGGGAGACGGAGAGCGACAGCTCCGCCTCTACCTCCGAGAGCAGCGATGACTTTCCCCCTCTTCCGGATAGCGAGGAGGAAGAAAGGAAAAAGTGGAGTGAGAAGGACGATCCCTTCAGCATCCACGTCTCCTCCAAGGACCGAATCCAGATGGGAGAGAACTTAGAGAACTTTAAGAAAATGCACCCGCTAGGAGACGGGTATAAGATCCGGGTGCCGCCTGAGCTGGGCACCATCGCTTGGGGGGATGATCAAGAGAACGCCAACAGCTATTTTGGCTGTTATGAGGCGGCGTTCAAAGCCGGCCTTCGCTTCCCCCTTTACCAGGCGGTGAAGGCAATTTTGAGAGGCTACGGCCTTGGGCTCTGGCAACTTACCCCCAACTCCTGGACCAACATTCTGGGGTATGTTGCCGCCTGTGAGTTCCAAGGGCTTAACCCCGGCTGGGAGGCTTTTGCAAGCATGCATTACCTCAGCAGAAGCCCAGGCGGCTGGAGGGCGTGGTACACTCTGACCACGCAGCCGCAATATATGATGACCTTGGACAAGGTCTCAAAGTTCGATGGCTGGAAGCACAGGTTCTACCTGATGTCAGCCCCAACCAGACGGGAAAATTATGAATTCCGTCTGTACAATAAGAAGCCTGACTTGTTGGGCAGGAAATGCGCTCTTCCCCGGATCCCAGAGGAAGACTTTAACAAAATAATCGAGGCAGACTTTTTCGGCCTCACGGACGCAACTCTGTCAACCGGAGAAACAATAAAAGTCCCTAAGAATTGGATTCCCAAGAGCGCCTGGTTCAGGGATGAATGTTTCCTAGCCGCCTGCGGGCTAGGGCACATGTTTAATAAACGTATGCGCCTGGGTTCACACCGTCTGTAGTATTTTTCTATCGGAATTGATTTATGATTCTGACCAATTTCTTTCTTTTTGCAGAAGAAGCGCTAAACATGTTGCAGTTGGAGAAAACCCCCAAGCGGTCTTCTGCGACCATCCGCAAAGATCTTGCGGAGAAAGCTGCGGCCGAGCTCAGGGCCAAGGTAATGAGCGCCTGACCCTTTCTTAAGTTTATTTTATAAACTTTCTTGCCCGGATACTAACCTTGACTTGTTTATTTTCACAGGGGGGAGAAGTTGGGAAATCGTTTGAGAAGAACCTCAAACGGGCTAGAGAGGAGGCCCCAGCCGTTCTTAACAAGATAAAAAAGTCCGCCTCTACGTCAACTCCTGGCGCCTCAGCCGGGGCTAAGACGATGCGGACAGCGGGGCGACTCGAGAAGGTAGGCGGGAGCCTGTGCCTTGATCTTGTCAACCCCTCAGCAGCCGCGGGGTTCACCACGCCTGCAAGCGGTTCCCGCTTGGCCGGCTCTGAAGGTAAGAACCCTTTTGAATCCCTGCTTGAGCTGGGGTGGCCTTTACGGGTGAAATCCCACTCCCAACAGACGTCATCCTCAGACGGTCGGCAACAGATAGGTGCTGCCTTAGTTTCGCACTCATCACGTATTGATTGTGGTGCAGATCAATCTCCCCGCTGGCCAGACGTCCAGAAGCACGCCAAGGCCATGCTGGATGCCTTCCGGAAGAGGGATAAGGACAATATCCCTTGGATAGAGACGTTCAATCTTGAACGCATTCTATCCCTTCTGGCTGGGTAAGAAACTTGTTAATTCAATGTTATTTTTTCTTCAAGTAATTATCCCGCCTGTAATTCTTATACCGCCTGCTTTTTGCAAGCCATGCTGCGGGTGGACGGGCTCAAACATCCTTATTCCCGCAAACGGGAAGAGGTAAAAAGGGCCAAGAAGTCCGCCATAGACGCTGATAATATTGCTTTCCACTCAACTATCGTAAATGAACTTGAAACTAAAGCAATAATTATGACACAGGCGTCTAAAATCCAGCAGCTGGAGCTAGATCTGAAGGCGGCCGACCAGCGAGTAACGGATGCTGAGACGACCAAGAAGGGGGCGGAGGAGGCCCAGAAGAAAGCAGACAAGAGCGCCAAACAAGCTGATGAGGCGCTTAAGAAGGCCCAGGCGGACCTTGGCAAACTGAAATCCAAGGTTGAGAGGTTGGAGAAGGATGCTGCTCAAGCTCAGAAAAACTATGCAGCAACCCTGGAGGCGGAGCAAAACCGCCTTGTTGCTGAGAGTGATGCTGACAACGACGTCCGTATGAAGATTGCTTGGGCTGCCTTGTATCTGGACGCTGATTATAGCATCTGGACAATGACACACAGCTATGCCGAGTACGTGGTGTACTTGAGAGAGCAAGGCGAGCCAGAGCCTGCCTCTTTTGAAGCCTGGCTCAGCAACAATGAGCCGACCGCGCCTGAGCTTCCTGGTCCCGGCGAAGCGCACCAAATTCTCTCAGATGATGAGGAGAAGGGAAAGAACCAGGAGGCTCCGTCTGAAGGCTAGAAGTGACCCCTCAGCGGCAGTATGCCAGTCTTTGCTTTTTTAATTCCTTTTTATTCAGCGGCTGTATGCCAAAACTTGCTTTTTCCGGCCTGCGTGCCGAGTATTCTTGTATTTACCGGCTGTGGAGCCGTGTTAATTAACAATTTCTTTCTCCCGGACGGGTTCCGGTTAACATTTGATCCATTACAACCGTTTGGTTGGATGGACTTTTATGAATTGCACCGACTAAGTCGGTTTTGATTATTTTGCATTTGAATTTTTAATTTTTGCCTATCTTATGAAAAGCATGTGGCGATTTTTTGCCTAACTAGTCAATAGTCTGGCTGTCCTTGCCCCTGGACGGCTGTGTGATTGGTTTCAATTGGAGCTGGTTGATTGACTTGAAAACGTCTGATGCTGCAAAGAGCATGATATGTTTGTAAGTCAATCAATCACAGTAGTGATTTCCCCAAACAAAGTGCACATCCGTACACCAACAGGCGTTTCGGTCACTACCCAGACGGCTTATGTACGTCTTGGTAGAGATTTCATAGCCATTGAACTCTTGCCCCCATTGGGGTGAGGTGCAATTTTTGGAATAAATAACCTAAGTGAGAACTTCAGCCGGTGACCGACTGATGCCTATGGGCATCCGGTATTTAGGAACTTATTCGTTCTTCGTAGGTTATTTTGGTCAGACGGCTATGAGTTGACCAATTTGGTCGTTTAATTTTTGCCGTCTGCATGGATACGTAGAACCGACAGATAATTTGTTCTCTGCGACGATTGCACCCGGAGGGGTGTCGCCGGACGCCTTTGTCCATGTTGGGACAGACGATTTTATAAAAAGAGCAACCATCCGGCCATTTCAGCCTCTGGTCTTGTTTGAGACCGGTTGTGTAGCCACTAAACGTTTTTGTGCTTAGTTTCTTAATCAGTGTTGAATTTACACTAAGTATCGAACTTAGTTTTTTAAGCAAACGAGTCTGTCTGGGTATTACCAAGACGGACAGGCAAATATTTGATCATGCTAAGTATCAAACTTAGTTAGATAAATGGAGAATCCGTCTGAGTATTACCCAGGCGGATAGTCAAGCAGTTGAATAAACAAAGTATCCAACTTAAATAAACAAGGGATCCGAGCATTATCCAGGCGAATAAACAAATGTAACCTTCACTAAGTATCGAACTTAGTTAGGTAGATGGGGAATCCGCCTGGATATTACACGGATGGATAATCAAACGATAACTCAATTTTGCAAACAAAGACTGAATCTTCAATAATTGACTCATTGTTTACAAAAAGTTACATTCTCAGAAGTAGTACTTTTTTAGATTGTCTACATTCCAAGATCTAGGCAGGCGCCTGCCGTCTGGGGTTTCCAGGCGGTAGGTGCCGTCCCTTACTTCTTCATAGACCGGTAGGGACCTTCCCAATTTGGTGTTAGCTTTCCCAATTCATTGGCCCTACCGGTTGCCTCCATTTTTCGTAACACTAAGTCGTTAACTTTCAAAGGACGCTTGTGTACTTTTTTGTTGTAGGCTCTAGTCATTCTCAGACGGTAAATCTCATGACGCAAGGCGGCATTGCCTCGGCGTTCTGGGAGTGAATCCAATGCCAGGCGCATTGCTTCCCAATTTGCCTCTTCATCATACAGCATGACTCTTAGAGTCGGCTCGTAGTGTTCGATGGGCAAGACGGCTTCAGCACCGTAAACCATGAGAAATGGGGTTTCACCGGTTGCCCCTTTCGCTGTTGTCCGGATGGCCCATAGGACATGGATTAATTCTTGTGCCCATAAGCCACCGGCTCTTTCTATTTTCTTTTTAATGCCGTCTGAGATGAGTTTGTTGAAAGCTTCAACTTGGCCGTTTGCTTGGGGCCGGCCAACAGATGCAAAATAACTTGAGATCCCCTGATCTCCCAACCAAGTTTTTAGCTGAGGCGTCTCAAACTGAGGACCATTATCAAACACCATAAACATGGGTACCCCGTACCGGGTGATAACATTCTTCTAGATGAAGGAAATGACGTCTGAGGTCTTGATGTTTTTAACCGCCTCAGCCTCAACCCACTTGGTGAAATAATCCACAGCCACTAAGATATAGCGCTTTCCGCCTGGAGCAGGCGTGTAAGGACCTAGAATGTCCATGCCCTACTTTGCAAACGGGATTGGACTATGGATGGCCGTCAGATCAGTAGCCGGACGATGAATAAGTTTTCCAAACTTTTGGCACTTGTCACATTTTTTCACCAATTCCTTGGCGTCTGCCTCAAGAGTGGGCCAAAAGTAATGTCGTCTGGCTCTGACGGCTAGGGACCTGCCGCCTATGTGAGAGGCGCAGAATCCCGAGTGCAAGTCTTCGAGAACTTCTTTCCCCTTTTCTGGGGTGACACACTTCAACAAAGGCTTCAGAAACCCCGCCTTGAAGAGTTCTCCATTTTTCAACTCGAATCTTGCAGCTTGCTTTTTCAGGACGGCTGCTTCCTGTGGCGAATCAGGAAGTGTGCCGTCTGAGAGATAGGCCCGGATGCCATCCATCCAGGTAGAGCTTCGGTCCATAATTCCAACGGGATCCTCATAGATGCTTCTCTTTTCAAGAACTTCCCAGAAGACTGACCGAGGCGTATCATGGCAGGCGGAAGATGCCAGTTTCGATAATGCATCCGCCTTGTTGTTTTCCGACCTAGGCACCTGATTCAGCCAGAATTCCTCAAGTGCCTTGGTCTCTTCTTTGACTGCCTGAAGATATTTAATCATAGCCGGATGGGTAGCCTCATAACTTCCCTCGTACTGGCTAACAACCAATTGAGAATCAGAGTAGGCGTCAATTTTCATGGCCCCTGTCGCCTTACACATGCGTATGCCGGCTAGCAAGGCTTCATATTCCGCCTCATTGTTAGAGGCCTGAAACTTGAAGCGTAGTGCATATTCAAATCTGTCTCCTTCAGGAGACTCATAAATTACGCCTGCACCACAACCGGTCTTTGTAGAGCTCCCGTCTACATACACTTTCCAAACCTGATTGAGGTTATCCGGAGCCACCGGACGAGTCATTTCTACAATGAAGTTGGCAAACGCCTGACCTTTCACTGCCTTTCTTGGTTCGTAAGTGATTTCAAGGCTTTGCATTTCATTAGCCCATTTCAACATTCTCCCGGATGAGTCCAAGGTAGACATCGGCCGCTTGAGTGGCTGGTCCGTGTAGATCACCACCGGATGTGCCAAAAAGTAAGGCTTCAATTTTTTGAATGCCATATACAAAGCAAGGCCAAATCTTTCAACCATGGGGTACCGGAGTTCAGCATTTTTAAGAACATGGCTAATGAAGTAAACCGGGAGCTGCACGCCGTCTCGCTCAGTAAGGAGAACGACACTGAGGGCATGGTCTGAGACGGCTAAGTACATGTACAACGTCTCCCTAGGCAAAGGACTGACCAACCTAGGCAGAGAGTGCAAATGCTCTTTCAACCTCTGGAACGCCGCCTCAGCATCATCCCCCCATTCAAATCTGGTCTTCTTCCTGATTGCTTAGAAGAAGTAGAGACATTTGTCGCCTGACCGGCTGAGGAACCTCCCCAAGGCGGCCAGGCAACCGGTGAGTCTCTAGACTTCCTTGACAGAACGGGGTGACTTCATGTCTATCACCGCCTGTATCTTTTCAGGGTTAGCCTCTATCCCCCTTTGATCAATCAGGAATCCGAGAAACTTCCCAGACTCAACACCAAAAACGCATTTCTTAGGATTTAACATAACCTTATGCCGCCTGAGGGTGGTGAATGTTTCTCGGAGATCAGCAAGGTGATCCGTCTGCTGTTTGGATTTGACTATCATGTCATCAATGTACGCCTCCATATTCCTCCCAATCTGATTAATGAAGACCGTATTAATCATCCGTTGGAAAGTGGCAGGCGCATTTTTCAAGCCAAACGGCATCACAGTATAACAGAATAGCCCCTGATCAGTGACGAAGGCCGTCTTCTCTTGATCTTTCTTCCACAGGGGTATCTGATGAAAGCCGGAGTAGGCATCACTAAAGCTCATCAAGGCGTGACCGGCTGTAGAATCGACCAGACTGTCGATCTTTGGAAGCGGATAACTGTCCTTTGGACACGCCTTGTTGAGGTCTGTGTAATCAACACACATGCGCCAGGTCCCATTCGGTTTCTTAACAAGGACCACATTGGCCACCCAGTCGGGAAAATTACAAGGCCGGATGAACCTGGCGTCTAGCAGCTTTTTAACTTCGGCAGCTGCCGCCTGACTTCTTTCCTCACCGTGATTTCTTTTCTTTTGCCGGATGGCCTTCTTTTTGGGGTCCACGGCGAGTTTGTGGACAGCAAGATCCGGGCTGACGCCTGGCATCTCCTCCACTTCAAAGGCAAAAATGTCTTTGAATTCCTTCAGCAGAAGGTGCAAGCTTGCACCCAAGGTAGCATGAGCTACCATCCCAACCTTAACAGTACGTTCTGGACGGCTATCGTCCAGAACGAGATCAATGCTTTCGCCAGCTGGTTGGGGACGGAGCTCATCTGACCGTTCACCAGTCAGTGATTGCTATTTTTTCTCTTTATTCACCTCCACCAGCAGGGGAGCCTTTCTTTTCTTCCCGGCTGCTGATGGGGCAGGAGCTGGGTTGGCATCCTTGACGTTGTCAAGGTCTATTGGTTCCTGTCCGCCTGGGGTCACAGTATCTCAGACGGCTGAGAGATAGCACTCTCGGGCCGTCTTCTGATCCCCATTCAAGGAACCAACAGAGCCGTCATCCCTCTCATACTTGATGAGCATGATAGACGGGATGATTACGGCCTTGGCTACGTTGAGGGTTGGCCTGCCAAGGATGATGTTATAGGCGGTCAACTCCTCAACGACCAAGAATCTGACGACCATATGTCGTCCCTGGCCTTTCTCTCCCAGCCGGATGGGTAAGTCAATTCTCCCGGCTGGGTAGACCATCCCCCCCCCTAAACCAACCAAGGGGTGAGTGACCGGATGCATGCTGCCGACGTTGTATTTCAGCTTTTGCAGGCACCGGAGGCTGATGATGTCTGATGAGCTGCCGGTGACTATAAAGATCCGTCCAACCAGCTTGTTGGCAACCTTACATTCGAGCGGCGGACGCTGCCCCTGTCCTTCTCAGTGATCAACACGTCTGGGAAGGAGGAGCTGGCTTCCGCCTGTTCATCATCATCTTTGTCCATCTTTCGAAGATGGCTCTTGGTGCCCCGGATGGTAGGGCCACCACATGAGAACCCGCCTGCTATGGTGTAGACCGGATCCTTGTCGGTATCCGAACTACTAGCAGGCTGGGGGGGTAGTCTTGGAGGACTGACCCTTGTTTTTCTTTTTTGCCCCGGTTGGGGACTTAGAAATGTAGGACTTTAGCAGCCCTTTGTCAGCCAGACGGTCCAACGCCCGCTGAAGACTAAAGCAGTCGTTGGTGTCATGGCCAAGTTCCTCATGGAACTGACAAAATTTATTTTTATTCCGTGACTGGACAGAACTCTTCATAGGATTCGGCTTCTCAATGGACAGCCGGTCCTTTACCTCCATGAGGATGGAGTTGCAATCTTTGTTAAACTCGTACTTGGGGACGTACGGTTTAAACTCTTTCTTTTTCTTCTGGGACGGCTGGTCAGAGTCAGTAACCGCCCAGACTTCTTTTCTTTTCTTGCTCTCTTCTTTGTTTTTGGCCGGCTGAGCTGACCGGCTGACTTTCTATTTGTCGGACTTCTTAGAGTCCGACTGGCTACCAGGCGAGCAGAGGTCGGTAGCTTGAATGTAGTTTTCCGCCTCCCTCAGGGCCGCATGTAAGGTGAAAGCCCCTTTTCTGACGAGGTCGAACTTAAAGGTCGACCCGTCTCTCAGACCCTTGAAAAAGTCTGTAAAAGCTACCTCGTCAGACAGTCCTTGAATCTGAATTCTTATCAGATTGAACCGCCTGACATATGAGCGCAGCCCTTCTTTCTCTCCCTGCTTAACAGTGCTCAAATCAAGGCTTGTTTTCTTAGCAGGGATGTTCATTGAGAAGTTGGAAGCAAACAGGAAGGCAAGCTTCCTGAAGCTGTCTATGGACCCAGCTGGTAGGTTGCCAAACCATTGTTGGGCAATGCCCTTCAATGTAGCCGGGAAGCATCGACACCAAGCGGCATCATCCAACCCCTGCAGATACATGAGGTTGGTGTAAGCCATGAGGTGGTCTTCCGGATTGGTGGTGCCATCATAGGTACCAACCAACACATTCTGAACCTTGAACGCAGAAGGTTGTTCACCCAGGCGCAGCAGACGAAGCTGCCAGTCCAATGGTTGGACATTTGGATATGCCGCCTGACCCCCAAAGAAGGCCGTCTGCATGAAGTGAGGAGAATACTGCCCGTAAGCCTGAGTAGGCACATACGGGACAGCTCCAATCATATGAGGGCCAGAATGGACGGTATTACCGCCTGTCTGACTCTCATGCAAGGAGGGTGCACTCCCTGCAGAAATGTTGTTGAAGCTGTCTGAAAAGTTCGACGTTGAAGCCGACTCAGACAGCGATTGATTTCTCTTCCGGTTAATAATTTCCCGGGCATCAGGAGTTGATTTTTTACTTCTCACCGGCTGTTGGGGCCGGCGAGTGTTATTTGTGTTCCTCCCAGGAAGGAGAATCTTCGACCAATCAGTGGTACCGGTTGCCTTCTCCTTTGGATGAGGAGTGGGCTGCCGGTTTCTGACTGACTTCCTTTTCTCTGGTGGAGTCTTCTTAGTCGACTTACCTTTACTTGGGCCAGCCCGGCTTTTGGTGATCAGCTCTGTAATTTCACCCTTGAAACTAGTCATGAACCTCATGAGTTCGTCTCGGGTGACAGGGGCTGATCCAGCTGCCGTTTTGGTTTCCCTTTTCGGCTGCCCAGTGGGTCTGCTCGGACCTGCCTGGGAGGCGCCCCGCTCTAGAGTCTCTCTGGGCCGAATGCGCTTGACTCTGAGAGAGCCGTCCTCGGCTGTAGAGGTTTCGACCTGAGGATCCTCATCCTCCTCATGGTCGGTAAAGACTTCTGGGTCTTCACCCAGACGGTTAGGAGGTACAAACTCTTGAACCATCTTTGAGGTACTCTCCCCACAGACGGCGCCAAATGATTTGGGTGTTTTTGTCCCTCGGGAGAGTTACAACACGAAGACTGATCCGGGATGAGCTGTACCTGCAAAACAAACGGAGACACCTGTTGGGTGGTGCTCCGCCTCCGACGATCAAGTTAATAACTTGAAAAGGAATAAAGAGTACGGAAATTTAGGTGGGTATCTGCTCGGATTCCAAGCTCAGGTGTTTCCCTGATGTAAGAGAATGCAGGTGTATTAAATGATAAAACGTTCTTGTCCTCAAAGTGAGGGGTATCTCCATATTTATAGGGTCTTTGGGAGTTGTGCCCCTGATTAGGTCACTGAACCCTAATCATTGGTGGGCTGCGCCGTTTTGCGGCATTCTCGGGATTTGGGCCTGAAGGCCGACTTTTTTCCCTTCTTTTCTAGAGTGACACGTGTCGAGCAGGGATTGGTCCACTTTGGGCCATCCTGAGGCTGACACGTGTCATCCTCTGATTGGACCACGTGGCGGGGTAAAATTACCCTAAACAATAATAATCATCATAAAAATAATAATCAAAATAATTATCATAAATTATAACAATTATAATCATAATCATGTTCATGTTAATATTAAAGCATAAAAATAGCAAGATCCTAGGCATGATACTAACAAGATTAATAACAAACTCTAGCATGTCACTAAGCAATAAAAATCAAATCTTTAACCCTAACATGATACTAGCAATCATAAATATTAGGAAGAACATAAAAGGCATCATACTTTTAATCATACTTGATATTAAAATTACCCTAGACATGATTGTAGGAATATCATAATAACAATATAAACATGATATCTACATCATAACATCAATAAATCAATTAAAGTACTTACTTTGATGCCTCGTACCTCTTTCTAATAACAAAATACACACGCTAGTAACTTCAAGGAAAACAATAAAATAAAACAATTAAATCAAATAATTGAAAGAGAGATTTGGGACCAAACCCTCAGAAATTAAACCTTTCACGTCTATGGCGAAGGCAACTTCGAATATGGCTAGGTGTTTCTAGATCTTGTGAATGCGGAATTTTGTATGTAAAAGCGAGTTTAGAAAAAGAGAGAGAAAGAGATGGATTAGAAGAGAAGGAGAAAATTGATGAATGCGAATGAAAACTGGTTGTAGATGAATGTAATTGAAAAGCCGGTTATTGATGAATGAAAACGGAGTTTTTAATACGTTATTTGTAGAGAAATCAGCCAAAAAGATAAAATTACAAAACAGAGCATCTGGCGCACCTAAAACAGAGCTAGCGCCAACGCCAGCTTATTAGCGCTAGGCGCCAACACTAGCGCCAGGCGGCAATGCCAGCGCCAAGCGCCAATGTCTGGCGTTAGGCGCTAGTCCTGTTTTTGACGCGTTTTCTAAATTCAGATAATTTTTGCCGTATAGGAGGATAAAATCGTATCTTTTCCTAAAAAATGCTCTTTAATTTTAATTAAAACTCTGAAAAGTCAACAACAGTCAATTTATCAATGCTAATTGAATTAGCAATGAAAAGAACCTTCTAGAAGAATCTAGAAGACTAAAACCATTCCTAATTGCATTTGGAATGATAAATCATATTAGGCCCTCCCCTAGATCATTGGGCCGCACATAAGGCTCAAACCGGGCCTAGTTTAGTAAATTGGCCATAACTTCCTCAATATTCATCGTAATTGGGCTTATAATATATCGTTGGAAAGCTCTTGTCAAGCCCCATCCAAATACACTACTATTGGACCCATATCATGGACCAACAAAACTTCATTGGCTGTTTTCTTAAAATAAGTTTTCAAAAACAGAGAGAAGAGAAAAGAAATTAAAACTATCCGCAACACTAAACTTTCCACACTTTCGCTTCATTCGATTATGATTCGACGTGAAAGGTACTCATCATTGGGTTTGGATTTGGGGAGACACAAATGGGTGTCTACAGAAGCCCCCGGCCACTTTGAGTGAGTTTGGAGAAACGCAAGTTTCGAAAACAAAAGTCAAAGTATCGATAGGGTCGGAGAATGATTCTGAATGTTCTGCGATCCTAAACCACTCTTGTAACGCCGATACCTGCAAAACTAGCGTTAGTTAAACAGATAAAAGAGTTAAGAAACGCGTATCTTGCACCGTCGAGCACACGTCTCTGAAAGTAACCGATTTGCTGCCGCTTTACTATTGTTTTTGATGACGTCTTGCAAGCTAGAGAATGTCATCCCGCTTGAAAACCGCTACGCCTGTAACTGCTTCCAATATAGAAGATTGCTTCGCCTGAAACGATCCTCCCTGCTATGATAATATTCCACGTCCAAGAGAATACTATCGAAGATTGCTTCTCTTGAAACAATCCTCAGTTGTTTGTGACAATTCTCCACAATCTAGGGAACGCCACCTTGCTGTTTCGATGTTCACTCGTCTCTGAACAAAGAGCTTCTTTTTGATATGTTCACGCGTCTCTGAACAAAGAGCTTCGATTTTTTCTTTTTTGAATATGTCCACGCGTCTCTGAACAATAGAGCTTCTGAATGATGTGTCCACGCGTCTCTGGACAATAGAGCTTGAATGAAATGTCCACGCGTCTCTGAACAAAAGAGCTTTGATAAAATGCCCACGCGTCTCTGGAGCAAAGAGCTTTGATGGAAATGTTCACGCGTCTCTGAACAATAGAGATTCGGTACTTGAACGTTTGTTACGATAATATTCTGAAGAAAAATTTCCGAAGACCAACGTTTGTCGATCTCTAAAGCTCGCCTGAACTTTGCTTCCGCTAAAACCAGTATGTCGGTGTTTCCGTGATGAGCCAATTCTTAGGCGCTTTAAGCTAAGTGAGACGATCTTTCATCAGGTCGACCACTTATTGTAATTGTAATCAAACTAACTACTTAATCATGTCAAATTGCTTATAGGGGCTAACTGGCGTACCAAGGAACCCGAAATTGCTGTATGATGTTGAAATCACCTTTCTGAGAGGCTTCGAGCTCTGTCGCTGCTGAAATATCTCTGGTGCCAAGAATTGGAGTAGGGTCTTCCCTATTCTGCTGCACCTGTATTTATTTTTGACTATAGAACTTTGCTAATTTCTTTAATTATCTTAGGGTTGACCTAAGGTTTAGCGTCGCTTGACTCATCGACTTGACACGACTCAAGGCATAAACTTGACTCGCTGTGATTGACTGACTCGAGGTTGACTCGACTCAAAGTGAAATGACACATGTGTTAGACTCAAATCAAGGTGATATGACACGACATGACTCAATGTGTACATGACTCGTGAGTGCATCGTAATGTGATCGTGCGACTCGAAAATGCAAAAAAGCAAAAATTTTCCGTCATTTTTGTGGAGGGTACCGACTTTCTCCTGAAAAAGAAAGACGCGAAAAAAGAATCGAAGTGTTTGAAGGTGCATGTTGAATGAGCTTAATCAAATGTTGTATGATACTATCTCTCAAGGTGCAAGGATTAACTCATCCTAGGCTATCTAAATGGTTGACTCCATGATGAAAGTATTTGGGTAACTTAGGCACGGAGGCTAAGTACTTCATACTTCGTGATGCAATGACAATTATGATTGATGAGTGATGTTGATATGACAAGGCATGCTTCATCGTTATGTTAAGATTTCATGACAAAGGGTTCCTAAGGGAATGTATATTTGGTCATGTATTTGTGCAGTGTGTGAAAGTGACACTAAAGTTAGGCCGCAAAGGCTAAGTGTGTGGAAAAATATTATTTTTAGAAGAGTCAAATAATGGTGACTCTTAGGCTAGGTAAGCTAATGATGTAGGGATCAAGCCCTCAAGTCTAGCTCTAAGTGAATAGGGATGAGCATAGGAAATCCCTTGATATGATCATGGTGTAAGTGTGTGAATGTGAATATGAATGCATTTTTATTACGGCCGCACCTCGATGTGAAGTTGCCTACATATCCGTTAGGAATCAGGCCGAACGTAGCTCTAGCCGAACCTCGCACAAGTGTGTGTATACCTCAAAAAGGTTTTTTTGTAAGGGTTGTAACGTGGTTAGGCTAAAGGCTATAGAAGAAGGGGATAAAGGCTCAAGACCCTAGATAAGCTCCCAAGGTGTGCAACCTCGCTTTTGAATCTTTGTATTTTTATGCTTGAATTTCTACTCTGTTTTTTTAGCTCTCTTTTTTTGCTTTAGCATTTATTTTATTTTTGCAAGTGTGGGCAATCCAGGTCATGCGGTCTATCACTCACTTGGCATTCATGTTTCTCAGGCACGGTACAGCGCACTCGATAAGAAACGCAATCTGAGACGTGTTCTTATCAAAGATATTTTCATATCAAAGACATTGGAACACTTGCCCTTTTGTACACTTTTATTTATTTTTTGCTTTTGCTTATTTTTGCTATTTTAATCTTTTGAAGTCACTCAAGCCTTTATTTTTTTGAAAATTGCATAAGTTGCACACTATCACATCCCAAGGTTAGGTAGATGTAGGTTGAAGAAAGAAAGGTCTATCGTTAGACGAGGCTCAAAGTGGTTTATGAAGAAAGGGTTGTAAATTAGAAGGGTGAAAGGCAATATGATGTGGCTAAAAGGGGTGCCTCAAAACATTGGTATACCTTGTGCTTAATTCGACAATGATTTTTTTTTTTTAAATGCAATATAATGAAATGATCATATGCAAGGAAATAAATGCTCATTTTATTAAAAGAAAAAATATAATGATCCTACAAAATAAATCTAAGGAGAATAAAAAGGTGTCTATGCTAGACTTATTGGGGAAAGGGTAAATAAATAAAAAAATAAATAGAAAAAAGAGGTCACGAAATCTTGTCATTGAAGCTCGCCTCTTGTCTTGTGTTGTTTCCTTTATCATCACTCGCTCTTCTTGTTAACTGGAGGCATGGGAAGCTTGTTACTATCAATCAAATGTTGGATAGCCTCCTTTAGCTTCTAACAGCTCTCAGTAGTATGACCCCTACCTTGATGGTACTTGCAGTGTTTGTCTGGATTCCAACTAGGTAATCTCTTTTCAGGTAAGGGATCTTGAATAGGTCCAATGGGAGTAATGAGTTCTTTGGCATGGAGTTGATCGAAGGCAGTATCGTAGCTCATCCCAATGGGGGTGAAGTCTTTCCTTAGTTGCTTCTTAGATCCTTGGTTATCCATGGCTAAAACTTCACTGAGATCAAAGGTACTAACATTGTTACTAGAGTGGGCGTTTTCGGAAGAAGAAGGATTGTCGTTCTTCTTTCCTTTCCAGCCACCGTGGTCACTATTGTTAGTAGCTTTTTGATTTGCGAGGTTATCTTCGATTTCGAATCCGATATCATAAACGGCTTTGAAAGTATTCAGATTGTGTTGATACTTTAGATGCTTCGAATACTTCTCTTGGAGATTCTTGATAAACATCCTCACAGACTCCTTTTCGGTGGGGACCTCAATCATCTTAGCGGAAGTTTCCCTTCACTTATTAAAGAAAGAAGTAAAACCTTCATTCTCTTTTTGTCTTAGCATCTCAAGTTGTCTATGATCGGTTTCAACTTGAATATTGTACTTGTACCTATAAGAATTTACTATCGATTCCTAGGTAGAGGTTTTTTCCTTGTCAAGGGAGAAGAACCATTGTTGGCAAACGGTCTCAAGAGATAGTGAGAATAGATAGGGGAAAACCTTCTTATCGATAATCTTAATGTTCATTATGGTTTCGAAAGCTCTTAGATGGAAGTAAGGGTTATCTGTTGCCTTGAATTTTGGGATGTCAGTGGCGTTGAACTTATGCGGAAGAAGTTCCTTGTCCAGCGAGACCCTTTGTGAACTCATGCCCTGAAATTTATAGTCACTAGATAGCTTGCTCAAACTTTCTTGCATGAGGCTCATTTGTTGTTGCTTTACAGGATCATCGATCTTGAGTGTGAGTAGCTTCAGTGTCTCAGTCACGGTAACCAATTGGTTCCTAAGCTCATTGACTTCTTCTTGACTTGCCATTATCTTTTTAGCCTTCCTCTTTTGACGAATTGGTTTATCAAAAAGCGAGACCTGAATAAAGAGGTTGTCCTTGATTAATCGCCCTTCTCTCCTCGACCAAGTACTGTGAAAAGGAAATTGGGGATATTGATTGTTAATTATTTGACTCAAACTTTATTCAACATGCAATGGATGGAGGAAGTGAAGAAAGATTGGAATAGAATGTGAAGAAAAATGATGTAAATGGAGGGATATGAAGATTCAGGAATAGAATGTACCCCCCAACTCAAATGACGGAAAAAGACCGACTCATGCATGAACCTAAGACATGGTCATGGTGGCATATACTCGAAGTATGTGCTAAGACTAGTGAGTGTAGGTGATATGTTAAGACTCGTGTTATGACCATGTGGCTATACTATGTGACTATACTCAATGAATGACTCGACAAGGTGTTATTGACAGCGAATATTAACCGAATTAATTAGCAAACTGGTTAATTAGACTCTAGGTGACGACTCGGCCAATAATCTGAACTGTCGGCCAAACGACAAGACTTGCGTCACACTGTGTAGCTTGGCGCCAGACGACAGAGCTGTTGCCAGGCGCCACACTCCACGGGGTGGCGCTACAGCTCAGATTTTGGCGCCAATGGTGGAGCTTCCATCTGAGACTGTTTTCGGTGTTATTAATCAACTGGGGTATGCTTAAAGTCGTACTAGGTCAATTCTGATTAAAATATTAAACTTTATTGACTCAAATTAATTATTTAATTAACTAATTAGGCAAAGTTCTTTAAGTCATTAATCTATTTAATCTCAACACAAGTCAAACAAATGGTTAAGAGAAACGTAGAATATATGCACAATAAATAATTCACAATTAGTCAAGTAGGCACAATATGATGCAATGAGTTTGCAACCTAACCATGGCTCTAGTTATCTAAAGTTCGGGATATGGTTTAGTCAATAGAGGGTCCATGGTTAATTGTCTAGATGCACCGCGCGAAAGCCTAACCGTGAAGGGTTGGCGCGAGTAGATGGGACACCGTGAGTTTAGTAAAACTCGCTTCCATGGTTTAGTGAATTCAACATTCTCGTATGTACCCTTTGTTGCTCAGAGCGTTCAATCAGGTAGATGGAGCATTAATTCCCAGAGGGTTATGTCCATATGTATAACACATATGGGTTTCAGAAAAGTGAGAAAAAATTCAATCAGGAAGTAGGATTGAGCATACAATACGAAAAACCGGTCAAAATTAGAACACATATTTCTTGCTCGGTATTGGGGGAAATTGGCGCCAGCAAACAGAGACTGGCGCCAAGATTTAGATGTAGCTCCTGGCGCCAATGCTAGCGTCTGGCGCTACAGTTAAATGCCTGGCGGCAATGCTCTGGTCGTTGGCGCTACTTCCCACATGCCTCAGAAGCTTTTTGTGCTCGATAAAATTTTCCAGTTTCGCGCGGTGTTATTTCGGTCCTAGTTATGAAAGACATTTCTCAAATTTCCTACGTGTAAAAATCCTATGTTTTTAACTCATTACGAATGGTCTTTCCAATTAGATCTTTTTTATGCATATGACAATAATGTTAATCAAAATTACGCACATGAAATACTTAAAACGTTTCGAGTCTCATCCACTCATTCTAAATCATTGCCGAAACAAATTCAGGAATTAAAATAGAAATCCTCCCCAGTGGAGTCGCCAAAAACTGTAGGGAATAAATTTCAAGCGTTAACCCCTAACTTGAACCCACTGTGATCATACACTAAAGTACGGTGGCGTCCAAAAGGGAAGAAGATAGAGTAAAAGAGTCGCCAACAAGTTTTAGGAACTTGTAAATCGTTCACAGGGTGAAGGTTACACCCCTTAACGATCCAAGTGATCGTCAACTCCATAAGGCCTAGAACCAATGTAAGGGTTCGGGGATGAAGGTACAAATCCAACCTAAAAGAGATTGAACCTGCCCTAATAATAGGCCTCTACTTTATTCTGATCGTATTCATGTGCGCTTTTTAATTAACATACAATCAATAGGATTAACCCTAAACCTGTTTATCTATGTTGGTTGAATTTTAATGCACAAATAAACTATTATTGGCGATCACTTGAAATCATAATCAAATTAACCCTAAACAAGATTATTAATTATCTTATTAAGCGTGATTACAAGTACCAATTCCCTTTAAACATGCATAAAAGGCGTGATAAAGCAATAAAAATATAAATATCAAGCAACATAATAATAATCATCATAAAAATAATAATCAAAATAATTATCATAAATTATAACAATTATAATCATAATCATGTTCATGTTAATATTAAAGCATAATAATAGCAAGATCCTAGGCATGATACTAACAAGATTAATAACAAACCCTAGCATGTCACTAAACAATAAAAATAAATTTTTAACCCTAACATGATACTAGCAATCATAAATATTAGGAAGAACATAAAAGGCATCATACTTTTAATCATACTTGATATTAAAATTACCCTAGACATGCTACTAGGAATATCATAATAACAATATAAACATGATTTCTACATCATAACATTAATAAATCAATTAAAGTACTTACTTTGATGCCTCGTACCTCTTTCTAATAACAAAATACACACGTTAGTAACTTCAAGGAAAATAATAAAACAAAACAATTAAATCAAATAATTGAAAGAGAGATTTGGGACCAAACCTTCAGAAATTAAACCTTTCACGTCTAGGGCGAAGACAACTTCGAATATGGCTAGGTGTTTCTAGATCTTGTGAATGCGGAATTTTGTATGTAAAAGCGAGTTTAGAAAAAGAGAGAGAAAGAGATGGATTAGAAGAGAATGAGAAATGTGAAATCGAATGAAAACTGGTTGTAGATGAATATAATTGAAAAGCCGGTTATTGATGAATGAAAACGGAGTTTTTAATACGTTATTTATAGAGAAATCAGCCAAAAAGATAAAATTACAAAACAGAGCATCTGGCGCACCTAAAACAGAGCTGGCGCCAACGCCAGCTTATTGGCGCCAGGCGCCAATGTCTGGCGTTAGGCGCTAGTCCTGTTTTTGATGCGTTTTCAAAAATCAGATAATTTTTGCCGTACAGGAGGATAAAATCGTATCTTTTCCTCAAAAATACTCTTTGATTTTAATTAAAACTCTGAAAAGTCAACAAAAGTCAATTTATCAATGCTAATTGAATTAGGAATGAAAAGAACCTTCTAGAAGAATCTAGAAGACTAAAACCATTCCTAATTGCAGTAGGAATGATAAATCATATTAGGCCCTCCCCTAGATCATTGGGCCGCACATAAGGCTCAAATTGGGCCCAGTTTAGTAAATTGGCCTTAACTTCCTCAATATTCATCGGAATTGGGCTTATAATATATAGTTGGAAAGCTCTTGTCAAGCCACATCCAACTACACTACTATTGGACCCATATCATGGACAAACAAAACATGATTGGCTGTTTTCTTAAAATAAGTTTTCAAAAATAGAGAGAAGAGAAAAGAAATTAAAACTATCCACAACACTAAACTTACCACACTTTCGCTTCATTCGATTATGATTCGATGTGAAAAGTACTCATCACTGGGTTTGGTTTTGGGGAGGCACAAATGGGTGTCTACAGCTTCCAACAGCTCTCAGTAGTATGACCCGTACCTTGATGGTACTTGCAGTGTTCGTCTGGATTCCAACTAGGCAATCTCTTTTCAAGTACGGGATCTTGAATAGGTCCAATGGGAGTAATGAGTCCTTTGGCATAGAGTCGATCGAAGGCAGTATCGTAGCTCATCCCAATGGGAGTGAAGTCTTTCCTTGGTTGCTTCTTAGATCGTTGGTTATCCATGGCTAAAACTTCACTGAGATCAAAGGTATTAACATTGTTACTAGAGTGGGCGTTTTCGGAAGAAGAAGGATTGTCGTTCTTCTTTCCTTTCCAGCCACCGTGGTTACTATTGTTAGTAGCTTTTTTCTTTGCGAGGTCATCTTCGATTTCAATTCCGATGTCATAAACGACCTTGAAAGTATTCAGATTGTGTTGATATTTTAAGTGCTTCGAATACTTTTCTTGGAGATTCTTAATGAACATCCTCATAGATTCTTTTTCCATGGGACCCTCAATCATCTTAGCTGATGTTTCCCTCCACTTATTAAAGAAGGAAGTAAAACCTTCATTCTCTTTTTGTCATAGCATCTCAAGTTGTCTATGGTCGGTTTCAACTTGAATATTGCACTTGTACCTATCAATGAAAGCGTTTACTATCGATTTCCAAGTAGAGGTTTTCTCTTTGTCAAGGGAGAAGTACCATTGTTGGAAGACGGTTTCAAGAGATAGTGAGAATAGATAGGGGAAAACCTTCTTATCGATACCCTTAATGTTCATTATAGTTTCAAAAGCTCTTAGATGAAAGTAAGGGTTATCTGTTGCCTTGAATTTTGGGATGTCAGTGGCGTTGAAATTATGTGGAAGAAGTTCCTTGTCCATGGAGACCCCTTGTGAACTCATGCCCTGAAATTTATAGTCATTGGATAGCTTGCTCAAAGTTTCTTACATGAGGTCCATCTGCTGTTGCTTCACAGGGTCATCAATTTTAAGTGTGAGGAGCTTCAGTGTCTCAGTCACGGTAACCAATTGGTTCCTAAGCTCATTGACTTCTTCTTGACTTGCCATTATCTTTTTAGCCTTCCTCTTTTGACGAATCGGTTTATAAAAAAGCGAGACCTGAATAAAGAGGTTGTCCTTGATTAATCGCCCTTCTCTCCTCGACCAAGTACTCTGAAAAGGAAATTGGGGATATTGATTGTTAATTATTTGACTCAAACTTTATTCAACATGCAATGGATGGATGAAGTGAAGAAAGATTGGAATATAATGTGAAGAAGAATGATGGAGGGATATGAAGAATTAGGAATAGAATGTACCCCCAACTCAAATGACGGAAAAGACCGACTCATGCATGAACCTAAAACATGGTCATGGTGACATATACTCGAAGTGTGTGCTAAGACTAGTGAGTGTAGGTGACATGTTAAGACTCGTGTCATGACCATGTTGCTAGACTATGTGACTTGACTCAATTAATGACTCGACAAGGTATGATGGACAGCGAAAATTAACATAATTAATTAGAAAACTGGTTAATTAGACACTAGGTGATGACTTAATCAATAATCCAAACTATCGACAAAATGACAGAACTGGCGCCGCACTGTGTAGTGTAGCGCCAGACAACAGAGTTGTCGCCAGGCGCCACACTCCACAGAGTGGCGCTACAGTCCAGATTTTGGCGCTAATGCTGGAGCTTCAATCTGGGAATGTTTTCGGTGTTATTAATCAACAGGGGTATGCCTAAAGTCGCACTAGGTCAATTCCGTTTAAAATATTAGACTTTATTTACTCAAATTAGTTAATTAATTAATTAATTAGGCAAAGTTCTTTAAGTCATTAGTTTATTTAATCTCAACACAAGTCGAACAAACGGTTAAGAGAAACACAAAATATATGCACAACAAATAATGCACAATTAGTCAAGTAGGCATAATATGATGCAATGAGTTTGCAACCTAACCATGGCTCTAGTTCTCTAAAGTTCAGGATATGGTTTAGTCAATAGAGGGTACATGGTTAATTGTCCGGATGCACCGCGCGGAAGCCTAATCGTGAAGCGTTAGCGCGAGTGGATGGGACACCGCGAGTTTAGAAAAACTCGCTTCCATGGTTTGGTGAATTCAACATTCTCGGATGTACCCTTTGTTGCTCAGAGCGTTCAATCTGGTAGATGGAGCATGAATTCCCAGAGGGTTATGTCCATATGTAGAACACATATGGGTTTCAGAAAAGTGAGAAAAAATTCAATCAGGAAGTAGGATCGAGCAAACAATACGAAAAACTGGTCGAAATTAGAACACATATTTCTGGCTTGGTATTGGAGGAATTTGACGCCAGCAAACAGAGACTGGCGCCAGGATTTAGCTGTAGCGCCTGGCGCCAATTCTGGCGTCTTGCGCTACAGTTAAATGTCTGGCGCCAATTCTCTTGCCCCTGGCGCTAATTCCTACATGCCTCAGCAGCTTTCTGTGCTCGATAAAATTTTCCAGTTTCGCGCAGTGTTATTTCGGTCCTAGTTGTAAAAGATATTTCTCAAATTTCCTACGTGTAAAATCCTATGTTTTTAACTCATTGCGGATGGCCTTTCCAATGAGATCTTTTTTATGCATATGACAATAATGTTAATCAAAATTACGCACATGAAATACCTAGAACGTTTCGAGTCTCATCCACTCATTCTAAATCATTGCCGAAACAAATTCAGGAATTAAAATTGAAATCCTCCCCAGTGAAGTCGCCAAAAATTATAGGGAATAATTTCAAGCGTTACTTTCCTAGCTTGAACCCCCACTGTGATCATACACTAAAGTACAGTGGAGTCCATAAGGGAAGAATAAGTCAAGTTCCCAGTCCGGAAAACAATCAGGCAGATTCTTTGTCCAAGCTGGCATCCTCCGCTGATCCGTGCCATTTATGGCACCTTTAGGATATGTTTTCTTTATATTTCTATGCTCCTTTGTAGTCGTTTATGTCGTGTTTTTAGAGAATAATGCTCGATTCGCGTGTTTTTGTGTTTGTTTAGAGAAATGCATGCTTTTAATGGCTTTCTTTTCATTTTATTCATTTCTCGGCTATTTCTCTTGCTTCTCCGTTTCTTTGTCTTGTTTTGTAGGTACGTCGCGGTCTATATCCATGGGAATTGAAAATAGCACCCACTAGGATCAATATGCACTTTTCGGAATTGAATTTGAGTTTGAAACAAAGGAAAACGAAGGATTGCAAAGTATCAAATAGGACCTTTGTGCATTGTTTTAGTCATATCTCAAGTTCTACAAATCGGATTAGGGTGATTCAAGTTGGGTTGGAAACTAGACTTGAAGAGCTTTCCAATGATAGGTCGCACGCCTTCATACAATTCTTAGATCAGAAGTTACAGCCTTCTGACGTTGGCCCTGGAAAACTGCCGCGGGCGCGGGCTACAGTACCCGCGGGCGCGGGGTTGCTGCAGCTCCAAAACTGTCGTATTTGGGCAGTAAGAACCCGCGGTTGTCCCGAGGGCTCCCCGAGGGCGCGGGCCTTGGACCCGCTGGCGCGGGCTTGGGCCGCGGGCGTGGCTATCAGGGTGTCCGTTCCCCTCCGCTGGCGCGGCCGATTTCTCCGCGGGCGCGGGTTTCTGGGTCTTTTACGATTTTAAGCTTCTTTTCTCCTTTTGTTTATATAGTTTTTGGTTTCCTTTATTCTTCATTCATGTATTTCTTTAGTTTTAGAATAGTTTTCTCTCTCTTAGGTTGAGAGTTTCTCTCTCTAGATTAGGCTAGATTAGGAGTAGTTTTAGAGAGAGAAAGTGAGGAATTTCAATGGTGATTGAGAGATTGAAGATGCAAGTGTGAAAATTGTGTTAGAGATCTTCTTAATTATCAATGAGCATTTCTAAACTCTATCTCATTCAATTGCTTTGTTTAATTTGATGTTTGTTTGGTTTTATTTTGATGTTTGATGCTTGATTAGTGTAATTGTTCTTGATATTTTGTTGATTCTTGATTTCCGTAGTTGTTAGTTTATCTGATTCTTGAATAGTTGTTTGGCTAGGAATTGGGTGAAACTTGTATGATTGATTAATTGTGATAAATTTGGGGATTGTGTTGATTGATTGTTGAGATTAAAGTGATTAGTGCAGGTTTGCATGTGTGTAATTCAATTTGGGCTTGAGAATTATGCTAGATTGCATTGTAATTGCTAATGACATAAACAATTGATTTAGGAATTGCAATTATCAATTGGTTTTGATTGTGATTCTCTTAGTTTGTTATTCATAGTGAACCCTAGCTTAACAATTAGGAGATAGCTCTTTGATTCCTATTGATTGCTCTTATCATTAGTCCTCACAACCTTTGATTGGCATGCTCTTCCCATGTTGTTGCAATTGACATGATTACTTGTTGATCCCCGTTCCTAGTGTTTTATTTCCTTGGTTACTTGTTTTGTTAGTTGTTAGTATTCTCTCTTACCTTCGTCTTCGACCTAGCTTAGGCGCATAATTGAAAGTGCTTGAACATTACTGTTCCTTTGGGTTCGACCCTTGACTTGCCTCTATACTCGTATTTAGGTTTGTTAAGTGTTTATAAATTTAGTTTGACCGAGGGAAGATTAGATAACGAACTAATTTTCCACTCGTCAAAATGGCGCCGTTGCCGGGGAACGGTGTCTATGTTAGAGTGTTTTTGATTGCTTGAGTCTAGGTCTTTGTATATACTTTTCTTTTATTTGATTTTTGTTTGTTTTGTACAAAAATGGCATGTCTATTATTTCCTCAATTTGACAATGAGCCTTTTTGTGAATATTTTAATAGACTTGAGGGATTTTTGGACTATAATTGTTGTAGTCTTTTGGAGGCTTGTGAGATTTGTTATTTTGGTTTGAATGAGCAAACTAGAAATGAAGTTGAATGCATACATAATGGTGAATTTAGAGCATTGTCAATTGATGATGCTTGGGATTTTTATGTTTGGTTTTCTAGGGATGTTTATGATAGGGGTAATCATGATTCTAATATTGATTTGAAATGTGTTGATTATTCTAATATTAGCATGAATTCCCAAGATTTGTCACATGAGCCCTTAAGTGATCCTAGAACATATGATTTCAACTTTATTTCTCCTTTTGTTCATGATGATGAAGTACATGCTCAAGTTGATGTTAATGGTGTGTTTCAATATTCTTCATTATTTACCATGCCTTCTTGTGATGTGCTTCGTTCCCTTGATGATGAATCTCATGTCCTTGATTGTGTCCTCGCTCCCCAATGTGATGTATATGCTCATGATCTTAATGTTGATTCTTCCAATCTTGGTTGTACTTCTTCTTCCCTTGTTGAGCCTCAACCTTCTACATATTTTGAATCTCTTGTTGATATATTTGAGTCTCAAATTAGGCACATTGAGCTTGATGATGATCTTGGGACTAGTAAGGAGATGATTCTTCAATCTATGAGAGGTCAATTAGAGATAATGAAAAAGAATGAGGAGCGTCTTGAAGAGGGAAAGAGAAGAAAAGATGAGTTAGAAAGCCAATTGTCATCCTTGATGCTTGTTTGTGAAAAATCTCAATTTGATGTGTGAGTTGAGGAGGAGGATGATGATCATTTTGAACAACCAAGAGTGTGTGAGGATCCTATTGTTGAGCATAGGAGAGAAGAAAAGGGAGTTGAGAGTGATGATGATTATGATGATTTTGTGAATCTAAACTCCTCTTCCTTGGTTGATTATGATGAGTCTCAAGTGTATGAATGTGACTCTTCTATCCATGAGTGTTTGGACTTGTTTGAGGTTATGACCAATGTGTTTATTGAGAGTTAAATGAAAACCCATAGCCTTCTAATTGAGTTCATTGATGATGCTTCATGGGAGAGAGATGATTTTGAGTTATATTTGCATCCATTCATGCACGGTTTTGAGGACTTAGGTTTTGAGTTTGTGGAAGGAAAGGTTGTTTATTGTGGTGCAAAGAAGGATGAGGTTGATTCCTTTGGAGTTTTTGAGCTTAAGGGAGATGTCGATTGTGAGAGAACTTCATTTGAGGACTCTATGATTGATTTTCATGCCCTCATTGGCGATGTGAGACCTTGTGTTGAGGGAGTCGCGAACCCTTTGCCTATTTCTCATACCCCTTTTTCTCAAAGGTTTGACCACATCCCCTATTGACCTATTTTTCTCCCTTCCTTTGTTGTTAAGCCTATTGGGGACTCCCTTGTCTATGATGATCTTAATTTCCCTCATTCGTCTATTATTGAGGAAAAGGGTGATGTTTCCACCCAAAAATATTTTTATGAGGAGGATTTGCCTTTTTCTTTTTCTTTCCATTCTTTTATTCCCCCTTCTTCTTCTTATTTTCTTATTTTTCCTTTTGATCCCTCTTCTTCTTTCTTTTGGCATCTCCCTTCTCACTTACGTGCAACAATCTTGTTGCACGTTCTTATCCCGTCATTTGCCTACCTTCTATCATATGAAATGTGTAGTAGTGCATTTGACAAGCTCTTGCGTGCGTTGAATTATTATTTTCTAGAGCGGTCATGCTTGGACCTTAAGCAAGCCTTTCTCGGGAAGTAACCCGTGTTTTATTGCTTTCATTTTATTTTCTTTTTAGAATAGATTTAATCTCATGGAAATGTTTGTGTGCCTTTTGCTAGGTACATGACTTGATATACTTTGGTGCTTCAATATGGATCAAGAATCAAGGAAGGTTGACTCCTATTTTTGCTAGCATAAGGAAGGCAAATTCAATACTAGAAGTTGTTAGCCTTGAAAGGGTAAAATTGGGTCATTTTCGGGTATTTACACCCACCTAATATCCGGTAATATCCTTCCTTGCTCTTTCTCTAGTGGATGATGACTTGTTCGACATATGTTGGTTTGTTTGGATTGATCTCCTTGTTTTCCCCTCCCTTGGATTGTTTGATTTATGTTTGAGTGTAATGTCTCATTCAAGCTTGGGGGAGGGTATTCTATCATGTTTGGTGGGATGTTGATCTTTTTATGCTATACACCTTTGTATATGCTTTTCCATGTTCTTATATTTTGAAAAAACTCCAAAAAGATTTTTGTTTCTATCAAGGCAAATTTGCAATGTGTTTTGTTTTGTTCTTGCTTTGGACATAATAACATTTGGACTTGTATACTTGAATGCTTTTCTTCCTAAATGGTAGTGGTGTGCACGGTTTGAGATTACGTTTGGTTGATTCAAGGATAAAGCATGCTAAGGTAGTTGTCTAGAACTAGGGGGATCATGAAGCCGGATTCTACTTGTTTGTGGCATGTTTGGTAGTTTCTCCCTATCTTCGATTTGACAACCTTAGTGAGTTTTTGCTACAACCATGTGAGATTTATATTTGTTCAAGCTTTCATCATATTCTTGCATGAGCGGCACGGGGTCCTTGACTTTGCAAGCCTAATCTATAAAGCTTGATGTATGATTCTTAAACCCGAGACCGAGCTATCTAGGGAGGACAAAGGCACCTTTTTCGGGGTGGTATTTTCATTTTTAGGTTAGTTTGATTCATATTTGTTTTCGGGTTTTCATTTTCCTTCTTGCAAACATTTGAGCCTTATACCTTCTTTTCAAGCCACATCTTTAGTTCTTTGGCCTTTTGTTTCATTTTCTTTCTATTCTTGGTTTTTTGTGAAGAAAATTGATCACGTATGATGGAGTTTGTGGTGGATAAGTTGGAAATTTGGTTTTTATGAGTGCTAGTTTGTGATTAAGTTTTCTTTGTGAATAATGGCAAGTGTTTGAGTAAAAGCCGTCCTTAATCATAAAAGGCATGGACTAATAAATTTCATTATAGAAAAAGCTGTCCGAATTTAGCAAAAGGCGAGGACATTGCAAGTTTAAGTAAAAATAAAAAATAAAAATAAAAAATAAAAATAAAAAGAAAAAAAAAATTTGAAAAAAGTGAAAATTCAAAAATATTTTGATGTATTCTTTTCTCCTTCTAAGCATTGAGGACAATGCTTCATTTAAGCTTGGGGGAGAAGCGTTTACGCTTTTTGTATATATTTCTTGTGAGTATAGCTTCAAATAAGCTTGGGGGTGTTGCTTTTGCTTGGTGATTTCTTGATCGTGTTGTTAAGGATTGATCACCCTTTTGCTTCACTTTTTAGGAAAACCTCCAAATTTTAAATTTTAGCCTACCTTCACCCTTTATGCCTTATGTTTCAACCTTGGGGAAAGACCTTTCGACCTAGAAAGTTGAGTCACTATTCGGGGGAGGGAATCATGGGTCATTGCCTAAGGAAAGGGGATGCGAAGTCAAGATGTCGAGTAGCCCAAAAATTTGATCTTTTTCCGGTTCCTTCGCGGAATCTATGAGATGCCCACTATGGGGAGATATGAGATTAGTAGGGGGAACGCGGTAAGACCGTTTGGGATGAAAGTGGAGTGTGATAACTAGTTCCTATGCTTAGCATTTTTATGTTTCAATCAACCTTAGGTATCTTATAGCGTGCACTCCCTTACTTGTTTAGAAAGATTTGCATTCATTGTGCTTGTACATTTGCAAAAGTCCTTTCATGAACATTTGTTTCCTTTTCTTGTATTTTGTTTTCTTTTTCATGCTTTGCCTTGTTTGTATTATTATGAGAGTTATGGGTAAATTCTTAGGATACCCTTACGAGAGCATCACTCGTCCTCTAGGGCAATCTAGGGGTTTAAATGGCTTGTCTTTAGTTGCTAAAATTGACCGTGATTCCTACGAAAGTGAGTTAGTGTATATTCCCATCTTCTCTAATTTTTCTTGTTTCTTTCCTTGCTTGAATAAATTCATCATTTTTCCTTGGGTTGGATTTTATTTTGCTCGAGGACGAGCAAAAGTTTAGCTTGGGGGAATTTGATGAGCATCATTTATGGCGCTCAAAAGAATAAGATTTAGGTTCTTTTTCTCTATTTTCTTTCATTATTTTCCTATAATTTTTCTTAGTTTTATTTGGTTTTCCATTTTAATAACTCATTTTGAGTTTTGTTTAGTTTTTATGTGCTTTTCATTATTTTAGTCCTTAATTCGTAGTTTTAGTTTTATTTCCTTTATATTCTATTTTACTTTATTTATTTTTATTTTATTTATTTTTATTTTATTATGTCCCGATCCTTTCCTCATGTTTTTTTTGGTTGTAGGTGTTTTCGGGTCCTTGGTCGATCGAGTTCAACGTCCGAGAATTAAGTCAAGTTGCTGCCTTTGAGCCAACCCCTGCTGCCAGCCTAACCTACACCACCCATTTTCTTAACCTACACCACAACTGCAACAACAACCTCACCATCTCCCCTGCTCCAACTCTCCTTCTTCCCCTGCTTCCAGCTTCTCACTCACACCATCACCAACAGCAACAAAAACAACACCAATCAGCCACGCAACAACCACCAGCCTCCCAATCTCAGTCACACACACCAACACCCCGCAATTCCAATCAACCACGCAACTCACAGCAACACTAATCCCCTGCTACCTCACGCAAATCCCTTACCACCTCCAATTAACCACCACGCAGCCACCGAAACCACCATCAATCTCCACCACCAGCCACGCACCGCACTCTACCCCACATCACACAAACCAGCCACGCAACTCCCATATTTCTACCACAACCACAACCACCACCACATCAACCTCACACAAATCCGCCGCAGCCTCTACACAAGCCACCTGGCAGCCGCAACCAACACCAACTCCACCAATCAGAATAGCAGCCCCTACTGCCCCTGCTCAGCCACCTCTCTCGAAACCTCCTTTAATTCCCCATATTCAATTGAAATTCCCCGAGGACGCGGGTGTGAGAGGAGCGGACGCGGGCTCGAAGTCACAAATCAGGCAGTAAATAGCCGCGATTGTCCCGAGGTCTTCCCGCGCCCGCGGTGGCTCTAGAGAGGGCGCGGTTTAGACCACCGCGGGCGCGGCTTTATGGGTTCAATTTGAACAGTATCACAAGCTCCTAACGTGACTTTAATGAAAATCCAACGGCCTTGATTGATGCATGATGATTGATGATGAAGATGAGTGGCGGTGATTGAAGTTGATGATGATTGATGGACGGTGATGGTGGCGTTGCGCTTCAATGGAGATCAAGCAGCTTCAAAAAATTATCGAAGCTGATTTCTTTTGTTTTGTTTTTGTTTTATTTTTCTTTTTACTTTTCCTTTTTCTTTTATTTTTATTTCTCTTTTCTTATTTTCTTTTCAAGATTTATTTTTCCTTTCTTATTTCTATTTTTCCTTTTCTTAGTTTATTTTTTTTATTTTCATTCTTTTATTATTTTTCTTAGCTTAGTTTAAATACCAATTTTTGGGGATAATTAGGGACCAACTTTTATTCTATTTTCTGAATTAGTTTAGAGCTGAGTTTTTCTCTCTCTTAGGCTGAGAGCTTCTCTCTCTAGATTAGGCTAGATTAGGAGTAGTTTTAGAGAGAGAAAGTGAGGAATTTTAATGGTGATTGAGAGATTGAAGATGCAAGTGTGAAAATTGTGTTGCAGATCTTCTTAATTATCAATGAGCATTTCTAAACTCTATCTCATTCAATTGCTTTGTTTAATTTGATGTTTGTTTGGTTTTATTTTGATGTTTGATGCTTGATTAGTGTAATTGTTCTTGATATTTTGTTGATTCTTGATTTCCATAGTTGTTAGTTTATCTGATTCTTGAATAGTTGTTTGGCTAGGAATTGGGTGAAACTTGTATGATTGATTAATTGTGATTAATTTGGGGATTGTGTTGATTGATTGTTTAGATTAAAGTGATTAGTGAAGGTTTGCATGTGTGTAATTCAATTTGGCCTTGAGAATTATGCTAGATTGCATTGTAATTGCTAATGACATGAACAATTGATTTAGGAATTGCAATTATCAATTGGTTTTGATTGTGATTCTCTTAGTTTGTTATTCATAGTGAACCCTAGCTTAACAATTAGGAGATAGCTCTTTGATTCTTATTGATTGCTCTTATCATTAGTCCTCACAACCTTTGATTGGCATGCTCTTCCCATGTTGTTGCAATTGACATGATTACTTGTTGATCCCCGTTCCTAGTGTTTTATTTCCTTGGTTACTTGTTTTGTTAGTTGTTAGTATTCTCTCTTACCTTCGTCTTCGACCTAGCTTAGGCGCATAATTGAAAGTGCTTGAACATTACTGTTCCTTTGGGTTCGACCCTTGACTTGCCTCTATACTCGTATTTAGGTTTGTTAAGTGTTTATGAATTTAGTTTGACCGAGGGAAGATTAGATAACGACCTAGTTTTCCACCTGTCATCCGCCTCTTGGGATACCCCTCGGTCACTCTACTGGGAAGTTATGGAAAAATAGAGTATATCTGATGAAGAACCCGTTGAAATACTGGATCGAATCTCGACCTGGATGGATGGCATTCGGGCGTATTTGACAAACGGTGCGCATCCTGATTCACCACAGGAGGCAGCTGTACTGAAGAAATGTGCGTCAAAATTCAAGATAAGAAATGGAGAACTCTTTAAGACGAGTTTCTTAAAACCTTTGTTGAAGTGAATTACTCCAGAAAAGGGTAAAGAATTTCTCAAAGATCTGCACTCAGGATATTGCGGCTCCCACATAGGCGGCGAATCCCTGACTGTCAGGACCAGACGAGAGGGTTACTATTGGCCTACTCTTGAGTCAGACACCATGGAAATGGTAAAAAATTGTGAGAACCGCAAAAAAATTGGTAAGTTAATCCATTGTCCGGCTACTGACCTAACGTCAATCCACAATTTAGTCTTGTTTGCTAAATGGGGCGTGGACATTTTAATTCCTTATATGCCTGCACCAGGAAAAAATCTCTATATTTTGGTGAATGTGGATTATTTTACAAAGTGGGTAGAGGAAGAGGCGGTCACGTGCATCAAAACAAAGGATTTCATCTAGAATAATATCATTACCCGATATAGGGTACCGATGTCTATGATGTTTGATAATGGTTGTGTTTGCAAAAGTAATGCTTCAAACGAGAACCATTGACCATAAACTTGTTCCCATCCGCATTTAACTCAAAAGAACCATAAGGAGTAGTCTTCGATACCACAAAAGGCCCCGACCAATTAGACATGAGGTTACCCGGAAACAAGCGAAGCCTTGAGTTGAAGAGCAAGACCTTATCTCCAACCTTAAAGCTCTTGTTTCGAATATGTTGGTCATGTCATTTCTTAGTCTTCTCCTTATACATTCTTGAGCTCTCATAAGCATCATCCCTAAGCTCTTCAAGTTCATTGAGCTTCAACAATCTCTTCTCACCGGCCAAAGACAAATCCATATTAAGCTCCTTGATAGCCCACCAAGCCTTGTATTCCAATTCAACCGGCAAGTGATAAGCCTTGCCATAGACCAACCTATAAGGGGTTGTGCCAATTAGAGTCTTGTACGCCGTCCTAAGAGCCCATAGCGTGTCATCAAGTTTGAGAGACCAATCTTTCCTTGATTTGTTCACCATCCTTTCAAGAAGATTTTTGATTTCACGATTCGAGACCTCCACTTGTCCTTGAGTTTGAGGGTGCTAAGGTAATCCAACCTTGTGATGAACGCCATATCTCTTGAGAAGAGCTTCAAATTTCTTTTTGGCGAAATGGGAGCCTCCATCACTAATTAGCACCCTCGGAACTCCAAACCTAGGAAAGATGATCTTCTTGAAGAGCTTAAGCACAACCTTGTGATCATTGGTAGGTGAGGGTATGGCTTCAATCCATTTTTACACATAATCAACCGCTACCAAGATATATAGATTCCCACAAGAAGAAACGAAAGGTCCCATGAAATCTACCCCCCAAACATCAAAGGGTTCCACTTCTAGAATACTTTGTTGGGGCATTTCGTCCCTCTTGTTAATGCCTCCTCTCATTTGACATCTATCACATTGCGCAATGAATTGGTAAGCGTCTTTATGCATTGTCGGCCACCACAATAAGGATTGAGAGATTTTTGGCAGTGTTTTGTCAACACCAACAACTTCAATTTCATGATCTGGAACGCACTTCCGATAAAGGCCATCTCCACATTGCTTGAATAGGTATGGGTCATTCCTAAAGTATCTTCTCACCTCCTTGAAAAACTTCTTCTTTTGTTGAGAAGAGTACTCCGGGGGAACGACTCCATACGCAAGATAGTTGGCTATATCCGCGTACCAAGGGGTAGAAGTTGACACCAAAGCCATGAGAGCCTCGAATCCTATCTCATCATTAATCGGTACATCCTCCTTGTTCTCAAATGGTAGCCTAGACAAATGATCTGCTACATATTTCTCCGCTCCCTTCTTGTCCCTCATTTCCATGTGAAAGTCTTGGAGAGAGAGAACCCAACGGATCAAGCGAGGCTTTGCTTCTTTCTTGGTCATGAGATACCGCACCGCGATGTGATCCGTGTACACGATAACTTTTGAGTTTATGAGATAAGACCGAAACTTATCGAATGCAAACACTACCGCTAACATCTCTTTCTCCGTTGTTGTGTAATTCCTTTGAGCCTCATCTAGAGTCCGACTTGCGTAGTAGATGACACATGATTTTCCTTGTTTCTTTTGACCAAGAACGGCACCTACTGCTAAGTCACTAGCATCGCACATTAGCTCAAAAGGCAAGCTCCAATCCGGAGCTTGCACAACGGGAGAAGAAATGAGAGCTTCCTTGAGCTTACGAAACGCCTCAAGGCAAGCCTCATTAAAGTAAAAAAACAACCTCTTTTTTGATTAATTCGGTCAAGGGTTTGGCGATTGAAGAAAAATCTTTGATAAACCTCCGGTAAAAACCTGCATGCCCAAGAAAAGCCCGTACCCCCGTGATGGAAGTAGGAGGGGGCAACTTTTCAACCACCGAAACCTTGGCCGGATCTACTTCAATGCCATTTTTTGAAACCTTATGGCCGAGGACAATGCCCTCCTAAACCATAAAATGGCACTTTTCCCAATTTAAAACTAAACTCGTCTCTTGACACCTTTTCAAAACTTTTTCAAGGTTAAAAAGACAAGTGTCAAAAGACGAGCAACCAACACTAAAATCATCCATGAAAACCTCAATTTCTCCTCCTTGGACTCAAGCTCGGTCTCAACTTGTTGTTCAACTTCCTCCTTTGAGGATTCCTCCATTGCCATGATAAATTCTTTAGCCTCTTGAGAGTGGAACTCTTCTTTGCATGTAAGGGCTTCTATCATCTTCTTAAATTCAAAAACACTTTTTTTCATCGGCCAATTCACAAGTGATGGTTTTGTTCTTGAAATTGATGACCGCCCCCAAAATTTTAAGAGCTTCACGTCCAAAAATCAAAGGAGTGTTAACATCTTCCTCCATGTCCATCACTACAAAGTCACAAGGCACGTAGATGTGTCCCACTTGAATTGGAACATCCTCAAGCTTTCCACAAGGTAATTTCACCGATCAATCGGCCAATTGAATTGTCTTCATTGTAGGGATCATCTCAATATTGAGTTTTTGAGCAATGGATAGAGGGATTAAACTAACACTTGCTCCAAGATCGGCTAAGGCGCCCCTAGCTTCCATGTTCCCAATTTTCACCGGCAAAGTGAAACTTCCCGGGTCTTTTTCCTTCTTGGGCATCTTATGTTGGACAAGAGCACTCACTTGATGTGGAAGGGTGATAAGCTCATCATTGAGCATCCTCTTGTTGGTGAGAATATCTTTTAGGAACTTGGAATAGGATGGCATTTGTGTCACAACTTCAAGAAAAGGGAGGTTGATATGCAAATTCTTCATGACACTAAGAAATTTTGTGAACTTGTCATTTAACTTCCTCTCCGCAAGTCGACCGGGAAAAGGGACCGGTCCATCAAGATTCCTAGCCTCACTAGGAATTGAAGTTGTCTACTCATTGCATATCTTCTTCTTCTCCGAACCTCCTTCTATCTCATCACCTTTTTCTTTCTCACCTCCCTTGTTTTCATTCACACTCTCCTCTCCTCCCTTATTTTCCTCACTATCCCCTTCATTTGGTACTTCATAGGAAGTTCTCGACCTCAATGTGATCGCCTTGCACGTATCGGGTTTTGGATTGTGAGATGGGTTAGGTTGTGGTTGTTCGGGTAGAGTGGATGGTGAATTGAAAGGAGTTCTCTCGGCCAATTGAGCTAGTTGTGAATCAACCATCATGTTGTGAGCTCTTATCTCTTACATTTGTTGCCCAAAAGATTGCATTTGCGCATGCATGGCTTGGAGGAGTTGAGTTTGAGTTAGCTCCGCTTGAGGTGCTTGTTCTTGATGGTTTCTTTGAGGTGCTTGGGTTTGATTGTTGTATTGGTTGTTCCTTGGATAGCTTCCTCTTGGGTTTTGGGGTTGAGATGGAGGTGCATTTTGATATTGAGGATTGGAGTTATAAGAAGGTTAAGCTTGTTGGTTCCATTGTTAAGGTTGAGTTACAAACCCGGGTGGTGGTTGTCTCGAAGCTACTCCACCGCCGCTTCCTCTAAATCCCTCTTGCCTTCTGTTGTATGCCGCTACATGTTCGGGGCTTAAACCTCCGCAATAAGATGTATCATGGTTCATTCCTCCTTAATTTTGACAAGAGAAAGAGTTAACTTGAGAAGAGCTTGCTCCACCACTTGAGCTTGCATTCACACTCGTATTCAATTTGGAAAGCCCTTTTAGTTGATCAATTTTATGTTGTAATTGATCAACTTTCTCCAATTCGTAAATACCACCTCTCTTTGGAGCGTTTCTTCTTCGGCCCCCAAGGAGTAATTCTTTGCTACCTCTTCTATTGTGGCTTCAACTTGATTTTGAGGGATCTTGATGAATTGACCACCCGCCCCGCATCCAAATTGGCTCTTGACATGGGCTCCAATCCGTCGTAGAATAACCGCATGAGCAACCCTTGATTGTACTCATGGTGGGGACATGCTTGCACCAACTCTTTGAATCTCTCCCATGCTTCACCAAGACTTTCATCGGCCTCTTGCTTAAATGATGCAATTCTCCTTCTCATCTCGGCGGTCTTCTCTTCGGAGATAAAGCGCTTCAAGAACGCCTTTACAACCTCCCTCCATGTTGTGAGAGAGTTAGGCTTTACTTGCTTTATCAATTTCTTTGCTCATCCGGTAAGAGATTGCCGGAAAAGGTGCATACGAATGTAGTCTTGACTCACTTCATTGGTTTGCATCATTGCGCACAATTCAAGGAATCGGTCCAAATGTTCAATAGGGTCCTCACTTGCACTTCCGGAAAATTGCTCCGATTGGACCATTCGAGTATATTGTGGATGGATTGAGAAGTTGGTTTCCGTGACAGGTAGCAAAATCCCTCCCGTGAGCTCATAATCCTCCGGATTTCCGAACTAACGAAACAAGACCTCATTCTCTTGTCCCGCCATTGATTCGCATGGTGAACTTGAAGAGTAAGTATCACTCGATCTCACTATCAACTATATCACCAAAACCTCTTCTCTCGTCTTGATAAGGCCTACGGACTTGTTTCAAGGTTCGGTTGATTTCGTGGTTAATTTGATGTGAGGGTGCTCCTTGAGACCTCCTAAGCATTCACCAAAGCTAAGCAAACAATTAGCAATGATAAGGATGATAAAACAAAAAAAAACAAAAAGAAAAGAAAGCAAAATGACTCTAACAAAAGCAATAATATTCGCTAAACAAGCCGCCTCTCCGGCAACGGCGCCAAAATTTGATAGGGATTAGATAAGTCGTTATGCTACCGCCCTAACCAAATTAATCATTTATAATACCAAAACTTACACTAAACTAGTTAGTGGCAAGTAAAGGGTCGAACCACTAGGGAAACACACTAATTCAACGTCAAATATCACTAATGCAAGAGAGAAAAGGGGATTGTTTTGTTGGTTTTGTTGAGTAGAACACTAAAACTACAAGTAGGCTAGAAAATGATAATTAAAATCAATAGAAAATGACGCTAGGGGTTCGGGGGTTTCAAACATGATTAGAAAGAAGGGAACAATGATAGTTATCATGATGAAAATGCCAAAGAATGCAAGATTCTACCTAAACAATTCATTCTCATGCAATAATCTAGGCAAATCAATGAAAGAAGTCTATGCTAATTAGGATCATTCTCATGCATCCTATTAGACACAAGCAAATCAAGAGAGTAAAGAAGCACAATACATGAAAGTCCATTTTAACAACTCATTCTCATGCAATCATTAAAATAGAGGTGATCTTAATCTAGTTCAAATCATTTTCATGCATTTAAACTAGAAGACAATCAAATAAAGTGCAACAATAATCTCAAGCCATTAAAAATCATGTCTTTCATTAATTTAAGGAATGTAGTCAATCCAACTATCATCATTCATCCATCATTCAATGCATATTTCACACCCCCTTCCCCTAGCTAAGAGATTAGCCTAGAAAAGGGGGAATAAACATGATAGCAAAACTAAGAGTAAATACAAGAAGCATGAAATCAAACATGATCAAAAGCAATGAAAATAACAAAGATAGATTAATCCACAAAAAATAAATAAAAATAAGGAACTAGGAGGTAAATAAACAAAACTAAAAGAAAGGATTAGAGATTACTAAAGAGTTAATAAATGAAAGATGGAAACTTGCAACGTTGCTTGATTGATTGATTGAAGGGAAAGCTTGAACAAAAGTTGCATACAATGAGATAACTTGAGCAATACTACACTACCTCTCTCTAAGATTAGGTTTAATTGTCTAGGATAATGAGATAATCCAATACCATTACCTAAAAACGTTCTAAATAACCGCCTAAAATAAACCGTACAAAGCAGCTGGAATAAAAGAGATGGTCCGACCGAACAGTGGGAAGGTTCGGCCAGACCACAGGGTAGGTTCGGCCGAACCCTGGGCAGGTTTGGTCGAACCTCCCTGATCCTGGTCTGGTCTAACTTCTGTGGTTCGACCACTCCTGCAAAATTGCCAAATTGCATCTTGTCCCTGCCTCGACGTTCGGCCGAACCACTGAGCAGATTCAGCCACACCTTGGTTCGGCCACACCTTCAGGAGGTTCGGCCGAACCTCTTCTGAATCATACTTCCTCCAGCTTCCCTTGAGCTTAGCTTCTTCCTCTTGAAAATCCCGATGGTTCCTACAAAGCATAAGCATGAAAATCACAATCAAAACAAAGTGAGAAGACTAAGAAAAAGGAAGATAAAGGAGAAAGAAAAGAGGAAGCAAAACTAAGTAAAAATGCTTAGAAAAAGGGCCAAACAAGTGCGAATGAGGGGAGAATCCTTAGAGAAAAATGATAAAAGAGTGGCATAAATGCCACTCATCAAAATCCCCCACACTTTCCTTTTTCTTGTCCACAAGCAAGGAATACTATAACAAAAAGACAACACACACAACAAGCATAATATGACAAGGGTTAAGAAAATCAATCAAGCTTCATGATGAGAAATGCTCCAAATGGACTCCAACATAGGGACATGAATTAAAGAATGCTTACTTTTCTTAACTCTAAGAGGAGAAACACGTTCTAAGATGCTCATGGTTGAAGGAGACAAACCTAAGCTAAGCGTAGAGAACTAATGATTTCGTTCTCCGCCCTAGCCCCAACCAAGACGGTCCGCGTTCTCTCCACTAGCTTCAAATCATCCCCAAGTTAGCTCCTCATGATTCCTCGAGGGAACCGGAAAAAGAAATTTTTTTGTGGAACCATAAGGTTATCCCGATATCTCAACTATGCACACTCTCTCCATAGGGTTGAAATCTATCTCCCTCTACCGTTCTTTGACCACGCCCCCCCCCCCTAAAGTCCAAGGGTCTTAACTAGGGTTGTAATGTTATGGCTAGGGATCAAGGTTGGGAATAAATTTGAAAATTTTGGTGGCAAATCCTAAGTGAAGCATAAGAGTGTCCATCTCTCAAGAACATCCTAAGAATTGAACCAAGTCTCAAACTTACAACCTTTCAAACAAATCACAAAACATTACTTCATCCCTTTTTATTTAGTTCACTTATTATATATATATAAATATATAATTTTGTTTTTTTTTTCTTTCCTTGGTTTTCATGAGTTTCAACCTCCTTGCCATAAATTTTGCATACTCTTTTCACGAATACCCCTTCAAGACCATATTTGAACCAAATTACACAAAATCAACATTATCAAACTCGAACCTCACAAGCCGATGCTTCACTAACTACAAGGGTTGGTAGAACATAGGCCGCTAGGTTTGTAATATGGTTAAATCAAGAAAGGGGAAATAAGGTTCAACATGGTAGGCAAGTGGGTGAATGTAAAATGAAAACCAAATTTGTAACAAAACATAAAGAAAACAAAGAAAATTGAGAAGAAATGCCCTCTTCCTCCTCTAGGGTTATATGGTCACGATTTTGGGAGCTAGATACTAACGCAAAGATTAAGATATGCATAGTCAAGGATCCTAAATGCCGCTCACAAGAGTGATGAAGGCTTGAACAAATGACGCTCACATTGGATAAGAAATAAGCAAATACCAACCTAGGGAATCCTATTCACTACGAGGAGCAACACCATCTTACCACTTTCCCGTGAACTAGGGGTTCAAACGTCCTCAAGAGTTCTAAACCGGGCTACCTTAGCTTACAATGTGTCTAATTCAACCCTAAGCACTCTCAGACCGTGTAATCCCTCATCAACTAGGAAGGTAAGCATTCAAAGTCATGTCATCAAGAAGGTACACAAGTCCACAAATCCAATGAATGAGCAAATCCACATCAGAAATATTTCAACTTGTCATGATCATGCTTGTCATACAAAAATAATTAAAAAAAATAAAAAAAAAAACAAGAAAAGCACACAAAAAAGGTAGGAAGAAATTAAGAAGGTTCATACTCGAGGCATGTAATCCAAATAAATCCCAATCGACATACAAGTGATCGTTGATATCAACATCAACGATCCCAGGTTCCTTAGAACCAAAATCAATCAACCTCGAACCATTCAAATCTTCCTAAACTAAACCTAAACTAAGCACTCAAAGAAAAAGAAAAATAAAAATAGGAAAGGTCTCACCAAATGCCGCTTGAAATAGAAGACGAGGTAATATATCCAATGTCACCAAGGGAGCTCGGGATGCTCCTTAACTTCCTTAATCTCCGCTTTCATGCTTCAAGAAAGGTGAGCCAAACAAAAGAAACTACAACAAAACAAGAAAAAGTTAGAAAACAAAGAAAAAGACTAAAGAAATAAACAAAAAGAAGAAAAATAAATAAAAAAAGGCTATTTACAAAGTTTGGATTAAGGGGATTTGGATTTTTGGGAATTTGGATTTTTTCTTGGGAGCATCTCCACCTACAAAAACTCAAGAATCATCAAAGAAAATCATCAGAAATCAGCAAAAATAATCATAAAACATCATCATCATCATCACCATCACATCATCACCATCTCATTGCATCATCACTATCTCATCACATCACCGTCACATCATCATCACAACATCACCATCACAACGCCATAACAAGGCCACTATCCTCACTATCCTCTTTATGTGCAAGCTACTACCCTACCACTCTACCCTCCTATGTACACTTCAACCAACCAAAAGGACATCCTCCCCCACACTATTCTTTTTCTTGTCCCGAACAAAAGTTACAAGTTAGAAGATCGGGGGGGGGGGGGGGGGAGGGAAGGGAACCCTCATCACGAGTTATCATCTCCGTGCCCCCTAGGTTGAGGGGGGTTAGCAGGATCAAACCCGGGAGTGTCCATGAAGTGCTCATAGGGCCACCCCTGGTCACCCCAACTGCCATCAAAAGGAGTAAGGGTAAATGTGGATGCCGGGTCATAAGCCGGATTACACCCACCCGGACGATAGAGGTCGTATGGAGGGGTGCCAATGCGTTGGGTAGGGTCAATGGGACCTTCCCAATAGGCGTAGCAAGGGGGGTGGGGTTTTGAGGGTCATAGGGCCCCCAATGATTGACCGGACCGTCTTGAGGAGGGTGGTAAGGGTAGTTAACATAGGGCGCTTGAATGCCCGCTTGCACAAGATTGTCATAATTTTCCCTCGCGTAGTACCCCCATTGCTCAATGGAAGCTTGATTGTCTCGACGGATATCATCGAGGGTACTACGAAGAGCATTTAGATCAAAAGGAGGAATAGAAGAAGAGGAAGATGCCTCACCTCCCCAGCTACGGGGGGGAACTGTTTGCTCCTGACGGAGGACCGACGGAGGTTGAGGAACTCCACCCCGGGCTCTAGTTCGTCTCAGCTCATTGGGGATGTTTTGCTGAGGGATCTTCCATTTGAGAGGAGCGGAGTGGTCCACCGTAGTGAGGTCGGGGTCCGGGAGGACACACCATTCGATCTCTCTATCGACCAAGAGGATGAATCGGCGCTTGCTAGTGGTGTAGTTGAGGAAACGGCTGTGACGGAGGGTGCTTGTGGAAAGAGCATAGGGAGGGAACTCGTCGGTGAGCTCTTCTCGGGTTTGGTGCACGGGTGGGAGCAATTCAATTTGATCTTTGTATGCTCCATTCTTCAAAGAAAGAGCAATGATAGTAATCATGCCACCCATAAAGATCTCATCACCGAGACGGTAATCCCTAGTATCCAAGAGCCGTTGGATGAAGGTGGAAGAGCATTGAAATTTGAGCCGCTGAGGGTTATCGGCCAAGACTAGGCAAGCAACCTCATCTTTTACCATGGAGCCGAGGTTTTCTTTGAAGAACACGACATTTTGGAGAAGCCATACAAAATACCTCAAGGCTAGGTGAATGATATTGTTGACCTTTGAGGCATTAGATTGAAACATATCTTGTTGGTGATACTCCTCCGCCACTCTTGCTCGTTGTAAGGTATGCGATGAGTGGAGGTCATTTCGGATGGGTGGTCAAGTCCGGTGGCATGCCAAAAGAATATCTCATTTAGCTCACTTTCCGTTAAAGAGTGATCCTCGTTGAACATTCTAAAGTGAATTATAAGTTGAGGATCCTCATCAACATCCTCCGGCTCAATGACTTCCTTGCGAAGAGAGGCAAGGAATTCCAAAGTTACACGCTCGTAAGTGTAAGCGTGGAGGTGAATGAAGTCACCCATCAAAATTTCTGAGCCAACCTGACCACCTCATCCAAAATACCTAGCTTCCTCAAAGTTTGGGGGCAAAAGAATCTTGTAGAACGGATTGGACGCTTGATGAGTGACTCATAGATAGGCCAAAATTGCTCGTCCGAAGCAAAAGTGTCGTGATCATTGATGCCGGGAGGAGGTGGGAATTTTGGTCCTGAAGATTCTCCCACTCTCTTCCTCTTTGATTTTCCTTTGCCTTTGCCGAACATTTTGATTCTACAAATTCACCAAGAGCATATCGTTAGAACAAATTGATAAGAAATGACATAATAAGCTAACCAAGGCATGAGAGTATACAATTCATGGCATGCAAAAGTGTATGCATGAGAGTATACAATTCATGGCATGCATGAATATATACATTTGAACCAAGGCTTGAATAAGAAATCCTATGTCATTCCTATATGAGTCCTAACAAAGTCTAGGTGAAATTTGGCATGATGTCCCCTAATTTTCATGATAATCATTCATCAATCCATCAAAAACAAGCCAAAACAATGAACAACAATCTCCAACAACATCCAACTCATGAATTTCTCAATCATAAAATAGTAACATGAACACCCTAGTATGAAATCAACATTCTTAAGCAAAGATATTGAGATCAAAATAAAACCAAGGCAAACATGCATAATCATCATAACAACATGTTCTACTATCAACAACCAAACATTTGCAATAAGTAAATCCAAAGAACCACATGAATCAACCAAGTTATTACTAACAATTTCAAGAATACCAAAATTCATACTTAAACATGTAAAACATGGTAAAACTATGAGAAATTAAAGAAATAAACTTGCAAAAGCTAGGAAAACCATACCACAATTGATTGGAAGCAAGTAGAAACCCAAAAACACCAAAGCACTCAAACCCTTGAAATTGGGGAAAATGAAAAAATGGGATTTTTGTGAGGAATTTTTGGTGGAGATTGTAGAAATTGAGTGGAGGATGGAAAATAAGTGAGAAAAAGTGAAGATTGGAGTGATTTTGATGGAGATTTGAGGTTGTAAGAGGGGCTGTAATGGAGGTTTAGAGTGAGAAGGAGGAGAATGGAAAAGGGGAGATGCGAAAATAGGAGTGATAAGCCACGAAAATTAGTAGTAATAATAAATGGCAGCATCGTTTTTTTTTTCAAAACTGAAGTACGGTTCGGCCGAACCAGGAGTATGTTCGGTCGAACTACAGTAAAAGGTCGGTCGAACATAACCCGGGTTCGGTCGAACCTAAGCTGCAGATCAAAATTTTCAAATCCTGGCAGAATGTTATAGCAATTTTGCAAAAATGGAGGAGTGACCGAACCTAGGGACAGTTCGGTCGAACTATAGAACAAGTTCGGTCGAACCATCTAATGGTTCGGTCGAACCTTAACTAGAACTTGATTTTTGCAAATTTTGGTAGAATGTTACAGAAATTTTTCAAAAATTGAGGAGAGACCGAACCAAGGACAGTGCGGTCGAACTATAGTAAAAGTTCGGTCGAACCATTCCTAGGTTTGGTCGAACCTTCTGCCAAAATGCAACTTTGAACTTTTTGGCAGAATGCTGCCATAATTCCCTGAAAATGCTGTAGTGGCCGAACATAAAGTGGTTCGGCCAAACTCCCTTAAAAAAAATCGCACAAGTAAAAATTGTCCTTAACACACATCTAAACACCATACCATCACGCTATATGTAAAGCATATCAAAAATCCAAACACAATCAAAACTCATAAATCCCAACAATAAAAAATTGTAGATAGAAAAATAAAAGCAACAAGAAAAGAAGAAAGTAGAAAAGGGTTAGAAACTCCGGTTGCCTCCCGGAAGCTCTTCTTTATAAGGTCATTAGCTTGACCATGAGGAAAATTCATTCAAGAGGGTGGCTTAGGACCCAAAGGGTCAAGCCTTAGACACTCGATCACACCAACTTCTTCTTTGCAAAAGTAATGCTTCAAACGAGAACCATTGACCATGAACTTGTTCCCATCCGCATCTAACTCAAAAGAACCATAAGAAGTAGTCTTTGATGCCACAAAAGGCCCCGACCACTTACACTTGAGTTTACCCGGAAACAAGCGAAGCCTTGAGTTGAAGAGCAAGACCTTATCTCCAACCTTAAAGCTCTTGTTTCGAATATGTTGGCCATGCCATTTCTTAGTCTTCTCCTTATACATTCTTGAGCTCTCATAAGCATCATCCCTAAGCTCTTCAAGTTCATTGAGCTTCAACAATCTCTTCTCACCGGCCAAAGACAAATCCATATTAAGCTCCTTGATAGCCCACCAAGCCTTGTATTCCAATTCAACCGGCAAGTGACAAGCCTTGCCATAGACCAACCTATAAGGGGTTGTGCCTATTAAAGTCTTGTACGCCGTCCTAAGAGCCCATAGCGTGTCATCAAGTTTGAGAGACTAATCTTTCCTTGATTTGTTCACCATCCTTTCAAGAAGATTTTTATTTTCACAATTCGAGACCTCCACTTGTCCTTGAGTTTTAGGGTGCTAAGGTAATCCAACCTTGTGATGAACGCCATATCTCTTGAGAAGAGCTTCAAATTGCTTTTTGGCGAAATGGGAGCCTCCATCACTAATTAGCACCCTCGGAACTCCAAACCTAGGAAAGATGATCTTCTTTAGGAGCTTAAGCACAACCTTGTGATCACTGGTAGGTGAGGGTATGGCTTCAATCCATTTTGTCACATAATCGACCGCTACCAAGATATATAGATTCCCATAAGAAGAAACGTAAGGTCCCATGAAATCTACCCCCCAAACATCAAAGGGTTCCACTTCTAGAATACTTTGTTGGGGCATTTTGTCCCTCTTGGTAATGCCTCCGCTCCTTTGACATCTATCACATTGCACAATGAATTGGTGGGCTTCTTTATGCATTGTCGGCCACCACAATAAGGATTGAGAGATTTTTGCCAATGTTTTTTCAACACCACCATGTCCTCCACATGGTAGTGAGTGGCAATGCTCAAGAACAACTTCAATTTCATGATCTGGAACGCACTTCCGATAAAGGCCATCTCCACATTGCTTGAATAGGTATGGGTCATTCCTAAAGTATCTTCTCACCTCCTTGAAAAACTTCTTCTTTTGTTGAGAAGAGTACTCCGCGGAACGACTCCATACGCAAGATAGTTGGCTATATCCGCGTACAAAGGGGTAGAAGTTGACACCAAATCCATGAGAGCCTCAAATCCTATCTCATCATTAATCGGTACATCCTCCTTGTTCTCAAATGGTAGCCTAGACAAATGATCTGCTACATATTTCTCCGCTTACTTCTTGTCCTTCATTTCCATGTGAAAGTCTTGGAGAGAGAGAACCCAGCGGATCAAGCGAGGCTTTGCTTCTTTCTTGGTCATGAGATATCGCACCGCGATGTGATCCGTGTACACGATAACTTTTGAGCATATGAGATAGGACCGAAACTTATCGAATGCAAACACTACCGCTAACATCTCTTTCTCCGTTGTTGTGTAATTCCTTTGAGCCTCATCTAGAGTCCGACTTGCGTAGTAGATGACACATGATTTTCCTTGTTTCTTTTGACCAAGAACGACACCTACTGCAAAGTCACTAGCATCACACATTTGCTCAAAAGACAAGCTCCAATCCGGAGCTTGCACAACGGGAGAAGAAATGAGAGCTTCCTTGAGCTTACGAAACGCCTCAAGGCAAGCCTCATTAAAGTAAAAAAACAACCTCTTTTTTGAGTAATTCGGTCAATGGTTTGGCGGTTGAAGAAAAATCTTTGATAAACCTCCGGTAAAAACCGGCATGTCCAAGAAAAGCCCGTACCCCCGTGATGGAAGTAGGAGGGGGCAACTTTTCAATAACCGAAACCTTGGCCGGATCTACTTCAATGCCATTTTTTGAAACCCTATGGCCGAGGACAATGCCCTCCTCAACCATAGAATGACACTTTTCCCAATTTAAAACCAAACTCGTCTCTTGATACCTTTTAAAAAATTTTCAAGGTTAAAAAGACAAGTGTCAAAAGACGACCCACCAACACTATAATCATCCATGAAAACCTCAATTTTTTTTTCAAGCATCTTAGAGAAAATAGAAGTCATGCATCCTTGAAAAGTAGAGGGAGCATTGCATAATCCGAATGGCATTCTTTGGTATGCAAATGTCCCATATGGACATGTTAAAGTAGTTTTTTCTTGATCACTTGGATGGATAGGGATTTGGAAAATTCCGGAATACGCATCCAAGAAACAAAAGAAAGCATGGTTAGAAAGCCTTTCAAGCATTTGGTCCATGAAAGGGAGAGGAAAATGATCTTTCTTGGTATTTTTGTTCAATCTCTTATAATCAATTCACATTCTCCATCCGGTCACCGTCCGGGTGGAGATTTCCTTTCCCTTTTCATCCTTGATTATGGTCATTCCACCCTTCTTTGGAACCACATGAACCGGGCTAATCCATTTGCTATCGGAGATAGCATATATGATGCCCGCCTCACGTAGTTTCAAGATTTCTTTCTTCACAACCTCTTGAAGGTGGGGGTTCAACCTTCTTTGAGGTTAAATGGAGGTGGAATGATCATCTTCAAGATGAATACGATGCATGCATAAAGAAGGGCTAATACCTTTAGTATCATCAATGCTATACCCTATCACATCCCTATATTTCCTTAAAACATCAAGAAGTATTTCCAAATTAAGACCGTCTAGGGTAGCATTGACAATAACAGGGTATTTTCCCTCCTTATCAAGAAAAGCATATTTCTAAGAAGTGGAAAGGGGTTTGAGTTCTACCTTGGGAGGAGGCTTAGAAATCTCCTCCAATTTCTCTTCCTTGGACTCAAGCTCGGTCTCAACTTGTTGTTCAACTTCCTCCTTTGAGGATTCCTCCATTGCCATGACAAATTCTTTAGCCTCTTGAGAGTGGAACTCTTCTTTGCATGTAAGGTCTTCTATCATTGGATCTTGAGGCCTCATCACGACCCTCCCCAAACGATCTAGCTCTATATTCACAACATCAACTCTATAGCATTTTTCAACCATGGGGGTCTTGAGCAACTTTGAAAATTCAAAGGCAATTTTTTCATCGGCCACTTCACAAGTGATGGTGTTGTTCTTGCAATTGATGACCGCCCCCAAAGTGTTAAGAGCTTCACGTCCCAAAATTAAAGGAGTGTTAACATCTTCCTCCATATCCATCACTACAAAGTCACAAGGCACGTAGATGTGTCCCACTTGAATTGGAACATCCTCAAGCTCTCCACAAGGTAATTTCACCGATCGATCAGCCAATTGAATTGTCTTCCTTGTAGGGATCATCTCAATATTGAGTTTTTGAGCAATGGATAGAGTGATTAAACTAACACTTGCTCTAAGATCGGCTAAGGCGCCCCTAGCTTCCATGTTCCCAATTTTCACCGGCAAAGTGAAACTTCTCGGGCCTTTTCCTTATTAGGCATCTTATGTTGGACAAGAGCACTCACTTGATGTGGAAGGGTGATAAGCTCATCATTGAGCTTCCTCTTGTTGGTGAGAATATCTTTGAGGAACTTGGAATAGGATAGCATTTGTGTCACAACTTCAAGAAAAGGGAGGTTGATATGCAAATTCTTCATGACACTAAGAAATTTTGTGAACTTGTCATTCAACTTCCTCACCGCAAGCCGACCGGGAAAAGGGACCGGTCCATCAAGATTCCTAGCCTCACTAGGAATTGAAGCCGTCTTCTCATTCCATCTTCTTCTTCTCCGAACCTCCTTCTATCTCATCACCTTTTTCTTTCTCACCTCCCTTGTTTTCATTCACACTCTCCTCTCCTCCCTTCTTTTCCTCACTATCCCCTTAATTTGGTCCTTCATAGGAAGTTCCCGACCTCAATGTGATTGCCTTCCACGTATCGGGTTTTGGATTGTGAGATGGGTTAGGTTGTGGTTGTCCGGGTAGAGTGGATGGTGAATTGAAAGGAGTTCTCTCGGCCAATTGAGCTAGTTATGAATCAACCATCTTGTTGTGAGCTCTTATCTCTTGCATTTGTTGCCCAAAAGATTGCATTTGCGCATGCATGGCTTGGAGGAGTTGAGTTTGAGTTAGCTCCGCTTGAGGTGCTTGTTCTTGATGGTTTCTTTGAGGTGCTTGGGTTTGATTGTTGTATTGGTTGTTCCTTGGATAGTTTCCTCTTGGATTTTGGGGTTGAGATGGAGATGGATTTTGAAATTGAGGATTGGAGTTATAGGAAGGTTGAGCTTGTTGGTTCCATTGTTGGGTTGAGGTACAAACCTGGGTGGTGGTTGTCTCCAAGCTACTCCACCACCGCTTCCTCTAAATCCCTCTTGCCTTGTGTTGTATGCCGCTACATGTTCAGGGTTTAAACCTCCACAATAAGATGTATCATGGTTCGTTCCTCCACAATTTTGACAAGAGAAAGAGTTAACTTGAGAAGAGCTTGCTCCACCACTTGAGCTTGCATTCACACTAGTGTTCAATTCGGAAAGCCCTTTTGTTAGTTCATCAATTTGATGTTGTAATTGATCAACTTTCTCCAATTCGTAAATACCACCTCTCTTTGAAGCGTTTCTTCTTCGGCCCCCCCAAGAGTAATTCTTTGCTACCTCTTCTATTGTGGCTTCAACTTTATTTTGAGGGATCTTGATTAATTGACCACCCGCCCCCGCATCCAAATTGGCTCTTGACATGGGCTCCAATCCGTCGTAGAAAAATCGCATGAGCAACCCTGGATTGTACTCATGGTGGGGAAATGCTTGCACCAACTCTTTGAATCTCTCCCATGCTTCACCAAGACTTTCATCGGCCTCTTGCTCAAATGATGAAATTTTCCTTCTCATCTCGGCGGTCTTCTCTTCGGAGATAAAGCGCTTCAAGAACGCCTTTACAACCTCCCTCCATGTTGTGAGAGAGTTAGGCTTTACTTGCTCTAGCCATTTCTTTGGTCGACCGGTGAGAGATTGTCGGAAAAGGTTCATACGAATGTAGTCTTGACTCACTTCATTGGTTTGCATCATTGCGCACAATTCAAGGAATCGGTCCAAATGTTCAATAGGGTCCTCACTTGCACTTTCGAAAAATTGCTCCGATTGGACAATTTGAGTATATTGTGGATGGATTGAGAAGTTGGTTTCCGTGACGGGTAGCAAAATCCCTCCCGTGAGCTCATAATCCTCCGGATTCCCAAACTCACGAAACAAGACATCATTCTCTTGTCCCGACATTGATTCGTGTGGTGAACTTGAAGAGTAAGTAACACTCTCACTATCAACTATATCACCAAAACCTCTTCCCTCGTCTTGATAAAGCCTACGTACTTGTCTCAAGATTCGGTTGATTTTGTGGTCAATTTGATTTGAGGGTGCTCCTTGAGAACTCCTAAGCATTCACCAAAGCTAAGCAAACAATTAGCAATGACAAGGATGATAAAACAAAAAGGACGAAAGAAAGCAAAATGACTCTAACAAAAGCAATAATATTCGCTAAACAAGCCGCCTCCCCGGCAACGGCGCCAAAATTTGATAGGGATTAGATAGGTCGTTATGCTACCGCCCTAACCAAATTAATCATTTATAATATCTAAACTTACACTAAACTAGTTAGTGACAAGTAAAGGGTCGAACCACTAGGGAAGCACGCTAATTAAACGTAAAATATCACTAATGCAAGAGTGAAAAGGGGATTGTTTTGTTGGTTTTGTTGAGTAGAACACTAAAACTACAAGTAGGCAAGAAAATGATGATTAAAATCAATAGAAAATGACGCTAGGGATTTGGGGGTTTCAAACATGATTAGAAAGAGGGGAACAATGATAGTTATCATGATGAACATGCCAAAGAATGCAAGATTCTACCTAAACAATTCATTCTTATGCAATAATCTAGGCAAATCAATAAAAGAAGTCTATGCTAATTAGGATCATTCTCATGCATCCTATTCGACACAAGCAAATCAAGAGAGAAAAAAGAAGCACAATACATGAAACTCCATTTTAACAACTCATTCTCATGCAATCATTAAAATAGAGGTGATCTTAATCTAGTTCAAATCATTTTCATGCATTTAAACTAGAAGGCAATCAAATAAAGTGCAACAATCAACCCACTGAGCAGGTTCGGCCACACCTTCAGGAGGTTCGGCCGAACCTCTTCTGAATCATACTTCCTCCAGCTTCCCTTGAGCTTAGCTTCCTCCTCTTGAAAATCCCGATGGTTCCTATAAAGCATAAGCATGAAAATCACAATAAAAACAAAGCGAGAAGACTAAGAAAAGGGAAGATAAAGGAGAAAGAAAAGAGGAAGCAAAACTAAGTAAAAATGTTTAGAAAAAGGGCCAAACAAGTGCAAATGAGGAGAGAAACCTTAGAGAAAATGGTTAAAAGAGTGGCATAAATGCCACTCATCAAGGCCAAATGATAAAATGAAATAAAAACTTATTAGCTAAACAAATGTCTAAAAGACATGAGGCCTTTAGCCGAATGAAATTGAATTTTATAATTTGTCTTCTCCAACATGAGTAAGGTGTCCGGTGACGCCCATCTGGGTGGAATCATCGCGGACTGTAATTCCCTTCTGGGTGACAAAGTGCTCTACAACCACATTCAGGCGGCAAAGATTGAACGATCAAATTGGTTAACATATAGTATTCTGACACAAGTAATTTAAAGGGAAAACAAATAGACTTTGAGTGAGGCTGTGTCTAATGACACATCCGGAACTTTACATAAAGCCCTTATTTAAATTACGACTTGAAATTATTAACCCAAACAGAGTATTCCCAATGGGAAGGACAGATGAGTGTATGATTTGATAATAACTACCATTCTTGCAGTAGCCGACCCGAATGTTTAAAAACCATTCGAGCACAACTTAAATAAATTTGTTGTTTTTAATTTACACAGTCTGCCAAAAGCGAGTAGCCTAACTAGCTCACTCATTGTCGTCTAGGTGAGTAACTTATGATGGATTAAGTTTTCCCCTCATACCTATTTAAGTGGGGCAGGTGACCCCTATATGACCGTCTGCTTCTCCACAAGCGTTGTAAAGCCGACTGTTTTTGCAACATAGAAAAACAGGTGGGCAAAAGCAGATAACACATTTTAGTCCGCCTGCTCTTAGTGAGCTTAATTGCGGGAATTTAAAGGCTAAGGCTCAAACATAATATACACTTGGCCACGTAGAAAAGGTTCAAAGTCACTTGTTTTAAAAAGCCGGATGGTCAATGGTCGGTTGTACGCTTGGTTTAGGGCAATCACCATAGTGATTGATTGACTTAGAAATTTTTCATACTCTTTTATGTATAAAATATTTCTAAGTCAATCAACCCACTTTAGACCCCAAGCATACAGCCATCCAGGGGAAATAACATCCGGTATGGTGCTTGTATCCAATGAGATGCAGTCATTCATGCAAACATATAAAAGAAATTAACTCTTAAGTAAAGACTGGCCAAATGGTTGGCTGATTCATAAGGGAAAGCTGACCCCTTGGCCAGTAAAATCAAATATTGCTACCCAAAATACGTTCGCGGGAAAGTAGAAATTGTTGAATATACCCGGCTCCCCAGTCGGTAGAAACAAAGTTACTTAGCAGGTAGGCCGGAAATGTATTTGAAATGGCCATCCGTCCGCAGAAAGAACTGAAAATTAATCAGATGTCAGAGAGAACTCAGCTTCATTTTCATCCGCCATCTCCTCATTGGTCGGATGATGCTCATTATGCTCTTTGACCTCATCGGCTCCGCCATCCACTCTTTGGTCCGCCTGTGCATCCAGCTCATTAGTAGCTTGCTTGTAACGATACTCCAAGACGGAGTAATCGTCATTAGGGAACAGAGATTTCCACGCCATCTTCAAGCGAGTGTACTCTCTTGAATAAGTAGTTTTTTCTCTTCCTCAACCCGGGCGGTCTAGTTGGATGTGACCTGCTTCTCCTGGTTAGCAAGTCTATTTTGCAAATTCTAATTTTGGCGCCTAAGGCTATTTATCTCCTTGCCAGCATCTTAAAGTTCCTCCAACTCAGACTTGGCCGTTTTTAGCTCAGCCTTCAACTTAGTCACCTTCTTCTGGGTTGCCTCCAGATCTTTCTTCACTTGTAGTTTTGCAATTTCCAATGAGTACATAATATCCTGAGTCAACAACTTAGTCTTATTTACATCATACATGGCTTTTTCAAGTTTAGAAGCGGTCCTTAGGTTGGATGCCCTTAACTTTTTTTGCTTATCCTTGAATGGTTATTTAATACAATTGATTCTCAGCATGGCCTACATCCGATCAACAGAAGAAGGCAGTTAATATACAATTGGCTAAAATAAAAGTAGAAAAATAATATAACTTAAAAATAAGGTTACCTCTGCCAGATTTGCAAGAATAACATCAAAGTTTAGGGAACTGACTTCTTTAATGGAGTTACGCTGCTAATTAGAGACGTTGGCAAGCATGTGCTTAGCAATTCACTTCACATCCGGCGCTTGTGGAGCATCTGCACATGCAACACTTGGTGAGTGGCTGGCATAGATCTGGCTAATAGACCGGCTGGGATCAGAACTTGTTGGCGACTAACTATAAGTCTTGTGAGCAATTGTCTTCCGAAGCTTTGTAGGAGTCGGCGCCTCCCCAAAAGCGGGCCGCTTAGGGGGCTTTTGCTCTAGAGCCGACAGAACAGGCGGCTTCACAGATCCTTCTTGAAAAAACGTAACACTTAAAAAAAGACATAAAATCCAAGTCTAAAAATAAGTGGGCGAATGCAGAAGAGCTTACATGCTCTAGTGTAGGCGTCGCTCGAAGTGCGCCTACGTTAAAAGCACGTTGTGAATATGCTTGGCACTCATAGGAAGTGGGAATTGACATACACGATAAGGGACCCGATTAGGGACAAGGAAAGTAGGGATCCGCCAACAAGTTTTTAAGGAACTTGTAAACCGTTCACGGATCATAAAAGGCAACCACGATAAAGGGACAACGATAGGAAACAACGATTGACCCGTGAAGGTTACACCCCATTCATAATCCATGATATTACTAACTCCATATGGTTCGGAACCACGAAAGGAGGATCGGGGATGATGGTACGAAGTGAGTCATGGAGTCACATTCGCCCGTATTGGCCTCTACTCGATTCTTATATTGAAAAGCATTCCTGTGATCTCAAAGGCATACAAACAATATATTCAATTCGCTCCAAACTATTATTAGGCTAAATTGGTTTAATATTAATGCACACATTATTCTAAAATATTGGTGATCACTTCAATTAATAACAAGATTAAAAAGGATCCTAAACCGGTTGTCCAAATTATCTTATTAGGCGTGATTTTCAATTACATATTCCCTTTAACATGCAATATGGTGATCAAAATAAATAATAGAATCAAGATTAATATAAAACCAATTTAATCATAATTCCAACAACATAAAAATCGTTAGAAAAAATAATAATAATAAAAAGAGAATGATCCTTACTTTGAATCTGTTTGTTAGAAACTACAAAATAATAAACGAGTTAGTAACTTCAAGGAAATAATAAAATAACAATTAAATTAAATTAAATAAAATAAGGTTGATTTTGGGGCCAAACCCTCAAACGATTCTACCTTTCACGCCTTGGTTTAAGGACAGAACCTCGAGTAAAATATGGACTTCTTTGAGTGCTTGAAAAAGGAATTTTGAAGTGAAAAGGGTAGGCTAGTGTTTAGGTTAAGAGCATAGAAGAGAGAAAAATAAGAATAATAGAATTCTGGTTGCCCCGTACATCAGAAATGAGGGGGTATTTATAGGGAAATGTGCTGAGGGAGCACACGGAACCCTAAAATGATAAAAACCCTAAAAAAGTATCCCGTGACACGGTCAGACTGTACCGTGACACGGTTAGACTATACCGTCAGACGGTACAAGTTCCCGTGACACGGTCAGTTTTGGTGTGACGCGGGAAATTTTCAGAAAACGGAACGGAAAACGCGTTAAGGGTTTACGCGGAAAGGACACGGAACTCTCCATGTCACGGCAGACCTCCCGTGTCACGGGAAGTCCCACCGTCAGACGGGAGGGGTTCCCGTGACACGGTCAGGCTGTACCGTGACACGGTCAGTTTCAGTCCATTTTTCCGTCTAAATTCATTTTTAACCCTAATTTCTTTCGGCTTTTTAAGTGCCGATTGATAATTTCGGGCTTTTTTCTGACTTTTATTATTCGGGCTAAAATAAGAAAATAATAAAATAAAAATAAATAAAATATTTGGGCCAAAAATAAATAATAAAATAATAAAATAAAAAGGTTTGGGCTTAAAATTAATTAACAAGCTTGGGCTAAAATTAAAACTATGCTTTTACCAAATACCAAGACTAATCCATGGACCTTTCAAAAATAAGAATTTAATAAAATACGATTTTTTAAGCACTCTCGGGATTAAATACGAAACCCGACCAATAGTGGCGGTGAAAGGTTATTTATCATCAGGTTTGGTTTTGGGGAGACATTTTTAGGTGTCTACAGAAGCCCCCACTTTGACTGAGTTTGTAGAAACGCCAGTTTCGAAAACGATAGTCAAAGTAGTCGATAGGGACAGAGAATGATTTAAGACGTTCTGCGATCCTAAATCACTCTGTATACGCCTATACCTGCATAAAAATGTTAATTCCACAGATAAAAGAGTAAAGGGATAGAATACATATCTGGCACCAGTGTGTCGGTGACAAACGAGTTTGGTATTTTCCTATGCTTGAAGGAATCTACCGAGTGATGTTTGTTGAAATGCTTTCCATGCTTGAGGAAAGCCGACAGATGAGTTTGGTAGCTTTCTAAGCCTGAAGAAACCTACCGGATGACACTTTCCATGCTTGAGGAAAGTCAACGCATGAATTTGGTGTCATTCTATGCTTGAAGAATTCCACCGATAATGCCTTCCATGCTTGAGGAAAGCCGACTACTTGGCGGTTTTCTATACTTGAAGAAAAATCCACCGATAACGCTTTCCATGCTTGAGGAAAGACGACTTGGCGGTTTTCTATACTTGAAGAAAAATCCACCGATAACGCTTTCCATGCTTGAGGAAAGCCGACTTGGCAGTTTTCTATGCTGGAAGAAATCCATCGGATAATACTTTCCATGCTTGAGGAAAGTCGACAGATGATGAGATTGCAAGTCTCTGTGTATCGAGAACCTTGCGTCATGAAATGATGGTGGTCCGCTTGTCCCCGGACGTGGGCTGTAGATGGTCCGCTTGTCCCCGGACGTGGGCTGTAGATGGTCCGGGTGTGGGTTGTAGATGGTCCGCTTGTCCACGGACGTGGGCTGTAAATGGTCCGATTGTCCCCGGACGTGGGCTATAGATAAGACCTGCAAAAATAAATTTGCCAATGGACTCGTATACACTGTGATTGACTTGACCACTAACTTGACCAAGTTTGACTTGATGTGACATGACATGTGTATGACTTGTGAGTGAGTGTGTGTGTGTGTGTGTGTGTATGAAGACACAAGCAAACGAAGATGCAAAAGCAAAAATTTTCCGTCAATTTTTGTCATGAGTGGAGGGTACCGACTTTCTCCCGAAAAAGAAAGACTTGAAAAATGAAGTTTTGTTTTCGAACTTCCCTCGATAAAAATTTTGAAAAAGTTTTTGAACTTCCCCAAAAGAAAAATAATGAAAAAGGAAAGAAGTTTTGAACTTCCTCCTTGAGCAAGACGAAATAAATCGTATGGATTGAATTGCTTGTCCTGAAAATAATGTATGCATGATGCATGTTCTTAGGCCAGGAGGCTAAGGACAATTACATCATGTGACAAGATAGATGAATGAACTTAAGTCATGGAGCTAAGCATCATATATGGTGTAAAGAAGCGATTATGAACGTCACTTAGGTCTGGAAGCTAAGCACGTATAGTGATTATTGCATAATGAACGTTGCTTAGGTCAAGGAGCTAAGCACGATATGCTCAAGACGAAATGATTCGTATGGATTGAATTGTTTGTCTTGAAAATAATGTATGCATGATGCATGTTCTTAGGCCAGGAGGCTAAGGACAATTACATCATGTGACACGATAGATGAATGAACTTAAGTCATGGAGCTAAGCATCATATATGGTGTAAAGAAGCGATTTTGAACGTCCCTTAGGTCTGGAAGCTAAGCACGTATAGTGATGAACGTTGCTTAGGTCAAGGAGCTAATCACGATATTCTTTGTATGATTAAAAATCATTGATATATAAATGTTTCTTAGCACATTATGCGAAACAATGAACATTGCTCAGGTCAGGAAGCTAAGCAAGTATACAATGTTTCTTCTACTGAATGTTGTCTTTAAATATGATGAAACATGCACAGTGTTGAATCAAGATTTCATGATAAAGGGCTCTTAAAGGGAAGGATGATTTGGATATGAATGTGTGAGTGAAGTGTGTGAATGTGATACTAAGGCTGGCTGCAAGGGTTATTGCGATGGAAAGAGATGTGAGAAGAGTCAAAGATGATGGCTCTTTAGGCTGGGTAAGCTAATGTGATTTGGGTTCAAGCCCCCAAGTCTAGCTCTAAATGGGTAGGGATAAGCATTGGATATTCTTTGACTCGATCATGCATGGATATGAATATGAATGTGGCCGCACCTCGATGTGAGGTTGCCTACGTATCCGTTAGGAATCAGGCCGAACGTAGCTCTAACCGAACTTTGCACAAGTGTATGTACACCTCAAAGAGGTCTTTCAAGGGTTGTAATGTGGTTAAGTTGATGGTTTAAGGGAGAAAGGGGTAAAAGGCTCAAGACCCGAGAGAAGCCCCCAGGATGTGTAATTGTGAATTTGAAAAGTTTTGAATTTTGCAAGTTTATTTTCAACACATTTTTTTTTTGCTTTGAACTTTTTTTTTTTTTTTTTTTTTTTTTTGAATTTCATTCTTTTGAATCAATGTAGGCAATCTCAGATCATGCGGTCCATCACTCACTTAGCATTCAGGTTTCTCAGGCACGGTACCGAGCACTCGATGAGAGACGCAATTTGAGACGTGTTCATATCAAAGACATTGAACACTTGCCTTTAGACATTGTTTTATTTTTGCTTTGCTACTTTTTTTTTTTTCTTGCTTTTTTGAATGTTATACAATTACACATCTTCAAATCCCAGGGTTGAGTGAATGTGGGTTGAAGAAATGAAGGCCAAACGTTAGACGAGGCTCAAAGTGGTTGATGAAGAACTGGATATGTGATTGAGTGGTTAATGGGGAATGACAGGGTTGCAAAGGTGTCTCAAATCATTGGTGTACCTTGTGTTTAGTTCGGAAATTTATTTTATTTTTTATTTTATTTTTTTTTAATGAGAATGAATGAATGAAAAATTCTATGATCGAGATGTAAAGGAAAATTGCTCATTTTATTAATGGAAAAGGTGAACGAAACACATGAAACATATAAAAAAAAAAATTCAAAGTGGAAAACCTATGCTAGACATGAATGGGGGAATGGAGAAGAATGATAAAGAAAGAAATCATGAAATCTTGCACAAAGGATCTGCGTGCCTTGTATTTATTACTTCTTGCCGCCTGGAGGGACAGGAAGTTTGTTTGCATCCATCAAGTCTTGAATGACGTCCTTCAAATTCCAACATTTCTCTGTAGTGTGGCCCCTTCCTTGATGGTACTTGCAATAGGCATTGGGATTCCATTTGGCGCTCCTTTCTTCAGGTTTTGGCTCTGGAAATGGTCCAATAGGCGTGATCAAGCCTTGACCGTAAAGGCGATCAAAGACCGCATCATAAGTCATTCCTAAATGAGTGTAAGTTCTTTTCTTCTTGGGCAATGGAGTATCAAGGGCTAACACTTCATTGAGATCAACTTGGCTTATATTGTTGGTAGTATTTTCGTGCTTAGAAGACGAAGAAGAAGGATGGTCGTTCTTCTTGTTTTTCCAAGTGTTATTATTGTTACTACCAGCAGTCTTTATTAGCTCATCCTCGATATTGATGCCGATGTCGTATACAGCTTCGAAAGTGTTCAATGGAAGAAATTTGAGATGTTCCCTATATTTATGAGTCAAATTTTGAATAAAGAGGCGAACCATCTCTCTTTCTTTGGGAGGATCTACCAAGAGTGAAGCTGTTTCCCTCCACCTGTTTAGGTAAGCGGTGAAGCCTTCATTCTCTTTCTGTTTGAGAATGGAGAGTTCACGTTCAGAAGTTTTAGTTTGAATGTTACACTTGTAACGATTCATGAAACTGTCGGTGACATCTTGCCAAGTCGCAGTACGCTTGGCATCTAGGGAATAGAACCATTGTTGGCAAGCATGTTCTAAGGAGAGAGGGAACACCGTAGGAAAGAGTGTTACGTCCAATCCCTTAAGAGCCATGGTTGCAGAGAACGCCTTCAAATGGAATATTGGATTGTCAGTAGGCTTGAACTTTTGAATATCAGCAGTGGAGAACTTTTCAGGGAGTCTATCCTTCACATCCAAAGGAGTGGGAGGCCGTTCCACATAAGTGAAATCCTCAGAAATCTTACTCATTTGTTCCTTCAGTTTGTCAAAGGTGGAAACAGTGACCTTGTTTTGTTCCATGGTAGTGACCCTAGTGGTAAGGGTTTGCATCATGGAAGACAGTGCCTCAATGGATTTGTTGATGTTCTCAATGTCTTCTTTAGTGGCCATTGAAAGGTTATGAGTAACGGAGATGACAAAGTTCTCTTTGAACGCCTATTAGATCTGAGAGATTGTTGCGGTAATGACTCAAACCGTATTGATCTATCTCTGTTCCTTGAACAAGTACTGTGAAATAAAACAATTCACTTAATTGTTTGACTCATTGCTCAAGATAGGAAAGGAAGGAAAAAATAGACATTTGAAAACAGGTGAGAAAACTCCACTCATTTTTTTTTATTATGACGAAAAAAGGGTGCATGAACCTAATATACGATCATAAACGACCTGGTGCACGACTCGAGTCGGAACATAAAGACAGTGTGTGGACTATACTTGACTCGTGAGTGATCAAGTGATGTTATAAGACTCGTGGTATGATCGTATGGCTAGACATGTGATTAATAACCAAAATGACTGACGCGAGGACCAAATTAACACGGAAAACTAAACTGACGCTTTTTTTTTCATAGGGGGTGACGTGGCACGGGACACTTCTCCCGTCAGACGGGATAAATTCCCGTGTCACGGCAAATTTTTTTTTTTTTTTTGAAAAGGGGTGACGTGGCACGGGACACTTCTCCCGTCAGACGGGATAAATTCCCGTGTCACGGTCAAATTTTTTATTTTTTTTTTTTAAAGGTGACGTGGCACGGGACACCTCTCCCGTCAGACGGGATAAATTCTCGTGTCACGGTCAATTTTTTATTTTTTTTTTCAAAAGGTGACGTGGCACGGGACACTTCTCCCGTCAGACGGGATAAATTCCCGTGTCACGGTCAAATTTATTTATTTATTCTTTTTTTAAAAGGTGACGTGGCACGGGACACCTCTCCCGTCAGACGGGATAAATTCCCGTGTCACGGTCAAATTATATATATATATATATATATATATATATATATATATATTATTTTTAAAAAAAAGGTGACGTGGCACGGGACACTTCTCCCGTCAGACGGGATAAATTCCCGTGTCACGGTCAAATTTTTTTATTTTTTTATTTTATTTTTTTGAAACGGTAAAAAAAAAAATAATAATAATAATAATTTTGAAACGTTGCTTGTTTGTTTTTAAAGGGAGGATACCATCCGACTTAAAAAAAAGACATAAAGACAAGACTTTCCCTAAAATACGGTCAAAAAAGTGGTGCACGACTTAATGCAAAAAAGTGTGTAAACACGACATGTGAGTGATTAAGTGAGGTTATGGACGCGTGTTTTGACCGTATAGCTAGACACGACCCAAAACTGGACACAGCATTCGCACAAAAATCGAGAACAAGACTGACAGGACACTTTCCTGGGCACCGTGTCACGGTGCAAACTGTCGTGACACGGTGCAGTCTACCGTCAGACGGTAGACTTTCCCGTGTCACGGCACTGTTCACTGTGACACGGCAGAACATGTCGTGACACGGTGCGCAGTTCCAGGTCAGTTTTGTGATTTTTTTAGATTTTAATCGATATTAAGTCCGTACTAATTACTATGTGAGAATAAAAACCCTCGGTCATGGGTCAAACAAAAAGAGCAAACACATTAGGGTTAGCATCGAACAAACACATAGCATTTAGGCACGATGATGCAAAAAAAGTTCGCAACCTAAAGTCAAGATCTATGTTCAACTATTGGTCAAGCTTTGGGTGTCAAAAGGGTACCATGGTTAAGAGTTTGGACGCGTTAGCAAGGCAGCCTCCCTTGAGGGTGTATGCCAACGGGCGGCTCCGCGAGTTCGTGATGAAATTGAACTCGACTCCATGGTTTGGGTGAATTTAATGACTCGGATGAACCCTTATTGCCATGAGCGTTTTTGGGTTGATAGAGCTTAAATTCCTCGGGGCTAAGACGCATGTAGAACACATACGTTTTTTCAGAAAAATCGAAGGAAGTCGACTGTGGGAAAAGAAAATAGGTCACCGGACTGATTTTAGGACTGTCGTGACACGGCAGAAATTCCCGTGTCACGGTATAGTGTACCGTCAGACGGTACACTGTACCATGACACGGCAGACTCTGCCGTGACACGACAGTCAGAAAATCTGACTGGTGCCCTGTTTTCCTTTGCGCGCAACCAAGTTATCCAATTTTTCCTACGAGACAGACCTGAATGCGACGTTAAAACGTCTATGTAGATGCAAAAATGCCAAATTAATCACAGGAATATTTTTTTCAAGAATCTTTCAAGTCTCATCCACTCATCTTACTTAAATACCGATCACTCAAATCGATAAATAATTAAGAATCCTCCCCAGTGGAGTCGCCAAATTGTAGGCGTCGCTCGAAGTGCGCCTACGTTAAAAACATGTTGTGAATATGCTTGGCACTCATAGGAAGTGGGAATTGACATACACGATAAGGGACACGATAAGGGACAAGGAAAGTAGGGAGCCGCCAACAAGTTTTTAAAAAACTTGTAAACCGTTCACGGATCATAAAAGGCAACAACGATAAAGGGACAACGATAGGCAACAACGATTGACCCGTGAAGGTTACACCCCATTCATAATCCATGAGATTACTAACTCCGTATGGTTCGGAACCACGAAAGGAGGATCGGGGATGATGGTACGAAGTGAGTCATGGAGTCACATTCGCCCGTATTGGCCTCTACTCGATTCTTATATTGAAAAGCATTCCTGTGATCTCAAAGGCATACAAACAATATATTCAATTCGCTCCAAACTATTATTAGGCTAAATTGGTTTAATATTAATGCACACATTATTCTAAAATATTGGTGATCACTTCAATTAATAACAAGATTAAAAAGGATCCTAAATCGGTTGTCCAAATTATCTTATTAGGCGTGATTTTCAATTACATATTCCCTTTAACATGCAATATGGTGATCAAAATAAATAATAGAATCAAGATTAATATAAAACCAATTTAATCATAATTCCAACAACATAAAAATCGTTAGAAAAAATAATAATAATAAAAAGAGAATGATCCTTACTTTGAATTTGTTTGTTTGCAACTACAAAATAATAAACGAGTTAGTAACTTCAAGGAAATAATAAAATAACAATTAAATTAAATTAAATAAAATAAGGTTGATTTTGGGGCCAAACCCTCAAACGATTATACCTTTCACGCCTTGGTTTAAGGACAGAACCTCGAGTAAAATATGGACTCCTTTGAGTGCTTGAAGAAGGAATTTTGAAGTGAAAAGGGTAGGCTAGTGTTTAGGTTAAGAGCATAGAAGAGAGAAAAATAAGAATAATAGAATTTTGGTTGCCCCGTACATCAGAAATGAGGGGGTATTTATAGGGAAATGTGCTGAGGGAGCACACGGAACCCTAAAATGATAAAAACCCTAAAAAATTATCCCGTGACACGGTCAGACTGTACCGTGACACGGTCAGACTATACCGTCAGACGGTACAAGTTCCCGTGACACGGTCAGTTTTGGAGTGACGCGGGAAATTTTCAGAAAACGGAACGGAAAACGCGTTAAGGGTTTACGCGGAAAGGACACGGAACTCTCTGTGTCACAAAAGACCTCCCGTGTCACGGGAAGTCCCACCGTCAGACGGGAGGGGTTCCCGTGACACGGTCAGGCTGTACCGTGACACGGTCAGTTTCAGTCCATTTTTCCGTCTAAATTCATTTTTAACCCTAATTTCTTTCGGCTTTTTAAGTGCCGATTGATAATTTCGGGCTTTTTTCTGACTTTTATTATTCGGGCTAAAATAAGAAAATAATAAAATAAAAATAAATAAAATATTTGGGCCAAAAATAAATAATAAAATAATAAAATAAAAAGGTTTGGGCTTAAAATTAATTAACAAGCTTGGGCTAAAATTAAAACTATGCTTTTACCAAATACCAAGACTAATCCATGGACCTTTCAAAAATAAGAATTTAATAAAATACGATTTTTTAAGCACTCTCGGGATTAAATACTAAACCCGACCAATAGTGGCGGTGAAAGGTTATTTATCATCAGGTTTGGTTTTGGGGAGACATTTTTAGGTGTCTACATCTAGCTGATTTTTTTTTTATATTTAGCTCTTTTGCCGAACCATTTGGAGGTAGCTAGAGGCAGAGTTGCCTGGTTTCTTGCTGGGATCATGTTGAGACATTGCTTCCTTTACAAAAGTCCGACTACGCTGTTAGTAAAACAATTATGTAAGAATTAAACAAAATGCTTTGCAAAATACTCATCCGACTGCCCACCTCTTCCCTTTTCAGTGCTTAGGCCACAGGCGGCTAGGAAAAAGGGATCCGTAAGCCATTAAAACTTAGGAATATAACTTTTTGCGACTATTTCCTTCTCAGATCCCCCCATAGCAGTTTTTATCTCAACCTTAAACAACCCAGGCATCGGAATCTGATCCTAACCTTCATTAGATACAGGCGAGAGGATTGCATTTTGACCCAAAAGATAAGGGTTCTTGTTCCAGGAGTTGAATTTTCTATTCTGGATGGTGTATGGGGAAGAGATGATATAAAACTTATTCCTCCAATCCTTCCATTTATTCTCTTTCCCCAAAATCATCATGTAACCTTTGTTACAAGATAAGGTAAACCAATCGAGCCCGGATGAATTGAGGGCTTTGCTATGGTAATGCATGTGGGCGAGGGCCTCAGTGCTAGGCTCAACACTCTGCATCCTACAGGCGCATACGAATCCTAAATTATTTACCTAAGAATAGGGTGTTAACTGCCACACCCCCACGCGGTACATGTCAAGGATCTTCTTAATAGCCGGATCCAATAGGAACCTAAGCAAGAATCCTTATAGCTTAGGTCAAGCGGCATGACGACTGTGTTGTCAAAGGCAAGAAAATTTATTCTGTAGCCGGCTCCCATTATATAGATGTCCCGAATCTCATCTAAGTTTTTCCGCATGTGCCTTTGTGTGGAAGCGGATATGATGGTGAAGTATGGGGTGTACTTCTCTTAAAGAGAAGAGGAAGTTTCCTCCTGGCCTCGCTCCACAGAGGTGGCTTCCTCTTTAGATTTCCAAGTCGTATGTCCCTTAACTAGATTCACTTTTTGATTCTCCCATAATAGAGCCATCCACCGTAGTTGGAACATCTGACGAATAATTAGGGATTTCACTCTCGTCCGTGTCATCACTAAACGGTCGAGCTGTCCTTTTAGTCGTTACCGTAGTGTCCTGAACATACACAAACACACTCGGATTAGCAGACAAGTGTAGTTTGGGAAAAACGACACCCCTAGTCCTAGATTCCGCCGTTTTTAGCGGACGAGTGCTCGGTACTGTTTTTAGCTCAGCATCTTAAAGTTCCTCCAACTCAGACTTGGCCGTTTTTAGCTCAGCCTTCAGCTTAGTCACCTTCTTCTGGGCTGCCTCCAGATCTTTCTGCACTTGTAGTTTTGCAATTTCCAATGAGTACAGAATATCCTGAGTCAACAACTTAGTCTTATTTACATCATACATGGCTTTGTCAAGTTTAGAAGTATTCCTTAGGTTGGATCCCCTTACCTTTTTTTCCTTATCCTTGCATGGTTATTTAATACAATTGATTCTCAGCATGGGCTACATCCGATCAACAGAAGAAGGCATTTAATATACAATTGGCTAAAACAAAAGTAGAAAAATAATATAACTTAAAAATAAGGTTACCTCCGCTAGATTTGCAAGAATAACATCAAAGTTTAGGGAACTGACTTCTTTAATGGAGTTACGCTGCTAATAAGAGACGTTGGCGAGCATGTGCTTAGCAATTCACTTCACATCCGGCGCTTGTGGAGCATCTGCACATGCAACACTTGGTGATAGGCTGGCATAGATCTGGCTAATAGACCGGCTGGGTTCAGAACTTGTTGGCGACTAACTATAAGTCTTGTGAGCAATTGTCTTCCGATGCTTTGTAGGAGTCGGCGCCTCCCCTAAAGCGGGCCGCTTAGGGGGCTTTTTCTCTAGAGCCGACAGAACAGGCGGCTTCACAGATCCTTCTTGAAAAAACGTAACACTTAAAAAAAACCATAAAATCCAAGTCTAAAAATAAGTGGGCGGATGCAGAAGAGCTTACAAGCTCTAGCTGATTTTTTTTTTTATATTTAGCTCTTTTGCCAAACCATCTGGAGGTAGGTAGAGGCAAGCTTGCCTGGTTTCTTGCTGGGATCATGTTGAGACATTGCTTCCTTTACAAAAGTCCGACTACGCTTTTAGTAAAACAATTATGTAAGAATTAAATAAAATGCTTTGCAAAATACTCATCCGACTGCCCACCTCTTCCCTTTTCAGTGCTTAGGCCACAGGCGGCCAGGAAAAAGGGATCCGTAATCCATTAAAACTTAGGAATATAACTTTTTGGGACTATTTCCTTTTCGGATCCCCCCTTAGTAGTTTTTATCTCAACCTTAAACAACCCAGGCATCGGAATCTGATCCTAACCTTCATTAGATACAGGCGAGAGGATTGCATTATTACCCAAAAGATAAGGGTTCTTGTTCCAGGAGTTGAATTTTCTATTCTGGATGGTGTATGGGGAAGAGATGATATAAAACTTATTCCTCCAATCCTTCCATTTATTCTCTTTCCCCAAAGTCATCATGTAACCTTTGTTGCAAGATAAGGTTAACCATCTGAGCCCGGATGAATTGAGGGCTTTGCTATGGTAATGCATGTGGGCGAGGGCCTCAGTGCTAGGCTCAACACTCTGCATCCTACAGGCGGATACGAATCCTAAAATATTTACCTAAGAATGGGGTGTTAACAGCCACACCCCCAGGCGATACCTGTCAAGGATCTTCTTAATAGCCGGATCCAATAGGAACCTAAGCAAGAATCCTTATAGCTTAGGTCAAGCGGCATGACGACTGTGTTGTCAAAGGCAAGAAAATTTATTCTGTAGCCGGCTCCCATTATATAGATGTCCCGGATCTCATCTAAGTTTTTCCGCATGTGCCTTTGTGTGGAAGCAGATATGAGGGTGAAGTATGGGGTGTACTTCTCTTAAAGAGAAGAGGAAGTTTCCTCCTGGCCTCGCTCCACAGAGGTGGCTTCCTCTTTAGATTTCCAAGCCGGATGTCCCTTAACTAGATTCACTTTTCGATTCTCCCATAATAGAGTCATCCACCGTAGTTGGAACGTCTGACGAATAATTAGGGATTTCACTCTCGTCCGTGTCATCACTAAACGGCCGATCTGTCCTTTTAGTCGTTACCATAGTGTCCTGAACATACACAAACACACTCGGATTAGCGGACTAGTGCAGTTTGGGACAAACGACACCCCTAGTCCTAGATTCAGCCGTCATAGGTGACCCACTGACAACTATCATAGGTCGTGCCGTGTGTGTTTGTGATACCATTTGTAAAAAGGGGAGGAGCAAGCACAGGCGGAAAGATCGAGATGTAAAGAGGGAGAAAGAGCAGGCGGTTACCTTGTGTTTTGTGTGATGTTGACCCTCAGGAGAGTTATAACTCAGAGAATAATCTAACTGTGCATGTACCTGCAAAAAAATGGAAACTTCAGCTTGTTGGAGCTTCGCCTTCGACGATCAAGTTAGAATGCGTAGGAGAATGTGTAAAAGGTGCGGAAAGAAAAGAGGATCTTCTCTGATTTTGAGATCAGGTGTTTCTTTGTGTAAGATAATGTAGGGTATGCTGTAATAATTGGTGGTGTCCCCAAAATGGAGGAAATCTCCCTTTTTTATAGCGTCATCAAAAAATGTGCCCCTAATTAGGTTATTTTAACCTAATTTTGTTGGGCTGCACCAAATTACGACTTTCTTGGGATTTGGGCCCCCTGAATGTCGCCTTTTTCCCCAGATTTTGGGAATGACACGTGTCAAATGGGGGAAATAGTCCAATTAGGACTAATCAAGATATGACGCGTGTCAAGGTTTGGTTGGACCACGTGGCATGGGTAAAATTACCCAAAACATTTGCCCCTCATAGATGGGACATGACGCGCCATGTGGCATCTGTGACATGTGTCACTCAACCACCATTTTTTTTAATGTTAAAGTTTAACTTTTCATATTTTGGGGAAAATTACAAGAATAACCCTGCTTTTACCCCTCTATAAATATATATTTTACCCCCCTTGTTTTGGACGTTTCCAAAATTTCTTAGAGAGAGTAAGTCAAGAGAAGTCTAGAGAGATAAACTCTTACCACTGTATGTGTCAAACACAAGCTTTGTCTCTTTTCCGTCTGCCCTAGCCGGTAAGGCGACTGCCAGTGCCCCACACACACAAGGTCACCTCCAATCAACGCGTTGCAGGCGGTCATTACCGCTTACCTCTCTATAGAGACATATTAAGGTGCCGCCTCTACCCCCTTCAACTCATTCTTTACATTTGTATGTTTTCATTCAATAAATGGACTCGTCACCAACACACAAGGCATGGCCTAGGTTAGTAGTCAGCCGGTCTCCTGGTACGGCTAAGTCTATAACTGGTAGTGCCGGCTCTGGTGCATGGAGCAATTTTATACATCTCCCTAACCGACCGTCTATGTGTTTCTGAAGGACACGATGGCTAGAACTAAACAAACAGTCACCAAACGACATAGAAGAGACAGTACATTGGAATTGTCGTACGATGAAATAACCCCGGTTGAGGGGGCAGAGGTGAATGCGGATTTGGGAGAATACTTCCTGTAGACACCCAAAAGTGTCTCCCCAAAACCAAACCCAGTGATGAGTGCCTTTCACGTCGAACCATAATCGAATGAAGTGAAAGTGTGGAAAGTCTAGTGTTGCGGATAGTTTTAATTTCTTTTCTCTTCTTTCTGTTTTCGAAAACTTATTTTAAGAAAACAGCCAATCCAGTTTAGTTGGTCCATAATATGGGTCCAGTAGTAGTGTAGTTGGATGGGGATTTTCAAGAGCTTTCCAACGATATATTATAAGCCCAATTCCGATGAATACTGAGGAAGTTATGGCCAAATTACTGAACTGGGCCCGGTTTGAGCCTTATGTGCGGCCCAATGATCTAGGGGAGGGCCTATTATGATTTATCATTCCTAATGCAATTAGGAATGGTTTTCGTCTTCTAGATTCTTCGAAAAGGTTCTTTTCATTCCAAATTCAATTAGCATTGATAAATTGACTTTTGTTGACTTTTCGGAGTTTTAATTAAAATAAAAAAGCATTTTCGAGGAAAAGATACGATTTTATCCTCCAGTACGACAAATTTATCTGATTTTCGAAAACGCGTCAAAAACAGGACTAGTGCCTGATGCCAGGCATTGGCGCTTGGCACTAGGACCTGGCGCCTGGCGCTGGTGTTAGCGCCTGGCGCCAGCTCTGTTTTAGGTGCGCCAGCTCTGTTTCACGTGCGCCAATGATCTATCTTGTTAATATTTTCTTTTTGGCTAATTTCTCTATAAATAACGTATTAAAAACTCCGTTTTCATTCACCAATTCTTACCTACAACCAGTTTTCAATCATATTCACCTATAACCAGTTTTCAATTCTCTCTCATTCTCTTTAATCAGTCGCTAATTCTCATCAATATTTCCCTAATCATTCACAATCTCTCTCTCTCTTTATTCTTCTAAACTTTGCCTTTTACATACAAAATTCCGCATTCGCAAGATCTAGATGCACCTAGCCATATTCGAAGTTGCCTTCGCCCTAGACGTGAAAGGTTTAATTTCTGAGGGTTTGGTCCTAAATCTCTCTTTCAATAATTTAATTTAATTGTTTGTTTATTATTTTCCTTGAAGTTACTAACGCGTGTATTTTGTTATTAGAAAGAGGTACGAGGCATCAAAGTAAGTGCTTTATTGATTTTTATTGATGTTATGATGTAGAAATCATGTTTATATAGTTATTATGATATTCCTAGTATCATGTCTAAGGTAAATTTAATATTAAATATGATTGTTATGATGTCTTTTATGTTCTTCCTAATATTTATGATCGTTAGTATCATGTTAGGGTTAAAGACTTGATTTTTACTGTTTAGTGACATGCTAGGGTTTGTTATTAATCTTGTTAGTATCATGCCTAGGATCTTGCTATTATTATGCTTTAATATTAACATGAACATGATTATGATTATAATTGTTATTATATTTTTATTATTATGATTATTATTATGTTGCTTGATATTTATTTTTACGGAAATTTTACCAAATGCCACTGAGAAGTTTAAAAATTCACCAAATGCCATCGGACTTTTCAGAATTCACCAAATGCCACCCATTTTTTTAAAAATTCACCCAGTGCCATTAATGACCAACAATCGTTAACTCCGTTAGTAATTAGGGGTTAATCATGACACGTGTTATGACTTAATTGGGCCATTTATCTTAATTCATAAAAATTAAAAAAATAACAAAAAAAAGTTAAAAAAATACAAAAAATTTTAAAATTTTTTTTTTTAAAAAAAACCCAAAATTTTCCCAGCCACCCCGACCACCGCCAAACCCTAACCTCTCCCCTCATCTCGCCGGCCGGTCACCACCGGAACCACCAACAACTGGCCGGCCGACCATGTTTCTTGATATTTATTTTTATTGCTTGATCACACCTTTTTATGCATGTTTAAAGGGAATTTGTACTTGTAATCGCGCTTAATAAGATAATTAATAATCTTGTTTAGGGTTAATGTGATTATAATTCAAGTGATCGCCAATAATAGATTTATTTGTGCATTAAATTCAACCAACATAGATAAACAGGTTTAGGGTTAATCCTTTTGATTGCATGTTAGTCAGAAAACGCACATGAATACGATCAGAATAAAGTAGAGGACTATTATTAGGGCAGGTTCAATCTCTTTTAGGTTAGATTTGTACCTTCATCCCCGAACCCTTATTTGTTTCAAGACCTTATGGAGTTGACGATCTCTTGGATCGTTAAGGGGTGTAACTTTCACCCTGTGAACGGTTTACAAGTTCCTAAAACTTGTTGGCGACTCTTTTGCTCTATCTTCTTCCCTTTTGGACGCCACCGTACTTTAGTGTATGATCACAGTGGGGTTTAAGCAAGGTGTTAACGCTTGAAATTTATTCCCTACAGTTTTTGACGATTCCACTGGGGAGGATTTCTATTTTAATTCCTGAATTTGTTTCGGCAATGATTAAGAATGAGTGGATGAGACTCGAAACGTTCTAAGTATTTTATGTGCGTAATTTTTATTAACATTATTGTCATATGCATAAAAAAAGATCTCATTGGAAACACCATCCGTAATGAGTTAAAAACATAGGACTTTACACGTAGGAAATTTGAGAAATATCTTTCACAACTAAGACCGGAATAACACCGCGCGCAACTGGAAAATTTTATCGAGCACAGAAAGCTGCTGAGGCATGTGGGAAGTAGCGCCTGGGGCCAGAGCTTGCCACTAGACTTTTAGCCGTAGCGCCAGACGCCAGCATTGGCGCCAAGCGCAACAGTTAAAAAATGGCGCCAATCTCTGATTGCTGGCGCCAATTTCCCCCAATATTGTGCCAGAAATATGCGTTCTAATTTCGACCGGTTTTCGTATTGTTTGCTCGATCCTACTTCCAGATTGAATTTTGTCTCACTTTTCTGAAACCCATATGTGTTCTACATATGGACATAACCCTCTGGGAATTCATGCTCCATCTACCCGATTGAACGCTCCGTGCAACAAAGGGTACATTCGAGAATGTTGAATTCACAAAACCATGGAAGCGGGTTTTTTCCTAAAACTCGTGGTGTCCCATCCACTCGCGCCAACCCTTTACGGTTAGGCTTCCGCGCGGTGCATCTGGACAATTAACCATGGACCCTCTATTGACTAAACCATATCCCGAACTTTAGAGAACTAGAGCCATGGTTAGGTTGCGAACTCATTGCATCATATTATGCCTACTTGACTAATTGTGCATTATTTGTTGTGCATATATTCTATGTCTCTCTTAACCGTTTGTGTCGACTTGTGTTGAGATTAAATAAATTAATGACTTAAAGAACTTTGCCTAATTAATTAATTAATTAATTAATTAATTTAAGTAAATAAAGTCTAATATTTTAATTGGAATTGACCTAGTACGACTTTTGGCACACCCCAGTTGATTAATAACACCGAAAATAGTCCCTGACCGAAGCTCCAGTATTGGCGCCAAAGTCTGAGCTATAGCGCCACACTGTGGCGACAACTCTGTCGTCTGGCGCCAAGCTACACAGTGTGACGCCAGTCCTGTCGTTTGGCCGACAGTTCGGATTATTGATTGAGTCTTCACCTAGTGCCTAATTAACCAGTTTGCTAATTAATTCGGTTAATTTTCGCTGTCAATAACACCTTGTCGAGTCATTAATTGAGTCTAGTCATATAGTCTAGCCACATGGTCATGACACGAGTCCCAACATGTCACCTACACTCACTAGTCTTAGCACACACTTTGATTACACATCACCATGACCATGTCTTAGGTTCATGCATGAGTCAGTCTTTTCCGTCATTTGAGTTGGGAGGTACATTCTATTCCTAATTCTTCATATCCCTCCATCTACATCATCTTCTTTCACATTCTATTCCAATCTTTCTTCACTTCCTCCATCCATTTCATGTTGAATAGAGTTTGAGTCAAATAATTAACAATGAATATCCCCAAATTCCTTTTCCACAGTACTTGGTCGAGGAGAGAAGGGCGATTAATCAAGGACAACCTCTTTATTCACGTCTCGCTTTTTGATAAACCGACTCGTCAAAAGAGCAAGGCTAAGAAGATAATGGCAACACAAGAAGAAGTCAATGAGCTTAGGAACCCCGCCCTGTCAAGGCGGAAGTTGCGGGTTCGAGCCCCGTCAGTCCCGACGGATCCAATAATCAATAAATATATCAATGGATCTTTCCACTTTTTTGTCGGGATCTTTACAAAAAGCTTTCTAACGTCTTTTTTGTTTTAGCTGCGAGCAATCCACGTTTGTGATCTCGTATATTTCGATTTTCCGGCATCTTACTGACCCTCATCTTTTTGCAAAAAGCCGCTCCACGGTAGTAAAGTCTCATCTTGTGTGTTGGCTGAAGTGACACTTGTTTAAAAAGCTAGCTTTTCTGCGGCACTCAAATTCCATTTTGGAGAGCTCCTTCGGCTCGGCTCCCTTTTTTCTATGGTATGGACTGCATTTTTTCTTCTAGCCCAAAGGAGGATAATCCCTTTTGACAGCTCAATCTTCACGGTAATAATTATGCCAATTCTGTCTAAAAATCTCTTTAGGTGATCAAGAGGGCTCCCTTTTTCAGTAGATGACTTCAAGAGCAGAAGCTTTTCGTCGAAGGGCGCGCTCCTATTCTCGCCTAGTCCATTTCCTACTTCGTTTTTTTTTGATTCCGATTCAACTGGAGGACTTGTTCCTATCCTGGGCTCCTCTGATTCTCTGAATTCGTGGCCAAACCAAGATATAGCTTCCGCGGACCATCCAAATAATCAGGGGATGGACGAGGAGGTCAACCAACCTCATCCGGCCATCAGGCAGATGGATTTACAATCAACTTGCCCCCTTTATTTAGAAATAGAAAGAATATCAAGATTGCGAGATCACAGATAGGTCGAACCTATCCCACACTACCAGTAAGTGCTCATGAGCATGATACCGGTCGAACTGACGAAACGGTTAAGTTTCGCCACTATTTTACTAGAGGCCCTGGCGATTCCACAGCCTAGCCTGTCCTCCACCAACCCGAGGCACCGCCTTTTGGGCGCTGAAAATCAAAGTCCATTTCCCATGGTTTTACAATCACAGGTTTGTTGGCTATGGTAGAAGGCTTTTTCATTCAACTTACCATGTAAAAATAAAAAGGCATTTTTGACATCCAACAACGTTCATAGAGGTTTTTTTTAGTTTTTATTGAAATTGTACACCAACTAATTACGACTTCTCCCGCTTTAAAGTGAACAGTCACTGACGGAGGTCAACTCGCAAGCAGAGTTTCGTAGCCAAGTTAAAGACGTGCCAACTTTTCAAACTCTTTCTTAAGCGCTGGTTCTGCTTTCACTATATGAGCAATATAAGAGCATATAAACGATAGGGCAAGATAGAAACAATAGCAACAGGAAGCTCTTAGCCGGTCTATCGAACGTCCCTTGTTATTAGAATCCGAATTCGAGGTTGGGGCGAATTCGGTTTTCTCAGGGCCGTTCTTGCGGTTTTCTTGCCGATTTGTCCCTTTTTTCCTGTTTTTTAAGGAAAATAAGGGACCGCCGTGCTGCTATATTTTGTTACCCCCGTCGCGTCGCTCGTTTTAGAGCCCATTTTCAAACAACCTTGGGGTCGATTTCGACCCTTATCTCAGTTAAGACAAGACGGCAATGACTGTCCTCGGTCTGGATACCACCTCATGAGCACTTACTGGTAGTGTGGGATAGGTTCGACCTATCTGTGTGTCGGTGTTCTAACGAGGACGAGAAAAGACTCAAGACGGGAAGTGCTAAAAGCGAATGAATCCCCAACCAACTATGGACATTTTCGGGGAGTAGCCCGCCTTCTATAATATGCAGGACCGTTTTTACAGGCAAAGTCACTTTGACCAGTATCATTACCGTGACTGAAACACTGAAGCTACTCATACTCAAGATTGATGACCCTGTGAAGCAACAACAAATGAACCTCATGCAAGAAAGTTTAAGCAATCTATCTAGTGACTATAAATTTCAGGGCATGAGTTCACAAGGGGTCTCGCTGGACAAGGAACTTCTTCCACATAAGTTCAACGCCACTGACATCCATAAATTCAAGGCAACAGATAACCCTTACTTCCATCTAAGAGCTTTCGAAACTATAATGAGTATTAAGAGTATCGATAAGAAGGTTTTCCCCTCTCTGTTCTCTCTATCTCTTGAAACCGTTTGCCAACAATGGTACTTCTCCCTTGACAAAGAGAAAACCTCTACCTGGGAATCGATAGTAAACGCTTTCATTGATAGGTACAAGTGCAATATTCAAGTTGAAACCGATCATAGAAAACTTAAGATGCTAAAACAAAAAGAGAATGAAGGCTTTACTTCTTTCTTTAATAAGTGGAGGGAAACTTCCACTAAGATGATCGAGGTCCCCGCCGAAAAGGAGTCTGTCAGGATGTTTATCAAGAATCTCCAAGAGAAGTATTCGAAGCATTTAAAATATCAACACAATCTGAATACTTTCAAGGCCGTTTATGACATCGGAATTGAAATCGAAGAGCGACAATCCTTATTCTTCCGAAAACGCCCACTCTAGTAACAATGTTAGTACCTTTGATCTCAGTGAAGTTTTAGCCATGGATAACCAAGGATCTAAGAAGCAACTAAGGAAAGACTTCACCCCCATTAAGATGAGCTACGATACTGCCTTCGATCGACTCCATGCCAAAGGACTCATTGCTCCCATTGGACCTATTCAAGATCCCATACTTGAAAAGAGATTGCCTAGTTGGAATCCAGACGAACACTGCAAGTACCATCAAGGTAGGGGTCATACTACTGAGAGCTGTTGGAAGCTAAAGGAGGCTATCCAACATTTGATTGATAAAAAAAAGCTTACCATGCCTCCGGTTAACAAGAAGAGCGAGTGATGATAAAGGAAACAAAACAAGACAAGAGGCGAGCTTCAACGACAAGATTTCGTGACCTCTTTTTCTTTTCCTTTTTTTTATTTTTTACACTTTCCCCAATAAGTCTAGCATAGGCATCTTTCTAGGATCATCATTTATTTTCTTTTAATAAAATGAGCATTTAATTCCTTATATATGATCATTTCATTACATTACATTAAAAATAAATAAATAAAAAAAAAAACCATTTCGAATTAAGCACAAGGTATACCAATGATTTGAGGCACCCCTTGTAGCCACATCATATCTCATTTCACCCTTCAATTATACATCCTTTGTTCATAAACCACTTTGAGTCTCGTCTAATGATAGACCTTTTCTTTTTTCAACCTACATCTACCTAACCTAGGGATAGGATGGTGTGTAACTTATGCAATTCTAAAAAAGGATTGAGTGTTTTCAAAAGATTAAAAAATAAATAAAAGTGTACAAAAGGGCAAGTGTTCCAATGTCTTTGATATGAAAATGTCTTCGATAAGAACACGTCTCAGATTGCGTCTCTTATCGAGTGCTCGGTACCGTGCCTAAGAAACATGAATGCCAAGTGAGTGATAGACCACATGATCGGGATTTCCCACACTTTTAAGAATGAAATAGATGCTAAAGCAAAAGATAAAAGAGAGCTAAACAAGAATAGGAACTCAAGCATGAAAATACAAAGATTTAAAAGCAAGGTTGCACACCTTAGGGGCTTATCTAGGGTCTTGAGCCTTTATCCCCTTCTTCTTCAAACCTTTAGCCTAACCACGTTACAACCCTTAAAAGACCTTTTTAAGGTATACACATATTTGTGCGAGGTTTGGCTAGAGCTACGTTAGGCCTGATTCCTAACGGATACGTAGGCAACCTCACATCGAGGTGCGGCCGTAATAAACATGCATTCATATTCACATTCACACACTCACACCATGATGATATCAAGGGATCTCCTATGCTCATCCCTTTTCATTTAGAGCTAGACTTGGGGGCTTGATCCTTACATCATTAGCTTACCTAGCCTAAGAGTCACCACCATTTGACTCTTTTAACAAATATATCTTTCTACACCCTTAGCTCTTGCGGCCTAACCTTAGTGTCACTTTCACACACTACACAGATACATGACCAAATATACTTCCCTTAGGAACCCTTTGTCATGAAATCTTAACGTTGAAGTATGCCTTGTCATATCAACATCACTCATCAATCATAATCATCATTGCATGACGAAGTATGAAGTACTTAGCCTCTGTGCCTAAGTTACCCAAATACTTTCATCATGGAGTCAACCATTGAGATAGCCTAGGATGGACCTTGCACCTTGAGAGACAGTATCAAATGACATTTGACTAAGCTCATTCAACATGCATCTTCAAAACTTCAATTCTTTTTTCGCGTCTTTCTTTTTCGGGAGAAAGTCGGTACCCTCCATAACAAAAATAACGGAAAATTTTTGCTTTTTGCATTTTCAAGTCGCACGATTACATTACAATACACACACGGGTCATGAGTCACACGTGTCATTTCACTTCGAGTCGAGTCAACCTCGAGTCAATCATATCGAGTCAAGTTTATGCCTTGAGTCGTGTCAAGTCAATGAGTCAAGCGATGTTAAACCTTAGGTCAACCCTAAGATAATTGAAGAAATTGGCAAATTTCTATAGTCAAAATAAATACAGGTGCAGCAGAATAGGGAGGACCTACTCCAATTCCTGACGCCAGAGATATCTCAGCAACGACAGAACTCGAAGCCTCTCAGAAAGGTGATTTCGACCTTAGAACATCAATTTCGGGTTCTTTGGTACGCCAGTTAGCCCCTATAAGCAATTTGACATGATTAAGTAGTCAGTTTAATTACAATCACAATAAGTGGTCGACCTGATGAAAGATCGTCTCACTTAGCTTAAAGCGCCTAAGGACGGAGACGCCGACATACTGGTTTTAGCGGAAACAAAGTTCAGGCGAGCTTTAAAGATCGACAAACGTTGGTCTTTGGAAATTTTCCTTCAGAATATTATCGCAACAAACGTTCAAGTATCAAAGCTCTTTTGTTCAGAGACGCGTGAACATCTCCATTCAAGCTCTTTGCTCCAGAGACGCGTGGGCATATTATTCAAGCTCTTTTGTTCAGAGACGCGTGAACATCTCCATTCAAGCTCTTTGCTCCAGACACGCGTGGGCATATTATTCAAGCTCTTTTTTTCAGAGATGCGTGAACATTTCCATCTAAGCTCTTTTGCTCAAGAGACGCGTGGGCATATCATTCAAAAGCTCTTTGTTTAGAGACGTGTGGACATATCATCAAAGATCTCCTATTTACAAGCTCTTTCGCTCAGAGACGCGTAGGCATCCTATTATAAAGCTCTTCGTTTAGAGACGCGTGGACACATCATTCAGAAGATTACATTAAAAAGGAAGCTCTTTGTTCAGAGACGAGTGAACATCGAAACAACAAGGTGGCGTTCCCTAGATTGTGGAAAGTTGTCACAAACAACTGAGGATTGTTTCAAGAGAAGCAATCTTCGGTAGTATTCCCTTGGACGTGGAATACTGTCATAGCGAAGGAGGATCGTTTCAGGCGAAGCAATCTTCTAATTTGGAAGCAGTTACGGGCGTAGCAGTTTTCAAGCGGGATGACGTTCTCTAGCTTGCAGGAGGTCATCAAAATAATCGGTTACTTTCAGAGACGTGTGCTCGACAGTGTAAGATACGCGTTTCTTAACTCTTTTATCTGTTTAACTAATGATAGTTTTGCAGGTATCGGCGTTACAAGAATGATTGAGGATCGCAGAACGTTATGAATCATTCTCCGTCCCTATCGATACTTTGACTTTTGTTTTTGAAACTTGTGTTTCTCCAAACTCAGTCAAAGTGGGGGCTTCTGTAGACACCCAAAAGTGTCTCCCCAAAATCAAACCAAGTGATGAGTGCCTTTCACGTCGAACCATAATCGAATGAAGTGAAAGTGTGGAAAGTTTAGTGTTGCGGATAGTTTTAATTTCTTTTCTTTTCTTTCTGTTTTTGAAAAATTATTTTAAGAAAACAGCCAATCCAGTTTGGTTGGTCCATGATATGGGTCCAATAGTAGTTTAGTTGGATGGGGCTTGACAAGAGCTTCCCAACGATATATTATAAGCCCAATTCCGATGAACACTGAGGAAGTTATGGCCAAATTACTTAACTGGGCCCGGATTAAGCCTTATGTGGGGCCCAATGATCTAGGGGAGGGCCTAATATGATTTATCATTCCTAATGTAATTAGGAATGGTTTTAGTCTTCTAGATTCTTCTAAAAGGTTCTTTTCATTCCTAATTTAATTAGCATTGATAAATTGACTTTTGTTGACTTTTTAGAGTTTTAATTAAAATCAAAAAGCATTTTCGAGGAAAAGATACGATTTTATCCTCCAGTACGGCAAATTTATCTGATTTTAGAAAACGCGTCAAAAACAGGACTAGCGCCTGACGCCAGGCATTGGCGCCTGACACCTGGCGCTGGCATTGGCACCTTTTGCTGGTGTTGGCGCCTGGCGCCAATTAGCTGGTGCTGGCGCCAGCTCTGTTTTAGGTGCGCCAGCTCTATTTCACGTGCGGCAATGCTCTGTTTTGTTAATATTATCTTTTTGGCTGATTTCTCTATAAATAACGTATTAAAAACTCCGTTTTCATTCACTAATTCTTACCTACAACCAGTTTTCAATCATATTCACCTACAAACCAGTTTTCAATTCTCTCTCATTCTCTTTAATCAGTCGCTAATTCTCATCAAGATTTCCTTATTAATTCACCATCTCTCTCTCTCTTTCTTTTTCTAAACTTTGCCTTTTACATACAAAATTCCGCATTCGCAAGATCTAGATACACCTAGCCATATTCGAAGTTGCCTTCGCCCTAGATGTGAAAGGTGTAATTTCTGAGGGTTTGGTCCCAAATCTCTCTTTCAATAATTTAATTTAATTGTTTGTTTATTATTTTCCTTAAAGTTACTAACGCGTGTAGTTTATTATTAGAAAGAGGTACGAGGCATCAAAGTAAGTGCTTTATTGATTTTTATTGATGTTATGATGTAGAAATCATGTTTATATTGCTATTATGATATTCCTAGTATCATGTCTAGGGTTAATTTAATATTAAATATGATTGTTATGATGCCTTTTATGTTCTTCCTAATATTTATGATCGTTAGTATCATGTTAGGGTTAAAGATTTGATTTTTACTGTTTAGTTACATGCTAGGGTTTGTTATTAATCTTGTTAGTATCATGCCTACGATCTTGCTATTATTATGCTTTAATATTAACATGAACATGATTATGATTATAATTGTTATAATTTATGATGATTATGAATATTATTATTATTATTATTTTGATGATTATTATTTTAATATGACGATTATTATTATGATTATTATTTTTATGATTATTATTATCTTGATGATGATTATATTTTTATTATTATTATAATTATTATTATGTAGCTTGATATTTATTTTTATTGCTTGATCACAGCTTTTTATGCATGTTTAAAAGGAATTTGTACTTGTAATCGCGCTTAATAAGATAATTAATAATCTTGTTTAAGGTTAATGTGATTATAATTCAAGTGATCGCCAATAATAGATTTATTTGTGCATTAAATTCAACCAACATAGATAAACAGGTTAAGGGTTAATCCTATTGATTGTATGTTCGTTAGAAAGCGCACATGAATACGATCAGAATAAAGTAGAGGCCTATTATTAGGGCAGGTTCAATCTCTTTTAGGTTGGATTTGTACCTTCATCCCTGAACCCTTATTTGGTTCAAGACCTTATGGAGTTGACGATCTCTTGGATCGTTAAGGGGTGTAACCTTCACCCTGTGAACGGTTTACAAGTTTCTAAAACTTGTTGGCGACTCTTTTGCTCTATCTTCTTCCCTTTTGGACGCCACCGTACTTTAGTGTATGATCACAGTGGGGTTCAAGCAAGGGGTTAACGCTTGAAAATATTCCCGACACTTCCCGTTTGGGATCCCTTAGACATCGAGTGGTACGATTTCAGCTGAAGTTAAGGGTGGAGACGATGAGAAAGCCTTCTCCCAAATGGAACTTGATGAGGCTGGCCTCAAAGACAGAGATGGGGAAGAGTCTGCATCGGGCTCGAGGTTAGCCGGTGAAGACGTCTCCCAAGAAAGAGACGGTTAGAGCTCTGCCTCAGGGTCTAGCCCTGATGATGACAATGACAATCCTCTTTCCCATCTTGAGGATAGCGAGGTAGACGAGAGGAAAAAATGGGAGGAGAAGGATGACCCTTTTAAGATCAACGTCTCTGCTAGAGATAGAGAGATCATAGCAAATTAAAAGCTTTGTACTCAAACGACCCTTGGGAGAGAGATATACGATCTGCGTGCCGTGTGCCGCTTAAGCTACGCACCATCTCTTGGAAGGATGATTAAGAGAACACCAATGCCTAATTTTGCTGCTACATGGCGACGTATCTGGCCGGTCTCCGCTTTCCGCTTCACGATGCGGTGAAGGCCATACTTCGGGGTTATGGCCTAAGCGTCTAACAGTTAACCCCAAACTCTTGGGCTAATGTTATGGGATACGTCGCCGCCTGTGAGATGTAGAATTCAAACCCCGGATTAGAGGCTTTTGAACATATGCACTATCTCAGCTGCAACCCAAGCGGTAGGAGAGCGTGGTACTCTTTGACCACCCTTCCCCAATACCAGATGACCTTTGACAAAGTGTCCAAATATGACAGCTGGAAACACTATTTCTATTTGTTATCTGGCCCACCTGGCGAGAAAATCGTGAGCTACGTCGGTAAAATAAGAAAATTGACCTTCTTGGTCGAAAATGCGCCCTTCCTCGGTTCCCATGGGACGATTATGACAAAATTATGGCGACGAAGTTTTTAGAGCTCTGGCCCTACACTCTCTCAATCGGGGACATATTAAAGGTTCCAAATAATTTGATACCCATATGCGTATGTTGTACAGACGAGGTGTTCTTATCCGCCTATGGGCTGACCAAAATGTTTCCAAAGCGTATCTTTGCTACACATCTGGCGGAATGTCGTTTGCATTATTGCTCTGTTAACTAATTATGCTTGTGTAATAAGTGTTTATTTAAAACTTTTGCAGAAGAAACTTTGAAAATGGTCTCGGATGAGAAAACCCCCAAACGGTCCTCTGTTGAAATCCGCAAGGACATGGCGGAGGCTAGAGCCGCAAAGCTGAAAGATGAGGTAAGGAAATGTCTTGCCCCTTGACTTGATTTTTGCAAGATTATTGCCAGTTGCACACTTAACACGATTTTACTTGCAGGGTGGAGAGGCTCCTAAGGTTTTCACCAAGAACCTTTTCAAGCAGGGACGGGATGACACCGCCTCCACTTCAATTAAACATGCAATGTCTGCCAAGGATGCTTGAGGTAAGACCACCCTAGAAGGCTATTTTGGTAAAAACCTGTCTGCGCATCGGAGGGAGAAATGTTACCGTGGGAGGCTTCAGAGATGGCTTTGGTATGGTTCCATCCGGCCTCTCCGCGCTTGTGGGTGGTGCAAACCCACAGGGTTTAAAGGTGTATATAATCCTTTCAAATCTGAGCTTGGGTGGCTCTTTCGGGTGAAACCTCCCTCTCAACATACCTCTTCATCAGACAGCCGATATCAAACTGGTGTCGCCTATATAGCACACTCACCCCCTTTAACATATAGTGGTGATCAATCCCCTCGATGACCAGACGTGCAGGCACATGCCAAGGCCATGCTGGCGGCCGTCCCGAAGAAGGAGAAGGATGCCATCGCGAGCATTGAGATGTTAATGTTGAATGGATCACCACACTCCTATCTGAGGTATGACTGATTCCTTTTTGAGAAACAAACAGTATAATTTTTCCCGCATGGTTCATACAATTTACGTCTTCAAGCTATGCTCTGGGTTGATGGGCTTAAGTGGACGTACACCCGAATAGAGTGGAGGTAAAAAGAGCTTCCAGATTAGCTAGGGATTCTCAGGATGTTGTTGAATATTAATGTACAATAAATGAACTTGAAACTAAAGTCGTCTGGCTAAAACAGGCGGATCAAATCAGGAGCCTGAATACAGCTTTGAATGAGGCCAGGGAAAATGCCAATGCTGATGAGACCAACTTCAAGAAGGCTCAGGACGACCTCAAGACCTTACAGGGTGTTGCCTAGGAGAAAATTGATATCAAAGCTGAGGTTGAGCGCCTGAAACAGGATGTAGAGCAGGTCCACAAGTACATCAAAGCCACAATTGAGGCGGAGCAAGATTGCCTGATTGCTGAGAATTAAGAGGACTCTGACAACCAGATGAAGATTGCTTGGAATGTGCTCTATCCGAAGAAGGATTATGGCATTTGGGGTCTGGCTTTCTATTACACTAAGGATTTTGTGTATTAGAGAGAGAAGGAGCAGCTGATGAGTGACATTTATGTCACTCCTAGGATAGTGTTTATGCCTTGTTTTAGCTAGTCTTAGGGTATTTTGTAGTTGTTTTGTTCAAATAATGCGTGCATACATGTCTCGATGTGTTTTTAATGAAATCGCGTATATTCTTGAATGCTTGCCTTCATTGCGTGTTTGCACCGTTCCCTATACCTTATTGCTTCCCTTGGTGTTTGTGCTTAGGTATTTGAAGTCTTGGATTGCATAGAAGAAGCCAAGGAAGCATGAGAGAAGAATAGAAGAAAGTAAGGTGCAAGGGCGCGCACAATGTGCACGGGCGTGTGGCTGGAGTTTGCGGGCGCGCAGCCCTGTCACAACCCGCGCAGAAGAGGCAAAATTGCAGAATCAAGGCAGAAAGTTTTGCGCGGCCTGCGCGCGACTTGTGCGTGGAAGCACACACAAATGCGCGGGCACACAGCCATGTGCGCGAGCGCGCAACCAGCAGCATGGGCGTACACACCCTAGCAACAAGCCGCACAACCCACGAATGCGCGGGCGCACAGGCTGCTGCGCGGGCGCATAGTGAGCCCCTGTTCAGTTTTTTTCGCGACTTCCTTTATATTTGCGAGCCTTGTTTTTGTACGGGGGAACTTCTTTTTCCTATAGATCTTTTTCCCTAGTTTGAGAAGAGCTTCTCTCTCTTAGGGTTAGATTAGGATGTTCTCTCTCTAGTTTAGGAGTAGTTTTAGAGAGAGAAAGCTTGGATTTCCATGGAGTTTTTGAGAGGTTGAAGAAGCAACTTTGTGGAACTTCTTCTCATCTATTCAATGAGCATTTTCTAACTTTCTCTCATCTTTATTACTTTGCTTAATTCTTAGTTTTTTCTTTTTGTTTGTTGATTTGAGTAGATTAATTAGTTTGTTTGTTTAATCTTGTTTTTATTCTTATTTTACCTTGTTTTCCATGTCTATCTTCATTAAATTAGCTTAGGTCTTGTTCTAGAAAATTGGATGAAGGTTATATTAATGAATTGAATGATTGAATGTGATTAGTATGAAATTGTTTCTTGATTATTGTATATGGATGATGCTTTTATGGATTAGAATCTTTCTAGCTAAGCAATTATATGCTCTTAATTGTGCTTTCAACCAATTGTGCGAGAGTGAGTGGGTTGAGAGCCCTGAATTCTTCCATACCTTTGCTAGGCTAGTTGCACGAGAGTGAATTAGTTTAGTGGGATAATTAACATGCTTAATTGTGCGAGAGTGAGTTAAATGTGTTGATGTTCCTAATCGAGGTCATTTTCATCTAATTGTATGATGTTGTTGAATGCATTGATGTTATTGGATTCCACTTTCCCTAGTTTTAGTTTTTTACTCTTTGTATTGTTTTGTTGAATCTCTCTCTATCTCACAACCTTTCCTACTAGTCAAAGTTGCACAAATTAATACACTTAGTCTTCGTGGTTCGACCCTTTACTTGCCAATAACTAGTTTAGTGTAAGTTTAGGTATTATAAATTTCTAATTTGGTTAGGGTTAGTAGACCAACGACCTACTCTTACCCGCGATCAAATTTTGGCGCCGTTGCCCGGGACTAAGGAGTTTATTAGTTTGTTTTGATTAGATTATCTAGGTTCTTGTATATTATTTGATTTTTGTTTGCTTTTCTTTGTTCTTTGTATAAAAATCGCATGCTTATCTTTTCCTCAATTTGATGGTGAACCCTTCTATGCTTACTTTGAAAGACTAGATGGTTTCCTTAGTTACCATGGGTGTTCTCTTAGTGATGCTTGTGGTATAGCATATTGGGGCATAAATGAGTATACTAGGGGAATGGTTGAGGACATGAATAATGGTAGATTTTGTCATTTGTCTATGCATGATGCTTGGAATTTCTTCACACGACTTGCTAGAGATTCTTATGATAGAGAATCTCATGTTTCTTGTTTTGATTCTCAATGTTAAGATTCTTTTAATTTATGCATGTATTCTCTTAATACTTCTAATGTGCCTTGTGATGATCCAAATATGCAAGTTGACCCCTTTCCTCCTTATGCTCATTGTGATGTGGTTTGTGTTAATTTTGATGATATGCAATTTGAATTTGATCATGAACCTCAACCCAATAACATTGATGCCAAAATTCTCTCTCAAATGCAATATCTCACCCAACAACTCCAAGAGCTTCAAGAGGAACAAAAATTGATAGAAGTGAGGCCTGCCCAAGTGATGAGTGCTATGTTTGATTTAGATGGACGTGAGGCACCTTACTTGGAGTGTGAGAGTATTGTTGAGGATGATGTAGGGCAAGGGTGTGAAGGTGAGGGGAGATTTTCTTATGATGAGAGGATTTTTGAGGATTTTTATCCTTTTCATTCCCCATTTGAGCTTGAATGCCATCCTTCCCCTTATTCACCCCCTTTGAGAGCTTCCCTTGGTGAGGATGTGAGTGAGCCATCTGCATGTTTGAATGAGGGAGTTCATGAGGATGATGATGGTGAGTTTGAGAAATCAAGAGACATTGAGAGTCCCTTGAGTGATGGTGAAAGAGTTGTGAATGAAGAAAATATCGATTTTGAGGATTCCAACCCTCTTCCCCATCTTGATAAGTCTACCTTGCATGTTTGTGACCCTTCTATCCATGAGTCTTTGGACTCATTTGAGGTTATGGCTAGTATGTTCATTGAAGGTGTAACAAATCATTATAGCCTTTTGAGAGAGTTCATTGGCAATGCTTTATGGGAAAGGGATGAGTTTGAGAGAAACCTTTATCCTTTCTTGAATGGTTTAGAGACTCTAGGCTTTGAGGATCTTGAGGGAGTTGTTGTTCATCGTTGTGATAGAGAGGAGGATGAGGTTATTTCTATTGGAAAGTTTTTGTTTGAGGGAGATTTGAGTCATGAGTGTTCTTTTGAGGATTCTATGATTGATTTTCATGCGCTCATTGGTGATGTGGGGCTTTGTGAGACCCTTGTTTCTCCTCCCCTACCTCATGTCCCTTTCTCAAGGAAATTTGACCACATCTCCTACTATCCCATGTTCCTCCCTTCTTTTGTCAAAGAGCCTATTGAGGACCTTCTTTTGTTTGATGAGACTCTTCCTTTTCATCCTCCTATTATTGAGGAAATGGGTGATTGTGCCCCCCAAAAAGATTTTGAGGAGGTTTTGCCATTTTATTCTTTTCCTTATTTTTCTTCTTCTTTCTCTTCTTATTTTCTTGATTTTTCTTATGATTTTTCTTCCTTCTTTTGGCATCTTCCTCTCACTTACGTGCAATAATCTTGTTGCACGTCCTCTTCCCGTAATTTGCCTACTTGTTATCATATGAAATGTGTAGTAGTGCATTTGATAAGCTCTTGCGTTCGTTGCAATATTATTTACTAGAGTGGTCTCGCTTGGACATTAAACAAGCCTTTCTCGGGAAGTAACCCGAGGTTTTATTGCTTTCATTTTCTTTTCTTTTTAGATTAGATTTTCTCTCATGGAAACGTTTGTGTGCCCCTTGCCTAGGTGCATAACTTGATATACACTTATGCATTGGTTTGGATCAAGAATTAAGGAAGTTTAATGCCTATTTTTGCTAGCATATGGAAATCGAGATTAAATTCAAGAAGAAATCGGCTTTGAAAGGTTAAATTGGTTCATTTGCGAGTAATTACTCCCACCAATATCCGGTAATATCTTTCCTATCTCTTTCTCTAATGGTTGGTGACTCGTTGGACTTATGTTGGTTTGTTGATTTGATTTCTTTCTTTTCCCCTCCCATGGATTATTTGGTTTATATTTGAGTATATTGTCTCACTCAAGCTTGGGGGGAGGGTATTCTATCATGTTTTGTGGGATGTTGATTCATTTATGCCATGCACTTGAGTATATGCATTTCCATGTCTTTTCTTTTATTTTGAAAAATCCAAAAAGATTTTTGTTTACTTTCAAGGTAATTGTGGAAAAATGTGATTTGTTTGTTCTTATTTTGGACATTTTGTTTTGGGACTTGAATCCCTGAATGTTTTTCTTCCTAAGTGGTAAATGTATGCACGGTTTGAGAGTGTCATTGGTTGACTTTAGGATAGTATATGCTAAGGTATTCGGGTTAAGAACTTTTAGGGGTCCATGAAGCCTTATTGCACGGGAATGTGGTAAGATGGAGTTGCTCTCTATAGTGGATTTGAAACCCTTGGCTGGTATTTGTTTGGTTATAATCCCTTGTGAGTTTCATTTGTTCTAGCCTTCATCACCTTGTTGAGTGGCAATTTAGGATCCTTGACTATGCGTGTCTTAATCCTTGTTTTGACCTCTAGCTCCCAAGATCGTGACCGAGCCACTCTAAGGGAGGAAAAAGGGCACCTTTTCTCATTTTTCTTTATCTTCTTTTTATTTTGTTACAAATTTGATTTTCTATTTTTCATCGACCTACTTGCTAACCAAATTGAGCCTAATTTCCCCTTTCTTGTCTTAACCACATTACAAACCCAATGGCCTATGTTTACCAACCCTTTTAGTTAGTGAAGCATTGGCATGTGAGGTTTGAGTTTTGAGAGTGTTGATCATGAGCAAGAAAACTTTGTGAATTGGTTTAGGTAAGGTCTTGAATGTTGAGCTTGAAAAGAATAAGCCAAAAAGTTTGAGAAGAAAGATGCAATTCAAGAAAATCAAATGAAGTTTCAAGAAAAAAGCCGTCCATAGTTAAAAAAAAAGGCAAGGACACTAAATAAGAGCTAAAAACAAAAAAAACAAAAAATATTGAAAAAGAAACAAAAAAAACACACACAAAAATATTTTAGTTTGGTTTTGTTTTCTTCCCTTGTTTAAGCATTGAGGACAATGCTTCGTTCAAGCTTGGGGGGGAGCGTTACTTTGTTTTTGGTATATATTGTGTTAGTGTTGAATAAGCTTGTGAGAGATGGCATTATTGGTTTTTTTGTTTGATATTTTGTGACTTCTTGAGTTTGTTTTTGAGAGTAGGCCACTCTTTTGCTTCACTTAGGATATATCACCAAAATTTTAGAATTTTTACCCCGCCTTAACCCTTAGCCTTACGTTACAGCCCAATAAAAGAACCTAAGACTTTAGTGGGGTTGAGTCAAAGAAAGGTGGAGGGAGATAGACTTCAAACCTATGGAGAGAATATGCATAGTTGAGATGTCGGGATTACCTTCTCAAAGTTTTTCATATGATATAGAAATCATGCTTAGATTGTTATTTTGATTCATAGTATCACTTTAGGATGTTTTATTGCTTCCTAGTATCATGTTTAGGGTAACAACTAAAAATTTCTAATATCATGTATGATTAAAAGAATGCTTCCTATTTTCTTTCCTAATAGCATGTTAGTATCATGTTTGGGCTAATTGATCTTTAATGTTTATGCTAGGGTTTGTTATTAATCTTGTTAGTATCATGCCTATGATCCTGCCATTAATATTATGCTTTAACATGATTATTATTATTTTAATTATAATGATTATTATTATTACTATTATGTTGCTTGATATTATATATATTTATTGTTATTGCTTGATCACGCCTTTTATGCATGTTTAAAGAGAATTGGTACTAGTAATCACGGTTAATAAGATAATTAATAACCTTGTTTAGGGCAAATATGATTATAATTTAGGTGATCGCCTATAATAATTTTATTTGTGCATTAATATTCAACCAACATAGATAAACAAGTTTAGGTTAAATCTATTGATTGCATGTTAGTCTTAAAGCGCACAAGAATACGAGAAGGATGAAGTAGAGGCATATTATTAGGGCAGGTTCTTTCTCTTTTAGATTTGATTTGTACCTTCATCCCTGAATTTCTAGTCATGGTTCCAGACCTATTGGAGTTAACGATCTCCTGGATCGTTAAGCGGTGTAACCTTCACCCTCTGAACGGTTTACAAGTTCCTAAAACTTGTTGGCGACTCTTTTTCTCTAGCTACCTTCCCTTTGGATGCCACCGTACTTAAGTGTATGATCACAGTGGGGTTCAAGTTTTGGGTAATGCTTGAAATATTCCCTACACTATCCGGAAAATCATGAGGGCAATTACTAGCATCATGATCATATGAACAACACATATAACCAAACAAACAACCACTAGGCATGTTAGTAGAAGGAGGGGGATGAGAGTTAGAAGGAGTACCTCTCCCCTTAAATTGGGAGGGAAGATTTGAAACTTGAGAAGAAGAACTCTCCAATTTTTCCTTTATTGCAATCACTTCCTTCCCCAAGTTTGTCATTTGTGAGGAGAGATTGTTGATTGCATCTAGATGATCAACCGAGTACGCCGAAGAGCTACTCTTGCTAGTTGAATCCCTCTAACCATCTTGCCAATCTCTAAATTACCTCACAACGTCCTCAATGATGTCTACCACTTCTTCCTCCGTGCTATTCATGATGGGACCTTCGGCTCCCCCATCAAGGCATGACTTGCCTTGGGGACTTAGGCCTCCATAGAAAATTTGAATAATTTGATACGTTGGAATTCCGTGGTGAGGACACTCCCTTTGATACTCTTTAGAGGCTCTCACATGGCTTTTGTTTGAAACATTGAATCAAAGCTCTAGCCTCCGCCATTTTCTAATTTTTTTTTTTTGAAACAAGCCTCCGCCGTTTTCTTTTGTGGATAGAAATGGGATAGAAATTTCTTGGTAACCTCGTCCCATGTCCTTAGAGAATTCGGCTTAACCTCCTTTTCTAGCCATGCCAAAGCACACCCTATGATAGAAAAGGGAAAGAGCTTGAGGTGGATGAACTCATAGGAAATTTCGTTCACCTTCATAGTATTGCAATATTTTTCGAACTCCTTGAGATGATTTAGTGGGCTTTCATGCTTGGCCCAACTAAATTGTCGCCTCTCTACCAAAGTGATCATTGCCGACCTAATTTTAAAATCATTTGCTGGTGTTGTAGGTGGAGCAATTACACTCTCAAATCTATATGCGCCGGAAATCCCCAATTCTTTCAATAAAACTCTCGGATTTTCTCCCATTCTTGCTTGTTCTTCTAGTTGTGGTTCTTCCTCACTTGAAATGCTAGAGCTCAAAGATCGTCTAGCAACCCTTAATCTTGTAACAGTCATCTCAATCTCCAGATCAAATGGCACTAGTGAATGACCACGTGCGCTATGCATACAATTTCAAACAAATTATTAGTAGCACGTCTACAAGTGTAGCCTAAAGGAGAAAAATCTTTTTGTTTTTTTTTAAATTAATAATGAAATAGACTCAACAACTATAACTAAGCACTAATATCATTCCTCGGCAACGACGCCATTTTGACAAGGGGAAAATGTTGGTCGTTATCTACCTCTCCCTAAAGCCAAACCTAATTTGTAAACACTCGACCAACCTAATACAAGTATATGGTAAGTCAAGGATCGAACCCAAAGGAATGAGTAGGTACTTTGATATAGTCTATTGTCAAGCTAATTCGAAGAACATAAATGGTTGTGGTTGGTAACTAAAGTATCAAGAAGCTAGATAAATCGAGAAATTCAATATGCTTAACACTAGGGATATAGGTTCCACATGCAAGCTCAATGATTATACTAATTGATAGATAACTCAATTGATTCAAACATTACAAGGGACAACAATAGTTGCAATCAAATGAATCCAAAAGTTATCTCCTATAAGCCAAGCTAGGGTTCACTATGAATGGCTAACAAGGAAAATCAAAATCAAATTCAACCAATTAAAGCAATTCTCAAATCAAGGATTCATGTCATTGAAATTTGCAATGCAATCAGATTTATCTTATAGACTGATCACTCCTAGTCTAATTAATCACATGCACAACTATGTCAACCAATTTAATTGCAACAGTTCAATAAATCAATGATCATCAACTAGCAAAAATCATCAATCAAGCATGCTTCCCTTCTCCCTAAGACTAATCTACTCACTAATCATGGTGAAATTGAAGGACAAAACAAATTCAATCAAAATCATATTCATTTCAAGCTTAATCAAGAAGGAATTCAATCATTCAACAAATTCTCAAACCTAAACCAAAACTAAAATCAAACATTCAAGCATTAAAGGAAATTGCAATAAACGTAAATTCAAAGGTAAGAAAACTCAAATACTTTCATTGATATGAAGAAGAAATCCGAAACTTGATTGAAGCAATGTTGTAATACAAATCAAAATCCAAGAATTTCTATCTCTACTTTCTCTCTAACTTCTCTCTAGTTTCTCTCTCTAAAAACTAAGCAAATGAAAAATTATCTAAAAGTTAGCTTTCAAAAGGAATTACAAGATTATTTATAGACAAAGAAGAATATCCGATCGGCCGCGCCCTCTACAATAACATCCCTGGGGCACGAAAAAATGGGTACGGAACCCATAACAAAATCCGCGGGCAATCTGGGCAACACCCGCGGAGAAGACCCACCAAGTGAAATAAGGGGCCCACGGTCTCTCCAACAGGAGCAGTCTCTCCAAAACCTCCGCGCCAACGACTAGACTGCGGCCAAGTCGCGGAGAGTTCTTGCCAAAAATCTCCATTTTCTTGCACTTTTCCGCGCCCGCGGCCTTTGTCAAAGATTGTGCCCTCTCCAAGCCCTCTCTAAAAAGCTTGCTTCTTCTTTTCTTAACCCTTTTTGCTCTTCTAGATCCCTTTGCAAAGCCAACTCCTTAAGCACCTACAAAAGTAAACAAACAGAGAAAATAGAAGAGAAAAGGAGCCAAACAAAAGGGAAACACGAAGAAAACCACATAAAGGAAAGTAAAACACGAATAAAGAAATAAATAGAGAAACTATAGGAGAAAAGACCAAAATAATAAAAGAAAGCTATGAAAATAGGGTGAAAGCATCCTAAAAGACTACCCTATGAGTGCCATAAATGACACTCATCAATAGCAATAAAATATAATCAACCACATAAAACACCTACTTAGTAACAATTAAAAAATAAAACTACAAACTAATTATAGATTAGTACAATAATAATCAATATAAGAAACTGAATGAATAGAGAAATTATAATACACTTAACGTAAAATAGCAATCAATAAACAACACACAACCAACTAACACACATAGATAAAAAATAGGGACAAATTTAATCAAAATTGAACTTAAATTAACTTGAATTATAACAGCAAACACAAAACAAACTAAAATAGAGACAAAATTGATCAAAACAACTCACATGGATTTACAAACTAATCAAGCAATCAAACAACCTAAGGAAAATTACTTTACTATCACATTCAAAGTCGGTAATTGAAGAATGCAGAACTTCACAATCAATCACGATCAACAACTCTAATCAATGGATTCATCATTAAATAAAAGAGAAACAATGTTGAACAGGAGAGAGAAAATACAAAAAAAAAAACGAACGAAAAAAACAATAGAAAATTAATGTATAAATCATATATATACATGGCTTGGAGAATAAGAAAAGAACTTAATAAGGAAAAATAAAGAGGAAATAAAAAATAAAGTAAAACGACGTAGTACATGGGGGGAGTAGGGAGCTTTACCTATAGGGGGTTGTAGCTAAAAAATTTCACTTTATTTATCGGAATTGGGCTTATAATATATTGTTGGAAAGCTCTTTTCAAGCCCAATCCAACTTGGATTGGCTATTTTCATAAATAGAGTGAAAGAAGAAACATTTTTTAAAACAGAAAGAGAGATATTTTAATAAAAACATCTACATCACTACAATTTTAAATCTTTCACTTCATTCGATAATTAAATAACGTAAAAGGTATTCATCACTAGGTTTGGTTCTGGGTTGACACATTTGGGTGTCTACAGAAGCCCCCCCTTTGACTGAGTTTGAAGAAACGCAAGTTTCGAAAAGAAAAGTCAAAGTAGCGATTGGGACAGAGAATGATTCAAAACGTTCTGCAGTCCTAAATCATTCTTTTAACGCCGATACCTGCAAACTAGGGTTAGTTAAACAGATAAAAGAGTTAAGAAACGCGTATCTTGCACCGTCAAGCACACGTCTCTGGAGTAAATGATTTTTGTTGTTGCATTTGTTGGTGACGACCTCCATAGTGCCTCGTGAACGCCAACTGAAAGTAACAGCGCCTTGCTATCTTCACTTGCATGTGACAATCCTCCACAGTGCCTTGGGAATATCGTCAAAGGTGACTGTGCCTTGCCATCTTCAAGGGTTATGGTAGTACCTCGCTACGGTTGTGCTTTGCTACTATATACAATCTCCTCTCTACTTCGGGACATCGTCAAAGGTGACTGTGCTTCGCCATCTTCATGGGTGTGGAAATACCTCGCCATGGCTTTGCTTTGCTGCTATAGACAATCTCCTCTATACCTCGGGACATCGTCGTAGGTGACCGTACCTCATCATCTTTAGGGGTGTGGCAATACCTCGCCATGGTTGTGATTCATCGTTATAGACCATCTCCTCTTTACCTTGGGACATCTTCAAAGGTGTTTGTGCCTCGTCATCTTTAGGGTTGTGGCAGTACCTCGCCACGGCAGTGCTTCGCCGCTATAGACCATCTCCTCTTTACCTTAAGAACATCGTCGAAGACCGCTACTTGTAGCCATCTTCAGTTTTATGATGATAACCGTCCCATAAAAGTTATCGAAGACCACCGATTGTTGATCCTCAACGCTAATACTTCGCTTTGCTATTTGTTGTTATTTCATTGTGATTCCTCGCTGTGCCAGTACCTCGACGCATTTAGTAATGAGTCGGTACTTTGGCTCTTTTGCTAGTGTGCCACTACCTCGACGCGTTTTGTGGATGCGCCGATACCTTGGCGCTTGTGTTTTTTTTTTTATGAACCATTACTTTGGTGCTTGCGATGAACTAATACTTGGGCGCCTTATGCTAAGTGAGACAATCATTTATCAGGTCGATCACTTATTGTGATTGTAATCGAGCTGACTACTTAATCATGTCAAATTGCTTATAGGTGCTAACTGGCGTACCATGAAACCTAAAATTACTGCATAAGGTCCGTATAATCTAATATGGGGGCCATGTATTTTGTCGCCGTAGCAGCGCGCACCAGTGCATACTGTCGCCAGTATTTTTCTCTATCTCCAGGCGACAGACACTAGCGTCAAGCGACAACTCTACCGTCTATCACTAAAGTTGGGTTTTTTTCGAATAAAACCCCTTTTTTCCTCCATTTCCGCTGCTGTTGCTGTTCGCTGCTCGGTATCGCTCCGAATCTTCAACGTGGTAGTTTCCTTTCAACCAAGTCTGCTCAAATATTTTGCAAATTAAAGCTCTTCATCTCTAATTTACCGATCCAAGTTTTGCTCAAACTCCTCTTATCTTGGAAGAAATTCATGCGTTTATATTCGCGGTTTTTCAAAAAATCCGGGAATGTCCATGCTCGCTTGCTCTTTTAGAAGTGATAGCTTCCATGCTTGAAACTGTGTCGAAAAAATTATCCATTCCAAACGAGGTGCTTGATCAAAATCTTGATATGCTAAATCAATCAGGCTAATCGTCAATATAACTGCGATCAGGCCGACTCTAGTTGATTTTCTAAGCCACTTGCGTCCTTTCGCTTCAAATCTTTTGTATCTGCATTTATATTTTGGACTATAGGACTTTGCTCATCCTTTTTTTGGGTTGATCTTAGGTTTAGTGTTGCTTAACTCATTGCATAAAACTTAATATGTTTTTAACACATGTGACTTGTCATGACTCGACTCAAACCGTTTTGACATTCATGGCTTGACATGACTCAAGGTATAAACTTGACATAATGATGACTCACTTCGTGTGATGCTTGTCTGCAAAGTGTTGACTCATGCAGAAAAACAAAAATTTCCGTCATTTTTTGTGGAGGGTACCGACTTTCTCCCGAAAATGAAAGACGCAAAAAGAAAAAGTGAAGTTTTTGAAGGTGCATGTTAAACGATCTTAGTCAAGTGTAGGCGTTGACGTTGTATCTCATAGTGTAAGGATTGTAACATCCTAGACTATCCTAGTTGACTCGATAGTGAAAGTATTTAGGTAACTTAGGCATGGAGGCTAAGTTTTTCATACTTAATGATGCAATGATGAGTGATTTTGATATGACAAGACATGCTTTAACGTTATGCTAAGACTGCATGACAAAGTGTTCCTAAAGGTAGGATTATTTGGTCATGTATCTCTGATGTGTGTGAAAGTGATACTAAAGTTAGGCTGCAAAGGCTAACGGTATGAAAAATATTATTTCAAGAAGAGTCAAAATGATGGTGACCCTTAGGCTAGGTAAGCTAATGATGTAGGGATCAAGCCCCCAATTGTAGCTCTAAATGGATAGGGATGATCATTGGAAATTCCTTGATATGATCAATTATGAATGTAAATATGAATGCATTTTTATTACGACCGCACCTCATTCTGAGGTTGCCTACGTAAACATTAGGAAACTGGCCGAACGTAGCTCTAGTCGAACCTCGCACAAGTATGTGTATACCTCGAATAGGACATTAAGGGTTGTAACGTGGTTAGGATAAAGGTTAGAGAAGAAGGGATAAAGGCTCAAGACCCTAGATATGTCCCCAAGGTGTGCAACCTTGCTTTTGAAATCTTTATATTTTTATGCTTGAGGTTTCCTCACTTTGAACTCTTTTTCTTTTGTTTTTTCTTTTTTTTTTTTTTTTTTTTTTTTTTTTTGCCTTTTGCATTTTTTGATAATCATGGGAAATCCCGATCATGCGGTCTATCACTCACTTGGAATTCATGTTTCTCAGGCACGGTACCGAGCACTCGATAAGAGACGTAATCTGAGACGTGTTCTTATCAAAAATATATTCATATCAGAGACATTGGAACGCTAACCTTTTTGTACACTTTTATTATTTTTGCTTATTTTAATTTATTGAAATTACTCAAGCTTTTGTTCTTTGAAAATTGCATAAGTTGCACACCATCCCATCCCAAGGTTAAGTAGATGTAGGTCGAAAAAATAAAGGTCTATTGTTAGACAAGGCTTAAAGTGGTTTGACAAGAAATGATTATATATTTGAAGGGTGAAAGGTGATATATTATGGCTACAAGGGGTGCCTCTAATCATTGGTATACCTTGTGCTTAGTTCGACAATATTTTTTTGTTGAAATGCAATGCAATGATCATATGCGAGAAAAGAAATGCTCATTTTATTAAAAGGGAAAAAGAAAACACCTACAAAGTAAATCTAAGGAAAATGAAAGGTGCCTATGCTAGACATATTGGGGAAAGAAAGAATAAAAGAAAAATAGAAAAAGTGGTCCCGAAATCTTGTTGTTGAAGCTCGCCTCGTGTCTTTATTTTATCATCACCAAATATTCTTGCCATTTAGAGGTGTGGGAAGCTTGTTATTATCAATTAGATATTGGGACCTCTTTTAGCTTCCAACAGCTCTCAGTAGTATGACCCTTACCTTGATGGTACTTGCAGTGTACATTTGGGTCCCAACGAGGCAACTCTTCTCATGTGGGGGATCTTCAATAGGTCCAATGGGAGTAATGAGTCCCTTGGCATGGAGTCGATCAAAAGGAGTATCATAGCTAATCCCGATAGGAATGAATTCCTTTCTTAGTTGCTTTCTAAGTCCTTGATTAGCTAAGACTTTATTGAGGTCAAAGGTACCAACATCGTTACTAAAGTAGGTGTTTTTGGAAGAATAAGGATGGTGGTTCCTCTTTCCTTTCCGGCCATTGTTGTTATTGCTACTAATCTTGACCTTCTTATTGCTCGGAGGAACATGAAGGAGATTTGAATCAATGAGGTCTTGAACGCGATCCTTGAGTGCAAAACATTCTTCAGTGGTGTGACCATGGCCTCTATGATATTGGAAATAGGATTTTAGGTCCCAATTGGAAGACTGTCTCTAAAGTACTAGATCTAGAATTGGACCAATAGGGTGAATGAGACCTTGGCCCTAAGGTAGTTGACAGATTCGCTATAAGTCATTCCTTTTGGTGTATACTCATCAATGATCTGTTTTGCCCGCGGCTTAGGAGCATTGAGTTTTTCATTAAAGCTTTGACAAGAAGAAGAGGAAAAATAGTGATCCTCCTTTTTATCCTTTCGGTCTTGACAATGAGAACCTTGTTCGATAACCATTATCCGGTTTGCTAGTCCTTCTATTGCACCCATAAGCAAGACAACGGTATTGCGTAGTTCATGAACTTCCTCTCCCAAACTTGACGAGTTTTCCTAGGTATTACTTAAGAAAATTTCTTCTTCACTAGCAATTATTATGACCCTTTTTCTTCTATCAAAGAGTGATACAAAAAAGTGTTGTCTCGGTTAAACACTCTTCTCTCCTCAATCAAGCGCTACAGAAAGAGAAGTTAGGGGTAAGTTTTTCATTTTTGACTCAAGCTCTATTCAACATGCAATAGATGGGAAGAGATCATAGAAGAAATGAGAGAATGATAGGTATGGATAAAGTATGTAGAGAGTGAAAAACTGATATAGATGAGAATATATAGAACAATTTAGGAATAAAGTGGCCCCCCAACTCAAATAACGGAAACGACGACTCATGCATGAACTTAAGACATGGTCATGGTGATGTATACACAAAGTGTGTACTAAGACTAGTGAGTGTGGATGACAGGTTTAACTTGTTTCATGACCATGTGACTAGACTATGTGACTAGACTTAATTAAGGACTCAACCTGATTATTGCCATTAATAAACTGATTAAGCCGATTAATTAATTAATTAATTAATTAGACTCATTGTGAAGACTCGAGCAAAACATGGACTGTCGCCAAACGCTAAGGACCAGCGCCAGACAACAACATTGTCGCCTGGAGCTAATTACTAGCGCTTGGCGCTACAGTCCAGACCTCTACACCATTGGTAGAAAATTGATCTAGAACTGTTTCCAGTATTTTACTCTAAAGGGACAAGCCTAAAAAGGTCGTGCTAAGTCAAGTTCGATCAATTTATTTAGATTTTAATCATTTATTAATTAATTAATTAATTTGGCAAAGTCCTTTAGTCATTAATTAATTTATTTAAACTCATTCAAATGTCAAACAAACGGTTAGGGGAAACACTTATTGGTTATGCATAACAAATAATGCACAAGTAGTTACATAGTCACCATATGATGCAATGAGTTTGCAAACTAACCATGACTCTAGTTTTCTAAAGTTGAGGATATAGGTTGGTCAAAGAGGGTCCATGGTTATGAGTCCGGATGCACTGCGCGGAAGCCTTACCTTTGGAAGGGTGGGCGCGAGTGGATGGGACCCCGCGAGTTAAACTCGCTTCCATGGTTTGGTGAATTCAACACACTCGGATGTACCCTTCGCTTCCAGGAGCGTTCGATTGGGTAGATGGAGCATGAATTCCCATAAGGTTATGGCCATATGTAGAACAAATATGGTTTTCCGAGAAAAGGGAAAAACTCAATCAGGAAGTAAAACCGAGCAAACAGTACTAGAAAACTAGTCGAAACAAGAAGCTAGATTTCTTGCTCGGTAATGGAAGAATTTGGCGCGAGAATATAGCGTATGTTGCTAGACGATGCCACTGTCGCCAGGCGACAGAGCCATCGCTCGGCGCTAACACCGTTTTCTCAGCGCTAATTCCTACATGCCTCGGCAGCTTTCTGTTCTTGAATTTTCCAGTTTTTCTCATAGCGTTATTTTTACTTTAGTTGTGAAAGATATTTCCCTAATTTCCTACTTGTATAAATCCTATGTTTTAGACGCATTACGGATGGTATTTCCAATGCGAACCTTTTTATGCTTATGCCAATAATTTTAATCAAAATTACGCACATGAAATACTTAGAACTTGACTAGTCTCATCCACTCATTCTAAATTATTGCCAAAATAAATTTTAGACATTATAATAGAAATCCTTCCCAGTGGAGTCGCAAATTGTAGGAATATTTCAAGCATCCCACACTTGAGCCCCACTGTGATCATACACTTAAGCATGGTGGCATCCAAAGGGAAGAAAGCTAGAGTAAAAGAGTCCTCAACAAGTTTTAGGAACTTGTAAACCGTTCACACGGTGAAGGTTACACTCCTTAACGATCCATGAGATCGTTAACTCCAATAGGTCTGGAACCATGACTGGAAGTTCGAGGATTAGGGTACAAATCCAACCTAAAAGAAATTGAACTTGCCCTAAAAATAGTCCTCTGCTTTATTCTTCTCGTATTCATGTGTGCTTTCTGACTAACATGTAATCATTAGGTTAACCCTAAACCTGTTTAATCTATGTTGTTCGAATATTAATGCACAAAAATATATTATTGGCGATCACTTGAATTATAATCATGTTAACCTAAATAAGATTATTAATTATCTTTTTAAGCGTGATTACAAGTACAAATTCCCTTTAAACATGCATAAAAGGTGTGATCAAGCAATAACAATAATAAATATCAAGAAACAATAACAATAATCATCATCAAAATCATGTTAAAAATAAAGCATAATAATAATAGAAAGATCCTAGGCATGATATTAACAAGATTAATAGCAAACCCTACCATCTCACTAAACAATAAAAATCAAAGCTTTAGCTCTAACATGATACTAATATGATATTGGAAAACAAATAGGAAGCATCATAACAATATCAAAAATATTATTTAACCCTAAACGTGATATTAGGAAGCAATAAAGCATCCTAACATGTTACTAGGAATCAACAAAAAAATCTAAGCATGATTTCTATATCAAAAGATCAATAAAGTAATTAAATTACATACTTCGATGCCTCATACCTTTTTCTAATAACTAAATACACACATTAGTAACTTCAAGGAAAATAATAAATCAAACAATTAAATTAAATAATTTAAATAGAGATTTGGGACCAAACCCTCAGAAATTATAAACCTGTCATGTCTAGGGTGAAGGAAACTTCGAACTTGGCTAGGTGTGTCTAGAACTAATGTATGTGAAATTTTGTGAGGGAACGTTTAGAAAAAGAATAGAGAGAAAGAAAGCTTCTAGCTTTTAAAGAGAGAAAGAAAGAGAGATGATGTTTGAGAATGAAAAAAACGGGGAGATACGACCTCTATTTATAGAAAAAATAGCTCGGAATCAAATCAAGTCATATTCGGAATAAAATACCTCATGTCGCCAATGACAGGTGTTAGCGCCAAACGACAGGAGCAGCGCCTGGCGACAGCTATGTCGTCTTGCGCTAAGTCAAAATTAAAATGTGCTTTGTACGCGGAATCGTCTTCTTAATGCGATTAAGCAGCTAATTTTGCGTTAAGGAGATTAAAATCATATTTGTGACAACTCACATCTTTTATTAAAATTAAAACATCTTAAAAATATATTTATCAATCCTAATCTTATTAGTATTAAAAATAACCTTCTAGATATTTCTAGAAGATTAAAATCAATCCTAATAAATTTAGGAATAATAATTATTAGGCCCTCCTCTAGATCATTGGGCCACATGTAAAGTCATTTTGGGCCAAATCTAATTTAATCCATAACTTCCTCTTTATTCATCAGAATTGGGCTTATAATATATCGTTGGAAAGCTCTTTTCGAGCCCAATCCAACTACACTATTATTGGACCCTTATCATGGACCTAACCAAATGGAGCTGGCTATTTTTATTAATAGAGCGAAAGAAGAAACATTTTTTAAAACAGAAAGAGAGATATTTTAGTAAAAACATCCACATCACTAGAATTTTCACACTTTCACTTCGTTCGATAATCAAATGACGTGAAAGGTATTCATCACTGGGTTTGGTTTTAGAGAACTTTTTTGGGTGTCTACACTTAGGAAATTACAATTTTTCAAGTCTAACGTGTATTAACTATTCAACAGGACCAATACACATAAATCAAATTTTACGACAATAATACTCCAGTACTCCCCTCCCTCCCTTTTTTTTAATTAATTAAACATTGATTGAATCACACATATATTATACTTCTTGGTAAACAACAATAGTTTATTTATTGGTAATATTGTAATAAGTTCATGTTTTTATTTACTGTTAATGAGTACAACCGCTATTTGAAGTTTTGCATGTTTATGAGTAAAACTGCAATTCAAAGTAGTGATTTTGCACTAAACCAGTTTTTTCCAAAAATGCTACTTCCTCCATTTATTTTTAGTTGCGAAACTATTCTATTTTGGAAATTGTTAATTAGGTACAACACTTTCCATTTTTGACAATTCTTTCTCTCTATCTTTCTCTTGCCCGCGTTTTTTTTTTTTTTTTTTTTGAAACCAACAACACAAAATCATTAATTAATCAAGAGATAAGGAGTCCATGAGTACATATGGGGAAACCTCTTGGGGACAATGATTTTCCCAAGATTGCTCGTAGCCAAAAGGGACTAATTTAGCTATATAGTGTGCAACACAATTACCATCACGTTTCACATGTGACCAAACAACGGACATGAAACTAGAACATAAGCTCATGATATCACCAAGAATAGAGTTGAACTCCACAGCCTGCGAATTCTTTGATAGCTTCTCGATAATGACTTTGCAATTGGATTAGAAAGGCCATATGTACTCTAGCCTCTGCAATTTATGGGCTCTAATAGGAACGTCATCTTTTTGTAGCAGCAGCAATAACCTTGTCTTCGTGATCCCTAACAACAACTCCAAGCCCTACCCACCCTTCATCAGCAAGACACGCATTCGCATTAATCTTGACAAAACTCGCAGGGGGAGCACACCACTTATTCGGGCTACGGGGAGGGCGTAACCCAGCAGCTCCATAGATGCGAGTGGTGTACTTACCCTACACATCAATGTACCTATTCACACGTTCACCAATCACATCATTTGGAGTTGTTCTGTTCTGAAACACCTTGCAATTCCTATCACCCCACAAACACCAAGCAAGAAACATACCTCTTTGGAAAATTTTCGAGTTTAATTTTTTCCAGCTAATAACCAGGTCACGGGTTGAATCACACTCCCTTTAATTGGCCATTCTAGAGCAGCCACAGTCCTCCCAATGCTCCTGCACTCGCCAACACATAGGAAAAGCATGGATAACAGTCTTGGTCTCAGCAGAACACAATGGACAGAGATTGTGTAATACCCGTATTTTAAAAAACATAAATAAATAAAATTATTGGTAATCTTTAAAGTATAACTTTATAAATGATATAATTTATGTAATCCTATTTTATTTTAAGTAGAACTCTAATATTTAGAGGTATATTTAAACCCTAAAATTTGCTATTTTTATCAAATTCTTTACGGAGTATCGAGTGCAAGCGTGAGCCGAAGGGGAAATTCAAGTTCATCAGCCTGATTTGCGAAATCAGTAATTTAAGAGGCAACTATGTCATTTCCTTACAAAGGGTGAGGGGCATTTTGGTCGCTACGGTCATTAATTGGGAAAACGTCTAAATGACATGGCAGACATTCTTCATAGTCAAACTAACGCTTGACTACTTTTTTTTTAACATCCGTCTTTGAGCAAATTGTTGTAACGTTTCTGGATACTTTCCCAAATCTCTGAAAACCTACGGCGACATTCTCACCGATTGTTGCTTCTGTGGCTGGAACTCTGACACTCTGTCACCGGGGATCAATTGTAAGTGAAATTGAGGTTCTTGAGGGTTATGCGGTTGTCGGAATACAATCAAAAGCCGCAAGACCGTCCCGTCGAATTCGAAAAGAAAAGTTGCTCTTTCTACGGCTTGTGTCGTCTCTAAATTCTTGATTATCTCTTCCTATGGCTTTATGTTTCAGGAAATTTGTTGTTTATTAGATAGTTAGATTTTGGGAATTAAATAGCTTAGCTTGCGAGTCAAATATGTTAAATTGTTGTGTATTTATTTTGAATTTTGCCCATGGGTATTAGTGAACATCATTTGTGTTCTGGAATTTATTTTGGAGCCCAATTTTGCTGTAAACCAATCCAATTATCGTCAAAGAAATGTTATGAATTGGAATTTGAGTATGCAGTATTAGAATAATTTTCGGAATTTTTTTTAATTTTTTTCCTTTAACGGTTGGTTGTGCTCAAACTTTGCAATGTGTATTAATTCATTGGTTGATGTTCAAGGTAAGTTCCAAATGATGCAAGATAGCAAACAGGTTTTCCAGGCAATGTTCAAGGTAAGTTCTAAATCACACCAACATACTCTCTCGTTGTTTATCTTTCGTTTTATGATGGGTTGAAATCTACCTATAGGATGATAGTTTGACTGTCGGTGGGAAAATAAAGGCTAAAGGTGAAGTTTTAAAGGATTTTTTTAAGGCGAGGTCTAAGGTATTGTACAATGTGTGTTGTTCTCCAAGTTCAGGTAAATGTTATGTTGTTGTTATTGTTTCCATTTAACGTATCTTACCCAAATTCAACAGCCACCAAACTTGAATTGTCGAGTGGAGAGTTTTGCCAGAATCTGTCAAACCTTTGACTCACGTAGGAGACGGTGGGTTGACAAAATGGGATTTGGAGGGCTGTTGTATTTATCTGGTGACATGCATCTTCCAAGGCAGTTGGGGTACTAGTTAGTGACCCGAATGGATCCGATTAGTAAGATGTTACTAACCTAGGATGGAAGGTGTTTAAGGTTGTCTAAAAATCAAATTCATTGGGTCCTTGGCATCCCTAATGGAAAAAAGATACTTCCCTCATGAAAAACATTAAAGAGTACACAACGGGATAAGGTGAAAAAAATAATTGCAAAATGCGGGGCAACACGGAATAATGGACAACCAGACGTCTTTGATAAAGTAAGAATTCCGATCTACCCTGAGTTAATGGAGAGGCTTGAGTGTTACTGGGAAGAGAACGAGGAGAAAGAGTTTAAGACGCTCTTCTTATTGATTGCATTAGAAATGCTGTTGTGTCATACGTTGTCCACTAGATTGTCTTCTGACCTGGTACCTGCTTTGACATGTGCTATGGAAGCCGTTCAATATGATTGGTGCACTATGGTGCTATCCAAACTGCTTACTAGTGTCCGGTCCTTCGCTCGTAGATTTTATTCTTATGGGCATGCTGGTGGATGTGGTGGATACGGTGGATGCATTTTAGACGGCTATGAGTTGACCAATTTGGTCGCTCAATTGTCGTCGTCTGCATAGGTACGTAGAACCGACAAGTAGTCTGTTCTCTGCGACGATTGCACCCGGAGGGGTGTCGCCGGACGCCTTTGTCCATGTTGGGACAGGCGATTTAATAAAATAAGCAACCATCCGGCCTCTTTAGGCCTTTGGTCTTGTTTGAGACCAGTTGTATAGCCACTAAGCGTTTTTGTGCTTAATTTTTTAATCGGACCATCGGCCGAGCGTTATTAAAAAATTGAATTTACACTAAGTGTCGAACTTAGTTAGTTAAACAAATAGTTCGTCTCAGTGTTACCCAGACGGACAAGCAATTATTGAATTACACTAAGTATCAAACTTCGTTAGTTAAACAAAGAGTCCGTCTGAGTATTACCCAGGCAGACAGGCAATACGAAGAACGATTAAGTTATCGAATACCGGATTCCCCGAGGCATCAGTCGGTATCCGGCTGAAGTTCTCACTTATGTTATTTATTCCAAAGTTGCACTTTCTCTCCCAATTGGGGCAAAAGATTTTGTGTAATGGCTATGTAATAACCCCAGACGGAATATAACCGCCTGGGTAAGAAGCTCAAAGAACCCGCTTTAATGGCCGGCTGTGCACTTGGTTTGGGGCAATCACCATTATGATTGATCGGCCAAAAAACACTCCATACTTCTCCTAGTATCAAGTGTTTTCAAGCCAATCAATCAATTTGAAACAAAACCAACCACACAATCGTCCAGGGGAAAGAGCACCCAGATTGCAAACTCCCGCATGCTTTTCGAAGTTAGGCAAAATATTAAAGAATTGCAAGCATGCGCAAAATTCAAATTGAAAAATTCATTAAAAAACAAACAGGTATAAACAACCGACTGAGTCGGAATACTTCATTTAATATTTAAAATGGCTCAAAGGCCAGAAGTTGTATTAACCAGAGTTACATCCAGTGAAGAAACAAAAATTAAATTGTTAAACCAACCCCTTGGTTGGTAAAGATACAATATTACACGGCATACAAGCCGGTAAAGAAACAGGATGGCATACTGCCGCAGAAAGTGGGGAGGCCCGCCTAAGGCTGAGGTGGATGCTGCTGCTCCGGCTGATCCTGGCTGGGTTGGCCTTCATCTTGATCATCCGCCGCCGGCTCCTAGTTATCAAAGACTTTATATCCCTACTCTACAGCCCAATCTTTGAAACGAGGCGGAGGAGCCTGACCTAGTATTTGGGCATCATACACCTCAGTGGCGTAATCATACCTTAGTTTATAAACCTCAAAGTCTATATCTGGGTAGAGGAGGCTCCAAGTGATCTTCAGCCGGGCAAGATTATCACGCTCATTCTCCTCCATCAGCCGCTTTTGCTCTTGGGCGAGCTCGTCCAACTGCTTGTTTCGCAGAGTGATTTTAACTCCATCCACCTGAAGGTACCCAAACCGAGCTTGATTTTAACTCCATGATATACCTATGTCATGATGAAGCCAACAACCCAGAGTTTGTTTATATTTCCATCCACCTGAAGGTACCCAAACCGAGCCTGATTTTAACTCCATGATATACCTATGTCATGATGAAGCCAACAACCCAGAGTTTGTTTATAGACAAACTATAGCCCAATTGATCCTTAATCCAAATGCTTTCAACCCACAATACTCCACTCTCAAAATGCGCCCTGATCACTTACAAACGGTGACATGTCCAGCACATATCCCAAACATTGATGATTGTTATGCTATACCAGTTGAAGCAAAATTACTGCTCAAGTGGTACCTAGAAACAAAGAGCTACATCCCTCGCAACTTACAACACCTAATAGATCTAAAGCCGGTGTTGGATTTAAATATTCCACCGATTAGGTTGTGCTTGGATATGGTGTACCTTTGCATGGGAACATTCACAGACGCCTTCCAGGTGTTGAATGTTCCCGTTTATGAGTGTGTGGTTATCATACAAATTTACAAAGCAACTAAATCTCCTAAAAGGGGGCCATTCCACATAGTAGCATTTGATCTAGTTTCATGCCCCAATTGGGTCCCTCATTTGAATAATGTGCCGTTAAACACTAAAATGGTGTCTTGGAATGTGCATGGTATTAGTCGGGATTCTTTCCTCCAGAATTTTGAGTTGATGTACGGAGTTGTGAATCCTTCAGTTGTTATCCTTTTAGACACAAGGCATTTTGATGAAAACGTGAGGAGGTTATTTCTAGGTTGCCCGTGAATTTCATAGTGCACACCTCGTTCATCCATTCATGCTCCGGTGGAACTGCTATTCTGTACAAGTAAGAGGTCATTAAGATGGTAGGGACACCTCTATTCTCTAATTATGCATTAACCGATGTTGTTTTACAGGTAAAACACTTAGGATTAGTTTTATTAAATTACTTGCATTACCAGTTTATTGTCATGAATTATTTTCGTTATTGTAGGGAAAGGAATCAGACCCACTTAACCTGAAGTCTCTTTGCCACAAGAAGCTGAAGACCATCTTAGAATGATGGTGGTAATGACTGTGCTGAATAGTGAATGATCGATTAAGGGCTACAACGTGTAACATCATGGTTTGGGAACATTTTGTTTGGGTATTTTTAAGCTATGTGGAAGTGGGTGTTAATCATTTTGTGTTGTTGGATTATGTAGTTAACGCCCAGTTTTAATTGTTAAAGTTGGTTATCATTTTGGTTAACTCCGGTCCTTCTATAATTATGACTAGTATTAGTTTTATGATAAGACCTTCTTATGTACTATGTAACATATAAAAAATGTAGCGGTTTATATTATGATTATATAATGCGACTATGCTTATTAAATGAATATTAGCTATGAAATGCTTTATTAATGGTCATAAAACTCTTAATTTTTTTAGTACTCTAATCATTTACTTAATATAGAAATAAACAACTTTGATCGAAAATAAAACTTTAGAAACAAGAGATAGTACATACTCAAAGTATTTGTAAAATGATAAAGTATTAATTAATTTACTGGTTTCTTAAATTATTCATAATACATTAGCTAATAATCAACATAGGATATAGGAAAAATCATTAATAATCACCCTAGAAGGTGTGTAAAAAATTTAAATAATAAAAATGTGCTAAATGTGGGTGAGAATAAAAGACTTGAATTTAGTCGTAAAGTATGTATGTGAATAACAATATACTTGTAATATATATACGAAACCTTCCACCGGGAATTCCTATTGCGTTAAATAAAAAATTAATTGAACCAAAAGTTCAACAACCTAATCACAAATGGTGTTTATAGTTGAAGGTATCACATACCCTAAATATATTTGTATCTCCATCATAAAATTTTTAAATAAGTATCTCTTATAAAAAAGTACCTTTTTTTTAAGGAATTATAAAAAAGTACCTCTTTCACTGTATAATAAAATAAGCTAACCAAATGAAATTAATTTATAAAGATTTGTTGTCTAATATATTACAACCAAATCAATTTAATTTATAGAGATTTATTGTCTAATGTATTATAATATTTTTTTTTATTATCTGATCCTTTTAAAATAATAATAGTTGTATTTCTTTTGAAACTCCTTAGATAATAATAAAGTAATTAAATTCAATAAAAATATATTAAGTATTATTGAAAATTAATGGTTGATCAAGAATAATATTGAAAATATATTAAGGGAAGTATATAGATGTAAACAAGAATTTGAGGATATTTTAATTATGTAAAAAAATTCATCAGCTACTCATCACTGTTTAAGGTGTGCGTTGATAGGCCAATAAAGATGTATGGTTAAGGTTGATTGGCCAACTATTACGGTTTCACACAACCCCATTTTCGAAAACAATAATCAATTGCAATTCACTTTTAGTTAAGGCAGGTGTGCATTCTTAAAGTAGTTGATTTCAATTACAGTTACTATAAAAATCAATTGTTCTCGGAACAGCTTCAATTCTAAATAGATTGTTATTTAAACTTTTGGTATTAAAAGGTTTATTTATAAGAAGCTTCTAGCATTTTAAAGGACCAAAAACTACTAGGGTTGCATTACAAGTTGATTGCATATTTTAGCGCCATTATTTTCATTTTGGTGGTAAAATTATGTACCAATTATTTCAATTTCCCGCCTTCGCTTCAATTCTGGAGGTAAAACCACATTTTTCTACTCCTATGAAAAAAACACACCTATAAAATGCTGCAATAGGAATTAGTAGCCAATCCACTACCCCCTCTTACAAACAATTCCAATACTCCTGTTAATATAGCTGGCTTGTTTTTGTTTTTCTTCACACAAAATGATCGTACGCCCTTAAAATAGAAAACCAAAAGATATCAAAAGTACCCAACATAAAACCAGCAAGGCAAGTAAGGAGATGCTCATTCCAGCTATGATTATTAAACCACGAGTAGAGTTCCATTACAAAAAGAAAAGGAAGCGGTTGGACTCAACCAAAGTAACCAAGCCAAAAGGTCTGCTTGCCGTGGTGAAGAGTTGTGTGTTGAACAACAAATGGGAAGTTCCCATCACACTTGTAGATGCAAAATCCGCTGCTAAGACGGTTGCAAGTGGTGGTAACTTTGGTGGGGATGTAGTTGTCATCCATGACAATAACGATGTTACACCCGGCTATTTGTCAGATTTGTCCGATCTATCTCTATTACCAGCTGGGTTGAAGGTAGCCCTGAAATGGATAGTTGCAAACCATGGTGGTGAAGGTGGTGTGGGATATGAAAAAATCATTCCAGAAAGTATTTCAAGTTTTCTTGGAAGTGATGCTGAACCTCAACTACAAACCACCAATCTTATAGTTGGAACTCACTGCATCAAATTCAATAGTTACAGTGATTATAAACACTTGTTTTTTACTAGTAACAATTGTACAATAAAACAATTAACAATTTCATCCAATTTACACACTAGCAACCTATTAGACGTTAAAAAAATCAACATTAGTATGACAGTGGGTTACTTTGATGTTGTAGTAGCAGAATCAATCTGCAACCGTAATAAATGGTTGGTGTGGAATTGCAAAAGCATGGCAAAAGATACATTTGTGGAAGATTTCAAGGCCACGGTGGAATTAACTATGCCAGACGTGGCAATATTAACCGAGACCAGAGTTACTTTGCATTGGGGCGCGTGATTTGCTGGGAACTATACCCATTTGTAGTATACGGGTCATCGAAGACTGTAGTAGATGGTGGCCACGCGATAGTTTTTTTCAGGAAGGAAAACACATTGGAGTTAATTGATAGCTTAACCAATTCAAGGACATATCGCTTTGTGAAATGAAGATGTTTATATGTTGACTAAACCAAAATAATTGGCCTATTCTGTATGGTTACTTTAATGTTGATTGTAATTGTGTATTAAAATGTGTATTTAATGGAAACTGTTTATTTTCCTTTATAATTTCACTAAGAACTTGTAGATTTTCAGAAATTCCAAATATTAACCTTTATGTTCGTTTCAGAAAGCCTAAGATAACAGGTCAATACTCATAAACTATGCCAAATGTAATATAGGTCCAATATTATGGGCCAATAATATGGGCCAATATTATGAATATGTGTCAAATTTTATTATTGGCCAATGGTATGGGTATGTGTCGAATTTTATTCCAAGAATAAGTGATACAAAGAATACCAACGTTTAGAGTGAATCATATTGAAGTATGGCCCAATATTGTGGCCTACTTCTGTTGGCTCACTTAGGATGAGTTGGATGGGCTTTACAATTCGGTTGGGCCATACTCATATCAAGGTCCTGTTGGACAAATTTTAAAGTGAGAATATAACTGTTGAATATTCTAATGCCTCAATTATAAAATGCAGTACAGAAATAATAATACAACTCTAATAAAAAAAAAACCAGAATAATAGTACAAGACTACAAGTTGTTATACATTGCCTAGTATAATATATTAAAAGAATTACCTAAATTAGCACAAACAAGGGGGGCTCAACTAAGTTAAGGGGCGTTTTGCAGTTTTACGCATGACTCCTTTGTACCAGCAACATGTTCCTTGACAGGTTGGAAGTTGTGAGGCCTTTCACGCAACAGACAAATATATCGTGATAAACTTGTTGTATGTTCAACATCTGGTCACAGAAAAGGATATCCTATGATTAAGCAATAAGATTGAACCTAATATCAAAATAGAAAGGTCAACCAACTTAACGGTCTACTGATAGAACTGATATCTGGTGTTATGGAGTCAGCAGATAACAACATCATTTCAGATCGGGTGATTGTCGTTAAAGGAATAAAAATCCGGTATAGAGCAAGATCAGAACTTAAGGTTCTTCCACAGTCTTGTAGAAAAACCTCAAAGAATCCAATAAATAGTTTTCATATAGCACCAATTCGATGTGTTGAAGGCAAAAAAGAGATACTAACCTCTGAGACAACCAATAGCACAGAACATCTAGGATTGCAAATGAATGTTGACAATAAAGGGAGCATCACGATATTGTAATCTAATTGTCCATCGAACGATACTACCTGAAGCTAACACCAAATCACAGTTAGAAATTAAACCATTAAGACTCTAATAATCCACATAAATAGGGAGACAAGTGCATGAACTTAAACTTACAAATGCGTGCAGACGATAAAATTAATGGCCAATCACCCATAATGAAATAGTTAGAAGCGCTCATTACCTGTAAAAAGAAAATAAACATTTATGTTTAGGCTCATAACTGTGACATAAGACATAACACGGTTTATAGACAACATTTCCCATTGAAAATCTTACCCCCGAAATCATCTTTCGTAGCAGGGAGGGAGCTCCTGTAGGTAGAAACCTGGTATACAGGTAACAATAATATGAGCAACAAACTCTTAGAAAAGGGAAGACACCATTCATATACAAAGGAGCTTTTACCTTCTCCAATCATCTAAATAACCAACATGCGGTAAACCATCGGAACGAACTAATAATTTTCCATGTGTTTGGTTCGGTTCTTCAGAAACAACAGCAACAACACTTGCACTTTCAACTGCGTATATGTTTCGAGCTTCCTGGCGAGGGATCTTTGATGATGACGCTCCTCTACGACGTCTAGGAGTCGCTGTGAAATCAATATCATGTTCAATAATAACCTTAGTTACAACACCAGGTCCATCCGTATCTCTTGCCTGCCTTGGATGAATCTCACCATAAGCAACATCTAGGGTCTACCAACACACCAAATTGTACCAGTTAATACATACACGCTTGAATATAAATAAAAACAAAGTATTGTAAAAAGGGATAGGGTTAACAGATAATATCATATACCCCTTTGCATCCATAATCACCTCCATTGGGTGATCTGTCCTCCTTGCTAGCAATCAATATCTCCTTCATGGTCCAAACCTTCAGCTTGGGGAAAACAAACCATTGTACAACCTCCCTATCATGCCGATCCAAGTAATAAATCTGTCATAGACCCTAAACCATTTATTAATCACATTAAAACCAAATGCCAATACCTACAAAGATAGACATATTACACTGAACGTACCACGACAAAACAAATCATAAAAAACCAAACTACAAAAATGTAGATCTTGAGTGAGGCTAAATTGGTGAAAGTTGAGACTTGTGAAAGGCAAGCTTCTGGTTGTGACTTGTGAGGACGACAAAGATGTGAAGGTTTGTAGATCTAAGAGGTTGAAATTGAGAGAAAGAGAGGCGAGGGGTCAGAGTTGTTGAGGGATTTTGAGGAAATGTTAAGGAGAGAGTGAACTAGTATAGTGAAGCATGAGCTCATGAAGAGGAAGGAAGAGATCTAAATTTTGGGAGAGTAAAGGGGAGAGAGAAAGAGAGGAGAGGGAGAGGAGGGAAGGAGGAAACGGTTGATTGAGAGAGGAGAGATAAAGAGGCAGTATGGAATAATTAGATTATTAGGGTTTGATACTTGGGCCTTTGTGGAGTTTAAACAACTGATGGATATTAGAAAGAGGCGGTAATTTTTTCGGATATTTGAAATTGAGAATTTGAATATCCGATCCGAAAATTGGATATCCAATTTTTTCGGATCAGATATGTGATTTGAAAATCCATTCCGAAATTGATTTCGGATCGGATATCTATAATTTTCGGATCAGATGCGGACCGGATTTTTGGATTTTCATATAGTTTTACTTAGCCCTTCTTGTAAATGTTGGTCTAGAAATTCGTGCATAGCTCTGACAGTCCTTCCTTCTTCATCTCTCTCTTTTTCTTCCTTCTTCACTTGTCTAAAAGAGAACCATGAACTAATGAACAGGAGGGAAGAGATTTTAATTCTGATAGAGTAAGGAGGAGAGAGAAAGAGAGGAGAGGGAGAGGAGGGAAGGAGGAAACGGCTGATTGAGAGAGGAGAGATAAAGAGGCGGTGGGGAATAATTATATTATTAGGGTTTGATACTTGGGCCTTTGTGGATTTTAAACAACCGATGGATATTAGAAAGAGGCGGTAATTTAATCTGATATTCGAAATCGAGAATTTGAATATCCGATCTGAAAATCGGATATCCAATTTTTTCGGATCGGATATGTGATTTAAAAATCCAATCCGAAATTGATTTCGAATCGAATATCTATAATTTTTGGATCAGATGCGGATCGGATTTTCGGATTTTCAGATAGTTTTACTCAACCCTTCTTGTAAATGTTGGTCTAGAAATTCGTGCATAGCTGGCGCCTGACAGTCCTTCCTTCGTTATCTCTCTCTTTTTCTTCCTTCTTCACTTGTCTGCAAGAGTATAACAATGGTAGAATTCACCCTACACAACAACATAGATCATCCCCACCACTACTAACACCTTAACAAACTCCGACCCCAACACACCACTTCCAGCGGCAAAATTTAACAAAAAACCTAAAGAAAAATGGAGGAAAGAATGGCATTGTCAACCCCAAAGGTATAAGTGTTGTCCTCCTCCGTTGAAACTAATTGCATATTTCAATTCTCCATTAAAGCCTCTTTGTTTCTCCATTGAAGACTTTGAAGATCTATTGATTTTTTTTCCAATTAAGCCCACTGTTTTCTTCACTTTTACCTTATCTTGACAATTTTATCCCGATTTTACTTAGCAAAATGACCCGCATGCTCTTTGAGTAACTTTGGTCATTACTCAAAATGAGTAACTTGGGTTTTCTCTTATATACTATATACTAAAGTAATCTCCAGAGTTATCCCTTAAGTACACATGTCACATTTACAACAAAATTTTTCCCGCCCAAATATTTTTTCGCTTTTTTTTTATTTCTTTTATTATTCCCTAAACAATAATTTATAAAATATTTTAAATAATGTATTTAACAAGAGAATTTTAAGGATAGACATGATATGAATTCAAATTCAAAAATAAAAAAATGTTATATATAAGCCATTTCATTTAAACTAACTCCATTTTAATTAACTTTTTGTAGTAAAATAAGGAGAAATATAAGAGATTCAAAGGGAATTAATCTGTATATTCTACTTTTTTTTATATGATAAAGGTGTGTATATATATATATATATATATATATATATATATATATATAGATTTTGAAATTTGTAGGATTATTAGACTCAAATTATATGAATAATTGTAGCTTGAAATTATGAGTTTGAGTTTGCAGTCATGAATTGCCTTTAAAAAAAAAAATTAATTTTTCCAATAAATTAGTATTTTAACATTATTATCCGTGTAAAAAAAATCATTCGGATATAGGATATCCGAACAATCCGATTTGAAATTTTTGGATATTCGGATCTCGGATGTTTGAAAAATTTCGAATCGAATACGGATATCAAATATCTGCATTTTCAAATATGGATATCCGATCCAAAAGGGCTCCATCGTCATTAAAGCTTTTGTATTAAAAAAAATAATAAATACCCATAATAAATTGGTTTTAAAAAAAGATTCAGAAAATGTGTATAGGCTTCAGATGAGTACAGTAATGTTGGAAGTTAAAAATACAAAATGACTCCCTCGAAAGAAAGTGCTCTCTCTCGAAAAAAAAAGTTCACTCTCTATCTGCGGATAGAACCTACCGAATTTCGGTGGCTTCCTGTATTTTCTCAGCAACTAGCCTGTCGCTATGGAGGATGAAAATGCTAACCTGTGTTCCCACCCTCGAATCAATGAAGAGGAAAACTCAACAATTGATCTTGGTGATATAAACCCTAACTAGGAGGGGAAAAATATGTCATTGGTGCTCATTAGCAAATTATTGACTCGTAAGGCTTACAATGTTAATGCGTTTAAGAGAACTATGACGACTGTTTGGGCTCTTGCCAATGGTGTTGTGACTAGGGTTCTTGGCCCTAATTTATACGCCTTCTAATTTTTCCATTGGCAGGTTATGGAGAAGGTGTTAAACGACAGACTGTGGTGTTTTGACAATATGCTCGTGATTTTGAAGGAGATCGATGGAAATGAACAACCGGAGGAAGTAGTCTTGACAAAATCACCCTTTTGGGTGAGAATAAAAAACCTACCTTTCAATTGTAGGTTTGATGCTCATGTTAGAAAGCTTATTGAAGGGATAGGTGAAGTTATGGAGATAGAAGAGGATGACTTGGGAATTGTTTGGTTTCGAAGAGTAAAAATCATGCTTAATACGACCCGCCCTCTATGACGATTTTAAAAAATCATAGATCGAAGATGGAAAGACCTGCAGGTAGACTTTGCTTATGAACTCTTGCCTTTTTTCTGTTTTACGTGTGGTATGATGAGGCACTCTGAACGTGAGTGTCTTGTAGTAGCAGAGGAGGATAAACATGAAAGATTGGGCTGGAGCACGAATTTAAAAACTACTCCTAAGAAGGGAGTCTCAAAGGAAAAGGAAGATTAGAGAAATTAAAGTCTGCTAAGAGGTTGACCTTTACAAAACAACCAGAACTTGAACATACAGAGGCAGAGGAGGACTCGATTTTGAATGTTGCTGCTGGAATTTCTCACTTTACCCCACCTGATGCGCGGGAGATAGTGGCTACTTTACCTAGTACACTACCTAGTAATGCCCCTGGTGTTGTGAATTTAAATGCAAAAGATAAGTGTACTATGGACTTATTTAGCAGATCTTTGCTCAGACCTTTGCTCAGCTTGTGTCCTAATTCAATTTGTTTGTTCAATGTAAGTAACTCTATGAGTGATGAGGGGTGTGGTGGGAGAAAAAAGGGACGCACACCCCCTGCAAATAAACTAATTTCAATTCCCTAAGGCACTCGCAAACGTTCTCTGGATATTGAACCTATGACTATAGCGATTGAGGATAGTGGAAATAAGCAAACCAAACAGGATGAGAATGCATCTATGGAAACTAATTTAGCGGCAGAGGTTGGGCTTGACCAACCCCGCCTCGTCCAATGATCGTACTTTGTTAGAACTGCCGGGGATTAGGCAACTCCCAGTCAGTTCGACAGCTCTGTCGATGGAGTAATAAGCATGCCCCTAGCATGATTTTTGTGTCGGAAACTATGATAAATAAATTAGAGGTCGAAAATGTTAAAGAACATTTGGGTCGAGAATGCCTTTGGGGTAGCTAGTAGAGGCAAAACGGAGGGGCTTTGTTTATATTGGAAGAAAGACGTAAACGTTGTATTGGTGTCATATTCTCAAAATCATATTTACGGGGATATTACTAGCGCGGAGGGGACTTGGAGGTTTGTGGGTGTCTATGGATGGCCAAAGGAGGAAGAAAAATATAAAATATAAGATTTGATCTGACATCTTTGTGGCGAAACCCCCCACCCCATTCTTATCGGGGGTGATTTTAGCAAAATCCTATCCTATGTTGAGATTGAAGGAGGTGTGGATAGAAATAGAAGAGAGATTGAAAAATTTCGGGATTTGGTGGATGACTATGAGCTCAGGGACTTGGGTTACATTGGATCTTAGTACACTTGGGAGAGGGATAGGACTTTGGAAACACGTGTTCGGGAATGGTTGGATCTATTTTTGGGGACTTCTTCATGTATTGATTTGTTTCCGAGTATGGAAGTGGAACACCTTGTCCGCTATAAGTCCGATTGTACTGCATTGCTGCTTAAATAGGAGGAGGGGAGATATAATAAGAAGAAGAAAAATAAAAGCTTCAAATTTGAGATAGGGTGGCTCTTGGATGAATCGTGTGAAAGCACGGTGCGTGTTGCCTTGGTAAATTCGAAAGGGTGCACCGTAATTGAGAGGATCGCTGCAGTTGCTAGGGGCCTTTGTTTCTGGATCAGTAAAAAATTCCACAATCTAGAGAAACAAATTGGCGAGGCAGAACAAGCATTGAAACAGCTCAACTTCAAAGTTCCTCGGCAGAGAGTATTCTTCAGTGCACTACTATTGAAAAGAAGCTTGGCGAGTTGAATTGAAAACTGGAAGCATACTGGTATATTCATAGTAGAGTTTCCGAGGTCTAAGATGGAGACAAAAATACCATTTACTTCCACCACAAAGCTTCACAGAGAAAGAAGAAAAATTTCATTAGTGGAATTTATGATGAGCAGGGGGTCTGGCATTCGAACGAGGAAAAAATAGAAAAAATCATGACCAAGCATTTTGCTACATTGTTCCCTTCGTCTTCTCCTTCGGAGTAGGTGGATATACAGGAAGCTCTGGAGAGTATCAGGCCATGTATTTCTCCAGAAATGAATTCAAACCTTATGAAACCGTTTACAAAATATGAAATATTGGCAACACTAAAGCAGATGCATCCTTGCAAAGCTCCTAGTCCGGATGGTATGCACGCAATTTTCTATCAGAGATCTTGGCATTTTATCGGTGATGAGGTGACTTCCTTTGTGAGTAACATTTTACATGGCTTTTCTTATCCGAGTCCTGTAAATAATACTAATATTGTTCTGATTCCTAAAATTGATTCCTCGACTAATACTACTGAATATAGCCCTATTTCCCTCTGTAATGTGCTTTACAAATTAGTGTCAAAGTCTATTGTTATGAGACTTAAGAATATTCCCCCTTGTATCATTTTCGAAAATCAGAGTGCTTTTGTTGCGGGAAGGCTTATTATTGATAATGCCCTTATAGCTCTGGAAATTTTTTCATACTATGAAGAATAGGAGCAAAGGCAAGAAAGGGACGATTGCAATGAAATTAGATATGAGTAAAGTTTACGACAGAGTTGAGTGGGGATTTATGAGGAAGCTTCTTTTGACCATGGGGTTTGATGGCAGATGGGTAAATCTGGTAATGGACCGTGTATCTATTGTTTCTTACTCCGTTGTAATCAATGGGGGAGTATGTGGGTCATTTTCTCCTACTAGGGGGCTCCAACAAGGGGATCCTTTGTCTCCTTATTTGTTTATTCTAGTGATTTATGTGTTTTCTAGTATGTTACATAATAAAGTCCGTGAGAGGGCTCTGCATGGGGCAAAGGCTGTCACAATGGCCCGGAAATCTCTCACCTTTTATTTGCTAATGACAGCCTACACTTTACTAGAGTTAACCGACAGGAATGCAAAGTTGTAGTTGAGTTACTCAACAAGTATGAGAAAGCATCTACATAGAAAATTAACTATGAGAAGTCGGAGGTATCTTTTAGTAGGGGTGTACATGTTGAGCAAAGGGAGGGTTTGATGGAGATCTTACATATGCAGCAGGTTGACAGACATGAAAATAATCTGAGTATCCCGACCATCATTGGCTGGTCAAAGAAAACGATTTTTGAGCCGGTGATATAATATGGAAGAAATGGCAAGGGTGGAAGGAAAAGCTTCTTTCGAGAGCAGGCAAAGAAATTCTTCTAAAATCTGTCATACAAGGCATTCCGTCTTATTTGATGGGGGTATATAAATTCCCGATCACAATTGTTCAGCGTATACATTATGCTATGGCGAGGTTTTGGTGGGGTTCGAGTGAGGGGACGAGGAAGACTCACTGGAAGAGTTGGGGTTATATGTGTACTTTGAAGTGTTTAGGGGGTATGGGGTTTCGTGACTTGAATGTTTTCAATGACGCTCTTTTGGGTCGGCAAGCGTGGAGACTAGTAACGACCCCTTCCTCTTTGATTGTGTGGGTCTTCAAAGCGAAGTACTACCCTCACTCGGACTTCCTTGACTCCTATATTGGTTATGCTGGAAGTTATTCTTGGCGTAGCATTTGGTCCTCAAAAGCAATCATCAAGGGAGTTGTGTTATGGAAGGTGGGAAATGGCTGTAATATTAACTTGTGGTCGGATCCATGGGCTGCTGATGCAGATGGCCGCTTTATTCTGAGTGAGGAGTCTCCCTCACTGTCCAAAGTGAGTGATATCATTGACTCGGTTAGTATAGAATGGAGGTATGACGTTATAGATGAGCATTTCAGTGACAGATACATTCAATGTATTTTAGCTATCCCCCTGAGCGTAAGAGCTAGTGATGATGAGATTTCTTGGGCTTTCTTTAAGTCGGGAGATTATATGGTTAAGTTTACGTATTTACTTGGCAAGGGATGTGATTTGGAATGCGAATGTTACTCCTAAAGTGCGACATTTCTTCTAGAGACTTTTTACAAATACCATTCTTGTTAAAAGCTTGTTGTACTATTTCCATATGACCACTGACAATCTGTAACACCACCGATTTACTAATTAATAATAAATAAGAATTAAAAGGAAAATAAACAACCTTTGAATAAAATTGCGGAAGCATACACCTAAACCGGAGGTATTACCGCCACACTCAACAACCTGTTAAGTGTTAAGGCATACAAAAATCCCAATAATTACAACCCAATAAACTAGGTGAGCTATTTATACAACTTTATAAACTCATGACAGCATATTAATCGAAACACTTGGACTCCTTTAGCTAAGCCCACATGATCAACCTGCTTAGAAAATCTTGACTGCTCACCATTACGGACAAATTCCAAAATAGACGTCGCAGGGCCACCATAAGAAAAAGGTATGGCCGCAAACACAAGTAGCAGAACAAAACAATACACACACGTCAGCAAAAAGCTGAGTAATCATCTCATATCAGAATACAGAGAAAAAAATAGAATAATTAATATTACTAGCTCACTTAAACAATGTAGTTTAGAACTACATTACACATTATACTATGAAAATAACCTTTATCAACTCAACCTCGAATAATAATATATTCCTCCACTCAATTAACTCATAACCAATAAGTGTGCCATGCTCTTTGTTCTAAACCTGGCCTTGGACCTGAGTAATTCGAATAAATAAACTAACAAGTATAAAAATATGAATACTCTCGATAACCAGAAACACACCTTGAACCAGACCACATACGGTCCAATTCCCACTGTAGGGGACCATAAAAAATATAAATAAAGATTGTACCTCATTTTTTAATTCATGATTATCATCTCCTTACCAACATGCCAAGGACTAAGGTATATAACGCCGAGCCTCAAACCAAGAACAAAATAAGAATATTCTCCCTTTTTATCTCATAGATCAAATAATCATTCACAATGTAATAGATAATATTTCAATAATGGCACATTGTAGACACCTAAAAATGTCTCCCCAAAACCAAACCCGATGATAAATAACCTTTCACCGCCACTATTGGTCGGGTTTAGTATTTAATCCCGAGAGTGCTTAAAAAATCGTATTTTATTAAATTCATACTTTTGAACGGTCCATGGATTAGTCTTGATGTTTGGTAAAAGCATAGTTTTAATTTCAGCCCAACTTATTTTAAGTCCAAACCTTTTGTTTTATTATTTATTTTTTGGCCCAAACCCTTTATTTATTTTTTATTAAATTATTTTCTTATTTTAGCCCAAATAATAAAAGCCAGTTGAAGCCCGAAATTATCAATCGGCACTTAAAAAGCCGAAAGAAATTAGGGTTAAAAATGAATTTAGACGGAAAATGGATTGAAAAATTCCCGCGCCACGGCAGACTGCCACCGTGTCACGGGAATGCTTCCCGTCTGACAGTGGAACTTCCCGTGACACGGGAGGTCTGCAGTGACACGGGACATTCTGTGTCCTTTCCGCGTTTTTATCCCGTTTTCTGAAAATTTCTCGCGTCACTCCAAAAGTGTACCGTGTCATGGGAATGTGTACCGTCTGACGGTGGAGATTCCCGTGTCACGGTACGGTCTGACCGTGTCACGGGATACTTTTTTAGGGTTTTTATCATTTTAGGGTTCCGTGTGCTCCCTCAGCACATTTTCCCTATAAATACCCCCTCATTTCTGATGTACGGGGCACGGAGAATTTTATTATTTTTATTTTCTCTCTTCTATGTTATTAACCTAAACACTAGCCTACCCTTTTCACTTCAAAATTCCTTCTTCAAGCACTCAAAGGAGTCCATATTTTACTCGAGGTTCTGTCCTTAAGCCAAGGCGTGAAAGGTAGAACTGTTTGAGGGTTTGGCCCCAAAATCAACTTTATTTTATTTAATTTAATTTAGTTATTGTTTTATTATTTCCTTGAAGTTACTAACTCGTTTATTATTTTGTAGTTGCAAACAAATATAATCAAAGTAAGGATTATGTTCCTTTTATTATTATTATTTTTCTAACGATTTTATGTTGTTGGAATTGTGATTAAATTGGTTTTAATATTAATGTTGTTCTATTATATTTATTTTGATCACCATATTGCATGTTAAAGGGAATATGTAATTGAAAATCACGACTAATAAGATAATTTGGACAACCGGTTTAGGTTCCTTTTAATCTTATTATTAATTGAAGTGATCACAAATATTTTAGAATTATGTGTGCATTAATGTTCCACCAATTTAGTTAAATAATAGTTTGGAGCGAATTGAATTATTGTTTGTATGCCTTTGAGATCACATGAATACTTTTCACTATAAGAATCGAGTAGAGGCCAATACGGGCGAATGTGACTCCATGACTCACTTCGTACCATCATCCCCGATCCTCCTTTCGTGGTTCCGAACCATATGGAGTTAGTAATCTCATGGATTATGAATGGGGTGTAACCTTCACGGGTCAATCGTTGTTGCCTTCGTTGTCCCTTATTCGTGGTTGCCTTTTATGATCCGTGAACGGTTTACAAGTTCCTTAAAAACTTGTTGGCGGCTCCCTACTTTATTTGTCCCTAATCGTAATGTCAATTCCCACTTCCTATGAGTGCCAAGCATATTCACTACATGCTTTAACGTAGGCGCACTTCGAACGACGCCTACACACATGTTCCCAAATAACATAACAATTCAAACTCAATTCAATCATGGTATATCTCAATTCTTATAGGGCAATACTAATACCTCTAGACATCTACTTTTGGCCTCCTGTCCCGACAGGAAGTGCAATGACAATAAATAAAACCATCTTTGTATTAGATCAAAGAGAAGAATACTTATGGAGAACTGGTTAAGCCACAAAACACAAAAGACTAGCCCGAATTAAAGATAAAAGCCAAAACAAAGGTCCAATTAACTAAACCCGATCATAATTAGGCTTAAGCCCGTGCTTAAAACCCAATAATGACGGATTTAGGAGCGCCTAGGTTAAATTTTAATGCTGCCGTAGAAAAACCCGCGCGCATCTCAAACAGTTGCGCTGGGCTGTCGCTCGCAAGTAATTAAGTTGCGCGCGACACCCAGCGCAACCTCCACAGTTGCGATGCGGAAGATTCAGAAATATACGAAAAATATAAATTCGAATCCTATCATAAAGCCGCGCGTAAGACAATTAGTTGCGCTGCCCATAGCAGCGCAACCTAGTCACTTGCGTTGGGATGCCGCATGCAACTCATCCTGTTGCGCACGACACCTGCTGCGGCAGAATGCTCGTAACCTTAAACCTAATCATTCCCTATAAATAAAAGCTTAAACCGAGGCTTAGACAGACAGAAAAAATACTTTACAACTCTGGCAAAATACTAGTGAACTTGTGCAACCTAGCCCCTCTTGTCTTAAACACTCACCCCTTTTGTTATTTTTTTACTACAGTGGAGGTTCCCCAACAAGAAGGAGTCCATAAATATTCTAAACAGAGATCTAGCAAAGAGAAGTGGTAAATTCCCGAGCACTTAGTTAAATCACATTTATTTTCTTGTTTAAAAGAACCCTAATTAATTAATTAGTGTTGTTTGATCACCTTTAAAATAATTAATTAATCAATTCCACATAGTATGTTGCATTAAATAAAGATTATAATTGAACTAAATAATTGTTGGGTGATCACTTAAGCCAAGGCAAATATTGTTTATTTTCTTGTCCTTTTCACGAATTTGATTAAATAAAGAATAACGACATTACGATGTAATTCCTACGTGAATTGGTATGTGTAAATGAAATCAACTAACATAGTTTTAGGTTGCATATATTGTTTGGTGATGAAATCGCATAAAAGGAAGAGCTAGTAGAGGCCGCACTAGGACTAGGATAACGATTCCCCTCTAAAGGGAACGTTATTTTAGTACCCTCGCTCCCGAACTCATTTTTGGTTTATAGACCAAATTGGGCATGGGTAAACTTATGATTCGTGCTAATTATTCCATGAACTCCACATGGAAGAAAGGCATGAACGAGGTTTATGAGTTTTCCTAAAACTTATTGGCGACTCCCTACTTGTTTCTTACAAAAAAGCGTAATGGTAGAATCAATTCTAATTCAAGGTCACCCGAACAGTCAGGAATTCAATTCCTACTACACCCTAACAAGTGTAAAGTCCTAGGATTTTAAAGGGCCATGTGCATTTAAAGAGAGGACCCCTTGCGATGGGAACCCCCTCCTTATAGTGGCGACTCCACTGGGGAATTAAAGGTTACATGGTTAGTTCGTAGTTATGATCCAAGGTTTCCAACACTAGGTTGCCTATGGGTTGTAATGAGAATTAACTTGGATAATCTCTAGTTAGAGAGCGAGACTCGAACGCATAATATCTTCCTTTTGCACAAAGTAAAAACCAAACAAGCAACATTGCATCATGAATAAGCATAGCACACTTAAACCATTGGGGATTGACTCATTGACTAGGGGTCGCCAACACTAGGCTTCTATCCCGAAATCAATAACAATCATCCCAACCATATCGCCAACAAAATGTTGGGAGGGCGATGCCATGAATCAACACGTTGAGTGATTGATTTGTGCGTCATTTCTTAAGATATGGTACCTTTGGACACCCAAGCCTTTTTTTGACCTTAGAATAACATTGCGTGAATCTTGACTTATGGCATGCTTATGTGATTATGTGACTATATGCAACATGTTAGGATAATCTTTTTTTTTTTCTTTTTAGTTTGGTCTAGGTTCCCAATTACGAAGTTGTCTCTTCGTGATTTAGAGTCATATTCAAATAAAAAAAAATGATGACAAAAAAAAATATCAAATTAAAAAAAACAATGACAAAAAAAAAAACGCTCGAATTAAAAAAAAAATCCTACGAGCAGGTGGCGCTGAGTTGCGTGACCCCTCTCAGGGCAAGGGATTAGGTTGCGCGCAATAGCCGCTCGCAACTGAGTCACTTGCGCGCACCCACTTAATGAGTCAATTTTGATTTCTCAAAAAACAAATTGACTCGTCCGAACTATATCTTCATTGAAGAATTATCCGTTTTAATATATTTTGTGTCTTTTCTTTTATTTTTCCTCCCTTTTTAAACAAGTTGTAGACACCCATTTGTGTCTCCCCAAAACCAAACCCAGTGATGAGTACCTTTCACGTCGAATCATAATCGAATGAAACGAAAGTGTGGAAAGGTCTAGTGTTGCGGAAAGTTTTATTTTCTTTTCTCTTCTCTCTGTTTTGAAAACTTTATTTTAAGAAAACAGCCAATTCAGTTTGGTTGGTACATGATATGGGTCCAATAATGGTGTAGTTGGATGGGGCTTGCAAAGACCTTTCCAACGATATATTATAAGCCCAATTCCGATGAATATTGAGGAAGTTATGGCCAATTTACCAAATTGGGCCTGGTTTGAGCTTTATGTACGGCCCAATGATCTAGGGGAGAGCCTTATATGATTTATCATTCCTAATGCAATTAGGAAGGGTTTTAGTCTTCTAGAATCTTCTAGAAGGTTCTTTTCATTCCTAATTCAATTAGCATTGATAAGTTAACTTTGTTGACTTTTCAGAGTTTTAATCAAAATCAAATAGCATTTTCGAAGAAATTATATTATTTTATCCTCCAGTACGGTAAAATTATCGGATTTTCGAAAACGCGTTAAAATCAAGACTAGCGTCCAACCTCAGGCCTTGGCGCCTGGAACCAGGCTTGGCGCCAGACGCTAGCCATTGGCACCTGGCGCTAGCCGTTGGGGCCTGGCGCCAGCTCTGTTTCCTGAGCGTCAGACTCTGTTTTGTTAAATTATCTTTTTTGGATGATTTTCTCTATAAATACTGTATTAAAAACTCCGCTTTCATGGATCATCTACATCTATCATTCACCAATTCTCTTCATTCACAAGCTTTAATTAGCATTCTCTAAAACATTCAATTCTTTCTTACTTTGTTTTCATACAAAATTCCGTATTCACAAGATCAAGAAACATCTAGCCATATTCGAAGTTGCCTTCGCCCTAGACGTGAAAGGCTTAATTTCTGAGGGTTTGGTCCCAAATCTCTCTTTCAATTATTTAATTTAATTGTTTGTTTATTATTTTCCTTGAAGTTACTAACGTGTGTATTTTGTTATTAGAAAGAGGTACGAAGCATCAAAGTAAGTTCTGTAATGGTTTTTATTGATGTTATGATGTAGAAATCATGTCTATATTGCTATGATATTCCTAGTATCATGTCTAGGGTATTTTTAATATTAAATATGATTGTTATGATGCTTCTTTTGTTCTTCCTAATTTTTATGATTGTTAGTATCATGTTAGGGTTAAAGACTTGATTTTTATTGCTTAGTGACATGCTAGGGTTTGTTATTAATCTTGTTAGTATCATGCCTAGGATCTTGCTATGTTCATTATGTTTTAACATAATTTTTGATTATGATTTCATGATTATTATTATTATTATTATTTTTATGATGATTATTTTTTATGATTATTATTTTGATTATTATAATTTTATGATCATGATTATAATTATTTATTTATTATTATTTATCATGTTGCTTGATGCTTATTATTTATTACTTGATCACACCTTTATTGCATGTTTAAAAGGAATTTTGGTACTTGTAATCGCGCTTAATAAGATATTTAATAATTTTGTTAGGGTTAATGTGATTATAATTCAAGTGATCGCCAATAATAGATTTGTATGTGCATTAAATTCAACCAACATAGATTAAAAAGGTTTAGGGTTAATCCTATTGATTGCATGTTAATCAGAAAGCGCACATGAATACGAGCAGAATAAAGTAGAGGCCTATTATTAGGGCAGATTCAATCTCTTTTAGGTTGGATTTGTACCATCATCCCCGAACCCTTATTTGGTTCATGACCTTATGGAGTTGACGATCTCTTGGATCGTTAAGGGGTGTAACCTTCACCTCGTGAACGGTTTACAAGTTCCTTAAAAACTTGTTGGCGACTCTTTTGCTCTATCTTCTTCCCTTTTGGACGCCACCGTACTTTAGTGTATGATCATAGTGGGGTTCAAGCTAGTGGGATTTTAAAGGCTTGAAATTATTCCCTTCAGTTTTTTGGCGACTCCACTGGGGAGGATTTCTATTTTAATTCCTGAATTTGTTTCGGCAATGATTTAGAATGAGTGGTTGAGACTCGAAAAGTTCTAAGTATTTCATGTGCGTAATTTTGATTAACATTATTGTCATATGCATAAAAAGGATCTCATTGGAAAGACTATCCGTAATGAGTCAAAAACATAGGATTTTACACGTAGGAAATTTGAGAAATATCTTTCACAACTAGGACTGAAATAACACCGCGCAGAACTGGAAGATTTTATCGAGCACAGAAAGCTGCTGAGGCATGTGGGAAGTAGCGTCAGGGGCCAGAGCTTGGCGCCAGACTTTTAGCCGTAGCGCCAGACGCCTGCATTGGTGCCAGGCGCTACAGTTAAAATCTGGCGCCAGTCTCTGTTTGCTGGCGCCAATTTCCCCCAATACCGAGCCAGAAATATGCGTTCTAATTTCGACCGGTTTTTCGTATTGTTTGCTCGATCCTATTTCCTGATTGAATTTTTTCTCACTTTTCTGAAACCCATATGTGTTCTACATATGGACATAACCCTCTGGGAATTCATGCTCCATCTACCCGATTGAACACTCCGTGCAACAAAGGGTACATCCGAGATGTTGAATTCACCAAACCATGGAAGCGAGTTTTTCTAAAACTCGCGGTGTCCCATCCACTCACGCCAACCCTTCACGGTTAGGCTTCCGCGCGGTGCATCCGGAGAATTAACCATGGACCCTCTTTGACTAAACTATATCCCGAACTTTAGAGAACTAGAGCCATGGTTAGGTTGCGAACGCATTGCATCATATTGTGCCTACTTGACTAATTGTGCATTATTTGTTGTGCATATATATTCTATGTTTCCCTTAACCGTTTGTTGATTTGTGTTGAGAATAAATAAATTAACGACTTAAAGAAATTTGCCTAATTAATTATTTAATTAATTATTTAATTTGAGTCAATAAAGTCTATTTTTTTCAATCGGAATTGACCCAGTACGACTTTAGGCTAATCCCAGTTGACTAATAATACCGAAAACAGTCCTAGACCGAAGCTCCACTATTGGCGCCAAAGTATGAGCTATAGCGCAACACTATGGTGTGTAGCGCTAGACGACAGCTATGTTGTCTGGCACCAAGCTCCTCAGTGTGACGCCAGTCCTGTCGCTTGGCCGACAGTTCGGATTATTGGTCGAGTCATCACCTAGGGTCTAATTAATCAGTCCTCTGTTTAATTCGATGAATTTCCGCTGTCAATAACACCTTGTCGAGTCATTAATCGAGTCTTGGTCACATAGTCTAGCCACATGGTCATGACACGAGTCTTAACGTACCATCTACACTCACTATTCTTAGCACACACGTTGAGTACATCACCATGGCCATGTCTTAGGTCCATGCATGAGTCGGTCTTTCCGTCATTTGAGTTGGAGGTACATTCTATCCCTAATCCTTCTTATCCCTCCATCTAAATCTTCTTCACATTCTTCCATCTTTCTTCACTTCCTCCATTCATTGCATGTTGAATAAAGTTTGAGTCAAATAATTAACAATCAGTACCCCCAAATTCCTTTTCCACAGTACTTGGTCGAGGAGAGAAGGGCGATTAATCAAGGACAACCTCTTTATTCAAGTCTCGCTTTTTGATAAACCGATTCGTCAAAAGAGGAAGGCTAAGAAGATAATGGCAACTCAAGAAGAAGTCAATGATCTTAAGAACCAACTAGCTACTGTGACTGAGACACTGAAGCTTCTCGCACTTAGGGTCGATGACCCCGTGAAGCAACAACAGATGAAACTCATGCAAGAGAGTCTAAGCAAGCTATCTAGTGACTATAAATTTCAGGGCATGAGTTCACAAGGGGTCTCGCTGGACAAGGAACTCCTTCCGCATAAGTTCAACGCCAACGACATCCCAAAATTCAAGGCAACAAATAATCCTTATTTTCATCTAAGAGCTTTCGAAACTATAATGAACATTAAGGGCATCGATAAGAAGTTCTTCCCTTCTCTGTTCTCACTATCTCTTGAAACCGTTTGCCAACAATGGTACTTCTCCCTCGACAAGGAGAAAACCTCTACCTGGGAATTGATAGTAAACGCTTTCGTTGATAGATATAAGTGCAACATCCAAGACGAAACAGACCACAGACAACTTGAGATGTTAAAACAAAAGGAAAACGAAGGGTTCACTTCTTTCTTCAATAAATGGAGGAAAACTTCCGCTAATATGGTCAAGGCTCCTACCGAAAAAGAATCTGTCAGGATGTTTATCAAGAATCTCCAAGGGAAGTATTCAAAACACTTAAAGTACTAACACAAGTCAGATACTTTCAAAGCTGTCTATAATATAGGCATTGACATTGAAGATGACCTTCTGAAAGACAATGGTGCGAGAGGAAAGAAGAACGACCCTCCTTCTTCTTCCTCTCCCATTAATGAAGTACATGCCACGAACGCCTCTAAACCACGAATCCAGAGATCAAAAAGAGTGTTCACTCCACTTGGTATGAGTTATGAAACGGCTTTCGAGAAGCTACATCACAAAGGACTAGTCATGCCCATAAGGCCCATCAAAGATCCAGTTCCAGAAGCTAGGCCACCTAAGTGGGACCCTAATAAGCACTGCAAATATCATCAAGGAAAGGGTCACGACACTGAAGAGTGTTGGAAACTCAAAGAAGCTATTCAAGATCTGATCGATAACAATGAAACTTCCGAGATTCTAGCCATCGAAGATGACCAAGCATCCTTCGATCCATCACTTCTTATCACACCTGTGGGAGAGCCTATGATCGAGACAGCTTATATGACCTCTCTCGATGAAGTGGCCATAATTGAGAAGGATGAAAGTCTTTTCTTAGATAATACCAAGGAAGACTCGTCAAGTCTAAAAGAGGACATTCGAAAACTGCAAGATGTCATTGCCATGCTCTTGAATGTGGTAGAAGGATTAGCGAATCGGGTGATGGCCATTGAACAAAATTCTCGCCAAGGGTTTAATGAAGAACTCAATACTCCTAAGCCACAAGCAAAACGGACCATTGAAGAATACACACCAATAAGAATGACTTACAATGAAGCTTTCGGATGTCTTCACAATCAAGATCTTATCCACCCCATTGGTCCCAGTCAAGACCCTCCACCTGAAAAGCGGTTTCCCAATTGGGATCCAAATTCTTATTGTCGATACCATAGAGGTCGTGGTCACACCACCGAAGTATGTCTAGCCCTCAAAGATCGTGTTCAAGATCTCATTGATTCAAATCTCCTTCATGTTCCTCCGCGCGACAAGAAGGCGAAGATTAGTAACAATAGTATCAGTGGTTGTAAAGGGAAGAAGAACGACTATCTTTCTTCTTCCGAAAACACCTACTCTAGTAATAGTGTTGGTACTTTCGACCTTAGTGAGATCCTAGCCATGGGTAATCGAAAGCAACTAAAAAGGGAATTTACCCCTATTGGAATTAGCTACGATGATGCTTTCGATCGACTCCATGCCAAGGGAATCATTATTCCCATTGGACCTATTAAAGATCCCACACTCAAGAAAAGATTGCCTAGTTGGAATTCCAAACACTGTAAGTACCACCAAGGTAAGGGTCATGCTACTGAGAGCTGTTGGAAGCTAAAGGAGGATATCCAACATTTGATTGATAAAAACAAGCTTCCCATACCTCCAGTTAACAAGAAGAGCGAGTGATGATAAAGGAAACAACACAAGACAAGAGGCGAGCTTCAACGAAAAGATTTTGTGACCTCTTTTTCTTTTTTATCTACCCTTTCCTCAATAAGTCTAGCATAGGCACCTTTTCTTTTCCTTTAAATTATTTTTGTAGTCTTTTTTACTTTTCCTTTAATAAAAATGAGCATTTATTTCCTTACATATGATCATTTCATTATATTGCATAAAAAAAAAAAAAAAAAACAATGTCGAATTAAACACAAGGTATACCAATGATTTAAGGCAACCCTTGTAGCCACATCATATCTCCTTTCACCTTTCAAATATACAATCCTTTCTTCATAAACCACTTTGAGCCTCGTCTAACGATAGACCCTTCTTCTTTCAACCTACATCTATCTAATCTTGGGATGAGACAGTGTGCAAATTATGCAATTCTAAACAAAAGCTTGAGTATTTCAAAAGATAGCAAAAATAGCAAAAATATAAATAAAAGTGTACAAAAGGGTAAGTGTTCCAATGTCTTTGATATGAAAATATCTTTGATATGAACACGTCTCAGATTGCGTCTCTTATCAAGTGCTCGGTACCGTGTCTGAGAAACATGAATGCCAAGTGAGTGATAGACCGCGTGATCGGGATTGCCCACGCTTATAAAAATAAAATAGATGCTAAAGCAAAAGATAAAATAGAGTTAAAAAGGAGTAGAAACTCAAGCATAAAAGTATAAAGATTCGAAAGCGAGGTTGCACACCTTGGGGGCTTATCTAGGATCTTGAGCCTTTATCCCTTTTTTCTACAACCTTTAGCCTAACCACGTTACAACCCTTAAAAAGACCTTTTTGAGGTATACACACTTGTGCGAGGTTCGGCTAGAGCTACGTTCGGCCTGATTCCTAACGGATACGTAGGCAACCTCACATCGAGGTGCGGCCGTAATAAACATGCATTCATATTCACATTCACACACTTACACCATGATCATATCAAGGGATCCCCTGTGCTCATCCCTATTCATTTAGAGATAGACTTGGGGGCTTGATCCCAACATCATTAGCTTACCTAGCCTAAGAGTCACCACCATTTGACTCTTTTCAATAATATATTTTTCCACACACTTAGCTCTTGCGGCCTAGCTTTAGTGTCACTTTCACACACTACACAAATACATTACCAAATATACTTTCCCTTAGGAACCCTTTGTCATGAAATCTTAACATAATGCTGAAGCATGCCATGTCAGAATCACTCATCACTCATAATTGTCATTGCATCACAAAGTACGAAGTGCTTAGCCTCCGTGCCTAAGTTACCCAAATACCTTCATCATTGAGTCAACCATTGAGATAGCTTAGGATGGATTAATCCTTCCACCTTGAGAGACAGTATCAAATGACATTTGACTATGCTCATGCATCTTCAACACTTCGATTCTTTTTTCGTGTCTTTCTTTTTCGGGAGAAAGTCAGTACCCTCCATAAAAGTGATGGAAATTTTTGCTTTTTGCATTTTCGAGTCGCACGATCACATTACAATGCACACACGAGTCATGTACACATTGAGTCATGTCGTGTCATAGCACTTTGATTTGAGTCTAACACACGTGTCATTTTACTTTGAGTCGAGTCAACCTCGAGTCAGTCAATCACAGCGAGTCAAGTCGACGAGTCAAGCAACGCTAACTTTAGGTCAACCCTAAGATGATTAAAGAGATTGGCAAAGTTCTATAGTCAAAATAAATACAGGTATAGCAGAACAGGGAAGACCCTATCGCAGCGTTCGGCGACAGAATCAATTCTTGGCGCCAGAGATATTTCAGCAGCGCCAGAGCTTGAAGCCTATCAAAAAGGTGATTTCGACCTCGTACAGCAATTTCGGGTTCCTTGGTACGCCAGTTAGCCCCTATAAGCAATTTGACATGATTAAGTAGTCAGTTTGATTACAATCACAATAAGTGGTCGACCTGGTGAAAGATCGTCTCACTTAGCTTAAAGCGCCTAATCACGGAGACACCGACATACTGGTTTTAGCGGAAATAAAGTTCAGGTGAGCTTTAGAGATTGACAAACGCTGGTCTTTGGAAATTTTTCTTCAGAACATTATCGCAACAAACATTCAAGCACCGAAGCTCTATTGTTCAGAGACGCGTGAACATTTCCATAAAAAGCTCTTTTGCTCCAGAGACGGGTGGGCATATAAAAAAAAGCTCTTTTGTTCAGAGACGCGTGGACATTTCATTCAAGCTCTTTTGTTCAGAGACGCGTGGACAATCCTTTTCAAGTTCTTTTGTTCAGAGACGCGTGGACAATCCTTTTCAAGCTCTTTTGTTCAGAGACGCGTGGACATTTCCTATTTTCAAGCTCTTTTGTTCAGAGACGCGTGGACATTTCCTATTATCAAGCTCTTTTGCTCAGAGACGCGTGGGCATATCAATCGAGCTCTTCGTTCAGAGACGCGTGGACACCTCATTCAGAAGATCATACAAAAAAGAAGCTCTTTGTTCAGAGGCACGTGAACATATCAAAAGGAAGCTCTTTGTTCAGAGACGAGTGAACATCGAAACAGCAAGATGGAGTTCCCTGGATTATGGAGAGTTGTCAAAAACAACTGAGGATTGTTTCAAGAGAAGCAATCTTTGATAGTGTTCCCTAAGACGCGGAATATTATCAATGCGGATGGAGATTGTTTCAAGAGAAGCAATCTTCGATAGTATTCCCTAGGATGTGGAATATTATCATTGCGGAGGAGGATAGTTTCAGGCGAAGCAATCTTCTAATTTGGAAGCAGTTACGGGCGTAGCGGTTTTCAAGCGGGATGGAATTCTCTAGCTTGTAGAAGGTCATCAAAACAATAAAGCGGCAGCAAATCGGTTACTTTCAGAGACGTGTGCTCGACGGTGCAAGATACGCGTTTCTTAACTCTTTTTTCTGTTTAACTAACGCTAGTTTTGCAGATATTGGCGTTACAAGAGTGATTTAGGATCGCAGAACGTTCTGAATCATTCTCCGTCCCTATCGATACTTTGACTTTCGTTTTCGAAACTTGCGTTTCTCCAAACTCAGTCAAAGTGGGGGCTTCGGTGGACACCCATTTGTGTCTCCCCAAAACCAAATCCAGTGATGAGTACCTTTCACGTCGAATCATAATCGAATGAAACGAAAGTGTGGAAAGGTCTAGTGTTGCGGAAAGTTTTATTTTCTTTTCTCTTCTCTCTGTTTTGAAAACTTTATTTTAAGAAAACAGAAAATTAAGTTTGGTTGGTCCATTATATGGGTACAATAATGGTGTAGTTGGATGGGGCTTGCAAAGACCTTTCCAACGATATATTATAAGCCCAATTCCGATGAATATTGAGGAAGTTATGGCCAATTTACCAAACTGGGCCCGGTTTGAGCTTTATGTACGGCCCAATGATCTAGGGGAGGGCCTAATATGATTTATCATTCCTAATGCAATTAGGAATGGTTTTAGTCTTCTAGAATCTTCTAGAAGGTTCTTTTCATTCCTAATTCAATTAGCATTGATAAGTTGACTTTGTTGACTTTTCAGAGTTATAATCAAAATCAAATAGCATTTTCGAAGAAATTATATTATTTTATCCTCCAGTACGGTAAACTTATCGGATTTTCGAAAACGCGTTAAAATCAAGACTGACGTCCAACCTCAGGCCTTGGCGCCTGGAACCAGGCTTGGCGCCAGACGCTAGCCATTGGCGCCTGGCGCTATTCGTTGGTGCCTGGCGCCAGCTAGCCTGGGTTGGCGCCAGCTCTGTTTCCTGAGCGTCAGACTCTGTTTTGTTAAATTATCTTTTTTGGCTGATTTTCTCTATAAATACTGTATTAAAAACTCCGTTTTCATGGATCATCTACATCTATCATTCACCAATTCTCTTCATTCACAAGCTTTAATTAGCATTCTCTAAAACATTCAATTCTTTCTTACTTTGTTTTCATACAAAATTCCGCATTCACAAGATCAAGAAACACCTAGCCATATTCGAAGTAGCCTTCGCCCTAGACGTGAAAGGTTTAATTTCTGAGGGTTTGGTCCCAAATCTCTCTTTCAATGATTTAATTTAATTGTTTGTTTATTATTTTCCTTGAAGTTAATAACGAGTGTATTTTGTTATTAGAAAGAGGTACGAAGCATCAAAGTAAGTTCTTTAATGGTTTTTATTGATGTTATGATGTAGAAATCATGTCTATATTGTTATGATATTCCTAGTATCATGTCTAGGGTATTTTTAATATTAAATATGATTGTTATGATGCTTCTTATGTTCTTCCTAATTTTTATGATTGTTAGTATCATTTTAGGGTTAAAGACTTGATTTTTATTGCTTAGTGACATGTTAGGGTTTTTTATTAATCTTGTTCGTATTATGCCTAGGATCTTGCTATGTTTATTATATTTTAACATGATTTTTTATTATGATTTCATGATTATTATTATTTTTATGATGATTATTTTTTATGATTATTATTTTGATTATTATAATTTTATGATCATGATTATAATTATTTATTTATTATTATTTATCATGTTGCTTGATGCTTATTATTTATTGCTTGATCACACCTTTATTGCATGTTTAAAGGGAATTTTGGTACTTGTAATCGCGCTTAATAAGATATTTAATAATCTTGTTAGGGTTAATGTGATTATAATTCAAGTGATCGCCAATAATAGATTTGTATGTGCATTAAATTCAACCAACATAGATGAAACAGGTTTAGGGTTAATCCTATTGATTGCATGTTAATCAGAAAGCGCACATGAATACGAGCAGAATAAAGTAGAGGCCTATTATTAGGGCAGATTCAATCTCTTTTAGGTTGGATTTGTACCATCATCCCCGAACCCTTATTTGGTTCATGACCTTATGGAGTTGACGATCTCTTGGATCGTTAAGGGGTGTAACCTTCACTTCGTGAACGGTTTACAAGTTCCTTAAAAACTTGTTGGCGACTCTTTTGCTCTATCTTCTTCCCTTTTGGACGCCACCGTACTTTAGTATATGATCACAGTGGGGTTCAAGCTATTGGGATTTTAAAGGCTTGAAATTATTCCCTACATAAGCGTATCGATTTACTTATCCTTTCGTACTCCTTTAGGGCCGGTTTCCAAGCTTGGAAAAGAAGTCTCCCCGGGCACTCGCATTCTATGTTTACCACCCAAAGATCAACCCCTTTCAAACCACTTTTATTCGACAACTAATCCTAGTCCAACAACAATGCCAACCATTGAAGAACTTCAACAAGAGATTTTTCATTTGATAGAGGAAAAGGCTCAAGAGGCCGAGGAGAGAAGAATTAAGAAAATGGAAAAGGCTGAAAAGAAAAATGCTGAAAACTTAGCCTTGCAAGAAAAGATGGAACAATTATCCATCAAAGAAAAGTAGTTGGAGAAGCTAGTTCTTCATTCTATAATGGGGAACAAGTACTTTGACGCAGAAAAGTTTGCTCCTCCCGCAGGACTTGCTTTACCGGAAAAGTTCGTAGCTACGGACTTGCCAATATTTAAGGTGACCAGTAATCCACAAAATCATATAATGTGTTTTACTGGCACTATGGAATTAAAGGGAGTTGATCATAAGCTTTATGCTTTGACTTTCCCTTTATTCCTAGACCCAACTGCGAGAGAGTGGTACTATGGGCTTGATCCAAAATTCAAGGCAACATGGGAAGATGTAGTTTCGGCTTTCATTACCCAATATGAGAGTAACGTAGAGTTTAAGTCAACTTTACGTGAACTTGAGATGCTTAATCAAGGCGACGATGAAGGTTCCTTGCTTTCTATGGTAGATGGCGAGAAAAAGCGGCCCACCTTGCCCGAAGGCCGCCTGAACTCGAGTTAGTACAAAAGTTCATTGACAACTGTCATCAAAAGTACAACAAACATCTACGTTACCTTGGTTTAGACATTTTTGAAAAGGTCTATTCTGTGGCTACTAGGATTGAAGATGATCTTGCTAAAGAAAAGGCAAACAAACCTCATCATAATCATCAACCTAAGAATAACTACAAGAAAGGGAATGATAATGCATCATCCTTTATTGACGTATTTGCGACCACCACGCAATACAATAACACAAATCGATATGATGATCCTAGAAAAAGATGGACAAAAGAAAGAAAATTTATTCCATTTCCTGTAAGCTATAAAGAATTGTTAGAAAAATTAAATGAAAAAGGCTTACTTGCGCCAACAGGGCCGACACCACCCACTCCACCAGAAAGAAGATTTCCTCAATGGGATGGTAATGCTTATTGTGTTTATCATAGAGGCGTTGGACATGATACTGACGTTGCTATGTCTTAAAGCACAAAATACAAGATTTAGTAGACGATGGGAGAATTCCCACGCCTAAACCTAACAATAATGCATCCACCTTAGGGGTGTCTCACATTGATGAGGACCATATGGGAAGTGATATGTTCAATCCTTTGGACTATATCACACCTATAGGAGAACCTCTATCCACAATACTCATAGGGGCAACTAATGAAGTATGTGGACTATGGGACGATGACTTTCAAGACTTATATGTCTCTAAGTATGCCGCGTCCCACCTCCATCTTGTTTACAAAATGAAAAAAATGGAGCGCTTGATTGGGATCATTTCTTGGGGAAGTCGCAAGATTTATCGAATCTCTCCTTGGATGAACAATGGCATCAAGCACAACTCATGGAACATCTTGAAATGGAGGCACATCTAAAGCCTCTAGGAGAAAGTTGGTTTGTGAGTCCTACAACTAACCCAAACGAGATAGATCATTTAACTCGTTCTGGGCGAGTCTACCAAGCACCACCACTAAATGGATCTTCGACCACACAAAATAAAACTCAAGGTCAAGTAAAAAATCCAATACCACCTCCACTTGAGGTGGAAGATCCATTGGTCTAACAACTTTTCCAATCCAAGGCGAATGTTAGCATTTGGGAACTCCTAAGTACTTCTAAAGAACATAGGAATTCTCTCATGAACGCTCTAACAACTTTGTTTATATGCACAGACACAACCCCTCAGGATTTCGTTAGCTTGCTTACTAGCGAGAAATCCGACAAATCAATCATTTTCACTAATGATGGTTTACCTTCAAAAGACACAACCCACAATAATGCATTATACTTAACCGTGGGGTACAAGGGGTACAATATCCCTTTAACTTTGGTTGACAATGGGTCAGCTGTAAACGTATGCCCATTTGACGTGGGGAAAACTAGGTCGTTGAACTAATCCTCCCTACGATAAAACAAATTTATAGTAACTCAACTAACCTAAATAAAAGTATAGAGGTAAGTCAAGGGTCGAACCACTAGGAACAGTTATGTTCAAGTGCTCTAAATTATGTGCCTAAGCTAGGTCAAAGTCTAAGGGTAAAAGGTAAACACTAACCAAATAAATAAGCAAATAACCAAACAAATAAAGCACTAGGGAAAGGGGATCAACATCCATTCATGATAACCAATCTAATTAGGGAATCAAGCCATCCAAACAATGCAAAGACAAATAGTAGGAGCAATTAAGAGCATTCAACTAATCATCCTCATACTCTCTAACATAGATTTCTCTAGGGCTAAACAATAAAAAGAAACATAATCAAATACTCAACCAATTATGATCAAATCGATATCAAGTGGTCATGTCAATCAATTCAATCATGCAATCAATGCTAGCAATCATGGTTAGCTATTCCAATTAACTAAGTAACATGCAAACCTCTATGAATCAATTTAATCACAACATAATAACTACTCAAATTCCCAATCAATCTCAATTCATCAATCACACATGTCTACCCAAATCCTAGCAGAAAACTACTCAAGAAACATCATCGTCAAATCAATTATCAACTATAGAAAACAAGAATCAACAAAATATCAAGAACAATTACCCTAATCAAACATCAAATATAAAAATTAAACCAAAAAAGCATGTGTAGAAACCCATTTGTGTCTCCCCAAAACCAAACCCAGTTATGAGTACCTTTCGCGTCAAATCATAATCGAATGAAGCGAAAGTGTGGAAAGTCTAGTGTTGCGGATAATTTTAATTTCTTTTCTCTTCTCTTTGTTTTTGAAAACTTATTTTAAGAAAATAGCCAATCCAGTTTGGTTGGTCCATTATATGGGTCCAATAATAGTGTAGTTGGATGGGGTTTGACGAGAGCTTTCCAACGATATATTATAAGCTCAATTCCGATGAATACTGAGGAAGTTATGGCCAATTTGCTGAACTGAGCCCGGTTTGAGCCTTATATGCGGCCCAATGATCTAGAGGAGGGCCTTATATGATTTATCATTCCTAATGCAATTAGGAATGGTCTTAGTCTTCTAGATTCTTCTAGAAGGTTCTTTCCATTCCTAATTCAATTAGCATTGATAAATTGACTTTTGTTGACTTTTCAGAGTTTTAATTAAAATAAAAGAGCATTTTTGAGGAAAATACGATTTTATCCTCTTGTACGGTAATTTTTATCTGATTTTAGAAAATGCGTGAATTTCTGAAATCAGCGCCAAACGCCAGATGTAGCGTCTGGCGCTATGCTTGGCGCCTGGCGCCAACAGCCAGCGTTGGCGTTGGTTCTGTTTTCTGTGCGCCAGACTCTGTTTTAATAATTTTATCTTTTTGGCTGATTTTCTCTATAAATTACGTCGTAAAAACTCCGTTTTCATTCACCTACAATCAGTTTTCATTCTCATTCTCTTTAATCATTCACCATCTCTCTCTCTCTCTTTTTCTAAACTAGCTTTTACATACAAAATTCCGCATTCATTAGATCTAGATACACCTAGCCATATTCGAAGTTGCCTTCGCCCTAGACGTGAAAGGTTTAATTTCTGAGGGTTTGGTCCCAAATCTCTCTTTCAATTATTTAATTTAATTGTTTTTTTTATTATTTTCCTTGAAGTTACTAACGTGTGTATTTTGTTATTAGAAAGAGGTACGTGGCATCGAAGTAAGTGCTTTAATGGTTTAATTGATGTTATGATACAGAGTTCATGTTTAGATTGTTATTATGATTCCTAGTATCATGTTTAGGGTAATTTTGATATCAAGTATGATTGCTATGATGCTTCCTATGTTCTTCCTAATATTTATGTTGTTAGTATCATGTTAGGGTTAACGTTTTGATTTTTATTGCTTAGTGACATGCTAGGGTTTGTTATTAATCTTGTTAGTATCATGCCTAGGATCTTGCTATTATTATGCTTTAACATGATTATTATGATTATGATTATTATAATTGTTATTATGATGATTATTGTTTTGATGATTATTATTATTATTATGATTATTGATTTTGATTATTATTATGTTGCTTGATATTTATTGTTATTGCTTGATCACACCTTTTATGCATGTTTAAAGGGAATTGGTATTTGTAATCACGCTTAATAAGATAATTAATAATCTTGTTTAGGTTTAATTTGATTATAATTCAAGTGATCGCCAATAATAGATTTGTTTGTGCATTAAATTCAACTAACATAGATAAACAGGTTTAGGGTTAATCCTATTGATTGCATGTTAGTCAGAAAGCGCACATGAATACGATCAGAATAAAGTAGAGGCCTATTATTAGGGCAGGTTCAATCTCTTTTAGGTTGGATTTGTACCTTCATCCCCGAACCCTTATTTGGTTCAAGACCTTATGGAGTTGACGATCTCTTGGATCGTTAAGGGGTGTAACCTTCACCCTGTGAATGGTTTACAAGTTCCTAAAACTTGTTGGCGACTCTTTTGCTCTATCTTCTTCCCTTTTGGACGCCACCGTACTTTAGTGTATGATCACAGTGATGTTCAAGCTAAGGAGGTTAACGCTTGAAATTTATTCCCTACAGTTTTTGGCTACTCCACTAGGGAGGATTTCTATTTAAATTCCTGAATTTGTTTCGGCAATGATTTAGAATGAGTGGATGAGACTCGAATCGTTCTAAGTATTTCATGTGCGTAATTTTGATTAACATTATTGTCACAGCATAAAAAAAGATCTCATTGGAAAGACCATCCATAATGAGTTAAAAACATAGGATTTTACACGTAGGAAATTTGAGAAATATCTTTCACAACTAGGACCGAAATAACACTGCGCGAAACTGGAAAATTTTATCGAGCACAGAAAGCTGCTGAGGCATGTAGGAATTAGCGCCAGGGTTAGAGCATTGGCGCCAGATTTTTAACTGTAGTGCCAGACGCCAGCATTGGCGCCAGGCGCTACAGCTAAAACCTGGCGCCAGTCTCTGTTTGCTGGCGCCAAATTCCTCCAATACCGAGCCAGAAATATGCGTTCTAATTTCGACCAGTTTTTCGTATTGTTTGCTCGATCCTACTTCCTGATTAAATTTTTTCTCATTTTTCTGAAACCCATATGTGTTCTACATATGGACATAACCCTTTGGGAATTCATGCTCCATCTACCTGATTGAACGTTCTGTGCAACAAAGGGTACATCCGAGAATGTTGAATTCACCAAACCATGGAAGTGAGTTTTTTCTAAAACTCGCGGTGTCCCATCCACTCCCGCCAACCCTTCATGGTTAGGCTTCCGCGCGGTGCATCCGGACAATTAACCACGGACCCTATGTTGAATAAACCATATCCCGAACTTTAGAGAACTAGAGCCATGGTTAGGTTGCAAACTCATTGCATCATATTGTGCCTACTTGACTAATTGTGCATTATTTGTTGTGCATATGATCTATGATTTCTTAACCGTTTGTTTGACTTGTGTTGAGATTAAATAAATTAATGACTTAAAGAACTTTGCCGAATTAATTAATTAATTAATTAATTAATTAATTTGAGTCAATAAAGTCTAATATTTTAATCAGAATTGACCTAGTACGACTTTAGGCATACCCCTGTTGACTAATAACAACGAAAACAGCCCCAGATTGAAGCTCCAGCATTGGCGCCAAAGTCTGGACTGTAGCGCCACCCTGTGGAGTCTGGCGCCTGGCGATAGCTCTATCGTCTGGCGCCAAGCTACACAGTGCGGCGCCAGTTCTTTCGTTTTGCCGACAGTTCGAATTATTGGTCGAGTCATTAATCGAGTTTAGGCACTAAGTCCCATGGTCTTACACAAGAGTTCAAGCATGTCACTTACACTCAACGCACACACCAATCCACATCCTTTGACCATGTCTAAGAGAGTCTTGCATGCGCGTTTTTTTCCGTCATTTTTTTAGGGGGGTAAGTCGGATATTAATCCTCCAATTTAAAAACTATACTAAGTTCCCTAAAAATATGTAAATTATTTTTGCCAAAAATATGCACCCATTTTTTATTTATTTTTTATTCCTCTTTAAAAATAAACCGTAAAGTCAAGTTGATTCGAGTCAAGTAATTAAAATGCAAAATGGTTTAAATTACAGCGCGTGGTCAATAAAGGAAGGACGGTTAATCAAAGACAACCTTTTCATACAAGTCCAACTTTTCGACAAACCCATAGCTTATAAGAGGAAAGCTAAGACCATAATGGCAACACAAGAAAAAGTCAATGAGCTTAGTAACCAACTGGTTACCGTGACTGAGACACTGAAGCTCCGCACACTCAAGATCGATGATCTCGTGAAGCAACAACAGATGGATCTCATGCGAGAGAGTCTAAGAAAACTATCTATCGACTACAAGTTTCAAAGGCTTACTTCACAAGGGGTCTCGGTGGACAAAGATCTTCTTCCGCAGAAGTTCAATGCCAACGACATCCCGAAATTCAAAGCAACTGATAACCCTTATTTTCATTTAAGAGCCTTCAAAAAAATAATGAGTATTAAGGGTATCGATAAGAAGGTTTTCCCCTCTCTGTTCTCACTATCTCTCGAGACCGTTTGCCAACAATGGTTCTTTTCTCTCGAAAAAGAAAAGACCTCTACCTGGGAGTCCATAGCAAACACTTTCGTTGATAGATACAAGTGCAACATTCAAGTTGAGACTGACCATAGAGAACTTGAAATCCTCAAACAGAAAGAGAACGAAGGCTTCACCTCTTTCTTTAACAAATGGAGAGAAACCTCAGCTAAGATGATTGAGGTGCCAAGTGAAAAAGAGTCTGTAAGGTTGTTCATCAAAAACCTTCAAGAAGAATATTCCAAGCATCTCAAGTATCAAAATAATCTCCATACCTTCAAGGCCGTCTATGACATTGGGATCAATATTGAAGAAGACTTGGCTAAGTTGAAAGCTGCCTCCAACAGTGGCTGGAAAGGAAAGAAGAACGACAATTCTTCTTCTTCCAAAAACACCCACTCAAACAACGTTGGCACTTTTAATTTAGGTGAAGTCCTTGCTATGAACAATCAAGGACAAAAGAAACCATTTAGGAGAAACTTTACTCCTATTGGCATGAGTTATGACACCGCATTTGATCGATTAAATGCAAAAGGTCTTATAACTCCTATTGGACCATTTAGGGACCCACCAGTCGAGAAGAGGTTGGCTAATTGGAACCCCAATGCACACTGCAAGTATCACCAAGGTAGGGGCCATCTCACCGAAAACTGTTGGAAGCTTAAGGAAGCTATCCAAGACTTAATCGACAACAACAAGCTGCCGTTGCCCCCTCCCAGTAAGAAGCCAAGCATTGATAATGCACCTCTCGCTCATGCCCTGGCTATCCATGATGAGGAAAACGAGGTTGACCCCTCGTCTCTCATTAGACTTGTCAAAGAAATCTATGCCACAGAAAAAGAGGAGGAAACCTTTTTTGATGTCAAGGATAACCTTCCAAAATCGGCAAGTAAAGAAGATATACAATTGGTCACACTGTCTATGATGGAGGTATCACATTTACTACGTGAAGCTCTTCCTATAGAGTCTTCTAAGTCTTTAGTAGTAGCACCTCCTCCCTCTATTTCTTCTCCTAGAATAGTTAGTGATCCAGTCCTTGAGGACATATCACTCTTTGATGTAATGATCTCAGAGTATAATAATATTTCTCCTTCTCCTTATTTCTTGTGTTCTTCTCTAACCAAAGATGACGAGCATTGCTTAATTAACAATGAAAAATACGAAGAAATTATTAAAGCAATGGAAACACTCGAAAAGAAAACACCGGTAATTGATGAAACTGAAACGGTTGATATCTCAAATGATTCAACCCATAAAAGAGAAGTTAAAATCGGATTAACACTTAATGAACAAGAAAGAACCGATTTAATTAAAAAATTTATCGATGTATTTGCTTGGTCATACGAAAGTTTGCCAGGCATTAATAGAGAAATAGCTCAACACACTATACCACTAATTCCAGGAATGAAACCCGTAAAACAAAAGTTACGTCGAATGAAGCCCGACGTAGCTCTTAAAATAAAAGAAGAAGTTCAAAAACAAATAACTGCAAGTTTCATCAAGGTATCCAAATACCCCGAATGGGTCGCCAACGTCGTCCCAGTTCCGAAGAAAGACGGAAGGGTAAGAATGTGTGTCGACTATCGAGATCTAAATAAGGCAAGTCCAAAGGACGACTTTTCTTTGCCACACATCGATATTCTGGTGGATAACACGGCAAATCATGCGCTTCTCTCATTCATGGATGGGTACGCATGTTACAACCAGATTCTCATGGCAGAAGAAGACATGGAGAAAACAACTTTTATAAAACCATGGGGCACTTACTGCTACACGGTAATGCCATTCGGGTTGAAAAACGCGGGTGCTACTTACCAACGTGCAGCAACTGCCTTACTCCATGACATGATGCATAAAGAAGTCGAGGTATATGTCGACGATATGATTGTGAAATCAAAAGACCGTCCAGGCCATTAAATAGCCTTAAGGAGATTTTTCGAAAGGCTAAGAAAATATAATATGAGGTTGAATCCATCTAAGTGCGCTTTTGGAGTCACCTTAGGCAAGCTTTTGGGTTATGTCATAAGCTCCAGAGGAATAGAGATAGACCCAACCAAGATTAAATCAATCATGTCAATGCCACCGCCCAAAACTGAGAAACAGATTCGAGGATTTATTGGCCGGTTGCAATACATTAGTAGGTTCATATCAAAATTGACGACAATATGTGAACCAATCTTCAAAAAGCTCAAGAAGAATGTGCCAGTAATATGGGATGACGAGTGTCAAAAAGCCTTTGAAAAGATCAAAGCCTATCCTGCAAATCCTCCCGTATTAGCACCAGCACTTCCCGGAATACCTCTTAGGTTATATTTGACGGTTACCAAAGAGACAATGGGAGCTATGCTAGCACAAGAAGTAGAAGCCAAAGAGAATGCAATCTACTATCTAAGCAAGAAGATGCTCGAATACGAAGCACGCTATACGCCACTCGAGAAGTTGTGCCTCGCCTTGGTGTGGGCCACAACCAAGTTAAGACATTACATGCTAGTGCATACCGTCTTCATAGTCTCCCGATTAGATCCACTCAAGTATCTATTTGAGAAATCTACACTCAATGGACGCATATCGAGATGGATAGTCAATCTAGCCCAGTTTGATGTAAGGTTTATGCCGCAAAAAGCTATTAAAGGATCCGTGGTGTACGATTTTCTAGCAGATTTTCCAATAGAAGACTCGACGCCAATACAAGCCAATGAATTTGCAGACGAAGACTTAATGGTTACCGAAGATGATACTTGGACTTTATAATTCGACGGAGTTTTAAACTAAAAGGGATGTGGCGTTGGAGTATTACTAGTATCACCTAAAGAAGAGCATGTTCCAATCTCCATAAAGCTTGATTTCGACGTTACCAACAATGCTGATGAATATGAAGCATGCTTGGTAGGCCTTGAAACATCTTTGGCAAAGGGAGTAAAAAAGTTAAGGATATTCGGAGACTCTTCTTTGATTATCAATCAGATATCTAAAAGGTAGAAAGTAAGGAGCGAAAGTCTAGCCCCTTACCAAACCTATCTGGAAACTCTTACGGATTAGTTAGAGAAGGTAGAATACACATATCTACCTAGGGAAGAAAATCAATTTGCTGACGCCTTGGCAAGACTAGCCTCAATGGTTAGGATTCCCATGGAAATCGAGCAAATGCCTCTAACTATAGAAAAAAGGCACAAACCAGCATACATCCAGGCTATAGAAGACGACGAAGTAGTCCAAGACGAAGAAGAAGAAGAACTGTGGTACACGGATATACTCAATTATGTCACCAAAGGAGAATACCCTCCCCATGATGATAAAAGAGCAAAACGAGCATTAAGGCTTTTGGCTTCCCAATATGTACTCATAGACAACGAGCTACATAAAAGGGTACCTAAGGGTCGAGCTCTCTTATGTGTAGGAAAGAATGATGCACAAAGAGCAATGAGGATAGTCCACGAAGGAATCTGTGGCACTCATATAAACAGCAAAATGTTAGTCCAAAAAATAATGCGAGAAGGATATTATTGGACTACAATGAATAGGGATTGCCATCAATATGTAAAAAGATGCCCTAAGTGCCAAATCTATGCCAATTTACAACATGTTCCTCCATCCTTGCTCTACACCTACACATCGCCATGGCCATTCTCTACATGGGGAATCGACATCATCGGCAAAATCACTCCCCCAGGAACAGGAGGCCACGAATATATCTTATTAGCGATTGATTACTTCACAAAGTGGGTCGAAGCACAATCATACGCTAAACTTACTGCAAAACATGTAGCACTATTTATCGAGAGAAATATTATTTGTCGATACGGAGTCCCACATGAAATGATAAGTGACAATGGAACTCACTTTCAAGCCAAATGTGAAGAATTGCTACAAAAATACGGCATTCAACATCATCATTCTTCCCCTTATAGACCTCAAGCAAATGGAGCAGTCGAGGAAGCTAATAAAAATCTAAAGACTATCATCGAGAAAATGATGGAAAATTATAAGGATTGGCCTGATAAACTTCACTTCGCATTGTGGGGTTACCGCACGTCAATTCGCACATCAATAGGAAATACGCCATTTTCCTTGGTATATGGAATGGATGCCGTACAACCCATCGAACTAGAAATACCATCTTTACGCATTCCGTTAGAGAGTAAACTCGATGAAGTCGAATGGACTAGGGCAAGATATGAAGAATTAATTCTACTCGATGAGAAACGACTAGAAGCTCTGCATCACACTCAGTGTTATCAAACTCGTATGGCTAGGCATTTTAATAAGAAGGTCAAGACAAGAAACATCAAAGTAGGAGACTTGGTGTGAAAAGCATTAAGGAAAAATGTTTTAGATCCAAGGGGAAAATTTAGACCTAATTGGTCTTGCCCCTGCATTGTCAAAACAATCCTGTCAGGGGGTGCAGCAAAACTAACTGATATGGATGGCAATGAGTTCTCGAACATCACAAATCTTGACCAACTTAAGAAATACTACCCATAATTACTTGAGTAGGATACTCTAGAGAGCTACGTTTGGCCTGATTCCTTAAGAAAGGATACGTAGGCAACCCTTTACGGGTGTGGCCACTTTATTTTTCGAATATCTCGCATCCCAGAATTAATTAAAAGTTCGACAGAAGATCGGCGAAATATTGGCGTCGCAGAGAAAACTCTGGCGCCAGACAACGACCATCAGTGCCAGCCGACGGCACTGGCGCTTGGCACCAGACGGCTGTGGCCGGCGCCTGTCGTAAATAAGCGGCGCTAATTCACAGATAAATTCTGGGCAAATTTCGGTGTTTTTCGGAAATTTTCGACTTCCGTACTTGAAGAAATTCTGGAAAATTAATTTTTTCGGTTCTCATTGCTTTAATAAAATAAATTTAAAGTAAATATTTAATTATAAGCTGAAATTTCATTAATAAAATAAAATTACATTATTGATGGAAATAAAGCTGAAATAAATTAACATTAAATAAAAATATAAACTAAGTATAATAATTTGAAATTAAGCAATGCTCCTAATCTTTCTTTTCTTTCCTAGCCCTTTTCCAATTTTTGTCTGCTTCCTCCTCGTCATCCATAACCTTAGCTAGTAGGCATCCTTTAGAGGTCTGGCACTCCAATAAGCATCAAATATGTCTACTTCCTGGGAAACAGGGTACTCATAGGGAGGACGAAGTTCCCGGAAGGAATATTTTAAAGAAGGCCGTATTGTCTTTTTACCCTGCAGGGATAGTAATAAGTCATACGAGACAAACTTGGAAGACGGCAGAAAGGTTGCTTGTTGACACCAACCATCCTTTCTATTTTCCACCATGGGACGACCCACTTGATAGTAAAATTGCGAGATTCGAAGACCCTTCTCCACTCGTGGCGCCCCATTTTAGAAAAGCGTTTCTTCCTCCTCACAAAGCAATTCGGAGTGTACTTCTCAATGTTGTCCGGAGGGCTAATTAATTCTAGCCTTTCCATTAGCCACATATGTAAAAAATTGCAATGCAAATAAATTATTATTACTATACAAAAATATATTTTTTGATTTCTGTAATTAAAAATATTATTTTTCTACCTATAATAAAATTGGAGAACCCCGAAAAGGTGATTTTGGGTTCCTTTTCAATTCATCAAGACTAATCATAGTCTCTCCAACTATCAGTGGCATTGGATTTCTCCCTGATTCAATTTGTTCTAGTACGGTGGTTATAATTGATTGACCTTCATTATTTTTACCACTACTAAGAAAAAATTGATTAAGCATGCAAAATAAGAAAGCCCTTCTTCTATAAATATGAAAAGATTCAGAAAGAGGTTTATCAAAATAATGGCGTGCAAATTCTTTCAAATTAACTATGTTGCCATCTACTATTTTTGAAAAATCCCTTTCTTTTAAATTGAAGAAGCGCTCAAAATCCTTGTAATAATATGCATCTACTCTAGGGATTACTATGAGGTTTATTGAAGGGAAACCTAAAATAGCACCAAATTCTTCTGGCAAAGGGCTAATGTCATCATACCCTATTCTAAAGCAATGAGTATCAACATTCCAATATTCTAGAGCGGTATGAATGAAATCTAAGTCAAGGTCTACCCCTTTGACGCCATAAATTCCCCCAAGTGAAACAAATCTAATTCTTTTCGTTCTCTGGCATTTAGAGACCGACAACATTCATGGGTGTATTGGGTAAAAGTTTTGGTGACTAGAGACATGATATTATTTTTCTAAGGCCAAGAATTATTTTACTTACTGAAATTATGAAAAGAATCGGCTGGGCAGGGTGCTATTTATGCACGAGTTAGGAGCAGTTTTAATCGGGGTAAAATACGGAGTCAGCACTATTTGGCGCTAGACGCCGCGATTGGCGCCAGACGCCAAGGCTTGGCGCCACACGCCAAGTGTAGCGCCTGACGCTCCACCCAATTGCATGGCGCCAGCTGGCGCCAATATGCCACGTCATCCACGCTTTCTAAAACCTCGTTTTTACCTTAATTCGAGTCTGCTAATGACTTTACGACTTCTTTATCTATTTTCTAAAACATCTTTTTTTAATTAATATAACTATTATATTAATTATATTATTCTATTTTGGATTTTATTTAGGTTAATTTCCAAGTTTTTATAAACCCAACATTTTATTTGGCCTTTTCTTTTTTTCATTTTTCTTTTGGGGAGAGAGTCGGATACCCTCCATCAATAATAAAAATGACGGAATTTTTGCGTAAAATTGTTTGTCACACTTTTCTTGCACACACAAACATGCACATAATAATTATAATAGCAAAAATAAATAAACTCATAATAGTATGTATATACAAAATATGTCTAACAAAATGAGTTTAAATAAAAGGCAAAGTTCTATACAAAGTCAAATAAATAATAAAAAGCACAGGTACAAACTACTTCGCGCGAGAACTGTCAAAGAAATAAGTCAGTAAACATGCATAATATATGTGGACACAAGTTGCAAATAAATAAGCTTACTCGAGTCTGGTGGCGAGGAATCGACCGCTCTACGAAGCGCGACCGGAGGAATAATCTCCTCAATCGGCCCATATGTCCCCTGGTAATGGATAGACATACGGGGTGGCACGAACTCAGCAGCATCGCCCGGACAAAGCAAAACCAAGTCAGTGAAGCATTACTTAGGGGCTACTTAACGAAAGAAAAGAGCTAAAAATTGTACCGCCACATCCTTAGCCTGTACAAGAACTGGAGCCAACAACGGCAGTAGCTCCTCTGCATAGCATCGCCAAGGGATCGTGCAAGATCACCAAGGGGGACCAGCTCTCTCTGACATGCTCAACAACCTCGCGGCGCCAGGATACTCAGCCACTCGGTGAGGTTGTTCTACCTTTTTGCAATATATTTTGGGTTCCTTGGTACGCTAGTTAGCCCCTCTAAGCAATTTGACATGATTTTTAGTAATCGGCTTGATTACATAAAGTGATCGACCTGATGAAAGATCGTCTCACTTAGCTTAAAGCGCCTAAGCATTGGCTCATCGCAAAAGGCACGGATATAGTAGTTCATTTGCAAAAGGCACCGACGTACAAGTTCAAAAGCAGAAGAAGCGCCAACGTACAAGAATAGCGGGAGCAAAGTTCAAGCAAGCTTTTAAAGATCGATAAGCGGAGATCTTCGGTAATTTTCTTTGGAAAATTATCGCAAAGAATAAGGATAGCTTCAAGCAAGGAAATCTTTGGCAGCATTCCCTAGCTTGTGGAGAGCTTGTGGAGAGTTGTCACAAACAACTGAAGGTGATTTCGAGAGAAATAATCTTCGATAGTATTCCTTTGGACGTGGATTATTATCAATGCGGATGAAGATTGTTTCAAGAGAAATAATCTTCAATAGTATTCCCTTGGACGTGGAATATTATCAATGCGGAAGGAGGTTGTTTCGAGAGAATTAATCTTCGATAGTATTCCCTTGGATGTGGAATATTATCAATGCGGATGAAGATTGTTTCAAGAGAAATAATCTTCGATAGTATTCCCTTGGACGTAGAATATTATCAATGCGGATGGGGATTGCTTCAAGAGAAGCAATCTTCGATAGTATTCCCTTGGACGTGGAGTATTATCATAGCGGAAGAGGATTGTTTCAAGAGAAGCAATCTTCGATAGTATTCCCTTGGACGTGGAATATTATCAAAGCGGAGGAGGATCGTTTCAGGCGAAGCAATCTTCTATATTGGAAGCAGTTACGGGCGTAGCGGTTTTCAAGCGGGATGGCATTCTCTAGCTTGCAGGAGGTCATCAAAACAATCGGTTACTTTCAGATATGTTTGCTCGACAGTGCAAGATACGCGTTTCTTAACTCTTTTATCTGTTTAACTAACGCTAGTTTTGCAGGTATCGGCGTTACAAGAGTGATTTAGGATCGCAGAAAGTTCTGAATCATTCTCCGTCCCTATCGATACTTTGACTTTTGTTTTCGAAACTTGTGTTTCTCCAAACTCAGTCAAAGTGGGGGCTTCTGTAGACACCCATTTGTGTCTCCCCAAAACCCAACCCAGTGATGAGTACCTTTTGCGTCGAATCATAATCGAATGAAGCGAAAGTGTGGAAAGTCTAGTGTTGCAGATAGTTTTAATTTCTTTTCTCTTCTCTCTGTTTTTGAAAACTTATTTTAAGAAAACAGCCAATCCAGTTTGGTTGGTCCATGATATGGGTCCAATAATAGTGTAGTTGGATGGGGTTTGACAAGAGCTTTACAACGATATATTATAAGCCCAATTCCGATGAATACTGAGGAAGTGATGGCCAATTTGCTGAACTGGGCCAGGTTTGAGCCTTATAAGCGGCCTAATGATCTAGAGGAGGGCCTTATATGACTTATCATTCCTAATGCAATTAGGAATGGTTTTAGTCTTCTAGATTCTTCTAGAAGGTTCTTTTCATTCCTAATTCAATTAACATTGATAAATTGACTTTTGTTGACTTTTCAGAGTTTTAATTAAAATCAAAGAGCATTTTTGAGGAAAATACGATTTTATCCTCCTGCACGGTAATTTTTATTTGATTTTAGAAAACGCGTGAATTTATGAAATTAGCGCCTGGCGCCTGGCGCCAACAGCCAGCGTTGATGCTAGTTTTGTTTTCTGTGCGCCAGACTCTATTTTAATAATTTTATCTTTTTGGCTGATTTTCTTTATAAATAATGCCGTAAAAACTCCGTTTTCATTCACCTACAATCAGTTTTCATTCTCATTCTCTTTAATCATTCACCATCTCTCTCTCTTTTTCTAAACTAGCTTTTACATACAAAATTCCGTATTCATTAGATCTAGATACACCTAGCCATATTCGAAGTTGCCTTCGCCCTAGACGTGAATGGTTTAATTTATGAGGGTTTGGTCCCAAATCTCTCTTTCAATTATTTAATTTAATTGTTTGTTTATTATTTTCCTTGAAGTTACTAACGTGTGTATTTTGTTATTAGAAAGAGGTACGAGGCATCGAAGTCAGTGCTTTAATGGTTTAATTGATGTTATGGTATAGAGTTCATGTTTAGATTGTTATTATGATTTCTAGTATCATGTCTAGGGTAATTTTGATATCAAGTATGATTGCTATGATGCTTCCTATGTTCTTCCTAATATATAATAGCATGTTAGTATCATGTTAGGGTTAAAGTTTTGATTTTTATTGTTTAGTGACATGCTAGGGTTTGTTATTAATCTTGTTAGTATCATGCCTAGGATCTTGCTATTATTATGCTTTAACAGGATTATTATGATTATGATTATTATAATTGTTATTACGATGATTATTGTTTTGATGATTATTATTATTATTATTATTATTATGATTATTGATTTTGATTATTATTATGTTGCTTGATATTTATTGTTATTGCTTAATTACACCTTTTATGCATGTTTAAAGGGAATTGGTATTTGTAATCACGCTTAATAAAATAATTAATAATCTTGTTTAAGGTTAATTTGATTATAATTCAAGTGATCTCCAATGATAGATTTGTTTGTGCATTAAATTCAACCAACATAGATAAACATGTTTAGGGTTAATCTTATTGATTGCATGTTAGTCAAAAAGCGCACATAAATACGATCAGAATAAAGTAGAGGCCTATTATTAGGGCAGGTTCAATCTCTTTTAGGTTGGATTTGTACCTTCATCCCCGAACCCTTATTTGGTTCAAGACCTTATGGAGTTGACGATCTCTTGGATCGTTTAGGGGTGTAACCTTCACCCTGTGAATGGTTTACAAGTTCCTAAAACTTGTTAGCGACTCTTTTGCTCTATCTTCTTCCCTTTTGGACGCCACCGTACTTTAGTGTATGATCATAGTGGGGTTCAAGCTAAGGGGGTTAACGCTTGAAATTTATTCCCTACAACATGAAATTAAAAAAAGAAATAAGGTGAGATAGAGTTAAAAATGCTCATTGATAATAGAGGATCTTGAACACACTTGTCACACTTGTATCTTCAATCTCTCAATCACCATTGAAATCCTTCAATTTCTCTCTCTAAAACTACTCCTAATCAAGAGAGAGAACCTCCTAATCTAAGCTAATCTAGAGAGAGAGTATTCTAATCTAAGCTAATCTAGAGAGAGAGTATTCTAATCTAAGCTAATCTAGAGAGAGAGTATCCTAATCTAAAGTATTTCATCCATCAAGAATAAAGAAGGTCGTACTCTATATATACAAAAGGAGTAAATAAATGAAATCGCAAGTAAAACCCAGAAAGCCTCGCCTGCGGAGAAATCGGCGGTGCCCGAGGGGTGCTCGCGGCCAGCCCTCTACAAGTTCCTGGTTGAAAATGAGCAGAAATAGGTTGCAGCAGCCCGCGCTCCGCGGGTACTGTAGCCCGCGCCCGCGGCCAGCCCGCGGCCAGATTTGCAGGACCAACTTCGGAAACCTGTAACTCATAATCTAGGAATTGTATTTAGGCGTGCAACCTATCATTGGGAAGCTCTTCAAGTCTAGTTTTGAACCCAAGTTGAATCACCTCAATCCGATATGTAGAACTTGAGATATGGTTGAAGCAATGCACAAAGGTCCTTTTTGATACTTTGCAAGCCTTCATTTTCCTTTGTTTCTAACTCAAATTCAAATCCGGAAAGTGCTATTTTTGATCCTAGTGGATGCTATTTTCGATTCCCATGCACTTCTAGGATCTTGGGTTTGCTTCCTTGATGCTCAAGATTGCCACCTCGGAACTCGAGCTTGCGGAGCTTGCTTAGATTGGCTTCACTTGCGTGCTTGGCTTCCCTAACTTGGCTCCGTTAAATTCCTTGAATGCACTTGAGCTCCCTCCTTGATTATTAAATCCGTGGGAACTCGATGTACCTACAAAACAAGACAAAGAAACGGAGAAGGAGAGAAATAGCCAAGAAATGAATAAAATGCTAAGAAAAGCATTAAAAGCACGCATTTATCTGAACTAACACAAAAACACGCAAATCGAGCATTATTCTCTAAAAAAACGACATAAATGACTAAAACAAGCATAGAAATGTAAATAAAACATAGCCTAAAGGTGCCATAAATGGCACGGATCACCATTGCGAACTACAAAATACTTAGGCCTTAATCCAGAAAAAGATTTTCAATCAACAACAAAAAACATTAGGGCCTATGACAATTTGAGAAGATCGGTGTGTGGAACTGTCAAGCTACCAATTACCACAGGCCCAATTCAAAAGATAGTTGAATTCCATGTTATGGACATAAAACCTACATTCAACCTTTTACTTGGTCGTCCTTGGATACATGAGCTTGGTGCAATACCATCCTCACTTCATCAAATGATTAGGTTGAACTATCAAGGGCTTCCTATGACTATACATGCTTCTCCACTCAAAATAGCAATAAATGATCAATCACTCTTAGAAATAAACCATGATAATGGTGAAGAGGACATGTGGGGATTCGCCGCGGAGCAAATCTGCATAATTGAAATGGAAGGAGACTTTGAAGAACCATTCAAGCTTGATCCATATTCTACTCGGATAGTAAACAACATCTTACTCAAGAGTTGTTACTTTCCTGGGATGCCTTTGGGAATAGGAATGAAGAAATCTCTCTTACTTCCTATCCCAAAGAAAAGCTTCTTCTTGGATTGGGATATAAACCAAACAAAGAAGAATTGGAGTCTCACAATGCAAAAAACAAAGCACGTAGAGACAATAATAAGAAAGGGATAATAACTTTACTCCCATCCTATCTACAAACCCTTAATGGGATATTCATTAGGGAGGGAGAAAATTACCCATGCTACGACTTTCCAAAACCCTTAGTTCAGGAAGGAATCAAGAAGCATGGATTTGAAATATTTCATGATTGCTACTTCTTGGATGACGATCTTAGTATCGTTAAATCGAAACACCCAACTCTAGGGTACTATGATGGACAAGAATTTAACTTGCTATTTGGACTAGAGAAAAATCATGTCGCTACAATGACCAATCAAAACGCTATTCAAGATGAAGCTTTTGACCCAACCTCGTTGATTAACCCCTTCAAATGAAACTTTTGAGCATGGATGGAGGAAATCTTTGAAATGGACCAATTGCAAAGGCGTTAAACTGAAAATCGTCATAGGAGAAGGGAAGATGTTTGAAGAATCGGACGATGAATCTATTATAGACTCTAGGGAAGCTGAAAATCTAGGCCAGCTGAAAATCTAGGCCTTGTGGCCATTACCGTGTCTTTATTTTCTAGTTCTAAGGACGAAGATCCCAAAAAGGATTCTTCTCTTGATGTATTCTCTTTTGATTTTAATAATATGAGCTCTATTTCCGAGTATATGCCTTCTAATGAAGAACGAAAACAAAAGAACCATATCGTTGAAGAAACTGAAATAGTTAATATAGGAACTAACGAAAATAAAAGAAAAGTCAAAATTGGCTTAACTCTAAATTCGAAAGAGCGATCGACTCTCATATCGACGCTCAAAGAATTCGAAGACGTGTTTTCTTGGTCATACAAGGACATGCCTAGAATAGATAGAGAAATTGCGGAACATACCATTCCCTTGAACCCTACCTCTAAACCAGTAAAAAAAAAACTTCGATGAATGAAACCTGATGTCGCATTAAAAATAAAAGAAGAAGTACAAAAATAGTTGGACGCAGGTTTTATTCGCGTATGTAATTACCCAGAATGGGTAGCGAACGTAGTCCCACTCCCTAAAAAAGGATGGACGAGTTCGCATGTGTGTCGACTTTAGGGACCTTAATAAAGCTAGCCCTAAAGACGATTTTCCTCTTCCACATATTGATATATTGGTAGATAACACGGCTGAACATGAGATGTTATCCTCTATGGATGGATACGCAGGTTACACCAAATTTTAATGGCAAAAGAAGACGAAGAAAAGACATGCTTTATTACCCCTTGGGGTACTGTAGGCACCCATTTGTGTCTCCCCAACACCAAACCCGGTGATGAGTACCTTTTACGTCGAATCATAATCGAATGAAGTGAAAGTGTGGAAAGTCTAGTGTTGCGGATAGTTTTAATTTCTTTTCCTTTCTCTCTGTTTTTGACAACCTATTTTAAGAAAACAGGAAATCCAGTTTGGTTTGGTCCATAGTATGGGTCCAAAATGGTGTGGTTGGATGGGGCTTGAAAAGAGCTTTCCAATGATATATTATAAGCCCAATTCCGATGAATAATGAGGAAGTTATGGCCAAATTACTAAACTGGGCCCGGTTTGATACTTATATGTGGCCCAATGATCTAGTGGAGGGCCTAATATGGATTTATCATTCCTAATGCAATTAGAATTGATTTTAGTCTTCTAGATTCTTATAGAAGGTTCTTTTCATTCCTAATTCAATTAGCATTGATAAATTGACTTTGGTTGACTTTTTAGAGTTTTAATCAGAATAAAAGAGTGTTTCTTTCAATTATTTAATTTAATTGTTTGTTTATTATTTTCCTTGAAGTTACTAACGCGTGTATTTTGTTATTAGAAAAAGATACGAGGTATCGAATTAAGTGTTTTAATTGATTTATTGATATTATGATATAGAAATCATGTCAAGGTTGTTATTATGATTCCTAATGTCATGTTAGGGTGTTTTGATCTTCCTAGTATCATGTTTAGGGTAACAACTAAAAATTCCTATTATAAAGTATGATTAAAAGTATGCTTCCTTTTCTTTCCTAATATATAATATCATGTTAGTATCATGTTAAGGCTAAAGCTTTGATTTTTATTGCTTAGTGACATGCTAGGATTTGTTATTAATCTTGTTAGTATCATGCCTAGGATCTTGCTATTATTATGCTTTACCATGATTATTTTTATTATTATTATTATTATTATTATTTATGATGATTATGTTACTTGTTTATATTTATTGTTATTTCTTGATCACACCTTTTATGCATGTTTAAAGGGAATTTGTACTTGTAATCACGCTTAATAAGATAATTACTAATCTTGTTTAGGGTTAATTTGATTATAATTCAAGTGATCGCCAATAATAGTTTTGTTTGTGCATTAATATTCAACCAACATAGATTAAACAGGTTTAGGGTAAACATATTGATTGCATGTTAGTCAGAAAGCGCACATGAATACGATCAGAATAAAGTAAAGGCCTATTATTAAGGCAGGTTCAATCTCTTTTAGGTTGGATTTGTACCTTCATCCCCGAACTACCAGTCATGGTTCCAGACCTATTGGAGTTGATGATCTCCTGGATCGTTAAGGGGTGTAACCTTCACCCCGTGAATGGTTTACAAGTTCCTAAAACTTGTTGGCGACTCTTTTGCTCTATCTTCTTTCCCTTTGGACGCCACCGTACTTTAGTGTATGATCATAGTGGGGTTTAATCTAGGGATAATGCTTGAAATATTCCATACAGTTTTTTGGCGACTCCACTAGGGAGGATTTCTATTTTAATTCCTAAAATTTATTTTGGCAATTATTTAGAATGAGTGGATGAGACTCGAAAAGTTCTAAGTACTTCATGTGCGTAATTTTTATTAACATTATTGTCATATGCATAAAAAAGATCTCATTGGAAAGACCATCCGTCATGAGTTAAAACATAGGATTTTTACGCGTAGGAAATTTGAGGAATATCTTTCACAACTAGGATCGACATAATGCTGCGCGAAACTGGAAAATTTTATCGAGCACAGAAAGCTGCTGAGGCATGTAGGAACTAGCGTCAGAAAACAGAGTCTAGCGTCGAGGATTTGACCTTGGCGCCAGGCGACAGCTCATGTCGCCAGGCGCCTGAGCCAAATCGCGGCGCCGACCTCTGTTTGCTGGCGCCAAGTTCTTCCAATACTGAGCCAGAAATATGCGTTCTAATTTTGACCAGTTTTTAGCACTGTTTGCTCGATTCTACTTCTTGATTGAGTTTTTTTCACTTTTCTGAAACCCATATGTGTTTTACATATGGACATAACCCTTTGGGAATTCATGCTCCATATACCTGATTGAACGCTCTGAGCAACAAAGGGTACATCCGAGAATGTTGAATTCACCAAACCATGGAAGCGAGTTTTTTCTAAACTCGCGGTGTCCCATCCACTCGCGCCAACCCTTCACGGTTAGGCTTTCGCGCGGTGCATCTGGACAATTAACCATGGAACCTCTTTTGACTAACCCATATCCCGAACATTAGAGAACTAGAGCCATGGTTAGGTTGCAAACTCATTGCATCATGATTGTGCCTACTTGACTAGTTGTGCATTATTGGTTGTGCATCCTCTATGTGTTTTTCCTAACCGTTTGGTTGACTTGTGTCAAGATTAAATAAACTGATTTATGACTAAAAGAACTTTGCCTAATTAATTAATTAATTTGAGTAATGAAAGTCTAATAATTTAATCAGAGTTGACTTAGTAAGACTTTAGGCATTCCTTGTAGAGTAATAATACCGAAGGCAGTTCCAGATCGACGTTCCAGCAATGGCGCCAAGACTAAAACTGCAACGCCGCTCTGTGGAGCGTAGCGCATGGCGACAGTCCTATCGTCTGGCGCTACACTACAAAGAGAGGCGCCAGTCCCGTTTTTTTTACAACAGTTCGGTTTGTTGCTCGAGTCATCACCTTATGTCTAATTGAACAGTTTTCTAGTCAATTCAGTTAATTTTTACTGGCAATAATACCTTGTCAAGTCATTAATCGAGTCTAAGCACTAAGTCCCATGGTCTTACACAAGGGTCAAAGCATGTCACTTACACTCACCATATAAATCACACACTAATGTACACTTTGACCATGTTTAAGGGAGTCTTATATGCGCGTATTTTCCGTCATATTTTAGGGGGGTAAGTCGGATATTAATCCTCCAATTAAACCACTTGTTTGAACCCTATACTTAACTCCCAAAAATGTATACCTTATTTTTGCCAAAAATATGCACCCTATTTTTGCTTTTTTTTTTCTTTTTCAAAACCGTAAAGTAAAAGTCAATTTGAGTCAAGTCATTAAAACAAAAATGGTTTAATTTGCAGCGCGTGGTCAAGAAAGGAAGGGCGTTTGATCAAAGACAACCTTTTTATTCAAGTCCAACTTTTTGACAAACCGATCGCTCGTAAAAGGAAAGCTAAGACAATAATGGCAACTCAAGAGGAAGTTAATGAACTCAGGAACCAATTGATTGCTGTGACTGAGGCGTTAAAGGTTTTAATCATCAAAATTGATGATCCTGTGAAACAACAACAGATGGACCTCATGCAAGAGAGTCTGAGCAAACTGGCTAGTGATTATAAGTTTCAAGGAATTAGCTCACAAGGGGTCTCGGTGGATAAGGATCTTCTTCCGCAGAAACTCAATGCCAATGACATCTTGAAATTCAAAGCAAGTGACAACCCTTACTTTCACCTAAGAGCCTTCAAAACAATAATGAGCATTAAGGGCATTGATAAGAAGGTGTTTCCCTCTTTGTTCTCCCTATCTCTCAAAACCGTTTGCCAACAATGGTTCTTTTCTCTTGAGAAAGAAAGAACCTCTACTTGGGAGTCTATAGTAAACCCTTTCATTGATAGATACAAGTGCAACATTCAAGTTGAGATTGACTATAGGGAACTTGAAATCCTTAAACAGAAGGAGAATGAAGGTTTTACCTCTTTCTTCAACAAATGGAGAGAAACCTCTGCTAAGATGATTGAAGTGCCAAGTGAAAAAGAATCTGTTAGGTTATTCATCAAGAACCTTCAAGAGAAATACTCCAAGCATCTCAAATACCAGAATAACCTCCATACCTTCAAGCCCGTCTATGATATTGGAATCAATATTGAAGACAACCTCGCTATGCTGAAAGCTGCTAACAGTAACTCCAACAGTGGCTGGAAAGGCAAGAAGAACGACAATCCTTCTTCTTCCAAAACCATCCACTCAAACAATGTTAGTACCTTTAACTTAAGTGAAGTCCTTCCTATGAATAATCAAGGACAAAAGAAACCATTTAGGAGGAACTTTACTCCTATAGGTATGAGTTATGACACCGCATTTGACTGATTAAATGCAAAAGGTCTTATAACTCCTATTGGACCATTTGGGGACCCACCGATCGAGAAGAGGACGGCTAACTGGAAACCCGATGAACATTGAAAATATCACCAAGGTATGGGCCATCTTACCGAAAATTGTTAGAAGCTTAAGGAAGCTATCCAAGATTTAATCGATAACAACAAACTGTCATTGCCGCCTTCCAGTAAGAATCCAAACATTGACAATACACCTCTCGCTCATTCCTTGGCCATCTCTGATGAAGAAAACGAGGTTGACCCCTCATCTCTCATCAAACCTGTTGAAGAAATCCATGCTATTGAAGAAGAGGAGGAGGTCTTTTTCGATGCCATGGATGACTTTCCAGAATTAGCAAGTAAGGAGGATGTACGGCTGCTTACATTGTCCATGTTGGGGGGATCAAACTTGCTACATGAAGCTCTCGAAGTTGCGAAGAAACAATTAGAGGAGCTTCAGAAAAAGTGTGACAAGGTTCCACCTACGAAAAATAAACCCAAGAGAGAGTTCACACCCATGGGAATGACCTATGATGCTACTTTTGACCGCCTCTTTGATCTAGGACTAATCAAACCTATTAGCCCTACCGAGGATCCAACACCAGAAAAACAATCTTCAAGATGGGATCCCAATTCCTATTGCAAGTACCATTGAGGAAACGGTCATACCACTGATGATTGCTACAGGTTTCAAAATCTTATTCAAGATCTCATAGAAGCAAAAAAGATTCCAATGCCTCTAACTAGCGAGAAGACTAGGTGGTGATGAAGTAAACAACACAAGACAAGGGGCGAGCTGTAACAACAAGATTTCATGACCTTTTTTTTTTTATTTGTTTTTCATTTTTTACTTTCCCCAATAAGTCTAGCATAGGCACCTTTTTATTCCCCTTAGATTAATTTTGTAGGTTCTTTCTTTTTTCCTTTTAATAAAATGAGCATTTATTTCCTTGCAAATGATCCTTGCATTCATAAAAAAAAAAAAAAAAAAAAAAAAAAAAATCCATGTCAAACTAAGTACAAGGTATACCAATGATTTGAGGGGCACCCCTTGTAGCCATATCATATCACCTTTCACCCTTCAATTATGCAATCTTTTTCGATAAACCATTTTCAGCCTCGTCTAACGATAGACCTTTCATTTTTCAACCCATATCTACCTAACCTTGGGATGGAATAGTGTGCAACTTATGCAGTTTTCAATATCATAAAAAGCTAGAGTGACTTCAAAAGATTAAAATAGAAAAAAATAAGCAAAAAAATAAATAAAAGTGTACAAAAGGGCAAGTGTTCCAATGTCTTTGACATGAACATGTCTTTGATATGAGCACGTCTCAGATTCCATCTCTTATTGAGTGCTCGGTACCGTGCCTGAGAAACATGAATGCTAAGTGAGTGATAGACCGCACGATCGGGATTGCCCACACTTATAAAAAAAATACAAAAACAAAAAAAAAAAAAGCTAAAAAAGAGTAGAAAACCTCAAGCATAAAAATACAAATATTCCAAAAGCAAAGTTGCACACCTTGGGGGCTTATTTAGGGTCTTGAGCCTTTTATCCCATTCTTCTTCAACCTTTAGCCTAACCACGTTACAACCCTTAAAAAGACCTTTTCCAGGTATACACACACTTGTGCGAGGTTCGGCTAGAGCTACGTTCGGCCTGATTCCTAACGGATACATAGGCAACCTCATATTGAGGTGCGGCCATAATAAAAACGTATTCATATTCACATTCACATTCACGTTCACACATCATGATCATATCAAAAGATCTCCTACGCTCATCCCTATTCATTTAGAGCTAGACTTAGGGGCTTGATCTCTACATTGTTGGCCTACCTAGCCTAAGAGTCACTACCATTTGACTCTTCTAAAAATAATATCTTTCTACACACTTAGCCTTTGCGGCCTAACTTTAGTGTCACTATCACACACTGCACAGATACATGACCAAATATACTTTCCCTTACGAACCCTTGGTCACAAAATCTTAACATAACATTGAAGTATGCCTCGTCACATCAACATCAACATCACTCATCAATCATAATCATCATTAAATCACAAAGTATGACGTACTTAGCCTATGCGCCTAAGTTACCTAAATACTTTCATCATTGAGTCAACAATGGAGATAGCCAAGGATGAATTAATCCTTGCACCCTGAGAGATAGTATCAAATGACATTTGACTAAGCTCATTCAAGATGCACCTTCCAAAACTTCAATTTTTTTTCGCGTATCTCTTTTTCGAAAGAAAATCGGCTGATCAGGGGGCTATTTATACACTAAATCGGCACAGTTTCAATCCGGAAAGGATTCAGAGTCAGCGCTCATCAGCGCCAGACGCCGGAGCCTGGCGCCAAACGCTAAGAGTTAGCGTCTGCCGCTAACCCAAAACGCGTGGCGCCAGATGGCGCTGACGTGTCTTATCATACGAGCTTTTCAAAAACCGCGTTTTTTGCCTGATTCGAGTCTGACTAATGAATTTACGATTTTTTATTCTTTTTATACCCTTTTTCTAATTATATTTTTCTTTCTTCTTAATTAATATATCAATCATATTAATTATATTATTTTTTTTGGATTCTATTTAGAATTAATTTTTAAGTTTTTGTAAATCCAATATTTTTTATTTTCATTTTTTTTTCTTTTTGGGGGAGAAAGTCGGTTACCCTCCATCAATAATTAAAATGACGGAATTTTTGCGCAAAATTAGTAGTAATTATCACAATTCTTTGCACAAACAAACATGCACATAAAAATGAAAAAAATAATAAATAAATGTTAATTAAATAAACTCATAGTAGTATGTATATACAAATATGTCTAATAATGAGTCTAATAAAGGCAGAGTTCTATACAAAGTCAAAATAATAAAAAGCACAGGAATAAACTACGACGCTGGAGGACGTATACCCATCATGTCATAAAACTACGCAGTACGATGAGTAACCTCTCCACCAGCTCAAGTCTCCTCGGGAGGTGGAAAACTCAGCTTAGTACCCGTCCACCCAAGATCAACTTGAGGCTGAGGCTGCGGAGGCTGCTGCGATGACGAGCCGACCTCGTACATCCCACCACCTCTAAGAGCCGAGGTAGCCTCTCCCTGGCCTATCGGCGCAGCATGTGCACCCTAAAATGAAGAGCCTGAGCCCTCCACCGCCTCGGTCTGGGCAGCCTCAGAACGACCACCCCGATTGCCAGAACCAGTGCGACGACGTCTCGAGCGAGACCTCGCCAGCTCTCTCCGCACCTCCGGTCTCGCCTGGGTACGAGAAGGAATAGGCTGACCCTGGAAGAAGAAACTAAGTCAGAAACAATCAAAATAGAAGAAGTGATGCAAAAATAAAAAGGGAAACTACCTCCTGAACGGCGTCGTCGCGACGACACGGAGCCACATTCCTCATCCGAATGAGCTGGCTCCGGAAGGCATCTATGCACCGTGCGATTGTCATGACCACCTCGCGCAAGAAGTGTCAAGGAAATAAAGTTAGTAATGATGCATAACATATATGGACAAAAATTGCGAATAAATAAAGCTTACCCGAGTCTGGTGACGAGGAATCGACCGCTCCATGAAGCGCTCGCCCTTAGAAGCCGGAGGAATCATCTCCTCGGTCGGCCTGTATGTCCCCTGATAATGGATGGACATATGAGGTGGCACGAACTCAGTAGGTCAAGCCTGACAAAAGCAAATCAAAGTCAATAAAACTTTACTTGGGGGCTACTTAACAGAAGGTAAAAGATGAAAATCATACCGCCACCTCCTCAGCTAGTATAAGGACTGGAGCTAACAACGGCAGTAGCTCCTCCTCATAGCACCGCCCAGGGATCGTATAAGATCGCCAAGGGGTACTAGCTCTCTTTGACATGCTCACCAACCTAGCGGCGTTGAACATGTGACGCGGTGGAGGAGCAGGAACGACAAAAGTGTCCGAGGAATGATGAATAGCAACCCTCTCTCCTAGATATGCAACTGTTCCATATGTACCCAAAAAAAAGCGACGCTCAACTGTATACTGCGTGGCTAACCCAGGGACAACCAAGCCGATCCACGGCCGGTACTGCATGTCAGGCTCCTGCAACGAACGCCTATCAAATAAGAATCCATCTAAGGTAATACGAAAGTGTTCAAATATGCAAAGAAACATACCAAGATGATCTGATCTCAAACATAAGTAGTACACATCCCACCACGGCGGCCTCCCCAAGAGGCGCTCACTGGAAATCTGCGCGGTGACAGTCTCGCCGGCGCAACCAAGGGAAAGTACTCGTAGAATCAGATCTACAAAAGGCAAAAAGTATTAGCAAGTGTTAACCAAAGCTTAGAGATAACTTTATGGGAGATAAACTATACCTCTACGACTCTCCAAAAGCCGGACAGAGCGACGTTTCTCGTGACGGACCGGTGTCGACACGAGTCTCGCAACGCTCGAACAAATTCAGCATAGGCCTAGCTAGCCCAGTCATAAGTCCCGATCAAGTGTAGATCACGGACTGCAGGTAGGTATTAAAGCAGCACTCTATTACTCTTGTCAAGGGAGAACGTCCCTGACAGCAAAATAAGCACAAAGATGCGCACCCGCTGCTCTCGGGTGGTCGCATCATCCTCGAAAGCCGCCGCTAGAGTTGAACGGCGAATCCCCTTGGTGCTGAACTGAGTCGACTCTACCTCAGCACGAGCCCGAACAGCAATCGGAGCCAACAGCTCCTCGACCTCAGAAGAAAAGACGTTGATCTCGTTGTCGAACGGCAGCGCAACACTACTAAACTCCAGTCCCGTAATAAGACTGAAGTCGGTCAGGGTGACCATCATCTCACCCCAAGGAAAGTGGAAGGTGTTGGTGGTGTCCCAAAAGAACTCAACCAGGGCACGAGCCACGTGCTGACCCCCGCTAGAGGTAATCATGGCCTCCGAGGTCTTAAAAAGCGCAGTCAACCCGCAAGACTCCCAGAGAAGTCTCACCTCTCCGTCAATGCCGATGTACATCTTGTATAGGTCGCCCAGAGTATCGCAACCTGAACCGTGGTAGCGCGTCCTACCAACTGTGATCCCACGTCGCACCCTCTTAGAAATGTGGTGGACGGGGGAGAAGTACAGAGTCCGCTCATCCCAGTCAGGGAGGGGACCGAGAGAAGTGGACGGGTCGGCTTCCTCCTCTACGGGCTCATGCTTTCGTCGTACGTCTCAGGACCGTGAATCCGAACCTCGTTGTCTAGCCATGCTACATTATGCAAAATCATCATAAATTAAAGATCAATAGTATCTAAGGTTCGCCTAGCCGCATGATACTATGTTCGCAAAAAATAGAGTACGTAGTACTAAAACAGAGCACAAATTTCAAATCAAGCATATACGACATTTTTCAAGCATCCAAACAATTTCTTGCAATACTATGGTAATGATTGTGACAAATTGGACAAGAATTGCTTGCAAAAACATCAAGAACAAACCACATTGTATTCCCGACCTTTAGAGGTCCAACAATGGTGATTTATTCTGTCTTCACCAAATTGAGTCAAACAAGTCTCAAATTACTCCCAAGGCAATATATAAACATAATCAAGCAATTTCATGGCATAAAATTTGACAAACAAAGTGAATTAAGCAATTCAAGTTTCGAATTTTCAAGAAATTCGTGAACAAACACGTGCAAAATTCATTAAAACCGGAGTGAGTTTGGAGAAAACTAACATAGATCGGGACAATGGATGGAATAAGCTTTGGTTTGCAACAAATTTGAGCTAATTCGGTTGAGAAACGAGCAAGAACGAGTGAATTGAAGTTCCGTGGCGATTTCTTGAGCAAAATGAGCAGCATCAACCAAAATGATGAAGAAAAGGGGTATATATGGAAATCCCGACTCTAGCGCCAAGCGACAGGCCTTGGCGCCAGACGATAAGGCTTAGCGCCTGGCGCTAGAGCGAAACATGCGGCGCCAGCAATATTTCAGCGGCAATAAAAAGATCAGCCACTCAGTGCGGTTATTTTGACCTCTTACAATATTTTGGGTTCCTTGGTATGCCAGTTAGCCCCTCTAAGCAATTTGTTATTATTTTAGTAATCGGCTCGATTACAATCACATAAAGTGATCGACCTGATGAATGATCGTCTCACTTAGCTTAAAGCGCCTAAGCATTGGCTCATCACAAGGCACCGACATAATGGTTCATACAGCAAAGGTACCGACATATTGGTTCAAAATTCAGCAGAAGGCACCGACATATAGGTTCAAAAGCAGCAAAAGCGCCAACGTATTGGCATAGCGGAAGCAAAGTTCAAGCGAGCTTTTAATGATCGAAAAGCGTGGGTCTTCGGTAATTTTCCTCAGGAATATTATCGCAACAAATCAAGATAGCTTCAGGCGAGGATATCTTCGGCAGCGTTCCCTAGCTTGCGGAGAGTTGTCACAAACAACTGGAGGTGATTTCAAGCGAAGTTGTCTTCAATCGTGTTCCCTGGCTTGCGAAAGATGGTCACAAATAACTGAAGGTCGTTTCAAGCGAAGCAATCTTCAATGGGGTTCTCTAGCTTGCAGAAGTTTATCATGGCAGAATTCGAGGCAGTTACAAGCGTAGCAGTCTTCAGGCGGCATTCTCTAGCTTGCAGGAGGTCGTAAAAAATACAGAAATACAGCAATACAGCAGCAAATCAGTTACCTTCAGAGACGTGTGCTCAACGGTGCAAGATACGCATTTCTTAACTTTTTTATTTGTTTAACTAACGCTAGTATGCAGATATCGGCGTTATAAGAGTGATTTAGGATTGCAGAACATTCTGAATCATTCTCCGTCCCTATCGATACTTTGACATTTGATTTCAAAACTTGCGTTTCTCCAAACTCAGTCAAAGTGGGGGCTTTTGTAGACACCCATTTGTGTATCCCCAAAACCAAACCCGATGATGAGTACCTTTTGCGTCGAATCATAATCGAATGAAGTGAAAGTGTGGAAATTCTAGTGTTGCGGATAGTTTTAATTTCTTTTCCTTTCTCTCTGTTTTTGAAAACCTATTTTAAGAAAACAGCAAATCATATTTGGTTTGGTCAATAGTATGGGTCCAATAATGGTGTAGTTGGATGGGGCTTGAAAAGAGCTTTCCAACGATATATTATAAGCCCAATTCTGATGAATAACGAGGAAGTTATGGCCAAATTACTAAACTGGGCCCAGTTTAATACTTATATGCGGCCCAATAATCTAGAGGAGGGCTTAATATGGATTTATCATTCCTAATGCAATTAGAATTGATTTTAGTCTTTTAGATTCTTCTAGAAGGTTCTTTTCATTCCTAATTCAATTAGCATTGATAAATTGACTTTGGTTGACTTTTTAGAGTTTTAATCAGAATAAAAGAGTATTTTTAAGGAAAATACGATTTTGCCCTTCTGTACGGCTAAATTTTATCTGAATTAAGAAAACGCTTGAAAATATTAATTAGCACCTGGCGCTAATGCCTGGCGCCTGGCGCTAATGATCAGCGTCTGGCGCTAAATTCTTTTATCCTCGTCGACACTCTGATTTGTTTTTTTTATCCGTCCGACTGATTTTTCTCTATAAATAGCCTCCTAAAACCTCCATTTTCAATCATAAAAAATCAACAACTCTCTAATTCTCTTTTCGCTCTGAGCTAAAGCTTATTCTCTCTCTCTCTTTTTTCTAAACCACCCTTTTACATACAAAATTCCGCATTCACAAGACTAAGAAGCACTTAGCATAATTCGAAGTTGCCTTCGCCCTAGACGTGAAAGGTTTTAATTTCTGAGGGTTTGGTCCCTAATCTTTCTTTCAATTATTTAATTTAAATTTTTGTTTATTATTTTCCTTGAAGATACTAACGCGTGTATTTTGTTATTAGAAAGAGATACGAGGCATCCAAGTAAGTGCTTTAATTGATTTATTGATATTATGATATAGAAATCATGTCTAGGTTGTTATGATACAGAGCAAACTTAGCCGCCTTGCAAGAATAGGTTTTCTAATAACAAAATACACACGTTAGTAACTTACTTGGATGCCACGTAACAAAATACACACGTTAGTAACTTACTTGCAAGAATAGGTTTTCTAATATAAACCATTAAAGTACTTACTTGGATGTCTCGTACCTCTTTCTAATAACAAAATACACACGTTAGTAACTTCAAGGAAAATATAATCAAACAATTAAATAAAATAGTTGAAAGAGAGATTTGGGACCAAACCCTCAGAAATTAAAACCTTTCACGTCTAGGGCGAAGACAACTTCGAATATGGCTAGGTGTATCTAGGTCTTGTGAATGCGGAATTTTGTCTTTTGAGAAAAGACTAGTTTAGAAAAGAGAGAGAGAGTAATCAAGAATTTCTTGATGAGAGTTGGTGAAAATAGAGAGAATTGGTGAATTAAAACGGAGTTTTTAGAAGGCTATTTATAGAGAAAATCAGCCAAAAAGATAAAAAATCGAAACAGAGTTCTGACGCGCAAAACGAGGTTAGCGCAAGACGCTGACATTAGCGTCAAGCGCTAACACTAGCTCAGGCGCCAAGCTTAGCGTCAGGCGCTAATGCTGGCGTTTGGTGCTAACTTAATTATTGACGCGTTTTCTAAAATCAGATAGAAATTGACCGTATAGGAGGATAAAATCGTATTTTCCTCAAAATCATTCTTTTAGTCTGATTAAAACTCTACAAAATCAACAAAATTCAATTTATCAATGCTAATTGAATTAGGAATAACTCCTCTAGATCATTGGGCCGCATATAAGGCTCAAACCAGACCCAGTTCAGTAATTTAGCCATAACTTCCTCAATATTCATCGGAATTGGGCTTATAATATATCGTTGGAAAGCTCTTTTCAAGCCCTATCCAACTACACTATTATTGGACCCATATCATGGACCAACCAAACTGGATTGGATGTTTTCTTAAAATAGGTTTTCAAAAACAGAGAGAAAAGAAGAGAAATTAAAACTATCCGCAACACTAAACTTTCCACACTCACTTCATTCGATTATGATTCGACATGAAAGGTACTCATCACTTGGTTTGGTTTTGGGGAGACACAAATGGGTGTCTACAGAAGCCCCCACTTTGACTGAGTTTGGAGAAACGGAAGTTTCGAAAACAAAAGTCAAAAGTATCGATAGGGACGGAGAATGATTTAGAACGTTCTGCGATCCTAAATCATTCTTGTAACGCCGATACCTGCAAACTAGCGTTAGTTAAAAAGATAAGAGAATTAAGAAACGCGTATCTTGCACCGTCAAGCACACGTCTCTGAAGGGTAACCGATTTATTACTGCTATCGCTGTTGTGACAACCTTCAATAATCTATGGAATGCCATCTTTCTGTTTTGATGTTCACTCGTCTCTGAACAATGGAGCTTTTTTTATATGTCCATGCGCCTCAGAACAAAGAGCTTCTTTTTAATATGTCCACGCGTCTTTGAACAAAGAGATTTTGAATAATATGTCCACGCGTCTCTGAACAAAGAGCTTTTGAATGATATGTCCACACGTCTCTGAACAAAGAGCTTTTGAATGATATGTCCACGCGTCTTTGAACAAAGAGCTTTGATGATATGTCCACGCGTCTCTGAACAAAAGAGCTTGAAAGAAATGTCCACGCATCTCTGAACAATAGAGCTTGATGATATGTCCACGCGTCTATGAACAAAAGAGCTTTGATGATACTTGAATGTTTGTTGCGATAATATTCCGAAGAAAATTTTCGAAGACCAACGCTTGTCGATCTTTAAAGCTCGCTTGAACTTTGCTTCCGCTATGTCAGTACGTCGGCGCTTTTGCTGCTTATGAACAGTTATGTCAGTGCCTCTGTTGTTTATGAACCAGTACGTCGGTGTCTCTGCTGTTTATGAACCAGAATGTCGGTGTCTCTACGATGGGCCAATGCTTAGGCGCTTTAAGCTAAGTGAGATGATCTTTTGTCAGGTCGATCACTTATTGCGATTGTAATCAAGCCGACTACTTAATCATGTCAAATTGCTTATAGGGGATAACTGGCGTACCAAGGAACCCGAAATTGGTGAAAGAGGTTGAAATAACTGCTCTGAGTGGTTGAGCGTTCTGACGCCGCGATTTGGATCTGTCGCTAGACGCTGGGATCTAGCGCTAGGCGCTGAAATCTGTTGCCAGACGCTAGATGTTGTCGTCTGGCGCTTGAGTAGGGTCTTCCCAATTCTGCTTTTTCTGCCGCTGTTGCTCGGTTTTGCTCCAAACTTTGAGCTTGGTCGTTTCCTTTCAACCAAATCCGCTCAAGTCTTTTGTAAATTAAAGCTCTTCATCTCTAATTTACTAATCAATGTAATTCCTCTTATCTTGGAGGAATCTCATGTGGTCATATTCGTGGTTTTTTTTTTTGAAAAAAATCCGGGAATGTCCTCGCTTTCTGGGATGCACCTGCATTTATATCTTTGACTATAGGATTTTGCCAATTTCTTTATTTATTTCAGGGTTGACCTAAGGTTTAATGTCGTTTGACTCATTGACTTGACACGACTCAAGGTATAAACTTGACTCACTATGATTGACTGACTCGAGGTTGACTCGACTCGAAGAGAAATGACACGTGTGACTCATGACCCGTATGTGCATTGTATTGTGATTGTGGGACTCGAAAATGCAAAAAAGAAAAAAATTTCCGTCATTTTTGTGGAGGGTACCGACTTTCTCCCGAAAAAGAAAAACGCGAAAAAGGATTGAAGTGTTTGAAGGGACATGTTGAATGAGCTTAGTCAAATGTTGTTTGATACTATCTCTCAAGGTGCAAGGATTAATCCATCCTAGGCTATCTCAATGGTTGACTCAATGATGAAAGTATTTGGGTAACTTAGGCACGGAGGCTAAGCACTTCATACTTCGTGATGCAATGACAATTATGATTGATGAGTGATGTTGATATGACAATGCATGCTTCAACGTTGTATTAAGATTCCATGAAAAAGGGTTCCTAAGGGAAGTATATTTGGTCATGTATCTGTGATGTGTGTGAAAATGATACTAAATTTAGGCCGCAAGGGCTAATGTGGAAAGATATTATTTTTTAAAAGAGTCAAATGGTGGTGACTCTTAGGCTAGGTAAGCTAATGATGTAGGGATCAATCCCCCAAGTCTAGCTCTACATGAATAGGGATGAGCATTGGAGATCCCTTTATATGATCATGGTGTGAGTGTGTGAATGTGAATATGAAAGCATTTTTATTACGGCCGCACCTCGATGTGAGGTTGCCTACGTATCCTTTAGGAATCAGGCCGAACGTAGCTCTAGCCGAACCTCGCACAAGTGTGTGTATACCTCAAAAAGGTCTTTTTAAGGGTTGTAATGTGGTTAGGCTAAAGGTTATAGAAGAAGGAGATAAAGGCTCAAGACCCTTGATAAGCCCCCAAGGTGAGCAACCTTGCTTTTGGAATATTTGTATTTTCATGCTTGAGGTTTTGCTCTCTTTTTTTTGCTTTATTTATTTTTGCTCTCTTCTTTTTTTGCTTTTGCATTTTTTATTTTTATAAGTGTGGGCAATCCCGATCATGCGGTCTATCGCTCACTTGGCATTCATGTTTCTCAGGCACGGTACCGAGCACTCGATAAGAGACGCAATCTGAGACGTGTTCATATCGAAGACATTTTCATGTCAAAGACATTGGAACACTTGCCCTTTTGTACACTTTTATTTATTATTATTAATAATTTTGCTATTTTAATCTTTTGAAGTCACTCAAGCTTTTTATGAAATTAAAAACTGCATAAGTTGCACACCATCCCATCCCAAGGTTACGTAGATATAGGTTGAAAAATGACAGGTCTATCGTTAGACGAGGGTCAAAGTGGTTTATGAAGAAAGGATTGTAAATTAGAAAGGTGAAAGGCAATATGATGTGGCTACAAGGGGTGCCTCAAATCATTGGTATACCTTGTGCTTAGTTCAACATGGATTTTTTTTTTTTTTTTTTTTTTTTTTGCAATGCAATGATCATATGTAAGGAAATAAAATGCTCATTTTATTTAAAAAGGAAAAAAAGAAAGAATCTACAAAATTAATCCAAGGGGAAAGAAAAGTGTCTATGCTAGACTTATTGGGGAAAGGAAAAAATGAAAAAGAAATAGAAAAAGAGGTCATGAAATCTTGTCGTTGAAGCTTGCGTCTTGTCCCTTGGCTTATCATCACTTAGTGTTCTTGCCGACTTGAGGTATTGGAAGCCCGTTATTGTCGATCAAATATTGGATTGCTTCCTTTAGCTTCCAACAGCTCTCAGTAGTATGACCCCTACCTTGATGGTACTTGTAGCGCACATTTGGGTTCCAACTAGGCAATCTCTTCTCAAGTGAGGGATCTTGAATGGTTCCAATAGGAGTAATGAGTCTCTTTGCATGGAGTCGATCGAAAGCATCATCGTAGCTAATTCCAATAGGGGTGAAATCCTTTCTTAGTTGCTTTCTAAATCCTCGATTATCCATGGCTAAGATTTCATTAAGATCGAAAGTACCAACACTGTTACTAGAGTAGGTGTTTTCGGAAGGAGAAGGATAGTCGTTCTTCTTTCCTTTACAGCCATTGTTACTATCGTTACTAATCTTGGCCATCTTGTCGCGCGGAGGAACATGAAGGAGATTTGAATCAATGAGGTCTTGAACACGATCCTTGAGGGTGAGACATACTTTGGTGGTGTGACCACGACCTTTATGGTATCGGCAATAAGATTTTGAGTCCCAATTGGGATACCGTTTTTCAGGCGAAGGGTCTTGATTGGGACCAATGGGGTGGATGAGACCTTGATCGTGAAGACAGTCAAAAGCTTCATTGTAAGTCATTCCTATTGGTGTGTATTCTTCAATGGTCTGTTTTGCCCGTGGCTTAGGAGCATTGAGTTCTTCATTAAATCCTTAGCGAGACTTTTGTTCAATGACCATCACCCGATTTGCTAGTCCTTCTACCACATTCAAGAGCATGGAAACGACATCTTGCAATTTCCGAAAGTCCTCTTTTAGACTTAACGAGTCTTCCCTGGTAATATCTAAGACAAGACTTTCATCCTCCTCAATCATGGCCACTTCATCCTCCTACAGGTGTGATAAGAAGTGATGGATCGAAGGGTGTTTAATCTTTTTCGATGGCTAGAATCTTGGAAGTTTCATTGTTTTCGATCAGAGCTTGAATAGCTTCTTTGAGTTTCCAACACTCCTAAGCATCGTGACCCTTTCCTTGGTGATATTTGCAGTGCTTATTAGGATCCCATTTGGGTGGCCTGGCTTCTAGAACTGGATCTTTGATGGGCCTTATGGGCATGACTAGTCCTTTGTGATGTAGCTTCTCGAAAGCTGTTTCATAACTCATACCAAGTGGAGTGAACACTCTTTTCGACCTTTGGATTCGTTATTTAGAGGTATTCGTAGCATGTACTTCATTAATGGGAGAGGAAGAAGAAGAATGGTCGTTCTTCTTTCCTCTCGCACTATTATCTTTCAGAAGGTAATCTTCAATGTCAATGCCTATATCATACACAACCTTGAAATTATTCAAGTTTTGTTGGTATTTTAAGTTCTTTGAATACATCCCTTGGAGATTCTTGATAATCATCCTCACAGATTCTTTTTCGGTAGGAACCTTAACCATGTTAGCGAAAGTTTCCTTCCATTTGTTGAAGAAAGAAGTGAACCCTTCGTTTTCTTTTTGTTTCAACATCTCAAGTTGTCTCTGATCTGTTTCGTTTTGAATGTTGCACTTATATCTATCTATGAAAGCGTTTGTTATCGACTCCCAAGAAGAGGTTTTCTCTTTTTCAAGGGAAAAGAGCCATTGTTGACAAACGGTCTCAAGGGATAAAGAAAATAAAGAATGAAAGACTTTCTTGTCAATCCCCTTAATGTTCATTATAGTTTCAAAAGCTCTTAGATGAAAGTAAGGGTTATCTGTTGCCTTGAATTTTGGGATGTCGTTGGCGTTGAACTTATGCGGGAGAAGTTCTTTGTCCAGAGAGACCCCTTATGAACTAATGTACTGAAATTTATAGTCACTAGATAGCTTGCTCAAGCTTTCTTGCATAAGGTTCATTTGTTGTTGCTTCACAGGGTCATCAATTTTGAGGGTTAAAGCCTTTAACGCCTTAGTCACGTCAGTCAATTGACTCCTAAGTTCATTGACCTCTTCTTGACTTGCCATTATCTTTTTAGCTTTCTTCTTTTGACAAATCGGTTTATCAAAAAGTAAGACTTGAATAAAGAGGTTGTCCTTGATTAATCGCCCTTCTCTCCTCGACCAAGTACTGTGGATAAGGAATTTGGGGATATTCATTGTTAATTATTTGACTCAAACTCTATTCAACATGCAATGGATGGAGGAAGTGAACAAAGATGATGTAGATGGAGGGATATGAAGAAATTAGGAATAGAACGTACCCCCGACTCAAATGAGGAAAAAAAAACTAACTCATGCATGAACCTAAGACATGGTCATGGTGTGAAAAGAGTACGTACAAAGTGTGTGCTAAGACTAGTGAGTGTAGGTGACATGTTAAGACTCGTGTCATGACCATGTGGCTAGACTATGTGACTAGACTCAATTAATGACTTAACAAGGTATAATTAACAGTAAAAATTAACCGAATTAATCAGCAAACTGTTTAATTAGACAAAAGGTGATGACTCGAGCAATAAACTGAACTGTCGCCAAAACGACAGGACTGGCGCCGCACTGTATAGTGTAGCGCCAGACGACATGATTGTCGCCAGGCACCACACTCCACAGAGTGGCGCTACAGTTAAAACTTTGGCGCCATTTCTGGAGCGTCGATCTGAAACTGTTTTCGGTATTATTGATCAACAGGACCTAAAGTCGTACTAAGTCAACTCTGGTTAAAATATTAAACTTTATTTACTCAAATTAATTAATTAATTAATTAGGAGAAGTTCTTTTAGTCATTAATTTATTTAATTTTAGCACAAGTCAATCAAACGGTTAGGAAAAACACATAGATTATGCACAACAAATAATGCATAATAAGTTAAGTAGGCACGATATGATGCAATGAGTTTGCAACCTAACCATGGCTCTAGTTCTCTAAAGTTCGGGACATGGGTTAGTTAGTCAATAGAGGGTCCATGGTTAATTGTCCTAATGCACCAAGCAGAAGCCTAACCGTGAAGGGTTGGCGAGAGTGGATGGGACACCGCGAATTTAGAAAAATTCGCTTCCATGGTTTGGTGAATTCAACATTCTCTGATGTACTCTTTGTTGCTCAGAGCATTCAATCAGGTAGATGGAGCATGAATTCTCATAGGGTTATGTCCATATGTAGAACACATATGGGTTTCAGAAAAGTAAGGAAAACTCAATCGGGAAGTAGGATCGAGCAAACAATGCTAAAAACTGGCCGAAATTAGAACGCATATTTTTGGCTCGGTATTGGAAGAACTTGGCGCCAGCAAACAGAGGCTGGCGCTAGCTTTTGGCTTAAGCGCCTGGCGACAGAGGGTACATAAATATAAACAATTAAAGTACTTACTTGGATGCCTCGTACCTCTTTCTAATAACAAAATACACACGTTAGTAACTTCAAGGAAAATATAATCAAACAATTAAATTAAATAGTTGAAAGAGAGATTTAGGACCAAACCCTTAGAAATTAAAACCTTTCACGTCTAGGGCGAAGCCAAATTCGAATATGGCTAGGTGTATCTAGGTCTTGTGAATGCGGAATTTTGTATTTTGAGAAAAGACTAGTTTAGAAAAGAGAGAGAGAGAGAGTAATCAAGAATTTCTTGATGAGAGTTGGTGAAAATAGAGAGAATTTGTGAATCAAAACGGAGTTTTTAAAAAGCTATTTATAGAGAAAATCACCCAAAAAGATAAAAAATCGAAACAGAGTTTTGACGCGCAAAACGAGGTTAGCGCCAGACGCTGACATTAGCGCTAACGCTAGCGCCAGGCGCTAATGCTGGCGTTTGGCGCTAACTTAATTTATTGACGCGTTTTCTAAAATCAGTTAGAAATTGACCGTACAGGAGGATAAAATCGTATTTTCCTCAAAAACATTCTTTTCTTCTGATTTAAACTCTAAAAAGTCAACAAAAGTCAATTTATCATTGCTAATTGAATTAGGAATGAAAAGAACTTTCTAGAAGAATCTAGAAGACGAAAACCATTCCTAATTGCATTAGGAATGATAAATCTATACTAGGCCCTCCTCTAGATCATTGGGCCGCATATAAGGCTTAAACCAGGCCCAGTTCAGTAATTTGGCCATATCTTCCTCAATATTCATCGGAATTGGGCTTATAATATATCGTTGGAAAGCTCTTTTCAAGCCCTATCCAACTACACTACTATTGGACCCATACCGTGGACCAACCAAACTGGATTTGCTGTTTTCTTAAAATAGGTTTTCAAAAACAGAGAGAAAAGAAGAGAAATTAAAACTATCCGCAAAACTAAACTTTCCACACTTTCACTTCATTCGATTATGATTCGACGTGAAAGGTACTCATCACTGGGTTTGGTTTTGGGGAGACACAAATGGGTGTCTACAATTACATAAGTAAAAAATTCATTCAATATGAAACGAAATATAGCACCTTGGAAAAGACAAGCCTAGCATTAGTGTGGGCAACTAAAAAATTACGACATTATATGCTACCACACACTACTCATGTGATTTCTAAACAAAACCCGATAAAGTATTTGTTTGAACAACCACCTATACAAGGAAGGATATCTAAGTGGTTGGTGATGTTGGCCGAATTTGAGTTAAAATATATTCCTAAAAAATCAATGAAAGGAAAAGTAATTTCCGACTTTCTGGCACAACAACCAATTCAAACAAGTTGTGCAGAAACTACTCATCTTCCAGATGAAGAGATTCTCATGACATAAGATGACAAATGGGTAATGTACTTCGACGGTGCTTCCAATAAAAAAGGATGTGGCGTAGGAGTGTTACTCATAAGTCCAGAGGGAGCACATACTCCAATCTCTGTTAAACTAGACTTTGAGGTTGCCAATAATGTCGCAGTGAAGCGTGCATTATTGGACTAGAAGCAGTAGCTCGCATAGGTGTGCAAAAATTAGAGGTATATGGAGATTCCAGTTTGATTATAAATCATATACTAAAAAAATGGAAGATAAAGTACTCCACATTGATATTATACCAAGCACACTTAGATCAACTCATCGAGCATTTTGAACATATTGATTTTAAATATCTCCCAAGGGATGACAATAAATTTGCCTATGCGCTAGCAAAATTAGCCTCAATGATCAACATTCCAGATCACTTAAATATGATGCCATTATGTGTTGATAGAAGAAAAGAACCAGCATATTGCAACACAATAGAGGAAATAAATGACATCGAAGGAGACAGTCCCTGGTATGATCATATCCTCCAATATATTACCCATGGCACATATCCCGAAAATACTTCATCGAAAGACCAACGAGCCTTACGAACACTTGCGGCCCAATATGGTCTATTAAATTGTCAATTATGCAAAAAAGGACCTAATGGTCAAAGTTTATTGTGTATAGACCAACCTGAAGCCACACGCCTTGTGGAAAATACTCAGAAAGGTGTTTATGGACCTCACATGAATGGTAAAATGCTTTAATTTCAAAAATAATTTCACGACAAGGGTACTATTGGTCCACTATGGAAAACGATTGCATACAATATGTAAAAAAAAATGTCCAGAGTGCCAAATATTCGCTAATTTACAACACCTTCCACCATCCGAACTATACAATCTCACTTCCCCTTGGCCTTTTTCAACTTGGGGAATTGACATTAATGGAAAAATCTCTCCAACAGGAGCAGGAGGGCACGAGTACGTATTAGTAGCCATAAAATACTTCACTAAGTGGATTGAGGCTGCTTCTTACGTGAATATCACTTCTAAACATGTCGCAAAGTTTCTCGAACGAAACATATTTTGTAGATATGGAGTTCCCCATGAACTAATTAGTGATTAGGGATCTCAATTCAAAGCTGAAGTCGAGACCCTCTTAACTCGTTATAAAGTAAAACATCATAACTCATCCCCATACAGACCTCAAATGAATGGAGCTGTAGAGTCGACAAATAAAAATATAACAGTCATCATTAAGAAAATTGTAGAAACTTATAAAGACTTGCTGCATAAACTACACTTTCGCATTATGGGGTTATAGTTAGTCTATACGAACATCAATAGGGGTCAAACTGTAAATACCATCCCTACGCATCGTACTTGAAAGTAAGCAACCGGAAGCTGAATGGGTAAGAGCAAGGTATGAAGAGCTTTTATTCCTTGATGAACGACGATTAAGAGCTTTTCATCATGTACATGTCTACCAAAGGCGCATTGCGCGTCATTTCAATAAAACAGTCAAACCTAGAAATATAAAAGAAGGTGACTTTGTACTAAAGGAGGTAGGGATCCACCAACCGATCTAAGAGGGAAATTCAAACCTAATTGGATAGGTCCCTACCGCGTATTTGAAATCCTATCAAGAGGAGCCGTCAGATTAATGGATATCGGAGGAGATGAAATTCTCCAATTAATAAATATTGATCGACTTAAGAAATATTACATATAAAATCCTGATAGACTCGTTCACTCATATGACAAATTTTAATTAGCATTCAATTGAAAGATTTTAAGTGTTATGCATTTTACCGAATAACACGGTAAAATACATAACACTTGGGGGTGGGTAATATAGAAATAATAAACCGTTCTAAGTGTTCAGACTTTTTCGAACATCATGAATAAATATTCACACTTGGGGGTGGGGGGGTAATAATATAGAATTAATTTTTTTTTTGAGACATTCGTAGCACAGGTGTCGCGCGCAACTTAAATAGTTGCGCGCGGATGTCACGCGCAACATATTTCGTTGCGCGCGCCACCAGATGACGAACTGCGAGCCCAAATTTACATTTGAATAAAGTTGCGACTTCTACTTGCGGCAAAAAGAGGGTGTTTCTTAAATATAACATATACTCGGAAAATAAAATTAAACTTTGATTTAATTCTTTTTAAACAAGGTTTGATCAATTTTTCATTTAATTTCTACCTAAGAGATTAATGAAAAATAAAAAATACATAATAAAAAAAAACATTAGAACTACGCAAAGACCTGATTTCGTAATGCGAATATCTAGGCAATCTTTATGATTCGGTCATATCAAGATATAAAAATATAAAGCTCATTTTATTTCATTCAAATTTCAAAGAAAAGAGAGACATTGTTGAACTAGACTGTAAGCGAAAAAAAAGTAGTGATTACACTTTATTCAATTTAAAACTAACGGCGAAACTGTGTAACACTCTAAGGTTTTACTATGTCCTCAATTGTCACGGATGATGGAGGAGTAGTTTCCATCGTAGTATTTTCAGAAACCTTAGAGCTTTCTCCTACGCTCTTCTTCTTAACCCATACATTGTTCTTCAATTTTGGGAATAGGGGTCTTTTAAACCTTTTTTCCCTTTTCCGAAGCTTTCGTTAGAGCCTTTTTTCGAGTTTGTTGCGAAGTTTCCTTGATTATCACACCTCGTTGTGCGGGTTTGGAGGGAGATTTCCTTTTTATTTCCTTCGAATGCGTCTTAGGAGATGAGAAGTCTAATTTTCTTCTCACCCCTTTGTTTTGGCCACTAAGAGGAGTAGTGGTGGTCGAATGCATCAAGGGCTAGGTTGATTGCGAGCCGTGACGGCTTGATATTGAGATCGAGCCTTGTTTAATTCACCCTTATCCGCCGCATTCATCCAATCTTTGAAAAAGAAAGATAATGCAATACTCGTAGTAGGATTTTGTATTACCCATCTAGGAAGACTTGCACAATACTCCATCCAACGAAAAATTCGCTCGGGTTTAAAAATCACATCTTTAGGGGCATCACAATCTTGCGGGGGAATAATTTGTTTCATCCCGTATTGTCTCATTACCCTGCAAGGAAAAATATAAGTAGTACTAGATAGGCCTAAAAGCCTAATGTAAGGGCAATTGAGACTAATCCCAACCATACTATTTATGTTCCACCAAGGAATCACAAAACGTATGTTAGGAACCCCATGACAGAAAAACGACGTCCATTCCTCATCATTCTTATGCTTACAAAGGATTTGACGTCCAGGGAATGTCCTTACTCCATTAGCACCAAGGTTTTGTGGCTGATTAAGAATTCGCAAACGCTCCATGAGCCAAATCTACAAAAAAAAAAAGAAAAAAAAATTAAGTTTGCGATTTTTATACAAGCAGGTGGCGCGCGCATCAAAACCAGTTGCGCGCGCTATCTGCGCGCAGCGCAGAAGATTGCGCTGGTCATTCCAGCGTTACTTCGTAACTTGCGCTGATAAACGACAAAAAAAAACGTACGTGTAATAGAAGTGGACTTCCCGTGAAACAGTTTTCGTTAGGGTCTCCTCTAAGGCGATTCAAACATAGAACGGTTTCAAGCTAAAGCCAACGGAGCGAGTGAATGACATCCCTCTATTTGCTCTACTATGGACACCATGGAATAATCTCCGTATTCTTTGCCTGTCCTATGTAAACAATTAACAACAAGACAATAGCATAAAGCACGAATTTTAAAGTGTTATTTAGTCATGTTGTCACCAGGGGTGACGAAATGTTTAATAACTTGAATCAAGTTCACGCCTTCTTCAATTCCAATATTGGTCATATCATTGCCGAACAAGCCAAAAAATCTTTGGAATATAGGTTTGGGATCCGACAAGGTAGGGGAATAAGTCACAGGGAGAGTATTTGTAGGGAAACCTAGAAAGGCCTCAAACTCACCGCGTAGGGGGACAATTTCGTCGTCTTTAAACAAGAAAAGATGGTGGTTAGAGTACCAATGGTTGACTGTGGCATGAAGAAAATCAAAGTTAACCACTAGTTGCACATAATTCAATAGAGGGTCTAGGTGGTAAATTTTGAAAGCTAGTTTGTCCTCGGTTGAAAGGGAAGTGACCCATTGCTTCAAATGTTGTTCAAAATTCTTCACCATTGTTCAAAAAAAAAAAAAAAAAAAAAAAAAAAAAAAAAAAAAGAGAGAGAGAATAAGAATTTAGAGAGATTAATTCTTTTTAGTTTCTTATATCACTAAGCGAATGAATGCGAGATGCTCAAAAGCCTAAACAAAACCACGTTTAAAAAGACCAAAGAGGGGCAAATTTTCGGCAAATTTGGCTCAAAGGAAAGTTCACCAACAGGTGGCGCGCGCAACTAATTCACATGCTCGCAACAGCCGCGCGCAACTCATTTAGTTGAGCGAGTCTCCCCTTTCGCAGCATGATAATTAGATTTATTTCCATATTTTGGCTCACATAATGACATAATCATCACAAAATCTTAAGATAAATCATACGCTAGCCTTTTAACCCTTTGTGTCCCTTTTCTTTCCTACTTTCTTATTTTCTTTTTTATTATTTTCCTACTTCCATATTTTCTTTTTTATTATTTTATTATTTTCTTATTTTATTATTTTATTATTTTCTTATTTGATCTTTCTTTTTGCCTTCCCTTTTTGAGTTTTGGTAATTTTTTCGAGGGGGGTAAGTCAGGAACCCTTTCCCTCCCTCGAAATTTTTTGTTTTGCTTTTTTTAAAAAGATATATAAAAATAATAATAATGTACACATGGAAACAAAAAAAAAGAATAATGATGATGACATATATACAAATGTGTCATATGTACAACATTGAAAAGAAGATATACATCTGTTTCCTAAAATAAATAATAATATGTGTACAAAAGGAATCAGGGTGCTCGGCGATTACTAAACGGTTGCTGCACATCCTGCAAAATCCAAAACGAAGATTAACACATGAAATGTAACAACTTCATTGAAAATAAAAAGAAATAAAACTTACCGCGATCATCCGATGATCACGGCATGACAAAGTCACGAGGGCTCTCCGATAAGCAGCTCGAAAAGCACGTATACTCCTCACCATGCCGTTCACGGTTTCCCGTGGAACTCGTTCCAAGAATACAAGCAGTTAGTAAACAAATGTATATGAAACAAAAAATAAATAGAAATGTTTAAGGACATATACAAAAAAGACATACCGACTCAACTGTCTCAGATACAAACGGTATCCCCTCATCATCCTCCGCTGCTGGAAAGGTCTCACGAATTACCGATCCGACAGTATCGGTATACGTGATTTGTGCTTAAGGAGGCACCTAACCACCTTGCTCGACCCGCTAAAAAAAATAATAATATACATGACAAAAAATGATAAAAGGGTCAAAGTTCCAAAAAATAAATAGAAACAAGGAAAGTTAGAGTTAGAGTACTAAACGGAATGAAAGCAGGAAAAGGAGTCAGCCTGGATGCAATAAAAGACGGATAAGAAACCTCCGGCATCACCAGCTGCTCCACTGGATAACCAAGGATCGCCTGAGCTCGATCCTCGATAGACAGCAAGTCCGGACGTAACATCCGGATCGGAGGATCCGCAGGAACCAAATGCTCCTCGGACGAAAGCTGCCAGAAAACACGCTCGCCTAAAAACCCAAGCGTCTGTCCTATGGAGCACTGAGAGTCCTAGATAGAGGGCTCGGAAACGGCAACGAACCATGCCAGACCTGATAACCTCAGGGACTCCAACGATTAAACTCCAAGGACGGAGATCGATCTATAAAACACAACCACATGAAAAATCGTAAGAAAATAAATAAAATCAAAAAAATACACATGTAGTAGGAATACTCACTGACGCACGAATCGCCGAAAGGATCCTATGGCGAAATTCGCTGGGAGAAGTGGCTCGTCTCTTCTTAATCGTGACCAATCGATGGCCGATAGGAAAACGAGCAGCCCCGAGCATCCTGGGGGATAAGAAAGGCAGGTACGAGTATCCCCAAGCCTGAAACCGAGAAAAGATAAGCCTAAAAAAGAAAAGCAAAAGTAATAACCGAAAGAAGCTTAAAACACGTACCTCAAGGATACGACCATGCCACGTAAGGGAGATCTGAGGCACCTCAGTAGCTGCCGTGGAATCCATAACCCGGATCGCCTTGCCCATAGTTGTAAGCATACGGGCATACGACACCTCCACCCAACTCAGGTCACCTACTTGCCCTAGATCACTGAGGCAAATAAGTAACCCAATGGCAAAACGCTCTCCTCGATCACTGAAGATAGTGACGGAAAGAACGTTAGCAATGTATATCCGAGCCAGCTGCTCAGGTGTACACTGCCGATCAAGCTCCTTAGCCGACAACTCATCGACAAGAACCGAGTACGGACAAGACTGCGCGTACACGTGAAGGGCCGACGCAAGACGATCCCCCACAAGGTCGCACAGTCTCTCGTTTGACCCCTTAACGAACTCTATGGCCACGGGCTCGCCTCCAAAAGGAAAACCCGTAATCATAGAGAAATCGAAAGGGGTAACTGTCATCTCTCCCCATGGAAAGTGGAAAGTGTTGGTGGGATCCCACCAAAACTCCAGCAATCCACGGAGGAAAGCTGACGATGCAGGTTGACTCGAGAAATCTCGAAGAGCCGCCAGCTGGGAGTCAATCCCAGAAAGTGCTACAATCTCCTTTTCCACCTCAGGCAAACTCTCAAAACGGGCTCGCAAGTCACCTGAGCCTTATAAATGCATGCTAGGCTCTATCTAAGGAAAATTAAAGAATAAAAATAAAAAACGGTTATGATTAAAAAAGGAGAAAGAACAAAGGAAAAAAGAAAGAGACAAAGGCGGAAAGAACTCACGATGCTGCGCCACCCTTTGATCAAGACATGATGGTCTGCGTCCCACTTAAGGACCCTAGGGTCCTAGTTGGGAGGAGCCTCCTAAACCACATCCTCCTGGCGACGTCGATCGGTCGCGACGCGTCGCTCTCGAACCTCCTCTTGAGGACGGGTCACCCTCTTTCGAGGGCGAACCGCCTCGTCAGGACCACCTAGAATCTTCTCATCATCGACAAATGGAGGCGAGTCCATGCTGTGATGGATAAAGTTTCTTTAATTAGTTTAATTTATTTCCGAAACTAAACTAATATACGTATTCTAGACCCATTTTGGCAGCATAATAGCTGCTTATAGGGCAAACACGAAAATCGAATGCCACCCATAATTGGGGGCTACGATACATGCAGTTAAACTTAGTAAATGGAGGCTTCTAATAAATTAAGTCGTCCTATACCAGTTTCAAGTAAGTATTCAAGGGATTTTTTTTTCAAAATCCCAAAGAATCAACTACTTCTAGACGAATAACAGAAATATAAACATAATTATCGTCTACCAAACAATCTTGAAGTTCGAATATGGCAAAATAGGCTAAGTATACACTTCGCGCCAATTTTTTCGAATTCAAAAATTTCAAAATATTAATTATGGAAGTAAAACTAGTTCCAATACTACAATTGCTGCATAATTAATAAGTATAACCAAAATGAGCAAACAAAATAACAGAAAATCAAACCAAATTTGAGCAAACAAACTAACAAAAAACACACTCAAACAAAGAAATGCTCATACAAGGTTCAATACTTAACCATTTTTCATGAAATTTGTTGCAAAACACTCCTTAAACATAGCATGACAACATAGAGCAAACAATTTCAAGAATAATGTATCGAATAAAAAACCCCCTATTTCAAAATTTGGGGTTTAACGATTCGAAAATCGTTCAAATTCAGCCAGAAAAGAACAAGTTTTAGCAAAAAAACTTACATTGGATTACGACAAATATGAATTAAGGACAAATTTTCTTCCTTTAACTTCGAAAATCGCAAGAAACCGAGCTCTTTAGAGAGAGAAAGAGGCGAAAATAGATGAAGGAAGGAGAGAGAAAGCGAAATGAAAAATCGCGTTTTGCAATTTGCTTTTTGTTGAACTGAGTGTCACGCGCAACTGAATTAGTTGCGCGTGACAGACCAGCACAACTCCGAAAGATACGCGCGCCTGGCCAGCGCGACCTACTGCGTTGCGCGCGGATACTGGTCACTAAAATGACCGAAATCTTTATTTTGATCTATTTGATCATTTTTAACGGTTTTTGCTCGTTATTAGACGTAATGGCTCGCAAATTATCAAAATATTTTTAAATTGCTTTGCATATTGTAGTCTGTTTTCTTCTTTACTAGTTTTTTTGCATCATTCTTGCATGCACACCAAGCTTTGTGCCTTCCCCAAGCATACGTTTAGAAAGTTTTTCATAAGAGTGCCTTAAGACGTTCCGTGGTGGTGCTTTACGTAAAAGCACCCATAGACAGGTTTGTCATTTTACAGTACCGACGTTATAAATGTCCGGATTTTCTTCTTTTTTCACGTCCGAAGAAAAAGAGAAGGCGTTTTCATGCAGCATAAAAATGCAAATGGCATATCGTACGACACAAAATTGTACGGCGTAGGTGTTGCGTAAAATTTCACTTCAGCCTAAGTTTTGCGAGATCTGCCTCTCGGAACTAAAAGGTAGAGAATTACTGTAGGCGTTAGCTCACGAGTCGACAAGCGCGTGGAACAATCAGGAACAAGCAATTCTTGAATGGGAGCAAATACGGTAGTTAGTGCGCTTACTAACTTACCGGAAAGTTAGGGTGTCCGACCACCCCCTGTATAAAGAAGCGATGACACAATGTCGCGCCTATGTAGTCACGTGCCCCCAGTCCTGAGACACGTGTACTCATCTTATGGAAAAAACTGTTGAGAGAGTTTTTGACTTTCTTCCCTCTCAATGGATTTGGATATATGCCTCCAGTCCTGAGACATGTATTTCTATCTTGTGGACATCTAGCTTGAATACCAAACCCGACTCGAATACTGAAAACCCCTTTTCATCTTTTTTTACTTTGTTAAAGTCAGGCTAAAGTTTCAATGACATATCGAGGGACTTTAGACCAACGATTACACGATTGAGAGGAAATCTTCCCCTTTTATCCTTTTAAAACCGATCTCTTCTCATGACTTGACATCACCCAGAACACCTTTTACTTGTAAAAGCGTTCTACAATTACAAAGGATCAATCTAGATTCTTTAGCGCGTTAAGACTAGGAAAAACTTTTTTCTAGCTTTAATAGCTACTTGTTTAAAACACTTAACGAACCAAGGATTGTTTCGACATCCTTAAACATTACTGAAAGATTCTCTATCCTTAGAGAACGTTGCAGAATGAGTATCGGATTTATTTCCTTGACTACTTTGATCATCATCTATTCTAGATTCAATCAAAGTGGGGGCTAATTATAGACATCTACTTTTGGCCTCCTGTCCTGACAGGAAGTGCAATGACGATAAATAAAACCATCTTTGTGTTGGATCAAAGTGAAGAATACTTATGGGGAACTGGTTAAGCCACAAAACATAAAAGACTAGCTTGAATTGAAGATAAAAGCCAAAACAAAGGTCCAATTTACTAAACCCAATCATAATTAGGCTTAAGCCCGTGCTTAAAACCCAATAATGACGGATTTAGGAGCGCCTAGGTTAAATTTTAATGGTGCCGCAGAAAAAGCCGCGCGCAAATAATTCAGTTGCGTGCGACACCCAGGGTAACCTACAAAGTTGTGATGCGGAAGATTCAGAATTATTCGAAAAATATAAAATCGAATCTTACCATAAAGCCACGCGCAAGACAATTAGTTGCACTGCCCATAGCAAAGCAACCTAATCACTTGCGCTGGGATGCCGCGCGCAACTTATCCTGTTGCGCGCGACACCTGCTGCGGCAGAATGCTCGTAACCCTAAACCTAATCATTCCCTATAAATAAGAGCTTAAACCGAGGCTTAGACAGACACAAAAAATAACCTAAAACTCTGTCGAAATACTTGTGAACTTGTGCAACCTAGCCCCTCTTGTCCTAAATACTGACCCTTTTGATATTTTATTACTACGGTGGAGGTTCCCCAACAAGAAGGAGTCCATAAGTATTCTAAATGAAGATCTAAAAAAGAGAAGTGGTAAATTCACGAGCACATAGTTAAATCACATTTATTTTCTAGTTTAAAAGAACCCTAATTAATTCATTAGTGTTTTTTTATCACCTTTAAAATAATTAATTAATCAATCCCACATAGTATCTTGCGTTAAATAAAGATTAGAATTGAATAAAATAATTGTTGGTTGATTACTTAAACCAAGGCGAATATTGTTTATTTTCTTGTCCTTTTCACGAATTTGATTAAATAAAGAATAACGACATTACGATGTAATTCCTACGTGAATTGGTATGTGTAAATAAAATAAACTAACATAGTTTTAGGTATCGTTCCATATATTGTTTGTTGATGAAATGGTAAAAAAGGAAGAGCTAGTAGAGGCCGCACTAGGGCTACGATAACGATTCCCCTCTAAAGGGAACGTTATTTTAGTACCCTCGCTCCCAAACTCATTTCTGGGTTATAGACCAATTTGGGAATGGGTAAACTTATGATTCGTGCTAATTATTCCATGAACTCCACATGGAAGAAAGGCATGAACGAGGTTTATGAGTTTTCCTAAAACTCATTGGCGACTCCCTACTTGTTTCTTACAAAAAAGCGTAATGATAAAATCAATTCTAATTCAAGGTCCCCCAAATAGTCATGAATTAAAATCCTACTACACCCTAACAAGTGTAAAGTCCTAGGCGTTTAAAGGGTCATGGACATTTAAGGAGAGGACCCCTTGCGATGGGAACCCTCTCCTTACAATACTCAAAATTAATTAACTCACAACCCAAAAATAATACTCTGCATTAATAACTTTAAAACCTCAATAAAACAATACTCCTTATAGCAACAACATTAAAACCTAGAAAAATAACACAATAAATCATATACAACAAAAATAATACGAGAACTAGAATCATATTATACCGCACATTAATCATGCATATATATAAATCATGATCATATATAATTCACAAATTATAAAATTTACACATAATAATACTAAGTGCAATTAATGCTAATAATTTATAATCCAACATTAATTAAGGTTGTGTGATTACCTTTTGAAAAGCCAAAACATGGTGTATTGATGGACGAAACAATAAAAAAACGAACAGATATACATAATACAAGAGTTGTGAGAATGAATAAATGATACTTGGAGTTTTAATTATGCATGAGCATGAATTCAAGATGAGGTGGAAAGGAAAGATCTAGTGCAGCTTGCTTGATTCACACATTAACCCAAACAATCAATAAGAAGAATAAAAGGTATATTGGGCTCACGAGGCGCACTTAGGCAATCAGCCTGATTTACTAAATTATGTAAATCAGTAGCTGATGTAGGCCATACACCGTCCTTCATGCGAATATTAAATTGTGGTGTACGGATTCTTGTAACGGTAGGTAAATGGCCGTTAGTAACCATACAGTTGACGGTTTCATACATTGCTGTAACGGTGCAAAAATAAACTTCAAAAAATATAAAAAAAATCCTTATTGTCTTCGATCGCCACTTCAACTCAGGAAGCCATCTTCACCAAAATGACACAAAGCTCGAAAGATGAAATAGAAGAAAGTTGATCTACCAACACAAGTTCACTTGATAATTCTTAATTCCAGGTAATTTAAATTCCGTATTTGTAGTTTAAATTGGGTAATTTGTATAGTAGATCTGGTTCTGGAATTGTTATTGAGAGGATTTGGTTACTGCTTCTTGAATTCGTTTTTTGAGTATTCAGATAATGCAATCATATGATATCTTAAGTTGTATTCAATTATAATGCCTAGGGATACTATCTTTTGACTCCTATTGTGTCAATTAGTAATTATAATGAGTTTGGATAAAGGTTGTATTCAATGGAATGTTTATAATTGCTGACTAAATTGCTTTAATTAGTCGATTACAGTTGAGTTGATGCTTATCTTAGTTGATTAGTAAAATTTTCGTAAGAAGTATGTTGATTAAGTAATCCCTGGTATTGTAAATCCTAACTTCCGGTCAATTAAATTGCCTTGATACCTTTAGCTATTTAACAAATTTTGGTATATAGATTTGCTTTTATATGTGAAAAAATTATTTCAAGTAGTATTATTAAATGGTTGGTCTGATTTGGTTAAATGATTTAGAACATTAGTTTCAATATTCAGTTTTGTTTCTTTAACTGTAATCAGTAGGTGAACTGTAGTGTCTTACCCTTTCTTCACATTCCAGTGCTTTGTAGGTTTGTTCAAAAAAATCTCTATGTAATGGAAGAGAACACTTATGGATCGACTGAGAATGAGAAGGCAAGTCATGAAAGCATGAGTAATCCATATTCAGACACTGTTGTTCCATTATCAGACAGTCTTGTTCCTGTGGTGGCTGCTGAGGCAGGGGCATATGTAGATTTTGTTCCTAATTCATTGTTGACTCCAATGAAGACCGTAGAGTCTGTGGAAACAATTGTGTCAACAAATAAGGTTTCTGTGTACTCTACAATTGAAAGTCCCAAAGTTGGTATGGTGTTTAAATCATGGCAAGAGACAGAGTCCTATTACAAACAATATGCTGAGCAAACAGGATTTGATGTTACTAGGGCTCAAGGATATATGTCAAAGAAGAATAAGGAGAGGCGGGGGATAACCTGGAGGTGTGAATGTTAAGGTCATCCATATTCTAGGGCTATAAGGGAAGCGAACAAGAGGGCAAAGTGTATGGATGTTTGCGGGATAGGTGGCACAGTTGATGGAGTCATTGGGGAGGATGAACTTGCTCGGTGTAAAAGGACATCAAAGAAATGTTTATGCGAAGCAAAAATATATGCAAGTGTGAATCAAGAGGGCCTATGGGTGTTGAAAAATGTTGTCTTGGACCATGTGCACCAAGTTTCCCCTTCTAAGTCCAAGTTGGTGAAGGAATATCGTATGAACAAGTTGACACCCAATGTCAAAAAGGCGTTGATAAACTACTACGATGAAGGTGTTCTAGTTACTCAAATTCATGGTTGCTTGGGATTGGACAAATGTGAGGGGATCATGCCTAAAGTTAAGGATTTACAACAAGAAGTTTACAAAGAGAGGAGGGCTAGGTTGAACATGGCATGTGGTGATTGTGCTGCTATGATGGAGTATTTTGAAAAGATGCAAGCTGACAATTCTAATTTCTATCACACTCATCGCCGTGATGAAGATGGTCGTATGAAAGATGTTATGTGGGTGGATGCTCGAAGTAGGGCGGTTTTCGGGTACTTTGGAGATTTGGTGTGCATGGATGCTACTTATCTCACAAACGAGTTTGAGCTTCCCTTTGTGAATTTAGTTGGTGTGAATCACCACGGCCAATCTATTTTGTTGGGGTGTGCTCTAGTTTCACATGAAGACACGGACATGTACTCTTGGTTCATTCGTCAATGGTTGGCTTGCATGCGAAACAACCCACCAAATGCAATCCTAACTGATCAAGCAGCTGCTATTCGTAAGGCACTATCCTTAGAGATGCCTACAGCTCATCACAGATGGTGTATTTGGCATGTAATGCGTAAAATTCCGGAGAAGCTTGGGAAGTGTGATGGGTAAGTAATGACCTGACACTTCTTTTCAGCCTTTTTTTGAAATTTCTCACCATGTTTAAGTTTTATGCTTTCTTTTACTGCATTCTTAGATCTCCTCATTTATCTTTTGATCCCTTTTTCCTGTCCTTCAACTTGCAAGTCTATGCACGATTCCATTCAGTTTATATCATACACATTTAGGTGAACATAATCATATAAAAGTGTATGTGTATGCTCCCATGGATGTTGTTTCTTTAAACAAAGAATAGCTGTTGTTAAATGCTATATTTGTATATTGTTTTGTCCTTTTTTTTTGTTAACATGGTGGCTCATAACATTTGTTGTATTTTGTATTTCTGCTGTGTGCTATTAATCTTAAGCCCTTTTTTACCAACCTTCTCTGGCATATGTGATCCACTGGTTTGTGAATATTGTCTTCCTAATGATATTACATTTAATGATTATTCTATTTGACCAAATGGATTCAGTTACAAGGACTTTAAAAGCCCCCTGAAGACTCTTATTTATAAAAGTTTTACAACAGAGGAATTTGAGAGTAGATGGAACTCACTCATTACTGAACATAACTTGTTGGAAAATGATTGGTTATGTGACCTTTAAAATGAGAGGCATATGTGGGTTCCCGCCTTCATGAAAGAGTATTTTTGGGCGGGAATGAAGACGACTCAACGTGTTGAAAGTATTAATAGCTTCTCTGACGGTTTCGTCAATAGGAAAACAATGTTTCATGAGTTCCCTATAAAGTACACTAGGGCCATGACAAAGAGGGTAAAGGACGAAACCGATGCAGATGCTAGGTGTTTTAAGTATGTACGCCGTCTTGTAAGTGGGTTTAAGGTGGAGAAGCTTTTTCAGAAAATTTATACCGACACAAAATTTCAGGAAATTCAAACTGAGTGCGCACGTATGATGTATGTTTAGCCTAGGGAAGAGCGACTCATAGGAGAAAATGTTGTCCAGTATTTGTTGGAGGATAGGGTTTGGATTATTCCCGAAGGATCTAAGCAGGAAAAAATAACCGACCGCCGTAGGTTATACAGAGTAACCTACAATTCGGAAACGAATGATGTATCTTGTGATTGTAGGAAGTTTGAAACTTTTTTAATACTGTGCAAGCATTGCATACGTGTGTTAGACCAAAACCATGTGTTTGAGATTCCAGAAAAGTACATTCTAGATAGGTGGATAAAAGACATTGTTAGAAGGCACACACGGGTGAAGGTGTCGTACTATGACCCTTCTGAGACGGTGGAAAGTAAACGTTTTAACCGAATGATGACCAAGTTTGAAGCTATTTGTGAAGAGGCTTCTACAATTGATGATCCCACGGTTGATATGGTTTTAGACACACTAACCGAGCTGTCCACTGATGTCAGAAAGGCTAGGCTTGCGTTCCAGGCAAAGCAAGATCCACCATCTATGCCAAACAGCAACATCACTCCATCTGTGATTGGGTCTAACACTGCTGCTGCTGCTGTTGTAACCCCTCCTTCTGTCACAAAACGTACCGCAAATGACAAGGATGGACCTCTTAAGGATCCTAAGACTAAGAAAAAACCTTGAGGTCGTCCTAAGGGGTCTAGGTATATGTCGTTGGCGGAGACATGGTACAAAAAACAAGCCCATGGAAAGAAGGATCCACCCACTAATCCGCACACCAACATCATACCCTATTCAGGATGTAACTCCTCCGCCTGTCTCAGACCCTAACGCAAATGTCAACAATGTTAATAATGACAACACTAACCCTATTCACGATGTTATTCAGTATCCTAACATAACAAGTAAGCCTCGAGGTCCTGAAAATGGGACTAATTACAAGTCCTTAGAGACAATATACAAAACTCAACCTCAAATTCAGAATTCTGCACTTGTTGCTGCTCCAAAAAAAAAAACCGGTTTGTCTAAATCTTATACGTAGTATTTTGTTCAGTTTCTAAATGTTCCCTTTATTTATTGGTAGATGTTAACTATTGTGCTGATTGCCTCAACAGGTCAAGCGAAGACTAAGTGTTTCTAAGGAAATTCCTTTCGAACAGACCCCAATGATTTCGGTAAGTTGATACATTAAACCAAATGGAATTGATAAACGTTGTATTCTTTATATTCATGAAATTATCTTCTTCTGTCACCCTAAACCAACTCTAATGTGATTAAGAAGGTCAAGCGAACAAGACACAAAATTCCTAGAAAACACGCTAATTTTGAGGCAGCTATCCCTACTGATGATAAATTGCTTAAGAAATTTTTCGGCTGCTCTTCCCCATCTTAATTGGCCTGACACAGAGTTTGTGGGCTCCTATTCTCCATCTAACTAAAAAATCAATATCCTTTTGTGTTGTAATATGTAATTACCAATTTCAACTTTTAATCTGTTTGTAATAGAATCTCTGTAATGAATGGTATGTTGTTAACAAGTTCCGTAGTACTACAAACATGTTGTGTTGTATCGAAGGATTGTAGGTGTAGGTTTGTGTCCGTATATAATGTGATGGAAAGCTAAAATTTGTGTCCATATATAATGTGCTGGCGTGCTGCTATTGTGTATATGTTGCCCAATGTTTAATTGATTACAGTAATAAATTCACTATGTTTGTGGTCCTTTAATTAAACCAAATAATAATAATAATAATAATAATAATAATAATAATAATAATAATAATAATATTTGGGTGGAAAGGAGGATGGGGAATAGTCGAACCCTTGACCAGTAGACCTGATGTTTGCTTGTGTGTTGCTAGTGGTCGAACCGTGGTAAAATGGTGTTCAAGTAGTGGAGTAAGTGACCATTGGGATAGTGCTAGCACCGTGTCATATTTTCCCCAAAATATGTATATATATGTAAAAAACATTGTTTTAAATAATATATGGGATTGGGAGGAATCGAACCCTTGACCTTCATGCTTGTTATTATATTCTATGACCATTGGGACAGTGCTAGCACCGTGCCACATTTTACCCAAAACGTGTATATATATGTGTGCAGGAATCATAGTTTTATAAAAAAAAAATAGAGGGTGTTGGGAGGGTGGGAGGAATCGAATCCCTTACCTTCATGTTTGTGAGTATGTTCAGTGACCATTGGGACAGTGCTATCACCGTGTCACATTGTCCCCAAAATATGTATATATATGCAGGAAACATTCTATTAAAAAAAAAGGGGGTTGGGAGGAATCGATCCCTTAACCTTCATGCTTGTTAGTATATTCTATGACCATTGGGACAGTGCTAGCACCGTGTTAGATGATCCCCAAAGAATGTATATATATCAAGTATGAAGTTCATGTGTTCGAGTCTCTAACCCTTCACCCCAAGTTAGCATATCCAAATTTTTTTTTATTTTATGCTCGCTTATTTTCGGAATATTTTTTATTGTTTTAATTTTTGGTTTATGTAATAGTATTGCTAATTTTTTTTTAATGTTTAAAATATTTTCCTATAAATTTTCCCGTATTAAAAATGTGGAAAATCCGATTGCGAGTCTGATCCGACTCACAATTTTCGGAGCCGAATCCGGTCTGTTATAAAGCATTTGTTCACAGTGTCGGATTCAGACTTAGATATACCTATAATAATGACGTAAGTTAAAAAAGAAAATTTCCGAATAAAACACCCAAACAATGGTTCCAAGTTATAAAGCATATGCTCATACTCTCTGATTCGGACTCAGATTGGACTCTGTGAGACTTTGCGTTCGGTCCAAGTCCAATCCCCGCCATATTCGAATTCGGATCTACTTTACCAGACTCAGATTCAGAATAATTTTAAACGGTTTCGGATCGGCTTTGTTACTTATCAACCATATATAAAACTTCATTTATATTGCACTATTGTAGATATAAACCAAATTACATTTATATATAAACTTCATTTAGATTGCACTATTGTAGATATAAACCAAATTACATATATATATAAACTAATTGAACAAACTATTTAAAACGCATCCACCTAAAAATACAAATATAAAATGGAGCATAATTAAAACACTATTCTAACAAATATGATCAAATATAACAAATACGATCAAAGTTGTTGGGGGATCGCCGGTAAGCATTTGAATAAATTGAAGATTCAGAATCACCATACACACCATCATCGGGCCCAAACTCATCTCCACTGTCGGAACCAGAAGACGAGTGCCCATTATATTTTTCCTCATCATCTCCATCTTCCTCTTCAAAACCAAAACCATCAGCCTCACCCGCCTCATCATTGTCTTCTTGTTGTTTTGGTTCCATCTGCTCCTCCTCCTCCTCTTCTTCTTCTTCTTCTTCCTCTTCTTCCTGTCCATCTCCTCCTCCTCCTTCTTCTTCTTTTTCCTATTCCTCTTCCTCTTCTTCATGTCCTTCTTCTTCTCCATCTCCTCCTCCTCCTCCTCCTCCTTCTTCTTCTTCTTCTTCTTCTTCTTCTTCTTCTTCTTCTTTTTCTTCTTTGCCACTTTCAGCAGGTGGCTCCTCCACTTCATTGGCCGCAGGCTCCTCCTCTTCCCCGCCTTCAACACCGCCAGCAAGAGGGCCGCTTTCGTTACCACCCCCAACCATCACATGGGATGATCCACCAACAAAAAACTGCTTTTTCCTCTCCGGAGCATCATCGTCACTGTCATCACTTTCAGTTTCAATCTCAATAACACCTTCCCATTTTTCCCAATCAGAACTTCTAGGACGCTTACCCTCTTGTTTGTTGTCCATGGGCCGTTTTCCCTCTTGTTTGTCTTCATCGGCCTCGTCTGAAACACCTAATTGCTTGTTTAGGTACACACGGTCCTCCACCAGAACATCCAGCCTCTGAACTATCTGAAGCCTAAGGTTAGAATTTCATCTATTTCTTTTTCAGTCCTCTCCTTTTTCTCTTCAAGATATCGACGGTATGCCTGAGAAATTGACCGTCCTCCATTATTTCCGACCATGTTCAAATTTCAGACCAATAAATTTAGCGGAAAACTCTGTTTTTGGCAAACTAAAAGAAAGAAGGCGGTTACAGGGAGAATTGGAAGATTTTTTATAATAACAAATAGAATGTGGTACTTTAAAGTGTTTAAATACTCGAACAAAATTGCAACCTTTCAACTTCATGTCTCTTCAACATTGCACGTTAAACAAAGTTTGTTTCATTTTTTTCCAGGAAAACCAAATAACTTCTATTTTATTTTAATTATTTTTAAGCATTCTAATTTAATTTATGGAAAATTTTTAGACCTTAAAGGAAGGAAATTACTCAAAGTACCAAAAAGAAAATAATGCAAATGTGTCCTATGCGTGTCATAAAATCTCTAGATTTGTGAGTCTCAAACACGAGACATTCTCGTTAAGTAATTGACATTTTCTAGTCCGATATAGATCCATAAAAGGTCAAAGTGACCCTTATATCTTAAGCCTTTAATAACTACCACAATATTTGACACGCATAAATAAGACATATTGCGTTATGTTTCTTTATTGGCTACTTTGAGGTTAATTTGGATAACATGCAAAACGAGATATGTTCGTTAATTTATTGACAATTTTGACTTCGATATATAACCGTAATAGGTCAAACTGACCCCTACAACCGTAACCGAACAATTTACAATCACAAAACTTAAAATGGGAACACATATCAAGATACATTTGCTATAATTTTTGCTTTGCTAACTCCGAGGGTAAATTGGATAATTATACACTTAACTTGACTCCTAAAACCGTAACCGAATAATTTTTTACTAACAAATCGAGATATTAGATGTTTAATGTTATTATAGTTAAATACTTTTTAACGGTATTAGTCACGTTTTGGGGAAAAGACCAAATCATGAGGCTATCGATGGGAAGGAACAAATTTAGTAGTTTGTGAATGGGAAAAGTCAAAACTACGGGTGAGCGAACCAATGGGAATTTCACAATATAAAAATATACTCGTACGAGGTTTAAGATTATCTCAAATGATGAGACTCAAGCGAGTTTTTTTTTTATCAGATAGAGTATTTTTTGCAATGTAAACCAATAAGTTGGTATCTTAAATTAGCGGCGCCAAAAGAAAATTGCTAAGTGTAAATACTCAACTTTGAGTCTCATTTGACATAAACTCATAAAGTGTGGGCCCTTTTCCTATAATCAATTATATTTTGTAATTTATTTAAGTTTTGCCTTTGTATTAGAATACGGTGCTAGTACTGCCACAATGGTCGTTTACTCTACAACTTTCAACAATCTAACAAGCACAAAGGTCAAGGGTTCGATTCCTCTCATCCCTTTTTCAAAAAAAAAAAAAAAAAAAAAAAAAACCAAACAAAAAAAACTTACCAAAATTTATTTTTAATTTTTTCATAAAAAAAAAAAACACAATTGGTGGGTGAAATTCACTAATATGATTTTACTTTATTTAAGTGGATGATCTTTGTCATTCCATTAATAATTGTTATGTGTTGGAACTTATTTCCTCTTTTCTATTGTCTAAAAACATTAAATGTAGGGTATAACCAAAGATCATTAATTACCAATGAGCATTAATTTATGTAATAGTATCAAAACATTAAGTGTAGACTACTACCTAAAAGCTTTAATTACCATAGAGTTATATCATTTAATTTCTTATTCAAGTAGTATGTATACTAATAAAATTAATATTGTGCACGTATTTTAAATTCCACTATCTATTGGATCGTACTTGAATAATCTGTCATAGTCATTTGTAATATAAGTAACTCCTGTTTTGAAATTTTTATTGGGTTCCGACCTAGACTTGCTCCGACTGAGAGTCGGAATATTTTAACGGAGTATAACTTGACTTACATTTGTCTATGAATCGAACATGATTTTCTACCGGCTCAGGGCGGAGTTGGAGCGGATCCTAACTAGATTGCCATCCAACATTTATAAAAGATGGATTTTGTTTTATTGATTTTTTATTTTTTGGTATTAATTTTGTTTTCTCAGATTGTTGTGTGTAATTTCTTTTGTGTAAATAATTAATTCCAATCGTTAATTGTAGAGTATTACCAAAAGCTTAGTGAAAGCCAAATACCAATTTCTTATTGACTTGGTACGGAGATTAATAATCTTTATATTGTGCAAGTATATTACCAAATAAAACAAATACCTTTTCGTATTAGAGTACGGTCCAAGACGTGTCGTTGTGTGTCCAACGACAATTGGGTGAAGTGTCCATGTCTCCTGTTATTTGAAAACATTGGACCCCATATTTAATTGGCTTGTGTTGAATAATTAATTATATTAGCTAAGAGACACACACAATGCGTGCTTGTGCAATATAATAAGTAATCTACCGAGATCGAATGTTTTTCCACAACAATGTTCTTTAATTATAGTTGTTTATTTTTTAAAAAAAAAAAAAATATTAGTAGGTTTATGAATTGTGGACACGATATTGATGATGTCATTTATGCTAAATAATAGAATGTGATTTTACTCCAAAAATATTTTTTTACATAACAAAAAAAGGAGAGAAGGAAGTTTTTTTTTTTTTAACTAATGATGGTAGTTTTTTTAGATAGTAGTTTAAATGTTTCTTTTTGGAAGATGATTGTAATTATTTTATAAAAGGGGTATTTTGGGGAAGAAAAATTGATCACCCAAAACCGCTTTCACTTTATATGTTACTTTAGATTCCTAATAAGATGTACTCCTTATTGATGTTTACACATCTTGTAAAGTGGAAATTGATTTCAATACACCCTTATTAAGGTAGGTACTAAATTGAAATTGATAATTGGTCCACGTGTAATTAAGAATGCTTGTTTTTTTATACGATATTTATGTCTAATTTCTTCGAGTAAGTAATAATTTCCAATCATTAATTGTAGAGTATTACCAAAGCGCATTTCTTACAAAATACTCCGTACCAAAGAGCTATACCATATCTTATTAAGTTGATACGGATATTAATAAAATGATTATTGTGCACGTATATTAGTAGATGAAACAATAACATATTTATAGTATAATTAGGTCTAAGACGTGTCGTCGTGTATCCACTGCCAATTTGATGATGCGTTTATGTCTCCCGTTTTTTCACAGCATATTGGACGATTTTCTTAGGATTTTATTTTTGTTAACGAAAATCTTAAAAACTGTGAGATTTTATAAGACCCCCTATTTGGCTTGTATTGAAGAATTAATTATACAAGCTAAGAGACACACACATTGCATGCGTGTGCAATATAAGTAATCTTTCTAACTCGATTTTTTGTTCCCACAATAATCTTGTTTAATTAAAGTTGTTTAATTATTTTTTAAAAAAAGAATATTAGTAGGTTTATTAATTGTGGACAAAATATTTAAAAAAAAAGTGGTGATGATGTCATGTAGGCTAAATAATAGAATTTGATTGTATTAAAAAATAAAATAAATAAAATAAATTGAATATGATATTACTTGGAAAATATATTTGTAGATAACAAAAAAGGGAAGGATGGTATTTTTTTTTTTTTTTTTTAACTAAGATGGTAGTATTTTAAGATAGTATTTTCTATTTTTTTTTTATTTTGGAAAATGATTGTAAATATTTTTATAAAGTCATATTTTGGGGAAGTACAATTTATCACCCAAAACCTCCTTTCACTTTATATGTTACTCCCTCCGTTATAATATGATAGTTCCATATGGAATCAATAAAATAAAATAAGACAAGAAGAATATTTGGAATCTAAAATTAAAGTCAAAAACAATTCATAAAGAGTTTTGCCTTAATTAATTTTTTTTTTTCTATTTTTTTAGGAAACCGTCAACCATAATTGCATAATAGGGAATAATTTCTTTAATTAGAGTCATGTCATCAATTCATAATCAATTATTGTAACCAATCAGAATTTAATATGTGTATATATAATAGGAAAAAAAAAACTAAGTTAAAAGTGGAATACATTAAATATGGGTTGATCTTTTTGCAACGCCCAAATTAGTATATGGGACTAACAAATTGAAACAGAGGGAGTACTATAGATTTCAGATTCCTTATAAGATGTACTCCTTAAGTCCTTCTTGATGTTTACACACCTTCTAAATTGGAAATTGATTTCGACACACTCGTTAAGTTAGGTACTATATTGAAATTTATAATTGGTCCACGTGTAATGTACAATGCTTTTTTTTTTTTTTTTACAATATTTATGTTTAATTTCTTTGTGTAAGTAATAATTTCCAATCATTAATTGTAGAGTATTACCAAAGCCCATTTCCTACAAAATACTCCCTACCAAAGAGCTATACCATATCTTATTAAGTTGATACGGATATTAATAAAATGATTATTGTGCACGTATATTACTAGATAAAACAATAACATATTCATAGTATAATTCGGTCTAAGACGTGTCGTCGTGTGTCCACCAATTTGATGAAGCGTTTATGTCTCCCGTTTTTTCACAACATTTGGATGATTTTCTTTGGATCTTATTTTTCTTAATGAAAATCTAACAAATTTTGAGATTTTATGCGTCCCCCTATTTGGCTTGTACTGAAGTAGTCCTTGTAATTATATTCGGTATAATATTTACTCCTTACTCTTTAATGACGTTTACACAACATTTGAATTGAAAAATGATTTCGACACACCCTTAATAAGTTACGAGTACTCCGTATGTACCTAGTAGTCGTAAATACTCGTACAAAAGAAATGAAATTGGGGGATATGAAAATTGATAAGTGGTCCATGTGTACATAAAAACTTGTCATTGACTCAATTGAATTGCCACAAAATTAGAGGTAATGGAGGAGAGGGAGTTGAAAGATTATGCATGACGTCATCCCATGATCATGTAACCTCTCCCTCTTCCCAATGATCTTATAAACCTTCTCCCTCCTTCTCTAAAGCTGTCAGTAACTTCATTTCTCACTCTATCTCCTGATTTTACAAATTTTTAAACTCTCTTTTATTCCAAAAATGGTGAAAATAAACAAGTGAAAGCAGCCTATGGTACTGTCACAACACGATGAGCCCAAATACTCGGAACTGCAATTCCTTCAGATGAGAAAGAAGATGTTAGTATAGCTTCTGAATGACCATAAGTCCATAGCCAACGGCTTGCACAGTTAATTGGCCAAAGTTGAAACTTCCATTTCCAGCATTTACAAGGAAAAGGCCCTGAACATTGAGCAATCGACACAACAGGAACAGAGCAAGAGGAAGAGAGCCCCCAGGGTCACAAAGTCAAAGGCTATCAAGAGGGTTGTTGTTGGGCAAGCAGGTTCTGGACAAAGGAGGCACTGCAGGAGCCGTCTCTGGTTGAGCAAGTGGGCCTGGAGAGGAGGTGGAGGTGGTGGCACCAGTGGCACGAAGGCCAAGGCCGAGGCAGTGGCCAGTGAGGCAGAGGAAATCAAGCAGCCCCAGCATTGAAGTTCCCCCTGCTCCATATCACGTTCGTGATCACTGGTCAAAGGAGGTTTCTGGGCATGGATCCGGTGATTATGGTCATTCTGCGTCCACCATCGAAAAATTAGACTGAACAGGTTAATTGATCTAAGCCAATTATATTTGAATTTTGATGTTGTTTTTGGAACAAGGTTTAGCCTTTATGTATGTAGTTGACTTAGATTAATTATGATATGAATTTGTGTCTGATGGCGGTTTTTGAACAATTTAGTAGTCGTTTTGTATGGTATCTCTTTTGAAGAATTTCTTGTTTACTTTGAACGATTTCACCTTTGTTTTGTTGATGTTAAAATTAATTTCACATTTGAACAATTAATTATTATGTTAAATATTAATTATTAAGCTCAATTTCTTGCTTATTTGGTTCGTTCTGTTTTAAATAAGTATGCTATATTTTCTGATTTATGATGTTTGTGTGTTATGGGATTAAATTGTTAATGTGAATTATGATCAGAGTTATTATATTAATGTTTTGACCCGTGTTTAATTACTAGAAAACAGTATAGTCGGTTGTTTTCTTTTATTACTAGAGTAAAATGTGAGTTAAGTTAATTTAAATTGGATTTTATATTGGGTTCAATGTTGATTCCATTTGAGATGTAAGGATTGTTTTAGATTGGCTTCAAGTTTATTAGGTTCAATTTTGGATTCATGTTTAGGTTCTAATTTAGATTCAAATTTAGAATAGATTTTATCAAATCGATCGAACAAGTACAATTCTCGGGTTTGGTTTCATGATCGACAAATAATCAATTTGTCAAAAGGAGTGCAAAATTGCCGAAGTTAATTAAATAAACATTATGTCAGCAAATTTATAGACGGTTTTGATAAGATCTCACATAAATAAATTTTACGTCAAGAGGACTAAGCATAAGATTTGTAACATAATATAGGAAATAAATGACTTAAAAAGTCTGTCGAGAGTATGAAGTGATGAAAAAGAAATACTCTGTATCACTATATTAAAATTATAGGTATTTTGCTGCTTAATACTTCCATTTGTTTTCTTTAGATTCAACACACCCTTTAGCGCGGTAATACTGAATATAATATTTTCATTCCATTCTTACAAAAATAATGCTTCTCCCCTTCCAAAATAATCATTATGTTTCTTCCTCATATATTATACTCAAATATTAATGATTTCATTATTTGATATGTTAAGTTTTTTTAATTATATGTAGAATTTTGGTTTCCTTATCTATATCTAATAACTACTTATTCTAACATTATGATGCAACTGATGTTTTATCTTATTAAGCATACAATACAATTTTTTATCTATTAGATATATATACATTAATTTCTTTAGATAAAAAAAAGTAATTATTATAAACATATTCTCATAACTTTTTAAGTATTTACAATAGAAATTATATGGGTTAAAAATTATTATTTTTACATGGAGTATAATAATTTTTTCTTCAATATAATACACCACGGGTTTTATCTTACACCACATGCCCAAATTATTACTACGAAAATCTTATTGTGATATTATCCACGCGATAATATGATTTTTTTTAATTATATTTTCACATTTTCAAAGTTGTCAATCATATATTGAAGAAGGAAAAAAAAAGTTGTATATATAGATATGGTAGATGGAAGGCTAGCTATATACATATATATATAATATATTATATATATATATATATATATATAATTATTATTTTTACTTTGTTTGGTGTTTCGTTTCTTATTTATGAAATTGGTGTTTCGTTCCTTATTTTATTTTAGTAAATATTAGAATTAATTAGAATATAAGAGCAAGATTAGCCCTGTCTGGTCTTAAGATTTTAATTAATTGCCCCATCATATTTTACATTAAATTTTATTATTATTTTTTTAATTTTAATTATGTTAAGACTGCTTAAGACTCAATCAGATTTATCTCTTCAATCCTAAGACTTATTTTAGATTTCTTTAAAATATTTATTATTTTTTTTATCTTTTAACATATATATTTCAATATATATTTTTTCGAAAAACATATACAATTTTATATGATATAAATATTCACAGTGGGGTAACAAATTTCTAACCCAATTTAGATGTCATAGTTGAAAAATAATAGCAAAATAATCAACCAAAAAAAATCAATTATAATGGAACTACATGTATTTAATTGATTTTAAAATGCATGAAATTTTAAAATTACACATATTGTATTAAATAGTTGTAAATGTAAAATAAAAATGACTAATGTAAAATTGATCTGAATTCAAATATCACTTCCCCCAAAACGACTCAACAAATGTTCAACCAAATCATGTTGCAATTGATGTTGTCTTCTCCGATTTCTAAGTCTTCGATTGGTATGTATTTTTATTTTTTTTTGCAACAAGATAAGTACATAGTTAAGATAAAATAGAACAAACAATGATTTTTGCATATAAAAAATTAAAACCACCGTATATATCTATATAAAATTTTTGGAAACAACGTACATATATTTTTTTTTTAAAACAACGTACATAAAATTCTTTCTTTCATTTTTTTTTTTAGAAATGTACATAGATTTTAATGTATTTAAGAAATAAAACATTTTTTTATCAAAACACTGTGTTTTGATGTATATATAGGAAAAACACGGTGTATAGTGTGCAGAGTTGAGTCTTAAGTTGAGTCTTGAGTTTTCAAGACTCCACTTCAGATTTTGTTAAGACTTGGCTTCTTAAATGCATTAAAAAAACCAAAGTCTTGTCTTAAGATCACAAAATCAAAAAATGATGATGTCACCTTGATTCTTAAGACTCAGAGCTAATCTTGCTCTAAATATATCGTAGTTAAATTTTTCATGTGGTTTATAATAATTTTTGACAATTTTATTTCTGAAATTGAATACGAATTACTATGTTACAAGCACTAATGATAAATATAAATATAGTGTTACACCAATAGTAGTTTGAACAAAACGGAGGAAGTATATATAAATATTTTTGAGGCAATAGCAATATAACACGATTCCGGATTTTCGCCAACTTTGTATAATTTTTAATTTCTGGTACTTTTTTATGATAACAATAAATAATTTATCGAACAATTTTTTAAACGTCCGTTTCCAAATATTTTTAACATCATATATAAACATTTTTTGGGGACACTATAACATGGTGCTGGCACTGTCCCAATGGTCACTTACTCCAATGCTCTAACAAGAATGAAGGTCAAGGGTTCGATTCCTACCAACCCATCGAATTATTTTTCCTTTATATGGTACTTGAATTTCGCAAAATACTTTCCAAAATACATTTTTTTCCTACTTTTTTAAAAATTCGAAAATGACATTAGATATGTTATGTTAAATTTTTTTTTTAGTAATTTTTTTTTTTTAATTTTTTGGCCCATTTTAAAATAATGTTTACTAGATATGTATAAATATTTTGGGGACAATGTGACATGGTGCTAGCACTGTCCCAATGGTCACTTGCTCTAATACTTTGAAGAAATCTAACAAGCTTGAAGGTCTAAGGTTCGAATCCTCCCACCTCCCCCAAACCCCTGTATTTTTTTTTCCCTTTTTTTACTTATGGTACACGAATTTTCCAAATAAATTCCCAAATTAAATATTTGATTTATTTTTTCTAACTTCGTAGAACACAATAAATAATATTAGAGTACTTAATTTATTTTGTTTTTTTATTTTTTTTAAAAAAAAACTTAACGGGAGTATGTACTCAGTAGTATTTTAATTTATCATCCAACACTTCGCGTTTTAGATTTCCCAACATTACAAGGAATCTAAATTATCACTGCACTTTTTAGATCTTAACATGGTCAATCCGATCTTCTCCGATCCGAAAATCCAAATTTACATTAAAAAAAAAAACCAATCCGATTGATCGACTGAGTAACCCCCTCACATTAAAATCTGATTGAGTAATCATTGCCCTCATGAGTAACCCTTGTCAATGTAACTTTTGGCAAATTAAACTCTGATGGATCGAATATCCCCTATAACCAGCAAGTTAAGGGATATTCTATTAACTCGGATTGGGTCGAATTCGGGTCAATTTCAATTCAATTCCTCTATGTTCGCTGAATGTTGGTCGAGTTGACCAAGTTCATATCCAAATAAGGCAGTTTTTCAACAAGAGTTATTATTGCGATTTTACCTAATCATTGGGTTAATATAAAGTTGAATCATAAATTTTTTTCCGCTAGGTTATTCGATACGATATATGAAGTTTTTATTTTTCTAATTTGATCAGGTCATGTGTAATTTTTATCAGACAAAATAGAAATATAATAATTATCGATGACTTATCATACCTACTCCGTATATTAGTGTGACGTTAAATAATGAGGTACTGATATATTGACAAACGATTGTTGTATATGGTGGTTTATAGGCCACTGATTTTAAGTCGATAATTAATTATATATGGTGGGTTAAATTCGGATCGGGTTTAAATCAACTTGATTTAAATGGAGTCGCGGGTTTATATAAGTTCGGGTCAAAACAGTTCGGATCGATGGTAAGCTTCAAAATGACTTGGCACTATTCATCCTGAATTGAGAAGCGTCCTTATAAAATGCAAATAAGGGGTAAATTTGGCCACGTGGACCAATGGTAAGAAAGGTAAAGGTTATTATAGCTCTTTACTCGTATTAAATGTTCTACTTATTAAGGGTTAACCTTGGTTAAAGTTCACTGTGGTTATTTACGTGGGGAAGCGCGTAAATTGATTATATTAATTTAACTCAGAACATTTTAAAATATCATTTCTCCCAAAAAAGCTGAGCACCCTTTCATTTCTTCATTTCTTCAACAAATACACTCCTATTTCGACGCTTCAAGGAAAGGCGATTAAGCATTTGATAGGCTCTTTTCGAATTAATTTCTACAAATTTGCGAGGTAAATCATCTACTCAGTTCTTGTATGTGTTTTTTTCGAATTTGTTGTCAAAATTTATATGGGTGTTGTTTGGGATTACTCGTTCTTTGATGATCACATGAATTTTGTTTTGAAATTTGTTGATTTTGGTTGTTACATAGGTTATTAGTTTCTGTTTGATGCTTAGTTGATACAAATTAAAGTGAATTATCACTCTGATGTTGAATTGAAACACTTGAAAAGCGTTTTAAGTAGTGTAAACAACAGGGGATGTCGTAAATAAACTCTGCATTTGTATTTTTGGTCGCTTACTGTAGTTTTGATACAAATTAAAGTGAATTATCACTCTAATGTTGAATTGAAACACTTGAAAACCGTTTTATGTAGTGTAAACAACAGGGGAATGTGCTAAATAAACTCTGCATTTGTGTTTATGGTCGCTCACTGTAGTTTTTTTTTATTACTTTTAGGATAAACCATGGTTGATCTTGATTGATCACATGAATTTTGTTTTGAAAATTGTTGATTTAGGGTGATACATAGGTTTTTATTTTCTGTATGATGGTAAGTTGATACAAATTAAAGTGAATTATCACTCTAATGTTTAATTAAAACACTTGAAAAGCGTTTTGAGTAGTGTAAACAACAAGGGATGTCATAAATAAACTCTGCGTTTGTGTTTATGGTCGCTTAATGTAGTTTTTTGTTACTTAGGATAAACCATGGCCGATCTTTATGAACTTCACCCATTCTTGTCCATGGCGGACGTGTTGGTTGTCCCTGTATTCTATCGGCTGAGAGACCCTGCGGACAGTGAATGCATTACGAGTGTTTGCAGGGGGTGGAGGAGGATAGCTCGTCATGGACTTGACCACACTCATCGTGTGCTGTCCATGGAGGACATTATGTGCATGAATGTGTTTCCAAGACTGGATAGCTGGGATGGTATGTGTGTGAAGCTTGTGTGCAAGGAATGGAGACGGATGTGGTACAGGAGGCCTTGGGATGCTGAGACAATTCCAAAGGAGCTAACCACACGAGCCTGGGCCTTGGAATCCCTAATTGACAGTGACGGGGCTGAATTCTAGAAGGGGATCTCTGGGAAGTGGTGGGCTTACTGTGATGGGTTCCCCTTGTTGTTTGGGGAAGAAGACTGTTGATCAGGGATTTTCAATAATATTTGTTTAGTTTTAATGTTTATGGTTTAATTTAGTGGACAACGGTTAATTAATCTGTTTTCAAATATTGAACAATTTATAAATTAATCTGTTTCTATTTTAATTTATGTTTAATGTTTTTGATTAATTAATCTGTTTAATTTATTATTTTCCTGAGCTTTGTAGGTTGTGATTTTTGTTAATTTAAATGTCGAAGATGACATTTAAATAAAGCATGTAAATTGTTTGCAAAGTATGAACATCCAATCAAGCCATTTACAGGAAATGAAAAAATAGATAAAAATGGTTATTTAATGTGGAGAACAAGATTATTTGCATACTGTATAAATAAAGAGGGGGTAAAAAAAAATTAACATAAAATATTTTAGTCATCTTCGAAGCCAAAATTAATAAAGCAAAAATTTAATTTAAATATTTATAACGAATTTCAGGTGTCATAACTCATAAGTAATTAAAGGGAAAAAAAATTGGAGGGGTTACAGGAATCGAACCCTTGACCTTCATGCTTGTTAGAGTACTTCAAAGTAGGGGAGCATATGACGATTGGGACGGTGCTAGCACCGTGTCATTTTTCCCCAAAATATGTATATATATCTAGTTAAGCTTAATTTAAATTGGACCAAAAAAAAATAAAAAATAAAAAAACATAAAATATCACAAATGAAACCGATCTAATTTAACCCAACCGATGGTTAAATTATTTGTAATTGACCCGACCTATATCCGACCTGAATCGATTGACCAATACCCGACTTTGAACCGACTCGAATCAAAAAAATTATTTTGCACACGACTACATCCACTTCGAACATACCCGATCGAACCTCCATCCGGTTATCCAAATTGACACCTCCAGTTGTTCCAATTTTTGATGTTTTTACAAAACAATATGTGGTACTCTCCAAAAATAAAGAAAACCACATAATCAACGCTGCTAATTGCTAAAATGGACTTAATAGTAGGTGGTAATTGTCAAAATTTCCCATTTTGTATGATAAATTGCACCGCAAACATATACTGGTACCATCTCGGGTCTTGTTAGGTTCGTACGTCCGGAGTCAGAATAACACTTTTATTACTATGAAACTTTTAAATTATGTTTGTTACCAAAATTTACGAACTTTAACAATAAAAAACCGGTTAGCGTAACTTAATTAACGTTAATTGATATTTAAAAAACCGTTTTTTTGAATTGAAATAACCGTTTAATATGATAATATGCCTTAAGCGTTTTCTTTGACAATATTACACCCTATCACGTGACAGGGCAACTATTGGAAAGTCAATGTAATGGTCCCCCCTTTTCTATTTTTATTCTTTCACTTTTCAGAACATTAAAAACCCTATCCCTTACATACTCTTCTCTCTTAACTGCTTCGTCGACGACGGCACAGGGAACAGGGGAAGAATTTGCAAGCTCAACACCGCATTCACTTTCATCAGGTAGTAAACATCTCTCTCATGATTTTGGACCAACATTTACGGATCATCCTTTTTTATAAACATGCACCAAGTACTTTACATGCCTTGTTAATTTGTCTAAGGTTTTAATTTTCAATTTCGAGATTCAATTTCTTAGGAGTTGCTAAATTCCGTTGGATACATGGCTATTTTGTAATGATGTTGAATTTAAGTATACATTTTCTGAATTCAGGTTTTGGAATGACTCTTCAATTTTGTGATGGTGTTAATGATTAGTTTGTTGTTATGTGTGTTTGGTGGATTATTTAATTAAATTATATTTATCATTTATAAAGGCGGAATTGGTTGTGTTCTTGTGTATGTTTCCTGTTTCTGCTTGTTTCATGTCATGTTTTTTGTTAAATTTGTTTAATTGTTGTTAATAGTCGATTTGGACTTTGTGTTTGTTATTGATTTATGTGTCCTGGTGAAATGTTTACAGTGAAATAGCATGTATATTCTCCGTTTTTGTAGTTTATATATGAATATAGTGTTTTATTATTGATATGGGAGACGGTTATTTCTGTTTTTGGTAGTACTTGAATTGGACTCATGTGGTTTTGGCCAACTTGGCAATGCTTGAGCTTTATTTGGCCAATTGATACTGTCAGTATCAGTGTCTTGTATATTTTATAACATTTAACCAAATATGTCCTTACAAATCTTGCATACGTAGTACATTATTTCCATTTCGAGTGAGTATATATTTTGCATTATTTATGTATGCTGGATTTTTCATTCTGTTTATTGAGATTTTTTAAGAGTTACTTAGTGTATTTATAGACTTTTGTGATAATAGTACTAGGCATATATGCGAGTACAACAGTTTAATAGGTTAAGAGGTTGTTTGTCGCCAAATTGATATGTATGTTGTTATTTCACACACCCTAATTTATTGTGTTGTTTGAATATTGACCGAATAAACGTGGTGTATGTTTAGCGATAGAAGGATATGGCCAATCCGGGTCCAAAAGTGTTTACCATCAAGGTTGATAATGCTGCGAAATTGTCATGTTTGGTGAGCGTGTTCTTAATATCTATAACAATGTAAGGATATAATATAGTTTGATCTTCAAACTAAGTAAAATTTTTCATATCAGCGTCTTCCAGATTATATAAAGTGGGCATTTCGTAATGGTCTAAGGAAGGTTCAAGTTCAACGAGGCGATGATGGATCCAACACCTATGGTGTTCAGCTCATGAAGGTCAGGACTAATGTTGGGAAGAAGTTATTTTTTGGCGATGGTTGGGAGGTATTTGTCGAGGAAAAAGGCGTTCAGATGGGTGATAAGTTAATCATTACGTATTTTGGAGGTGATTCATTTGTCGTGGATATTTGGAGGAATGGAATTGAAATAACCGATGATGTTATTTTGATCTCATCTGATTCAAGTGATAATGAGGATGATGACACGGCCCAGCCAATGCAAGCACCACAGCCGACCCCCTCCTTCCAATTCAAGTTCATCTAAAGCTATATTTTCAAACAAACGATTATAAGTTGAATTTTATTACGTATTAATATTTTAATTGCTACATTGCTATTTTTTATACTATAGTATCTTATAAATATTTTTTATAATTTTGTTATGTTTTAGAACATTCCTCTACCCTTTGCCCAAGCAAATTTTAACGGCCTCGAAGACCCCTGCACTAATTTCTTGGATTACCGTCATTTAAGGGAAGAAGCTACAATGCACATTAAATACAATGGACGTGGGAAGATCACGGCTTGCAACATCAAGAAAGGCGTCCAAAAATTCATAACGGTTGAAGGTGTTACAGTGGGTGCAAAGTTTCTTGTTGAGTTGGCTGGTATTGATCCCCCAACTCTAAGAATCACACCTGCTTGATTGATATGGACCCCCCTTTTCCAACACTAACAAGTATTTTGAAGATTAATCATGTATTTACTTTTGCTTGGTTACATTTTCAAAGTTCTCAAAATGGAACATTTTCTGTATATATCTAATCTAGTATAGGATGTTTATTTCATTTGACATATTAAGAACTACCAGTAATATGTTATTATCATTAGTCTTTCATTTTTTAAATGATGTCAATTATTTTTTGTATGCATAATTTTTAAGCATAATTGTACCACATTATACTAACCATGATCATTACAATGAAGGCCCAATATAAAAAATTATCTAGACCAGTTTACCAAAAGAACTAACTTGTTTAAAACACAAATAAGTTGGGCCGACATTACATAAAAGGGTAAGGCCCAATTTCAGATATTTCATTACACATTACAGTTACTGGATCACACATTTAACAGAGATAACAAGAAATTAATTTGGGCCGGCCCAAGTACAAAACACAAACATCAATTCAACTACAGAGAAGAACACTTAGAGTTAACTACAACTATTATAACACTAAACCCTTAGTTAAGCACAATGACATGGATTGATTACCCATCATCACACTTTGAAATACAACAAAGGTCAGTACTTATACAATATTGGAAGTGCTTGCTAAACATGAGTACTCATCAACACATAATATTTTCCAAAATAAGACTACGAACCCCAATTTCAGTATGCCATACTTAATTGTCCTTTGGCACCCAAGCCACTATTTCATCTCCATTTTCAATCTTCGCCCCTCCAACTGTTTCAATACAACCCAAAGACCTCTTTTCATGGAAGAATACCACCTTACTAGGATCAACATTGGCAGCCTCAGCCCATTTGTGAAACATACTCACCAAACGTTGGTCCAATGTACCCGACACCTTAACCTTAATTGGATCTCTTGACACTTCAGTAATGTAAAACACCTTGACCCTTGTTGCAAGATTAAGGATACTAGGCTGGAATGTAGTTGTAACACACATTAGCTTAATTAAAATATGAAAATCATGCAAACTTATGCAGTATGTTGTAATGCAAAACATACACTCCTTCCAATCAAAATTAGGTGGATAACAAAATTAGATATCAATAAATGCAATATATACTATATGATAAACCATAATTCATAAATTACCTTGCCAATCACATACAGAACATCACCGGTTTTCAGCTTAACATCCTCAAGCGTTTGCCAACGGAGAACAGTACGGTCATCGGACCACATCAACAACCTAATATCTCTTGGTTCCGTACCCATTTCTCCGCGGCCGCGGATTCTTCGAGAGAGACCGCGGGATTTGCCGGTTTCTTCTTTACTTATAAATAGAATTGTAATTCCTTTTCAAAAGAAAACTTTTTAATAATATTTGATTAGCTTAGTTTTAGAGAGAGAATTTAGAGAGAAGTTCTTGGTTTTGGATTTGTAACTCAACATTTGATCAATCAAGTTTGGATTTCTTCATTTTCAATCATCAATATTAGTGAGAATCTCTTCCTTCTTTCATCTTTTACTTACTTGCTATTTGATTTTTGCTTGTTGCTTGTTCTTCTTTGGATTTGAATTTGATATTGTTGAATATTTTGATTTCTCTTATATTTTGATATAGAATGAAGATTAATGCAATTTCTAGTTATTTGTTCTTGAATTTCACCATGATTAGTGAGTAGATTAGTTGCTAGGGAAAGGGGGAAGCATGTTTGATTAATGAAATTGCTAGTTGATGCTCTTTGATTGATTGATTTGTTGCAATTAAATTGGTTGACATAGTTTTGCATGTGATTAATTAGACTAGGAGTGATCAACCTATAAGATTAATCTAGATTGCATTGCAACTCTTAATGACATGAACAATTGAATTGAAAGTTTCTCTAATTGATTGGGTTTGCTTGTGATTCTTCTTGATTTTCCTTTCATAGTGACACCTAGATTGGCCTATAGGAGATAGCATTTGAACTATCTTGATTGCTACTATTGTTTGTCCATTGCAATACTTGAATTAATTGATTGAGCTCTAAACTAGCATTATCATTGAACTTGCATGTGGAACCCATATCCCTAGTGTTTAGACCTTTGATTTACTTGATTAAACTTGTTTTAGTTTACCATAGTGCAAACCATTACCTAAACCCCATCTTCGAGGTAGCTTGACTTAGACTCTAGTTTTCATCATTGCATTCCCTAGGGATCGACCCTTAACTTACCCTATATTCATATAAGGTTGGTTAGGTGTTTACAAATTTAGTTTGACTTGGAGGAAGAGTAGATAACGACATATATTTTCCTCTTGTCAAAATGGATTGAACATCAACTTTCCTAGCATAGTCGCAGTAGATTTTATCAAATGGCTCGTTAATATGGATGTTGTACATGACACCAACGTCTCCGAGACGGAGGCTCCTTACAACCACAGAGAAATTGGTGTGTCCCTCTTCCGTAACAAGAGGATCTGCTACATCAAGGTCGATGTCAACTGGGACCTTAATCAGATCCTCCTCATGCACGTGCATATCTGGAAACTCAGTGAAGGTGTCCTTAACAGAAGAGGATGGAGCAGCAACTGGAGATATGGTAGGCATCACCTTTGGCACTTCGCCATTTTCTCCTACAGTTTCGCTGTAGGAGCACAAAATGGCTCCATTTCAAGCTTTACATTGGGAACATCCTTAGCGTTTATGTTCTTTGTGCTAGAAGGCTCACCAAACTCTCCCACATTATGCTTCTCACACGGTACCTCATTCCTATTAGGGAATTTAATTGAGGCATCCGCAGTCTTGATAATGGTATTGATCAACAGTGATCTGGTTTTTTGATATTTTTTAAATTATTTTCTTAGCCTTGTCTTCGTCTAGGTTAAAGGGAGAACGAGGAGGCAGATTTGAGCTTTTCCTTTTTTTAATTTTTGGATTTTGATTTGATGTAGTGTACTTGGAAAAGAGGAAACTTCTCAAAATACAAATTATTATCTTTAAAAATATGTTGGAGATGTGGGGGAACTACTCTCATCCCGGTCATTCTTTTTATAGGCCCCGCAACATCCCACATTTCCCTCCATGTATTCCACCTTTGGCGCTAAAATATAATGCTATTACGGTTAAGTTTAGTCAATTGACTCAAGTATACATAAATTACAAATACACTTCGCCACATGGTACTTAGTTTCGCCAAACATAAGCACATAATAATTCAACATTAACCTTAATTATTTAAAATTAATTTCCATTGACCTCCGGTTAAAAATCATGTATAGTTACAATCGGGCTAGGTTGATATAAGTGCAGTCGAAAAAAAAGATTGGATTCGCTCGGTTATTTTTCAAACGAAATTTCTGATTGGCTTGAGCTCGGATCGGGTACAATTGTTCCGATTTATAAGTTCAGGTCGGGTCAAATTAGATTCAAGTTGTGTTAAGTGCGGATCAATCAATGGCGGTTTATGGTTAGATTGTGTCAAGTTTGGATTCATGTCGAGTTCAATTCGGTTAGAAAATTGGTTGGAGTGTCTTGAACTCTTGAGCTCGGATCGGGTACAATTGTTACGATTTATAAGTTCAGGTCGGGTCAAATTAGATTCAAGTTGTGTTAAGTGTGGATCAATCAATGGCAGTTTATGGTTAGATTGTGTCAAGTTTGGATTCATGTCGAGTTCAATTCGGTTAGAAAATTGGTTGGAGTGTCTTGAACTCTTGATATACACTATGGATCAGTAACATTTCAATACGGATATTTTAATGGGGTCGGTTGGATGTTGACACCTCTAGCCATTGTCTTAATTATTACTTTTTAGTTTTTACAATCGAGAAGTTGTTGGGCGACTAGTCTTGCTTGTGCGGTCTAGTCACATTAAAACATCAATGTTCAGGTCAAACTTTGGTTGGTTCAAATTTAGATCGACCCAATCCAGGTCGGGACTATTTTGGTAAAACTTGTCTCGGGTCACCAAAATAAATGCATTCAAAAAAGGTTGGATATGGGCCGGATCATTTAGGTCGAGTAAATTAGGTGGTGCTAGAGTTGCGAGGTCTAACCAAGACCTAATTGTTCGAACTTGAACCGATTTCAAATTGTTATGATTTGGGCTTTTACATAGACGAGTTTTAACTAACCATTATGCTTTTATGTATGTTCATCTTTAAAAATCATGTCTTATTTATAAAATTAATTTAATTATATATTTAAAAATTATTTTTATATTGTGAGTTGGCAACTCAATTTTGGACAACATAAATATTTTTGTCCATTTGTATAGTCTCAAGAGTTTTAGAATCTATAACTCATCTCAAGACTATATGTTGTCTTGATTGAGATTATTGCTAGAATCTTGTTCAAGACTTGTCTAAAGACTCATCTTATACATTATCAAATTTAGCAGTAAATCTGATATGGCGTGTCTAATACACCTGAAAACTTCATACTTTATTTATGTATATTAGAAAACATGACTGTTATAAATACAGCTTCCAACAACATTTCCTTAACTCATATACTAGGAAAGAGTTCATGTCTTAGGGCTATTTGTATTACTTTTAACATCCTCGGATAGCATTTTTGTATTATAATTCTACATTGCACAAATGCAACAATTGAATTTTAGATTAACACCTATTCGTCCTTAATTCTTAAATTATGTCACTTACAATGTGTTGAATTTGCTGCTGCTAATATGCTTTTACATTGTACAACTTTTGAATATGTTTAGTCGTTTCTAATGCAATTGCGAACATCTTTTATTAAGTCTAAGATCTTTCTTTCAAACAAAAATTAGGTTTTCTGGGGTGGAGACTAGATTTAAGTGTTTTGGTAAGAAAATTGTCCACAACTATTCAAGAAATATTTAAAACAAAGATGACTAAACTGATTATTATTACCAGTATTTTAATTCCAAACTTAAGAATAAATTATCAACTTCTAATAATTTTCATAACAAATATTAGGGTTTATCATACTTGTATTAAGGTTTTATATATTACACAAAGGACACAAGTCATACAACTCAATACAAAAAGTAAATGGCAAAAGTAGGAGTGCTTTGCAGAGTTTCTTTTTTCTAGCCCATAGGACACTGCAATTTTCTAACCATAGCCACCCTACCTGTGGAAGCCGTAACCCTAATCTACATTATAGGGCTGTCATTGCTATAATTATAAATGGATTCTTAAAAAGACTTATTGACTACACCATATGGATTACTAACATATATCGTAACAGATACCTAGTATGTTTACCTATTGTTTCATATTTGTCTATTCGACTATTACTGTACCCAAGAACAAAAAGAATAGTATACATTCATATAGTAATACGAGCACTAGTTTTTTATAAAATTAATTTCCAAAACACATCTTCAAAAATTAAAAAATCATTTGAATATAATACTAGTATGTATATTTCTCGATAAAGCAACTTGGTAAGGGATTTTCATAGAGTATTTCAACAATCCATGCATATTTGCCCTCGCCAATTAACTACATTAGCCCAAATAGCCTAACAAACACAAATTATTTAATCTTTGAAGTATCTTTGGTGTATGAATCACGTATTTGTTGTTTTAATATTTTGGCCCAACACTTTTATTTTAGTAAATATATAATTTTACATGATCGTATTTATTGATTAAGATGTTGAGTATTCTGTATATATTTATTAGTCTCCATTCAAAAACCAACAACCAAAAAAACAACTACGTACATATCAAATTATTAGTAAAACTCATAAATTGTCATTGAGTTTCTACATGGCTGTGGTTACTAATTCAGAGTTTACTAATTCAGTTAGGAGTTATTTATCCAGAGCTCAAGGGTTAATTTGGTCAAGGGTCAAGAGTTTACTAATTCGGTAAGGGGTTATTTATCCAGAGGTCAAGGGTTAATTTGGTCAAGGGTCAAGAGTTTACTAATTCGGTTAGGGGTTATTTATCCAAAGGTCAAGGGTTAATTTAGTCAAGGGTCAAAAGTTTACTAATTCGGTTAGGGGTTTTTTTTTTGTCAGTCAATGGTTGATCGACTACTTAGGGGCTACTCCTTAATAAGTACCTCCGACCACATAGTGTAGCCAGACACATAATTTTTTATTATTTAAAAATTTAACAAGTAGCAATGTCTGTAAATAAGTACATCAAAATTTAAAAAATATTAAAAAATAATTTTAAAGCATGATAAAAGATTGCGTATTTAGGATTTAATGAAATATTTGGATAATGTTAAAACCGATTGATTACCTCGTGAATAATTTATTTGGAACACGTGGAATTGTATTATTTTTTAAAATCTTTTTTAAAATTTTATAAGATAATTAAAAAAATTAACCTCCTCAATAAGTTGTAGGTAAAATTAATTGTTTAAAGCAGATATCTCTCAAAGCTTGTACTCGGTTTTATTTATAAAATTACTAAAGTTTCAATTGTCTTAAGCGGACCCCTAAAAGTTTGTACTTACAGGTTATGTGAAACGATTTGACATAAAGCAGATAGAGAATAATTCTAATCGTTTCACATAACTTTTAACGAATGTTTTATTCAGTTTGGCCAATTTTTCCTCTTACTTTTAGTTATGTATAGATGATTTCAGCATTACTCAGGTTAAATTGGTCGTATACTCCTACTTTGCCCTTCATTATCACATCTTAAATTCATATACCATATGATATCAAATTAATAACCCACTTATACTACCAATAATTCATCTCGTCAATTTACTAACCACTTGTAGCATTTGAAATTCTACATAATACAAAGTAATAAAACTGAATGCCTAATAAGAGTTGTAGTCTTGTAGAACGAAAGGTTATCCACAACAAGACAGACAACATATAGCTTGTAGAATCCATCAAATGGCACAATGAAATCCTGTCCAATTGCTAACACATCCCGTAAAGCTAAGTATAAGAAGCTATGACATTTTTCATAATTTAAAATGTGACAAGACATATAATAGGTTTCAAAAGTAGCTAGATAAGTAAGGCTATGGTAGCAGGTAATCCAAATCAAATCTTTCCCATATTTCTTAATACTTTTTTTTATTGACATATTAAAAAGTAGACTTCAGTCACTTGTTTTTCATGTATCCCACATTTCTTGGTTTGAAAATGTATGGACAACTTTATGTAGTATTGTACCATTGGTACATTACACATATGCCTTGGAACCTTCATCATTGCAATATTTTACCGCCAATTTTTAGTTCTAAATGGCGGTGCTACATTTCAATCGACTGTAGGTCTGATGCAACACAAGTTTCTACGCATGTCTTTAAGTACGATTACCAATGAGGTTTTTTTAGATCAACATTTCTTTCCTGTTCATTAATATTTTTACATAATTTACTCACCATTATATTATGATGATGAACTAGAAAGTCGCATTTTGGCCCCTAAATATTAAAATAGTTGGTAAAAATTTTAATAACCAATCTTGTATAGAGGGTAGATCATTTTTAAGTGTATGAGATTTTGCGAGGGCCTTTCAAGTGTTTAAAAATGATAAAGAGTTTAAGCCAACACTGCACTACATTTAGACCTTTAATCGACCTAAGATATGTTGCGTAGAGGTGTCAATTCGGATCACCATAGGTTCCGATAAATTCCAAACGGGTTCAAAACTGGTTAAACCGGGATACTTCATGTCAAATTACTTTGGGTGGGGTACTGGGGTTGATTTTGGTTCGAATGACTTAGAATCGTTCAGCTTCAATTTGATTAGGATAAGGTTGATACGTTGATTCATTAAATGGTCAATTTTAATTTGATTCATTTCCATGCCGAGCTAAACAAAATCATGTCCAAATATAGTTATGTTTGAACTAGAGTTATTATTAAGTTTTTACCTTACTGTTGGGAGTATAATAATTCGTATCATATACTTTTATCATTTGAATAATACTCTGTAATTATGGAATACAAAGGTTTAATTTTTTAGGTTATTATAAAGATAGTTACATATGGTAGTTATGACAAATAAGTATGTGATATTTTCAATGTTATTATAAATTTATATCTAAGAATGTATTTTTATATACTAGGTTAGTTCCCGTGCTATGCACGGTAATTTTTAATAACCATAATTAAACTATCATTATAATCAGTTATTATAAAAAAAAAATATGGTTGACAAATTTTGAGCAAAATGAAGAATTATTAAGATATGTTAGATGTAAAACGATGGTGAAAATTAGTAAGATAAAGGAATTATTAAGATATGTTAGATACTTTAATTGAATTTTATTCAAAAAAAAAAAAAAACTAAGGACACACCAGAAAATGACACGTGTCATTGCTGGTGTGTCTTTTAGTATATAGTTATTGATTCGGTATCTTTTACATGAAGTCTGTATTATTTACTTGTAGTAAAATAAGTCAACTTATTACTCCCTCTTTTTTAAATACTTGCTCCATTTCTCTTGGACACGCATGTCGATACTAATCTTTGATCACTAATATCTTTAATTGTCAATAAGTATAAATTCTAACAATTGAAAATTAATAGTTTGTTCATCGAGATGATTTCAATAAGTACGCTTTTCGTTTTTAATGAATTAAATTAAGGCTTAAAAAGTGTCAAATTCGTTAATGATAGTAACTTAGTTTGGGAAATATATAGTAATAAATATATTATGGAGTTGCTCACGAGCTTATCGACCCGAGTAAGGGCTTGCTCAATTCTTGCTCCTTAACATCTCGAGTCGAATTCCAGTGAAGATAACTACAGTCTCGTTCAGACTGATCGTTGACCGTAATGGTCAAGTGAATTAGCACACCTAGGTCCTAGGGTAATGTTATTATTTGGACATGAATTATTTCTACATGCTAAATGGTCATCGCATAAATGGAATTGAATAATTAATTAAACTTTCAATATTACGTAATAAGTCTCAAAAATTACACTGGGGTTAGAGGTAATAATAGAGTCGGAAAATTGACTGCACACGTTTTACATCCATTAGCTGTGCAAATACTACAAGTTTGACTCAAAAGTACTACATGCTACATCAATTGAGTTGTTCTCCCCCTTCTTCTTCATCCACGTGTAGCTCTTCTACTCCGACCCCGAGGATAACCCTTCATCAGATAAACATAAAAATTTAGTTTAGCCACATGATATCATGGAACCAAATTGTAGTCTAAATTAAAACATAATTATCAAGTTTCAAATTATTGATAATGAATTTTGATATTTAAAACATTAAAGAAATCAAAAATTTATCCATATTAACCAACACTACCTATACCATCACGTCCATAACTCTTTCCTGTCCAGGAGCCAACAATCGGTCGCAACAATACACCTTTTCACCCCTCCAAATAATGGCGGCTCCTCCTGAGTGACATTCAATTGCGGAATGTGCGAATGTGTACTTCCTAGGGAGTTTGTTCACAATCTCGTTAAGATTAGGAAAACTATTTCTAGTCTCAAGAAGGATAACTATGGACGGACGATGGACCTCATACATTGCCTGAAATAGTTTTAGGAATGATGATCTAGCAACATCCCTCACATTCCAACAAACGAGAATGGTGCCAGGTGGGACTCGTGAAATGTGAGCGACTTGTGGAATATATGTTGTAGTAAAAGGGTCAATTACTACGGTGTTGTGCTCTGGACTAACTCCGGCAAGCTGCCTAAAAATTTCAACATGCAGAACAAAATGAAAAACTGGCAGTCTAACAACCTAAAAGCATATGCATAAGAAGTTATGGTTACTTTTAGTGTTTTAGTATCGGTGGAGATGTTATAGGGATCTTGGTCAAGGTCTATGGTGGGTTATGGGTCTATGAGGGGCATCATGTAAGGGGGAATTAAAACATGATCAACAAGAGGTAGGTCTTTAGAGATATGCCACCTGAAAATCTCCTGAAATTGAGGATGTAAGGTTCAAGCGTTGGAGATTCTAGGAATATGCGCAGGTACCAATCGACCGTCGCCTTTGACCTCCTTAATTTTCAGGATCACTCCACGTTGGAATTTTGTTTCTGGATGGAGAATTAACTTCCATAACTCTGCCCTACTGACCCTTATTGTGCTAAGGTTAGTTTTCTTGTAATAATGAAATGAATTGAAGTCCATTTCTGGACTACGAGTAGTTGGTGGAACTGCGTAAAAGGATATGGTTGGGTTACCTAGTACATCAATTTCAAGGGTTCCCATGGCCGAGTTACAAAATAAGGAAGGGTATGGTATGAGTGGTGGTGCTCAGTTTTCTTAAAAGGATATGTACTGGTATTATTCTGGTGGAGGAGAAAGTAGAAGAGACAGTGACAAATAGATTGAAGTGGTTGGAGAATGTCAAAGAATATAAGGTTGACATAATATTAAAAAAAAAAATTTGCTCATTTTACAAAAGTATGTACCGTAACGGCTAATTAAATTCTAAATTCTCAACTTAGCTAATTTATTTGCTTTGACAGAATATATCCATATTTTGTAAGGGCCTCTTCAAGTCAGCTTATTTTGAATTCAATTTAATTCCAATCATTTCAGTTCATTTCATCTCCTAATTTCCTTCATTCATACTCCCTCTGTCCCCAATTGTTTGTCCTAAACTATAAAATTACTTTATTAAGGCTTTGGGCAAAAAATGGTGCAAATGGGTTGACACAAATATCAATGAGGAGAGAGATAGAGAGAGTGCAAGTGGGAAAACATGCCAAAAATAGTATGGGGCAATCTTTTGGGGACACCTTAAAAAGGAAAGTGGAGCAAACAATTAGGGGCAGAGGGAGTAATATATTCACCTCCACTTACAATTAGTTTAGTGTATTTAAAAAATAAAAAAGAAATGGATAAATTCATTCCATGTTCATAGTTAGCTAATTATTGAATTGCATTTTTAAATTTAAATTTGCCATTTTGGTAAAAAGATCGTAGTTGACATGTGTTAACTATGGGCTATGATTGTTGATATATTGTGAAACGGTTGAAGTCAGGTCAATTCAATGACTAAATCTACATATTTCATACTTTAAGTCCGATCAATTCAATAAAAACTCAATATCGTAAAGTAATTTCAATAGAATACAGATTAATTACATTTCATTGATGAATGTCAATCATTTCAGCTAAACTTTAATTCAATGACCATGCAAGGCTAATTAAGTGTATCAACTGGATTCAATTTCACAATTTCATTTCAAATCATTGCAGTTGCAGTTCATTACTCTGCATTTCAATTCATTTTAAGTAGGATTACAAATATTAATAAATTCACCATTCAAATATTAGTAGTAAATTTAAATACAATTTTAAAAAGACTTGCGGAAGTAGATAATGCCTTGTTTGGCAAATGGTTGTTGGCTGGTTCACTTGGCTTGTTTGACCAGCTGGAATGTTTGGCTGTTTATAATGGCTTTTGAAATTGGTTGTTTATAGATGTTTTTGGTAAATTAATTGTTGTTTGTTGGCTGTTTATTAGATAATTTGTGCCAACAAGCCAAAAGCCAACAAAAAAGCTACTCAAAGCAGCTTTTTCATTTTGGCTTAAAAGCTAGCTTTTTCATTTTGGCTTAAAAGCCAGCTTTTTCGCTGGCTAAAAAGCCAATTACCAAACACATTTTTTGGCTGTTTGACCACCTAAAAAAGCAAAAAGCCAAAAGCTAACCAAAAAGCCATTAAAAAGCCAATTACTAAACATGCATCCTATACTTGTAATAATTTAAATGAGTGCCAAGTAGGGCTATCGCACGGGTTGTCGGTTCATTTTTAGGTTCGGTTTATAGGTTTTTGGTTTGTAACGGGTTGGTTTTTAACGGGTCAGATCGGGTCAGTTTTCAATATATCCGGGTCAGTTTGGTTTGGTTTATTATCATTACATTTGTTTTCAAGTCGAATTCTTAATGGGTCGTGTTATAATTAGTTCGGGTAAAAATAGGTTCGGGTCCAATTCAGACTGTTTAAATACGAGGGGGAAATTACCACTAGTACACCCATGGCTTTGACTTTTCCCATTGATACACTCCAAAATGTTTGCCTTCACATTGGTACACCCATAGTTTAGCCTTTTTCCCAACCGTGACTAACACCGTTAAAAAGTATTTCAATTAGTTAAAATAAATAAGGAAAAGATTATAATACCCATTTTAAATATCTAATGTCTCGATTGGCTATAAAAAACTGTTCGAATAACATTCCAAACCTTTGTTAATATAAATAATTTACAATTCAAATTAAACCCTTTTGTTTTAAATTTGATTAAATGTACCCTAAAAAAATAAAAATTGAATACGGTCGTAACGGGTTTAAACGGTTTTGGGTTACAATTGGTCGGGTTTCTATTGGAATCAAAAGTTCTCGGTTAAGGTTGTTCTCGATTTCGGGGTTAAAAATCGGGTAGGGACGGGTCGGTGTACAGTTTTAAAATAATAGGTTCTTAGCGGTTCGATTCCTTTATTAGACCAGTTCAAAACGGTCTGGAATTATCAGTTCGGGTTGGTTTTTGAAAGCTCCAGTACCAAGGCTTTCCGCTGGTACTTAATAGTTGGCACCCCTATGTCCATATACACGTTTTTCTTACATTGACATTGACCTCCCTATTGGTCTAGTAAATGTGTAAGATATGGGATGTCTTGGGTGTATAAGTGTATCATTACATTTCAAGTGTAGTACTAGAAGTCAAGAACTACTTTTCATGCTACCGTTAGATGTATAAATGTATGGTCCGATCAAGGGTTTAGGGAGGATAGTAAAACAACAACATCTACATTGTTCATGAACTAACTGAGCAACATTAGGTCAAAGCATGATCAAAACCCGATATGTGGTGGCTAAGGCACGGGTCCGAGTTCGGTAGACTTATGCCTCTTTAATTATGATAAAATTTAATTAAAGAGTATGATGTTACATAAAAAACAAATTAATAATATTAGACTTATGCCTAGTGAGAATAGATATTAGCACTAATAGACGGATTCCGTACTGTACTTTATAAAACTCAATATGTGGTGGCTGCTACACACAATAAAATTATATGCCATAATTAAACAATAAACAATGGTAGTAAAACATCAAAACACAAATGACCATTAAAGCTTAAAAAATAAAATTAAATCCTTTAACATAAAGACATAAGCTTAAAATATAAAATAAAATCCTTAACATAAAGACATTATAGTCTTCCACCACGTGACATATACAACCCATGTCACCTTAATTGATACCACACATGATAAGAAGGTTAGAAAAACAAAGTTCGAAGAAATGATTACAAAGCCAAATGACAACGTGTTATGTTAATTAAAAAGCTAATAAAAAGAGAACAACAAGAGATGCACCCAAAGGCTGCCTCCGTCCCAACTCGTTGCATTAACCCATCCGATTTCCTTCAGCTTGCCTCGCCGCCGTTCCCAATCTGAATAGCAGCAGCCTGTAAATAGTAAACATAACTAATATAAATATTCAACAATTACTTAAAACAAGAAACTAATTGAGCATTAAATTAACTAGTTAAGTATGTAAATATATACCTTCATACAACCAAAAATCCTTAGTGGGCATGCCTTCTCTAGGGTGACGAGGAAGATATCGGATGTAATTTTGTTCTTCTCTCAAATAATTGCAACACCTCCCATTAGCCCAACACTTTCATCAAGAATACAGTTCAAATCATATTCAAATGCTTTCACAACTTCCTCGAAATTCTTTCTATCCACCCTAACCTCAGTGATTATAAATATTATTGGCTTGTGCACAGATACAATTCTTAGTGCATTACTCTTAAAGGATGGGCGGGTTACACCACGGGCGTTCCACACAACTACGGATGACCCTAAAGCAAATGTGTTCTGACCTACTACAAGTTTGGCATCCAAATTAACATCCATGTGGCGAATGAATGGATCAATTCGATACCTATCACTCACTACCTTCACACTAATTTCAGATATCTTAGCATGCAAATAGAAAATCTGAATACCATCTGAATAACAAACCATTTTAGTTTTGACCTCTCTAGCAACAAGTGGATACACAGGACCTTCAACAACTACATTTGGACAAGGATCAAGTACCTTTTCTAGGCATTTAGGAACTATCTGACTTATCTCATTTTTATCATAAGAAGCATTGGAATTTCTAAGCATTTCTAAAACCTCAACTAAATTCATTTTACCAACACAATCAACTAAATTAGGGAGATGAGAAGGAACTATGTCACCTGAAGGTCCTTTCATAACTAGGCCATCTAGCTTCTTGTCCCACGAGCTTTCTGGGCTTCGAATGATGTCCCTAATGGTAGAGTCGCTGACAATCTAAAGGGCTCCCCTTGGTCCTGTTGGTGCAAAGTAGATGTATTTGTTGAAGTCCATTTCAGCAACGGCCTCTCGATTTGGTTCGCGAAAAGACAAAAATTGAGGAGTAGGAACACCATAGCGTCCCGGTGGGTGCACTGGATTTTCTGGGTCGAATGTTTTGTTGGCCATTTGGAAGTGAAATTAAGGACAAGTATTTTTTTGCTAGGAGAAGACTAAGAATGAAGCGTGAGAAGGTTGCTTGTAGAGGGGGAAGCAAATAAAAGGTTAAGCTAATTTGACGTACAGTTGTCCAGTTTCAATTTCTTAAACAGACACCTGTCAAAACACTAAAAACCTAATGTATTTTAACTCGAGTTAAATTGTACTTCCTCCGTTCTTTATTACTTGACCCGCTTTGACTTTTACACTATTTATCACCCCTCCTGTAACCGTCTTTTGTGAATAATATATAAGAAAAAATATATTCATATATGATCTTTTTGGATTTGTCTCAATAAGTACTATCATAATATATAACTTTTACAATTTTTACTTATGAAAAATTTAAGTTATTGATTATTAGAGTTTTGCATTTACAAGCGTGATAAAATAAACAGGTGATGTTAAAAAGAACAGAGGAAGTATGATAAAATAAACAACAACTCAAACATCGAATAATTGCATTCACACCCACTAATCCACTATGTAAATCTATCAGAAGGTGTACTTATTGGTTGAGTTGAATCTATGGTATAATTCAATTAGGAATCAGGTTGTATTATGCATATTCATCATCGTCACTCTACGTTTGACAATAAAATCCTTATTTTCACCTTGTTCAGTTGTAATAAGTTCAAATATGTTTAGTATAGTACATATAATAATAGTATAGGAAAAATAACCACATATAAAGTTTAGACAATTTAAAACTAAAATAGGTTATAATTTGGTTTCATTAGGGTTTTTTCACAAATACTGAATTGAACTGAACTGATTGGGGCTGGAATTGAGAAGAGCTGAAATGAACTGAACCGAACAAATTGAACTTGAACTACACAAAACTTGACTAAAGCGCACCGAAACTAAGCTGAAGTGGACATGGCTTTGATTCAGGTTGTATAAGGCATAGGATATGGACGGTAATGTTACGTTTTCAACCCCGACCCGACCATATATTTCCAATATTAACAGGATTTTGTTTTTTAAAGGCGGGAGTCAAGAATGAATCGTTTCATTACGTTTTCATTCCCTTATATACGGTATCTAAACAAGTGATGATAGATGTCCTCTTTTATTTTTCTCTTACATTTTGTAAGTGCCGCCTAGATTAACCTATAAGTCGCCTATTTTATCACTAGCGACAAAATAGCCAAACAAATAGACACTTCATAAAAAATATTAAACTCAGTTCATTGGTGTTCAGCTCAGCTCATTTCAGTGCAGTTCTATTCTGTTCATTTCCGCTATGAGTGGTTCCATTTAGTTCAGTTCTCACAGCCCCAACCCTATTTATTTTTTTAGACAACTTTCGGTAAAGTGCATACTTTTACATGTTTTAATATATACTGTGGTTTTTTATTAGAAAGTAATTGGTCAAACAAATTGATTGTAACGAATGTTAAGAATTTAGTTCAAAGAAGGTATGCAAAGTTCAATTATTCGTACTACTGTTTTCGCGTAATTATAATATAATAATTATTCGTACTAATTTATCCAAAGGGAAGTTTCGAATTAAGCATACTACTATGATTACACCCAAATAATAACATCAAAAAGTCAGGGCTAATTACATAAGATAACAGTAACCACTACCATCCTTAGCCGTCCTAGTAATTTAGCCGACTACATATTATAACAAAAGCAAGTGGGTATCCCGACTTTTAAGCAATCTGCCTAGAACATGGGTGAACGAAATACATAACTTAATTAAACTTAGATGACCGAAAACTTAATTTATAATAAACACCATCTTAGATCTAAAGGAACTCACAAACCACCATTCACGGGATATTAAAGAAAGCAACCACCTCATCTCCATTATGAAGTCCCGCACCTCCAACTGTATCAAGAGTGGTTAAGTACCTCCGCTCATGCATAAAAACAACCTTGCTGGGATCCACATGCGCCCTTTGAGCCCATCTGCGAAACAAACCCACTAAGCGAGTGTCCAATGTTCCGGACACCTTTACAATGGTAGGATCCCTTGCAACCTCGGTAATGTAGAAGCACTTAACCCTTGAGTTTAAGTTGAGTACACTAGCCTATATATTTTAAAAAAATTATAAAGAGTATAAACACCAATAACAACAATTTAAAAATCAATTAAACTTAATGTTTAATTACACGATCTTTATTTTATCTTAACAACAACACAATTAATAGTTACATAAAAGGGTCCTAGTACCTGACCCAACACGTAGATATCCTCAGAACTCCTAAGGTCAACATCTCCTGGTTTATCGGTCCTGAGAATCAATCGATCATTTGACCATTTCATTAGCTTTATCTCACGTGGAAGGACATCAAGTTTCTTGGCATAGTCGGAGTAAATTTTCTAAAACGTCTCATTCCCAAGTATGTTATATAGCACACCCACATCACCGGGGTTTAGGCTCCGAACGACCATCGAGTAATTGGTTTAGCCATCAACAGTCATTGGTGGATCCGCAACATCGAGGTCAATGTCCACCGGCACCCTTTCCAGGTCTTCTACTACTACAGGTGACTGCAATTCTTCTTTCAGCGGCACTTCTTGGTTCTTTTTCATGTGGAAAGCAGCAGGGAGAAGTTTTGATACATCATTGGGCTCAATGGAAAGGACTTTTATGGTTCGGATTAGTGCAGAGTAAAAATTGTTTTCGAGAAAGGGTTTAACACATGGTATTTCTTTTCGGTGATCTGGGAGTTTTAGTAGAGATACTTCATTTCGGGGGATGGTTTTTTCAGGTAAAGACCTCTTTTTATAATATTTGACTATTTCCTTTGCCTTTTTGTACTCCTTTTTTGGGTTTTTGGGAAGGTTTTTTGGCAGAAGATCCACCATCTCTTGGCTTTTCCATTTTTTTCCGTTAGGTTTCTATGGTTAAAGGTTTAAATTGGTGATATATAAAGTGACTGGGGCTCCCTTTTTATAGCATCTCATAGGTTGTACAATTAACCTAATTCCATACACGTCACTCACTTTCCCACCAACACTTTGAAGAAGACGCGCCAAAGTCTAAATTATACTTGTATATGTTATCTCAACTTTTACCTTATTTTTCGGAAAATTTACAAATTGCAGCCATTTAAAATTCATATTTTGCAAATTGCAGCCATTTAAATGTTTTTCTGCAAATTGTATACCCAAAGATCGGCTAAATTGTAACTTGCAGCCCACAATTAACCTTTTTCGTCGGATAACCTATCAAAAAAATCTGCGTTTAAGGTTTTAGGGGCCAGTTTAGGCCTAAAGCGTCCTAATTGAGCTCGGAATTAGCAAAAAATAATGTAAGGGTCTCATTTTCACAGTTTCCCACAAATCGATAGATTTTTGTTACACAAATCGAGGCACTTATGTTTTTTATTTACTAATTTCGAGCTCAATTTGGACTCCTAAAGGCTAAAATGGCCCCTAAAACCTTAACTGAATATTTTTTGACATGTAAATCGATTTAAAAATTGAATAGGGCTGCAATTTACAATTTAGATGAACATTTGGCCTGAGCAAGTATTTAAAAACGGAGGGATTAATAATTCTAAACTTTTACTTTACTTCATAATCACTTTATAATATCAATGATTAGTAGAGCTGTCAAAAACCAACCTGAACTGGTGAATCTGAACCGTTTTGAATTGTTCCGAAAAGGAACCAAAACGTTAAGAACCTGTTATTGTAAAACCGTAAAATGACCCGACCCGGATTTTTAAGACCTGAAACTGAACCGTACCCGATATCAAGCGAAACTGATACAACCCGAGACCGAGAACATCCAAAACCGATTACTTTTGAACCCGATAGCATCCCGACCCATTGTAAATCCAAACGAATAATGGCTTATGGAACACTATATTGTATTAAAAAAAAAATTAAAAATCTAAATTAAAAGCTAACTCTAGATTTTTTGTTAATAGTTGATCCTTAAAAACAATATACAAAAAAGGGACATAAAGTTAAACAACTAATTAATACTTCGTATGATCTACTAGAAGAACTACTTAAAGAATATTGAGGATATACTAGACGATATATGTTAACGAAACCCGTTTAAAACTAGCAAAACTAATTGTCAAACTGGTTGAGTTCAACTACAACCGATTACAACCCGAATCGATTACAACCCGACCCGATTAGGACCAGATATGTGTTGACCCCAAACCCGTTTTAAACTGATAAACCCCATTTTAAAACCGACCGAATTTAATCCGAGCCGATTATGACCCGGAACCAATTATAACCCGACCCGAAAATAAACTGTAATAAAAATAAATCAAACCTAACCGACCCAAAATTATTTAAAACCGACCCAAAATGACCCGTTAATAATTCCAACCCGTTAAAAACCGACCCGTTACAAACAAAAAACTGATAAACCGAACCCAAAACTGAACCGAAAACCCGATTGACACCCCTAATATTATTAATAATCTGGTCAAGATCATATGGTATTGTTTTTAATTAGTTGTAAATTATATCATAATAACTACATAATTAAGGTTAATTATCATTATTGAATATCTTATTGGGTCCTCGATATCTTATCGGTTCGAGATATGGGCATCACTTTTAGTGATTTTTGTTATTGGGTACCCGAACCGTTAGTACCAATGGTACGGTAACCCGTCCCGTGCTCACCTCTAGTAATAACTTTTGAAAAAGTCTTTAATTAAGGATATTCATGGTTACATTTAATCCAACTATAACTTATAAAAAAACGAAGGAGTATAAAATATTAAATAAATTAATTGAGTTGATACTATTATAATCTTGGACAATGATATATATCAAATTATCAATACCGTAATTTTCATCTATGATATATATTTGTTACTAATAGATTCCTAGTATATAAAATATATGTTAAGTAAATATTATTAAAAAAAATTAGTTAAGTTGATTGGATTAAATGTGTTGTCATTCAGATTTGCCAATTAGAATTAAAGAAACCCCCCAAAAAAAGGCGGGAAATTTTGACAACTATAACCAAATGGAAGTACAAGCCCTAACCTATCAATCACATGACAATACAATCCATGCTACCTATAATTATTAACTCTATAGCCACCCTAAAACTAGTCATATGCAGTCTATTTCACTACACATACCATAATATTGGATGCTTCACCCTTCGTTGTCTAAGAAACATAGCTGACACAATCTTATCACACCCATCTACAAAAGATTTACAACACATCAGAATATGATCCTAATCCCGGAAGATTGAATAAGTACAAAAAAATCTTTCATTCCAGTTCTTATTATTAGATCATCTCATAGGGTGAGACTCAAGTGAGTATTTTAAGGCGAGAGTTAGTATTTTTTGCAATGTATACTAATAATTGGGTATTTAAATTAAGAAACTCAAATAGAAAGTTGATAAGTTTAGATACTCATATTTTGAATCTCATTTGTCAAAACGTTTGGGTCATTGTCAATATTCTAATATATTTTGTAATTTATTTCAATTTTAATGAATTTTATTTTTCTCCATCTTATTAAACTTGAATAAGTCATAACTGGAAAGTAACTATAGACATTAGACGTTGTATGAGTTGCTAAATTGAGAAATTGATTGTTATTTTTAGAGATTCTCACCGTTCAGACTTTAGACTTCGTTTTGTACTTCAATACTTAACTTGAGTCTCGCCGTTGGAGTTGATTTTACAATACTATCTACAACTATTAACTCTATGGCCACCCTAAAACTAGTCATATGCAGTCAATTTATCCACAAAGTCCATAATTTTGGATGGATTCACGCTTCTTGAGTAATGAAAAACAGCTGACACTATCCTATCACATCCTTCTACAAAAGATTTGTAACCTATTAGTATATGGTCTTGGGAAAATGATTTTTTTCCCCAAAAATTCTTCCATTCGATTCTTACTACAATACGAAATTCAACATACTATAGTTAGAATTCAATGATGGTGATTATACTGAGTGACTCTAAACACTTAGATATATAAAATATAAAAAAATAATATTAGAAAATCGATTTATCAAATCTTATATCTAGTGACACCTTTATTCATTTATAATTTCCAATAGAAACATAGTTGACTTAAAAAATTTCATATATTCATATCGGATTCTTGCTAAAATCCGACTTTACTGGAAAATAATCTTTCAATTTCATCTTCTAAGCAATGAAAAATACTTACAAATTAGTAAGTAAAAAAGGAAGTAATATGTATAATATTTTTTTTTAATAAATTGTATGTATTTCAATTTTGAGCCACCGTAATTCAGTTTCATCTTCAATTTATTTTTTTGAATAAATTGTATGTAATTTTTTTTTTTGAATAAAAATAAAGAACAAAATATTATAAATGAGATTTGATCTCGTATTTATGTGAAGTGGAAGACTATTGTGTATGTATATATATATGTATAATTCAAGTATCTATCTAAAGCTATACACTAATGAGTTATGAGTTTATGACTTTATGACTTATATAACATAAAAAACACACAGTATTTGAGGATAAAATTGTATAATTTAGTGTTTAAAATTTCACTAGTAATATGCTTTGATAATATAAGGGTAATACATTACATTCGCAATGTCATCAAAATAGAATTCAACAGCTTAAGGATTGAATCCCAATTTTGGAATTTTTTGATATACACCGGTAATCTGCTATGGGGATTTCTCTTTTCACTCCAATGATGTTTTCTACTATGTTATGCCCTTCTAATATTTTCCATTAAACCATAAATATGTAATTGATGATCAATTAATAGCTATCCAAATGTTAACGAACTTCTATTTTCTTTTGAGTATATCCATCCAATACAATCAAACGTCCAGTATAATATTAACCACAACCATTGACTATAAAAGGTGAATTTGTAAGAGGTGTGTAGCTAATTTCTGATATATAATTTATACTTGTGTCAAATTAAAAAAAGTTATTTATATTTGCTGCTATTTTACAGTCCAAGTAACAGTGCATGTCAAAATGTAAAGGACCAACACCAAATGACCTAAATAACTAGAGAAAGCAAGTGTGGCTAACCATAGAAAATCATAAAACCATAGATAACAACTGGGCACCTCAGCCGGTAGCAAATTATCAAGACAACATTAGGAATACAAATAATAACCGATACATACTTAGTACGTACATATTTAGGTTAATACGACATACTAGAACGGACATACTTAGGTTAATATTACATAGCCGTTAATAAAAAGTACATTGCAATACTAGAACGGAAACATTAGCCACATTCCTTAGGCAAAAGGCAGTCATACTACTCGCTTTGACATCAGCAGTTGATCATCATGCAACCCTTGGGTAACCCTGTACATGGGTGGTGATTTAACTTCATTAGAAATCAAATGTGAGCTGATTAATTAATCACTTTAAACCATATTACAAAACTTGAAATTTTTTACCTTGACCATCAGATCAAAAACAGGTTGCTGACCTTGGCCACAAAAGCAGGCATGACAATACACCAATCTCCTCCTCCATAACAATGCGACACCTCCAGAATACGAATCCATAATTGAATGAGAGAATGTGAAATTCCCCGGCAGTCTAGGAACAATCTCGCTTAAATTGTGAACGGTGTTTCTATTCTCTAGCAAGACTACTAATGATGGTTTATAATTTTCAAACAAGGCTTGAAAGTTTGAAATGAACGACGGTCTACCCACATCTCGTACATTCCAACAAGCGAGAATTGTTCTTGGTGGAATTGGAGATAAAAGGGCTATTTGTGGACTGTAGTTTATACTTAACAGATTTATGACTACAGAGTGTTGAGGTGGGATTAGATCACCAAGCTGCCAAAACACTTGCAAGTGGAGGACATTGTGAAAAGTGGTTAACTCCATAATTTGAATGCCATCGATATAGGAAGCCATGTTCACTTTCAACGCGTTAGTGTATGAGGTAATGGAGTAAGGTTCCTGCTCAAGATCAATCACAGGTTTTGGGTCAATGAGATGCATGAGGTATGTTGGGATAAGGGTATTTAGTGTTTGTGGGAGATCATTTTTAATGTGCCACGCGAATAAAGAAGGGAAATCTTGGTGTAAAGGAAAGGTGTCAGCAATGCTTGGAAAATGAGCTGGGATCAAAGGCCCAACTGCATTGGCTAGCATCATCTTGTACACAATCCCAGGCTCAAATTGTTTATTAGGATGAAGTATTATATCCCATACCTCCTCTCTAGTCATTCTTACCGTCATCTGGTTGGTTTGTCTGTAAAAAACAAAGGAATTGAAATCCATTTCAGCCTCTAGAGTTACTTGTGGCGCATTTTTTGAAGGTGATTCTGGTGTTTCCAACACGGTCTATTTCGTCGGTAGACATGTTTTCTTAGAGGAGCAGATATTAGGGGCAATTTTGGTTGTGTTTTGTTAACTTTATCATTTTTATGTCAGTGAGAGGATATAAATGGGCATTTTATAGTGATGCTAAAGTTTATTGGTGAGTCTTGAGTGGAGTCTAAGGCCATGTTTGGTAATTGGCTTTTTAATGGCTTTTTGGTTAGCTTTTGGCTTTTGTAGGTGGTCAAACAATCAAAACATGTGTTTGGTAATTGGCTTTTTAGTCAGCGAAAAAGCTGAATGGTAAGCCAAAATGAAAAAGCTGCTTTGAGTAGCTTTTGGCCATGTTTGGTAATTGGCTTTTTAATGGCTTTTTTGTTAGCTTTTGGCTTTTAGCTTTTTTAGGTGGTCAAACAACCAAAAAATGTGTTTGGTAATTGGCTTTTAAATCAGCGAAAAAGCTGGCTTTTAAGCCAAAATGAAAACGCTGCTTTGAGTAGCTTTTTTGTTGGCTTTTGGCTTGTTGGCCTACAAATTATCAAATTAACAGCCAACAACCAACAATTAGAAGTGTATGAATTTTGATACCTACCTCCCTTTGATTAACGACAAACTAATTCTTACCGATTTATTTTGAGACTAACTAATATTCGTTTGAGACCGCTTAATTTGTTCTTTCGCATATTCCATTCAAGAAATGGGGTTCTCGATCTAAACAAGGATCGTTATGTAGTAGGATACTATACAGTTTTTGATTTTTTGAAAATCTGTATTGAATCACTTAGTCCTAATTAGGTATGCCCAAATATAACGTAGGTATATCCAAATGGAAAAACATTTTACATACCATGATCTATGTTTAATTAATCGAGTCTTACATTAGTCAATGTTATGATTAACAAATGAAAACCAACTTTTTAGTATGCCCAAATTAAATTGGGGATTCCTAAAAGCTTGCGTGAAATTTATGTATGCTCTATAGGTTGTGAGGTTAGTGGTACGAAATATATGAGACATGTACAATATTTTATTGGAGCCTGTAATTTGCATCATTCCAATAGGGAAGCCATCAATTACCCGGGAGAGACCGTACCCTACTGAATTAAGGATTACTTTCCCTCATTAAACAGTTGACTTTTATGGTAGGGTAGAACGTCTATTTTATTAATCGTACTCGGGGTGATGTTTGATCTTGGATGTTTTTAGAATCACATGTCTTGGTGTTTAGATTTGATCGTGTCAATTAGCTCTTTAAAATTGTTTCTTACTTAAAAGAATTGGTTACTAGCTTAGTAATTGCATGGGTCTATGTAATAAGTTAAACCATAGACTCTTGGGATTCGACCCTTGCTTGCATGTCTACAAGGTATTGGTGTAGTTAGGTTTATTGACACGCCACATGCCTATGAAATATATGTAGCTAATCATATCATGTAACTAAATACGTTTTTTTAATTGATTGTAACACTAGGTACAAAGACACACTTATCACAAGGTTTATCAAAACTGGCACCGTAATCATTATTTCTTCACTTAAATGATATTCATATTAGTGTAAGTAAATTAAACAAATGACTCATAGCTTTTTGTATCATGCTACACGTCTATTTTGTATTAGGAAAGACTATTGCTTTGTAATGATATTGTTATTAGAAGAAATGTCTTTTAAATTATTTAAAAAGTAAACATATATATAATATTATTATCATCACAGCTCCATGACAAACTAATATATAATATTGCTTACATATTATACATAAGAACAATTTCAAACTTAAATTAATATTTTCCTAAAACATTGTCTTACAATTGAGTTGTCCGACCCACAGGTAGACAAATCCATGGTCAAATTTATACTTGCTCAGAAATGAATCAAAAATATTCCACATGTCAATAATCTAGTGGTGAAAATATTGAAGTACAATTATCCTACTTCACTTAAAAAAACTCTAGGTCAAATTTAGTCTCTTACTTTGCCAAACATTTGTATTACTCTAGTTGTCTTCAAAATACTAATTATCTCAAACCCAAAAAATGGCGGTTTATCGCACAACCGTCGGAGGTAGCCAGCTCATTTTGTTTTATAAGCCACCACAAGCAACACCAGACATCAGACCTGAAATGAACCCAAATCAGTTTGATTACTTTTGGCAAACCAACACTAGAACCTATCCTGCTTCCAGGGAATCACTTTTGAAGATTTTTCGGAACCCAGATCAGCGGTTTAAGGATGGTACTAGCCTCCGAATGGTCCCTAAAGACGGTCGCGGCCCATGTTGGCCAGGCCACATTCCAAGCATCCATGATTGTATTTCTCTTTCACAAGAGTTTACCCATCTAGTAGATTACAACCTGGAAACAGCAAAACCAGATGAAGTAGACAGTTTATTCCCAACCTACCTTTTACATTTACTTGATCCTTACCCAATTCTCAATCTAACACCCCCACCATTCTTCTTACATGATGGTAATCTAAGGATTCAAATGGGTTCATTTACCGATGCGGTACAAGCTATTATGCTCCCTACAGCCTTCCCATATGTGCTCCACATCATGGTGTTTAACCAGTTCGCCAATGACCAAACCAAACACCAGACTGCTGTAATTCAGACCTACAACACCTCTCCGGAACCCCAAATTCCATCCCTACCGCCTAATAGCACACTAGTCTGTCTGAATGCTAGAGACATAGCACGCCCATCTTTCATTCCGAATTTCAACACGGTATACGGAATGTATAGGCCACTGATCGTCATCCTATTAGAAATTAGGAATACGGTGACTAATCTAAATGAGATTGTTTGGATGCTCCCGGGTAATTACCGCCTTGTACACTCCGTTCTTAAGGGTTACGCTGGAGGTGCTCCATTACTTTGGCAACCAGAGTCTGTTAGTGGTAGGCCAAGGCTTCAAAGCCCAGCGGCGCAATGTCTCCTTGATGTGAATTTAGTGGTAAAAAGCCTCATAAAAGGACCTCTCATTTCAATAAATTATTGTATTCATTTTACTGATTTGCAAACACTAAATATAATCCGTATCGACAGGGATATGCAGCATGATTTTGGATGGGTGACATCGCAAGGAGTAACCATGAAGGAGATGCTATGTGTGTGGCTAACACTTCTCACTTTATTCACACCAGGCTCTCATGTTACGGAGAGGCTAACCGTGGGTTTAGCCTTAGTTTTTAAATATGTAGTCGCATCTCAGTAGACTTTGCTTTATTTCAATATTATATTTATGTAATATAATGAACCTTTTGGATTTAAGTGTATTTTAAATTGTACTCCGTTAATTGCTGTTGTCATGCAGCTTGGCATATTTTGTATCGATTTTTATCTTAATCACATGTTGTTTGCAAAAAAACTTGAAGAGCTACAATTTTGGAAAAATTTAAAGATTTATTTCGACATTTGGAGAACATGTGAAGACATAAATATATTTGTTTTAATAAAAAAATCAAAAAATTTGTTTAACATTTGAAGACATAAATGTAATTTAAAATCAAAAACAAATTTTTTTTAATGAAGATTTGAAGTTGAAGAACTATTGCATGAAAGTATTTAATAAAAGTCATTTTTTTTACTTAATGAATGCATGATTTTCTTGTTATGGGGTAACACCAACTGAATTACAAATATTGTGTTGAATAAAAAAAATAATATCACATGACATTAGGTATTTACATCTGGTTTTTTCGCCAAAACTAGGGGGAAGAATAAGGGCGGGTCCCACACTGTTGATATAAATATATAATGTCTACACAAATTTGGGTTGATTTTGAAAGTATATGTACATACAATTCCTTATATACATGGCAAGATTGAATATGACAATACTGTTTGTGTATGTTTTATGTTATTATTAAAATGGTAATTGGTAACTGTTTGTAATTAAAACCAAAAATTAAGATTTAAATTAAAAATTTCACATAAAAATAACGTAAAATAAATAAAAGTTAAAACCACATTAGTTGTCCTCATATTAGAACAAGGAGTGGCCTTATATGTCAGGATACATTAGTGCAAATTTAGAAATGAAAGTTGCAAGTACATAGAGAAAGTTAACACAAACTTTAAAGTACACAAAAGGAAACATAATATTAAACATTAAGCCGCTAATGTGGAGTTCTTGAGAACAATAACACCAGCCACCCTTGTCGTGAAAAGACGGATTATGATCTAAGTCGGAATCCACCAACCAGTTCCCTATATAGTCGTATTCATCATCTCACTGCCCTTTCTTCATTAATTGGGGATGGTGGAGCAATATCGGGACCTGGCTGTTTAATATTTGAAAAAGAAAGTTAGTATATTTAAAATTGAATTTATTAAATTAATATCAAAATAAATGAGATAAATATTTCTGAAATTACTATTGGTTGCTTCAGTATACCAAGATTTTTGCCGCCATACTAAGGGTGTTGATTGATGAACTTCTAGTAAAGAATTGAGGTTCAGCTACATTGTTCCTTATAATCACGACACCTCCAACACCGAAAGTACCACTTATCTCGATTTGATAATTTCCACAAACACTAGAGAGGACATCATATATTTGGAAATACCTGGCCCTTACTTCAGTAATTACAATCAAGAACGGGTTGTAGGTATCATATATTAAACGAAAGTTTTCCTTAAAGGACTCTCTATAAACATCTCGAGCGTTCCAAAATACAACATGTCCTCTCTCCGGAATGCCGGCTTCTTTAGCTGGTCAATTTCTACGTCACCGCTAACAGATATACGAAAGTACCTAACTCCGCTCTTCGCAGTGATACATGAGTACACCTGTAGTTGAATTGCAGCAATCCTTGTGAGGACTTTCATTACATGGATGGAATTAGTATTGGCGCCAAACATAATTTGCCTTGTTTCTGTTGGAAGGTTATAGGTAGGGGTTACCTCAGCCTCGAAAGACCGCTTAAGATCAAAAATTGGAACAAGTGTTTTGGGTATAAGCTCACCTTGCTCGAACACGTGGTGCTTGTAGAACCATTTCACAAAGACACCAACACCCTTGTGTAAGTAACCATTGAGGTCACTTAAGAGGGGGACATAAGCTGGAACAATTTTTCCGCTACGAAGCTTCATTACTCTTGCGGCGTATAGGGACGACTCCCTTGCCACATCGTCCCCACATATTTCATCATGGATAGACTCGTTACTTAACTTTTGTTTATCTAGGATAGCTTCAAATTCATGTTGAAAATATTGAGCATTATTGAAATCAAATTCCGGAGTTAGGAATGGTATGAAGGGATTAAAATACAATTGAGGCTCTTTGGGATGCATTTTCACGCCGCGTATGAGACCACTCTCATTACGGCGTGTGGAAGGACATTGCCAGTACAGTAGAGGAGGCCCTTAGTAGCTCATTTTGGTGTTCAATGAAAGGATAAAAGTTTTTAACTTATATAATATTTTTTGTCGAAATAGTAGGATAAATAAAAGTGAATCTGAATAAATAAACTTGGCTATAAATATATTAAAGGCTTCAAGTGAGTAAAGTAGATGTACTGTAACATAAAACGTGGCTGAGTAGGTAGGAACGTAAGATGTTTTTTACTCCGTAATTGATTTGTTTTTTTGTAATTTTTATTAAAAAAATAAACAACAAACCCGGTAAATAACAAAACAAAAATATTGCCCTGTATGGTAGTTAGCTTATTGGGGGTATATTAGCTTATTTGACTAACTTTAGCTGATTGACTAGTCAAACAAGCTAATTCAAGTGTTTGGTAGTAAGCTTTTTGAAAGAGCTTATTCCACTAAATAAGCTCTTTTTAAAAAAGCTTATTTTAGGAGCTTTTTCAATTAGCTTATTCATTAATTATTGTGAAATGACACTTATAACCTCATATAATTTAAAATTCTATCTAAACTACTTACCCCACAATTAGCTTATTGGTCATTTCACATACTCAATCACCTTTAAGCTATCAGCTATTTACCATACACTTTTATATATCAGTTAATACAATAAGTTAGTCAAATCAGTTAATAAAATCAGCTAACTCAATCAGTTTCAGCTTTCAGCTTTCTCCCAAACAGGGCACCACATACCAAAGAAAATACCCTCACTAATATTTTGAACTTAGTCTCAACCATTGTTATAAATAATAATTCATTTAAACAATACACACAACCGGCCCAAATAAAATTGTTGGGACTAATTATTTGTGAACAAGTGTCAACTCGGATATACATATGGATTTTGGGTTCGACCATATTGGGACAATGATAACAAACCAATTCAAGACGGGTGAAGCTTTGTTACATTCTCGTCACCAAAGGTGGGTCAGGTAGAAATCATAAGGCTATGTTTGGTAATTTTCTTTTTAATTAGCGAAAAAGTTAGTTTTTTAGCCAAAATGAAAAAGTTGCTTTGTTGTTGGCTTTTAGCTTGTTTGCCCACAAATTATCTAATAGACACCCAAAAACTAACAATTAATTTACCAAATACTTTTATAAACAACCGGCTTAAACAACCAATTTCAAAAGAAATTATAAAAATCCAAACATTCAAGCTTATCAAACAAGCCATGTGAACCAACCAACAGCCAACCGCCAATAGCCATTTGCCAAACAAGGGCATGGACCAACATGTTTGGTAAATGGCTTTTTGGTGGCTTTTTGATTAGCTTTTGGCTTTTATCTTTTTATGTGGTCAAACATCCAAAAAATGTGTTTTAATTGGCTTTTTAGCCAGTGAAAAAGCTGGCTATAAACCAAAAATGAAAAAGCCGCTTTGAATAGCTTTTTTGTTAGTTTTTGGCTTATTGGCCCACAAATTATCTTATAAACAGACACTTATCAACAGTTAATTTACCAAACACTTTTATAAACAGCCAGCTTTAACAACCAATTTCAAAAGCCATTATAAACAACCAAACAGCTATTTGCCAAACAAGGCCAGCTGGTCAAGTGAACCAGACAACAACCAAACGCCAATAGCCACTTGCCAAGCAAGGCGTCAAATTCAGGTCGAGTCATGACGAGTTTAAGTAAGCTCTAATTTGGATATGCCTGGATTTTCTTTATACTGTAAATTAGGTCACTGCAGATTCTTTTAGTCAAATAATTTAATCAACTCAGTTTCATTTTGATACTAGTCTTAATTCCCTTGTCAAATAAAATATTCAAGTGAAGTTCAATTCAGCTCCTAAGTAGCTTCCCTTATGAAATATTCAGTTCAGGTTCCAGTTTATTTTTTCAATTGAACGAGTAGCTTCTAATACACAATTAAAAGAAAAGTAGAGCTACATTTTTCCTTGTTCCATAATCCATGTCACAATTTTTGTTCTATATTGTAGTCCAATTTTATATAGGATGATTAGTAAATGTCTTTTCATTTTAAAAATAATAATCACTATGTATTAATATAATTTTAAAATATAAATAATTACATTCTCTAAATAAATATAATAGAAATACAAATATTATTATGATAATAAATTTATCATAAAAAATATAATAATAATAAAATGATTAGTCAAAATTGATTAGTTACCAATTGTTATTATTAGCCAAATAATGTACTCAATATAGGATTTGGGTTTAAAAACATCTACAGAAAAATTGAATACCAATAAATTCAAATTCTAACACTTGATCATTTGAGTGTAAAGTTCATTACCTAAATTGCCTAAATAAGATGTTGTTTAAAAAGGTAGAGCTTAATTGTTTAATTTTTAAGGGTAAACAAGAAGATTCGTAGAAAAAGGGATAGTTCTTGAAAAAGGGGATACATCTGACTTTGTCAGTTTTCTAGTTTGCAAGAGATATTGAACTATGTGGGCCCTATCCTCGAATGATGGAGCGATATACATACAAGAACACCCTTTACTCGTAAAATGATTTTTGTCCTCCAACCCTAAATGAAACCCGCACTTCCAATCCCATATAGTGAACTAACCCTAGCTTCGAATTTGAAAGGTACACCGTAAACCTTTAAAGTAACCCTAGCTTAGATACATTAACCCTAGCTTCGTAAGGATAATTTGTTGCCATAATAACCTACATGGTTAATAACAAACGCGTTATTAGAGTATTAATTAATTTGTTCCTGCCTAAGCATGCATGGATCATTAAGTAAAATATTGTCCTCGAACCATTTATTTTATAAATTATTTTTGATACACTATATTATCATTAAGATGTATGGTTCTCAACTACTATCTTTTAATAATATATCGTTAACATTAGATTAAAATATTAGACTGGATCAACTTACTAAGGATAAGTTTAAAGTTTAGGTAAAATTAGATTTGATTGGATACAAATTGTAGATTAGATTTATGTTAGATATATGATATATCGGAAAATATATGTGATATATTTTCTGTGTACTATATTTAGTACTATCATATGTTAAGATATTATTTAGAAATTATATTATTTGGGTGATATCTTTTAGGAATATTGTTTATTACCTTATGTTGTATGTTTTATATACATACTCTACCTGTTGATGAATAATACGAGTAAACAAGAAAGTCTAGTCTAATTCTTTCTAATTTTTCATGGTATCAGGAGCAAGTTAAATCTTAGAAGTATTTATGAAAAATTTCCCCCTACCGGTGAGCTTTGACTTTAATGTGAAAAAAAAATAAAAATACGCGGCTCTATTGTGTCAAACAATATATATTTGGTTCTCCTTCATCGTGAGGAGACATGGATTTTTAGTTGATTCGAGCATAATTTTGCTCCTTTGGATTTGAGTGTGGTTTACTCTGAAAAACCTATAAGAGATTTGAGATCAATTTTGCTCTGGGAAAACCATAAAAAGGTTATATTTGCAACTTCGAAAAGAATGGCGTTGTTGTTTGATTGATGACTGATGAGTTCGAAAAGAGGAACGTTCTCATCGTTGAAAAAGAAGGAACAAAAATTGAAGGAGACATCACAAGAGTGTGCATCTCGACGTCAACAAATTGAAGAATTTTCAATCGCAACGTCCGTGTTACTGCTGATTGCGGGAGGGTGAAAGAGATTAGATATTTCGGAAAATATATGTGATATATTTTCCGTGTAGATATTGTTTTGAAAATAAAATATTTAGTACTATCTTATGTTAAGATATTATTAAGAAAATATATCATTATGAAATATTATTTATAAAATATATCATTACGATGTATGCTACTTCGTATATCTTTTAGGAAGATTGTTTCCTATCTTATGTTCTTAGGTTTTATGTAAATACTCTAACTGTTGATGAATAATAAAGAAGCAATTCTATTCTATTTCTCTCTAATTTATCAATTTACCTTCCTAGAAGCGGTTTTACCCGAGAAATGATATCTTGATTTTAAAACTAAGGATACATTTTAAGTTGTCAAATTTCCTTGATTCATGTTTATGTCAATAATAAAGGTTAACTCAAGTAAGGGTCCTAATTGAGTTGAGAGCAGCTCACGAACAACTCGTACTCGACCCGGTCAACTCTAGGTCTCAAATCGAATTCGACTCGACTCGATATGTTAATGAGCACTTGATAAGTTCGTGAACAAAGTTACTATTTTATAATAAATTTAATACTTATAAAGTATTAATTTACTAGATAAATTAAATAAAGTAGTTTTTAAATAAGATCTACATATAATAAGGAAAATAATGTAAATGGGACAAAAAATAAATAATGCCATACAAGAGTACAAGGATCAATATTTTACTAAGGATCTAAACTTATGTTTATAATATTTGAATTATTCTTAAGGACTATGCATTTTAAAATATGTTATTTATATATATAATTTTAAAGAAAATATCTATTAACTCCCTCAAACTTGCATGTTAAACTAAAATAATGAATCGGATAGGAACGCACTTGTTGGGGGATTGATTGGATTTTTAAAAACCGGCGTCATTTAAATATTGGAATTAGAGTGCCATAATTCGGTCTTTCTAATGAAAATTTGGTAAAATGTTTTTAAAATATAAACATCGATCATAAACATTATTATAAATAATACTAAAATCACAATGTTTTTAGTACATCGTGCCATTGACTTTAGCTCTATTTAGTTGAATAATCTTGCTAATGAATATCAAATAATTTTTTTAAAACAACGACAGTTGTTGCATTACTAAATTAACATGTAATTCGTATATAGTTACCAATGTGGAAAATGCACAACATGATAATTCGTATATAGCTCAACGATCTAATCATTTCCCGTGGAAAGTATAAAATCCACAATGTTGGGTATTAAGGCCCTGTTCTCATACGTTGAAACTCAGTTCACCTCAGTTCAGTTCATCTCCTAATTTCGTTCCCTTATAAAATACGGAGTACTCATTTAGTTTAGTAAAAACGAACAAAGGAAATTTACCTTGATAATTGGAACTAGAAAGTATATCTACTAGTATATTGAATTTGATTTGGACGGCGTATCTAGCAAAATCTCATTGGAAGCATTTTCGAATGGTGACAAGACATGACAGCTCAGTCACTAAACCTGCACATCCCATTTCTTCAAAGGGTCATTCGGTAAACTAGGGATATCATTACCCTATACTATAGTACTTAGGGTTCGTTTGGCATTGCTGTGGTTTTCTGTTTTTTGGTTTTTTGTTATATAAAAATATATGATATATGTCACATAATGAATAAAAAATTATTTAAACAGATTAAAATCATAATAATTTTGAAAACTGACAACAAAAAAGTGGAAACACCTTTTTTTTGTTTCCTGTTTTTGGTTTTTAGTTTTAAAAAAAAACAGGAAACTAAAAACAAAAAATGATGCCAAACAAGCCCTTAGCTATTAGTTTTCTTTGACTTTTCTTTGCGAAGTCTTAGTTTGAGTACAAAAGTTTTAAATTACCAAGACATCCCATACATTAGAGCAGTCCTTCAGTACAATGAGATTTCTTTACCCTACCTTTAAGTATTACTTTTCCAACGTGATTTAGTAAAATTTTTACAGTTTTTTAAACTATCATTACACAAAATTACTTTTAAAAATAAAGGTGATGGATTTACCTACTACTTTTAACCTTACAGTTCGAAAGATTAGTCACTTGAACTTGCTAGTTGAAAGTTGAATTAGGTGAGAGTGTGAGGCAGTTGATGGCAATTGTAATTATCCTAAATGACCTTGGTTAATATCTTCTAACTACTAGAATTAAATAAAATATGTTAAATAGTTATCATTAAATCATTTTCCCTAACATTAGTTTGAAAAACTGGTTCCCTAAAAATTGGTAAATTGATAAGTTTGCTGTCCATTAAGTATAAATAAATTGATTAAGTATCAATATGTATTTATAATTAAGTATCGATATGTATTTGTATGATCAATATCCTTAAACCCCCCAAAAAAACTGACACTATATACAAATGATAGTATTTACATGCCACCACCAAATTCTATGACAATAGTGACCTAATGGAAGTCATAAAAATTACCAAAAAATAAAAATAAAAGGAAAAATTAGAAAAAATAATCCCAACTTTCTTCAATTTTCGTAGAATAATCCCAACTTTCAATTATTCTGGAATAATCTGAACTTTGGGGGGTCTTCTTTTTCTTCAATCCCAAACCGGTCAACGAAAGTCAATGACCTGCTGTAATAGGTTATGTGCCACGTGTCAAACTGCAATTGGTTCAAAAACAAATAATTTAATTTTTTTAAAAAAAAACCAAAAAACCCTTAATACCCTGCCTGCCACCGTAACCCCCACCACCACCACGAACTGCCAACGCCAGCCGTGCCAACCCCTCCCTTCCCCTGCCCAAAATGTGCGCCCCTTTCCCCCCAAACCCTCTGTGCCGGCGTTTCGACCCACCTCCACCCCCAATATCCTCCTTTTCCATTCGAAACCCCTCCCGAAAACCCCCAACAACCACTTCCTCACCGTCGAAAACCCTAGCGGCTAGGATTTTCGATGGTGGGGGAAGGGTGTTTAGAGGTTTTCGGGAGTTGGGGAGACATTTAAAGGAAGTTTCGAGTGCTTGTGGTGGCTGGAAAAGGAGTTGCGATTGGTGGTGGCGGCGGAAATGGAGAGGAGGAGATTGGGTCGCATCACCAGCGTTGGGGGAGGGGGAAGCTGGCGCAGGGGAGGGGGGAAGGAAACCGGCGCAGGGGAGGGGGGAAACCAGCGTCGGGGTTTGGGTAGGGGAGGGGAGTAGCAGCAGCCGCCGGAGATGGCTCGAATCACTAGCGCAGGGTGGCCGGATTTGGGGTTTTGCTGATTTTTTTTATTTTGTTTTTTTTTTAATTTTTTTGTTTTTATATTTTTTAACCAATTAACGCGTGACACGTGTCACTTTAAATTTTTAAAAAAAACCAGGAAACCCATTCAACCGGTAACCGGTGTTTGGGATTGAAGAAAAAGAAGACCCCCCAAAGTTCGGATTATTCCAGGATAAATGAAAGTTGGGATTATTCTACGAAAATTGAAGAAAGTTGGGATAAATTTTTCTAATTTTTCCAAAATAAAATACTAAAGACAAACTATATTATGCACCAATACAATAAATTATAATGATATGTTCCAAACTGTATAGGAACGATAATATGGCCCCCTAAAATTTTTGTGAAATCATTAATATTATTTATACAAACCAATCCAAAATAGTTTTGACTTTTGAGTATTTGAAGACCTATTACATAATTTTAAGACTCTTTATACAAAACAATACAAAAATTTGCTGTAACATTAGATGGAGTAATAAATGTTAATATGTATTAAGAAAAAAAAACTTTCAAAATTCACATAACCTAATAGATGCATGGTGTTTAGGGTAAAAATACCCTAGACACGTGGACCAATGAGAGGAGGCCACATGTCGAGTTCAGGATGGCCCACGTGGCCTAATATCCCCTTGACACATGGCCCCCTTGGATAAATCTCTGAAATGGCGGCCTTCAAGGGCCCAAATCCCAAGAAGCGCCGTAAAAACGGCGCAACCCAATAAAATCTAGGTCAAGTGACCTAGATGGGGGCACATTCTCCAATGACCCTATAAATAGGGAGATATTTCCCCATTTTGGGGACACATTCAATCATTTATTACACACACACTCTCTCTCATCAGAAAAAAGACCTGAGCTTGGAATCCAAGCTGATCCCCACCTAAATTTCCGCATTCTTTATTCCCTTTCAAGTTACTAACTTGATCTTCGGAGGCGGAGCTCCAACCACCCGGAGTCTCCGTTGTTTTGCGGGTACAACTCAGCAGGACCAGACTTCGTGACGTAACTCTCCCGAGGGACAAAAACACCCAAAACATTTGGCGCCGTGATGTGTCTATTTTATATAGTATTCTACCCCCGTCCCTTGGTCGTAATTAGTAGTGTTTTTGGCTCTTTAGAGCCACTTTTATTACTAATTGGTGTTTTCTAGTGTTTTCGTGGATTTGGTTGACTTTTGCAGGGATTTATGCTTTTGGAGTATTTTCCCGAGATATTTTGGAGCAATCACGAACATTGGAGAAGCACGACCAGAGTTTATAGCCCAGGGCCGGTTAGAGCCATCGAACCGGTAATTAAGGGCTCGGTATAGGTGATACCGGGGCATTTGGACCGAGTATTCAAGACCCAAAGAGGAAACCCAGATTGGCCCGAAGAATTGGAGCCTAATCGAAGTCCAAATAGTGGCCCAAGAGAGCCGCCCGGCCAAAATGGCTGGCGCCCAGAGGCGCGCCCGGCCGGGCGAGAGAAGCAAAGGCTGGCGCCCGGTGACGCGCCCGGCCGGGCGCGAGATTGCTATTAGAGACAAAAAAGGCGCGCCCGATCGGGCGGTGCCTCGCCCGATCGGGCGCATATTTCATTAGTTGATGTTTAACGTAGTTTTAATTTGTTTTAGCTTAGGATTTTTGTACGGAGTATAAATACTCCTCCGTAATACGTTTTTAGGACCTCTTCTTCTCCTTTTTACTCTTTCTTTACTCTCTTAATTATTCTCTTAGAATTCTCTATCTAAACCTTTGTTCTTAATCTACTCTTAATTCCATATTACTTTTTGGTAACGATTTTTCTTCCCTTAATCTTAGTTGTTTATTTTATTCCTTTCATCATGATTTATTTTATTGCTTTGATTTGTTTAGTTTCTATTATGTGTGAGTAGTTTTATTTCTTGGGTTTATGGGGATCTAATAAATAATATGAAGGGGTAAATTATTGTTGTTGATTATCAATGCTAGATTAATTTCCTATTGATTGATTTAATGCTCTGTGACTAGATTAGGCCTATCTTTTATGCATGAGTTTGACAATATTGATTCAAGATTCGAGAGATGAGAATTGATGTTTAGGTCTAGTTTCAATAAGCAAGTTAATTTATAAATGGTTAAGTCGAGATTCGAGAGATGAGATTTAATACCGGTAAATTAATTATGTGATTGTAATATGTAGCGAAAGCCCTTTACAATCTGGTTAATTGATGCATTGATTATTGACTATTATTGATTATTGGTATTGCATGATAATTTCTTATTGAATTGTTTTAATGTTTTACAATTGCGGCTTGTAAAAGTATAGCAATATTAAATTGATGAATCGAGCAGATGTTAATTTGATATTAAAGGCTATTTTCAATAAGAACTTAGATCTAGTAAATTGCGAGAGCCTGTTAGATCTATGTTGATTAATAAATTGCGAGAGCCTGTTAATCATGTTATTTATGCAATGTCAATGATTGATTACTATGTTTTACCCTGGAGTATTATTTATTGGTGAACCTATGCCCTAGATCCTTTTATATATTGTTTTCTCCCTATTCCTATTCTTTGTAGTTTAGTTTCATACTCAAATATAAATATTGGTTACTTAGATAATTTAGATTATAATAATTAATTAGGAGTAAAAAGACTTGTTTCCCTGTGGAGATCGACCCTACTTCCCTATCTACTTTAGTTAGAGGATTTAGGTATTTACTTTTGATTAGGGGATACGACTTTACCCTGTCAAAATTTGGCGCCGTTACCGGGGAAACGGTTTTATTTTTATTTCTGATTGTTTTTGTAGTCTAGATTATTTCTCTTTTGTCTCAGAGAGCGTTAGTTCTCTGAGACAAATCTCATATTTGCTTCTAGTTTTTGTTTATGCCCAGGTGTTCCAGATCAGGTTATATCCCATTCGATCCTGAGATCGAACGTTCCTTCCATAGATAGAAAAACTTATACAAGCAAATCCTGGCGGATTCTGGTGATAATAATAATAATCACCGCGATCCTCCAACTGATTCCAGCGATTTAGAGGCATCGTCAAACGCAGAATCAGAGATGACGGCTCCAAAGAAGCTTAGCGATTATTCACAACCAAATCTTACGGATTTTCCACATCTCACCCCTACTCCGGCTCTTGATGGGGTTCAATTTGAAATTAAACCTCAATTTATAACGATGATAGAGAGGAAGCAATTCCGTGGGGCCAAGGGTGAAGACCCGAATCTTCACATTGCCGACTATTGTTAATATTGCAACACCATCAGGCAAGCCGGGGTCACTCAAGACCAAATCAGGGAGATTCTCTTTCCCTTCTCTTTAACTGGAAAAGCTAAATTGTGGTTTAATGGATTAAATAGAACTACACTTGGTATAACTGACTGGAAAACTCTTGTTTTGAATTTCTATAACAAGTATTATCCTGCAGAGAGAACAGCAGTACTACGGAGTGCGATTCAGAACTTTGCCCAAGAAGCCGATGAGTCTTTATATGAGGCTTCGGAGAGGTTCAAGGACTTACAAAGAGAATGCCCTCACCATAATTTAGCACAATGGCAGTTAATCCAAGCCTTTTATAACGGCATTGGAAATTCCTCTAGAATAATTTTAGACTCTGCAGCTAGTGGGAGATTTATGAATCTTAATGTTGATGATGCAGGTCAGGTTATTGAAGATATGACGATACACAATTCTCAATATGGGAATCCTAGAGGATTTGCTAACAAGGGGAAGCACAGTGTCGACTCTGTATCCTTTTTGCAAGCTCAACTAACCTCTATTTGCCAAAAATTAGATAATCTGAGCACTGCTAATGTAGCTAATGTTTCTGCAATTAATAATAATTCTAATGAGGCTTTCTCTGAAAATTGTGGTATTGTAGGTCACTGGGAGCAGGATTGCAGGAGTTCCGTGGAGCAAGTTAATGCCTTCCAAGCTTATAGGCAGAATAACCCATACTCCAACACTTACAATCCTAGGTATCGGAATCATCCATACCTTTCCTACCGGAGCACTAATGTTCAAAATCCACCACCACAAGAACCACAGGCGCCACAGCAACAGCAGCAGAAATATTATCATCCCAATGCTAGCCAGAAGAACCAACCACAACAAGCCTCCTCATCTTCCGACCCTTCTCTGGCGGAAATTAGAGCAATGTTGGTCAATATGCAAAAGCACATGGAGAGCAGAGATGCGACAATTGATCAAATTTTAGCGCATAATAAAATTGTAGATAATCAAATTGCGCAACTCTCCGCTAATCTACAAGCCCGCCAACAGGGAGCCTTGCCGGCACAGCCTACAAGGCCTACGGATCAAGCATTTGCAATTACTCTAAGGAGTGGTTCGAACTATGAAGGGCCCTCTATGCCCAGAGTTGATGAACCTGTTTTATTAAATACTGCTAATCTTAATTCCATTAAACCAAACAATGTAGTTGATAGCCCTGCAGGGCGAAAGGATAATACTAACATATCTAATTCTGCATTGCAGGGTACAACTCCAGAGAAGGTGGCTACTCCAGAAAAGAATAAGAATGCTCCAAAGCCAATCATCAAACTTCCTTTCCCCAATCGTCAATTGAAGACAAACTTGGATAAGCAGTTTGGTAAGTTCCTGGAGATGGTTAAAGATTTGAAGGTAACAGTTCCCTTTACTGAATTGATCACACAAATCCCCTCTTATGCAAAATTTATGAAAGAAATTTTGACGAGAAAAGGTCTATTAGTGAGGTAGAGACAGTAGCTTTCACTGCAGAGTGTAGTGCCGTACTTCAAAATAAGTCTCCACCTAAATTAAAAGATCCGGGTAGTTTTTCTATCCCTTGTCATATTGGCAATCTCTTGATTGATAATGCATTATGTGATTTGGGTGCTAGTGTTAGCGTCATGCCATTATCTGTGTGTTCCAAGTTGAATATGGGTAAGTTAAAAGCTACCAATATAACTCTACAAATGGCCGAACGTTCTTTCAAATACCCCTTAGGTGTTTTAGAGGATGTCCCCGTTAGAGTAGGTAAATTTTATATACCTGTAGATTTTGTTGTTCTTGATATGGATGAGGATATGCAAACCCCAATTATTTTGGGTAGACCATTCCTTAACACTGCAGGAGCAGTCATAGATGTAAGAAGTGGTAAGCTAACACTATCAGTAGGGGACGATAAAGTTGTTTTTAATCTGAATAATGGCCCTAAAAGCTCCATGACCGAGGAGAAATGTTTCAATGTTAATGTGGTTGTAAATTATTCTAACAAGCCCCAAGCTCTTGAAAAAGTTCCCTTGGAGGCGGTATCTTGAGTTGCATCCTTTTCAGATGAGATAGACAAATGGCAGAAGGAAGTCGATGCAATAGAAAGAGCACTCTACAATGTTGGTCTTGGTTTCGAGGATGAACAAGTGGAACCGATCGAGCAAGTTGTGCGAATCGAGCCTACGGTAAGTGTTCCACCAGATCGAGTTGCAACTGTCGAACGCAATGACAATTTGAAGCAACATTCGATCGAAAAAGGGTTTTTAGTGCGTAGCATTGAAGAACCCCCAGTCCAAGCCAAGGAGGATCCACCAGATAAGGCGACTTGACGTCCCATAGGTTATGTCAGGAAGCCGCATCGCAGCTTGAACATCGCTAGACCGGGTGAGAAACCACCCGATCAAGCGTTAGGCCAAGGGTCCTAGAAATTGTACTTGGTAAGAAGGTCGTGCGGGACCTAGATAAACCAGCGCTTTGCGGGAGGCAACCCGTATTTTTAATGCTTTTTAGACTAGTTTTTTCTTTTCTTTTTCTTATGAGAGGAGAGATGAGGGAATTTAATGAGTTTTATTAGTGTTTGTACAGGTTTGAAGGAAAGAGTTAGCCAAATTTTGGAGAAAAGAAGATAATATCGATTGGACAATTTGGCCTCGGGCCCGATCGGGCGAAGCTCTCCCGACCGGGCGCGAGAGCAAGGTTCAAAAATAAAGTAATTTCGCCCGACCAGGCGAGAGGCGCCCGACCGGGCTCGAAATTTGTCGTATACGGACTAATTCGTCCGCCTGATCGGGCAAGCCTCGCCCGACCGGGCGCGAGAAGGGAAAGAATTTTGGCTTAAAATTCGCCCGATCGGGCGAATGGCGCCCGACCGGGCGCGAGAACAAGACAGAAAATATTAGTCAGATCGCCCGACCGGGCGAGTGGCGCCCGACCGGGCGCGAATGGTTACAAAATTCAAGCGAACAGATCGCCCGACCGGGCGCGAGAACCAGCCTCTAAATATTGAAGATCGCCCGACCGGGCGCGAGTAGGTTCCGCGTTTTTTTCTTCCCCCTTTTCTTCTTTCTTTCTCCATTTCTTCTTTCCTCCATTACTTTCTCTCTCTAAAACTCAAATTTTCTCTAACTTCTCTCTAAGATTTCTCCTCCATTACCAACCCAAATTCAAAACTCTTTACATATTTGTGATCCTCTCTTCATCCTCTTCACTCTCATATAAAAATTTTTAAGTTTTAATTCAATAAATTTTCAACCCATTTCTTCACCATGGCTTCAAAGAGGGATAGGTCCATTTTTTGTTGGAGCTCCAGTTCGAGGGAGGAATACGACCCGGACTTGCAACTCCCGTATTGGCCGACGATCCGGATTGTGAGCCGGGAACAAAAAGAACGGCTAGAGCATTTGGTCGGTCGTGAGGTAATTCCTTCTCGCTGGTTACACCGCCCTACCTTACAATCATTTGGTTTGTATGATTTTGTTAAACGATTTTTGAATGATATTGGCATGAGAAAATTTGTTGACATGCACTATCCTACATACCGAGAACTTACCTGTGAATTCCTGTCCACTTTTCATGTTGTTAGTAGTACGAATGGGCCTAATTTATTTTTCAGGTTAAATAATAAAAATATTAGTTTAACTTTTGTTGAATTTTGTAAAATTTTTGAATTAAATTCTGAATTATCTCACCAGTGGCATGCAGACTATAAAAAGGGTGACTTATATTATGCTTTGACTGGTTTACCTGCCCCCGACCCCCAACATGCTAGTACCAAAACTATTCACCACCTTGTCCCAAAAATCTGGCAAAGATTTGCGGGTTTGTGTTTTTTAGGTAGGGCCGAGCCTCATAACGCTCAAACTAACGAACTAGCTGTCATAGGACATTATGTGTACGGGTTCGGGAAATTGAACATAGGCAGGTTTATAGTTCACCATTTGAGTAGGCATGCCACAGCCAGCACCACTTCCAAGTCTCCTATCCGTTTAAGTGGCCTTATCACTCGAATAGCGGTGAAAAAGGTCGGTTATGTAGTAGACGGACCCCACCAGCTGACTAACTGTGGACCAGATACCTACATGACTGCTAGGTATTTTGAGGATGTGGGGTGGGTTAGACCGGATAGCGAGCAGACACCCTTTTGGTGTATCTGGACTGGGAACGAGCAACCTTTGCCCATTTTTCCCCTACCCAGTCCAGACTTGACCGCCTTTCCCCCAGGGCAACTTTCTTACACTTACGATGCTTTAGTTGCCAACGTTAGGGGGCAGCCACCACCAGTTCCACCACCCTAGCCTCAGCCCGAGGTGGCTTTCTCTCCACCTCGTATGTCCCATTCCGTCCCTCATGTTGACTCTGACCTAGTTTGGGATCTTCAGAGTATAGGTCAGGCCCTAGGACATATCGAGCATTCACATAATGACCTTAGGAGGATGGTAGGCTCCTTAGACCAGAGGTTAGGGTATCTAAAGAGGAACCAGGGTAGAGCTCTCTACCCTATGTACGATGATTATGCTCGTTGGGGCAACATTCCCGACGACGCTATTCACCCTGACTGGTTTCCGCCACCACCCCAGGGATACGATAGGGATCCCACTGCCCGTGGTATTTACACTGACTATTCTTCTTTCTTCGGGTACGGGCTGGACATTCCTTTCGGGGGACCGGCGAGGGGGACTTTTCACGCTGATTATTTTGGTGGTAGCTCTTCTAGTGCAGGTGGTGCAGGTGGCAGTGGAGGTGCGGGTTTCAGCTCAATGGACGAGAATGATGAGGACTAGCTATGCTGGGCTAGTTTCCGAGCCACTGAGGACATTGTCTGATTTTGGCTTGGGGGAGATTTTGGTTTGGTATTTTTCTTTTTCTCTTTTCTTTTATATTTGGTGTGTTTTCTTAGGTTAGTTTTCTTGTTTTCTAGGTTAGTTTTATTGCTTTCTTATATATAAAAATACAAAAAAAATTGAAAAATAAAAAAAATCCAAAAATACGTTCCAATGAATTGTAAATTATGCTTCCCTGTGCCCCTTACTTGAGAAAATTGTTTTGATTCCTGGTATTTGATGATAGGCATTGTGGATTAGTTGATCATGATTTGATGTTTGATTGCCCTGAAACTTTAACATGCGTCAATTTTGTCCAACTACTTGTGAATATAGTGCTTGACTAGTTGATTTGGTTAGGAATGTGTGATAGTTCCATAATTCCTGGTATGTCAATGAATTTGAGTATTGGTTTGCTACTATTAGTAATATTTATATGATTCATTATTAAGCACATTGAGGAGGACGAAGGCATTTGTTCTTTTAGGTAGCCTCCAGATGATTGTAGATGCATTTGTTCCCTTCTTGTTACCCATATTGTTCCCTTGACTTTTTTTTGTTTGTTAGCCACATTACAAGCCTATTTTGCCCCATTGGTTACTAGTCCCAAGCTTGGCTTGGGGGAGCTATTAGTGATTGAGGCGAGGGAGTTTGTAGTGTGCTTATTATTTGCAGAATTTGGGTGGGATTTGAGAAGTTGTTTTGTTGATTATTCATGTTTATTTTTGATGAGTTTGAGAGTTATATTTTCTTGAAAAAAATAATGCATGATATTAAAATAAAGAGAAGTTAAAGAAAAAAAATGTGTGAAAAAAAAATAAGTGAACTTCAATAGAAAAAATGTTCAAATGTTCTAGTTGGAGGTTGATCAAAAGAAAAAAAAAATAGAGCCTCAATGAAAAATTCAAGTTTGGAAAATAAAGTTTGTTTATTCACTCTATTACTCCATTATTATATCTTATGAGTGAAATTGTAAAAGTTGGGTTTATTTATTATGATTGGAGTATATTTGGTTGATGTTAGAGTTGGTTATGTAGGAGATGTATGATCATTATTTATTTTGATCATGGGTTTTATTAGGATATGGCTCCTTTAAGCATAGCTTTTCTCTCACTTATTCCCAAATTTATCCTACCCTTTACCCTAGCCTTACATTACAAGCTTTAAAGACCTTCCGACCTTTGTGCATAGAATTGTATGAATGTGAAAGTGTTGCTTATCAATGCAAGTTATGATTTGACATATTTCGAGTCGACTAGTAGGATTGAGCGTACATTGTTTTTATACACACGAGAGTGTGAGTTGGGAGGGCATTGTTCACATTAAAGGGGTGGTTGGAGAGCGATCGAGTACATCTTTTACTCGCCACATAAATGAGAGTTGAGTGTGTGAGCACTAGTCTTGAATTCTATATGCTCTTGTGGTTTGCTCTGTTTGAGAATTGTTAGGGAAGGAAGGTAATTGGATGGATTTGATAGGTTGACTATGAAGCGTGTTTATTTGATTTACCCTGAATCGTTTGTGCTTGATTTTTACTTTTTGGGGGTGAAGTATATTTATTGATTCATTGATGAGATCTTTGCTTAGGGACAAGCAAAGGTTTGGCTTGGGGGAGTTTGATGTGTCTATTTTATATAGTATTCTACCCCCGTCCCTTGGTCGTAATTAGTAGTGTTTTTGGCTCTTTAGAGCCACTTTTATTACTAATTGGTGTTTTCTAGTGTTTTTGTGGATTTGGTTGACTTTTGCAGGGATTTATGCTTTTGGAGTATTTTCCCGAGATATTTTGGAGCAATCACGAACATTGGAGAAACATGATCAGAGTTTATAGCCCAGGGCCGGTTAGAGCCATCGAACCGGTGATTAAGGGCTCGGTATAGGTGATACCGGGGCATTTGGACCGAGTATTCAAGACCCAAAGAGGAAACCCAGATTGGCTCGAAGAATTGGACCCCAATCGAAGTCCAAATAGTGGCCCAAGAGAGCCGCCCGGCCAAAAAGGCTGGCGCGCGGAGGCGCGCCCGGCCGGGCGAGAGAAGCAAAGGCTGGCGCCCGGTGACGCGCCCGGCCGGGCGCGAGATTGCTATTAGAGACAAAAAAGGCGCGCCCGATCGGGCGGTGCCTCGCCTGATCGGGCCCGTGTTTTATTAGTTGATGTTTAACGTAGTTTTAATATGTTTTAGCTTAGGATTTTTGTACGGAGTATAAATACTCCTCCGTAATACGTTTTTAGGACCTCTTCTTCTTCTCCTTTTTACTCTTTCTTTACTCTCTTAATTATTCTCTTATAATTCTCTCTCTAAACCTTTGTTCTTAATCTACTCTTAATTCCAGATTACTTTTTGGTAACGATTTCTCTTCCCTTAATCTTAGTTGTTTATTTTATTCCTTTCATCATGATTTATTTTATTGATTTGATTTGTTTAGTTTCTATTATGTGTGAGTAGTTTTATTTTTAGGGTTTATGGGGATCTAATAAATAATATGAAGGGGTAAATTATTGTTGTTGATTATCAATGCTAGATTAATTTCCTATTGATTGATTTAATGCTCTGTGACTAGATTAGGCCCATCTTTTATGCATGAGTTTGACAATATTGATTCAAGATTCGAGAGATGAGAATTGATGTTTAGGTCTAGTTTCAATAGGAAGGTTAATTTATAAATGGTTAAGTCGAGATTCGAGAGATGAGATTTAATACCGGTAAATTAATTATGTGATTGTAATACGTAGCGAAAGCCCTTTACAATCTAGTTAATTGATGCATTGATGATTGACTATTATTGATTATTGGTATTGCATGATAATTTGTTATTGAATTGTTTTAATGTTTCACAATTGCGGCTTGTAAAAGTATAACAATATTAAATTGATGAATCGAGCAGATGTTAATTTGATATTAAAGGCTATTTTCAATAAGAACATAGATCTAGTAAATTGCGAGAGCCTGTTAGATCTATGTTGATTAATAAATTGCGAGAGCCTGTTAATCATGTTATTTATGCAATGTCAATGATTGATTACTATGTTTTACCCTGGAGTATTATTTATTGGTGAACTTATGCCCTAGATCCTTTTATATATTGTTTTCTCCCTATTCCTATTCTTTGAAGTTTAGTTTCATACTCAAATATAAATATTGGTTACTTAGATAATTTAGATTATAATAATGAATTAGGAGTAAAAAGACTTGTTTCCCTGTGGAGATCGACCCTACTTCCCTATCTACTTTAGTTAGAGGATTTAGGTATTTACTTTTGATTAGGGGATACGACTTTACCCTGTCACGCCATCTGTGGAGTGAGTACCTCGAAGATGGTTCAAGAGTCTGTACCACCCCCTAAGCATCTGGGCGATGACTCGGAAGTTTTTATAGACCAGGAGGATGAAGATCCTCAGGTTGAAACCTATACAGCCGATGATGGCTCTCTAATAACCAAGCGCATCCGGCACAGAGACACTCTAGAGCGGGGTGCCTTCTAGGCGGGTACAAATCGACCTCTTGGGCAGCCGGAAGGGGAAACCCACACGGCAGCTGGATCAACTCCTTTCACCCGGGACGAACTCATGAGGTTCATGACAAGTTTCAAAGGTGAAATCAAGGATCTGATCACTAAGAGACGGGCTGGCCCAAGTAGGGGTCAGTCGGCCAAGAAGACTCCTCTGGAAAAGGGGAAGTCAGTCAGAGATCGGCAGCTAACTCCTCATCCAAAGGAGAAGGCAGCCGGGACCATTGATTGGTTCAAAATTCTTCTTCCTAAGAGGAATACCAACAACACCCGCCGGACTCAACAGCCTGTGGGAAGCAAAAAATCAACTCTTGATGCCCGGGAGATCATCACCCGCAAGAGGAATCAGCAGTTGTCTGAGTCGGCTTCTACGTCGAACTTTCCAGACAGCTTCAACAACACCTCTGCAAGGAATGCACTTTCCCTGCATGAGAGCCACACAGGCAGTAATACCGTCCATTCTGGCCCTCTGATGATTGGGGCTGTACCGTAGGTACCTTCTCAGGTCTACGGTCAGTATCCTCCTCATTTCATGCACCCGGCCTTCTTTGGAGGTTAGGCGGCATACAACACAGTCCAGCTACTGGACTAGCAGCTTCGTCTGCTTCGCTTGGGTGAACATTCTTCTGCGTTCACCCGGGAGATAACCGAGGCGGCACAGCCGGCCAAGGTTAAAAATGTGTTGGTAGGTACCTATGACGGTACCACCAACCCGGAAGATCAGCTCATGGCATACACCAACCTCATGTACTTACAAGGGTCGGATGATGCCACTTGGTGTCGATGCTTCCCGGCTACATTGAAGGGCATTGCCCAACAATGGTTTGACAACCTGCCAGCCGGGTCCATCGATAGTTTCAAGAAGCTTGCCTTCCTGTTTGCTTCCAACTTCTCAATGAACATCCCTGCTAAGAAAACAAGTCTTGACTTGAGCACCATTAAGCATGGGGAGAGAGAAGGGCTGCGCTCCTATGTCAGGCGGTTCAATCTGATTAGAATTCAGATCCAAGGACTGTCTAATGAGGTAGCTTTTACAGAATTTTTCAAGGGTCTGAGATACGGGTCGACTTTTAAGTTCGACCTAGTCAGAAAAGGGGCTTTCACTTTACAGGCGGCCCTGAGGGAGGCGGAAAGCTACATTCAAGCAACCGACCTTTGCTCTCCTGGTAACTAGTCGGACTCCAAGAAGTCCGACAAGCAGAAAGACAGCCGGCCTGCTCAGCCGGCCAAAAAGAAAGAAGAGAGAAAGAAAAGAAAAGAAATCTAGGCGGTTAGTGACTCTGACCAGCCGTCCTAGAAGAAGAAGAAGGAGTTTAAATTGTACGTTCCTAAGTACAAGTTTAACAAGGACTGCAACTCCATCATCATGGAAATTAAAGGACGGCTGTCCCTAGAGAAGCCGAATCCAATGAAAAGTTCAATTCAATCAAGGAACAAAAACAAATTATGCCAATACCATGAGGAAGTTGGCCATGACACCAATGACTGCTTCAGCCTTCAACGGGCGTTGGACCGTCTGGCTGACAAAGGGATGTTAAAGTCCTACATTTCTAAGTCCAAAGGGACTAATAAGAAGAATCCGGGGCAGTCTTCTAAGACACCCCAGCCTGCTACTAGTTCGAACACTGACAAGGAGTCGGTCTACACAATAGCAGGCGGGTTCTCATGCGGTGGCCCAACCATCCGGGGCATAAAGAGCCATCTTCGAAAGATGGACAAAGATGATGATGAGCAGGCGTCTGCTAGCTCCTCCTTCCCAGACGTCTGGATCACTGAGAAGGACAGGGGCAGCGTCCGCCGTCCGCATGATGACCCGGTTGTCATTGAATGTAAGGTTGCCAACCAGCTAGTTGGACGGATCCTTATTGACACCGGCAGCTCATCAGACATCATCAGCCTCCGGTGCCTACAAAAGAAGAAATACAATGTCAGCACCATGCATCCGGTTACCCACCCCTTGGTTGGCTTTGGGGGTGGAATGGTTTACCCAGTCGGAAGGGTTGATTTACCAATCCGACAGGTGTGAAAGGAAAAGGGCGACACCTGGTCGTCTAGTTCTTGGTCGTTGAGGAGCTGACCGCCTACAACATTATTCTGGGCCGGCCAACCCTCAACGAAGCCAAGGCTGTAATCATCCCTTCCCTCATGCTCATCAAGTATAAGAGGGATGACGGCTCTGTTGGTTCCTTGAATGGGGATCAGAAGATGGCTTCGGGAGTGCTATCTCTCATCCGTCAAAGATACTGTGGCCCCAGACGACCAGGAACCAATAGACCTTGACAATGTCAAGGCTTCCGACCCAGCCCCAGCCCCACCAGCAGCTGGAAAGAAAAGAAAGGCACCCCTGCTGGTGGAGGTGAAGAAAGAGGAAAAATAGCAATCACTGACCGGTGAACGGTCAGATAAGCTCCGTCCCCAACCGGTTGGAGAACATGTTGATATACCTCTGGACGACAGCCGTCCAGAGCGTACTGTAAAGGTTGGGACGGTTGCTATGCTAAGTTGGGTGCAGACTTGCACCTTCTGCTGAAAGAATTCAAAGACATTTTTGCCTTTGAAGTGGAAGAGATGCCAGGCGTCACCCCGGATCTTGCTGTCCACAAACTCGCCGTGGATCCTAAATAGAAGCCCATCCGACAAAAGAAAAGAAATCACAGCGAGGAAAGAAGTCAGGCGGTAGCTACCGAAGTAAAAAAGCTGTTAGACGCTGGGTTCATTCGGCCATGTAATTTTCCCGACTTGGTGGCGAATGTCGTGCTTGTAAAGAAGTCGAATGGTACCTAGCGTATATGTGTTCATTACACAGACCTCAACAAGGCATGTCCCAAGGACAGTGATCCGCTTCCTAAGATCAACAGTCTGGTCGATTCGACAGCCGGGCATGCCTTGATGAGTTTCATGGATGCCTACTCCGGCTTCCATCAGATACCCCTATGGAAGAAAGATCAGGAAAAGACGGCCTTCTTCACTGATCAGGGGTTATTCTGTTACATTGTGATGCCGTTTGGCTTGAAAAATGCGCCGGCTACATTCCAACGGATGATTAATACGGTCATCATTAATCAAATTGGGAGGAATGTGGAGGCGTACATTGATGACATGATAGTCAAATCCAAGCAGCAGGCGGATCACCTTGCTAATCTCCGAGAAACCTTCACCACACTCAGGCGGCATAAGGTTATGTTAAATCCTAAGAAATGCGTTTTTGGTGGTGAGTCTGGGAAGTTTCTCGGATTCCTAATTGATCAAAGGGGGATAGAGGCTAACCCCCGAGAAGATACAAGCGGTAATTGACATGAAGTCACCCCGCACTGTCAAGGAAGCACAGAGATTAACCGGTTACCTGGCGGCCTTGGGCAGGTTCCTTAGCTGGTTAGGTGACAAATGCCTTTACTTCTTCCAAGCAATCAAGAAGAAGACCAGATTTGAATGGGGGGATGATGCTGAGGCGGTCTTTCAACGGCTGAAAGAACACTTGCAATCTTTGCCAAGGCTTGTTAGTCCACTGCCTAAAGAGATGTTATACATGTACCTAGCCGTCTCGGATCATGCCCTCAGTGCTGTTTTTCTTGCTGAGAGAGACGACGTTCAGCTCCCGGTCTATTTCATTAGCTATGTTTTAAAAAATGCTGAGCTCCGGTACCCCATGGTAGAAAATTTTGGCCTTGCCTTGTATATGGCTTTCAAGAAGTTGAAACTGTATTTTTTTGCCCATCCAGTGGTAATTTACACCGACCAGCCCCTTAAGCGGCCAATGTCTACCTTGGAATCATCCGGCAAAATGTTGAAATGGGCTATTGAAATGCAAAGTCTTGAAATCACTTTTGAACCTAGAAAGGCAGTGAAAGGTCAGGCGTTTGCCGACTTCATTGTTGAAATGACACGACCGGTGCAACCGGATAACATTGAACAGGCTTGGAAAGTGTATGTAGACGGGAGCTCAACGAAGAACGGCTGCGGTGCAGGAATTTTATATGAGTCCCCTAAGGGGGGCAGATTTGAATATGCACTGCGGTTTAAATTTCAAGCCTCAAATAACGAGGCGGAGTATGAAGCCCTGCTTGCCGGAATCCGCATGTGTAAGGCAACAGGGGTAACTAAAATTGACGCCTACTCTGATTCATAGTTGGTCGTTAGCCAGTATGAGGGAAAATATGAGGCAACTCATTCGGCTATGATCAAATACTTTCAGGCAGTCAAAGAAGAGGCTGGGGCACTTGAGGAATTTCGTCTGAATCAAGTGCCCAGGTCGGATAACAGTTAGGCGGATGCGTTGTCCAAATTAGCTTCATCCGCCTGCTGTGATACGCCTCGATTGGTCTTTTGGGAAGTTCTTGAAAAGAGAAGCATATATGAAGAGCCCATTGGAATTCTGGACCGAAGCTCTACCTGGATGGATGGCATCCGGGCATATTTAGCAAACGGCACACTTCCTGATTCACCATAGGAAGCAGCTGTCATGAAGAAGCGAGCAGCAAACTTCGAGTTGAGAAACGGAGAGCTCTTCAAGGCAAGTTTCCTTAAACCTCTATTGAAGTGTGTTACCCCAGAAAAAGGGAAAGAAGTTCTCGAAGAATTGCATGTTGGGTACTGCGCCTCTCATATAGGCGGCAGGTCCCTAGCCGTCAGAGCCAGGCGGCATTACTTTTGGCCTACTCTTGAAGAAGACGCTAAAGAGTTGGTGAAGAGATGTGACAAATGCTAGAAGTTTGGCAAAGTTATTCACCGCCCGGCTACTGACCTGACGGCAATCCACAGCCCAGTCCCGTTTGCTAAATGGGGCATGGATATCTTGGGTCCGTATACGCCTGCTCCAGGCGGAAAGCGCTACATTTTGGTGGCTGTGGATTATTTCACCAAATAGGTAGAAGCTGAGCCGGTCAAGAATATCAAGACAAAGGATATCGTCTCTTTCATTTGGAAGAACATCATCACCCGGTTTGGGGTACCTATGTCTATGGTTTTTGATAATGGCCCTCAGTTTGAAACCCCTCATCTCAAGACTTGGTTGGGAGATCAGGGTATCTCACATTGTTTTGCATCAGTCGACCGACCCCAAGCAAACGGCCAAGTTGAAGCCTTCAACAAACTCATCTCAGACGGCATAAAAAAGAAAATCGAAAGAGCCGGTGGCTTATGGGCAGAAGAACTAATTCATGTCCTATGGGCCATCCGAACTACTGCTAAAGGGGCAACCGGTGAAACCCCATTCCTCATGGTATACGGTGCTGAAGCCATCTTGTCCATTGAACATTACGAGCCGACTCTACAACACTACTACAAAAAAGGCCAAAGAGACCCGTTGAAAAAGGCCAAAGAGATTGCTTTAGAGGCGGTCTCTAGCTCAACGGTCTCTTTGGCTAAGAGACTGCTTTATTAGAAGTGGTCTCTACAATAAAAAAACTGAGACCGCCTATCTAAGATAAGTGGTCTCATTTTTTTGAAAATTGGGACCGCCTATCTAACATATGCAGTCTCTTTTTTTAGAAATTTGAGACCACCTATTTAAGGTAGGTGGTCTCTTTTTTTTCAAAAACTAAGACTATTTATTTAACTCAACCGGTCTCTTTGGTCTCATTAAAAATAAAAAAAAATTAAGCATTTAATTATTCTTATAGATACGGAGTACTATGTTGAAATTACTGGAATATTGCAAGTTACACCTTCACATTAAAATAATCAAAATTGCATAATTAAATGTTTCATATTTAGATACAAACTAATTTATCAAACCTGAAATTCATTACAAAATTATATTGAAATTATATAGTTATATACAAAGTGGAAGAGATGGAAACGAATTCTTCAACTGCAAAATCTCGAACTCTCAATTGTCCAATACCTTCAATGTTCTTACAAAATCCCTGAAACCTGATTAAGAAAAAATCATTTTCCAAAATAATCAAAATAACTTATAAATTACATAATTTTCATTAAATAAATTGTAAAAAGAACTAAAAATAAACAATTACCTCACATTTCATCTAGTATACCAATGAGTTGACAGTAGGGGTGTTCAAATCCGGGTACCCGGGTTTTCGGGTACCCGAAAACCCGGGTACCCGGAGTTTCGGGTAGTTGGTAATTTGTCCCATGTCCCGACCCGAATATCTCGGGTACCCGGGTTTTGGGTACGGGTACCCGAATTATTCGGGTCGGGACATTGGGTACCCGGATTTTCCCATTCTCTCATTCTCTAATCGGCATTCCCTCATTCTCAAAAAGCTCAAACACTCAATTACCAAAAAAAGCAGGCATACAAGCATAATATAATCATAAACATCACCAGTTAAAAATCTAAGAATGAATCAAATAACCTCAATCAAACAAATACTTTGTAAATTAATAATCTTTTAATAAAATTCAATTACAAGAATAAGAGAACAACTTAGCAAAGGAAAATCAAAATTCTTCGAACACCCATTTCTACCAAAGGAAAATCGAAGACAACGAGTCGACGACAGCCACTCTCCTCACCGGAACTCGGTCAAGACCGCCGCCATCAATCCATCATCAGCAACACAAACCCTTTGAAGCAGAGGAAGAGAGGGAAAACTCTCGCAACAAAATCAATTGTTAAACAAGTGAGAATTGATTAATAACTTCAGTATAGATAACCAAACAACCAAATTAATCCACCTTCTAATAACCCAGAATTGAGTATACTAAGATCCGTGAAGTAGAGAGAGAAAGAAAGAGAGGCACGAGCCACGAAGTAGAGAGGAAGATCCGAGTGCGGATCGGAATAGCTTCAATCCGAGGAAGAAGAAGAAAGAGGAAGAGAGGAGAAGAGGAAGAGAGAGAAAAGAAGAGAGAGAGCGACAGAGGGGGTTTTGAGAAATGAGAAGTTGAGAACCCTAATGGAGTAATGGGCTGGGCTTAAGTTTGAAGAGGTTTTTTTTTTTAATATTAATTTATTTTCGGGAAATTCGGGTACCCGGGATTTAAAAAATGCGGCCCATGTCCCGACCCGGATAACATGCAATTTTCCCGGGTCGGGTACCTGTCTCGGAAAAATAGATTTTTCTCCCAAATTTCCCATTGGGTATTTACCGGGTCATCGGGAAATCGGGTCGGGACAATCGGGTCGGGTTTTTTTGAACACCCCTAGTTGACAGTAGATGAAGGCAGAAGAAAAGTAACTGAATAACCACCACCTTTAATTTTATATTTTGCATAATATCAGACGTTTCCCTTCCTTTTGCTTTAAAAAAAAAAAAGACGTTTCCATTCCTTTTCGTATAATTCATGCAATTGGGCTTTAATTTCCACCAGATTGCAAGCATTTTACTCTGTTCAAATTCAAACCCAGATCTGGTCAACTAAGATTGTAAGAGATCAATACTCATAAAGAAAAGAAAGTACAAAAAAATTGGGATAAATTGACGAGTAATTTTCACAGATTATAGTTTGTAAATCTTAAAATTTTGATTTTCCTCTTATTCATACCTCATACAAACTATTCATAAAATCATGCCGAAAATTGATAAACCATAGATTCAAAAAAACAATAATTAAAATAATAATTAAAAAAAAAACAAACATTGGAATTAGAAGAAATACGAGATATCATAAAATGGCAATAATTTCTTTCACTACTTCCTAGCTGCACCCATTTGCACCTGTCGACATTTTCACAAAAAAATCAAAAAATTAAAATAGATTTGACGAATTGCAATGGTAGCCTACTTGGATTTGACAAATTTCGAAAGTTATTAGGGATCTAGGGTTTTCGTTCATGCTTACCATTGGATCGACGAAGTTTCCCATGAATTGAGAAACTGTTCGTTGACACCGTAGTTTCCCATGATAGGAAGATTTGAAGAAAAAGATAGGGACTAAATAGAGAGAGAAGAGAGAGAGAGAGCTAAGAGAAGAGGAAGAAGATGGAGGCGGGTTGAAGATAGGAGAAGTTCTAGGGTTTAATTAGAGCTAGTGTATGAGAGACCATTTTAGTGATGTAACAGGTCTCTCCAAATATTTTTTTTTTTTTTGGGAAAAATAAGGTGAGACCGGTTATCTTAAACACATGTCTTTCTCTTTTAAAATTTCATAAAAAAAATATCGAGAGAGACCTATTACCTTTAATAAAGGGTCTCCTTTTTTTAAATTAAAAATTTAAAAACTAAGAGAGACCCATGATTTGTAAAACTCGGTCTCTTGAAACAAAGAGACCGGTTATCTAATTAAAGGGTCTCTTTTTTACGGTCTCTTTGACCAATTTTGTAGTATTGTGATTCATGCTTTATGATGAAGAGGCAAATTGGGAGGTCATGCGGCTAGCATTGGACTCCCTCCCGGAACGCAGGGGAAACGCTACCCTGCGCCATGAGATATACCGTCTGAGAATGACCAGAGCCTACAACAAGAAAGTGCACAAGCGTCCTTTGATAGTTGACGACTTTGTGTTATGAAAAATGGAGGCAACCGGTAGGGCCAATGAGGCTGGAAAGCTAACCCCTAATTGGGAAGGCCCCTACCGGATTTATGAAGAAGTCAAGGACGGCACCTACCGTCTGGAAACCCCAGACGGCCGGCGCCTGCCTAGAACTTGGAATGTAGATAACCTAAAAAATTACTACTTCTGAGAGATGTAAATTTTTTGTAAACAGTGAGTCAATTAATGAGAATTCAGACTTTATTTGCATAATTGTTTTGTTATTTTATCTTATCCGCCTGGGTAATACTCAGATGGATTCTTTGTTTAACTATCTAAGTTTGATACTTAGTAAGGTTGTAATTGCTTGTCCGCCTGGATAATACTCAGACGGACCCTTTTGTTTTTGCATGCTATTTTGACAATGATATCTGAATACATTTTTTTTCATTGGTACCATCATAATTTTTCTTACATCATAGGCCATCTATTATAATAATTTAGATATCTATACCACTTTTAGGATATTTCATACTCCTGGTATTAATATACTATTACACTATTAAAAGTGTCAACTACACTATCTTGCCATATTTCACATCTTTATTTTGGAACCGATTATACAATCTACACTTCAGGTGTAGTGAATCAAGTATATACAATTGACAAGTTTTATCTCAATGTGCAACAGATCTTAATAACATATGGATGAAAGTTGGCTAGAAAACATTTCAAATTACCATTATATATATATATAAGGATCGTCAGTTTCATTAATTTTTGCCAACTTACTCCAATTCTCCCCCTAATTTGGTAAAATATCTAACATATATAGGGGCATCACAATTCTTCACCAACTTTGTATACAAATTTGCAATTATATTCATTTCATGGTGTAGGGAATATGTCAAGCATTATCCCAAACTTGAACCCCACTGTCAGCATACACTTAAACATGGTGGCGTCCAAAGGGAAAGAAGCTAGAGCAAAAGAGTCGCCAACAAGTTTTAGGAACTTGTAAACCGTTCACAGGGTGAAGGTTACACCCGATAACGATCCAAGAGATCGTTAACTCCAATAGGTCTGGAACTAAGACTGTAAGTTCGTGGATGAAGGTACAAATCCAATCTAAAAAAGACTGAACCTGCCCTAATAATAGGCCTCTACTTTATTCTACTCGTATTCATGTGTGCTTTCAGACTAACATGCAATCATTAGATTTACCCTACACCTGTTTAATCTATGTTGGTTGAATATTAATGCACAAATAAATCTATTATTGGCGATCACTTAAATTATAATCATATTAACCCTAAACAATATTATTAATTATCTTATTAAGCGTGATTGCAAGTACCAATTTTCTTAAAACATGCATAAAAGGCGTGATCAAGCAATAACAATAAAAATCATCAAGCAACATAATAATCATCATAGATTATATGTAAATTATCTATCAGTTAACAAATAACATGAAATAATTCGTAAATCAACAAATTACGTAAATAATTCACAAATTAACAAACTATGTAAAGCAATTCGTTAATTAACAAATTACGTTAAATTATATAATTCGACACAACAATAATTATAATCATAACAATTATAACAATAATCATGTTAAAACATAATAATATAGCAAGATCCTAGGCATGATACTAACAAGATTAATAACAAACCCTATCATATCACTAAACATTTAAAATTAAAGCTTTTACCCTAACTAATACTAACATGATATTAAGAAAGAAAATAGGAATCATCATAAAACTCATAATTGATATAAGGAACTTATTCTTTACCCTAAACATGATACTAGGAAAAGCATCCTAACATGATACTAGGAATCAAAATAACAACCTAAACATGATCTCTATATCAAAATATTAATTAAAAAATTAAAGCACTTACTTGGATGCCTCGTATCTCTTCTTAATAACAAAATACACACGTTAGTAACTTCAAGGAAAATATAAAATCAAACAATTGAATCAAATAATTAAAATAGAGATTTGGGACCAAACACTCAGAAATATCAAACCTTTCACGTCTAAGGCGAAGGCAACTTTGAACTTGGCTAGGTGTGTCTATAATAATGTATGAGAAATTTTGTTTGGAAAAGGCTAGGCTAGAAAGAGAGAGAGAAGAATATGCTTAAGCTTAAAGAGAGAGAAAAGAATTAGAGAATTCTGGTTAAGAGTTGATGATTAAAAACGAAGGTCTAAGGACGCTATTTATATCGAAACAGTCCGAATTTGATAAAAAAAGAATCGGAGTTTGAAGAGGAATAAAACACGCCTCTATCGCCGCAACAACCCCTGTCGCCGCGCGACAGGCCTGTCGTCCGGCGCTGCAAGACAGTTTTTGCGGATTTTGTTTTTATCATATCTTTTGATCCAGAAGTCCAAATAAGGCATATAATATGTCGTTGGAAGTCTCTTGAATTCTAATTTCCAACCCAATTAAAATCAGATTAAAATCCTTTGTAGATCAAAAGATATGGCCGAAATAGTGGAAGGGTGTCAGTTTTGGATAGAATTTCGTATCTCATTCATATCTTTTTCGTTATAGCTCAGAATTAATATTATAATATATCATTGGAAAGATAATTTCAAGATCTAGCCAACCATATAATATTTGGATAAAGATTATGAGGCACGAAAATAAAATTTGAATATATTCCATCTCGTACAAAACAATTCAAGGATTCTCAAAAGGAGTAGTTTTATTCAATTTCAAACTCTTTGAAACATAATTATCAATCCTAACTCCATTAGGGTTTAAGAGAACCTTCTAGAGTATTATAGAAGACTATAATCAATCCTAATATCTTTAAGAATGATAATTAATTATAGGCCCTCCTCTAGATCATTGGGCCGTATGTAAGAACCAAACCGGGCCAAGTTTAGTATTTTGGCCATAACTTCCTCATTATTCATCGGAATTGGGCTTATAATATATCGTTGAAAAGGTCTTTTCAAGCCCCATCCAACTACACTATTATTGGACCCATATCATGGACTAAAATAAACTGGAATGCACGTTTTTCATAAATAGGGTAAGAAGAGAAATATTTTCAAAAACAGATCGAAGAGATATTTTAATAAAAACATCCTCATCACTAGACTTTTCACACTTTCGCCTTGTTCGATAATCAAATGACATGAAAGGCATTCATCACTGGGTTTGGTTTTGGGGAGACACATTTGGGTGTCTACACATGGGAGGATCATAATCAACAAAATTTGTCTCTTAAAAGAATTATATTAAACAAGGTTTTATCTCATCTAGAGAGCAATTTTTAATCATTTCTTCATTAACTATACATTGCATAACACATATGTATTTATTATTAAGTCTTTCATAATTTTTTCTCTTCAGGAGATCAATAATTCAATCATTAATGGGGAGACATATGTTGTGCAGTTGAATCTCCTTCTTTTCCTATTTCTTATGTGCTGACATACGATACAATAGCCCCAATCAATAGATATGTTATACAAATATAAACATACTTGTAATAATTCTACTAAGCAGTGATCTTCTAGATCTTTAAAGACTTAAATAGTGTATTTGGTGAGCTTCTGGTCACCTAATAGTCGACAATAATATATAAATTATTTTGGTGAACTCTTAGTTACCCATTTTTATATAAGAAATCAAAACCTAATAACTCTTGAAATTTTTATCAATACAAATTATTATGAATCACAATCCAAATATAGCTTAATCTCAATGTTATGTCTTGCCATTCAATTCATTTCATATATCTAACATTGAGAGAGCGTCAGCACATTATCAAATGAAACTTCAGGTTTCCATAACTGGCAATTATTAAACCCGGATGGCCTAATTTAATTATCACATCCAATAACCTCTCTAAATTTGAATTTTGGTCAGTTTTCAATACTAGTGATCACTTTTTAAACTTACTTTATAAATGGCCATGAATATGATGTGATATTAAAATACCAACATGTGTTTCTTTTTACAATTGGCAAGACAATCAGCTAATATTATTTGATCCAATATTAACTCATACTCTGTTGGAGTGCTTTGACTATAATCTTGATACATGCTAATCTTGTTGGACATTTTATACTCTTCTGGCGTACTTTATATAATCATAACACATTTAATGTACTAGAAATGATCTCTTCAGGAGATCCATCAAAACGTGTCATTTTCTCAAATTTGTCATTGTCAATTATTACTCCTTTCCTCTTCTAAGGATTCTTATCGTTGTAACTCTTTGGATTACCACACTTCAGGTGTGTAGTTTCAATAGCAACTGATCTTGTCCTTCTAGGACATCAACTTATATATACATTTTATAGCTAGTATATGGGCAATGACATTTATTCATATCTATCTTCAAAATGACATCATTCTAAATATTTGGTTATCATGTGGTCACTTCTATTATGAAATAAATCATTGATATTTAAGCTAGTGTATGTACCAAACTGACCATCAACATATTTAATTATTCATGTACAAGAATAACATAAAAACAATGGAATTAACACTATCTCCTCCCAATCCTTGCATATAGGGGTATAAAAATAGTCCAACAATCTTTAAATTCCTCGCTCCTTTTAAGTTAACTATATCATGTATCAATCAAAGTTAAATTTCTCTTGTAAAAATCATGTAATAATTTTACTGATCTAGTAAAGTTGCTCACAATTTCATGTCATGTTGTATTTCATAAACTCATAAAAATTATTTATCCGTCAAATAGTTGATATATAATAATGTTTGTAATTCTAATAGAACTTGTTGTCAATGATTTAATAACAAAAACATCATGCAAACATGCTTCTTTCCAATCATACAAATTCTCATTCACTTCTGAAAGTGAGTAAATATAGTAATTTATAAATCATCAATTTTTTTGACCCAGAGTTCGGTATACTATTCAAAACTTTTGTATATTCTTTCTCATGATACTATGTTTATAAAATCACATTAGTATTGTGAAAGTAATAGAAATTTCTAAGTCATATATGTATCTTCATATTATTTTTGAGGGTTTGTAAACCTTCATAGATTTAAGCAACTTAAGGTTCATATGTATGAGTATTTCATGATCAACTTATTCATCATTTTTATATAATCCAACTTCATGAAGGCATATAATAGTATATATGTAATCATATTCAAATCACACATCAATAATTATTTCAACATTGAAAGTGGCAGTATGTTTCATAATAGGTTCCACTCATAAGGTTACTGACAATATTACCATATATGGTACATACCAAATTAATTAATGTCAATTATAATGCATGTACATGAGATAGTTCAAAGTACTAAAAGAACAATATTTTGAAACTTCAAGTCCCAGAAATGGAAAAAGATATGTAATTATACAGTATTAGACTGCAAGTTACTAGACGTTATATGTCTAGATCGATCATTTCGTAAATATCTAATACATCTAATGCAATAGTCATTAATTATTGTCATCACAAACTATTGTTCATCAATCAAATCCTTTCCCATCTAAATAACAAAATAAGAGAATTTCAACATTGCAGGTAGAAAAACAAGATAGATTGTGATTAACATAATTTGAGGTCAGCTAGAAAAATAATGAGTGTTGACATCTAGTCAAAAATCATAGGCTTGTGAAAGGGAATCAGAATCATATATATTTAGCTGTAATGCATATGCATTATTAAAGTTAGCATGCATAATATAAACATGTAACTGTTGAACTCACAAATCACCATTTAAGCATGTGTGGGGTGTCTAATTTATAGTGGTATTATTTTAGTGACCATGCATAATTTAAGTTGATATTCATACAACATGTATATATAATTCACAAAAGTATGTGTGGGGTGTCTAATTTATAGTGGTATTATTTTAGTGACCATGCATAATTTAAGTTGATATTCATACAACATGTATATATAATTCACAAAAGTAATATGAAGTATATGTTAGTATTCGATGCAAATTAATAAGAGATAATTCTCTATAGTCTGTTATTGTTTCTTTGCATTTGATGCAGTATATACACAATATCATCAAGTAAAACATTGGGCCGTAAGACAAGTAAGGACAACTAGGAAAATCAAACTAAAATATATCTTTTACTCTTCAAAATTATCACCAAAAAAATACTAGTTTTCTTTCACAAGTAAGGTCTTATGCCGCAAGACAAGTAAATACATATTTATCACAATACGGTGCTCAGTGTAAAGTATATCTTCAGTCCTAATTTGCACTTTATATATACCAAACCGTAACAAAATTATTAAAATTTATACTAATTAGAACAAACCATTAGAGTATTACAAATTTACAATAGCATAATACTTAAATTAATTGATTTAATGTATTAGTAAAAGACAAATGATTAATATTAAAAAGTATATAAAGATCAGATTATCAAAATAATACTATCTATAAATCTATGGTAGATAGTAATTCAAAGATTACATATCAATCAAGATATAGCAAACTATTAATCAAAACGGTAAAACTACATATATGCTACTTACGACTTTACGAGTACAATTTCCAGCAAAATAAATCTTAAATTCTGGGTATTAATTCACGAAGGATCTAATTAATTTATTGTTCTCATTAAATATTAAATCTTAACCTTATATATTCATAATTGGCTACCTAGTAAAGAAAGATAAAGTAGGCCAATGTTATAAGGCAGATTCAATCATATATATTATACAGTGAGCCGGAGTGTACAGATAACCTGATCGAATTCAACGATAATTTGGGGCAATCATATTAACAATGTATTAAAGCTTTAATATCATATCATAATTCAACAAAGATAAAAGGAATATAGAAGTAACCTTTTTCACCAAAGAAAAAGCAACGTCAAAGCAGAGTTCATAAGTTTTTTTTTTTTTTTGCTTTCCAACTGCTAATATCCCTCATTCATTCAATTGGTTAGGAATGGTGCTGATAACGTGTTGTAAAATAAGGAAAAATATAAGAATTGAGAGGGAATTGATCCGTATATTCTTTTTTTTTTTTTTTTGACAAATTTTTTTTATTTTATATGATGAAGGTATATATATATATATATATATATATATATATATATATATATATATATATATATATATATATATATATATATATATATATACATATATATATATATATATATATAGGGGGAGACTCTCGTGAGAATTTTTCTTATGTGAGAACACTCTTTATGTTCTAAATTTTTACTCGTATGTTCTAAATTTTAAATCTAATGTTTTAAATTTTTCCTTAGGTGTTCTAAATTATGTTCTAAATTAAATCAAATGTTCTAATTTAGTACTCACATGTTCTAAACCATAAATTAGTTAAGTTTAATATCATAAATTTTAAATAACTTGTTCCAAAATTTTAACTTATATATTCTAAATTTTAAAATGTGTGTTCTAAGATTTTTAATTATATGTTCCAGATTTTAAAGCGTATGTTCTATTTTTTTACTCATATGTTCTAAATTTTTTACTCACACTTTCTATATTCTATATCAGTTTGTTCAAATTTTTATTCACATGTTCATAATCTTAAATTAGATGTTCTAAATTTTACTCATATGTTTAAAATTTCATAAAGCATATTTTATAAATTTTTAATCACTTGTTCTAATTCTTAAATCAAATGTTCTAAACATATTACTCACATAGATGTTCTAAATTATTACTCAGATGTTCTAAATTTTAATTTCAAACGCATGTTCTAAATTTTTATTCGTATGTTCTAAACTTTTACTCACATGTTCTAAATTTAAAATCAATTCTCATATAAGTATGAATTCTCACATATGAACCTATTCTCACCGGTATATATATATATATATATATATATATATATATATATATATATATATATATATATATATATATATATATATATATTCTAACCAATCTAGAAAGTTCTAGAATGATACAAGATGGACATCCACAAATATGTTTAAATAAGAATAAATTTTATATCTAGAATATTCCAGAATGATATAGAGAGTAAAATGGTTACCCACACTATATTTCATAACACTTTTATTTTTTGTAAGTCTTATTATTATAAACTAGTTTTGTGCCCCGTGCGATGCCCGGGTTGTTTATTGAATTTTAAAATATATTTTTAATCTATATGTCAAATTTTAAAACATATCATTGATACAAAATTAGTTAGGAATTGATGTGTTTTTGTGACGATTTAAACTTGTAGACATGTAATGACTAATAATAATAATATTGGTGAAAAATATTTCTTGACTCGTAACCTGAAATAATAACCCTGCCTGAAATAACTCGTGACCCGACCTGATTTACAGGTCTACACACAGTAATAAAATTATATTAGATTGTGAAGTATATTATTTTAATTGATTAAAATATATTATAAACAATGGATGTGGTACATTTTGAACTAATTCCTTCACTCTAGAAAAATATTACTTCCTCTGTTCTTTTATTATTGCACCATAAGAGATTGGCACAAATTTTTTAGTAGTGGAAAAAAGGATGAGATAGAAAGGTAGAAATACAAAGTTGCCCATGTGATAGTATACACAAAATAAAATGTAAGTGTTGAAAAGCAAGGGTATATTAGGTATTTACAGTGTGAACACAAATAATTCTTTTCCTAAAATGGATATGGTGCAATATTTGTCAAACTTCCTTAAAAGGCAAATGGTGCAATATTAAAAAAACGAAGGAAGTATAATACAAAAAATAAATTTATATGATAATTTATGAGAGTTATAATGTAATTATTTTTGGGGGGTACTAAACCGCGTCCGGTATTTACCGGGTAACGCCCGTATATTTATATGAACTCCCTTAAGTAACCCTTTCTTAAATAACTCTTCAATTTTCTCTCTCTCACTTTCACTTTTACTTTTCTCTCTCTTCACCTTAAAAATTTCATTCACAAACACCACCAATCAAATCACCACCACCAAGCAAACCACCACAATTCCGTCACCACCAAACAAAGCCACCATAATTCCGTCGCCACCAAGGATTGCGACCGGCTACAAGGGACGATATCAATCGAAAAGGTAAGGGGGTTGGCGTCAGGTATTTGTTTTTAATTTTTTTTTTATTTCAGTCGTTCCAGACGAACGCCTGAAATTTTAGGATGTTCCATGGAAGGAACACCTGAAATTTTAGAATCCCCCCTCGAACATTCTAAAATTTCAGGCGTTTCCCCCTATAACATTCTAAAATTTCAGGTGTTTCCCCCCTTGAACGCCTAAAATGTTAGAATGTTCCAAGGGTGATTCTAAAATTTCAGGTGTTCCTTCTATGATTACGAAAAAAAATAAAAATAAAAAAATTCATAGCACTTACCGACTCCCTATGCTCCGACGATCTTTCTAGTGGCGTCATTGCTTCCTTAAACTCGTTCATTCACCGTTTGTGCTAATTGGTGTAAAACAAATATTTAAAAAAAATATGACATGGTGGTTGTTCGTAGGTGATGGTTGTTTGGTGGTTGGTGGGGTAACAAGTTAGAGAGTGGTTAAAGAAAGTGAAAGTGAAAGTGGAATAGGATCAATTTTATATGGGGAGATGTTTGTAAAGTCATGTTAAAATACGGGCGTTACCCGGTAAATACCGGACGTGGTTTAGCAATTCACTTATTTTTTGAATAAAATTATAATTCAATTTGTACAGATGAAATATTGGTACTTTATAAAAAATAAAAACTCTATATTAACCACTTTATCCTAAAATTCTATCAAAATTTGATTGAAAATAAAATTCTAAACTAACTTTTTTTATCCTACAAATTGAATTCGATATAACTCTATCTTACATGGCACGACAATTGGCGAAAAGTTAGAACGCCAAGTGTCGCTGCCTCATCTCTTGACTAAAATTAGTTATGAATTTTAAGTTTTGTGCCCCGTGCAATGCTCGGGTTGTTTATTGAATTTTAAGATAAATTTATAATCTATATATAAAATTTTAAATATATCATTGATACAAAATTAGGGCTTGTTCTCATTAACTGAACTCAGCTTAACTGAACTGAACTGAACTGAACTGAGCTGAGTTGACTGAACTGAGCTGAACTGAGCTGAGCTGAGCTGAACTGAATTGAACTGAACTGAACTGAAATGAATATTTTATAAGAGAAGGAAATTAGGAGCTGGGCTGAACCAAACTGAACTGAACTGAACTGAACTGAGCTGAACTGAACTGAACTGAATTTCAACGTAAGAGAACAGACCCTTAGTTATGAATTAATGTGCTTTTATAACGATTTGCTATCTAGTAGGTATGTTATGACTAATAATAATGTTGGTGGAAATGTTCGATTTAATATATTAAAAAAAAAAAAAAAAAAATTAGCAAATAAATACATTAAATAAAATTAATGTTCAAAACCCGTTGGGTTGACCCAAACCCAAAACTTTGGGCAAGGGTTGAACATTTCTTGACTCGTAACCTGAAGTGATCCAATCGAGATGACTCATGACCTGACCCTAATTGACAGGTCTACACAGTGATAAAATTATATTAGATTGTGAAGTATATTATTTTAACTGATTAGTATGTATTATATATGTATGTTTTACACTTTAAACTACTTCCTTCGCTCCGAAAAATATTATGATATAAAAAATAAATTTATATGATAATTTTTGAAAATAATAATCTAATAATTTTTGTAAATAAAATTATAATTCAATTGTATTTTTATCGAAAATAAAACTTTAAAATAGCAATTTTATCTTAAAATTTTATCCAAATAGAATTCTAAACTAACTTTTTTATTTATCTTATAATGTCTATTTAAATATATCCAATGTGACACGACACTTGGCGAAAAGTTAAAAGGCCAAGTGTCGCTGTCTCGTGACCTGACTAAAAATTTAGCTTAATATATTAGTTATATGATATGATCCGTGCATTTGCACAGGAATAAAACTAGTTAATAACTAAGACTATTACCTCAATTAACCTTTAGATTACAATGTTTTTATTTTATTTTTTTACGAGAACCTTCACATTACCATATCCAAATGAAAGCAAGTACCATGCCAAGTTCCTTTCCAAAAAAATAAAAATAACCATGCCAAGTTGAAAATAAACCATAACCCAATGTAATACAAAAGTGACCTCAAAGAGCACTATAAGAAAACAAGATTTGTAAACAAGAAAATTTTCATTGGCTGCTTCAAAATACAAGCTACCATGCCTTTTCGGTGAGTATTTAAACAAGGGTTCAAGATGTCACACGCCCGCACCATATTACAGCTTATTGGAGACCACAAATAAGGATTACAGAAACAAAGATTCAGTTGCACGCCTACCTTGCTTCCATCTGCACGTGAAAGAATTGTTTGAGAACATTGTGGAATGGTAAAAAAAAAAATGTGTAAACAGAGATCTCAAAAACCAGCACAGAGAGTAAAGTACACAGAGAAAGCTTAGACATAACACTAATTGCCATCAATTTCTAAGAGCACAACGGCAGCACAGAAGTTGGGAAAAGACGCCAAACTGTTGTCACTTACACAAGGAAATTCCAGTAAACAAAGGTAGTAATGAGCTAAATTTATAAAAATATAAAAATAAGCAGCCACAGAAGGTTTATTTATAAGCACAAGTTCATTAAATCTTACGTAGCAGACCCCCAAAATATAAATGAGGAAAAGAGCACTTCCAAGATCTAATTTTAGTAACAGAAACAGAAACTTGGGCCTGATTTAACTATGTATCACAATAATAAATCTCAATGGCATTAATCACAGTAGTTGAGGTAGTGGAAAATCAGAAATTACAGCGGTGGAGGTATGGAGAATCAGCAATCACAGTGGTGGACAATCTGCTTCAATATTTGCAAGACAGTAGACACTGAACAAAAAATCAAAGTTTACACTCTTAAAGCATCATTGTTCAGCTTGTAGTAAGAAATAAGATCATAATAGATTCAAAGTACACAGAACAGAAGAACAAGTCTATCAAACAGAAGCCAAATAACAACGAAACTCAAAGCCCAGACAGTTTAACCCATATGAAAGCTAATAAGTAACATTACACGAGATCAACACACCACAGAGTCTCCATTAAAGAATCTTACCACACTTCTCACCTTACTAGCCCCAATTCCCAAATGATACAAATTGTAGCCGCATCTTCCCCTAGACATGTGACAAATACAACTAGGGGCAAATCCACTCACAGAAAGCCAAACAACCTATGTTGCCCAGACTAGGATTTGGGTTCATGTCCGACATGGTGTCAAATCCTCTCACACTCTCAATTTTACAAAATTTAAATGTTATGTCGAAGTATTGGAGGATCCGACACGCAACGCTCCACGTACAGCAAAGTGTTCGAGTAACTTAGGAAACTACTATTGCCAAAGACAATGAGCCAACTAACAACGAAGGAAGGTGTGTGCATGCATCCATTTTGCTTGATTGTCACCCCACCTATAAGCATCTTCACCACTCCATTAGTAAAACCTACCAAACTTCCCAGAAAACATAAACAATTAAGGTAGGAAGGAGATGTAGGTGTCTCCTTGGTGTAAACCTCTTAATAAAGAGAATCATCTTTGGAGGTCCCATTCACTGAACAAAGATTGGTAGCCCCTCATCCAAAATCTCAAAGATCTACAAAACCTTCCTGAAATAAAGTTAGCACACCCCCCCCCCCCCCCCCTCCTCTCTCTCTCTCCCCAGGCGATCTAATTCGACACATCATAGATATTGTGTTATGTACTTCTGTGAGAAAGACCCCCTCCAGATATGACTCCTAATTGAAAGGTCCTTAACTAACAATTCTTCTCTGAATGTGAGAAATTAAGATGAAACTTATGTCCCAACAAACAATCCTAATTTACAAAATCCATACAGAAAACACAAAATAGCTTGTAATCACATCCCAACCATTAGAAAGCTAAATTATAACAAAGTATAATTATAAAGGCTAGAAGCATATCCTACTCCTTAGAACCACTCGTCTTTACAGCCATACACTCCAATGATAAAGAATGGAACTCAAATAAAAACCCCCGATCCTAAGCTTTTATACCGCCTTCCCACTGAATATAATGATGTAAGTTTATTTTTTCTATTGAGATTACCAATATCATAAAGAGAGAAGGAGGGAGGTGCAATACACCCTAACCCACCACCCGTGACTCTTGTGTACAGCAGAAGATAGAGGCAAAAGCAACTCAACAACAACAACAACAAGCCTTAGCACCGTTGGAGGAGCAGAGGAGTAGGGGGACAGCAGCAGCTTCAGTATTTTGTTGTACTAGCTTAAAGTAGTAATATGCCAATAGTAGTACATGTATTAATTAAGGCTAAGTTGCCATTTTTATATTGTGGTTGTAGTATAATTTTGGAGTGGCCTAGCAAGAGAGGGTCATTCAGAAAATTGTAAGAAAACACTTGGAGAGTAATGGCCTAAAGCCATCTTTATCCCTTTTGCAAGCTTGAAGCTTAATCGAATATACAACCTTTCGACTCTAAATTGTGTTGACCTGCGATAGTCCGTTGCAGTTGGTATCAGAGCCACCATGCCGCCAACGCCCTTGACAGTGACGCCGGAGCGAGTGGCGGCGTTAGAGGAAAGAATGGAGGAAATGGTTGAGAAACTCGGGAACGGAGAAAATTCCCTTCAAAGAAGCAGGATGAGTCCATTGACAAAGTAAGGCAGTCGTTAGAAGGCAAGATGGACCGTTTCCGGCAAGACATAACCCAACAGGTCCATATGACCTCCAGCCGACAAGACAAGGTTATGGACGAAATTAGGGGCGCTCTCAAGGCCTTGGGCAAACAACCAACCCGGGCGTGTGTTAGTGCAGTTCCGACCGGTGAACGCGGGCACACTGCACGAGCAGTGGTTGGCGGTGGTGCAAACCACCACTGTGGTGGAGTATCGGAGGTCGTTCATCGAGAAGGCGTCGCCATTAGTGGATGTACCTGAGAGCTTGATGAAGGGACAGTTTGTGAATGGCTTAAAGGAGGAGATAAGAGCTAAGATCCGGATGTTCAACCCGTTGACCCTAGAAGACGCTATGGATCTAGCCATTCGGGTCGAAGAGAGAAACCGGGTTCATAACCCGAGAAAATCAGGTGGTGCCTTTACCCGACCCGGACCCTATTCGTATTTTAACAAGAGCCCCGTTTCCACACTACTTGGAACTGGCCAGCCCAAAACTCTAATACCCACAATCTACCTTCCAGCCCAAACACAACCTCTTACAATTCCCACCCAAACACATTTCGAACCTTACCCACCTTCAGCCCAATCATCAGTAGCATCAGGCAGTAAACCCAGCTTTTCTACGGCCAACCGGAGTAACTAGAACACCACCCGGTTCAACGGAGTGGTGCGGAGATTGACGGAGAGAGAGATAGCTGATAAGAAGGCAAGGGGGCTATGTTTCCGTTGTGATGGGCGGTGGACCGGCCCCACCCACGTGTGCACGGCCAAGGGGTTGAGTGTGCTGTTAGTTAAGGAAGAGGAGGCGGAGGAAGCCGGCAAATTAGTGACGTTGGAGGCACCGGAGGGAGAAGAAGAGGAGGTGCCGACCGCAGCTTCAATGAATTCTATTGTTGGGTTGACCAACCCCAAAACGATGAAACTCACTGGAATGATCAAGGGGACTCCGGTGGTCATCATGATAGACCCCGGAGCTACACACAACTTTATTTCCATCGGCACGGTAGAGAAATTGCAACTTCCGGTCACCGGTGCAAATTCGTTTGGGGTGTCCTTGGGCAATGGTACGACGGTTAAGGGGCGAGGCATGTGTCAGGGAGTACGAGTGAAATTGAAGGAGGGATTCGAAGTGGAGGAGGACTTCTTACCTCTTCAATTGGGGAATTCAGACTTGATTTTAGGGGTGCAGTGGTTAGAGAAATTATGGGAAATCATGACCAATTGGAAATTGCAAAGGATGAGTTTTGTAGTAGGTGGTGAGAATGTGACAATTCATGGAGACCCCAGCTTGTCTCGCACTGGCATTACTCTCAAAGCCATGTTGAGAACTCTAAGAAAAGAGCAGGGGGGGTGTACTAGTGGAGTTAAAAAAATCTGGAGGGAGAGGCTAAGAGGGAGAAGGAGGAGGAAGTTCCTGAGTTTTTAAAAAGAGTGTTGGCAGAATATAATGAGGTCTTTTCGGACCCCAAGGGGTTGCCACCAAGCCGAGGTCACGAGCATGCCATTGTACTCAAGGAGGGGAGTAATCCCATGAGTGTCCGACCATACCGATACCCCCAATTCCAAAAAGATGAAATCGAAAGGCTCATCGGGGAAATGCTCGCGGCGGGGATAATTAGACCCTCAACGAGTCCTTTCTCAGGCCCCGTTCTCTTGGTTAAAAAGAAAGATGGATCTTGGAGGTTTTGTGTAGATTATCGGGCATTAAACAAAGAAATCGTGCCCGATAAATACCCAGTACCGGTGATTGATGAGTTACTTGATGAATTGCATGGAGCCCGGGTGTTTTCGAAATTGGACCTCTAAGCCGGTTATCATCAAATTCTAGTACGATCGGAGGACACACATACGACCGCTTTCCGCACTCACGAGGGCCACTACGAGTTTTTCGTGGTGCCCTTCGGTCTTACGAATGCACCGGCAACATTCCAAATCCTTGATGAATGAGGTATTTCGACCTTACTTACGTAAGTTTGTGCTTGTAATTTTTGATGATATATTAGTATATAGCGGCAGTGCGCATGAGCATGAAATGCATATTCAATTAGTGCTTGCTATTCTTAAGAAACATGTGTTGTTTGCTAATTATAAAAAGTGTGAGTTTGGCAAAGAAAGAGTGGCATACTTGGGCCACATAATTTCTAGTGGTGGAATGGCAGTGGATCATGAGAAAGTGGGCTCAATGCTCAAATGGCCCGTTCCCAAATCCTTAAGGGATTTAAGGGGGTTTCTCGGTTTAACAGGGTACTATAGGAAGTTCATTCGCCAATATGCTCACATTGCTCGACCTCTCACTAGCTCAAGAAGGACAATTTTGGGTGGTCGACGGAGGCGGATGAGGCCTTCCGAGCACTTAAGTCAGCCATGGTTTCGGCTCCCGTCCTCACTATGCCCAATTTCTCTAAAGTGTTCATTGTTGAATCGGATGCATCGGGGTACGGATTGTGGGCAATTTTGATGCAGGAGGGGAGGCCGGTGGCGTTCTTTAGCAAGGTGTTGGGCCCTTGAGGGCGGAGTAAGTCAATTTACGAGAAGGAGCTCATGGCCATTTGTTTAGCGGTGGAAAAGTGGAAGCACTACTTATTAGGGAGGCGATTCGTGATAAGAAGTGACCAACAAAGCCTCAAATATATCACTCAACAGCGAGAAATTGGAATGGAGTATCAAAAATGGGTTTGCAAATTGATCGGGTTCGACTTTGAACTCCTATACAAACCCGGGGTAGCAAACAAAGTGGCGGACGCTTTGTCTAGAAGGGGGGTTGATGAAGAAGAAAGCGAGATGGGGGCTTTGATCACCACTGAAGCGGTGGACTGGGAGGTTTTGAGGGGAGAGATCACAAGTGACACCGAGATTCAAAGGCTGAAAACAGAGGTGGCACGGGAGAGAAATCCGTGGGTATACGGTGGAGGGGGATCGCCTCCTGTACAAGGGTCGAATAGTGTTGCCACGGAATTCCAGTTTGAAGCAATCCTTACTCCGAATATATCATGATTCGCCAGAAGGGTGTCACACCGGTGAAACAAAGACTTATCTCAAGATTGGGGCCGATTGGTTTTGGGCCGGGATGAGGCGTGAGGTGGCTGATTATGTACGAAGTTGTGCGGTGGTGTGCCAGAGGAATAAACATTCTCAGAAATCGCCGGCGGGGTTACTCCAACCTTTGCCGATCCCGGAGCAAATTTGGGAGGACATAAGTATGGACTTTATAGAGGGGTTGCCGAAATCGAAGGGAATTGATGCAATCCTAGTCGTGGTGGACCTTTTATCGAAGTACGCTCATTTCATTGGGCTCAAGCACCCGTTTACGGCTTGTGGGGTAGCAAAGGTGTTTGTTAAAGAGGTAGTGCGGTTACACGGAGTTCCGGCGAGTATTGTTTCTGACCGTGATCGGATATTTTTGAGTATTTTCTGGCGTGAGCTGTTCCGGATGCAGGGTACGGAATTAAAAAAGAGCACTTCGTACCACCCTCAAACGGACGGCCAAATTGAGGTGGTTAACAAAAGATTGGAGACGTATCTTCGCTGTTTTGCGGGGGAGCAGCCAAGAACTTGGGCCAAGTGGCTCCATTGGGCCGAATACTCCTACAACATCACTCCCCAATCTTCAACCCAAATCACCCCGGTCACCTCCTAAGTTGCTCAAAGTAGGAGCAGGGCAGACTGCAGTGGATACAGTAAAGGAGATATTGAAGGAACGCGATTTGATGTTAGATGAGTTGAGGAGTAACTTGGTGCGCGCACAGTATATTATGAAAAGGAACGCTGACTTGAAGAGGAGGGATGAGGAGTTCAAGGTAGGAGATTGTGTGTTCTTAAAATTGCAGCCATATCGACAGAGGTCCTTGGCAAGGAGACCATTCGAAAAACTAGCGGCTCGATTCTATGGGCCATATGAGGTGGTACAACGCTTGGGGAAAGTGGCGTACAAGCTTCAATTACCTGAACACTGCCGTATCCATCCTGTCTTCCACATATCTCAATTGAAGCGCGCAATTGGTGAGGTTCTTAGCTCTCCTACTATACCAACACAGATCACTCCGGAGCTAGAGCTAGTGGTTGAACCCGAGGCTGTGCTAGAGTTGCGACGAATGCAGGGGGGTAAGGGTCGATTGGAGGCGTTAATCAAGTGGCTCGGGGATTCCTGATTTTGAGTCCACATGGGAGGATGTCGAGACAATTAAGGAGCGTTTTTCGGACTTCCACCTTGAGGACAAGGTGGCTCTTTTGGGGGGCGGTATTGCAATACACCCTAACCCACCACCCGTGACTCTTGTGTACAGAAGAAGACAGAGGCAAAAGCAACTCAACAACAACAACAACAAGCATTAGCACCGTTGGAGGAGCAGAGGAGTAGGGGGACAGCAGCAGCTTTAGTATTTTGTTGTACTAGCTTAAAGTAGTAATATGCCAATAGTAGTACATGTATTAATTAAGGCTTAGTTGCCATTTTTATATTGTGGTTGTAGTATAATTTTGGAGTGGCCTAGCAAGAGAGGGTCATTCAGAAAATTGTAAGAAAACACTTGGAGAGTAATGGCCTAAAGCCATCTTTATCCCTTTTGCAAGCTTGAAGCTTAATCGAATATACAACCTTTCGACTCTAAATTGTGTTGACCTGCGATAGTCCGTTGCAGGAGGAAAAAAAACTGTAAAATGAGAGCAAAGTTTTTCTTCATATATCAATACATAACATGTTTAAACTTCTTCATGGGACAATCCTTAATGGAAAGGAAAAGGAAAAAATAAATAAATAAAATATGAGTAAAATGCTCTAGAAGTAATACACAACCCCCACCCCCATCAAAACCCCTGGTGTTATAGTAGCAAAGGATGTGGAAAGGATAACATACTTGTTCTTCCATTACTTTCTCATTATAGTTCTTGCAAGTTTCATTTGACATAATGGAATGTAGCTAAGAAACCCCGCGCCCATGGTTTGAAAATACAGTTGTGGTAGTGACAACCGAAACAGTAAGTGTTTCTATACCAGAAATGGTACATTAATCACGGATTATGTTGTGGTGCGAATTTCACTTAAATATCTTTTAGGATTTCATAATAGTTGTGAGTAATCAGAATAGTTAGAGTAGACTATTAGAGACTTCAAGCTATTATTGAGAGAGATGGAAAATCTTTCAAAATAACTCTGAATAGGAAGTAATTTTGGGACTAAGGCTTTGTTGTTTGGCAAGTAAATTTTAAGTACAACCGGAAATGTAACGTTCAATGTGGGATTGCAGGGTGATATGGGGTTGGAACATTTGATTCGGACAAAGAGATCGCAGGTTTTTGAAAAACAACATATTAAACAAACGATTTTGATTCGGTCAATTGAAAACCCTTTACAATATGGCTCAACCAAAACGGTATGGTATCATTTTTGCACCATGACCCTATCCATAAAAATTTTATGTCCCTGGCTTGCGACTGGTAGAATAACACACAAGACTTGGCTAGGTTAGATCAGCATGACCCTTCACACATGCCACAATAATCCCTCTCAAATGTAATCAAGTGCATTGATATTTTAATTGTCGAACAAGTAACAATTAATAATTGAATATGTTCCCCTAAACTGTAATATACAATAAACAGCCTACACAAAGTAGCAATTGACCCTAAAGATATTTCCTCTAACACTATGCTTCTTATCACATTCACATCTAATTCCATCATATTACTGATTTACCCCACACAAGCGAGTATCATTGTTTATTAAAAAACAACTTGAAGAGGAAAGATGGAAAAAAGTAATTGTGGTACACACAAATTTAAATGCTACGATAAAAATATCAGCAAAGTGGTATGAACTAGCATATCTAAACATAAAACAATTGCCAAATTAATAGATGAAGATGATAATTGTGATTAATAATCTGGAAATCAGAACAATTGATTGATAAGCGTTCAAGAGGCTTGTTTTCACAACCCCTACTCCTACTTCCCCTTAAATATAGCATTTCTATTTCTCTTTTTCCTACTGCTCTAATACCATTTGCTAGGAATTAGCATGGTTTCTGACCAGATTACAGCTCTAAATATGGCAGAAATTAGGGAAGAACAATGATGATTATATTGATAATAGGTGAATTACACTAATAGAAGGATAATTCCACTTTTGAGAGGTGGATTCTCTCCTAATATGAGCTTTCGAGAGGCTCACTCTCTCCCAATAACATAACCTCAACAATATTCAACATGATGATTATTCCTCCTAATGAGGTCTATTTATAGAAAATACCCCTAACAAACCTCTAGCTTATTCCCCAAGTTACTACTAATAGACTATGACTAATGTGCCCTTCTCCTAAATATTGATTCCTTGCATTACCCGCCGCTCAAACTTTGACTAATTGATGAAATAAAAAGCTGGCTTTTATGGGTTAAAGAGTTGAACCATATAAGAAGTGAAGGGATGAGGTGAAAGTCTAGAGAATGGTAATTGACTAATTGGGTAGTGAGTGTTGGAGAAGGAAAGTTGGGCCTTAAGTCAGTAAGCCCATCTTTTGTACTTGGGTTAGTCTGCTGGCCTTTCATCACGTTTGTAGCATGTGACCAAAGCTGATTTAAATCCTTTGTATTTACTATAAGTGGTATTACCAAAATACCCTTACTAGCATATTCCATTTCTGCCTTCCTCTCCAAGCCAACCAAAGACCCCGTCAAGCTTCCCTCATACCCCTCTCTTTCTAGACACTTCTGGAAAACACCAAGCAGCAGCAGTTCAAGATGTCCACCATTGATTCCGCCGCTTACCAAGGGCCCTGTACGGCTGCTGACCAAGGTACCTCCATCCAGATCACTGCCACCGGAAAATCCACCGGAGATATCACCATTCCTCAACCCACTACACAACTCAACGTTCATAATTTCTGGCCCACTAGCAGCCCCTTGTCCACACTCACTACTCCAACAACCTACAACACCACCTGTCTCGCCGGCATAAAAACCAGGGCCACCACCAGACCCGCTCCCTCCGGCACCAACACGATCGAACATTCCTCTTGGCGATTCTCGTGCAAAACTAATACATCCATTACTCTGTTTTTCACCGGCAACACCTCCTTGACCACTACTTTTCCGGCCACCGTATCTACCAGCGGAAAAATCTCTTCCACCTCCGCTACCACCAGACGCAAATCACTCAGAGACTATCCAAATCTACTTGTCTTAGCATCACTAAACCAAATTGTTGAACTCTCAAGTCCTCCCTCCGACATCTCAACAACCGCGCCGCTGCGGAAACCACCAAATAGGCCGTCGGTAGCAGAGCAAAAGTATTGATTACCTCTGTTTATCTCCAAATCGGCTTTCTCCGCCATTGCGCCACTAGAGAGGCCGCTCACGCCGGAGAAGAAGTACCGATCACAACTGGAGATTTCCAGTTCCTCCACCATCTTTTCCTCATGTGATGCAGGTTCCTCCTCACCACATGACAACTCGGAGGTGGCTAACTCCTGTTCTTCTTCCTCGAAGTCTTCTTGAATTACACCTATCCCTGATTTGATCCGAGAAATTGCATCCTCAAAAATCTTCTCTATGTTCTGGCACAATCGATCTGTAATTGTATCTATCTTTGCCTCAATTTCTGGCCATGAGAACATGTCAGAGAACTCACTATTCACCGGCACCTTCACCTGACTTCCGGCAAGGTCACCGAGGACCAAACTGCTCTAATACCATTTGCTAGGAATTAGCATGGTTTCTCACCAGATTACAGCTCTAAATATGACAGAAATTAGGGAAGAACAATGATGATTATATTGATAATAGGTGAATTACACTAATAGAAGGATAATTCCACTTTTGAGAGGTGGATTCTCTCCTAATATGAGCTTTCGAGAGGCTCACTCTCTCCCAATAACATAACTTCAACAATATTAAACATGATGATTATTCCTCCTAATGAGGTCTATTTATAGAAAATACCCCTAACAAACCTCTAGCTTATTCCCCTAAGTTACTACTAATAGACTACGACTAATGTGCCCTTCCCCGAAATATTGATTCCTTGCACCTATACTACCCTTCCAGTAAGGCTAGTTCAAAACACAATCATTCCTACAATTGCTTAAGCTCATTTTAGACACAAAGGCTTCCTGGTTGCTTTTTACCACAACGTGCACAAGGCTAGTATTACAAAGAGAGATGATTTCAAAATTAACATTAAACACTCCCTTGCAAGTATTAATAAATCAACCATATTTTTCATACAAAACTTGTTCAAACCTAGCCAAACACCAAAGCTTCAGCTCTTGGACACAAGCACATAAGTTCAACATAATAGAAACCAAGGAAAGAACAAATGCAATGAAAGTGCTTTGACAAATATCTCTCTTAACTATACCATCTCTTCTCCTGATCAAGTAACTTGTTAATGATCCAAAGGCTTCCTTCAATAGCAAATACACTCTTGGACACAAGCACATAAGTTCAACATAAGGCTTCAGCTCTTGGACACAAGCACATAAGTTCAACATAATAGAAACCAAGGAAAGAACAAATGCAATGAAAGTGCTTTGACAAACATCTCTCTTAACTATACCATCTCTTCTCCTGATGAAGTAACTTGTTAATGATCCAAAGGCTTCCTTCAATAGCAAATACACTCTTCTTCAAGCTTCAACCATAGGAGCAAGCATGACAAAATAGTTGAAGCACAAAAGTGTAATAGGCTTCATATGACATATTTTGGCAATCATAAAGATTAGTAAGATATGTCCCATGGTATTAATCCTATCTGATGCTCAACAACATCCACTTCATCAAAGTGGTAATAATTTCCACTAATATTTGAAGACTAATCTTCATAGGAGCTATCCTTTGGATCTAGCTATCCAATGATGCCACGAAGGACAGGTCTAGAAATTACTAATTAATTACAAAATTTCTTAAACAAAAAGCAGAGGTGATAGAAAAATAGAACCGGCAATTTATGGCAAATGAAGGGCAGATAAAAAGCCACCATATGGGACTCCAATAAAAAGCAACATGTGACTACGTCACAAAGTAAACAAACATTACATTATTTATTCTTCATTTCAAAGAAATTGTTCAACCTCTTAATTCAGAAAGTGTATTTCAGAAAATTTACGAATGAAAATTTTTAGCACTCAGGTTGAGCTGTGGAAATTTTATCCACTCATGTGACAGACGATGTTTACCAAACAAACAAATTTGATGGTTTCAAATTAATTGAATAAGTGCAACATAAAACAGGTAGGTTGGATCAATGGACTCTAGCATGATGTAATTGGCTTGCAACAAGTGACCAAGGCTTACCAAGTTATTCAACCATATCAATACTAGGGTACAATTAATTCATTTAATAGTTCTCACATGACCTTTATCCTTAATCAATCAGCAATATCACTCACTGGTACATCACTAATTTAAATTGATCTCTAAATATTGATCTGAATGTCAAAAGCTATGCACCTAGTTTACAAATCCTTAGAGAAGAGATTCCATGAAAATTCTACTTTCCCCATTTCTCTTTTACTTCAGTCTATCTTCAAAACAAATGTCTTAGACTAGAGGGGGTATTTGGCAATTGGCTTTTTGCCTAACTTTTGGCTTTTGGCTTTTGGCTGTTTAGTTTGGTCAAACAGCCAAAGAATATGTTTGGTAGTTGGCTTTTTTGTTGGCTTTTAAGCTAGCTTTTCCGTCAAAAAGCCAAAAGCTAATAAGAGTAGCTTTTTCTATTGGCTTTTGGCTTGTTGGCCCACTTTATCACTAATAAACAGCTAACAACCATTAATAATTTTACCAAAAACTTTTGTAATCAGCCGGCCTAAACAATAACTTAAAAAGCCAACTCATACAACTAATACTTCCAGCTAGTCAAACAAGCCAAGCAAACAAGCCAACAGCCAACCGCCGATTGCCAAACAACCACTCTTAGTAGTTCACTAATTCTTTGTGCATTTATTGTACATTCCAATAATGCTTACTGCTAGTGGTCCTTCGTCATTTGTTATTTAGGGAAATCAAGGGGAAATGGACAGAAAAATAAGAAAAGGCCACGCTCAAGCACAACTCCACACAGTGTATGTAACACAACTACATTCTATTTTTGACATATAAAACACAGCTACATCGCTCATGACACACATAAGGAAGCAATAGCATTTACACACAAAATCACATGTCCAAAGACACAAAGCTTGACTTTTATCACATCTAACATAGTTTAATTAGGGTTGTGTCATTGAATGACACCCCTACATTCCAATAAAAATTGTGAAATCCTTTAAATCCAAAACAAAATCAGTCCCACAGTACTCGTTGAACAAACATAACAGAACATAAAGTTATATTGATCTACCTTCTGCCAAAAAATAGAGCAGCTACAGCATCAACCATCATCAAATAGACATATACTTAAAGATTCCAAATCAACCCAATACTTAATTGAAAATCAAAGCAAAACCCACATCAAAAGCAAAAGAACCCAATCCAATCCAACCCAAGTCATTCTATCATTGAAAATTAAGACTAATAAAACAACACCCATTATTCAAAAATCAATGATTTAGAGTATAAATAGATTAAAGATGGGAAATAAAAAGAAATACCCAAGTAGGCGATTATATTTACATAAGAAGAAAAAGAAATACCCAAGTAGGCGATTGATCTTGAAACTCAGTGGTGAGATGAAGAAGAATGAGAGGAAGCATAGAACTGACTGTAGATGGTTTCGCCGACGAGGTAAACACAGAAGGCGCCGACACCTAGACCAAGGCCAGGAACAGCGTGACGGAAACGGAGTTGGTTGCTGAGAGTGGGGTGCTTCCTCCACTCATCGCGTCTCCTGAAGAATTCACCTGTTGACCCCAAAGGCTTCGCCATTTTTTCAATTTCTCTCTCTTCAACAAAACACTTTTCTGGGACTGGGACTTTTAATTTTGGTTTTGGTATGATGAAATTAGGGGCGAAGAACGACAATACTATAAGGGTGTGGGGATTTTGGGCTTTTGCCTATTGTTTATAAGCTGGACTTGAAATGTTAAGCGTATGAGTGTATGACATAAAATATTTTTTCACTATCAATTCAACTTAGCCCAAAAAAGATCGAAATGGGTGGAACACCAAAAAAAAAAAAAAAAATTTTGTCAAATAACACCTTTTATAACCCTTTTGTTGTGAAAAAACACCTTATAATTTTTTTTTGTTAAAACACACCTAAAACAAGAATTTTTTTGCGAGAACACACCTTAGGGCGGTTTTAGGGGGATTGACTCGGTTTTCCGGCGTTGACCTTCACGTGAAGGTCACGTGCCGACAACCTTCCTTTATTTTCCCCCTTTTTTCTTTAATTACTTTCTCTCTCCTGAAAACCTCCAAATCACAACCTAGTCGCCGACAACAACACCACCGCCTAGCCAACCCTACCGCCAACACCAACACCTACCAAGCTAGTCGCCAACACCTGATCACCAACCACTTGAGAAAACCCCTTCCTCTCTTTTTTTCCTCTTTCCCCTCTAATTAGACTACTTTCTCTCTCCTCTTTTCTTCCTAGCAACAAACCTTCAAATTCTATCAATTGAATGGGTAAACTCTATTTTTTGCTCAAATTGCTGCAAAGAACCTTAATTAACCTAATTGTAAGGTAGGTAAGTTGTTAAATTTAATGAAATTAATTGTTAATTTCGTCGTTTTTTTATTTACCTTAGTTTAGGGTTTTCAATTGGAGGTATGAAAGGGGGAAAAACTACTACCAACCCTCTTCTCTCTCTATTATTTTGTTTTAGGGTGTTAAGGGTTTTTGTCAAGATGTTTGAGGTTGTTTATGAGGTGGTTAGGGGTGTTTATGGAGATGCTTAGGGTTTTTTTTGGGTAGTTTTCATGGTGGATCTTGTGATTTTGGTGGGTGTTGTATGGTGTACGTGGTGGGTTTAGAATGATTTGGGTGGCTGGTGATGGCGACTAGGTTGGTGGGTGGTGGTGTTAGCGGTCGGGTTGGCTAGGCGGTGGTGTCGGTGTTGGCGGCTGGGTTGGCTAGGTTGTGGTTGGTGGTCTTGAGGACAGAGAAAATAATTGGAGAAAAAAGGGGGAAAAGAAAGGAAGGTTGTCAGCACGTGACCTTCACGTGATGGTCAACGCCGGAAAACCAAGTCAATCCCCCTAAAACCGCCCTAAGGTGTGTTCTCGCAAAAAAATTCTGGTATTAGGTGTGTTTTAACAAGAAAAATTTTATAAGGTGTTTTTTCACAACAATTTGGTTTTAAAAGGTGTTATCTGACAAAATTTCCAAAAAAAAAAAACAAAACAAAAACAAAGACAAAATAATAATAATAATAATAATAATAATAATAATAATAATAATAATAATAATAATAATAATAATAATAATAATAATAATAATAATAATAATAATAATAATTCAAAAATTCTCTAGGTTAGGGCGATTAGGGGGGTTCCACGTTCATTTTCCAGCGGTTTTCCGGTAGCAATTCAGGCAGCTTGTGGCAGTGGTTTCATCTTCCTAGCAGGTCCGGCGAAGTTTCTCGGTGGTGGCTCTGTTTTCAGGCGGTTTCAGGCAGAAATTCAGGCGTTTAAGGGGCAATTTTCCAGGCTGTTTGGGTGCAGTTCCGAGTCCTTTTTCCGACATCATCTCTGGCGTAAGGTGTGATCAGGTGGGCGGTTTTCAGTCAGGGGTATTTCAGGCGGCTTTTGGGTGGATTTCAGGTGGTTTCACGGGTGGTTTTCAGGCAGCTTTTGGGCGGATTTCAGGCGGCTTTTGTGGGTGGTTTCTTGATCAATTTTCTGGCGAATTATCTCGCTGTTTTCCTCGGGTTTTCGGGCTGCTTCAAGCGTCTTTAGGGTGCGTTTATTTTGGTATTTTTTGGGCTGTTTTGGTCAGTTTTCAAGCGTCTTTAGGGTGCGGTTTTGGGTGCAATTCTGCTGTGTTTTCAAGCGTGGTTTTGCTCTGTTTTTGGGTGCGTTTTGGGTGCAATTTCAAGCTGTTATTGGGTCATTTTGAGGGCAGCTTTTCCCGCGAATATTGGTGTTGTTTTTGGTCAGTTAGAGGAGGTTCTTTGTTGGTTTCTATTTTGGGTTTCGGTGATCAATATTTCCAGCGATTTTCGGTATTGGGGGCTGTTTTGGAGCAGTTTTTGGGTGCTGTTTTGGAGCAGTTTTGGGTGCTATTTTGGAGCAGTTTTGGGTGCTATTTTGGAGCAGTTTCTGGTGCAGTTTTTGGTCCAGTTTTGGCAGCTCTTGGGTGCTGTTTTGCGGCAGTTTATGGTGCTCTTTCGGGCGTATTTCAGTTTTGGGTGGTGCAAGTCAGCTATGTCGGCTGCCGTTGTGAAGTTTCATTGTCCCCTTGTGGGTCTTAGTGGTTGTCAAGATGGGAGTGGAAATGGCCTTACTCGACGTTCTCTAATCAAACATCTTAGTGATCGTCATTGTTGTATCGGTGCGCGAGATATCACCCGACATTCTCTTACTTCTAATTTGGCTGTTTATAATGAGGCAGAAGTTACTTTTAGGCGTATGGGGATTTGGTTATGTGGAGTTTGCTATAAAACGCACACGGTACGTATTAAGTGTCGTCATCGTGGGGATGAGGATGTGTCACCCCCTGATGAAGGAGATGGTGTTGTTCGTTTTGTGCTTCATAATTTCACCAAACCGCAATCTCCTTCTTCTCCTGCTCGAGTTGATCGTATGGATGGATTGGTGCAAGATCATAACGGTGGTTTTGATGTGGCCCTCCTTGATTGTTTATTCTCTAAGGGGTTTCGCTCTGTTAAGTCTATCCCTCCCAAGTGTCGTTTGGGGTTTTCTCGGGTTCTGAAAGGTGCTCTTGATAAGGTGATCTCTAAGCCTGATGACATTTCTAATTGGGTCTCTTTGTTGGTGTTACCTCTTGCATCCTTAAAATCTTTCGCCCGCGGAGTAGTCGTGAGTCTCGGTCTTCGGTAAGACGTCGGCATCAAGAAGAGAGTATTTCCCATGCTATTTGTTCTTGGAGTGTAGCGGGTGGTAATTTGCAGCTTGTGAGGGAAATTTTGGCAGAGGATTCTCCTACTTTGTCGATGGTTGATGATGAGGACATTGATTTGGAAGAGCGTAATATTAAGCAGTGTCGTAGGAAGATTTGCGATGGCCATTACACTGCTACGGTTCGGGTTCTTTCTTCTTCAGGCGTTGCACCTTATAATGACGCCACTCTTGCATATTTACAGTCAAAGCACCCTTCATCTCCAGCTCCATCCTTGCCTGATATACCTATTGATCACCTTCATCTCGTTACAACTTCTACTGTTGTTTTGGATCGGATTAGGAGTTTCCCTCGTGGCACATCATGTGGTAGGGATGGTTTGCGTGATCAACATCTTATGGATTGCTTGAGTGGTGCGGCTGTGGCAGTATCAGATGATTTGGTTGACTCTATTACTGGGGTGGTTAATCTCTTTCTAGCTGGGAGATGTCCTATGGAATTAGGAGAGTACATTGCTAGTGCTCCTCTTACGCCTCTTGTCAAGCCCGGTGGTGGTATCCGTCTTATTGCTGTGGGTACGGTTTGGTGGCGTCTCGTTTCGAAGGTGGGTGCTGTTATGGTTGGTCAGTCTTTAGGGAGTTACTTTGATGGCCTTCAATTTGGTGTTGGGGTTTCTTCAGGTGGTGAGGCAATTCTTCATGCGGTGAATCGGTTGATTGAGGACCGTGGTTCTGATGTTGGTTTATCTATGTTGTTGGTGGATTTTCAAAATGCCTTCAATCTGGTTGATCGTTCGGTCATGTTACGTGAGGTACGTCGTCGTTGTCCGGGCATTTCGCGATGGGTAGAATTCTACTATTCTAATCCAGCCAGGTTGTACTATGGGGACCAAACCTTATGGTCATCTCAAGGGGTGCAACAGGGTGATCCCCTTGGTCCTTTTCTTTTTTCTTTGGTTTTACAACCCCTGGTGTGTAAAATCAGAGGGACTTTTGATGTATGTCTTCAGGCTTGGTATTTAGATGACGGCACGATTATTAGTGACACTTTGGTGGTGGGGCAAGTTCTGCAGTTGATTATGGAGGAAGGACCTCGTTCTGGGTTATGTCTTAATGTGGAAAAAAACTGAAGTTTTCTGGCCTACAGAAGACCCTCGAAGCAGGCTGGTGGGTGTCTTTCCACCTAATATTGCTCGACCTTTGCGTGGTGTTAGGTTGCTTGGAGATCCCGCTAGTTCCGATTCTGGTTTTAGTGGTGAGCTTGTGATGCAGAGGGTGACCAAGACCATTGCCCTTATGGATAAGGTCGCTATGCTCGATGATCCTCAGTGTGAGCTGTTGTTACTTAGGGCATGTACTGGAGTTTCAAAACTCTACTTTGCATTGCGTACTTGTCCTCCTAGTACTTTTGAGGTGGCTCAGCGCACTTTTGATGCAGCTCTTCGATCTTCCATGGAGCGTATTGTTATTGCTTCGGGGCCGGGGTTTGGTGATTGGCAGTGGCGACTTGCCACCTTACCATTTGCGTTTGGAGGGCTTGGTGTTTATTCTACAGGTGATGTTCGTCACTATGCTTTTCTTTCTTCTCGGTTACAGTCTGCTGGGTTGCAGACACAACTTCTTCGGCATGCTGGCATTGTTGGTCTTGGACGAGCCTTTGAGGATGCGTTGAGTCTGTTTAATGGAACAGTGGAGTCTGACATTTTGAGTAATCCTAGTGAGGTCGCTGCCCCTAAACTAATGAAGAAATTGGCAGATATATATTTCACAAAGGTTACCGCTTCTGCAGAATCTGCTTATTCTTTAACTCCTCGACAATCAGCATTATGGAAATCACAGCAAGGTGATCACACCTCTGCTTGGCTTCGGGCGGTTCCTATTTCAGGGTTGGGTCAGACGATGAACGCCAAGACTTATCGCTGTGTGTTGTCCTATCGGTTGGGTGTACCATTGTTCTCTATCTCGACGTTGTGCTCTGCTTGTTCGAGGGTTTTTGCTGGAGATATTTTCGGTGATCACGCAGTGTCTTGTGCTGGTATTGTGGGTATTAAACATCGGCATAATGTTGTTCGGGATACCCTTGTTGATGTTTGCTATCGTTCTGGGATTTCAGCGAGAAAAGAGGTTGACATTGGGTTGGCCGGAGGGAACGACGAGGCCCTCAGACCCGCGGATGTGTTACTTTATTCATGGGATCGTGGTCGCGATGTTTGTGTTGATTTGACAGGGTCTTCTCCTTTGACACAGTCAGGGCTATCTGACTTCATTCCTGGGCGGGTTGTGGCTGATGCAGCTCATCGGAAGCGGGTTAAGTATGAAGCTCGATGTCAGGCGATTGGATATGGTTTCATTCCCTTCTCCTTTTCTTCGCTTGGGGAATTAGAGAAAGAGGCTGTTGCGTTACTGAAGCGGATTCAAAGGTTCTCGACGACGCAAGACATTGGGGCTCGTGCTGCAGCTCATATCTTCACTAGGGTAGGATTTGCAATAGCTAGAGGAGTGGGGGCCCGGATTGTATCTCGGCTTCCCACTAATTTATTGTAGGTTGTATGACTTTTGTTTTTGAGATAATAATAATAATAATAATAATAATAATAATAATAATAATAATAATAATAATAATAATAATAATAATAATAATAATAATAATAATAATAATAATAATAATAATAATAATAATAATAATAATAATAATAATAATAATAATAATAATAATAATAATAATAATAATGACAGGGTAAAGTCGTATCCCCTAATAAAAAATAATTACCTAAATCACTAGCTAAGGTAGATAGGGAAGTAGGGTCGATCTCCACAGGGAAACAAGTCTTTTTACTCCTAATTAATTATTATAATCTAAATTATTTGAGTAACCAATATTTATAATTAAGTATGAAACTAAACTACAAAGAATAAGAGTAGGGAGAAAACACTATATAAAGGGATCTAGGGCATAGGTTCACCAATAAACAATACTCCAGGGTAAAACATAGTAATCAATCATTGACATGGCATAAGTAACATGATTAACAGGCTCTCGCAATTTATTAATCAACATAGATCTAACAGGCTCTCGCAATTTACTAGATCTAAGCTCTTATTGAAAATAGCCTTTAATATCAAATTAACATCTGCTCGATTCATCAATTTAATATTGCTATACTTTTACAAGCCGCAATTGTAAAACATTAAAACAATCTAATAAGAAATTATCATGCAATACCAATAATCAATAATAGTCAATCATCAACGCATCAATTAACCAGATTGTAAAGGGCTCACGCTACTTATTACAATCACACAATTAATTTACCGGTATTAAATCTCATCTCTCGAATCTTGACTTAACCATTTATAAATTAACTTGCCTATTGAAACTAGACCTAAACATCAATTCTCATCTCTCGACTCTTGAATCAATATTGTCAAACTCATGCATAAAAGATAGGCCTAATCTAGTCACAGAGCATTAAATCAATCAATAGGAAATTAATCTAGCATTGATAATTAACAACAATAATTTACCCCTTCATATTATTTATTAGATCCCCATAAACCCTAGAAATTAAACTACTCACACATATTAAAAACTAAACTAATCAAAACAATAAAATAAATCATGGTGAAAGGAATAAAATAAATAACTAAGATTAAGGGAAGAGAAATCGTTACCAAAATAAATCTGGAATTAAAGAAAGAATTAAGAACAAAGGTTTAGAGAGAGATTAAGAGAGAGAAAACTAAGTAGAGAGAGAAAGTCTAAGAGAAAAGGTTAAGAGAAGAGGAAGAGAAGAAGATCTCCCCAAAAGAAGAGACGATCTAAAAACGTATTACGGAGGAGTATTTATACTCCGTACAAAAATCCTAAACTAAAACAAATTAAAACGACGCTAATCGTCCCCTAAAAATACACGCGCCCGATCGGGCGAGGCACCGCCCGATCGGGCGCGCCTTTTTTTATCTCTAATAGCAATCTCGCGCCCGGCCGGGCGCGTCACCGGGCGCGCCTCCGGGCGCCAGCCTTTTTGGCCGGGCGGATCATTTGGGCCACTATTTGGACTTCGATTGGGCTTCAATTCTTCGGGCCAATTTGGGTTTCCTCTTTGGGTCTTGAATACTCGGTCCAAATGCCCCGGTATCACCTATACCGAGCCCTTAATCACCGGTTCGATGTCTCTAACCGGCCCTGGGCTATAAACTCTGGTCGTGCTTCTCCAATGTTCGTGATTGCTCCAAAATATCTCGGGAAAATACTCCAAAAGCATAAATCCCTGCAAAAGTCAACCAAATCTACGAAAACACTAGAAAACACCAATTAGTAATAAAAGTGGCTCTAAAGAGCCAAAAACACTACTAATTATGACCAAGGGACGGGGGTAAAATACTATATAAAACGGACACATCAAATAATAATAATAATAATAATAATAATAATAATAATAATAATAATAATAATAATAATAATAATAATAATAATAATATATTTTTTTTCTCTATGAGTATTACGGAGTACTAAAATATGTTGCTAGTATTAGACTTGGTCTAACTCATACTCGATTACCCACTTCATATATAAATTTGACCCAAAATAGCGACTCGAATTCCCAATCTGATTGGATCCGACCTGATTCTTGACCTGATATCTGAAGTGGCCCATCCCGACTACCTCCCAAAACAAAGTCAATCCAAAAAATCCAAATGATCCAACTCGAAGTTACCCCATACCCAAATAGACTCAACCTGTTTTTAACCCGAATTAATTGACCTGATCAAAACCAATAATCGAAGTGAACCGAACTAAAACTACCAAATATCTGAAATGACACGAACAAAATATCTAATACCCTAAATAACCGAACTATTTTAGCCCGAATTACTTGACCAGCAAACCCTGATAGAAAATAGCTTGAACAAAAAATAGGCCACAAATGTAAAGCATAAGTATATAATTTGGATATTTTATGTATTCATTTTCTTCCACCCCTTTTCTTCATTGAGTTATAAGTTTGATAGAGGAATAAACTAGTCATTAATTGCTTATCCCAAAATCAAACACTATTTATAAAATCCTAAACCAACCTAAAACAAGTATAGGTAAGTATAGGGTCGAACCCAAAGGAGTTAGTTGGTGTTATCTTTAGCCTAAATCAAGCTACTTCGGAGATTGAAGTGAGAAAATGGTTGGTGTTATGATAGCAAAATTAGACTAATCAAGTAATTCAATAAGCTAAATGCTAGGGATATCGGTTCCACATGCTAATTCAATAATCGTGCTAATCGACAATTTCTTCGTTTGATTCAAGCATTGCAAAGGACAAACAATAGTAGCAATCAAGAGAGTTCAAGAGCTATCTCCTAGAGGCCAAACTAGGGGTCACTATAAATGACTAATCAAGGAAATTCACAATCAAAATCAATCAATTAAAGCAATTCTCAAATTGATGGGTCATGTCATTAAGAAATGCAATGCATTCTAGATTAATCTTATAGGTTGATCATTCCTAATCTAATTAATCACATGCAAAACTATGTCAACCAATTTAATTGCAACAATTCAATCAATCAAAGATCATCAACTAGCACAAATTATCAATCAAGCATGCTTCCCCTTCTCCCTAGCAACTAATCTACTCACTAATCATGGTGTAACTCAAGAACAAATCACTAGAATTAGCATTGATCATCATTCTAAATCAAAATCAAGAGAAAACAATATCAACTACAATATCCAATTCAAATCCAAGCAATACAAGCAATCAAAGATGAAACTAAATCAATCAAGTAAGAGATGAACTAGAAGAAGAAATCTTACTAACATTAATGATTGAAAATGAAGAAATCCAAGCACAATTGATCCAATGTTGAAATACAAATCCAATACCAAGAACTTCTCTCTAACCTCTCTATCTAAAATTAAGCTAATGAGAATTATCTAAAAGTTATCTTCAAAAAGGAATTACAAGTGTATTTATAGGCAAAGAAGAAAAACGGGATTCCCGCGCCCTCTCCAAGGAACCCCGCAGCCAGACCGCGGAGAGTTCCTGGTCGAAATCTGCCAATTTGGTGCATAAGATCCCGCGCCCGCGGCCTTCAGTACCCGCGCCTGCGGTAGACTGGCAGGGCTTGAAGCCCTCTCCATGCCCTCTTTGAGCCCTTTCCAAGCCGATTATTTCCTCCTTGCTTAGTCAATATATCCCATCTTGATTCCCTTGCAGAGACAAATCCTAGGTACCTACAAAAACAAACAACGAAAAGGAATAAAAGGGAAAAAGAACCAAATAAAAGGAAAACACGAAGAAAACACGAAAATCACAAGGAAAGAAAGAAAGAAAGAAAGAAAGGAATTAAAGGAAAAAGGACAAAAAATAAGATAAGAAAGCATAAAAAGGAAGATGAAATCATCCTAAATGACTACCCTATGAGTGCCATAAATGACACTCATCAAAGTCTTATAAAAACTTGGTGTAAATATTGAAAATCAACAAACATACTACAATACTCCTATTAGACTATTAGCAGAGTTGTTAGCTTGCTACCATAAGTTTAGATCACTAAAGTCTAAGGGCGTGTTTTGATTTACTAAACTGAGTAAACTGAACTGATCGGAGCTGAGCTGAATTGAATTGATTGGAGTTAAGCTGAACTGGACTAAATAAGAATGAAGCTGAACTAAGCTGAAATATTTTACTATGGATTAATGATTTTCAGCTATGGATTACTGATCTTTTGTTTATTTATTATTATATATATAAGTGTAATAAATACGTATATATAACAAAATAAAAACACATAAATATATTTGTAAATAGTAATAGTAATAGTAGTAGTAGTAATAATAATAATAATAATAATAATAATAATAATAATAATAATAATAATAATAATAATAATAATAATAATAATAATAATAATAATAATAATAATAATAATATAGTGGATTGTGAAAAAATATATAAGTGTAAAAAAAATCTGTATTTTAAATTTTTTAATAAAAATAAAAAATAATTTTTTTAAAAAAGGGAAAACACGACCCTGAAACCCCGTAACAAATTTTAAAATAAAACTTATTATTATTATTATTATTATTATTATTATATCTCAAAAATAGACAAAGCCATACAGCCTACAAAAAATTAGTGGGAAGTCGAGATACAATCTTGGCCCCCACTCCTCTAACTATATCGAATCCTATCCTAGTGAAGATATAAGCTGCATCACGTGCCCCAATGTCCTTAGTCTTCGAGAAATTTTGGATTCGCTTCAGCAATGCAACAACCTCCTTTTCTAACTCCACAAAAGAATAGAAAGAGAAAGGAAGGAAGTCATATTCAATTGCTCGACAACTAGATTCGTACTTAACCCGCTTTTGATTGGCCACATCAATCGCTACCCATTCAGGAACAAAGTTAGATAGCCCAGACTGTGTCAAAGGAGAAGACCTTGTCAAGTCAACACAAACATCGCGACCACGATCCCAGGAATAAAGTAACACATCTACATGTCTGAGGGCCTCGTCGTCCCCTCCAGATAACCCAATGTTCACCTCCTTTCTAGCTGAAATCCTTGACCGATAGCAAACACCAATAAGGATATCTCGAACAACATTATGCCGATGTTTAATGTCATTATTATTATTATTATTATTATTATTATTATTATTATTATTATTATTATTATTATTATTATTATTATTATTATTATTATTATTATTATTATTATTATATCTCAAAAACATACAAAGTTATACAACCTATAGAAAATTAGTGTGAAGCCAGATACAATCTGGGCCCCCACTCCTCTAGCTATAGAAAAGCCGATCCTAGTAAAGATATGAGTTGCAGCATGCGCCCCAATATCCTGAGTCTTTGAGAACTTCTGGATCTGCTTCAATAATGAAACATCGTCCTTTTCTAACTCCCCAAGAGAATAGAAAGAAAGAGAAAGGAAGGAAGCCATATACAATTGCTCGACAACAGGATTCGAACTTGATCCGCTTCCGATTGGCCGCATCAGTCACTACCTATTCAGGAACAAAGTCAAAAAGCCCAGACTATGTCAAAGGAGAAGACCTTATCAAGTCAACACAGACATCGCGACCACGATCTCATGAATAAAGTAACACATCTGCGAGTCTGAGATGTAATACCCCGTATTTTGTATTTTTATAAAGTATTTAAGTATTAATAAAATGTATTGTTAAGGGCTCAAGCATTTTAATTAAATATTTTAAAGGATTAAGGTATTTTAAATACAAGGTTTTATGAAAGTAAAATATGTTTTGGGCCAAACGTTTATTAATTATTGGGCAATGTAAATTATTCCTACATACTCTTATTGGAATAACCCATTCCAAAACCCATAACTTAAGCCTTATCCCATAACTTAAGTCCACATTTTTATATACCCAAATTTAACCCTACACTCTCTACTCTATAAATACCCCATGAATCCCCAAAAATTTCCCACACAAAAAGGTTAGTCTTATTTTCTTTCTTCTTTGTTTTATTAATTTGTGTAATTATAATTATTGATTTATGGGTTTTGATTTTATTGTTTGAAATTAATTTAATTAGTATCAAATTGTATTTTGATGATTAAAATTTATAATTTCATATTTTATAAATGTCATAATTTCAGATTTTGTAAATTTTATAACCCAGGGTTTTTAATTATTGAAAATCATGAATTAAGGGTTTTTATAGTAATGATGTTTTGAAATTTTGGTGATTATAACAACTGATTAGTTTAACTTAATTCCAGATTATTTTGAACACATAAATTCGTGTTTTAATTTTTAGATTTTCGTTCGTTAATATTAATCCCGTTTTAATCACGATCAGGTTCTGAACTCATCCGATTTTGATTAAAAAAAAAAGTAGTGTTTTCCATGTGGAAACAACGTTTTAAGAAAAGCACCACCCTTTCGTGGCCAAATTTAGCCTCTAAATATGATTTTCGGGCAGTTTTTGATTTTTAACGAAGTTTTTTTTATGCTTTAAATTTTATCCTTGAGTTTAAAGGGTAAGAGATAATTTAATGTTTATATGGATAACTTAAGTATAAAGATGTAATTTGATGAAGTTTTAAAGGGTTTTTTATTAGTTTAAAATGATGGAATTTTATTTAAAGTAGTATAATTGTGATTTTAATAAAAGGATGTGATTACCCATTAAAAAGGAGTTTAATTAGGGGTTTTTTAAATAATTTTCAGATTTATTTTAAGTAGTCTAAAGTAAATTTAAATTGCTGGAAATTGTGTATACAAGGAGAATTAATATAGTATTGTTGTCCCTTTATGTAGGAGACTTGATTCGGAAATTGTTGTAGTGTAATCGACTACTTTAAGGGCTTATTTGAGGTACGTTCTCGTACTTAGCATAATAATATTAATGTAGTAGCATGCTAAATGTGTTTGATTGATTACAAATAATATCATGCTAGGTTTGGATTGGATATTATGAGTTGGATGTTATTGGTGATTGGATTATAAAGCATGATTTATTTGCGATGGATTATTGAATGGAAAATAATAATTTGGAATATTATTTATGAATGACATATTTATTTGTGGCATGTTAGAGAGCATGTTAAATTAAACTAAATGTTTAATTTGGTTTGGAATATTGAAAAGGAATTTTATTATGGTTCATATAATTTTTATTGATGCTATAAGCATAGGAAATGAGCTATATAAGTGTCTATGTACACGAGGAATAAATTGTATGTTGGTGCCTTAGTGCACTTAAGGTGTTTTCAACACCGAGGGATAGGAATTGTGGCGCTTTATGCTTAAGGTGTCATTGGCACCGAGGTAGAATTAAAAAGGGTTCAACAATAAATATTATGCGGTCACTAATTCAAGAATTAAATTGGTATATTTGGTTGATTGAATAATTATTGTTTATTGAATGATTGTGCTTTGAGAGTCATCACCAAGTTTAATAATATGTAAATAACATAAAGTGAAAGAGATTACACACCAAAAATCTTAGAACGTATATACCTTGAGTATGAACTTATGGGGGGAGTTATGTGACTTTATATTTTATCATAACTTGTACTGGAGTACATGACGCTGTACATTCCTTTTATTTATTATTATGCGCAGGAATTCCACCACCGATGTGTGGTTTTGATGCTGGCATGGTTAGCTCCCGTGTCAGTAACCTCAATTTAATTTGGGGGAGGTAAAGTTGGAAACCCGTTCGATGCGTAATCAACGCTAAATAAATTATTTAGTGTCTAGTTGAAGAGTCATGTTGAATGTTGTGTGTGTTTGTTAATAGGTGCATTGAGGTAAGTGTGTGTTGATAGGTGAAAGCATGTTAGTGTGATTAATTACGCTTATGTACTCATCTTTGATGATTGTTTGTGTGTTTGTGTGTTTTGGCCATGTCTTTATCTTGGCCCTATGATGACTCATTTTTAATGGAGAGTAGTGGAAACAAGTAGAGATAAGCTTTTCAGGTATTGAAGCATTTTTATGACGGGGCATGAGTGAAGAGCGAATCATGCTAGTTTTTATTAGTTATGATGTGTTTTATGCATTAATTATTCATGAGATTATTTATATGTGGAACTAACATCAAGTTTTGGTTTTCGGTTTGGTTTTAATAAGGGTCTTTAATGGTTCCAAGTTGTAGGTTGATTTTTATTTGACTTCATTTGCTTTTGGTTTTAACTTTACTTTCGTTTGATTGACTTTTGAGTTGACTTGTTTTGAACGGTTTTTGATTTTAGTCTTCCGCTATGTGTCTTTGATAATTGCCTTAGCCGTTTTCACGGCGGCGGTAATATCTTAGATATTCCTATTTAAAGTTTTAAATAGGGCAAAACATGTATTTTTAAAGAAAGGAATTTCTAGGGTGTTACATGAGAGCCCCGTCGTTCCCTCCAAATAACCCAATGTCCACCTCCTTTCTAGCTGAAATCCCTAACCAATTGCAAACATCAACAAGGGTATCTCGAACAACATTATGTCGATGTTTAATATCCACAGTACCAGCACAAGACACCGCGTGATCACAGAAAATATCCCCAGTAAAAACCCTTGAACAAGCAAAGCATGGCGTCGTGATAGAGAACAATGGAACACCCAACCGGTAGCACAACACACAGTGATAAGTCTTGGCGTTCATCGCTTATTATTATTATTATTATTATTATTATTATTATTATTATTATTATTATTATTATTATTGCTATTGCTATTACTATTACTATTACTATTATTTTTATTTTTAAAATTATTTTTGTCATTGTTGTAATATATGCTAAAAAGTATGAAATTTGGCTTTAATTATCCTTAGCAATATCAATAGACATAAAGATGAATAGATTGGCCCTACTAAACTAAATTGTCATTAACAATATCAACCCTAAATCATATAAAACAAAAGCAAAAAATAGTAAAAGAACTAAGCTGAACTGAACTGATGAGAGTTAAACTAATGGAACTGATTAGAGCTGAGCTGAACTGAACTAAATTGAACTGAGTAAAGCCGAAGAGAATAGGCCTTAAGAGGCTTGAATTTTTTTTATTTTTTAAAAAAACTATGTATACAAGTAGATGTTTTGATTATATTTTTGAAACTGAAAACAAACAAAAAAAAAAAAAAAAAGAAAAGAAAAAAAAAACTGACCCGAAAATCAACTCCACTTGTAATGACTAGACCCTAAACAGACATGATTATCTATTGATCGAACATAATTGAAATCCAAAATGACCGCATTCGACCCAATATATTTAATTTGTTATGTATAATATCACAACTTAATATTAATCAATTTTTCTTATAGTTATTCTTTGGTCATGTATCATCCTATGTGTCATACCCTTATTTCACCACATTCACATGATTCTCTACAATAATGTTTTATTTACTTGAAAAATTGTTCATATGTATAGCGTCCCTATTTGAATTTAATATTTTGTATATCTTATACCGTATATATTAATGAAAGATGATGTAGATTATAATAATTTCATTCACTTATTAATATTGTTCAACATTATCCCTTTTTAATTAATTTTGATCAAACTTTTAAATTTATGATGAGTCAAGGCATCGTTCGGGCCAATAACTAGTTATCTTATCTAAAAATATTATATTTTGACTAAACTTTTCTTGTTACCATCATTTTGAGAATCCTATACGCTATTTGACCTTTTCGTGGTGACCCCGACTCCCCCCTAAACTTTAATGTGCTCATGTAATAGTCATTCAAAAGGGGATCACTTAGCTTATTCAAGTCTTAATCTAACAATCATGGTCTGGAAGATTGAGCAGATAGGGTGTGTCAATGGCAAATTGATAGGTTGGGTGGATGTTAAGGGAAAAATAGTCATTTCTCCTATTTTTGTTATAACTAACTCTTGTTAGAAATTAGTTAGTTGTTAGTAGTTTGTTAGCTGGGTATAAGCGATTAGCAAACTATAAAAGCTAATCTTGTTTTCAATTTCATTCATTTAAGAATTGAAATAACAAATCTCTTTTTCTCTTTAAAATTCTCTTCTCTTCCCTCTCGATTTCTCTCTCTTTCTCTCGATTTCTCCCAGTCAACACTGTTGACATATCAGTAGGATTTACCTCCTACATCAATGGTATTAGAGCCCCTAATTCCGCCATTGATTGTGAACATTTGAGCTTACTATTGAACATAACTTCTTTGATAAAAAGCCTAAGTGAAGTTTTGCTTCAATTTTGAAGAAAATTAAGAATTCTGTCACCAATTTCTTAAGCTATTCAATCAAAGTTTGCATGGATGGAAGACCAAGTTAAGCAGTTGGTGAAGAAGATTGAAGAGCAAGCTAGTAATATGCAAGCATTGATGCTGATGGTAAGGGAGCTCAAGGAGTGTGGAAGTAATGCATATTCTTAGAGAGGTGTTAATGGGGGTACCCAAATTCCACCTCAAGGTATGGTTCCTAAAATCTAGTTTCCTACATTTAATGGGTCTAATCCTAGAGTTTGGATTAAGAAGTGTAGTAGATATTTCAGCTTGTGCAAGATTGCTAATGAGGTTAGAGTGGATTTAACTTCACTTTACATGACTGATAAAGCTGAAAGTTAGGTCTCTAATTATTTGTTAGTTCGAGAGAATGTGGAATGGGATGATTTCATAATTGATGTGTTTGATAGATTTAAAGATGGGAAGGTTCACTACAAAAAAAAAAATGAGAGTAGGCAACACTTAAGATTGCAACACTTACAGAAATGTTACTCTAAATAATCTAATGCAACAATATTTATTTGTTACCTTGAACTAAAGTAACAGAAAAAAGTGTTGCTCTAGACTATGTAAGGCAAAAGTCGCTTAAAGTGTTACCTTTATCTTGCCTAAGACAACAAATACAATAATTGTTACATGAAAAGATAACAATAACAAACTATTGTTTGAAAATGTAACATTAGTATCTAACATTTATATTAAAAAGCATGTTTGGTGGAGTTGGTGGGGAACTCACCTTGTGACTTTGAAGTCACAATTTGAGCCATACCAACTACTAAATGCTTGGGAGTGGCAACAATTAGAAACATTTTCAAATTGTCTCCTTAGATGGAAAATTTTTCATTTACTAAATGCTTGGGAGTGGCAACAATTAGAAACATTTTCAAATTGTCTCCTTAAATGGCAAATTTTTCATTTGTTGTCTTTGTAAAAGTGTTGCCTTATGTATCATTTTACCTTGGTGTAGACACCTAAAAATGTCTCCCCAAAACCAAACCCGATGATGAACACCTTTCACCTCCATTATTGGTCGGGTTAAGTATTTAATCTTTGGAGTGCTTAAATCCATTTTTTATCCAATACATTTCATTAACCAATCCATTTCCTAGGTCATTTCCCTAAACCATAACTTGTTATCCACTTTTCGTGTCCACATCGCAAAACCGAGAGAAACTGATTTTTTGGTCTTATAATTTTGATCCAATTATTATTTGGTTGGATAGGTATTGAAATAAGCTTTCCAACCATATATCATAAGCCCAATTCCGAGCTATAACGAAAAAGATATGAGCAAAACACTAAACTCGGCCCAAAACCGACACCCTTCCACTAAAACATCCATATCTTAACATATACAAATCTTTTTGACCGGATTCTAATTTGGTTGGAAAGTATACTTGATAAGCTTTCCAATGATATATTATATGTCTTATTCCGAGTTACGAATCACAAGTTGTGATGATTTTAAAAACGGGTAAAAAAACTAGAATCACCGCGCACAGTGCAAAAGCACCGTGTCACGGGAGTGTGCCCCGTCTGACGGTGCCTGGCGCCGTGTCACGGTACTTAAAATCGTGTCACGGTGCTGTTTTCAAAGCTTTTTTTGCGTCAAATTCCACCGTGGCACGGTACCTGTTGCCGTGACACGGTACCTGGCACCCTGTCACGGTACTGAACACCGTGTCACGGTGCTTTTTCCGTGTAATTTCCGCGTTTTCCCATACCGTGACATGGTGTACTGTACCGTGCCACGGTTGAAACTGCCGTGTCAAGGAATTTTCTCGTGTCTTTTCCGCGTAAACCCTTCACGCGTTTTCACTTCCCGTAGGTCAAATATTTCCCGCGTCGCACTGTTGTCCACTGTGTCACGGGAGTGTGCCCCGTCTGACGGTGCCTTCCGCCGTCTGACGGTGCCAGGCACCGTGTCACGATGTTAATTTTTAGGGTTTTAATCTTTTTAGGGTTTCGTGTGTTCCCTCTGCTCATTTTCCCTATAAATAAGACCCTCATTTCTGCAGTTCGGGGCATAAAAAAATCATTCTCTCTTCCTCTCTTTTACACCAAAAATTATTCTATTCTCTCTTTCCCATATTCTAAGCCTTAAACCTATATTCCTAATTACACCATTCTTCCCTTAAGCACTCCAAGGAGTCCGTACTTAACCCGAGGTTCCGTCCTTAAACCAAGGCGTGAAAGGTACACATAACTGAGGGTTTGGACCAAACCAAGTCCGTATTTATATATTTTTTTTTATTGAAGTTACTAACAATTTATTCATGATGTAGCAAATGTGAGTAATTAATTAATTTAATTACTTATTTTATTTTTATATTGCTAGTATCATGATTTGGTTGATTTATTATTCGATTTGACTAATGCTATTATTGTTAAATTGCTTCCAATATTAATGTTTATTTTATTATATTTATTGATCACCATATTGCATGTTAAAGGGAATATGTAATTGAAAATCACGCCTAATAAGATAATTTGAAAAACCGGTTTAGGATCCTTTTTAATCTTATTGTTTAATCAAGTGATCACAAATTTTTAGAATTATATGTTGCATTAATATTCAACCAATTTAACTTAATAATAGTTTGGAGCGAATTGAATATTTTGTTTGTATGCCTTTGAGATCGCAGGAATCATTTTTCACTATAAGAATCGAGTAGAGGCCAATACGTGCGAATGTGACTCCATGACTCACTTCGTACCATCACCCCCGATCCTCCTTTCATGGTTCCGAACCATATGGAGTTAGTAATCTCATGGATTATGAATGGGGTGTAACCTCACAGGTCAATCGTTGTTGCCTATCGTTGTCATTTATCATGGTTGCCTTTTTATGATCCGTGAACGGCTTACAAGTTCCTTAAAAACTTGTTGGCGGCTCCCTACTTTGCTTTGTCCCTAATCGTAATGTCAATTCCCACTTCCTATGAGTGCCAAGCATATTCACACATGTTTTAACGTAGGCGCACTTCAAGCGACGCCTACAATTTGGCGACTCCACTGGTGACGATTATTGGTTATTTATCGATTTGAGTGATCGGTATTTAATTAAGATGAGTGGATGAGACTTGAAAGATTCTTGAAAAATATTCCTGTGATTAATTTGGCATTTTTGCATAATCATAGACGTTTAAACGTCGCATTTACGTCTATCACATAGGAAAAATTGAATAACTTGATTGCATACGAAGGAAAACAGGGCACCAGTCAGATTTTCTGACTGCCGCGCCACAGCAGATTCTGCCGTGTCACGGTGCATTACATCGTCACGCGGTGGGCAACATCACGACAGTTCTTAAATCTGTCCGGTGGCTTATTTTCTCTTCTCACAGTCAACTTCCTTCGGTTTTTCTGAAAAAACGTGTGTGTTCTACATACGTCTTAGCCCCGGGAGATTTAAGCTCTATCAACCCAAAAACGCTCATGGCAATAAGGGTTCATCCGAGTTATTAAATCCACCCAAACCATGGAGTCGATTTCGATTTCATCACGAACTCGCGGAGCCACCCGTTGGCATACACCCTCAAGGGAGGCTGCCTTGCTAACGCATCCAAACTCTTAACCATGGTACCTTTTTTGACACCAAATAAACCTGACCATAGTCGAACATAGAATTTGACCTTAGGTTGTGAACTATTCTTTGCATCATTGTGCCTACGTGTTTTATGTGTGTATATTTGGTCGTTTTGATCCTAACCTTAACGATATTTCTTTGTCTATGGTGGATTATTTTATGACTAACGATTGCCAATGGACCGTACTCACTTAGTAATTAGAGAAAACTAAGAAAAATAAAAATGTCGTGCCACGTCAGCATCCACCGCGCCGCGGGAATGTTTACTGTGTCACGGAAATTTTCACCGTGGCACGGTGGATTTCCAGCAAAAAAAAAAAAAAAAAAATGGAAATGATCACTGCGTCACGGCAGCTTGTACCATGTCACGGTGCCTAGGAAATAAGTCAAGTCAGCTTTTTTTTAGTCTTCCATGTTAATTTGATCCTCACGTCAGTCATTTTGGTTACTGTTCACATGTCTAGCCATACGATCATACCACGAGTCTTATAACATCACTTAATCACTCACGAGTCAAGTATAGTCCACACACTTTCTTTGTTCGGACTTGAGTCGTGCACCATGTCGTTTATGATCGTATACTAGGTTCATGCACCCCCATTTTCATCATAATAAAAGAAATGAGTGGAGTTTTCTCACCTGTTTTCAAATGTCTTTTTTTCCTACCTTTCCTATCTTGAGCAATGAGTCAAACAATTAAGTGAATTTATTTCATTTCACAGTACTTGGTCAAGGAGCGGGGGTAGATTGGTACGGTACGAGTCATTACTGCATCAACCTCTTAGGCTTTAAAGAGAACTTCACCATCTCCACATAACTCATCACCTTCAAACTACTTTCAGTTTGTCCCAATGGCCACTAAGTAAGATATTGAGAGCATTAACAAGTCCATTGAAACAATGTCTACCATGTTGCAAGCACTCACTACCAGAGTCAACACAGTAGAGCAAAGAATGTTACTGCGGCTGTGTAAACACCCAAATGTGTCTCCCCATAACCAAACCCAGTGATGAATACCTTTCATGTCATTTGATTATCGAACGAAACAAAAGTGTGAAAAGTCTAGTGATGAGGATGTTTTTATTAAAATATCTCCTCTTTTTGTTTTTGAAAATATTTCTTTTCTTTCCTTATTTATGAAAAATGTGCATTCCAGTTTAGTTTGGTCCATGATAAGGGTCCAATAATAGTGTTTAGATAGGGCTTGAAAAGAGATTTCCAACGACATATTATAAGCCCAATTTCGATGAATAATGAGTAAGTTATGGCCAAAATACTAAACTGGGCCCAAACCGGATTTTACCTACGACCCAATGATCATGTGGAGGGTCCAAAGGTCTAATCCTATTCCTAAACTAATTAGGATTAATTAGAAGCTTATATAAGTTTTTAAAAGATCTTAATTATCCTTTTTGAAAAGACAAGATTAAAGATTTGAGTTAAATAAAAACTTTCCTTTTTTAAAACTTTCCTTTTTCTTAAATCCTAATTCTATTCGAATTTAAAGATGTTCAAAGACAGTCAGATATTATTTTCTTGCCTCATAATCTTTATCCAAATCTTATATGGTTGTATAGATCTTGAAATTATCTTTCCAATGATATATTATAATATTAAATCCGAGCTATAACGAAAAAGATATGAATGAGATACAAAACTCTATTCAAAACTGACACTGTCCTACTATTTCGGCCATATCTTTTTATCTACAATAGATTTTAATCTGATTCTAATTGGGTTGAAAAGTAGACTTCAAGAGCTTTTCAAATACATATTATATGCCTTATTTGGACTTATGGATCAAAAGATATGATAAAAACAAAATCCGCAAAAACTGTTGTCCATCGAGTTTTATTTCGATTCGAATTCGGATTCTTTTCTTATTCTTCGACCCTCTTTTTTCTCTATAAATAGAGGTCATATCTCCCCTTTTTCAATGATCAACTCTCAACCAAAAACTCTATAATTCTCTTCTCTCTCTAAGCTAAAGCTTATTCTCTCTCCCTCTTTTCTAAACTAACCCTTTTACAAACACAAATCCTCATACATTAGCACTAGACACACCTAGCCAAGTTCGAAGTTGCTTTCACCCTAGACGTGAAAGGTTTGATATTTATGAGGGTTTGGTCCCAAATATTTATTTCAATTATTTAATTTAATTGTTTTTATTATTTTCCTTGAAGTTACTAACGCGTGTATTTTGTTATTAGAAAGAGGTACGAGGCATCTAAGTAAGCGTTTTAATTGTTTTCATTGTTATTATGATATATAAATCATGTCTAGGTTCCTATTTTCATTCCTAATGTCATGTTAGGGTGTTTTGATCTTCCTAGTATCATGTTTAGGCTAATAACTATAATTTCTAATATCAAATATGCTTATTGTGATTCCTGCTATGCTTCCTATTCTCTTCCTAATATTCTTGTTAGTATCATGTTAGGGTTAAAGTTTTGATTTTTATTGTTTAGTGACATGCTAGGGTTTGTTATTAATCTTGTTAGTATCATGCCTAGGATCTTGCTATTATTATGCTTTAACATGATTATGATTGTTATTATTATTAATATTATGATTATTATTATTTTGAATAATTATTATGTTGCTTGATATATATTTATTGCTATTGCTTGATCACGCCTTTTATGCATGTTTAAAGGGAATTTGTACTTATAATCACGCTTAATAAGATAATTAATAATCTTGTTTAGGGTTAATATGATTATAATTTAAGTGATCGCCAATAATAGTTTTGTTTGTGCATTAATATTCAACAAACATAGATAAACATGTTTAGGGTAAACCTAATGATTGCATGTTAGTCAGAAAGCGCACATGAATAGGATCAGAATAAAGTAGAGGCCTATTATTAAGGCAGGTTGAATCTCTTTTAGGTTGGATTTGTACCTTCATCCCCGAACTACCAGTCATGGTTCCAGACCTATTGGAGTTGACGATCTCTTGGGTCGTTAAGGGGTGTAACCTTCACCTCGTGAACAGTTTACAAGTTCCTAAAACTTGTTGGCGACTCTTTTGCTCTATCTTCTTTCCCTTTGGATGCCACCATGCTTAAGTGTATGATCACAGTGGGGTTCAAGTTTGGGATAATGCTTGAAATATTCTACAGTTTTTGGCGACTCCATTGGGGAGGATTTCTATTTTAATTCCTGAAATTTATTTCGGCAATGATTTAGAATGAGTGGATGAGACTCGAAAAGTTCTAAGTATTTCATGTGCGTAATTTTGATTAACATTATTGTCATATGCATAAAAAAGATCTCATTGGAAAGACCATCCGTAATGAGTTAAAACATAGGATTTTTACACGTAGAAAATTTGAGGAATATCTTTCACAACTAGGATCGAAATAATGCTGCGCGAAACTGGAAAATTTTATCGAGCACAGAAAGCTGCTGAGGCATGTAGGAACTAGCGTCAGAAAACAGAGTCTAGCGCCGAGGACTTTACTCTGGCGCCAGGCGACACTCCTGTCGCCAGGCGCCAGAGCCAAATCGCGGCGCCGACCTCTGTTTGCTGGCGCCAAGTTCTTGCAATACCGAGCCAGAAATATGCGTTCTAATTTTGACCAGTTTTTAGCATTGTTTGCTCGATCCTACTTTCTGATTGAGTTTTTCTCACTTTTCTAAAACCCATATGTGTTCTACATTCTCTGTTTACTCGTTGATGATTGAGGCAAATTCTTGGCTGCATTCTAGTGCAGCTAAGCTAACTGCAACAACATTAAATGTGAACATAAAGTACGTTAAAATGAACATACGTTTTTTTTCTTCCTTATATCTTAATTCTCTTTCTTCTTCTTCTTTATCTCTATTATTTTTCGGAAATTTTGTCTAGAACTACCCTAAAGATAGGGTTGTTTGTGAACAACTACCTGTAGACACCTAAAAATGTCTCCCCAAAACCAAACCCGATGATGAACAACCTTTCACTGTCACTATTGGTCGGGTTCAATATTTAATCCCGAGAGTGTTTAAAAAATCGTATTTAATTAAATTCAATTTTTGAATAGTCCATGGATCAGTCTTGATGTTTTGTTAAAGCATAGATTTTTTAATTTCAGCCCAAATCTTTTTTATTTTATTATTTATTTTGGCCCAAACCTTTTATTTATTTTATTTAGTTATTTTCTTATTTTAGCCCAAAAAATAATAAATCAGAAATGGCCCGAAATTATCAATCGACACTTAAAATGCTGAACGAAATTAGGGTTAAAAATGAATTTAGACGGAAAAACGGACAAAAAATTCCCGCGTCACGGCAATAGTCCACCGTGTCACGGGAAACTGTCCCGTCTGACGGTGGGATCTCCCGTGACACGGGAAACCTGATGTGACACGGGAGTTTTCGTGTCCGTTCCGCGTAAACCCTTCACGCGTTTTATTCCCCGTACTCTACAATATTTCCCGCGTCACACAACTGTTCACCGCGTCACGGGAATTTTCCCCGTTTGACGGTGGGAATTCCCGTGTCACGGTACACAGTGCCGTGTCGCGGTATAGTTTTTTAGGGTTTTTATCTTTTTAGGGTTCCGTGTGTTCCCTCAACACATTTTTTCTATAAATACCCCCTCATTTCTGATGTATAGGGCATCAATTAATTCTCTATTTTCTCTCTTCTATGCTCTAGCCTAAACACTAGCCTACCCTTCTTCTTTCAAAATTCCTTCTTCAAGCACTCTAAGGAGTCAATACTTTACTCGTGGTTTTGTCCATAAGCCAAGGCGTGAAAGGTAGAACTGTTTGAGGGTTTGGCCCCAAATCAACTCTACTTAATTTAATTTAATTTAATTATTGTTTCATTATCATTTCCTTGAAGTTATTAACTCGTTTATTATTTTGTAGTTACAAGCAAACAGAATTAAAGTAAGAATTATGTTCCTTTTATTTCTATTTTTTTTCTAACGATTTGATATTGTTAGAATTATTGTTAAATTGCTTCAAATATTGATGTTGATTCTATTATTTTATTTTTATGATCACCGTATTGCATGTTTAAAGGGAATATGTAATTGAAAATCACGCGTAATAAGATAATTTGGATGACCGGCTTAGGTTCCTTTTTAATCTTGTTGTTTAATTCAAGTGATCACAAATTTTATAGAATTATGTGTTGTATTAATATTCAACCAATTTAGCATAATAATAGTTTGTAGCAAATTGAATATTTTGTTTGTATGCCTTTGAGATCGCAGGAATCAATTTTCACTATAAGAATCGAGTAGAGGCCAATACGGGCGAATGTAACTCCATGACTCACTGCGTACCATCATCCCCGATCCTCCTTTCGTGGTTCCAAACCATATGGAGTTAGTAATCTCATGGATTATGAATGGGGTGTAACCTTCACGGGTCAATCGTTGTTGCCTATCGTTGTTCCTTTATCGTGGTTGCCTTTTATGATCCGTGAACGGTTTACAAGTTCCTTAAAAACTTGTTAGCGGCTCCCTACTTTGCTTTGTCCCTAATCGTAATGTCAATTCCCACTTCCTATGAGTGCCAAGCATATTCACACATGCTTTTAACGTAGGCGCACTTCGAGCGACTCCTACAATTTGGCGACTCCACTGGGGAGGATTCTTGGTTATTTATCGATTTGAGTGATCGGTATTTAATTAAGATGAGTGGATGAGACTTGAAAGATTCTTGAAAAATATTCCTGTGATTAATTTGGCTTTTTTGCATAAGTATAGACGTTTTAACGTTGCGTTTAGGTTTGTCCTGTAGGAAAAATTGAATAACTTGATTGCGTAAGAAGGAAAACAGGGCACCAGTCAGATTTTCTGACTGCCGTGCCACGGCAGAATCTACCGTGTCACGGTGCAGTACACCGTCTGACGTTGTGCAGTACCGTGGCACGGGAATCTCTGCCGTGTCACGGCAGTCCTAAAATCAGTCCGGTGGCTTGTTTTATCTTCTCACAGTCAATTTTCTTCGATTTTTCTAGAAAAACGTGTGTGTTCTACATGCGTCTTAGCCCCGAGGGATTTAAGCTCTATCAACCCAAAAACTCTCATGGCAATAAGGGTTCATCCGAGTTATTAAATCCACCCAAACCATGGAGTCGAGTTCGATTTTATCACGAACTCGCGGAGCCACCCGTTGGCATACACCCTCAAGGGAGGCTGCCTTGCTAACGTGTCCAAACTCTTAACCATGGTACCCTATTGACACCAAATAAACTTGACCATAGTCGAACATAGAACTTGACCTTAGGTTGCGAACTATTCTTTGCATCATTGTGCCTGTTTTCTTGTAGTGCGTGTTTTATGTTTGGTCGTTTTGATCCTAACCTTAACGATCTTTCTTTGTCTACGGTGGATTATTTTATGACTAACGATTGCCAATGGACCGTACTCACTTAGTAATTAGCAAAAAAAAAAAAAAAAAAAAGGGAAGGGTTGCCGCGACACGGGACTGTCCACCGTGTCACGGCACAGTCCACCGTGGCGCGGTGGACCTGCAGCAAAAAAAAAAAAAAGGTCTGCCGTGACACGGGAAACTCTACCGTGTCACGACAAATTTCCTCCGTGACACGGTGGATTTCCAAAAAAAAAAAAAAATTCTGTCGCCCCACGGGAAACTCTACCGTGTCACGGAAAATTTCCACCATGACACGGTAGATTTCCAAAAAAAAATAAAAAATTCCCGTGCCACGTCAGCATCCACCGTGGCACGGGAATGTTTACCGCGCCACGGGAAACTCTACCGTGTCACGACAAATTTCCACCGTGACACGGTGGATTTCCAAAAAAAAAAAAAAAAATTCCCGTGTCACGTCAGCATCCACCGTGGCACGGGAAAGTTTACCGTGTCACGGAAATTTCCACCGTGGCACGGTGGATTTCCCAAAAAAAAAAAAAAAACCACCGCGTCAGTCAAGTCTTCCGTGTTAATTTGGTCCTCGCGTCAGTCATTTTGGTTATTGTTCACATGTCTAGCCATACGATCATACCACGAGTTTTATAACATCACTTAGTCACTCAAGAGTCAAGTATAGTCCACACACTTTCTTTATGTTCCGACTCGAGTCGTGCATCAGGTCGTTTATGATCGTATATTAGTTTCATGCACCCTTTTTTCATCATAATAAAAAAATGAGTGGAGTTTTCTCACCTGTTTTCAAATGTCTATTTTTTTCCTTCCTTTCCTATCTTGAGCAATGAGTCAAACAATTAAGTGAATTATTTTATTTCACAGTACTTGGTCAAGGAACAAGGATAGATTAATACGGTTCGAGTCATTACCGCAACAATCTCTCAGATCTAATAGGCGTTCAAAGAGAACTTTGCCATCTCCATTACTCATCACCTTTCAATGGCCACTAAAGAAGATATTGAGAACATCAACAAATCCATCGAGGCACTGTCTTCCATGATGCAAACCCTTACCACTAGGGTCACTACCATGGAACAAAACAAGGTCACTGTTTCCACCCTTGACAAACTGATGGAACAAATGAGTAAGATTTATGAGGATTTCACTTATGTGAAACAGCCTCCCACTCCTTTGGATGTGAAGGACAGACTCCCTGAAAAGTTCTCCACTGCCGATATTCCAAAGTTCAAGCCTACTAACAATCCAATATTCCATTTGAAGGCGTTCTCTGCAACCATGGCTCTTAAAGGATTGGACGTAACACTCTTCCCTACGGTGTTCCCTCTCTCCTTAGAACATGCTTGCCAACAATGGTTTTATTCCTTAGATGCCAAGCATACTGCGACTTGGCAAGATGTCACCGGCAGTTTCATGAATCGTTAAAAGTGTAACATTCAAACCAAAACTTCTGAACGTGAACTCTTCATTCTCAAACAGAAAGAGAATGAGGGCTTCATCGCTTACTTGAACAGGTGGAGGGAAACAGCTTCACTCTTGGTAGATCCTCCCAAAGAAAGAGAGATGGTTCGCCTCTTTATTCAAAATCTGACTCATGAATATAGGGAACATCTCAAATTTCTTCCACTGAACACTTTCGAAGCTGTATACGACATCGACATCAATATCGAGGATGAGCTAATAAAGACTGCTGGTAGTAACAATAATAACACTTGGAAAGGAGTCCATACTTTACTCGTGGTTCTGTCCATAAGCCAAGGCGTGAAAGGTAGAACTGTTTGAGGGTTTGGCCCCAAATCAACTCTACTTAATTTAATTTAATTATTGTTTTATTATCATTTCCTTGAAGTTACTAACTCGTTTATTATTTTGTAGTTGCAAGCAAACAGAATCAAAGTAAGAATTATGTTCCTTTTATTTCTATTATTTTTCTAACGATTTGATATTGTTAGATTTATTGTTAAATTGCTTCAAATATTGATGTTGATTCTATTATTTTATTTTTATGATCACCGTATTGTGTGTTTAAAGGGAATAGGTAATTGAAAATCACGCGTAATAAGATAATTTTGATGACCGGCTTATGTTCCTTTTTAATCTTGTTGTTTAATTCAAGTGATCACAAATTTTATAGAATTATGTGTTGTATTAATATTCAACCAATTTAGCATAATAATAGTTTGTAGAAAATTTAATATTTTGTTTGTATGCCTTTGAGATCGCAGGAATCAATTTTCACTATAAGAATCGAGTAGAGGCCAATACGGGCAAATGTGACTCCATGACTCACTTCGTACCATCATCCCCGATCCTCCTTTCGTGGTCCCGAACCATATGGAGTTAGTAATCTCATGGATTATGAATGGGGTGTAACCTTCACGGGTCAATCGTTGTTGCCTATTGTTGTCCCTTTATCGTGGTTGCCTTTTATGAACCGTGAACTGTTTACAAGTTCCTTAAAAACTTGTTGGCGGCTCCCTACTTTGCTTTGTCCCTAATTGTAATGTCAATTCCCACTTCCTATGAGTGCCAAGCATATTCACACATGCTTTTAACGTAGGCGCACTTCGAGCGACTCCTACACTACCCATTTTTTTTTATTTGTTGAGAACTACACACAAGTTACAAAACGTTTGGGTAACACTACCCATTAATGTTTTTCGTCTAATTTAAGCGTAATTGGGCCCACTTTTCATTTTTCCCACTGAATTAACTCCTCTAATTACCTTCTCTCTCCTCCCTAATTAAATTCCTCTCCATTCTCACTCAATAATCCAAAAGATTATACTTAAACAATTGAACACAAATTCTCAATTATTCAAGTAATGTTTCACACTTTCCTTTTAATTCATTGTTTATTGTATTTGTATACAAGTTTTAATTAAACGCAATTAAAATAATTAGGGTGTAAATTAGGGATTCGGATTAGGGTTTATGGGTTCAAATAAATTTGGGGGCTTTGTTTTTTAGGATTTAGGGGTTTAATTGAGTTCTAGGTTTCACTTATTTTGACTTTGAGATTGAATTCAATTGCATTTTAATTACTAGTTGGCCATTGAAGTTGGTAGGATGTCTAATTGGCCATTGTAATTGATAGGATGTCTAAATTTGGGGGTTTAAATTTCTAGGGTTTAAGGGAAGTTAATTAGGGAAGAGAGAGAGAAGGTAATTAGGAGAGTTAATTAAATGGGAAAAGTGAAAAAGTGGACCCCCTTAACGTTTTTTTAGACGGAAAACGTTAATGGGTAGTGTTACCCAAACTTTTCTTAACTTTTGGGTAGTTCTTAACAAATAAAAAAACACGGGTAGTTGTTCACAAATGACCCTATCTTTAGAGTAGTTCTAGACAAAATTTCCTTATTTTTCTCTCTCTTCAGTTTTCTTCTCAATATAAAATTTTCTCTCTCCTCTTTACCTCACTTCCCTTCAATCTTTAAAGTTTTCTTCTTCGTTTATATATTTTTGAGTTAGTAATTCGTGTTTTGATGGGTATACTCCTTTCTTTCTAAATCTATGAGTTTCAGATTCAATCATTTGGCTTTATCAAAGAGGAAAGAAAAAAATGGAGGAGAGAGAAATTTGAAGGTCAAAGAAAACAATGGAGGTTAAATTTTATCAATTTGTAATTGTATTTTGTATGATTTCGTTGATCATGCATGATGCTTTCTTGTTTGATTATTTAAAATTATTATGAATTTGTGATGAATATCAATTAAATTGCTTAATTGTTAATGAATATCAATTGTATTGCTTAATTTGTAGTCATTTTCTCTCTCCTCTTCCTCTCTCTCTCTCTTTTTTTTTTCTTTTGATTTTTTTTCTTTTGATTTCTAATCATGTTACAAATCAATAATTATTTTCTCTATGATGAATCAAGATTAGGTTTAAGGTGTATATTTAATTTTTTAGAGTTTAAATAATTACAATCGATCTTGAATAGAATTTCTGTTAAAAAACATGAACTTGTAGGAATTTAAAAATGGACATCTTTTACAAAATGAGCATTTAGTACACCGAAAATGAATATTAAATACATAAAAAATGAACATATTTCAACAATTTATTTTAGTCTAATGTTTAATAGAAACGGGTTTACACTAATTTAATGAATGGCAGTAGTTTTGGATAACAATAATTGCCCATGCTTATGTCCCGCACGTGCCGCATTTATTGTTGCCAAAATATAGAAGCTATTTCTCTCTCTTCCTCATTCATTCACCTATTACTTTCTCTCTCCTCGTTTTGTGTCTAAACTGCTACTCTCTCTCTATAACTAACGATTTCAAGCTTTTTCTCTCTCCTCAATCGGCAATTTTCGAGCTTTTTCTCTCTTCTCTTTCACTTGTGAAGTTGTTATTTGCTAAATTCAGGTTTGTTTACTTATTTTTTTTTTTTGAGATTTTTGTTAGTTTAAGTTGTTTTGATTCTTCGATTTTTAGGTTTTTTTATTTTGTTTTTGTTTTCGATTTTCGTAGTGTTTTATTCTGCAATGGTGAAGAAGAAGAGTACAAAGAAGTCTCCAGATGCTGAAGAAGGTGTGTTTACTTAAATTTTTCATCATTTTTTTTTAAAAATTTCAATTGAATTTTCGGATATATGTTGAATTATTAGTGCATGTTATTTTTATAGTTTTCACTTGATTTTTCATTTAGGTTATGATGATTGAATTTGAATTTTGAAATTGATATGTTTAATTTTGCTTTATTTTATTGTCCATTGTATATACTTTGTTAAAAATTTGTTATATAAGTGTTGTGGTGTTGTTATATGTTAAACCTATTTTGCATGTTTGTTTGCAGAATTTTTTTATCATTGCTCATTATTCTTAAAATTTTGCATGTTAGGTTTTTAGCAGAGAATGCTAATTAAACTGATTTTAGGTTTAGGTTTTATGTTTTAGTTAGAGTATGAGTATAGTAGGCATATGTGCATTGTGTTTGTGCATCTGTGTTTGAGTAACATGCATATGTGCATTGTGTTTGTGCATTGTGTTTGAGGAATAGACATATGTGTTACTTATATGCTTGACAATGGTCACTTTATGATGTTAAAAGGGTCACATTATGCTGTTAAAAGGGTCACTGTATGCAGTTACAAGGGTCACTTTTTCAGTTAAAAGGGTTACTTGTTGTGGTTAAAAGGGTCACTTTATGCGGTTAAAAGGGTCACTTTATGCATTTAAAATAGTCACTTTTTGCATTTAAAAGGGTCACTTTTTGCAATGTGTTTTGGGTAACAGGCATATGTGCATTTTGTTTGTGCATTTGTGGATTGTGTTCTATATGTGTCATTTATATGCATGACAAAGGTTACTTTATGTTGTTAAAAAGGTCACTTTGTGCTGTTAAGAGGGTCATATTATGCAGTTTTTAAAATGGTCACCTTTTTCAGTTAAAGGGGTTACTTGTTGTAGTTACAAGGGTCACTTTATGCATTTAAAAGGGTCACTTTATGCATTTAAAAGGGTCATTATGCACATTATTCTGAATTTTTCCATGAGTAATTTCAAAATTTGTAATTTTTGGTAATTTCACTGTAATAATTAGATACAGGTGGTTCAGTAGGTGGATATCGTTATTGTAGGCGTCGTTTGAAGTGCGCCTACGTTAAAAGCATGTTGTGAATATGCTTGGCACTCATAGGAAGTGGCAATTGACATTACGATTAGGGACAAATAAAGTAGGGAGCCGCCAACAAGTTTTTAAGGAACTTGTAAACCGTTCACGGATCATAAAAGGCAACCACGATAAAGGGACAACGAAGGCAACAACGATTGACCCGTGAAGGTTACACCCCATTCATAATCCATGAGATTACTAACTCCATATGGTTCGGAACCACGAAAGGAGGATCGGGGATGATGGTACGAAGTGAGTCATGGAGTCACATTCGCCCGTATTGGCCTCTACTCGATTCTTATAGTGAAAAATGATTCCTGCGATCTCAAAGGCATACAAACAAAGATTCAATTTGCTCCAAACTATTATTAAGCTAAATTGGTTGAATATTAATGCACACATTATTCTAAAATATTTCTGATCACTTGATTTAATAACAAGATTAAAAAGGATCCTAAACCGGTTGTCCAAATTATCTTATTAGGCGTGATTTTCAATTACATATTCCCTTTAATATGCAATATGGTGATCATAATAATAAATAATAGAATAAACATTAATATTGGAAGCAATTCAACAATAATAGCGTTAGTCAAATTAAATATGAAATTACCTAATCATGATACTAGCAATAAGAAAATAAAATAAGAGTAATTAAATTAATTAATTACTCACATTCCGCGCGTTCCTTTAAATTGCTACATCATGAATAAACTATTAGTAACTTCAATAAAAAAATATAAAGTAAATGGAAATTAAATTAAATAAAAAGTAGAGTTGATTTGGTCCAAACCCTCAGTTATTTGTACCTTTCACGCCTTGGTTTAAGGACGGAACCTCGGGTTAAGTATAGACTCCTTGGAGTGCTTAGGGGAATTATTATGGAAGAATAAGGAGGCTAGAAATTAGGTTAAAGAGGGAGAAGAGAATGATTTTTGGTGTAAGGTGAGAGAGAATGATTATTGGTGCCCCGAACTGCAGAAAGGGGGGTCCTATTTATAGGGAAAATGAGTAGAGGGAACACGCGGAACCCTAAAATGATAAAAACCCTAAAAATGTATCCCGCGGCACGGCAAATTGTACCATGAAACGGGAAATCCCACCGTCAGATGGAAAATTTTCCCGTGACACGGTACAAATTTGCGTGACACGGGAAATATTTAAGTTACGGGAAGTGAAAACGCGTTTAGGGATTACGCGGAGAAAACACGAAGCAATCCCGTGGCACGGGATATGCACCGTGACACGGGAAAAAATGCCGTGACACGGCATTGTCCACCGTGGCACAGTGCAGTGTGCCGTGTCACGGTGTAAAAAGTACGCGGAAATTACACGGAATATCCCCGTGTCACGGAATGGGCACCGTGACACGGGAAATTGCACCATGACACGGTGCAAAATCCCGTGACACGGAAGAAAGTTGAGCAAAGTTACAAAAATGGGCACCGTTTCACGGGAATAAGTCCCGTGACACGTCAGCTTTTGCCGCATCGCGGCATTTTTGCTGCTGCGCGGTAATTTCAGTTTTTTACCTGTTTTTAAAATAATCATAACTTTTGATCCGTAACTCGGAATAAGGCATATAATATATAATTGGAAAGCTTATCAAGTCTACTTTCAAACCCAATTGGAATCAAGTTAAAATGATATGTAGATTTTAAGATATAGCCGTTTTAGTGAAAAGGTGTCGGTTTTAGGCCGAGTTTGGTGTTTTGCTCATATCTTTTTCGTTATAGCTCGGAATTGGGCTTATGATATATGGTTGGAAAGCTTATTTAAAGGCCTTTCCAACTAAATAATAATTTGATCAAAATTGTATATCCATAAGATCAGTTTCTCTCAGTTTTGCGATGTGGACACGAAAAGTGGAAAATAGGTTATGGTTTAGGGAAATAAGCTAGAAATTGGATTGGTTCATGAAATATATTGGATATAACATGGATTTAAGCACTCCAAAGATTAAATACTCAACTCAACCAATAATGGTGGTGAAAGGTGTTCATCAACGGGTTTGGTTTTGGGGAGACATTTTTAGGTGTCTACAGAAGCCCCCACTTTGACTGAGTTTGTAGAAACGTCAGTTTCGAAAACGATAGTCAAAGTAGCCGATAGGGATAGAGAATGATTAAAGACGTTCTGCGATCCTAAATCATTCTGTATACGCCGATACCTGCAGAAAAATGTTAGTTCTACAGATAAAAGAGTAAAGGGATAGAATGCTTATCTAACACCAGTGTATTGGTGGCAAATGAGCTTGGTAGCTTCCTATGCTTGAAGGAATCCACCGGATGACGTCTGTTGAAACGCTTTACATGCCTGAGGAAAGCCGACTGAGGAGTTTGGTAGTTTTCTAAGCCTGAAGAAACCTACCGGATAATACTTTCCATGCTTGAGGAAAGTCGACGTTTGAATTTGGTGTCATTCTATGCTTGAAGAAATCCACCGATGATGCTCTCCATGCTTGAGGAAAGCCGACTTGGCGGTTTTCTATACTTGAAGAAAAATCCACCGATAACGCTTTCCAAGCTTGAGGAGAGCCGACTTGGCGGTTTTCTATACTTGAAGAAAAATCAACCGATAACGCTTTCCAAGCCTGAGGAAAGCCGACTGATGAATATGGTGTCATTCTATGCTTGAAGAATTCCACCGATAATGCCTTCCATGCTTGAGGAAAGCCGATTTGGCGATTTTCTATACTTGAAGAAAAATCCACCGGATAATACTTTCCATGCTTGAGGAAAGTCGAAAGATGATGAGATTGCAAGTCTCTGTGTATCGAGAACCTTGCGTTATGAAATGATGGTGGTCCGCTTGTCCCCGGACATGGGCTGTAGATGGTCCGCTTGTCCCCGGACGTGGGCTGTAGATGGTCCGCTTGTCCCCGGACGTGGGCTGTAGATGGTCCGCTTGTCCCCGGACGTGGGCTGTAGATGGTCCGCTTGTCCCCGGACGTGGGCTGTAAATGGTCCGTTTGTCCTCGGACGTGGGATGTAGATAAAACCTGCAAAAATAAATTTGCCAATGGACTCGTATATACTGTGATTGACTTGACCACTAACTTGTCCAAGTTTGACTTGATGTGACATGACATGTGTATGACTTGTGAGTGTGTGTGTGTGTGTGTGTGTATATGTGTGTGTGCGCAGACACAAGCAAACGAAGATGCAAAAGCAAAAATTTTCCGTCAATTTTTGTCATGAGTGGAGGGTACCGACTTTCTCCCCAAAAAGAAAGATGTGAAAACTGAACTTTTATTTTCGAACTTCCTTCCAAAAGAAAAGACGCGAAAAAAGGAAAGAAGTTTTGAGCTTCCTCGTTGAGCAAGACAAAATGAATCGCATGGATTGAATTGCTTTTCTTGAAAGTAATGTATGCATGATGCATGTACTTAGGCCATGAGGCTAAGGAAAATTACATCATGTGACACGATAGATGAATTAACTTAGGTCTTGGAGCTAAGCATCATTTATGGTGTAAAGAAACGATCTTGAACGTCACTTAGGTCTGGAAGCTAAGCACGTATACAAATGAAGTGATTATTGCATAATGAACGTTGCTTAGGTCAAGGAGCTAAGCACGATATGCTTTGTATGATTAAAAATCATTGATATATAAATGTTTCTCAGCACATTATGCGATGCATGAAACAATGAATATTGCTTAGGTCAGGAAGCTAAGCAAGTATACAATGTTTCTTCTAATGAATGTTATCTTGAAAGATGATGAAGCATGCGCAGTAAGGAAATAAGATATCATGATAAAGGGCTCTTAAAAGGAAGGATGATTGATATGGATATGGATGTGTGAGTGAAGTGTGTGAATGTGATACTAAGGCTGGCTGCAAGGGTTATGGCGATGGAAAGAGATGTGAGAAGAGTCAAAGATGATGACTCTTTAGGCTAAGTAGGCTAAATGATGTGGGTTCAAGCCCCCAAGTCTAGATCTAAATGGGTAGGGGTAAGCATTAGATATTCTTTGACTCGATCATGCATGGATATGAATATGAATGTGGCCGCACCTCGATGTGAGGTTGCCTACGTATCCGTTAGGAATCAGGCCGAACGTAGCTCTAACCGAACTTTGCACAAGTGTATGTACACCTCAAAGAGGTCTTTCAAGGGTTGTAATGTGGTTAAGCTGAAGGTTTAAGGAAGAAAGGGGTAAAAGGCTCAAGACCCGAGAGAATCCCCAAGATGTGTAATTTTGAATTTGAAAATTTTGAATTTTGCAAGTTTATTTTCAATATATATATATTTTTTTCTTCTTTTTTTCATTCTTTTGAATCAATGTAGGCAATCTCAGATCATGTGGTCCATCACTCACTTAGCATTCATGTTTCTCAGGCACGTTACCAAGCACTCGATGAGAGACGCAATTTGAGACATGTTCATATCAAAGACATTGGAACATTTGCCTTTAGACATTGTTTTATTGTTGCTTTGCTGCTCTTTTTTTTTTTTTTTTTTTACTTGCTTTTTGAATGTTATACAATTACACATCTTCTAATCCCAGGGTTAAGCGAATGTGGGTTGAAGAAATGGAGGCCAAACGTTAGACGAGGCTCAAAATGGTTGATGAAGAAATGGAATGTGATTGAACGGTTAACAGGGAATGACAAGGTTGCAAAGGTGCCTCAAGTCATTGGTGTACCTTGGGTTTAGTTCGGTAATTGATTTTTTATTTTTTTTTGTTGAGAATGAATGAATGAATGAAAAATTCTATGATCGAGATGTAAAGGAAAATTGCTCATTTTATTAATGGAAAAGGTGAATGAAACACAAGAAACATATAAAAATTCAAAATGGAAAACCTATGTTAGACATGAATGGGGAATGGAGATGAATGATAAAGAAAGAAATCATGAAATCTTGCACGAAGGATCTGCTGTGCGCCTTGTGTTCATTACTTCTTGCCGCCTGGAAGGACAAGAAGTTTGTTTGCATCCACCAAGTCTTGAATGACGTCCTTCAAATTCCAACATTGCTCCGTAGTGTGGCCCCTTCCTTGATGGTACTTACAATGGGCATTGGGATTCCATTTGGCGCTCCTTTCTTCAGGTTTTGGCTCTGGAAATGGTCCAATAGGTGTGATCAAGCCTTGACTGTAAAGGCGATCAAAGGCCGCATCATAAGTCATTCCTAAAGGAGTGTAAGTTCTTTTCTTCTTGGGCAATGGAGTATCAAGAGCTAACACTTCATTGAGATCAACTTGGCTTATATTGTTGGTAGTATTTTCGTGCTTAGAAGACAAAGAAGAAGGATGGTCGTTCTTCTTGTTTTTCCAAGTGTTATTATTGTTACTACCAGCAGTCTTTATTAGCTCATCCTCGATATTGATGTCGATGTCGTATACAGCTTCGAAAGTGTTCAGTGGAAGAAATTTGAGATGTTCCCTATATTTATGAGTCAGATTTTGAATAAAGAGGCGAACCATCTCTCTTTCTTTGGGGGGATCTACCAAGAGTGAAGCTGTTTCCCTCCACCTGTTCAGGTAAGCGGTGAAGCCTTCATTCTCTTTCTGTTTGAGAATGGAGAGTTCACGTTCAGAAGTTTTAGTTTGAATGTTACACTTGTAACGATTCATGAAACTGTCGGTGACATCTTGCCAAGTCGCAGTATGCTTGGCATCTAAGGAATAAAACCATTGTTGGCAAGCATGTTCTAAGGAGAGAGGGAACACCGTAGAGAAGAGTGTTACGTCCAATCCCTTAAGAGCCATGGTTGCAGAGAACGCCTTCAAATGGAATATTGGATTGTCAGTAGGCTTGAACTTTGGAATATTAGCAGTGGAGAACTTTTCAGGAAGTCTGTCCTTCACATCCAAAGGAGTGGGAGGCCGTTCCACATAAGTGAAATCCTCATAAATCTTACACATTTGTTCCTTCAGTTTGTCAAGGGTGGAAATAGTGACCTTGTTTTGTTCCATGGTAGTGACCCTAGTTGTAAGGGTTTGCATCATGGCAGACAGTGCCTCGATGGATTTGTTGATATTCTCAATATCTTCTTTAGTGGCCATTGAAAGGTGATGCGTAATGGAGATGGCAAAGTTCTCTTTGAACGCCTATTAGATATGAGAGATTGTTGCGGTAATGACTCGAACCGTATTAATCTATCCCTGTTCCTTGACCAAGTACTGTGAAATAAAAATAATTCACTTAATTGTTTGACTCATTGCTCAAGATAGGAAAGGAAGGAAAAAATAGACATTTGAAAACAGGTGAGAAAACTCCACTCATTTTTTTATTATGACGAAAAAAAAGTGCATGAACCTAATATACGATCATAAACGACCTAGTGCACGACTCGAGTCGGAACATAAAGAAAGTGTGTGGACTATACTTGACTCGTGAGTGACTAAGTGATGTCATAAGACTCGTGGTATGATCGTATGGCTAGACATGTGAAATTTTTTTTTTGGAAATCCACCGTGTCACGGTGAAAATTTTCCGTGACACGGTAGAGTTTCCCGTGGCGCGGCAGACTTTTTTTTTTTTTGCTAATTACTAAGTGAGTACGGTCCATTGACAATCGTTAGTCATAAAATAATCCACCATAGACAAAGAAAGATCGTTAAGGTTAGGATCAAAACGACCAAACATAAAACACGTAGGCACAATGATGTAAAGAATAGTTCGCAACCTAAGGTCAAGTTCTATGTTCGACTATGGTCAAGTTTATCTGGTGTCAGTAGGGTACCATGGTTAAGAGTTTGGACGCGTTAGCAAGGCAGCCTCCCTTGAGGGTGTATGCCAACGGGCAGCTCCGCGAGTTCGTGATGAAATCGAACTCGACTCCATGGTTTGGGTGGATTTAATAACTCGGATGAACCCTTATTGCCATGAGCGTTTTTAGGTTGATAGAGCTTAAATCCCCCGGGGCTAAGACGTATGTAGAACACATACGTTTTTTCAGAAAAATCAAAGGAAGTTGACAGTGAGAAGAGAAAATAAGCCACCAGACTGATTTAGGACTGCCGTGACACGACAAAGATTCCCGTGCCACGGTACGGCACACCGTCAGACGGTGCACTGTACCGTGACACGACAGATTTTTCCGTGGCACGGCAGTCAGAAAATCTGACTGGTGTCCTGTTTTCCTTCGTACGCAATCAAGTTATTCAATTTTTCCTACGGGACAGACCAAAATGCGACGTTAAAACGTCTATGCAGATGCAAAAATGCCAAATTACTCACAGGAATAGTTTTTCAAGAATCTTTCAAGTCTCATCCACTCATCTTAATTAAATACCGATCACTCAAATCGATAAATAATCAAGAATCCTCCCCAGTGGAGTCGCCAAATTGTAGGCGTCGTTTGAAGTGCGTCTACGTTAAAAGCATGTTGTGAATATGCTTGGCACTCATAGGAAATGGCAATTGACATTACGATTAGGGACAAATAAAGTAGGGAGCCGCCAACAAGTTTTTAAGGAACTTGTAAACCGTTCACGGATCATAAAAGGCAACCACGATAAAGGGACAACGAAGGCAACAACGATTGACCCGTGAAGGTTACACCCCATTCATAATCCATGAGATTACTAACTCCATATGGTTCGGAACCACGAAAGGAGGATCGGGGATGATGGTACGAAGTGAGTCATGGAGTCACATTCGCCCGTATTGGCCTCTACTCGATTCTTATAGTGAAAAATGATTCCTGCGACCTCAAAGGCATACAAACAAAGATTCAATTTGCTCCAAACTATTATTAAGCTAAATTGGTCGAATATTAATGCACACATTATTCTAAAATATTTGTGATCACTTGATTTATTAACAAGATTAAAAAGGATCCTAAACCGGTTGTCCAAATTATCTTATTAGGCGTGATTTTCAATTACATATTCCCTTTAACATGCAATATGGTGATCATAATAATAAATAATAGAATAAACATTAATATTGGAAGCAATTCAACAATAATAGCGTTAGTCAAATTAAATATGAAATTACCTAATCATGATACTAGCAATAAGAAAATAAAATAAGAGTAATTAAATTAATTAATTACTCACATTCCGCGCGTTCCTTTAAATTGCTACATCATGAATAAACTAATAGTAACTTCAATAAAAAATATAAAGTAAATGAAAATTAAATTAAATAAAAAGTAGAGTTGATTTGGTCCAAACCCTCAGTTATTTGTACCTTTCACACCTTGGTTTAAGGACGGAACCTCGGGTTAAGTATAGACTCCTTGGAGTGCTTAGGGGAATTATTATGGAAGAATAAGGAGGCTAGAAATTAGGTTAAAGAGGGAGAAGAGAATGATTTTTGGTGTAAGGTGAGAGAGAATGATTATTGGTGCCCCGAACTGAAGAAAGGGGGGTCCTATTTATAGGGAAAATGAGTAGAGGGAACACGCAGAACCCTAAAATGATAAAAACCCTAAAAAAGTATCCCGCGACACGGAAAAGTGTACCGTGACATGGGAAATCCCACCGTCAGACTGGAAATTTTCCCGTGACACGGTACAAATTTGCGTGACACGGGAAATATTTAAGTTACGGGAAGTGAAAACGCGTTTAGGGATTACGCGGAGAAAACACGGAGCAATCCCGTGGCACGGGATATGCACCGTGACACGGGAAAAAATGCCGTGACACGGAATTGTCCACCGTGGCACAGTGCAGTGTGCCGTGTCACGGTGTAAAATGTACGCGGAAATTACACGGAATATCCCCGTGTCACGGAATGGGCACCGTGACACGAGAAATTGCACCATGACACGGTGCAAAATCCCGTGACACGGAAGAAAGTTGAGCAAAATTACAAAAATGGGCACCGTGTCACGGGAATAAGTCCCGCTTTTGCCGCGTCGCGGCATTTTTGCTGCTGCGCGGTAATTTCAGTTTTGTTACCCGTTTTTAAAATAATCATAACTTTTGATCCGTAACTCGGAATAAGGCATATAATATATCATTGGAAATATTATCAAGTATAATTTCTAACCCAATTGGAATCAAGTTAAAATGATATGTAGATTTTAAGATATGGCCGTTTTGGTTGAAGGGTGTCGGTTTTAGGCCGAGTTTGGTGTTTTGCTCATATCTTTTTCGTTATAGCTCGGAATTGGGCTTATGATATATGGTTGGAAATCTTATTTAAAGTCCTTTCCAACTAAATAATAATTGGATCAAAATTTTATAGTCATAAAATCAGTTTCTCTTAGTTTTGCGATGTGGACACAAAAAGTGGAAAATAGGTTATGGTTTAGGGAAATGAGCTAGAAATTGGATTGTTTCATGAAATATATTGGATAGAACATGGATTTAAGCACTCCAAAGATTAAATACTCAACTCGACCAATAATGGCGGTGAAAGGTGTTCATCATTGGGCTTGGTTTTGGGGAGACAATTTTAGGTGTCTACAGTTATAAATTGCCTTCAAAGGGAAAAGCAAAGCTTAAAGAGCCTGCTAAGGGCAAAGAAGTACCTAAAAAGACCAAGACAGTTCCTGAGAAGGCCATACCAAACCAGAGTCTAAAAAGGCCAAAATAGTTCCTAAGAAGGCCAAAATTGTACCTAAGAAGGGCAAAACAGTGCATGATTCTGATTATGAAATGCTTTCTGATTCTGAGACTTTTGTGTAAGCATACATGTTTTTTTTATTTGAATTTTTTAATTATATTTTATTTTTAGTTTATATTGTTTCAATTTTTTTATTATTATTATTTAGGGGGCGAAGACGCTTGATTGCGAGGTGTAGACCACATACATTGGAATTTTTGTTGTAGAACTTTAGTCCTAAGCAAAAACAGGTTGTTGAAGAAATTGGTTTTGGTGGTTTATTACATTTGAAATTGAAAACTCTTAATCGTCAAATGCTACCTTGGCTTGTTGAAAACTTCATTGGTGGTAGCTGCATGTTTACCATTGCTACTGGTAAAGAATTTGTGGTTACTAGAAATGATATATGCAATGTGTTTTGCTTGGCTTTGAGAGATATTTGCGTGCCTGAAATTAAGAAAAATTCTGAAGATGAAAGTGTAGATAAACGTATCATTCAGGCATGGAGATCTGATTATGATCTTTCTGATAAGCAACCTCTTCATTTGTCAAAATTAAAGTCTCGGATGGTTGATTTGGTTGATGGAGGGGAAGAATTTAAGAGGTGTTTTGTTATTCATGCTTTCGATTGGTGTTCATATGTTTTAAAAAAGTTAAAGAAGGCTGTTCAGAAGTATAAGAATGATGAAACTGCTCAAAATGTTAGTTGTTGTTTGCTAGCTTTGCAAATTATATATTTTTATCATTTAAATTTTCAAGGTGAAAAGGAAAGTAGTACTATTCCTTTGATTCAACATTGGACGAATGCTAAGATTAAGAAGCAGATTAATTTAGAGATCAAAGGTGGTGGTTATGGGCAGGGACCGTTGGATACTTTTACATATCCTGTGTCACAGCCTAATATTAGGAAAACTATTGTTAAGCAACCTCGTACTTTGGGATATGATCAGGGTGCTTCTACAAGTGGTACAATTGGCTGCATTCTTACATTTGAGCATCCGGGAGGTATTATGACTGATGAAGAAATTAAAGAAATTTCAACTAATGTAAGTGTTCTGTTTTATATATATATATATATATATATATATATATATATATATATATATATATATATATATATATATATATATATATATATATATATATATATACATGTTTAGTTATTATCCCTTTATGTGCACAAAAGTTACCCTTTATGTTCACTAAAGTTACACTTTATGTGCACTAAAGTTACCCTTTATATACATTAAAGTTATCTAAATATTTAGTTAAAAGGGTTACTTTATGCATAGAAAAGGGTCACTTTATGCATTTAAAAGGGTCACTTTATGCATTTAAAAGGGTCACTTTATGCATATATTCTGAATTTTTACTTTTTTATTATTTTTATTTGTAACATTTGTTTAGTTTCTTCTTTGTTCATATGTTTGTAGGTTGTTCATGAAACATTTCTTTTGGTTAAAAGAAATATGGATGTTTTATTATTGGTTCAGTCAACTGGTTTTCAAACCTTGAATGAGATGGTTTCTTCTCGCAGAAGTGTTTCATTATCTTCTAATGATGCTGTTGCAGTTTCTCAAACTGAACAGCTACTCTCTGATCCTCAGTATCTGAAGATTTTAGATGGTTTAATTGATGAGTGTAATAAAATGAAGTCTGTACATGAGATGTTTCGTGGTTTTTATGAACCTACAAAAGGTGATAAGGAGGTTGTTTCTGAAAATGAACCTGCACAAAGTTTCAATGAAGACATTCCTAAGGATGATGACAATGGTCAAGGAAAAAGTGTTAATGAAGGTCTTAATGGTGCTGGACCTTCTGGTATTATTCCTGCTCCTACTGAAAATGTTCTTGTTGGGCATATTGAAGAAAATGTTTCTACTGGACGTATCATCAGAGCGAATAAATCTCTATGCTCACTGGACTGTGGGCCAATAGGTGTGCATGTTCCTTTTATGACTCTGTTTTTGAAGGGTAATGCTCGGATTTACAGGAATTTGCCTCAGTTACATTTGGAAGTTCTCGATTATTATTTGCTGAAGGATGATTCAATGAATAGGAAGTTAAGTGTCATTTTTTATGATAATTATTTTTTTATTAGTTTTTTCCTCTATTTTTTTAATACTGATCTTATTTTTTATTGTTGTAGTGATAGCCTTGTTACTTTTGGAATGAATTTTTTAATTCCAAGAGAAGACATGGTGTCCCTTGTTGCTCCACTTAGGATTCGATGGTGCATTATTGATTGCTACTGTCTGAATTTGAATGAGAAAGCATGTTTTAAGGCTTCTGGTCCTCGAAATAAAATTCTTCTTTGGTGTGAGGCAAAGTGTAAGTAATTTGTTTTTTTATATATATTTTAACGCATTTACTTTATATATATATATATATATATATATATATATATATATATATATATATATATATATATATATATATATATATATATATATATATATATATTAACGAGATCTTATACTTTAATAGTTTGCATTCTTACATGTTTGTGAAAACATTGACAAAGGTGACATTTCTAGTGCTGTTAAGGATTTGCACGATCTATGGGAAGGTTGGGTGAGCTATGAGAATCCATAATGTGATATAATGGATGCTGAACTGGTATATTCATGGTAAACTTAATATCAAAACTTTAAAAGAGTTATGTTTACGATATGCTCTGTCTAAATCACTATTAATTTTGCTGTTTCAGATCTATTTTTCTATTCTTATTGAGAATCACTACATTTTGTTTGTTATTGATCATACAAGAGAGTTGGTATTATCTTGACAACATTATCTGGCGTGATTCTGGTCTTGATTATACAAAAGAATTGTCTTCATACTTGGTAGGTTTGTGTTGATTTATTGTTATGTTTCTATTGATTAATTGTTTCCATTTAAACTTTTTTTATTTTAATGTATTCTAAACTTTTATATTTTATGTCTGTGTGTTCAAATGGGTGCTTTTCTTGGCAAAAGAAATCATCCAAAGAGTTCTCAGCTACCTTCTTATGGGTTTCAAATTGTTGAGTTGGAATGGAGAAAACATAAAGTTGACAATTTGGATTGTGGGGTCTTTGTCATGTATAACATTCTCCATTTTGTTAGCGAATCGTTCAAATTAAATGCACTCAAAATAGTAATTATTCATATATTTTGTCTGTAGTTTTTTCCTTTCTAATGCTTTTATTAATTACATATTTATAATTTTTTTTCCTGTTGTGAGATTGTTGGAAGGAAATTTATGCGAGGAGTGATCTGTACCACACTGGTGCTGTGTGATTTGAATGAATCTAGGAATGATGTTTTGTCAAAATTACCCAAGTTCAACGAGAAGAAGAAAGATCCTGCTTATGCCAAGGGATTGAAGAAAGATAAAAGGCTGCAATTGCTGAGAAGAAGAAGAAAGAAGCAAAAGAAAGAAAAATGGCAGCAGAAGCAGCAGCAAAGGCAGAGGCAGAAGAAGAAAAGACTTAAGGAAAGAGGGCAAAAAAGCAGAAACAAAAGTACATTCCTTCTAAAGAATGAAATGATTGTTAGTTATTAGCTGATTAGGTCTAGGAGTACTTTTTGAACAATGAAAAAACTTAATGTATGTGCATACATTAAGTTCAATGATGTAATTAAACTTAGTGTAAAGTTTTTGGTTGTTTTTTTGGAATACTGATGTATGTGCATACATCAAGTAATTGAAAGGTTCATTTGTATGTTTTTATGGGGTCACTTTTGTGCATAAAATGGTGAACTTTGTAGCATAAAAAGGTTACTTCTGTGGGTAGAAAGAATAACTTTATACATGATAAGGGATACTACTGTGCATAGACAGGGTAACTTTTATGCATAAGGATGGTAACTTTTATTGATAGAAAGGATAACTTTTATTTATAGAACGGGTAACTTTTACGCAGGAAAAAGGTAGATTTAGTGGGTAGAAAGGGTAACTTTAGCCATGAAAAGGGTCACTTTTATGCATAAAAAGGGTCACTTCTATTCATGAAAAGGGTAACATAAGTTCATGTGAAAAGATGTGTAAATGGTCACTTTTTTATGTGAAAAGGGTCACTTTTTTCTATTAAAAGGGTCACTTTTTGCTTGAAAAATGGTCACTTTTTTTGTTAAAAGAGTCACTTTTGTAGTTTGGGTCCTCTGATCTTGATTTAAAAGGTTCACTAATTAAAGATATGCTAATAATAGTGTCAATCACATTTTAATTAAACTAGTCATAGAGTAAAAAAAGAAAAAATAGTTTTACAATACAAAGTATATTATTTTTGAAAAAAAAATGATCTAAAAAAGTTCCTAAAAGAGTCTCAAGTTAGGTGTTTTTGATCCAAATTCTGAATGCTCAGAGAGGTGGCAATGCTGGTTTTCTTTTTCTCTTGCTTTTTTCAAGACCTCCTTTTGTTCTCTTGCTTCTTCCTTTTGTTACATCCCTTTTTGGATCAAGTATTTTTGGTACACTTGTGCTTGTACTCGATGTCGAAGAAACATCATTATTGCTGTGAGTGCTGTTTGCCACATCAGGAATATTAGAAGCAGCTTCTGCACTTTCTCTCTAAGCAGCACTAGCAAGTAAGTCTTCCACCATTTTAGGGCTGTTTTTGAAGCTTTCTTCCATAAATTCTCTTATCTCTTCATTTTCTTGACTCTTTGAGATTAGATTATAGAATTTCCTCATCATTGTTTGCCTCCATGGAATATATTGCTGTGTAGGATCCTGATTCTTCAACCTATCCCATGCCTCTGTTTTTGCAAACTTAGTCCATCTTTTTTAAACATACTTGTCTGGTATTCTTGTTACTGAATGCAATGCAAGTGTAGAATTCTGATGCAATGATAACATAACCATTCAGATGCTTCAAAATTTTGCAAGTACACCATACACTCTGGCTCTCATTTATATAGTTTACTTGATGTGCAGACCATGGCTTGTCTTCTAGGGCTACTAGATAAAGTAGGCATTCTTCATTTCTCCCTATCATTTGAATAGTTGTTGCCATAGAGTATCCAAACTCCTCGTCAAAATCTCTAAAGAGTGACAAAGTGAAAACATGTTCACCAAAATCATTTAGCTACATTTGGACTGCTATAATTTATGTTCTTATCAGTTAACTTTTTAACTGTGCAGCATGCTTTAGCATTCCAGACAGTGGCAATGAAGTGAATGTTATTGACTTGCTACAGGTAAACTCATCATATTTCTCTGTGCTTCTCTAACGATTGGTTATCTTCTTAAATATGGTATAAAATTCTGTCAAGGTAGTTGCTTTACTTGCTCTGAATCCTATAGGATGATTAGTGCTTTCAATCCTTTGTGACGATAAGATTCCTGCTGAAAAGAAATCTATACTAAGGGCAGAACACCATTTCTCTTTCAACTCATACACTCTTTGGTACCAAGAGTGTGTTGTTAACTCATATTACTGCATCATTGCCTGCCATTTTGCTTCAAATTCTTGTTCAGTTACACACATCTTTAAGCACTGGTTGAATGCATACTTGAATTCTTTGTCTTTTTTAAGAGCCCCAAATCTGGTTATGGAATTTTGTTCCAAATGCCAGATACAAAGTCTATACCTTGAATTAGGAAGCACCTACATTGAAAATAAAGGGGTAACTTTATGCAGTTAAAAGGGTCACTTTATGTAGTTAAAAGGGTAACTTTATGCAGTTAAAAGGGCAACTTTATGGGAAAAAGGAAAACATTATTGTCAGAGTTTAAAATCTGTAAAATGTCAATATAAATCTTGTACCTGCTTAATTGCATTTGCCATTGCTTGGTCCTGGTCAGTGAATATTGAAGTTGGTGTTCTATTCTCCATAGCTTTCAAGAAGGTTTCTAGTAGCCACACAAATGAATCTGTTTTTTCATTCTCAATAAATCACATGCAAACATACAATTATGTCAGGTATTACTTATGCCAACAAATGGAGCACATATAAGATTATATCTGTTGATTCTGTATATTGTATCAAAGACAAGCACATCTCCATATATCCTATAGTCTTCTAGCATCATTGAATCTCTCCAAAAGATATTGGAAATTCTTCCTTCATTGTCAAACTTCACTCTAAAAAAGAAGTTTGGATCCTCTGATTGTTCCTGATTTAAAATGTTCACTAAAGTTTGAGCATCTCCAGCCTCAGTTTGTTCCATTCTTAACCTTGAGCAGAAATTAAGGTGATCTACAACACTATGACCTACATTCTGTTCTCCTTCAGCCTCTGTAGCCATGTAATTGTAAGTGTCCATTGTAGTCAGACCTGAAGATTTCATTATTTTAATTGCTTTAGCTTTTTCTTTTGTCATTTTTCTTTCTGAATGATGCAAATAATGCCACTGTGACCTTTTTAGCTCATAGTTGTGCTGAATAACATGAGCCACTACCTCAAACTGTCCTTCTTTATTCACTTTTGCTCTTATGCATGCTTTGCAATTTGATCTTGTAATGGAGCGCTACTTGTCTTGACTTTCTTGTTTTTACATTCAAATACTCTTCATCAACCATTTCAACTAACTTTGTTTTCTTGTCACCTGAATTTTTCTTTCCTTTTGCAGAACACACATAATTTTTCTCAGTTACTATTTTTGTTTTTGTTCTGTATCTAGTTGTATGCTTTCTTATTGAAAACCCCAGTATAGTAGCATGTTTTTCATACAATTCCAAAATTTCTTCAAAAGTTTCTCTTACCACACCAAGAAATGATCCTCTAAGATCTAAACCAGAAGCATGAATTGGATTGTATCTGTGATTTAATACAGACATATCAGATAATAACCAGAGGCGACATATCATTCAAATTGGAGGCAACAAAAGGGTAATATTTGTGCGAAAATAGGGTCACTTTTATGCATGAAAAGGGTAACATTAAGGCATACAAAGGGTTACTTTTTGCATACAATCTGAATTTTCTGCATACAATCTGAGGGTAACATTTGTGCATAAATAGGGTCACGTTTATGCATGAAAAGGGTAACATTTATGCATTCAAAGGGTTACTTTTTGCATACAATCTCAAAAGTTTATAGAATTTACCTTCAGTTGCATTTGATTTGGTTGTTTGTTCTGAATTTGAATCAATTGATTTACAAGGAACCACTTGATTTTTTGCATTGTCAATTGCTTCTTATGCATTGTCAATTGATTCTTCTGCATCCTCTCCATTGTCTGCATTGTTATTATCGTCAAATATTGGTACGAATTCATCTCCAAAACTCTTAGTTTCTTCTTCTTCTATAATCGATCGATTTAAATCGATTTCAAATTCAGTTTCAATTTGCCTTTGTTTTTGTAGCAATTCGTGGATGAGATTGCTACAATTTGTGGTATCAAAAGTCGAATTCTCCATTGATGATCGAATTCCGCAATTTGTGCGTTTTGATCGAATTCTGCAATTTCTCTCTCTTCAATTGATGATCGAATTCTGCAATTTGTGTGTTTTCTCACTTTCTCTCTCCTCAATTGATGATCGAATTCTGCGTTTTCTCACTTTCTCTCTCCTACATTGTTGTTCTACGTTTTTTTGATTTTGAGGTATGAAATTCTGCGAGTTTTGTTATTTTTTTTTAAAAAAAAAACAGTAAATGGGTGGCACGTGCGGGGGCCCCCGATTTATAATAAATATATTGTAAACCGAGGGCATGCAAATGGAATTGTTTATTTTATCTTTATTTTTCATTAATAATTATATACAATGAATTTGAACCTTTATGCATGTTCATTTTTAATATCCTAAATGTTCATAATTTTTTATTACATGTTTATTTTATAAGTGTTCTTTTTTTAATACTAAATGTTCATTTTTTAAAGTGTTCATATATTTTAATGAAATGTTCATTTTTATTAGGTTGAAAGTAAAATATAATACGTTGAAAGTTAAATTATCTGAACATTTAGTGTTGAAAATTTGAAATATTTATTATGAATATATATGTTTCGTCATTCATTACGAACATATATGTTATTGATTATGAACACATATGACGTATAGAGTGATAATTATTTATATTTTTAACTAATGCATTGATGATTATTATGAACATTCTAAATAATTATTATGAACATATGTTGTGATTATTATGAACATATGTTGTGATGATTATGAAAATTCTGATTATTTGTTATATTTTAGTGAGTACAGATTAATTGTATTTGTGGAAGATAAAGACTTTAAATTAGTGAACAAACAAGTAAGAAGTGATGAAGAAGTATATGATATGTACAATGAATTTGCCTTTAAGTTGGAGAATTTCCGAAGTATATGATCCCAATTTGATGGTTGTATGATAAATGTTCATTTCTAATATACTAAATGTTCATTTCTTTTTTTTTTTCTTTTTTTTTTTCTTTTTTTTTTTTTGACATGTTAACTTTTTATAACTAAATGTTCATTTTTTATTACTGATTTTTTTAATGTGTTCATTTTTATAACTAAATGTTCATTTTTAAGGTCGTGGTCTAGAAAATTTATGATTATATGATAATCATGTTCATTTTTAATAAATGATCATTTTCTTATAACGTGTTCACTTTTTAGTATTAAATGTTCATTTTTTTACGTGTTCAATTTTTGTTACTAAATGTTCATTTTATAGAGCATGGTGTTGATTTAGGCGGATCGCGGATATGTTGTCTAGGTTATTTGATTTGGGCCGTGAGTTTTGGGTCTCCCCTTGTTGTAGCTATCTTAGCTGCACTAGGATGTAACTCATGTTCACTACACCCTCCTTTATCCAATAATACCTACTCCCCACCCGAAATTACCATAAAACCCCTACCCCCACTAACCACAGCCCACTAACCACACCCAACTAACCACGGTAAACCCACTAACCACTAACCACTAACCATGAGTTACTGTGCAGTTACCACCCACTTACCACAATAACTACAAGTAACTGCATAATCCCCTCACATATATATGAATAAAAAAAATTCAAAAATTGATCAAATTCTACACTATTCTTCATTCGCATTTTCTCTCTCCACTTTCTCTCTCATCAAACCTATGAACAAGCATAATTCCTACTAATTTCTGCAAATTTGTTACAATCGCATCAACAATGAGTAGTCTTCAAGAAGAACATGCACTACAAAAACAAAAATCTACTGAAAAACCAGAATTGTAAGTACATTTGAGCAATTTTTTGCAATTAAACCCTAATTTTTTGAATTTTTGTTCAATCGTAAGTTTATTTGTTTAATTTCTTTTGTAGAACACAAAAGGTAGATCCAAAAGACAACAAAGAAGATCCTGAAGCTTTGTAAGTGAACAATTTTAAGAATTAAACCCTTAATTTTTCAAAATTTTGTTCAAAAACAAGTAAGGAAAGTAGTAATTTGTGTAATTTCTTTTGTCGACTACAAAAGGAGGTTCCAGAAAATAAAGATGTCGTAGTTCTGTAAGTATTCTTCACTTAATTTTGAAATTTTTAAGTTGCTTATCATGCATTTTGATTAAATTTGTAAAATGAAAAAAAAAGTTAAAATATGCAAACAGAGATGAAATAAAGCGCCAACCTATATCTCCTCTGCTTGATCCTCAACTTTTAAAAGACATAATAACGTCCATTAGTCCTGCTGAAAATGAAATGTCTCCAATTCCAAGGTATAATGATCAATTATGAATAACTAAATGTTCATATACCTATTTGAAGTTGTACATTTTGACTATTGATTTTTAATTTCATATTATACAGGTTTGAACTTGTACATTTATACATATATAAATGTTCATTTTACTGTAAACTTATGAACGTTTACATATTCGTTTATGAGAACATATATAGAACTGCTCATTTTATTATAATCTTATGAACAAGTATATTAATATGATCCTTTTTTTGATTAATATGCAAATCATTGTTATTAAGAATAATGAACATTTATATTTTATAAAATGATCAATTACAATTTGGGTTATAAAACTTAATAAATATTGCATGCAAACTGATATATTGATGCTAACTTTTGATATTGTAGTGTTGAACCATGTAAAGTGAAACACATGATGACATTTAGAAATGGAAATTCTGAACCTAATATTGAACAAGAGATTATGCCATCAATTATTTCCAATGAAAAAAAAAGAAGACCATAAAAGTTGGTGGGAACCATATTTTGACAGAAACATGTTAGACCCCAAGTAAGTTAATATATATGTAATTTATTTATTTACATATATAATTGTATACATGTCAAATTTCTAAAATAATTCTTAAAATTCTAGTGAATAAAAAAAAGATCAAGGTAACTTTTATAATGTCAAAATCAAGGCTAGAGACAAATCAACCAAAAAGGTATCAAATTTTAATACTATTTTTATAATATAACATGTAAATAATAACCATTGTTTTCATTACATTTTCTATTTCAACCAATCTTAATTTTACCATTGGATTTAAAAACAATGTAGAGAAACAAATGAGAAGGTGTCAACTGTTGCTGATAAGTCACAGAAAAGGTAAATGTTCATTTTGAACTTATTAAATAATCATTTACATAAATACAAATGATTGATTTTATATTATTACAATTTTTTACCTTTCAGTGATGAAGAAAAGACAGAACCAACTAATACTGCTCAAAATGTAGAAAAATCCATGAACAAGGAGTAAGTATGCATAGAATAACAAATGTTCATTATCACTATATAATATAAACATTTTCAATATTATTTATATTGACATATATGTATAACCTTATTTCAGAGATTCATCATTTAATGTACACAGTACTACTGAAGTAGATCAAAATACAATACAGAGGTACACATTCTACAACATCATAATCAACTGTTTCCATTTTTATGTTGTTGTATTCTAATATTTCTAGTTTTATTTGAAAATAATACAGCAAAATGGAAGCAGTGAAACATAATGCAAGAAATAATCCAAAGTTTGCAAAAACAACTCAAAAAATTCTTCAAAAGCTTAAAAAGAAGAATCTGATGTTAAAATCAACAGCAAAGAAAAAAGAAAAAGTTGATGGAAAGAAATCAATTGAGGAAGGTAAACATGTAAATAATATTTGTTTATGATTTGTAGAATATTTTATATGAATACCATATAATTATATATGTATTTTCTGAAATAGTGGAGAAAAACAAAGAAAAACCTGAATATGTAGAGAAGCTAGAAAAAGAGGAAGCTAAAAGAAAAAAAAAGCTATTGAAGGTATAATGTTCATATATAAAAAGTAAAATGAACATTGTTTATGGGATTGTTTATTTATCTATTTTTAATATATAAACATGTATCTATTGTAGGAGATGAACAAAAAGATTCAAATAAAACAGACCATGTGGAGATGGAAAAAGCCATGAAAAGGAAAAGAGCCCTCCAAAGGAAACTGTTGCAAAAACTCAAGGTAAAATGTTTATATTTATTATATAAACTGATCAATGGTATCACATAAAATAAACATGTTAACTGTTTTTACATAAATGTTCATTTTATATTCTGTTTATGATCATGTGACATAACTATTAATGCACGTGGTAAAATAAATGCAGTAAAAAAAACATTGAATGAGGTTATTGTTAAGGATGAGACTTACCTCATTAATCAAGAAAATGAAACAGATAGAATTTCAGTTACTGCTTCAATTGATACTAGTGAAGGGTCAACAAAGTGAAAAACAAATTATAAAATGGTTGAAAGGAGGGGAGGAAAAAGGAATAGCCCTTTAGTTGAAGAGATGTCAGTTGGTAGAATTACAAGAAGCAAAGATAAAGGTATATATTTTGTATAGTTTTCTAGACATAAAAAGTTTTAAAAATGTCATTATCTAATTGTCGTTATCTAAATGTTGCAAAAGTCCAATCTCAAGCTTCACAATCAGAACCTGCTATCAAGGAAGCTTCACCAACACAAAATAATGACAACTTCTCTTGCTGAAACAAAACAATCTCGACCTCCTGCAAAAGTTCAGAAAAAAGGGCAAGCAAAAGATATTAGTCCCATTCAACAGATGGCAGGTGCTCTTGCTGAAAAAGTAGTTAAAAAAGGTAAATATTCAATATAGTTTTTATCAAAATAATTTATAGTAGTGTTAAAAATTAATGAACATATTACTTTTTGCAAATGAACATTTACTTTTACAAAAATGATCATGTATGTTATTTTTATATAGGAGGAAAAAAGATAACTGCTGCTGATATTAGTCCTATTCAAAAGAGATCAGGTGCTCCTGCTAAAAAAGTTATTCAATCAGGAAAAAAGAGATCTGCTCCCACACTAGCAGGAGGAACAAAGAAAATTGCTAAGAAATCTGGTATAATCATGCTCTTTATTAATATTCATTTTCAAAAAACATAATAATCATATATAGTAAAATTTATATTCATTTATATATATATAGAAACATTTATATTCAATAAATTAATGTTCATTTTCAATACATAAGTGATCATAGTTGATGAATTTTATACTCATTTTCAGTTGTAGGCCCTGCCAAAAAGAATGTTGGGAAGAGGAAAAAAATAGAGCAAGTTCCATATGATGAACCATCAGAGGAATCTTCTGATGAACATTCCACTGAACGTGATGATGATGGTGAAGATTCTATCTACAAAGCTGAAATAGAGCCTGTTGATGAGGAAGATGATGAATTGGACGAGGAGGAGGAGGAGGAGGAGGAGGAGGAGGAGAAGGAGGAGGAGGAAGTTGAAATAAAGCCAAAGAAGAAAAAGGCAGTGAAAAAGGAGTAAAAGCAAGTGAAGGCAAACACTGAGAAGGGGGACCAGAAGTTAGTGGTGTACAATCAAGAAAAGAGTGAAGGAAGAGGAAGAAAAAGGATGGAAACTGAAATAGTTGAGGCAGGAGAAAATGAGGAGGTTGAGGAAATTGAAAAAGAGGAGTTTGAGGAAGAGAGATCATCAAAAAGAGGAGGACATGTCAAGTTCATTGTTGGATAGATAAGATGACAGATGATAAAAAACAACAAGTTGTTGATATAGGGTTAGGACCACTACTTGACATCAAATTACCACAACTTGATCAAAAGTTCTGTAATTGGGTGTTGGATAGTTTTGAAGAGAATAGTCAGAATTTTGAATTGCCAAAGAATGAAAAAATTTTAAGTTGAGGTAGAGGATGTTAGAGTAGTTTATGGCTTGCTTATAGGAAAAACTCCAATTGTTGAGGCAAAGTCTGATAAAGCTAGTGAGGAATATGCAGAATTTCTGAAGAAATGGAGAAAATCATGGGCAGGAAAAACTCCATCAGTGAGTCAGGTATAATCAGTTATTTTCTTTAAATGTTCATATTTAACACATTACATGATCATAAATAGTAACTGTCTTGTTCATTTTCTTTACAGATTGTGAATGGATACATACATGATAAATTCATCAACAACAGACCACCAATTGAACATTTCATAACCAATTTTTTAGCAGTTGCTGTGAACTGTATGATGAAGTACATATCAAACAATCAATGTCATTTCAAGTTTCTTTTTTCAATGATGGACAAAGAAAGAATAAGAAATTTAAATTGGTGTCAGTATTTATTTGACTCACTGATTAAAAGTCATGTTGATTGGAGAAAGCAGCAAGGCAATCTGCAATTTCAAATGGTAATATATGGTTTTATAAATTGTTCAATAATAATGTGAAAAATGATCATTCATTTTCTGTTTAATGTTCATTTGTATTTACATTAATGTTCATTTTTTTATTTTGTATTGTAGCTGTTTTATTTTGATAGGGTTCAAAGGTTGGACAAACGACCCCTAAGAACATTCCCCATTATATGTGCTTGGAAAAGAGACATGGTTGTTGGAAGGTTAAAAACCGAGTATGAACTGGGGTTTGGTAGAGGGAAAACCCTTCCTAGAATTGCTGTAAAGGAGGAAGAAAGTTCAGATGTTAGTAAAATGATCAATTATAATTAAATCAATGTTCAGTTTGTTTATAATAAATATATTTTGGTTAATCTTATAATTTGATTTATAATACAGGTTTTCATGAATGATTTTGTTAGCCTAGTGAAAGAGACTAGTACAAACCTTTCAAGACTTTCTGGAAAATTGATGAATGCAAAGGAAATATTTCTAGAAAATAATTTGGTTAGAAAGGTTGATAAAGTTTTAGGAAAAATGGCTACAAGGGAGCAATCAATCCTAAGCCAAGATGAAGAGTTCTATGAAACAGAAGAGTTCCTGAATGCAATTGCTCAAATTGAAAAAGAACTGATGGAAGCAGCTAAAATGAACAAAACAAGAAACTGGAAAGAGCAAGATTATGATCTACAAAAAGCATTCACCTTACATTTAACTCCACCATCTCTAGCCATTGGTAAATACAAACTAAATGCTTTTTTAAGTATCATGTTATCGTTTTTATTTTAAAAATTCTCTTTCACTAACAAAATTTATTTCAAAACAACAACATGTCCAACTTCTACAACAAGGGCTATGATTCTTGAACCCCCAATTCCAACAGCTTTTGAAATAAGTAAGATGTTTATATTCAATTTTTTTCCTGTTAAATGCTTTTATTTCTAAAGCATTTTTTTAATCTAATATAGCAGATAAAAATGTAGTCTCTACTTCAGCATCAATTGGAAAGACAAATGAAGGAACTTCTATTTCAGGTTCAATATGTACATAATTAATAATCATAATGTTCATTTTAGAATTCCATGTATATTTAATCAATAATTATTCATTTTCAATATTTGAATTTCTAAAATAAATTGATCATATTTTATAGAAGAAGGAAATGTAGCTTCTGCTCCAAAAGCAGCTGAAAAGGCTAATGAAGGAAGTTCAGCTTCAGGTGAAAGATGTTCACATATAATAATAATAATGATCATTTACAAATACTTAAATGTATTTTTAGTGAAACTAAAGAAAATAATAAATTGTTCATTTTCAGTAAACTTGTTCATTTGTAATAAAAAATGTTATTTTTTTTATTTGTTACAGAGGCAAAAATTTCTTTAGGTGATCTACGAAAGGATTATTCTACAGCACCTCCTGATAATATTGATTTGGAATTGAGCATAGGAGGAGGAAAGAATGAAGATGATTTTATCAAACATTTATCCTCACCACCTCAATGCCCAACAATAGAAGATGTATTTGAAAAAGAAAAACAAGGAGGACAGGGGTAATATGAAAAACCTCAACAAACTTTCAAGATGTATTCAGTGGCTATGTATCTTTAAAATAATTTAAATCTGTAATTAGTAAGACTAGTGTTTTATTTTGCTAGGAAGAATTAGTGTTTATTTTCCTAAGAACAATTAGTGTTATGGTAATTTATTTTGCTAAGAACAATTAGTGTTATGTATAATTATTGTATTATAATTATGTAATCTAAGTTTTTAACTATTCCAATATAAAAATGTTTTAAAATGATGGTTATTTTCAAAAGGTTATTCAGAATGAACTAATAATGTATGATTGTTCATTTCTGTACCTACTAACTATCTTTGATGTTTCAGTGAGAACAAGGAAAACGATTCATCAGCAAAACTCATGGACAGGTAAACAATTTTAATACTAATGAACATTTTCAGAGAATTAAATATTTATTTGTGTTCAATGTTAAATATTAATGAACATTTTCAGATAACTAAATGTTCATTTGTGTTATTTATTATGTTTAGTAATGATGAAAAGAAAAGGTCAATTGCTGAAAAGCATAAAAAGGCTGGAAAGGAAAAAGTTTAAAGGTATAATTTCAAATTTATTTATATACACTTAAATGTTCATTTAATGTTCTTAATATAACTAGATTACATTTATTGAACATCAAGACCACAACGTGAAAAGCAAACAATTCCTCTTACTTTCCGATCTCCATACATGATCAAGTACAAGGATCTATTCAAAGATGAGAATAAATGAACCAAATTGCAGTAGACTTTGCTCTCAATGATGAAGATGAAAGGTAATTACTTACACTAATTTAATTTAAATTGAAATATATTATCTAAAAATATTTTCACATTCATATTACTAAATGTTCATATTGCAATGCGCTTGTATATTATGATGGGTTGAATCTCATCAATAGAAAAGAAATGAAAACACTTGGATATTATATTCAAGTAACAAATTGTGTGATAGATGCATGGACAACAATTCTTAATCATAGAAAGCCGAAAAGCAAGATTTACTTCTCAACAATGCTTTATGTTAGTTTTACTTCTTTTTTATAGTACAAGTGTTGTTTTATATGATTGTTTCAGTTTTTCTATTATATATAATTGCATAAATTTCATTAATCATGTATATAATTGTTTCTATTTCAACAGCACATTATGTATACAAATAGAGTTTGTCGAGAAGGCTCATCCATGAAAACAAGACTAAATGCCTTCATAGAAAGAATTGACAATGAGTTGAAGATGAATAAGATTGATAGCATTGTTGGATACAAACAGGTATTTCCTTAAAGTCCATAATAAAAATGTTCAATTATACTTAGTAAAATGATCAATAACATTTTAATATTTGTTCAAGTCTGCTTTCCAATATCAACTTCTCAGCATTTTTTTCTCTTGTGCATCAATCATATAGAAGACAAAATTCATATTAGTGACAATAGGAAATTACCACAACATGTCACAGTCCAAGCAAAGTATGAAGAGCAACCAAAAATGATGGTGAGTATATATGTTCATTGATATTTGGTTAAATGATCAATTTGTAGTTTTTAATTGTTCATGTCTTCTTCACACTACCAACTTCTAAATATTGTTTACTATTGCTTTTATCAGTTAAAGGGATTGGTAGGATGCATGAAACACCTTGGATATGAAGATGCACATAGAATTGAAGAATACAAAATAGTTTTGAAGAAGATGAAATGGCGTAGCAACGACGATTATACAAACTGTGGAGTATACATTATGAAGCACATGGAAACCTTCACTGCTAATGCTAATGAGAGTTGGATTTGTGATTTAAAACCAAACAATGCAAGTATGATAAATGTTCAATTTTATAATATATAATGTTCATTTATAAAATTTTCATAATAATAAACAATTTAATTCATTTTGTTGAATAGGTGGACCAAATTAGGAAGCTAAGGACCCAATAGGTAGCAGAGCTGATGCTATTTGAAGAAAACACTGAAGCAAGGATATATAGAAGAAAAGCAAGAAAGTTTTCAAAGGAGTAATGTCACATGTTCATTTACGAATATGCATATGATCATTTTTTATATATAGACTTATAGATTTTATGTTTTTCACAAAGTATTCTACATGTTATTTCTTACAGTTATTTGAATGTAAACAATATTTCTATATTTTTAAGATACAGTTTATATGAAAATTGCAAATTTTATTAATTTGTTCTTATCTTTGAATTTAAATTACTTAATAAAACAAAATAATTAAAATGTTAATTATCAATAGAGTATATGCTCATTACCAAAATCAAATTTGTTCAATTACATCACTTGCAAGAAAAATATTAAACTGGAGTAAAATAGTTCAACAAAACAAATTCTTACTTGTTATTTTTTGCCAACCTCTTAGCTACATTAGTATGAAAAAAATCTAAAAACCTAGTATACTTACAAGAAACATGTTGACCACCACGTTGAGTGCTTTGAACACGTTGATCATTTGAAGGAGCTGCAACTTCAATTCTTCTTGAATATGGTAGAGGAACTTAAATAGGTTTTGGAGGTAACTAAACATTTCTTGGAGGTAATTGAACATTTGTTGAAGGACCTTGAACATTTGTTGGAGGAAATTAAACATTTCTTGCAGGAACTTGAACATTTCTTAGAGGAACTTGAACATTTCTTGGAGGAACACTTGAAGAAGCATGAGCATTACTTGAAGCATTTAAATCCTTCTCCTGGATAAAAAATATTAATCATTATCATAAATATAAATATACATATAAAAAATTATAAATGACATTTAAAAAGAGTAAATAAACCTTAGCAAGAGCATAAATATCTTCATCAAAAGATAAATTGGATCTAAAAGAACTTTCGACAACAACCTATACAAAATAATACAATTAAGCAACAAAACAATAATACAAAAATTATATTTACATAATGGAAATAATTTTTAAAATAAAAACAAAAGAAATTAAAAAATAAATACCTGATTAAAACCATTAAAAATACTTTCATCAGAGTCATTAGAACAAGAAGGAACCTTTTCTACAGAAGATGCCTTCCTAGCAACCTAAATTATACAAAAATAAAAAATGATCATTCATGAAAACATAAATGAACAAATTTGTAAAAAAAAAAGAATTATAAAAATATTACCTTAGAAGGTGGGTTTTTCAAAATAACCAACTCATTAGAATCACACATAGAATTAGCATAAGAAACAGGAAGTCCATTCTCATCCAATTCCTAAAACAAAGAAAATAAACATTAGTATCAAACCAAATGATCAAATATGAAAACTTTTATGCTCAATAGTACCTGAACTCCTGCTTGATCTTTAGCCCTCATGTAAGGTGTATATGATGACTTTCTCTTCCTCCAATTACCCCTAGCTTTATTAAACTCATTTTCTACATTACTTTTAGACCGTAAGTTTCTCTCACCAACAGGCCTTTTTTTTTGGAGGTTCATTAACTTCATGATCAACAATTTCAATAACTTCATCAGTCTCATTGAAATCAATTGTGCCCCTAAAACTCTCAACTTTGTCTTTCAAAATATTAAAATAGAGTTCAACTTCAGTTCTTGCAAGCAAAGAATTTTGACAACTAGTTACCAACTTCACAAAATTCCTTAATGTTTGTGACCTCCAAACAGTAGAGGACACAAAATTAGTTCTTGAAGAAGGTTTATCAACAGTAGTATGAGTACACATTGCAACCTTGGTCCAATGCTTCATAATATACTCATCCGGAATCTTAGGTACACAATGCAAATGATGTACACGAAGAGAATGAGAACATAACAATCCCATTTCACTAAAGTACATGCATGTGCAGCATATCGCATGAGTTTTCTTGTTGAAAACAACTTCATGCCTAATCATATCTTTACCAGATCTCCATAAATAGTATAAATATTCAGAAAAATGAAGACCCACATCAGAATGTTCATAAGCAGTACCCTTAATGAACTCTTCTTCAAAAATAATATATGCTTGAATGGTGTACAAAGACTTAGCATGAACAAAAATGCTAATATGAGCAAAAGCAAGATGATGATTACCCCTCAATGTATTATAATCATTTCCATTCTCTTTGCTCCTTCACTCAGAGATAACATCAAGAAAAACATGGTAGAAGTCACACAAACCTTGTGTCTTATTAAGTCACACAAACCTTGTGTCTTCGTTGAGATGATAAAATACCATCAGACCAATGCTTCTTAGAATAGGCTGGACACCACATCTCTTTAATCTTGTACAAATCACACAACCAATCATCTTTTTCTCATTGATATTTCGTTAACATTCTGCATAAAACATATGATCATTAGATGATGTATAAATGAACAAATTTTGTAATAAAATGTACATATATGCAAAACTAAATGATCACGTTAGTAAAATAAAATGAACAAATTTGAAAATAAATATTATATTTAATAATAATTAAAATACCTTTTCTAAAAATGTTCAAATTTAGCAGGGGTTTCACAATACTTCAGCAAAAAACAAACAAATCTGTAAATCCATCCAAAGCTCTCAAAGCCCCAATATGCTTCTTTGAATTTTGCTCAATGTGCCAAACTTAAAGACGATGATGCACACTTGAAGGAAATACATTCCAAATACCGGTTGCAATTGCTTGATCTTGACCTGTCATAATTGTTATAGGACTTTTGTTTCCCATAGATTTCAAGAATGTATCAAAGAACCACAAAAAAGATTCGGTTCGCTCTTTGAAAAAAAAAACCATACCAAAAATGAGGTTATTAGCATGATGATTCATACCAACAAATAGAGCACAAATCATTCTGTATTTATTTGTCCAATATTTAGTACCAAAAACAAGAAAATCTCTAAAATACTCATAATCTCTCTTCATCCGACCATCACGCCAAAAAAATTTAACTAAACACCCATCCTCATCTTGTTCAAAATCATAGTAAAATTCAGCTTCATCAAGTTGTCTTTTAGCAAAGTAATTGATCAGTTGATGATTGTCACAACCATCGAGTAAAGCTCATTTTTCAGCAGATAAAGCATTATATGCATTAGATACCATAAATCCTAAATTAGGAGACCCACCAACAACCTTCTTCATTGCTCTCTAACTGGAGATTATCCAAGTTAGTTCTCGTTACAATCCATAGGCAACCTAGTGTTGGAAACCTTGAACCATAACTACGAACTAATCTTGTAACCTCTATGTCCCCAGTGGAGTCGCCACTGTAAGGAGGGTGATCCCATCGTAAGGGGTACTCTCCTTAAATGCCCTTGGCCCTTTAAAAGCCTAGGACTTTACACTTGTTAGGGTGTAGTAGGATTTGAATTCCTGACTGTTTGGGAGACCTTGAATTAGAAATGATACTCTCATCACGCTTTTTTGTAAGAAACAAGTAGGAGTCGCAAATGAGTTTTAGGAAAACTCATAAACCTCATTCATGCCTTTCTTCCATGTGGAGTTCATGGAATAATTAGCATGAACATAAGTTTACCCATGCCCAAATTGGTCTACATAAACAAAAAATTAGTTCGGGAGCGAGGGTACTAAAATAACGTACCTTTAAGGGAGGAATCTCTATTCTAGCCCTAGTATGGCCTCTACCGGCTCTTCCTTTTTCACAATTTCATTACCAAACAATATATGCAACGTGATACCAAAAACTACGTTAGTTGATTTTATTTACAAGCATTAATCACATATGAATTAAATTGCAAAATTCGTTATTCTTATTTAATAATATTCGTGAATGAACAAAAAATAAACAAGATTCGCCTTGTCTTAAGTGATAAAACAACAATTAATTATTCAAATTCTAGTCTTGATTAACAAAAGAGTACTATGTGAATTAATTAATTAATAGTAAGTTTAAAGTGATCAAACAACACTAATTAATCAATTAAAGTTATTTAAACAATAAAAGAAAAGTGATTTATCTAAGTGCTCAGGAAACTAACCGTTCTTCTTTTATGTTAAATCTCCGTTTTAATGCGTTTATGGACTTTCTTTCTTCTTCGTACCTCCAAGGACTTCAATTGAATCAATTAGGGTTTGAAAGTATTTGGGAAGAGAGAAGAAAAAGTAGTATGATGGTAAGAGAAGTTGAGAGATTAGGGTTTTGAGAATACTAGGATTTTAATTCTGATTATTTCAGTCCTCGTGATGCTGAAAGAAGACCCCTATTTATAGGCGTAGGTATCTAGGTTTAGGGTTTTAGAGCCGCACCGTCAGGTGGCGTGCGTAACTCTCTGAGTCGCGCTGGGTGCCGCGCGCATCTCAATGAGTTGCGCGCGTTTGCGGTTTCCTTTATACGAAAACACGTTTTTAAAACTTCCATAACTTTTGATTGCGGAGTCAGATTAAGGCGTGTGAGATATCATTGGAAAGATCTGAATTTCTAATTTCCAATTCCGTTAGAATGAGGTTAAAATATGTTATGGATCAAAAGTTATGGCCGTTGGAGGGCAAGGATGTCGGTTTTAGGGCCCGGTTTAGTGTTTTGATCATAACTTCTTCGTTTTGGCTCAGAATTGGGCTTATAATATACCGTTGGAAAGCTCTTTAAAAGGGCTATCTTGCAAGGGAATTTGATGGTTTTTTTTATCTGTTTGGCTCGGATTTCAACAATGTAGGTTCTATTGGATCCAATCATTGCATTTGACGCATTTGGGTCAGTTATTATTCAAGTTTAAACATGTATGAACACGTTTTAGGCCTAATTAGTAATGGGACAAGGCTCTAAGATAAATTGTTCTCAAATATGGGTTTTAACTTACTTCATAATGCTTTTCATAGTCTATAAACATTTCAACTTTGATCTAACATGAAGAACGGATTTTTGTAACATCATTGCACTTCCTTTCGGGACAAGAGGTCAAAAGTAGGTGTCTACAGTTAGCCCCCACTTTGATCGGGTCTAGAATAGACGATGATCAAAGTAGTTAAGAAAATAAATCCGAGACTCATTCTGTGAAGTTCCCTAACAATAGAGAATCTTTTAGAAATATTAAGGATGTTGAAACGATCCTTGGTTCGCTAAGTGTGTGAAACAAGTGGCTATTAAGGCTAGAAAAAGTTTTTCCTAGTCTTAACACGCTAAAGAATCTAGATTGATCCTTTGCAATTGTAGAAGGCTTTTACAAGTAAAGGTGTTCTGGGTGATGTCAAGTCATGAAAAGAGATCAGTTTTAAAAGGATAAAAGGGGAAGATTTCCCCTCAATCGGTCATCGTTGGTCTAAAGTCCCTCGATATGTCATTGAAACTTTATCCTGACTTTAACAAAGTAAAAGATGAAAAAGGGGTTTTCGGTATTTGAGCCGAAATGGTCCGGTATTCGAGCCAGAAGTCCACAAGATAGAAATACATGTCTCAGGGCTGGAGGCTTGTATCCAAATTCAGTGAGAGGGAAGAAAGTCAGCAACTCTCTCATCAGTTTTGTCCACAAGATGAGTACACGTGTCTCAGGACTAGGGGCACGTGACTACATGGGCGCGACATCATCTCGTCGCTTCTTTATACAGGGGGTGGATTCGACACCCTAACTGTCCGGTAAGTTAGTAAGCGCACTAACTACCGTATCCATTCAAGAAGTGCCTGTTCCTAAAGGTTCGACGCGCCTGTCGACTCGTTGAGCTAACGCCTACAGCAATTCTCTACCTTTTAGTCCTGAGAGGTAGATCTCGCAAAGATTAGGCTGAGTGAAAGTTTACGCAACACCTACGCCGTACAATTTTGCGCCGTACGATACGCCATTTGCAGTTTTACGCTGCATGAAAACGCCTTCCTTTTTGCTTCGGACGTGAAAAAAGAGGAAAACCCGGACATTTATAACGTTAGTACAGTAAAATGACAAACCTGTCTATGGGTGCTTTTACGTAAAGCACCACTACGGAACGTCTTAAGGCACTCTTACTAAAAACGTTTAAAACGTATGCTTGGGGAAGGCACAAAGCACGGTGTGCATGCAATATGATGCAAAAAACTAACAAAAAAGAAAATAAACTACAAGATGCAAAGAAATTAAAAAGAATTTGATAATTTGCGCGCCATTACGTCTAATAACGAGCAAAAACTGTTCAAAAAATGATCAAACAGATCAAAATCAAAATCCTGGTCTTTTAGTGACCAGTATCCGCGCGCAACTCAGGAGGTCGCGCTGGCCAAGCGTGCGCATATTTTAGAGTTGCACTAATATGTCACGCGCAACTGATTTAGTTGTGCGCAACATTTAATTCAGCAAAAAGAAATCGTTGAATGCAATTTTCATTTCGCATTCTCTCGCCTCTCTTTTTGCCATTTTCGAACCTTTCTATCTCTAGAAAGCTTGTTTTATTGCGATTTTTGAAGCTAAGGGAAGTAGATCTCACTCTTAATTCATATTTGCCATAATTCGTTCATTCTTGGCTGAATTTGGGCGATTTTCAAACTGTTAAATCCCAAATTTTGAATTTGGGGGTTTTTGATTTGACTTGTTTTCATGAATTTGTTTGTTTGTCAGTGTGACATGTTTAAGAAATATATTGCAACAAATTTCATGTGAAGTGATAAAGTATTGATCTTGTATGAGCATGTTAAACATAAATGTGTTTTTTTTTGTTCATTCTAATTTTGACTTTGTGCTTGAACTTTACTTCCCTCTTGTTTTGCTCACATAGACTATACTTGTTAATTTTAATGTAAATTGAAGTGTTTAGAACAACAATTATGCATTAAAATTATAAATGAGATTTTGAACTTTTATAATAGCATGAATTTGTTCTTGCGACTCATGTTTATTTTTTCATGCGTAAGTTTCAAAATTGGTTTTATTAATGATAAAAATAACCGACATCATCGAACTAGAGTAGTTTGGCTATACTAGTTAGTTTAGGGAATTCTTGAAGACATCATCGAACTAGAGTAGTTTGGCTATACTTCAGGCTTTTGAGCCCCCATTTTATATTATCGAATATTGTAGCCCCCAATGTTGGGTGACTTCGATGACTTGTTTGTTTAATGGGTCTAGAAATCCTGTGTTTCGTCTTATAACGATAACACCTAGGATCTTGGAAATGATTAAACTAGTGTGTTTAAATCGTTTTTTTTACCATTCATAGTTTTAACAAAGAAATTTGCTAAGTCTAGTAATATTGGTCATTCATTAGAACAAGTAAGAGGAAAAATGAAATGTTGTTCAAATTTTTTCGTCTATTCTTGCTACTTTTGAATTCTTTCTTTTGAGTTCAAATTTTGTCACTGTTTTGAAGCTCGAGAAAGTAGATGTTATCCTCCTTGTGAAATTCCAATGTGTGCAACAATGGAGAATAATTTTAAATGAAGATTCCTTAATTGAATTTAGTAGTCTTTTGTTTACATTCTAACTCATGAAATTGTTTGTCTTATGTTAATAAAGTGCCTTGATACAATTTTCATGATGACTGATTGAGTACTAAACTTTCGTATGAGCAAGTATGATTTTATTGCTCTACACTAGTCAAACTCTCTAATCTCTAGAGTAAATTGAAGTATTGAAACAACAATTATGAACTAAGATTAGTTCTTGAAGTTGAACTTGAAAATGGCTCGAATATGTAACTTGCTTCATGGCCAAGTTCAGTTTCAAACTTAGTTTTCAAAGGAACAAAATGATTATTAAATCATTGTAATGCATTTGAAAATTATAAGGCTCGAGATCTACAATTGTTTAGGCGATTCTCGAAAGTAGCTCGAATGACATGAATATCTCGTTTTGTTTCTTTGAGAATATTGGAGCCCCATGTGTCGGGTTATGCGCATTCTTGCTATTTCTCAAGTTTTGGAGCCCCCAATTTGGGGTGTTTCTAATGACTTGCTATTGTTTAGGCCATTCATATAATCATGATATTGAGATGGACCTATGTATATGTCCTATTTTTGTTTTGAGATATTTACTATTTAGGACAATGACATGGCTTTCACATTTTAGTTAGAGTCATGTTCAAGAAAGCAAGTTAGTTCTTTGCTTGTTTATAAACCAAAACAATTGTGTTTAAGAATTAGTATATCATACCTAATGTCTAAATGTTTGTAAAGATCATTGTGGTGATTTTATTCTCAAAGTTTATTTAGAACATCAAATATTTTCTTTGGTTCTTATCAATCATTGATTTTGGTCTTGTAGGTGGTTTGTTTACCATCCCTTAGCCAATATTCGCAGGAGAAGTTCGAGTCAAGAAGAAGTCGAATCTTAATTCATTCCTTTTGGTAAAATAAATGTATTATCCAAACATTTATAGAGAATTTGAACATTATTTATTTGAGAAAACAAAAATTCAGAAAAGGAAATTTTGAATACTATTTTTTATTAGAAACATGTTGTTTCAAACTAGAATTCAAAATTGGAAAAGGGATCCAATAATTATATTATTTTCAAAACTGAACCCAAAATGGAAAGAAAAGTCTAGCTCGTAATTGAGTGTCACTTTTTTGTCCAAGATTGATGAAGATAAGTTGTAATTTGCAACTTATTTCAACAAAGATATGAAAATGTGAGCAAACTTTCTTATATCTGATTTTGTTTATGTTTTTCTGCTTGTCATCATTGTCATATTTTTCTAATTAAAAGTGAAGTTCTTTCAATTAAATAAGTACTATAGTTTGAAAATGAATGTTTATCAAACTTAGGTTTGGTGAAGTGTTAGAATGATTTATAAAATCATTCGAATCACTTTCTAAAATATGATCTCATTTTAAAATGAAAGTTAAGGTGAGACCTATATTTTTAATTTGAAGCCCCCAAGTGTAGACTTTAGGTGGCTTTTGGAATTCATGTATACATATGCTAGGGGATGTTTCTCATGTTTATTTAAAGCCCCAAGACTTGTGTTTTTAAGTTGTGGAATATTGCATATGTTTATCACAGATTGTTTGATCAAGTAACATAATTAATTATCTTGGTCGAATAATAGGAAGTGGTATTCTTCCCTTTGTCATTTAAAGTTATTAAGATGGTTCGTAATAAGCTTTGCATGACATTGATTTTGCAGCATAAATAGCGTGTTCAAATATGTAAATAGAGAGAAGTGGGGATGTCCTGGCTTTCTTAAGCCCCCAATTTGAGGCAAAGAGCGAAAAATTTATACTATTTTTGAGTATTTTAGTTGCCAAATGGGAGGGATCATCCCGACTTACCCCCTAAAAAATAAATGAACAAAAAAAGACGGATTTGTATAAAAAGGAAGGGGAATCCAACTTTCCCATAGAAGAACAAAGAAAGAAAATTAGACATGTTTTCTAAAAGCAAGGATTATTAACTTAATATTTGAATCATCGTGATGACTTAGCTTGGCAGTGAGGTATACGTGTGATAGTGATAACGATCATTTTTTCATGTAGAGATCATGTTCAATCAATGTTCCTCGCTTATAGAAGATGGAGATATCCCACGCAGGCGGACATATAAGTGAGAAGACCAATTCTCAAGAGTTTTAAAAGACATCTATAGTTGACGTCGAGGCTGTCAATATATCAAATCAATTTATTGTATTAACTCTTTTTCTTTCTAGGCAATGTATATCGAACTTGAATAAATAGCCCTATTATTAAAAGAAAATAAGATGATTGTGGTTTAGAGTGATAGTCATCTCATTTTTATTTGGCAAAGGATATGGAAAACATCGAATTTAGTTTGATTCGATTGCTTTACTAACATGATGTAATCCAGCCAATGGCTATCAAATCATCCAAATCATTTGGATTTTTTTTTATAAGATCTTGTAATCATAACTCAACACTTCTTGCATTTTATATATGGGCATGACTACTTAATAGTAGGTCCTTATGTGAAAAGGCCTAAGGTTGGCCATATTTTCATGGAATTATGATTTTGGTACATGGTTATGGTCTACCTCAAGGAGGGCCATTCCAAGGTTGTAACGTGGCTAGGCATGGGTTATGAAGAATGGATAGGCTCAAGTATACTTCCAAAATCCCTTACTTTTGGTGCTTCTTAAATTAAAACCTTTCTGCTTTGTGTGGCAACGTCCTACATTAGGTGCCTTTTCCTTGTCCTCTCTTTTTTTTTTTCGACAAGTTTTGTTTTGGGTTTAGAACGATTTCTTTCTTTCTTTTGCATTGGATATTTCCTTTTGGTTTTAGACTAAATTTGTGTCCCCCTCTTATGTTTCGTTCTCCCAATTTCCTATTTGTATCTCTTTGCACCATTCCCATCCAAGGGTTAGGAGTAATGTAGGTTGAATAATTAAGGCTCAATTGACGAGGCTCAAAAGGGGTGCCAAAAGATGGATTATTTTCTAAGGTTAAGAACATGGGATTATCTTTGTGGAGTTTCAAGTTGCATCCTGTGTTGGTGAAATCATCATATCCTTTCTTTGTGGGCCAAAGATGGGCCTCTTTTCATTCAATACATCTTGTAAGCCAAAGCTCATCAAGATTCTTAAAGTGTTGAGTATGTATGCCTTTTGATATTGCCAGTTTGTATGCATACATTTTATTTAATTCAAGTCAATAACAATAAAGAGATTGAAAAGAGAACAAGATAGACGTACTTGAAAATATATTTTTTATTCATTAATTAATGAGAGTACAAAATAAGTAGATTCGACAACATGAACCTCTTAGTCTATCATAAAACAAAGGAAAGAAACAAAAGAAGACCTAGGGTGCTACATCTTGAATTGTTGACAACTTCTTGAGATTGCGTTTTCGAGCTTTGTCCGTTTCCGACGTAGGTGAAATCCTCTCTAAAAATCAAGTCCATCTATATGATTCATGGTTTCATTTATCAAGTCCCTTTCAATTAATATTCCCATAGTATAGACTTTTTGAAATGTGTCTAAACCAAGGTATTGTAAATGACACTTGTATGGTAGAGACATATTGTCTATGAACTTTGGGACAAGTTCATGATCCAGAGGTCTTTGTGGAATAAGAGCAACCTTTGATTGCCACCTAGAAAAGAAGTCAATGAAGCCTTTTTCATCCCCTTGCTTAAGCAATTCGAGATCGCGCAAGGTAGTCGTGAGCTCGATGTTATCTCCATATTGGGTTAAAAACGCTTTTACAACGTCACTTCAGGTGGAAGTTTGTTTTGCATCGAGGTTATAAAACCATGATCTAGCATTTTGGTCCAATGAAAGAGGAAAGGTACATGCATATAGGCTTGGCTCAACCCCTTTCAATGCCATAATTCCAATAAAGCTCATTAAGTGAGTCCTAGGATTGTCTGTAACCTTAAAGGTTGGCAAATCCGTAGTCAAGAACTTTTCTGGGAGAGTCTTGCCACTAGGTTGTGGTGCAAGCTCATAATTGAAGTACTTATTCCCTGAGTTAGCTCGAAGGACAAGTTATTTATGTTAGCCTTTTCTGCTTTTTTATGAGCCTTCATTTGGGCTTCTTCTTCTTGTAGGGCCTTTAGGTTTTGGAGTTCCTCCATAAGTTTCTCCAACGCTGCTTTGTCACCCATGATTGGACTAGTATGCGAATGTGGAAAATGATCTAGTACTGTGTATCACGAGAAATTGAGCGCGTTCACTTTAAACCTTTTCTGCCAAGCATTCAAACAATGAACCAAAGTCAAAATGATTATTTTATTTCCCTTTTTTTTAATCCTTGTAATAAGAATTCACTTTTAGCAAGTTTGTTGATAAAGAAATGTCAAAAAATTCACGAACAATCATTAATGTAATGTCATGATTTGTGTTGACTTCAACAAGGTAATAATCTAAGGATTTTATTTCAAATGAATTGTTTTCGAAAAAGGTAGAAGAGAAAGAGAAGAGAGTTGGATTGAAAGTGCACATCAAATTTTTAGAAATATTAATCGACCCGAACACACTCCTTAAAATGATCAAATATACTATAGTATTTGTAGATCATTTAGATTACAATAGAGATCAATATCGTTTCTTTAAATTATGATTCTCATATTGCTTATCTTTAAAGGATAATATATTACTATTTGTTTAAAAATAATGATGGCCTCTGAATGTAAAATCCAAGAAATAATTAAATCATTTTCTCGGTTTTATCATTCATTATCTTCTATCTTTTTTTTTTGAGGATAATATATATATATTCTTTTTGTATCATACTCTCTTTTTTTAAGAACGACATTTTTTTTTTCGTTCTATTTTCCTCTCTTTTTTTTTGTGTGAGGCAATCATCCCAAGTAAAGTTCTCGGGATTTTCTTTTTAAACCATAGAAGAGGTAAATAAATTATAATCTTAAATCAAGGTTGACCAATTACAACTAAAAAAAATGATGAATACGAAAATAGGCACGTTTAAGAATAAACATATTGATGACGTCCTATTAAGAGATGCGAACTTCTAATGACGAACCTCATAAGAAATAATGTCATTAGCTCGATTATCAAGTACTCACCATAATAAAAAAATAGTATCGTGCGCAATTTACCGTCTTGCGCTAAAGTGGAGAGTGCATCTTCAAGAGTAGCATCTACCACATGCAATTTTTTTTTTTTTTTTTTTTTTTTTTTTTTTGCGAAATGCAAAAAGAACGATAAAAAAACATGTTTTTTCGAAAAAAGACGATCGTAGTAAAAGTTAGACAACGTTGTTAGCCAAAGAGATATTTTTAGCACCTACTTAAAGATTAACCTAGAAGCGGTAGTATCGTTTTCTCCGTATGATATTGCTTGTAATGAGTCAAAGTCAACGTTGAATAGTGGGCGCGCGCATGACACAGAGTTGTGAGGAGGTGCCGCGCGCAACTTCAGAACTTGGGCTTGGGGGGCTCGCGCAACTTTGACAGTTGCGCGTGCCACTTGGTAGGTTCGACATTTTTTTTTTTTTTTTTTTTTTTTTTTTTTTTTTTTTTTGTCGAACCATAATTTTTGCAAATATTTTTTTTTTTAATTTTTTTTATTATATCTCTAGGTAACAAGTTGGAATTAGTTAGATTAGACACGAAGCACATATTCATGTAGTCACATAAGCACATAAAAGGAACCGTCAAAGCATACAATGTCATTCTAAGGTCAAGACTTGGGTGTCCAAAGATACCATATCTAAGGGACGATGCATGAATCAATCGCTCAACGTATTGACCAACAACATAGCCCTCCCAACATTTTGTTAGCGAGATATGGGTGGGATGATTGTTATTTATTTTGGGATAGAAGCCTAGTGTTGGAAACCCCTAGTCAATGAGCCAATCCCCAATGGTTAAAGTGTTCTATGATTATGCATGATGAAATGTTGCTTGTTTGATTTTTAATTTTGTGAAAAAGGAAGATATTATGCGTTCGAGTCTCGCTCTCTAATTGGAGATTATCCAAGTTAGTTCTCGTTACAATCCATAGGCAAACCTAGTGTTGGAAACCTTGAACCATAACTACGAACTAATCTTGTAACCTCTATGTCCCCAGTGGAGTCGCCACTGTAAGGAGGGTGATCCCATCGTAAGGGGTACTCTCCTTAAATGCCCTTGGCCCTTTAAAAGACTAGGACTTTACACTTGTTAGGGTGTAGTAGGATTTGAATTTATGACTGTTTGGGAGACCTTGAATTAGAAATGATACTCTCATCACGCTTTTTTGTAAGAAACAAGTAGGAGTTGCCAATGAGTTTTAGGAAAACTCATAAACCTCGTTCATGCCTTTCTTCCATGTGGAGTTCATGGAATAATTAGCACGAATCATAAGTTTACCCATGCCCAAATTGGTCTACATAAACCAGAAATGAGTTTGGGAGCGAGGGTACTAAAATAACGTTCCTTTAAGGGAGGAATCGCTATTCTAGCCCTAGTACGACCTCTACTAGCTCTTCTTTTTTCACAATTTCATTACCAAACAATATATGCAACGTGATACCTAAAACTATGTTAGTTGATTTTATTTACAAGCATTAATCACATAGGAATTACATTGCAATAGTCGTTATTCTTAATTAATAATATTCGTGAAAGAACAAAAAATAAACAAGATTTACCTTGTCTTAAGTGATAAAACAACAATTAATTATTCAAATTCTAGTCTTGATTAACAAAAGAGTACTATGTGAATTAATTAATTAATAGTAAGTTTAAAGTGATCAAACAACACTAATTAATTAATTAAAGTTATTTAAACAATAAAAGAAAAGTGATTTATCTAAGTGCTCAAGAAACTAACCGTTCTTCTTTTATGTTAAATCTCCGTTTTAATGCGTTTATGGACTTTATTTCTTCTTCGTACCTCCCAGGACTTCAATGGAATCAATTAGGGTTAGAAAGTATTTTGGAAGAGAGAAGAAAAAGTAGTATGTTGGTAAGAGAAGTTAAGTGATTAGGGTTTTGAGAATACTAGGGTTTTAATTCTGATTTTTTCGGTCCTCGTAATGCTGAACGAAGACCCCTATTTATAGGCGTAGGGATCTAGGTTTAGGGTTTTAGAGCCGCGCCGTTAGGTGGCGCGCGCATCTCAATGAGTTGCGCTCGCAAGGCGCGCGAATCTGATTGAGTTGCGCTGGTTTGTGGTTTGCCTTATACGAAAATGCGTTTTTAAAACTTCTATAACTTTTGATTGCGAAGTCTGATTAAGGCATGTGAGATATCATTGGAAAGATATGAATGTACACTTTCCAATTCTTTTAAAATAAGTTTAAAATATGTTATGGATAAAAATTTATGGCCGTTAGAGTTCTAAAGTGTCGGTTTTAGGGCCCGGTTTAGTGTTTTGATCATAACTTCTTCGTTTTGGCTCGGAATTGGGCTTATAATATACCGTTGGAAATCTCTTTTAAAGGGATATCCATTTACATAGTCCTTTCATGGGAATTTGATGGTTGGTTTATCTATTTGGCTCGGTTTTCAACAATGTACGTTCCATTGGATCCAATCATTGCATTTGACGCATTTGGGTCCGTTATTAATCAAGTTTAAACATGTATGAACACGTTTTAGGCCTAATTAGTAATCGAACAAGGCTGTAAGATAACGTGGTCACAAATATTGGTTTTAACTTACTTCATAATGCTTTTCATAGTCCATAAACATTTCAACTTTGATCTAACATGAAGAACGGATTTTTGTAACACCATCGCACTTCCTTTCGGGACAAGAGGCCAAAAGTAGGTGTCTACACTTTGTACATGTCAATAAACCTAAACAATCAATCTTACACTGAATAAAAGCCAAACAACCAGTTCTTATTTCAAGTCTCTCAAAAGTCCCTTTATTATTTGCTTTCTCACCCTTCCAACCTTCATTACAACAAACAAATCTTTTCATCTTCAAAGATCCATCATTTCGAGGTTTAATTTTATCGATTCTAATACCAAAGCCATGCTTAAAAGCATATTCATTATTAGTATCATAAGCTTCTTGTTTAGAATTAAAATCTTTATAAAGTAACTCTGATTTAGTTACTTCTTCAAACAGAATTTCATCATCACCAGCACCCACTACATAAGTTTTTAAAAATGAACATAATGAATAACAAATATGTACAAATACAAAACAGTGCATATATAAATGATCATTTAGCATTATCAATTTGATTAAAATAATTAAATAAAATAAAGTACTGAATATTTAAAATATAATTATTATGAATATAATAATAATCATTTAGAATTATACAAATGTTCAAAATAATAAAACTACAAAAACAAACATTAATTAATAAACATAAAGTACAGTATAATGAAATTATAATACACAGTAGCGTAAAACAACAATAAAAATCAAAATTGACAAATTAAACTAAATCAGAGACAAAATCAAATAATTATACAACAAATAAACATAAAATAACAATCAAAATCAAAGTACTCAAAATCAAGCTAAAACAGGGACTATTTTGATCTAAAACAAACATAATTTAATCAAACAAATCACATTCATAAAACAACTAAAACGAATACAAAATTAGTAAAAAATAAATCACATTGATCATAATCAAACAAATCACATTCATTAAACAACTAAAAAAGAACCAAAATTAATCAAAACAGCTCACATTGATCATAATCAAATAAATTACATTCATAAATCAACTAAAACAGAAGCAAAATTGATCAAAATAACATTGATAAACAAATGAATTAAGCAATCCAGTAGAAGACATAAAAAAACTTCACGATCACGATCAAACTCGGAAATCGAAGAATGCTTAAGTTCACAATCACGTTCAACATCTACAATCACAAATTCATCCATAATTGAGAGAGAAATACAAAAAAATTAGGTTTAATTTGTAATATATATGTGACTTGAACAATGAGTAAGGAAAGTATAGAAGAAGGAAAGAAAAAGAAAAAAAAAGAAAAAGAAAAAGAAAAAGAAAAAAAGAAAAAAAAGCAAATAAGAGAAAATGAACAAAACGACGTAGTTCAGGGGGGGGGGGGAGTAGACAGCTATGGCTAAAGGAGGGTGTAGGTAAAAATTTTCAACTAGGATGCAGCTAACACCTATGGGATGATTGAGTCAGTTAGATGGGCTGTTATATAAAATTATAAACCGAAATTCTCAGCAATTGGGGGAATCTTGTAATATTATTAGTCTTATTTTTTTTTTTTAAACAAGTAGTCTTCTTTTGGATTAACAGATTAATTCTTTTGCTTTGTTGTTTAGGGAGTTTGACTTTTTAGCTTTAGTTTTTAGTTTAGACTTTAGAACATTAAGTTAGAGTTTATTATTTTTATCTCGCTTCGTCTATTTTATCTTTGTTTTAAATGTATGTTCGTATGCTGATAATACTATTTGAGTTTCTTTAGTTTAATGTTTATTATTGTTTTCTTTAATTCTTGTTCTTGTTATTAATCATGCTTAATTTAATTGGTTTGATTAGTTTAGTTTTAATTATGTGCGAGTAGTTTATTTCTAGGGTTCTTGGGGATCCATGATTAATATTAAGGGATAATTTATTATTATTTGATTGTTAATGTGCTGGGTTAATTTCCTATCAATTGATATAATGCTATACAATTATTAGATTAGCGCTGGTTTAATTGTATGAGTTATGCAATATTGATTCGAGATTCGAGAGAGGAGAACTGATATTTAGGCTTAGTATCAATAGGCAGGTTAATTTATAAATGGTAAAGTCAAGATTTGAGAGATGCGATTTAATATCGGTAGATAAATACCGTTATTATAATACGTAGCAAAATCCCTTTATAATCTTGTTAATTTATGCATTGATAACTGATTGTTACGTTTTTCCCGGAGTATTAATTATTGTTGAACCTATAACCCTAGATCTTTTTATTATTTCTTATTCCCTTAGCTTAATTATTATCGTAGTATAATTCTCACAATTCTTCCTTGTTTCTTGATAAATTAGATTATAATTATTTATTAGGAATAAAAGAACATTGTTTCCTTGAGGATTCGACCCTTACTTCCCTATCTATTTTAGTTAGTGGTTTTAGGAATTACTTTTGATTAGGTGATATGACTTTAGCTTGTTAAAGAACAAATCTTGTTAAAGAACAAATCAGGGAGATTCTTTTTCCTTTTTCTTTATTGGTAAAGCTAAATTGTTGTATAATAAATTGAATAGGACTGTACTTGGTATTACTGACAGGGAAACTCTTACTTTGAATTTCTATAATAAATATTATCCTACAGAGAGGACAACTTTATAGAGGAGTGTAATTCAAAACTTTTCCTAAGAGACAGATGAAACTTTATATGAGATTTTGGAAAGATTCAAGGATATGCAGAGAGAGTGCCCCCGTCATAATTTAGCATAGTGACAGTTAATCCAAGCCTTTTAGAATGGGATTGGAAATTCATCCAGAACAATTTTAGATTCTACAGCTAATGATAGATTTATAAATCTAAATGTAGATGACGTAGATCAAGTTATTGAAGAGATGTCGATTCATAATTCCCAATACGAGAATCCTAAAGGCTTTGCATACAAAGGAAAACACCATGTCGATTCAGTATCCTTTTTACAAGCTCAATTAACTTCAATTAGCCAGAAATTAATTAGATTATCTTATTCCTGCTATTCCTACTTCTATAGCTAATGTTTCTGCTGAAATAATTCTAATGAAACTTTTTGTGAAAATTGTGGAATGGTAGGACATTGGGAGCAAGATTGTAGAAAAACTATGGAGCAAGTTAATGCCTTCCAAACCTATAGGCAAAGTAACCCATACTCCAACACTTATAATTGTGGCCTCCGGAACCATCCATATCTTTCCTGCAGGAGTAACAATGTGCAAAATCCTCCACCTCCACAACAACCACAACAACAACTACCAGCACAACAGAAATATTACCACCCTAACTTTGGACAGAAAACCCAATCACAAGCCCCTCTATCTCTGACCCTGCCTTATTAGAAATTAGAGCAATGCTATCAAATTTGCAATAGCACAAGTAGAGTAGGGATGCTCAAATTGATTCGATCCTAGCTCATAATAAAATTTTTGATAATCAAATTTCACAGATTTCATCTACCCTACTAACCCTTCAGCAGGGAGCCCTACCATCGCAACCAATCCAACCTACAGATCATGCTAATACAATTACTCTAAGGAGTGGTTCACACTATGATGAGCCTCATATGCCCAAAGATGATGAACCTGTTACAACTACAATTGCTAATCCTGATTCCCTTGTACCAAGTGCTAATGTTACTAACCCTGCAGGGCTATAAGAGAAAACTAACTCTTCTAATGTTTCTTTGCAGGGTAAATCTCAGAACAATGGTGGAGATATGCAGGGCCCAGTCATCAAACTTCCATTACCAAATAAACATTTGAAGAGTAAGTTTGATAAGCAATTTGGTAAGTTTTAGGAGGTTGTGAAAAATCTGCAAGTAACAGTTCCTTTCACTGATTTAATCACTCAGGGTTTTGCATATGGTAAATTTATGAAAGATATCTTGACTAGGAAAAGGGACTTTAATGAGGTAGAAACTGTAGCTTTTATAGAGAAATGTAGTGCTTTATTGCAAAATAAATCCCCTCCTAAATTAAAGGATCCTGGTAGTTTTTCAATCCGTTGTCATATTGGTAATGTCTTCAATGATAAAGCATTGTGTGATTTGGATTCTAGTGTTAGTGTTATGCCATCGTCTGTGTGTTCTAAACTTAACATGGGTGATTTAAAAGTTACTAATATTACTTTACAGATGACATACTGTTCTGTTAAATACCCCATAGGTATTCTAGAGGATGTCCCTGTCAGAGTTGGTAAATTTTTTATCCCTATAGATTTTGTTATTTTAGACATGGTTGAGGATACACAAATTCCCATCATATTAGGTTGACCTTTCCTCCACACTGCATGAGCCATAATTAACGTTAAAAACGGAAAACTAACCTTTTTTGTTGGAGATGATAATATCACTTTTAATTTAGGGAAAGTTTTGAAAGGTCCTATGCTTGAGGAAAATTGTTATTTAATTAATGTAATTGATGTGATGGATGCTATTTGTGAAGATAGCTTACAACAGGTTCTTGCAAGGGATTTGAAAGGAATGGTGTCCTTCGAACAAGTGTATTATTCTGATGGCGGGTTCAGAATTATTAGAAAACTAATATATTCAGTAAGATCAAGTGATCGGAATGCTTGGGTGGAGGCCGCTTCCGATCAGTAATATTAATATAATTAATATTACAGCTTAATCTTGACTGAACTCTTCGGGTCACACCCAAGCAAAATATACGAATCGACTTGACGAATTAATTTGGAAGAAATTAATTCGTCGCCCGAGTGTTAAATATCTAGACGTCGGAAATTCGAGCTTAGAGCGTCGAAACCGAGCGTCGGAAGTCAAGTTAAAAATAATAAAAAGACGAGAGCAAATTAGTAATAAATCAACAATGACCAAAATACCCCTAGCATCGGAATCCCGAGTGCTAGGGGATTAGCCGAGCTAGCAGCCCGCACCATGTGCGAGACATGCTAGCAAGGCGTGGCTAGCAGCCCGCACCATGTGCGAGGCATGCTAGCACAGCACGGCCAGCAGCCCGCACATGTGCGTGGCTAGCTAGCAGCGCCCTCGGCATCAGCAGCCCGCTCTGATGTGGGTGGGCGTGCTGGGCCGAGCTGGCAGCAGCTAGCAGCCCGCACGGTGCGAGGCTAGCTGGGCCGTGGGCCTAGGTCGGGTTGAAAGGGGAAGCTAGTAAGTATTCTTGCTTTTTGGTGTGGACAAGTGTCACAAGGAGAGGAAGGAGTGGGGAGCAAGTATGGTCCCCTCCTCTCCAAGTGGTCCATACTCCTCTTTACATATGACTAGGACACTTGTTGATTTATTACTTGCTTATTTATTTAATTTAATTTAGCTTTAAATTAATTTGTGGAATTTCATGAATCCCACATTGATGGGATAGAAATTCCCACTCATACTTTCCTCTATAAATACCAACCTTGGGATTTGGAGTAAAGTGCTTGAGTGGGAGTTAGAAAAAGCATTCCATATTTTGGAAAAACTCTTAAACTCCATTAACACTTGGGTTTTGGTCGGACCTTGCTAACTCCAAAGTAGCGGACCTAAAAAGTCGTGTTCTTCCTTTGTGGGTGGATACCGTTGGAGGCACGACATTTGCGGTGCTCAAGGCTTTCAAGTAAGAGCCTGTTTTGAGAGGGCGAAGCTCGCTTCAAGGGTATGATTCGTTCTTCATTTCTTGTGTTTACTTATTTATGCTTCATGGTTTTATTAATTACGAGTGGTTCCTTGGGTCGGGTTTGTTTCCGCAGTGAGTCGGACTCACCAACCCCCAACAGCGGTATCGGAGCCCCGCTCGTTTATTTTTATAATCATTTTTTCAAGGTTTATTTTGGCTTATTTTTCTGGTTTAAGTTGCTAATTAGATTAGTAGCTCGGTTTTATTTATTTTAATCCCGTTTTTAATGTCGAATTTGGCCCAGAACCCAGATTTTCGCCCAAAAATAGTGAGTTTTGGGTGGAAAAGGTGTTCTGGAAAGGTTTTTACCCCTTTAGGTCTGTAATTTTAGCCAAATTCTGACCAGAAATGCCTTTTTCGAGGGATTTTTCGTTTTTGACGAAAAATTTTAAGTCTTTTCTAACGTTGAAATTAATGGCAAAACTTGTTGATTATGTGGTTGATTATTTGCATTATTTTCTGCTTTTTTTAAGTCCCCTTAAAGCACACTTACTTGGTAGTATTTGATGCTTAAAGGTTGATTTATTTTCACATAATTGCAAACTAATTGCTTTTTAGTTTGAATTTTTTTTTTGAGGCTTCCTAAGTGTTAAAGATTCAATCTTTATTTGTGATAAGTGATTGAAACTTTAAAAACCACTAAATTCCATGTTATTTTGTGTTAAACTTCATTGTTTTAATCATTTTGAGTTGATTGGAAACATAAAGTTTCATTTTTTTTGATAGAAATTTGGTTATCTTCATGTTGAAAGATATAATTTTCAAGGATTCACAAAATTTAGATGTTGGAATTTTTATTTGAACATTAAAGTTCATATTTTTCCAACTTCCCCTTACTTTGTCAAATTCTCAAGTTTAATTTAAATTGATTAAATTAAAAGTGAGAAATTGCCTCAACTTTATTATTGCACCAAGCTAAACCAATTTAATTGAGAATGGTTCTTGGAATTATTTTGGTTATTTGCACTTTGAAATTTTATTAAGTTGGACTTGTTTAAAATTTTTTTTTTCATTTTTGCTCATTAAGTTAGTTCTAAAATTAATTTAGAATTAATTAATTATGTCTCGCGAAATGGGATCAAATCTCGAGGCCATGGCACGCAAAACGAGGCAAAGAACCACACTTGGCTAGCCGGGCTGCATAGCAGCCCGCATGTGGCTGCCAAGGTGGCTGCCCCGCCTTGCGTGCGGCCATACGCGCGGCAGCAGCACACGGCCGCAGCAGCCACGCACCAGTAGCCAGGGCTGTGCGTGCGCGTGCGTGAGGCAGTGGCAGCAGCTCAAGGCTGCTTGCCGCGGGCCGTGTGTGCGGAGCTTTTGTGTGTGTATGTGCTTGGTGCGGTGAGGTGAATAGCCGTAGTATGCTTGGTTTCCATGAGACGCGATTATTCGAGTTTCCTTGGCAAAACGCTTAAAGCGAAAGCCACTTGAAATGTGGTTGGCTTAATATTGCTTATTTTGCCATTTTATTTATTTTAATTAATTTAGTTTATTTTAATTAAAATTTTGGGAGGCTAGGCCTCGGTTTTGAGCGGCATTGGAAAAATTTTATTTTGAAAAGTTTGGGTGCTAGCGACTTAATTAATTGGATTAATTAAGGGAAATGCGGAATTTTGTGGGAGCTTCAATTATTAATGACGTCAATTACATAATCGGTTAAATAACTTTGACTAGTTTTTTAATTAGGCGTGTTAATCGGATTAACCACCTAGATTAGTTACTAGTGCGCGCGTTGTTTAAATGCATTTTACTTGTTTGATATTGTAAATTGCATGGGCCATTCACAAATAGTGAATGGATGAATGGAATATATATTCTCTCTCACAGGTTTTATGAAATGGCAACTAGTGGGACCCGATTAGGATAGAAAATACGGACTATGTGCCGTTATGTATTTTTGTAAATCTAAATACGGTCTACGCACCGTTAAGTATTTTTGTAACTTAATATTTAGATTATTCCTAGTCGTAGACACTAGTATTTGCATAGTTTGGTTAAGTCTTGAAGACGACGTATCTTGGAAGACAAAGCCTTGAATTGCAAATGAAGACCTTTTGAAGATTTGAAGAATTCAAGGGGTCATGCTAGTTGCCAATATGCATCTATAATTTCGCTTTATATTTTATGCTTATATACATGTGAATTATTCGTTAGATGCATGTTTAGGTTTTCTTTATGTTGCGATGATTAGTTAAGTTCACTTAAATCAACCAACATAGAAATCCTAGGTCCCTAATAATATTGGGTCAAATTTGCCTTTCCAAAACAACACTTACCAACCGAACGAGGGTGATGGTAGGCTACGCCAAAGCGAGGTGCCATCACTTCTCCAAGGCTCATAAGGCACACCGGGTGTGCACGTTGGTTTTGGTTTAACTCATCGGTATGAGTGAGGAGTCCTCACATACCGTGGCAAAAGAGATACATCGTCAAAGATGCATTAGATGCGACGATTATCTAACCAAGAGTGGCTTAGAGCCATTAGCAAGGCAATGCTTACCTTAGAATATTGAGTGTTAAGACAAGCCAAAGCATGCTTAACCACTCTTTGTTTCTTCGGATCTTGGAATCGCCTTATTTTCGCCAAATAGGGACAATTTTTATGCGTAAATAAGACGTTTAATAAGATTGAAGTTTGCATGAATGCTATTAAATTTCAAACTTATTATGTTCTTGATAAATGGTTATACTTTGCACTTATATTTATAGTATTCTAAATCAAATAATATTGTTTCCATGATTGGTAAAGGAAATCCTTGAGAATAGTTCTCAAAGACAGGAAAAGCATTTCTAAAATACAATTCTTATAAATGACTTTTATAACTAAGTCCGAAAGGACGGTTGGACATCATGTATTCAAAATACTAGGTAGTTTTGATAAAACATGAGGTATTGAGTTGCAAACTCAAGATTGTCAATGTTAGACAACCAATGTATCTTTTCGCATCATACATAATTGAGTAGGACTCATTGATGTAGTACTTCGAGTAAGAATTAATGGAAAAGATGGAACTTTGTTTTACGGCGCACTAGGTGCTTGATTATGCCTAAAAAAGTATAAGAGTCAAGGTACTTAAAGAAATAATTCTTAAAGTAAGATTATGAGATATTGTATGATAAGAAATATAGGAAAGAAGGAACAAAAAAAAGGAATTAGATTCCATTTTAACCCATGAGTTCATGTTATTGTAGTTAACTTAGCAATTCGTTATCTTCACAAGTATCGGATATTGCTTGAGTGTTCCACTATGATAGTGACCTCAAACTATTGAAGTTAAGCTAAGTTATCGACTTACAAGCTTAGAATGAAGCAAGAAGAGCTGCATCAGTTGTAAGGTCGTATGTTTTGTTTAAAGACCTTTTAAGCCAAAGGCTGGAACAAATAATGGTTATTATGTTCCATAATCAGCAATTGATCCGTTTACACACGGAGAGACTCACATTCAAAGTAATAGTTGCGAGATTTATTTGAATGGCATGGTTATCCAAGCGTTGAGTCAAGAATGCTTGATTATAAACAAACATTTCCCTAACATGATTAACTCACTAAGTTCAAGTCATGGGCTTGATTTGCGTTCCAAACATCTTTAGCAATGTCATATCGACAAGAACGTACTAAAGATTCTATTAGATAGGCTCTTGATAGTTGCTCGATTTGGAATCATTCTAAGACAAGCAAGTCTTAGTTGTTGAAACCGACAAAGCAGAGAGCTATTGTTCTTGGTATAGACAATTGACTCCGAAGGCTAAAGAGGAATCAATTACTTCAACGTTTCACAAAGAATTTGAAAGGATATGGCTATATTCATCAAATGTGAACAAACTTGACCTGAGTAGCTCAAGAGTCCAGTGAAGTACAGAATCGACTTGGCAAGATATCAAAACTTCTATATTAGATCGAGCAATGTTTGCTTGAGCCAGGTGTGACCATCTCAAAGTTATGAATGGAAATTTTCATAAAGAACTCCACAAAGAACATAGTGTGTCCTCACGGAGACCTCGATGTCATTGGAAAATGACTCAAACGATGATGGTTCACAACCCTTCCTATAAAGTTCTTAAAGATTTGCACAAATGACTAATGTTACACTAAACAATATGTCGAAGCTAAGAAAGGACGCCATATTCAGTTATGGATAGAAATAACTTCTAAAAGTCTTTTCAAGTATATGTCTAAGGCTCTTAGTCTCAGTGGGAGTTCACTAGCTCAGTGGGAGCTAAGTGGCTCAGTGGGAGCTAGTGGCTCAGTGGGAGCTTAATGGCTCAATAAAGACTAAAGATAACTCAAGTGGGAGCTAACTGTTTGTTTCACAATGAACTTTTACCCAAAGACAATATACATGTCTCTTTGTAAGCATTCAAGTAAGACTACGGGCATTACCTCCACATCCTAATTGAGAACATAATGTTTGTCGCTCTAAGTGGTGTCTTTCTGGAAAGTAACACGTTTCCAAAACGACAAGTGGGAGGAAAATGAACTCGATGACCATCAAGCTTAGCAACAAACTAGAACTGAGAATCTCGGAAGACCTTAAAGGACTTCATGAGAATGCTTGATCAAGAATACTCAAAAGGACTTTACAAGTGCCTTAAAAGAGAATTCATTACTCACAAAACATTAAAAATGTTGGAGTAAGATCAACATGATAAAAGGGCTTTGAAAGCGCCTTAAAACTCAGTGTTTGATGCAATTACCCCGTATAGGTATAGAATTCCTATAAAATTTCTATTAAGTTAGAAATAAACCTAAGACTTACAAGCAAAGGAGTACTGTCTTGTAAGATAGCTACTACAAATCCAAATTCCGAATGATGGTTAGAGGCCATGAAAATCCGAAATAGACCCCATGTTTGAAAATCATGTTCGAAACTTGATTAATTTGCATGAAGGATGAAAGATCCATCAATTGCAAATAAATTTTCAAGGAGAAAACTAACAAATGTGGAAATGTATATGCATACATAGCTAGATTGGCTGAAAAGGATATAATTAATTTCAAGGAGTTGATTTTAATAAAAACCTATTCACCAATCGGAATGCTTAAGTCTTTTCGTGATTGATCTAGCAAAATTGCACATATGAAATATGGAAAAATAGATACCAAAACCGCCTTCCCAAAATAGGATCTTGGAAGTGATTATGGAATAGTCTAAGGGTTTTGAAAATCTAAATAATGCTAGATTTGAAAGCAAGCACATGGAATCCGTCATGGGATTAAAGGAAGCATTGCATGAAGGAATTGGAACGTGTTTTCTCATAAAGTTAATAAGAGGATTGACTTATGGAGAAACATAGAAATTCTGATGAACAAGAAGTTTAGTGGTAGCAAAAGTAAAGGTCCAACGAGAAGTTTACGAACTCTATTGTGAAACAACTATCAAATGCTAAATGCTTAGATTTGAAAGTATTTTCGACAATGGACCAAGCTAAAGACGATACTTAGTACATGTTGGGAATTAAGTTCTATGGTATAGACTTAATTAAATGTTTAAATGAGTAAAGGAATTTACCATGTTAAACATGAAGGACTTTGAAAGGCTTTCGACCCATATATGTATGAAGCTAAGTAAATGTTTGAACTAAGTATAAGCTAGGCTAAATACTAAGTCAACCAAGAAAGACTCTAGTAAGAGACTTTCAACCATATCACATAGCGAACATTTTAGCAAGACTCAGTGTAACTGAATGAGCTAAATGTCACATGGATGGAATAGAATTGAGATTCATTGTAGAATTAAATCCATCATGTAAAGCTATGATATGGAATCGTCAGACGACTTACTTGCTTAGAGCATGTGAAGTACGTATATAATACAAGTCGACATTAATCTAAGTATTAGATCGTTAGATTATAGTCAAGAACATCCATAGCACTTAAATAAGTAGTTGGATGAGTTCTTGACGCATGGAAACAAATACAACTTGAGTTTTGATGTTGCAAGCACAAACCTTAACAAGGATTAGATCCTTAGCAAGGAAGCCATTTATAAGCACGAGGCAAGAAGTGTCGTGGCTTGAGAATGGTAACATGGATATGCATCCATGTATAATTTGCGGAAATTTAAGATAAATTTCCATGATCGTAAGTGATTTGAGTAATTCAAATCATTGTGAGTCGTTTGGAGTGAAATCCATGCAAGGCATCATCAGAGAGTCTACTAAAACATATGTTGAGAATATTGTTGCCTTAAAGGCAATAATAAGATAGATGTTAAATGGAAAAGTTCGTTATTGAACATTGATGATTGTAGGTTGTCAAGTAGAAGGTCTCAAATCATGAAAATGAGTGGGAGCCATTGCTTGGACAATAAATCCTAAATCACATGTAATCCATTAACACTCTCAAAATTTTATCATCTTATTATGGAAATGGTGGATAATGAAGATGCTAAGGTTTGCAAAGTAATTATAACTAAACCTGTGCAATAAGTGAACGACAACATTCATAATTGCATGAAAGAAATCAAGCATATCAAATATGAGTGTGATTTCTATGAATGTTTTATGAAGATTACTACTCTTAAAACATTTGGGAAAAACCATTTATCATAAGATGAAACATTGTGAAGTTTCATAGTGGAATAAAATATTTCTAAATATTCCACAAAACTATTTAATTGTGGTTTAGAATTAAATAATGAGTCCATTCGATTTTAATAAATATTCAAAATAGGGTATCAAGTCAATGGCTTGGATAAAGAAACACCCATTAAGTGAACATTGAATATTTTAATCGAAAATTATCCCTAATCAAGGTCATATTTTTTGTGGACGATTAATGACCATTAGAGATTAGTGTGTAGTATGATTTATAGCACCGTTTCTTGTGCTATGAGGATATAAATCATTTGCACAGGTATTGGTTTAGAACCATACTGGATCGACCTATGAGAATACTTTAAGATATTTAAAAATCGTCATAAGTATTTTTCTCATTATTACTATCGGAACTCTTTTCCTTGACCATGAGTAGTGGGAGGTCTCTTGTTTGAGTACTAGTCCGCTTTGGTATCCGCCAAACGTCTGCCGTAACTGGGGATTATAACGACAGATATCGGGCGGCTAGGTCCTCTTAGTAAGAGAAGCTACATTACAAGACTGGAAATGTCCCCCTATTAACAACAGGGAACATGTCTTGTTGTTTACAAAGCCTCTCGAAGAGCGAGACTGTGAAAATGCATGGTCGTGCTCAGATGGATTTTAGAAATCATCTGCTTATTGACAGTCAAACTCGGATTTTGAGAAACACTTCTGGACGTAACAGAGATGACGAGTAATCTTACTCTGTAGTTCATGAAGAGACATGAAGAGACATAGGAAAGGGGATGTACACTAAATGCACACTTGTCTGGAAGGACAAGTGGGAGATTGAAAGGAATGGTGTCCTTCAAACAAGTGTATTATTCTGATGGCGGGTTCAGAATTATTAGAAAGCTAATATATTCAGTAAGGTCAAGTGATCGGAATGCCTGGGTGGAGGCCGCTTCCGATCAGTAATATTAATATAATTAATATTACAACTTAATCTTGACTGAACCCTTCGGGGCACACCCAAGCAAAATAAATGAACCGACTCGACGAATTAATTCGGAAGAAATTAATTCTTCGCCCGAGTGTTAAATATTTAGACGTCGAAAATTCGAGCTTAGAGCGTCGAAACCGAGCGTCGGAAGTCAAGTCAAAAATAATAAAAAGATAAGACGACAAATTAGTAATAAATCAACAATGACCAAAATACCCCTAGCATCGGAATCCCGAGTTCTAGGGGATTAACCGAGCTAGCAGCCCGCACCATGTGCGAGACATGCGAGCAAGGCGTGGCTAGCAGCCCGCACCATGTGCGAGGCATGTTAGCACAACACGGCCAGCAGCCCGCAAGCAGTGCGTGGCGTGCTGGCGTGCGCTGCTTTTAGCAGCCCGCACATGTGCGTGGCTAGCTAGCAGTGCCCTCAGCATCAGCAGCCCGCATTGATGTGCGTGGGCGTGCTGGGCCGTGCTGGCAGCAGCTAGCAGCCCGCACGGTGCGAGGCTAGCTGGGCCGTGGGCCTAGGTCGGGTAGAAAGGGGAAGCTAGTAAGTATTCTTGCTTTTTGGTGTGGACAAGTGTCACAAGGAGAGGAAGGAGTGAGGAGCAAGTATGGTCCCCTCCTCTCCAAGTGGTCCATACTCTTCTTTACATATGACTAGGACACTTGTTGATTTATTACTTGCTTAGATATTTAATTTAATTTAGCTTTAAATTAATTTGTGGAATTTCATGAATCCCACACTGATGGGATAGAAATTCCTACTCATACTTTCCTCTATAAATACCAACCTTGGGATTTGGAGTAAAGTGCTTGAGTGGGAGTTAGAAAGAGCATTCCATATTTTGGAAAAACTCTTAAACTCCATTAACATTTGGGTTTTGGTCGGACCTTCGTACTCCAAGGTAGCGGACCTAAAAAGTCGTGTTCGTCCTTTGTGAGTGGATACCGTTGGAGGCACGGCATTTGCGGTGCTCAAGGCTTTCAAGTAAGAGCCCGTTTTGAGAGGGCGAAGCTCGCTTCAAGGGTATGATTCGTTCTTCCTTTTCTTGTGTTTACTTATTTATGCTTTATGGTTTTATTAGTTACGAGTGGTTCCTTGGGTCGGGGTTGTTTCCGCGGTGAGTCGGACTCACCAAACCCCAACAGGATCCTCCCTTGGAGGTAGTTCTATGTGGTGAATTTACTACAGGTGACGCATGTATTTGGAGTAGAGAGGTGGACACCATAGAAAAAGTTCTTGCTATTTGTCGACACCTAAATGTGTCTCCCAAAAACCAAACCCAGTGATGAATACCTTTTTACATCATTTGATTATCGAACGAAGTGAAAGTGTGAAAAGTCTATTGATGAGGATGTTTTTATTAAAATATCTCTTTTATGTTTTCAAAAATATTTCTTTTCTTACTCTATTTACGAAAATATCTAGTCCAATTTGGTTTGGTCCATGATAAGGGTCCAATAATAGTGTAGTTGGATTGGGTTTGAAAAGAGCTTTCCAACGATATATTATAAGCCCAATTCCGATGAATAATGAGGAAGTTATGGATTATATTAAATTAGGCCCAATGAGTTTACATGTGGCCCAATGATCTTGAGGAGGGCCTATTAATTATTATTCCTAAAGTAATTAGGATTGATTTTAATCTTCTAGGAATATCTATAAGGTTCTTTTTAGTTCTAAAAAGATTAGTATTGATAACTATATTTTAAAGGATGTTTTATTTTAAATAAAATATATGATTTGTCACACATATGATTTTCATCTGCTTAATGCAGAATTACCTGCTTCATCGTTTTAAGAAGATGATTCCGCGTACAAAGCACGTTGTACTTTTGACTTAGCGCGAGACGACAAGGCTGTCGCCTGGCGCTAACATCTATCGCCTGGCGCTGCTCTTGTCGTCTGGCGCTGACTCCTGTCATTGCCGACAAGAGGTATTTTATTCCAAATATCACTTGATTTGATTCCGTACTATTTTTTCTATAAATAGGGGTCGTATATCCCCGTTTTCATCATTCACAACCACCAATCATCTATTATCTCTATTCTCTCTCTAAAAGCTAGAAGCTTATTCTCTCTCTATTCTTTTTCTAAACCTTCCCTGTCACAAAATTCCATATACATTAGTTCTAGACACACATAGCTAAGTTCGAAGTTGCCTTCGCCCTAGATGTGAAAGGTTTGATAATTTCTGAGGGTTGGGTCCCAAGTCCCTATTTCAATTATTTAATTTAATTGTTTTGATTTATTATTTTCCTTGAAGTTACTAACATGTGTATTTTGTTATTAGAAAGAGGTACGAGGCATCGAAGTAAGTACTTTAATTGCTTTATTGATCTTTTGATATAGAAATCATGCTTAGATTATTTTGTTGATTCCTAGTATCATGTTAGGATGTTTTTATTGCTTCCTAGTATCATGTTTAGGGTTAACTAATGTAGGGAATATTTCAAGCGTTAATCCCCTAGCTTGAACCCCACTGTGATCATACACTAAAGTACGGTGGCGTCCAAAGGGAAAAAAGATAGAGCAAAAGAGTCGCCAACAAGTTTTAGGAACTTGTAAACCATTCACAGGGTGAAGGTTGCACCCCTTAACGATCCAAGAGATCGTCAACTCCATAAGGTCTTGAACCAAATAGGGTTGGGGATGAAGGTACAAATCCAACCTAAAAGAGATTGAACCTGCCCTAATAATAGGCCTCTACTTTATTCTGATAGTATTCATGTGCGCTTTCTAACTAACATACAATCAATAGGATTAAACCTAAACCTGTTTAATCTATGTTGGTTGAATATAATGCACAGATAAATCTATTATTGGCGATCACTTGAATTATAATCAAATTAACCCTAAACAAGATTATTAATTATCTTATTAAGCGTGATTACAAGTACAAATTCCCTTTAAACATGCACAAAAGGTGTGATCAAGCAATAACAATAAATACATATCAAGCAACATAATAATAATCATCATAACAAAAATAATCAAGATTATAATTATAACAATCATGATAATCATAATAACCATGTTAATGCATAATATTAGCAAGATCCTAGGCATGATACTAACAAGATTAATAACAAACCCTAGCATGTCACTAAACAATAAAAATCAAAGCTTTAACCCTAACATGATACTAACAATCATAAATATTAGGAAGAACATAAAAGGCATCATAACAATCATACTTGATATTAAAGTTACCCTAAACATGATACTAGGAATATCATAATAACAACCTAAACATGATTTCTACATCATAATATTAATAAAAACCATTAAAGTACTTACTTTGATGCCTCGTACCTCTTTCTAATAACAAAATACACACGTTAGTAACTTCAAGGAAAATAATTAAACAACAATTAAATTAAATAATAATTGAAAGAGAGATTTGGGACCAAACCCTCAGAAATTAAACCTTTCACGTCTACGGCGAAGACAACTTCGAATATGGCTAGGTGTATCTAGATCTAATGAATGCGGAATTTTGTATTTGAGAGAGGCTAGTTTAGAAAAGAGAGAAAGAGAGAAAATTAGAGAATTGATGATTTTTTATGATTGTCGATTAATGTTGTTGAAAACGGAGTTTTTAATACATTATTTATAGAAAAATCAGCCAAAAAGATAAAATATCAAAACAGAGTTCTAGCGCACATAAAACGATGTTGGCGCCAACGCTGGCTATTGGCGCCAGACGCCAACATTAGCGCCAGGCGCCACAGCTGGCGTTTGGCGCTGATCTGGAAATTCACGAGTTTTCTTATAATCAGATAAAAAATGCTGTACAGGAAGATAAAATCGTATTTTTCCTAAAAAATGCTCTTTGATTTTAATTAAAACTCTGAAAAGTCAACAAAAGTCAATTTATCAATGCTAATTGAATTAGGAATGAAAAGAAACTTCTAGAAGAATCTAGAAGACTAAAACCATTTCTAATTGCATTAGGAATGATAAATCATATTAGGCCCTCCCCTAGATCATTGGGCCGCATATAAGGCTCAAACCATGCCCAGTTCAGTAAATTGGCCATAACTTCCTCGATATTCATCGGAATTGGGCTTATAATATATCGTTGGAAAGGTCTTTTCAAGCCCCATCCAACTACACTACTATTGGACCCATATCATGGACTAACCAAACTGGATTGGCTGTTTTCTTAAAATAAGTTTTCAAAAACAGAGAGAAGAGAAAAGAAATTAAAACTATCCGCAACACTAAACTTTCCACACTTTCGATTCATTCGATTATGATTTGACGTGAAAGTACTCATCACTGGGTTTTGTTTTGGGGAGACACAAATGGGTGTCTACAGAAGCCCCCACTTTGACTGAGTTTGGAGAAACGCAAGTTTCGAAAAACGAAAGTCAAAGTATCGATAGGGACAGAGAATGATTCAGAACGTTCTGCGATCCTAAATCACTCTTGCAACGCCGATACCTGCAAACTAGCGTTATTCAAATAGATAAAAGAGTTAAGAAACGCGTATCTTGTACCGTCGAGCACGCGTCTCTGAAAGTAACCGATTTGCTGCCGCTTTACTGTTGTTTTGATGACCTTCTTCCAAGAGAATGCCATCCCGCTTGAAAACTGCTACGCTTGTAACTGCTTCCAATCTAGAAGATTGATTTGCTTGAAACGATCCTCCTTCGCTTTGATAATATTCCACGTCCAAGGGAATACTATCGAAGATTGCTTCGCTTGAAACAATCCTCTTCTGCTTTGATAATATTCCACGTCCAAGGGAATACTATCGAAAATAACTTCGCTTGAAATCATCCCCTTCCGCTATGATAATACTCCACGTCCAAGGGAATACTATTGAAGATAACTTCGCTTGAAATCATCCCCTTCTGCTTTATGACCATCTTCCACGTCTAAGGGAACACGATCGAAGACAACTTCGCTTGAAATCACCTTCGGTTGTTTGTGAAAACTCTCCACAATCTATGGAACGCCATCTTGTTGCTTTGATGTTCACTCGTCCCTAAACAAAGAGCTTCTTGTTTTTGGATATGTTCACGCGCCTCTGAACAAAGAGCTTCTTTATTTTTTGGATATGAACTTCTGAATGATGTGTCCACACGTCTCTGAACGAAGAGCTTTTGAATGATATGCCCACGCGTCTCTGGAGCAAAGAGCTTTGATGATATGCCCACGCGTCTCTGGAGAAAAAGAGCTTTTGATTGATATGTTCACGCGTCTCTGAACAATGGAGCTTGATTAATATGCCCACGCGTCTCTGGAGCAAAGAGCTTCGATGATAGGATGCCCACGCGTCTCTGAGCTAAAGACCTTGAAAGAAATGTCCACGCGTCTCTGAACAAAAGAACTTGAAAGAAATGTCCACGCGTCTCTGAACAAAAGAGATTGAAAGAAATGTCCACGCGTCTCTGAACAAAAGAGCTTGAAAGGAATGTCCACGCGTCTCTGAACAAAAGAGCTTGAAAGGATTGTCCACGCGTCTCTGAACAAAAGAGCTTGAAAGGATTGTCCACGCGTCTCTGAACAATAGAGCTTGAATAACATGTCCACGCGTCACTGAACAATAGAGCTTGAATAATATGTCCACGCGTCTCTGAACAATAGAGCTTGAATAATATGTCCACGCGTCTCTGAACAAAAGAGCTTGATGATATGTCCACGTGTCTCTGAACAATAGAGCTTGAATAATATGTCCACGCGTCTTTGAACAATAGAGCTTCGATACTTGAACGTTTGTTGCGATAATATTCTGAAGAAAAATTTCCGAAGACCAACGCTGGTCGATCTCTAAAGCTCGCCTGAACTTTGCTTCTGCTATGCCAGTACGTCGGCGGTTTGCTGCTTGTGAACCATTACGTTCATGATAAGCCAACGCTTAGGCGCTTTAAGCTAAGTGAGACGATCTTTCATCAGGTCGATCACTTATTGTGACTGTAATCAAACCGACTACTTAATCATGTCAAATTGCTTATAGGGGCTAACTAGCGTACCAAGGAACCCAAAATTGCTGTATGAGGTCAAAATAACCTTTCTGAGAGGCTTCCAGCTCTGTCGCTGTTGAAATATCTCTGGCGCCAAGAATTGACTCTGTCGCCAGACACTGGGATCTAGCGCCAGGCGCTAAAAGCTATTGCCAGACGCTAGATGTTTTCTTCTAGCGCTGGGGTAGGGTCTTCCCTATTCTGCTGCACCTGTATTTATTTTTTACTATAGAAATTTTCTAATCTCTTTAATTATCTTAGGGTTGACCTAAGGCTTAATGTCGCTTGACTTATTGACTTGACACGGCTCAAGGCATAAACATGACTCTCTGTGACTGACTGACTCGAGGTTGACTCGACTCAAAGAGTTTGACACATGTGTGACTCATGACCCGTGTGTGCATAATGTTTATTAAATATGATCGTGTGACTCGAAAATGCAAATGATAAAAAAATTTCTGTCATTTTTGTGGAGGGTACCGACTTTCTCCCGAAAAAGAAAGACACGAAAAAGAAAGAAGCAAAGTTTTTGAAGGTGCGTGTTGAATGAGCTTAGTCAAATGTTGTTTGATACTATCTATCAAGGTTCAAGGATTAACCCATCCTAGGCTATCTCAATGGTTGACTCAATGATGAAAGCATTTGGGTAACTTAAGCACGGAGGCTAAGCACTTCATACTTCGTGATGCAATGACAATTATGATTGATATGACAAGGCATACTTCAGCGTTATGTTAAGATTTCATGATAAAGGGTTCCTAAGGGAAGTATATTTGGTCATGTATCTGTGATGTGTGTGATAGTGACACTATAGTTAGGCCGCAAGGGCTAAGTGTGTGGAAATAATATTATTTTTAAAAGAGTCAAATGATGGTGACTCTTAGGCTAGGTAAGCTAATGATGTAAGGATCAAGCCCCCAAGTCTAGCTCTAAGTAAATAGGGATGAGCATAGGAGATCCCTTGATATGATCATGGTGTGTGAATGTGAATATGAATGCATGTTTATTACGGCCGCACCTCGATGTGAGGTTGCCTACGTATCCGTTAGGAATCAGGCCGAATGTAGCTCTAGCCGAACCTCGCACAAGTATATGTATACCTCAAAAAGGTCTTTTAAGGGTTGTAACGTGGTTAGGCTAAAGGTTAAAGAAGAAGGGGATAAAGGCTCAAGACCCTAGATAAGCCCCCAAGGTGTGCAACCTTGCTTTTTAGTCTTTATATTTTTATGCTTGAGGCTTGCTTCTCTTTTTTTAGCTCTCTTTTTTTTGTTTTAGCATTTATTTTATTTTTGTAAGTGTGGGCAATCCCGATCATGTGGTCTATCACTCACTTGGAATTCATGTTTCTCAGGTACGGTACCGAGCACTCGATAAGAGACGCAATCTGAGACGTGTTCTTATCAAAGACATTTTTATATCAAATACATTGGAACACTTGCCCTTTTGTACACTTTTATTTATTTTTTGTTTTTTCTTTTGAAGTCACTCAAGCTTTTGAGATTGCATAAGTTCCACACCACCCCATCCCAAGGTTAGGTAGATGTGGGTTGAAAAAAGAAAGGTCTATCATTAGACGAGGCTCAAAGTGGTTTATGAAGAAAGGATTGTAAATTAGAAAGGGGAAAAGCAATATGATGTGGCTACAAGGGGCGCCTCAAATCATTGGTATATCTTGTGCTTAGTTCGACTTGGATTTTTTTTTTTATTTATTTTTTAAGCAATGCAATGATCATATGCAAGAGAAATAAATGCTCATTTTATTAAAAAGGGAAAAAGAAAGAATCTACAAAATTAATCTAAGGGAGAAGAAAGGTGCCTACGCTAGACTTATTGGGGAAAGGGTAAAAAAAAAAAAGAAAAAGAAAAGGAAAAAAGGGGTCATGAAATCTTGTCGTTGAAGCTTGCCTTGTGCATTTGTTTCATCATTACCCTCATTTTTTGTTTGTCAATCACATGACTCAAACTCGATTCAACATACATGGATGGAAGAAGGTAGGAAGATTGGAATAGAATGTGAAAGAAGATTTAGATGGAGGGATATGAAGAATTAGGAATAGAGTGTACCCCCCAACTCAAATGACGGAAAAGACCGACTCATGCATGAACCTAAGACATGGTCATGGTGACATATACTCGAAGTGTGTGCTAAGACTAGTGAGTGTAGGTGATATGTTAAGAGTCGTGTCATGACCATGTGACTAGACTCAATTAATGACTTAATAAGGTATTATTGACAGTAAAATTTAACCGAATTAATTAGTAAACTGGTTAATTAGACACTAGGTGATGACTCGATCAATAATCCGAACTGTCGACAAAACGACATAACTGGCGTCGCACTGTGTAGTGTAGCGCCAGACGACAGAGCTGTCGCCAGGCGCCACACTCCATAGAGTGGCGCTACAGTCCAGACTTTGGCGCCAATGCTGAAGCTTCAATCTGGGACTGTTTTCGGTGTTATTAATCAACAGGGGCATGCCTAAATTCGTACTAGGTCAATTCTGATTAAAATAAAAAGACTTTATTTACTCAAATTAATTAATTAATTAGGAAAAGTTATTTAAGTCATTAATTAATTTAATCTCAACACAAGTCAAACAAACGGTTAAGAAAACATATACATACACAACAAATAATGCACAATTAGTAAAGTAGTTACAATATGATGCAATGAGTTTGCAACCTAACCATGGCTCTAGTTCTCTAAAGTTTGGGATATGGTTTAGTCAATAGAGGGTCCATGGTTAATTGTCCGGATGCAGCGCGCGGAAGCCTAACCGTGAAGGGTTGGCGCGAGTGGATGGGACACCGCGAGTTTTAGAAAAACTCGCTTCCATGGTTTGGTGAATTCAACATTCTCGGATGTACCCTTTGTTGCTCAGAGTGTTTAATCAGGTAGATGGAGCATGAATTCCCAAAGGGTTATGTCCATATGTAGAACACATATGGGTTTCAGAAGAGTGAGAAAAACTCAATCAGGAAGTAGGATCGAGCAAACAATGTGAAAAACTGGTCGAAATTAGAACGCATATTTCTGGCTCGTTATTGGAAGAATTTGGCGCCAGCAAATAGAGCTTGGCGCTAGGTTTTAGCTGTAGCGCCCGGCGACAAGCCTGTCGTCTGGCGCTACAGTTAAATGTTTGGCGCCAATGCTCTGGTCGCTGATGCTAATTCCTACATGCCTCAGCAGCTTTCTGTGCTCGATAAAATTTTCCAGTTTCGCGCAGTGTTATTTCGGTCCTAGTTGTGAAATATATTTATCAAATTTCCTACATGTAAAATCCTATGTTTTAACTCATTACGGATGGTCTTTCCAATGAGATCTTTTTTATGCATATGACAATAATGTTAATCAAAATTACGCACATGAAATACTTAGAACATTTCGAGTCTCATCCACTCATTCTAAATCATTGCCGAAACAAATTCAGGAATTAAAATAGAAATCCTCCCAGTGGAGTCGCCAAAGGGAAAGAAGATATTGGAGTTTAACAATCTCCTGGATCATTAAGGGGTGTAACCTTCACCCTGTGAACGGTTTACAAGTTCCTAAAACTTGTTGGCGACTCTTTTACTTTAACTTCCTTCCCTTCGGACGCCACCATGCTTAAGTGTATGATCACAGTGGGGTTCAAGTGTGGGATGCGTTAAATATTCCCTACAGTTTTTTTGGCAACTCCACTGGGGAGGATTTCTATTTTAATTCCTAATTTTTTTTTTGGCAGTAATTTAGAATGAGTGAATGAGACTCAAAAAGTTCTAAGTGTTTCATGTGCGTAATTTTGGTTAACATTATTGGCATAAGCATAAAAAGGTTTGCATTGGAAAGATCATCCGTAATGCGTCAAAAATATAGGATTTTTACACGTAGGAAATTATGGAATTGAAATATCTTTCACAACTAAAGTCGAAATAACGCTACAAAAAAATCCGAAAAATTCAAGAACAGAAAGCTGCCAAGGCATGTAGGAATTAGCGCTGAGAAAACAGTGTCAGTGCTGAACGATGAGGCCATCGCCAGTGTACTTGTTGTCTGGCGACAGTGGAATCGTCTGGCGACAGACGCTATTTGCTAGAGATTTATCTTCTTGTTTCGACTAGTTTTCTAGTACTGTTTGCTCGGTTTTACTTCCTGATTGAGTTTTCCCTTTTTTTTTGAAACCCATATGTGTTCTACATATGGCCATAACCCTCTGGGAATTCACGTTCCATCTACCCAATCGAACGCTCAAGGCAACGAAGGGTACGGTACATCCGAGTTTGTTGAATTCACCAAACCATGGAAGCGAGTTTAACTTGCGGGGTCCCATCCACTCACGCCAACCCTTCCAAAGGTAAGGCTTCCATGTGGTGCATCCAGACTCATAACCATAAACACTTTTTGACTAACCTATATCCTGAACTTTAGAGAACTAGAGCCATGGTTAGGTTGTAAACTCATTGCATCATATTTTGACTATATGACTACTTGTGCATTATTTGTTGTGCATATTTTATATGTGTTTCCCCTAACCGTTTGTTTGAATTTTGAATGAGTTAAATAAATTAATTAATGACTAAAGGACTTTGCTAATTTAATTAATTAATTATTAAATGATTAAAGTCTAAATAAATTGATCGAACTTGACTTAGTACGACTTTTCGGCTTGTCCCTTTAGAGTAAATAACTGGAAACAGTCCTAGATCAATGTCCCAGCAATGGCACAATGGTCTGGACTGTAGCGCCACGCGCTAGTGATTAGCGCCAGGCGATAATGTTGTCGTTTGGCATTTATCCTTAGCGTCTAGCGACAATCCATGTTTTTGCTCGAGTTTTCGCGACGAGTCAAACTAATAAATTTGCTAAAACGGTTTAATCGATTTATTAATGACAGTATTCATGTTCACTCCTTAATTGAGTCTAGGCACACAGTCTCATGGTCTCACACAAGAGTCAAAGTATGTCACTCATATTCACTATCAAAGCACATGCATAATATGTCACATTTTGACCATGTCTAGAGAGTCTTACATGTGCATATTTTTCGTTATTTTTTAGGGGGATAAGTCGAATATTAATCCTCCAATTAAACTATACTTGTTTGAACCCTTACTTGATCCTTAAAAATACACCCTATTTTTGCTTTTTTGTTTTTTAAAATCAATAAATTCAAAGTCAATTTGAGTCAAGTCATTAAAACAAATAAATGGTTTAATATACAGCGCTTGGTTAAGAAAGGAAGGGCGATTAATCAAAGACAATACATTTGTTCAAGTACTCCTTTTTGACAAACCAATCAGTCGGAAAAGAAAATCCAAGAAGATAATGGCGTCTCAAGAAGAAGTCAATCAACTCAGGAAGGACGTAGCCAACCTAACTGAATTAATGAAGAGTAAGGCTCTTCAAATCAATGACCCTATGAAACAACAACAAATGGAGCTCATGCAAGAAAGCTTGATCAAAATATCCAATGGTTATGGATTCTAGGGCATTAGTTCACATGGGGTCTCAGTGGACAAGGAACTTATTCTGCAGAAGTTCAATGCCAATGACATCCCTAGGTTCAAGGCAACAGACAATCCTTACTTCCACTTAAGAGCTTTCGAGAATAATGAACATTAAGGGGATAGATAGGAAAGTCTTTCATTCACTGTTTTCTTTATCAATCGAAACCATTTGTCAACAATGGTTCTTTTCCCTTGAGAAAGAGAAAACCTCTACTTGGGATGCCATTGTAAACGCTTTCATTGATAGGTATAAATGTAATATTCAAGTTGAAACTGATCATAGGGAACTTGAGATAATCAAACAAAAAGAGAATGAAGGTTTCACTTCTTTATTTAATAAGTGGAGGGAAACCTCTGCTAAGATGATTGAGGTACCTACTGGAAAGGAATCTGTGAGATTGTTCATACAGAATCTCCTGGAAAAATATTCCAAACATATTAAGTATCAAAGCAACTTGAATAATTTCAAGGTCGTCTATGACATTGGAATTAATATTGAAGACGACCTTGCAAAGCAAAAAGCTACTAACACTAACTCCAACAGTGGCTGGAAAGGAAAGAAGAACGACAATCCTTCTTCTTCCAAAACCACCCACTCAAATAATGTTAGCACCTTTAATCTGAATGATGTCCTCGCCATGAATAATCAAGGACAAAAAAAACCATTTAGGAAAAATTTTACTCTTATTGGTATGAGTTATGACACCGCATTTGACCGTCTTCATGCAAAAGGGCTTATAACTCCTATTGAACCATTTGGACATCCACCAGTCAAAAAGAGAACCGGCCACTAAAAAAGATGTGTTGCTCTTAATATATACAATGGAGAAAACAATAGGCATGTGTAGATGTAGGAAATATTTCAAGCATTATCCTAAACTTGAACCCCACTATGATCATACACTTAAGCATGGTGGCATCCAATGGGAAGGAATCTAGAGCAAAAGAGTCGCCAACAAGTTTTAGGAACTTGTAAACCGTTCAGAGGGTGAAGGTTACACCCCTTAACGATCCAAGAGATCGTCAACTCCAATAGGTCTGGAACCAAGACTGGAAGTTCAGGGATGAAGTTACAAATCCAATCTAAAAGAGAAAGAACTTGCCCTAAAAATAGGCCTCTACTTTATTCTTCTCGTATTCATGTGCGTTTTCTGACTAACATGCAATCATTAGGTTAACCCTAAACCTTCTTATCTATGTTGGTTTAACATTAATGCACAAATAAATCTATTATTGTCAATCCCTTGAATTATAATCAAATTAACCCTAAACAAGATTATTAATTATCTTATTAAGCGTGATTACAAGTACAAATTCCTTTTAAACATGCATAAAAGGTGTGATTAAGCAATAACAATAATAAACATCAAGCAACATAATAATCACAACAATTATAATATCAATCATAATAATCATAAAAACAATAATAATCATAATATCAATCATAATAATCATAATAGCAATAATTATAAAAATCATAATAATATAATCATAATTAAAATAATCATGTTAAAGCATAATAATAGCAAGATCCTAGGCATGATACTAACAAGATTAATAACAAACCCTATCATGTCACTAAACAATAAAAATCAAAGCTTTAACCCTAACATGATACTAACATTATATTAGGAAAGAAATAGGAAGCATCATAACAATCATATTTGATATTAGAAATTTTAGTTATTTCCCTAAACATGATACTAGGAAGAAATAGAACATCCTAACATGATACTAGGAATCAAAATAACAATCTAAGCATGAATTAAAAAATTAAAGCACTTACTTGGATGCCTCATACCTCTTTCTAATAACAAAATACACACGTTAGTAACTTCAAGGAAAATAAAAAACAAACAATTAAATTAAAAAAATGAAATAGAGCTTTGGGACCAAACCCTTAGAAATATCAAACCTTTCACGTCTTGGGCGAAGGCAACTTCGAACTTGGCTAGGTGTGTCTAGATCTTGTGAATGCGAAATTTTGTTTGTGAAAAGTTGGTTTAGAAAGAGAGGGAGAATATCAAGAAATCTTGATGATAGTTGGTGAGAATTAATGAAGGTCTAAGGATGCTATTTATAATGAAAAAAGTCCGGATTTAATAAAAAAGAATCGGAGTTTGAAGAGGAATAAAACACGCCTCTGTCACCGCAATAGCCCTTGTTGCCGCGCGATAAGGTCTGTCGCTAGGCGACAGCCTGACATTCGGTGCTGCAGGCAATTTTCCCACACGTTTTCTATTTTTTAATAAAATCAAGCGTAAAAGTCCGTACGAGGGGTAAAATCGTAATTTCATTTAAAACACTTCTTTTATTCGAAATAACACTCATATAATTATCAATCCTAATCACATTAGGATTCAAAAGAACCTTCTACAAGATTTTAGAAGACTATAATCAATCCTAATTGCATTAGGAATGATAATTCATAATAGGCCCTCCTCTAGATCATTAGGCAGCAAATGAAGATGAAACCGGGCCCAGTTCAGTAATTTGGCCATAACTTCCTCATTATTCATCGGAATTGGGCTTATAACATATCATTGAAAATATCTTTTCGAGCCCTATCCAACTACACCATTACTGGACCCTTGTTATGGACCAAACTAAACTGGATTGACTATTTTCATAAAATAAAATAGGTTTTTGAAAACAAAAAGAGGATTTAATTAAAACTAACCGCAACACTAGACTTTCCACACTTTCATTTCATTCGATTATGATTCGACGCGAAAGGTATTCATCACCGGGTTTGGTTTTGGGGAGACACAAATGGGTGTCTACAGTAGAGAAGTTCTCGAACGCACAAAACAAGAACAAAGTAAGCATGTTAATGAAGAGGTGACACCTATAAACACTACTAAGAAGAAACCATTCTCTTTTCAAGTAGTCGAAACACCCAAAAGGAGCCATAAATCCTACTCTCCTATTGGAACCACCTATGCGAATATGTTTAAAATGCTCTCCGAGAGTGGCAAGATTAAACCTCTCGAACCGAGACCATTTGAATCGCTAAAAAGGACGGACATGTTCTACTGTCTATATCATTAGTCAGGGGGACACACAATAGAACACTGTATTAAATTCAAGGATTTAATTCAGAAATTGATTGATAATAAAAAAGTTAGTCCAAATTCCACAAGATGCTACTATTAATAGAGTTTGGGACAATGACGATGAGGACATCTACCTTAAAGATATGGAGGAAACCCCACTCTCCACAATATATCCAGTGGACGATATTTGGGATGAAGAAGATTCACTCATAGATGTTCTCACAAGATCCGAGAGAATGCAACTTCCCATTACCATACAACAACCTATCCCTACTACTCAGCAAGTTCCCATAACCATCATAGAAGAAACCGATGTTGCAAACAACTAAAGAAGACTAAAGTTGATATGAATGTATGGGAACTCTTACCTACATCCCATCAACATAGGTTGAAAGTGATGAATGCTTTGGATAAAATAGGAATAGATTTTGAAACGACTCCTGAGAGTTTGGTTGACTTTCTCACGAGTGATCTTCCTAGTCCCATCAACTTGATCACCTTTTCTGACAAAGAACTACCTCCAGAGGATGATAAACATAAAAAGCATTAAAACTCACAGTAAACTGCGAGAGGATGAATGTCCTAATGACTCTTGTAGATAATGGATCAGCGAATAATGTTTGTCCACTCCAAACTGCGAGAATGTTAGGGATAAGGAATGAAGACTTGTCTCCATCTACACAGGGAATAAGAGCCTATGACAAAAATCGCCGCCAAGCTCTTGGAACTATCACCATGAATGTAACGGCAGGAGAAATAGAACATGCTACTACTTTTCAAGTAGTAGACATTAAAGTATCTTTCAACCTATTGTTGGGAAGCCCTTAGCTTCACGACCTAAAGGCCGTCCCTTCATCCTTTCATCAACAAGTGAAGGCTATAGTTGGAGGAATCCCTGTCAAAATTGATGCTTTACAAATGAGAATAAAGGCTATCAAGAATCCCATCAAAAACGTGGAGCACGATGAAGAGGATGAAGATTTGTGGGGCTTTAATGAAGAGGTCTCCTTAATCGAGGAGGATGAAAGGACCCCTCTTCACTACGACCTCCAATCTAACATGACAGTAAATGCAATCCTCAGAAAACAGGGACACATTCCTGGAATGACTCTCGAAAAGAAGAAAGGGATAGCAAAGAAAATGGGACTACTCGGCCTCCCTAAATTGGACACTTTTGGACTTGGTTTTGAACCGACTCCGGAAGACCTTAAACGACCCCGGGAAAAAGCCAATGCGCGTAGGAACACTCGTACCCGAAAGAAAGCAATCCCATTGGATCATTATCCTCTTACCCTAAATGGACAATTCATAAAAGAGGGAGAGGACTATCTACGCCATGAATTTCCTGAACCCTTTGTCAAGAATGGGATAAGACAACCTGGGTTTGAAATATTCTTGGATTGCAACTTTCTAGACGATGTCCCAACTCCTATCTAATAGGAGAAAGCACCCCCATGCTTTGACTTTAATGTCATTGGACTTCTCTTTGGGCATGAGAAGAATGAGCCAACTTATATCGAGGATAATTCCTTGCTCATTCAAACGGTACTACAAAGTGATAACTTTGATCCTTCCAAGCTTATCACTCAAGCGGAGGGTCTAAATCAAGGATGAAAAAAGATAGTGAAGGTTACTACTCCAAGTGGAAGAAAGATCTCCATAACAATAGGACAAAGACCAATGTTCGAAGAATCTTCTGAGTCATAGTCCGAGTCAGAGTCTTCCCCTATCGAGTCTTCTATATCCTAAGTTATAGCACCTTCCCCTAGTTCTTCTATTTTAGCACCTTCTCCTAGAGTATTTAGTAATCAAGTCCCAACGGACATAGCTTTATTTGATGTAATGGTTTCCGAATTTAATAATATGTCCTCTTTTGCTTACTCCTCGTGTCATTCTTTAATCCAAGATGACGAGCATTGCTTAACTAACAATGAAAATGACAAATAAATAATTAAAGAAATGGAAACACTTGTAAACAAAACACCGGTAATTGAAGATACTAAAACGGTTGATAGCTTTAAAGATCCAACCATTAAAAGAGAAGTTAAAATCGGACTAACACTTGATAAAGATGAAAGAACCAATTTTATTAATCTACTAAAAGAATTTATTGATGTATTCTCTTGGTCATATAAAGATATGCCGAGAATTAATAGAGAAATAGATCAACACACAATTCCACTAATCCCAGGAATAAAACCTGTAAAACAAAAGTTACGTCGAATGAAACCCGACGTAGCCCTTAAAATAAAAGAAGTACAAAAACAGATAACAGCAGGTTTTATCAGGGTATCCAAATACCCCAAATGGGTTGCAAATGTAGTCCTAGTTCCGAAGAAGGATGAAAGGGTACGAATGTGTGTCGACTATCGAGATCTAAATAAGGCAAGTCCAAAGGACGACTTCCCTTTACCACACATCGATATTCTAGTAAATAATACAGCAAACCACGCACTTCTCTCATTTATGGATGGATACACAGGGTATAATCAGATTCTCATGGAAGAAGAAGATATGGAGAAGACAACATTCATAACACCTTGGGGCACTTACTGTTACACGGTGATGCCATTTGGGTTGAAAAACGCGGGTTCCACTTACCAACGAGCAGCGAGTGCTTTACTCCATAACATGATGCACAAGGAAGTCAAAGTCTATGTAGATGACAAGATCGTGAAATCAAAAGATCGCCCAGGGCATTTGATAGCCTAAGAAAATTCTTTGAAAGATTAAGAAAATACAACATGAGGTTGAACCCGTCCAAGTGTGTTTTTGGAGTCGCCTTAGGAAAACTCTTGGGATATGTCATTAGCTGTAGAGGAATAGAGATAGACCCAACCAATATCAAAGCAATCATGTCAATGCCACCGCCAAAAACCGAAAAGCAAATTCGGGGATTCATTGGCCAGTTGCAATACATAAGTAGGTTCATATTTAAATTGACAACAATATGTGAACCAATAATCAAGAAGCTGAAGAAGAATTTGCTAGAAATATGGGACGATGAGTGTCATAAATCCTTTGAGAAGATCAAAGCCTATTAGCACCAGCACTCCCAAGAATCCCTCTTAGGTTGTACTTAACAGTCACCAAAGAGACAATGGGGGCTATGCTCGCATAAGAAGTAGAAGGAAAGGAGATTTCCATCTACTATCTAAGTAAAAAGATGCTCGAGTATGAAATACGCTATACACCACTTGAGAAATTGTGCCTTGCATTAGTGTGGGCCACAACCAAGTTAAGACATTACATGCTCATTCACACAGTCTTTGTAGTATCTCGAATGGATCCACTCAAGTATATTTTCGAGAAATCTACACTAAATGGGCGAATATCAATATGGATTGTCAACTTCGCCAAATTTATGTAAGATTCATGACCCAAAAGGCTATTAAAGGATCCGTGGTTTCTGATTTCTTAGTAGATTTCCCAATAAAAGATTCCACACGTATACACGAGAATGATTTTCCAAACGAATATTTGATGGTCACAGAAGATGATACTTGGACTATCTACTTCGACGGAGCCTCAAACCAAAAGGGATGTGGTATAGGGAGTACGATTGGTATAACCTAAAGAAGAACATGTTCCAATCTCCATAAAGCTAGATTTCGACGTTACCAACAACACTGTAGAATATGAAGCATGCGTGGTAGGCCTTGAAACAGCTTTGGCGTTATGAGTAAAGAAACTTCGAATTTTTGGGGATTCTCCGTTGTTCATCAATCAAATTTCCAAGAGATGGAAAGTTAGGAGTGAAAGCATGGCCCCTTACCAAACCTACCTAGAAAATCTCGGAAATTAATTAGAAAAGGTATAGTACGCGTATCTAACCAGAGAGAAAAATCAAATTACTGATGCCTTGGCAAGACTAGCCTCAATGATTAGGATTCCTACGAAAACTAAGCAAATGCCTTTAACAATAGAAAAAAGCAATGGAGGATGATGAAGTAACCCAAGAAGAAGAATAAGAGGAAGAGCCTTGGTATACAGACATCCTTAATTATGTCACAAAAGGAGAATACCCACTCCGTGCTGACAAAAGAGCAAAACGAGCTTTAAGACTCTTTGCTTCCCAATATGTGCTCATTAACAACGAATTACACAAAAGGGTACCTAAAGGTCAAGCTCTTCTATGTGTAGGCAAAAAGGAGCCCAAAGGGCTATGAGAATAGTCCACGAAGGAGTATGTGGAACACATATAAATGGCAAAATGTTAGTCCAAAAGATAATGCGCGAAGGGTATTATTGGACTACCATGAATAGGGACTGTCATCAATATATCAAATGATGCCCTAAAGGCCAAATATTTGCTAACTTGAAACATGTTCCTTCATCTCTCCTCTACACCTATACATCACCATGGCCATTCTCAACATGGGGATAGATATTATTGGAAGAATTACTCCAAGAATAGGAGGCCATGAATACATATTAGTAGTAATTGATTACTTCACTAAATGGGTCGAAGAAAAATCAAATGCGAAGCTCACTTCAAAACATGTAGCTTTCGTTATCAAAAGAAACATTATTTGTCGGTGTGGAGTCCCACATGAAATGATAAGTGACAATGGAACTCACTTTCAAGCAGAATGTGAAGAATTGCTACAAAAGTTTGGAATTCAATGCCATCACTCTTTCTGTACAGACCTCAGACAAATGGTGTAGTTGAGGCAGCTAATAAAAAAATTTAAAGACTATCTTTGAGAATATGAAAGAAAATTACAAAGATTGGCATGACAAACTCCACTTTTCTCTGTGGGGTTATCGCACGTCAATTCGCTCGTTGACAGGAAATACGCCATTTTCCTTAGTCTATGGGATGGATGCCGTACAACCTGTAGAGCTAGAAATACCTTCACTACGTATCGCGTTGGAAAGAAAACTTGATGAAGTAGAATGGACTAGAGCGAGATATGAAGAGCTAATTCTACTCGACAAAAAGCAACTAAAGGCTCTACGTCATACTCAATGTTATCAAACTCGTATGGCTAGACACTTCATCAAGAAAGTCAAGACAAGAAATATTAAAGTAGGAGACTTGGTGTTAAAAGCATTAATGAAAAATGTTTTAAACCCAAGAGGCAAGTTTAGACCCAATTGGTTTGGGCCATACATTGTCAAAACTATCCTATTAGGAGGTGCTGTAAAACTGACTAATATGGATGGCAATGAGTTCTCAAACATGAAAAATCGTGACCAACTTAAGAAGTACTACCCATAATTACTTGAGTAGGATACTCAAGAGAGCTACGTTTGGCCTGATTCCTTAGGAAAGGATAGGTAGGCAACCCTTATAGGGCGTAGCCACTTTAATTTTTACAAATCTCCTATCCCAGCGTCAACAAATCAACTCATAGCAATTGGTGCAAAAATTTTCAAGACCAACGCATCCCGGAGAAGTTGTCGCCTAACGACATACATCAGCATCCGCCGACATTTGCAGAGTTTGGCGACAAGGTGCAGCGCCAGGCGACGAACAGCAGCTTGTGGCGACAGACTTTAAACTACGACGCCAATTTTTCCGCATTAAATTGGGAAAATTTCGGTGTATTTCAAAAATTTTCGACTTCTATACTCGAATAATTTTCTGAAAAATAATTAAGTGTTTTCATTGCTTTAATGGAAATTAAAATGTAAATGTTAATTTAATTTTAAAAGCTGAAAATTACATTAATTACATTATTGATGAATTTAAATGAAAGCTTACAAAAATAAATTAACTTAAAAATTAAAATTGTATAATAAATTTAAAGTAAAGCAATGCTCTAATCTTTCTTCTCCTTCTTTGCCCTCTTTAAATTCAACTTTTTCACCTATACGTTCCTTAACAGGAGCTATCTTGTCTCCTAGACGATTCTTCACGTTGGTTTTATTTTGAACTCTCTTCTTGTCCTTCTTTAGGCCTATCAAGTATCTAATGCTTCACATCCTTAGACAAAGAAGGAGGAACCTTTTTGGTAACAACTTCCCATAAAGGCCTAACACTCCAATAAGTATCAAACCTCTCCATGTCTTGTTAAACAGGAGAATCATAAAGACGACGAAGATCTCTAGAAGGAATGGTTTAAGCAAGGCCATACTACCTTTTTACCATACAGGGGTTAAAAAAAAGTTAACTTTGATAAGCTAGGAAGACGGCAAAAGAGTTGTTTGTTGACACCGACCATCTTCTAAATTTTCCACCAAGGGATGATCCACTTGATAGCAAAATCACAAGAGGCGAATATTTTGCTCCACTCCCGGCGGCCCATATTTATGGAAAAGCGTTTCTTTCGCCTAACAAAGCAATTTGGTGTATATTTGTTAATACTATCAAGAGGACTAATTAATTCTAGCCTCTCCATTAGCCACATCTGCAAAAATTCAATGCAAATAATTAGTATTACTATACAAAAATATATGTTTTTGATTTCTGTAGTTAAAAATGTTTTTTTTCTACCTGTAACAAAATTGGAGAGCCTCGAAAAGGTGCTTTTGGATTTTTCTTTAATTCATCCAAACTAAGCATAGTTTCTCCAACAATTAATGGCATTGGATTCCTCCCTGATTCAATTTGTTCCATGACAGACACTAAAACTGCTTGACCCTCACGATTATTTCCACTAGTGAGGAGATATTGGCTAAACATGCAAAAGAGAAAAGTTCTCCTCCTATAAACATGAAAAGACTTAGAATATGGTCTATTAAAGTAATGGCGTGCAAATTCTTTCAGATTAACTATAGTTCCATCTACAATATTTGTTAGATCCCTGTCTTTAAGGTTCACGAAACGCTCAAAATATTTATTATAATATTCCCTCACATTAGGAATTACCGCAAGATCCATGGAAGGGAAGCCTAGAGTAGCACCAAATTCTTCCGAGTGAGGACTAATTTCATCATAGCCTAGTCTAATGCAATGGGTGTCTGGATCCTAATATTCTAAGGCGGTATGAATAAAATCTATATCTATGTCTACCCCCTTAATACCATAAATACCTCCCAAGTGAAAGAAATCAAGCTCTTTTCTCTCCTAAGCAGTCAAAGATCGACACCACTCACGAGTAAAATCGTTAAAACTTTTAGACATGATTGCTTAAAGAGAATTATAGCTATAACTAATGTTTTAATATGTTTAAAATATACAAAACTCGGCAAATTTGGGGGCTATTTATGCACAAAACCGGTACAGTTTGTTTCCCAAAAGGATTCGGAGAAAAAAAATTTAGCGCCAGACGACAAGGCCTGTCGCCTAGAGACAAGGTTAGCGTTTGGCGATAAATAGTTGGCTCGACGCCAGCTTTTCGCGCTATGCAAATCATGTTTTTTCAATTACAACTCGATTTTTGTACACTGACTTTGCGTTTTTTGATCTCTTGTCTCAAAACTCTTTCCAAACACTTTTCAATTAATTTAAGCTTAATTAATTTTAGGTTTATTTTATTCAAAGTTTATATTTCATTCTTTCTTTTTTGGGGATAAAGTCGGATACCCTCCATTGATAATAAAGTGACGGAAATTTTGACGGAAATTTTTGCGCAAAATTAGTCACAATTTTTTTACACACTCACATGCACATAAAATGAAAAATAAAAATGCAGAGATAAAATAAACATATTAAGTTTGTATATACATTGTGTCTAACATAGAAGTCATACAATACAAACTAGCAAAGTCCTACAAGTCAAATAAAAAGAATACAGGTACAACTACGGGGTCGGAGGACGCAAATGGGGAGGCACTCCCAAAGTGCCAAAGAACAAAGTAGATCGTGGAGTATGTCCCTCACTAGCTCCAGGATCGTTGACAATCGGGATCGACAACGTAGGGCCAGCCCATCCAGGCTCACATTGATGCTAAATAGCCAAGTCTTGAGGCTGCGGCGGCTGGTGTGACAACGAGCCAACTTCTTATGTCCCACCACCCCCTAAAGGAGTCGATGTCCCGCCTCCTTGGCCTGTCGGCCTAGCATGTGCACCCTTAGACGAAGAGCTTGAACCCTCGATCTCTCAGCAGGATCCGTCTATGACCTGCCACCCTCACCCCTGGAGGAGGTACGACGACGCCTCGAGCCTGACCTTGATCTCTTTCTCCTAGCCTCAGGTCTCGTCCGAGTATGTGGAGGAGAAATAGGTTGTCCCTGCAAAAGTAAATCATGTCAGATGCTAAATGAGTAAATAAAGCATTTGATAAGGATAAGAGAAATACCTCTGTAGTGTCGTCACGAAAACAAGAGGCTCGATCCCTCAATCTCACTAGCTGGTAACGAAAGGCGTCCAAACCCTCGCCATCCTCGTTACCACCTCGCCAGAAAAATGTTAAGAGACAAGTCGGTAACAATCAAAGATATATGTACAAGTAAAACCATAAATAAATAATTCACCCAAGTCTAGTGCCGAGGTATCGACCGCTCAATAAAGCAGTGATTTGGAGGAGCCAGAGGAATCATCTCCTCAATAGGACCATACATCCCCTGATAGGTGATGGATATAGGTGGAGCAATGAACTCCGCGAGCGCATCCTAAAAATTAAATCTGAGAAGTAAATACCTACTTAGGGACTATACATGAGGCAAATGCAGAAGATGAAGAATACCTCCTCCGCTCCCTCTAGCAACGTAGGTGGTAGAGCCAAGAGCGACATCAACGCTTCTGTATAGCATAGCTCCGGACGGGCATGAGTCCGCCAAGGTATGCCCTCTTGTGACCTACTCGCCAAGGTCCTCAATCTCGCTTTGTCAAACATGTGCTGAGGAGGGCGAGTAGGAACAACAAAAGCCTCCGAGGAGTGCTGAATAGCCACTCTCTCGCCTAGATACACCGCAGCGTCATATGTCCCCTGGAAGTATAGACATTTAGCATTGTACCGCACAACAAGCGCGGGAATGTCGAAATCAGCCCACGGCCGAAACTCTACGGCCGGCTCCTACAAAATGCATATTCATAAGATAAAATCCTACTAAAGGTACTAAAAGGCAAGTGTTCGAGGAACATACCATCCAAGAGAATCAACTCTCGAACGCGCCTAGTAGTAGTCGCATCACTGTGACGGCCTCCCTAACCGGCATCAACAGGAAGCTCGCGAGGTGAAGGTCTCGTCGGCACGAGAGACGAAAAATACTCGTAGAACCAGATTTATAAGGATAAAGAAATGTTAATGAATGCCAACACAAATCTAGAGCTAACTTTAATAAAGGAAATAAAGTGTACCTCTACGACTCTCCAAAAGCTGGAAATTGCGATATCTCCCTCGAAAGAGCTGTGACGACTAGCAAGTCGCAGTCCAACTAGGAAGTCTGCATAAGCCAAGCTGGCCGAATCATATGACCCGACCATGTGAAGGTCGTGATGAGCAGGAAAGTAATAGAGTATTACTTGACTACCTCTGTCAGGCAAAAAGGTCCCTGACAGCAAGAAGAGAGCAAAGATGTGCACCCGCTGCTCTAGGGTGGTCGCGTTGTCTTGAAAAGCCTTCGCAAGCGTGGACCGGCGAATGCACCTAGAGTTAAGATGCGTCGGCTTAGCCTCACTACGAGCCCAAATGGTGATAGGGCCCAACATCTTCAGTACCTCTATAGAAAAGACGGAGATCTCGCTATTGAATGGAAGCGCGACCGAACTAAACTCCAATCCCGTGATGAGACTGAAGTTAGTAGGGGTAACAGTCATGTCACCCTAGGGAAAATGGAAGGTGTTGGTGGTGTCCCAAAAGAACTTCACCAAAGCTCGGACCACGTAATGGCTATGTCTGAAAGAATACATAGCCCGAGTGGCTCGCAACAGAGGAGTCAACCCACAAGACTCCCACAGGAGGCGCAGACCGTTATGGTCGCGAAAGTATGTCGTACAAGGAGCCAATGGTCGTGTTGCTAGAACCATAGCTGCGAACTCTGCCGCTATGAATCCCACGCCGAACGCGCTCCGAAATATAAAACTCAGGCATAAAATACAGAGTGCGCTTGTCATACTCTGGGAACGTCCCTAGTGAAGAACAGGTCCCTACGCCAGCATCAACATGATCGTCCTCCCGATGAGCCTCCCTAGAACAAGAACAAGAACCTCGCCGTCTAGCCATGCTATATTATGCAAAATAACAGAAAATTAAGATTCTATAGCATCTAAGGTTCTCCTAGCCGCATGATACTATGTTAAAAAAAAATAGAGTATGTAGTACTAAAATAGAGTATAATATCAATTCAAGCATAAATAACAATTTTCAACAACCAAACAATTTCTTGCAATACTATGACAAATATTGTGACAAATTGGAAAAGAATGGCTAGAAAAAATACGAAGAACAAGTCACATTGTTCTCAAGAACTCAAAGGGGTTCAACAATGGCAATTTGCTTATTTCTTCACCAAATTGAGTTAAACAAGTCTCAAAATGCTCTAAAGGTAATATATAAACATAATTAAGCATTATCAAGGCATAAGATTCAACAAATGGAGCAAATTAAGCACAATTGGGTTCAAAATTTTTGAAAACCTGCGGATGAACATGTTCAAATTCAGCTAAAACCGAGATAAGTTTGAGAAAAAATTACATGGATTGAGAAAGTAGATGAAATAAGCTTTGATTTGCAAGATGTTTGAGCGAATTTGGTGGCCAAACGAGCAAGAAAGAGCAATTTGAAGACTTTGTGCGAAAACACAAGCAACAGCAACAGCCACGACAAAATGAGGAAGAAGGGGTTTTATTTCGGAAAAGCCGACATCAACGCCAGACGCCAATCTTGTCTCTAGGCGCTAATGTCTGTCGCCTGGCGACATAGCGAAATCTTGGCGACAACATGTACTAGCGTACGCTGGTGTAGTGACAGGATGTGTGGCCCCTATAAATAATTATGCGCACCTTGTATAGCAATTTCGGGTTCCTTGGTACGCTGGTTAGCCACTATAAGCAATTTGACATGATTAAGTAATCGGCTCGATTACAATCGCAGTAAGTGATCGATTTGATAAAAGATCGTCTCAATTAGATTAAAGCGCCTAAGTATTGGCTCATCGTAGGCACCGAAGTAATGGTTCATAAGGAAGCACAAGCGCTTATGCACCGACTCATTCACAAAATGCCCCGAGGAATAGACACATCAGCAAATATTCAAGCGAAGCATTGAGGATCAACAAGCGATGGTCTTCGGGAATTTTCCTCGGAAAGTTATCACTAGAAATTGAAGATGACGAGGCACGGTAACCTTCGACGATGACACAAGGTAAGGAGGAGATTGTCTATAGCGGCGAAGCACTGCCGTGGAAAAGTGTTGCCACAAACCCTGAAGATGGCGAGGCACATTCATCTTCGACGACGTTCCCTAGGATGTGGAGAGTTGTCACAAACAACCACAGATGGCTACAAGAGGAGTTATCTTCGATCATATTCCCTAGGATGTGGAAGATGGTCACAAAAGGGTAGAAGATCGCTACAAGCGGAGCAATCTTCGGTGGTGTTCCCTAAGATGTGGAAGACTATCACAGCGAAAATTGAAGGCAGCTACAAGCGGAGCAGTCTTCAGGCGATATCCCTAGCTTGAGGAAGATCATCAAACAAAAATTGGTTGCTCCAGAGGCGTGTACTCAACAGTGCATGATACGCGTTTCTTGAATCTTTTATCTGTTTAACTAACTGTAGTTTGCAGGTATCGCCGTTACAAGAATGATTTAGGATCGCTGAACGTTCTGAATCATTCTCCATCCCTATCACTACTTTGACTTTTGTTTTCGAAACTTGTGTTTCTCCAAACTCAGTCAAAGTGGGGGCTTCTGTAGACTCCCAAAAGTGTCTCCCCAAAACCGAATCAATGATGAACCTTTTCACGTCATTTGATTATCGAACAAAGTGAAAGTCTGAAAAATCTAGTGATGAGGATGTTTTTATTAAAATATCTCTTTTCTGTTTTCAAAAATATTTCTTTTCTTTCTCTATTTATGAAAATAGTCATTCCAATTTTGTTTTGTCCCTGATAAGGGTCCAATAATAATGTAGTTGGATTGGGCTTGAAAAGAGCTTTCCAACGATATATTATAAGCCCAATTCCGATGAACAATGAGGAAGTTATGGATTAAATTAAATTAGGCCTAATGATTTTACATGTAGCCCAATGATCTAGAGGAGGGCCTATTATTCATTATTCATAAAGTAATTAGGATTGATTTTAATCTTCTAGGAATATCTAGAAGGTTCTTTTTAATTCTAATAAGATTAGGATTGATAATTATATTTTTAAGGATGTTTTATTTTGAATAAAATATATGATTTGTCACAAATATGATTTTAATCCGCTTAACGCGAAATTACCTTCGTAATCGTTTTAAGAAGATGATTCCGTGTACAAAGCGCGTTATACTTTTGACTTAGCGCGAGACGACAAGGTTGTCTCCTGGCGCTGACATCTATCGCCTAGCGTTGCTTATCGTCAAGCGCTGACTTGTATCCGTTCACCACTCAAATTTGTAACGAGCATTGCCACTGCCTGTTACAGATACTATTTGTAACGAAAATTTCCACTGCCTGTTACAGATAATATCTTATAAGGTAAAAATAAAAGGTAATTGTAACGGGCACCATATAGGTACCAATTACAAATACCCCTAGTTTGTATCCGTTCACCACAGAAATCTACCATAATTCTAAGTAACACATACCAAATCAAAGTATTTGTTTACATGGCACAAAAAATATTATCAAATTTGGCATATACATCAAATCCAATATTACATCTCAAAAACTGCTGATAACTAAGAATATTGTAAAATGTTAATGATTAAAAAATTACTCCCTAGTAGATACCCGTGACGCCAAGGTGGGACCTTTATCAAAGTGGGTTGAAGCCATTGTCACATCTACCAATGATGCCAAGGTGGTCCATAAGATTTTTAAGAAAACTATCTTTCCCAAATTTAAGTAGCTAGGGCAATTATTAGTGATGGATAATCTTACTTTCATGAACGGAAGTTAGCTGCCCGTCTCAAGAAGTATGGTGTATACCATAGGACAGGTTTAACTTACAATCCTCAAACTAGTAGCCAAGTTTAAATTTCTAGAGATGGTGGTAGCGAAATCTAGGAACGATTGGAGCAATAAGTTTAGATGACACCTTTTGGGCATATACACTACAAGAAAACAGGCATATAACGACAGAATTTTTCCGTCGGAAACACTCTGTTTTTCGTCTAAAAACACGTTTTCGACGAAAATTCCGTCGCAATTGGTTGTCGTAATACCATTTGTCAGAAAAACAACCTTTAATTCCGTCGGAAACACTATTTAGACGTAAAACGGCTCGTCGGAATAGCTTTTCAGGCCCGACAAAGTCCGTCGGAAATTTCCGATGGAGTGTATTCCGCCGAAAATTTAAGACAGAAATTCAATCGGAAAATTCTTGAAAAAAAAGGGTCTGACCTGTGTCCACATTTACTTTTGGCCTCTTGTCTCGAGAGGAAGTGCAATGACGATAAATAAAACCATATTCGTGTTGGATCAATGTGAAGAACACTAATGGATAACTGATTGAATCACAAAAACATAAAAATGCTAGCCGAATAAAAAAAACAAATGCATTAAGGTCCAATCAACTAAGCCCGATCATAGTTAGGCTTAAGCCCGAGCTTAAAACCTAAAAATGACGGATTTAGAGGTGCCTAGGTTAAAAATCAATGCTGCCGCAAAGAAATCCGTTCGCATCTCAATGAGTCACGCTGGTCTGTCACGCGTAACTCACAAGGTAGCGCGCAACACCCAACAACACTGCTAGTGATGCGCTTGCGGAAGATTCAGAATTTTATAAAAAAATATAAAATTGAATATTACCAAAATACTGTGCGTAAGACAATTAGTTGTGCTGCTAGGCAGCGCAACAAATTCACTTACGCTGGGCTGTCCCGCGCAACCCATTAAGATTTGCGCGACAATTGTTGCGGCAGAATGTTCAAAACCCTATACGTACCTGTAGGGAATATTTCAAGCACTACCCCAAACTTGAACCCCACTGTGATCATACAATAAAGTACGGTGGCGTCCAAAGGGAAGGAAGCTAGAGAAAAAGAGTCACCACCAAGTTTTAGGAACTTGTAAACCGTTCACAGGGTGAAGGTTACACCCCTTAACAATCCAGGAGATAGTTAACTCCAATAGGTCTTGAACCAAGACTGGAAGTTTGGGGATGAAGGTACAAATCCAATCTAAAAGAGACTGAACCTGCCCTTATAATAGGCCTCTACTTTATTCTACTCGTATTCATGTGCGCTTTCTTACTAACATGCAATGAATAGGTTAACCATCAACCTGTTTATCTATGTTGGTTGAATATTAATGCACAAATAAATCTATTATTGGTGATCACTTAAATTATAATAATATTATCCTAAACAAGATTATTAATTATCTTATTAAGCGTGAATACAAGTACCAATTCCCTTTAAACATGCATGAAAGGAGTGATCAAGCAATAACAATAAAATATAATCAAGGAACATAATAATCATCATAACAATAATAATAATCATAAAATTATAATCATAATAATTATAATAAAAAGAATCATGTTAAAGCATAATAATAGCGAGATCTTAGGCATTATACTAACAAGATAAATAACAAACCCTAGCATGTCACTAAACAATAAAAATTAAAGCTTTAACCCTAATATGATACTAACATGCTATTAAGAAAGAAAATAGGAAGCATCCTTTTAATCATACTTGATATTAGAAATTACCCAAAACATGATACTAGGAAGCAATAAAACATCCTAACATGATACTAGGAACCAAAATAACAATCTAAACATGATTTCTATATCATAATAACAATGAAAACAATTAAAGCACTTACTTGGATGCCTCGTATCTCTTTCTAATAACAAAATACACACGTTAGTGACTTCAAGGAAAATATAAAAATCAAACAATTAAATTAAATAATTGAAATAGAGATTTGGGACCAAACCCTCAGAAATACCAAACCTTTCACGTCTAGGGCGAAGGCAACTTCGAATTGGGCTAGGTGTGTCTAGATCTTATGAATGCGGAATTTTGTTTGTGAAAAGTTGATTTTGAAAAAGAGAGAGAGAGTATCAAGAATTTCTTGACGAGAGTTGGTTATTAAAAACGGTGGTCTAAGGACGCTATTTATAATAAAAATAGTCCGGATTAGATAAAAAAGAATCGGAGTTTGCAAAGGAATAAAACAGGACGCTGGCGCCGCAACTGCCTCTGTCGCCAAGCGATAGGGCTTGTCGCTAGGTGACAGCCTGGCGTGCAGCGCTGCAGGCAATTTTCCCACATGTTTTCTATTTTTTGATGAAATTAAGCGTAAAAGCCCGTACGAGGGGTAAAACTATAATTTCATTTAAAATATTTTTCTTATTCCAATTAAATTAGGATCCAAAAGAACCTTCTTGAAGATTCTAGAAGACTATAATCAATCCTAATTGCATTAGGAACGATAATTCATAATAGGCCCTCCTCTAGATCATTGGGCCGCATATAATGATCAAACTGGGCCCAGTTTAGTAATTTAGCCATAACTTCCTCATTATTCATCGGAATTGGGCTTATAATATATCGTTGGAAAGCTCTTTTCAAACCCAATCAAACTACACCATTATTGAACCCTTGTCATGGACCAAAATAAACTTGAATGACTATTTTTATAAACTAAAATAGGTTTTTGAAAACATAAAGAAGAGAGTTTCAATTAAAACTAACAGCAACACTAAACTTTCCACACTTTCACTTCATTCGATTATGATTCAAAGTGAAAGGTATTCATCACCGGGTTAGGTTTTGGGGAGACACAAATGGGTGTCTACAAAAGCCCCTACTTCGACTGAGTTTGGAGAAACGCAAGTTTCGAAAACAAAAGTCAAAGTATCGATAGGGATGAAGAATGATTTAGAACGTTCTGCAATCCTAAATCATTCTTGTAACGCCAATACCTGCAAACTAGTGTTAGTTACAACAGATAAGAGAGTTAAGAAACGCATATGTTGCACCGTCAAGCACACGTCTCTAGGGGTAACCGTTTTGTTGCATTTGCCGTTGTGACAACCTTCCACAAGTTAGGGAACGTCATCTTGCCGTCTTGATGTTCACTCGTCTCTGAACAATGGAGCTTTTTTTATATGTCCACGCGTCTCTGAACAAAGATCTTTGACAATCTTCCTCATGCTAGAGGATACCGCCTGAAGACTGCTACGCTTGTAACTGCCTCCAATTTCCGCTGTGATAGTCTTCTGCAAGCCAGAGAACACTATCAAAGATTGCTTTGCCTGAAACGACCTTCTACCGCCTTGTGACCATCTTCCGCAAGCTAGGGAACATGATCTAAGATTGCTTCGCCTGAACCTATCCTCACTTGTTGCGACATTTTTCTGAGGAATATCAGCGATGACAAACGCTAGTCGATCCTTTAAAGTTCGCTTGAACTTTGCTTTTGTTATGCCAGTGCGTCGGCGCTTTTGCTGCTTGTGAACTAGTATGTCGGTGCTTCTCTTGTTTATGAACCATTGTGTCGGTGCCTTTATTATTTATGAACCATTATGTTAGTGTCTTTGTAATGAGCCAATGTTTAGGCGCTTTAAGCTAAGTGAGACGATCATTTATCAAGTCGATCACTTAATGTGATTGTAATCGAGTCGATTAACAAAACCATGTCAAGTTGCTTAGAGGGGCTAACTGGCGTACCAAGGAACCCAAACTACTACACGAGGTCCAAATAATCATTTTAAGAGGCCTTATACTCTGTTGCCACTGCAGCGGCTGCCAGAAACTACTGTCGCCGCAATTCCTTCTTGTCGCCCGGCGACAAATTTTACGCGCGGCGCTGCACTCAGGTTTTCCAAATAAAACCCTTTTCTTCCTCATTTCGCTGCTGCTGTTGTTTTCGTTCACATTTAGCCTCAAAAACTTGAAATCGTTCGTTTTCGCTCATTTCTCAACTGAATTCGCTCAAACTTGTTGCAAATCGAAGCTTCATCCATCTAGTTTGCTAATCTATGTAAGTTTTCTTCAAACTAACTCGAATTTTTCTAAATTTTGCTCATGTTTATTCACACATTTCTTGAAAATTCAAAATTTATACTCCCTCTGTGTTTTTTTATGTGACACACTTTCCTTAAATGGTCGTTTTTTTTAAGTGACACACTTCCTCTTTTAGAAATTCTTTATATGTTAATAATATATCTTCACCCCACTATCTCTTATTTTATCATTTCTCACTCCTTTCATGGTCCCCACTTCCTCTCACATTCTTTTACTTTATCATTTTTCACTCCTCCAACCTACCCCACTAACATATTATTTTATTAAAGTCAATAAAATATCTTAATACTACGTGTCGGTCAAACTGTATCACTTAAAAAAATCACGGATGGAGTATTGCTCAATTTGCTTTGTTTGTCGAATTTTATGCCATGAAATTGCTTGATTATGCTTGTAAATTACCTTGGGAGTATTTTGAGACTTGTTTGACTCAATTTGGTGGAGAAACGAATGATTCACCATTGTTGAACCTTTTAAGGCCGGAGAACAATGTGGGTTGTTGTTCGTGTTTTTGCTAGCAATTCTTGTCCAATTTGTCACAATTATTATAATAGTATTGCAAGAAATTGTTTATTTGCTTGAAAAATGCCATATATGCTTGGGTTGAAATTCTGCTCTGTTTTAGTACTACGTACTCTGTTTTTTGCAAACATAGTATCATGGGGCTAGGCGAACCTTAGATACTATAAAACATTAATTTGTGTCAATTTTGCGCAATGTAGTATAACTAGATAGCGTGGTTCTGGTTCCTGGTCCCGAGACACGTGACGGGAGCACGAGCCCGTACAGGAGGACGCGGATCCGTTCACTTCTCTCGGTCCCTTCCCTGAGTGGGATGAGCGGACGCTGTTTTTCGCTCCCGAGAACTATATTTATGAGAGGGTGCGCCGTGTGATTATTAGCGGTAGGACGCGTAGCCATGGTTCGGGCAACGAGTCCATCGACCAGCTGTATGACAAGTATTTTTGCGGCGATGAGGGGCTGTGACGGCTTTGGGTGTCCTGTGGGATGACTGCCCTATTCCGGGCTACTTGGGCCATGTTTTCGTTTGACGCAGGCCACCACGCGGTTTGTGCTTTGGTGGAGTTCTTCTGGGACACCACCAACACTTTTCACTTTCCCTAGGGTGAGATTATTGTCACCCTAGCTGAATTCAGTCTCATCTCGGGAGTGGTGTTTTGCTCGACTGTGCTGCCATTCGACATCAGTATTACTTTTTTTCTCCGATAGTCGAGGAGCTGTTGGGTTCGATTGCTGTTCAAGCCCCGTGCCGAGGTGGAGCCAACAAGACTTATCTCTCAATGCATTCGCCGGTCGACTCTGGCGATGGCTTTTGAAGATGATGCGACCACCAGAGAGCAGCGGGTGCACATCTTTGTGCTTATTTTGTTGTCAAGGACCTTTTCCCCTGACAAGGGTAGTCGGGTGCTGCTCTACTACCTTCATGTTCTCCGCGATCTTCAGCTGATCGGGATTTACGATTGGGCTAGCTTGGCCTATGCTAACTTTTTGCCGGGCTTGCGAGATTCCTGTCGCCATAGGGCTTTCACAGGAAACATCGCACTCTCTAGCTTCTGGAGAGTCATAGAGGTATACTTTATCTCTTCAGAAGTTAGCTCTAGATTCTTATAAGCATTCGCTGACATTCTTCTGTCTTTATAGATCTGGTTCTACGAGTACTTTCCTTCGCTTGCGCCGGCGAGACCATCTCCTTGCGAGCTCCCTATTGGGGCCTGTTAGGGAGGTCGAATCAGTGATCGGGCGGCCACTGCCCATGTTTGAGAGCTGATCCTCTCGGTATTTTCTTTTGACCGGTTGACATCTTTGTATTGCATTTTGATAGAACTTTTATTTTACATATGTATTTTGCAGGAGCCTGATGTAGTATACCGGCCATGGGACGGTTAGGTTATTCCTACGCTGGCTGCGCAGTACATCGGTGAGCGTCCCTACTTTAAATGGACATATGAGGCAACAGTGTACCTTGGTGAGAGAGTTGCTATTACGCACTCTGCGGAGATCTTCATTGCCCCTGCTCCTCCGCCTCGCCACATGTTCCATGACGCGATGCTGATCAACGCGGTGGAGAGGTCGCCTGCTGGTACCCCTTTGCAATCCCATGCTAGCTTGGGGCGATGCTACAAGGAGGACTTGATGTCGTTGTTAGCTCTGGCCCCTGTTTTGTTTGATGAGGCGGCGGTATGCTTTTTGTCTTTTAGTTCTTTGCAAGGTATCCCCCAAGTGGTGTTTTATTCTCTTTGATTTTGCTTTTTGCTAAGCTGAGCCTGCTGAGTTCGTCCATCCTCGGATGTCCATCAGCTATTAGGGGACATACGACCCTGTTGAGGAGTTTTTTCCTCCGGCTCTTGAGGATCAGCGCTTCGTGGAGCGATCCATCCCTCTTCACCAGACTCGGGTGAGTTACTTTTGTTTAAACTTGACTTGTATCGTTACCGACTTTTATTTTTTGACAGTTCTCGCACAAGGTTGTGACAGCGATGGCGAGGTGCATAGACGCCTTCCGAAACCAGCTGGTGAGGATTAGGAAAGTGGCTTCCCGTCGTCGTGCCGACGCTGCTCAGGAGGCATATTTTCCTCTTTATTTCTGCATTTTTTATTTTTCTATTTTCTTTGCATCTGACTTAATTTACTTTTGTAGGGACAACCTATCCCTTTACGTACTTGGACGAGACCCGAGGCGAGGAGAGAGCCGTCTCCGTCTGGCACGAGGCGTCGCCGCAATACTTCTTGTGGTCGAGGTGGCCGATGTGATGCTGCTCGGACCGAGGTAGTGGAGGGCTCGGGTTCTTCATATGACGGTGCACGAACTGGGCCGATAGGCCAAGGAGAGGCGACATCAGCTCAGGTAGGTGGTGGGACGTATGAGGTTGTCTCGTCGTCACAACAGCCTCCACAGCCTCAGCCAAAGAATTGTGATATGTGTGTGTGTTCCTCAGCCTCAGCCGCAGCCTCAGCTCGGGTTCTTCATATGAGGGTGCATATGTGTGTGTTCCAAAGAGTTGTGATTAATTTTATGCAAAAATTTTCGTCATTTTCATTACTAATGGAGGGTATCCGACTCTCTCCCCCAAAAAGAAAAAATAAAAAATAAATCAAACTTAAAACAAACCAAAATTTAATTAAGCTTGAATAAATCCAAAAAAGAAGGAAATATAATAAATTAATATGTATGGGGGAATTGAACAAAGGGCAAAATTGTAAACTCATTGTGCGAATTCGAATCATAGCCAGAAAAAACGCGGTTTGCATAGCACGCTAAGGAAGCACTCCAGTGCCACTTGTCGCCACGCGCTTTGTGCTGTCGCCGAGCGTTGCTTCTGTCGCCAGGCGACAGGCTTGTCGTCCGGCGTTGTAGTGCGCTGCCTCCGAATCCTTTTCGGAGTCAAACTACATCAATTTTGTACATAAATAGCCCCCTCATCTGCCGATTTTCTGTATAATTCAAACAGATTAATTGTAACCTTAGCTCTTCAACAAATAATCATGTCTTTATTTACTAAGAGTTTTAGCGATTTCACTCGTGAATGGTGTCAATCTTTAGCTGCGACAGAGGGAAAAGAACTCGACTTTTTTTACATGGGAGGTGTTTATGGTATTAAGGGGGTAGATCTTGACATAGATTTTATTCATAGTGCCTTAAAATATTGGGATATAGATACATATTTCTTTAGACTAGGTTGTGATGAAATTAGCCCTTTACCGGAAGAATTTGGTGCCATCCTAGGCTTCCCTTCATTAGATCTTGTGGTAATTCCTAGAGTGAATGAATATTATTATAAAGATTTTGAGCGCTTCTTAAATTTAAAAGACAGAGATCTAAATCTTAGATATTCCTATTTAAATTTTTAAACAGGGCAAAACATGTATTTTAAAAGAAAGGAATTTCTAGGGTGTTACATAGTGGGAGCTCACCGGCTTAGCAAAAGCTAGGTTGTTGAGTGGGAGCTTAATGGCTCATTAAAGGCTAAGATAGCTCAAGTGGGAGCTAACTGTTTGTTTCATAACAAACTTTTACCCAAAGACAATATACATGTCTCTTTGTAAGCTTTCAAGTGAGACTACGAGCACTACCTCAACAACCTAAATGAGAACATATTGTTTATTGCTCTAAGTGGTGTCTTTCTAGAAAGTAACACGTTTCCAAAACGATAAGTGGGAGGAAAATGAACTCGATAACCATCGAGATTAGCAACAAACTAAAACTGAGAATCTCGAAAGACCTTAAAAGGGCCTGATAAGAATATATACTTGATCAAAAATACTCAAAAGGACTATACAAGTGCCTTAAAAGAGAATTTATTACCCACAAAACTTTTGAAAAGTTGAAGTAAGATCAAGATAATAAATGGTGTTTTGGGGAAAATTACCCCGCCACGTGGGCCACTTAAAACAGGACACGTGTCCACCTAGAATTGGTTTAAAAGAGGCCAATAGCAGCATGGCACGTGGAATCCACTATTAAAAGAAGGAATGGCGGCTTTCATAGGCCCAATTCCCAAAAAGGCGCCAAAAACGCGGGCAGCCCATCAACTCTTGGTCAAATGACCTATGTAAGGGCACACTTTTCCCAATGATCCTATAAATAGGGAGATTTCCCCCATTGGTGGGATAAATTAATATTTATTACAGTACTCCTAACATTCTCTTACATCAGAGAAATCTTCTGATCTCGGAATCCGAGAAGATCTCACTTTTACCTTTTCCGCACTTTTTACTTTCTCCAACACGTTCTAACTTGATCCTCGGAGGCGGAGCTCCACCCACCAGGAGTATCCGTTATTTTGCAGGTACAGGCGCTTCCCGACTAGTCTTTGAGTCGTAACTCTCCCGAGGAACAAAAATACCCAAATCATTTGACGCCGTCTGTGGGGAGAGTACCTCAAAGATGGTTCAAGAGTTTGTACCGCCTCCTAATCCTAAGGCTAATCAGTCGGAGGTCTTTATAGACCATGAGGATGATGATCGTCAGGTCGAAACATACATTGCTGAAGATGGCTCACTCATCATAAAGCGCATCTGTCCCAAAGAAACTCTAGAACGAGGTGAAAGCCAGGCGGGTACAAGTAGGCCCCCAAGTCAGCAGGAAGGGGAAACCCATTCGCCAAGTGACGAGGGGTGGAACTAGGTCGTTGAAACTAATCCTCCCTCGATCGATAAAACTAAATTTATAAACACTTAACAAACCTATATACTAGTATAGAGGCAAGTCAATGATCGAACCCAAAGGAACGGTAATGTTCAAGCGCTCTCAATTATGTGCCCAAGCTAGGTCGAAGACAAAGATAAAGAGAGAACACTAACAACTAACAAACAAAGAAACCAAACAAATAAAGCACTAGGAACGGGGATCAACAAGTAATCATGACAATTATAGCAACTCGGGAACAATATGCAAATCAATGGTTGTGAAGATAAATGGAAAGCTCAATCAAAAGAGTCAACAAGCTATTTCTTAGAGGTCAAAGTAGCGCCAACTACGAGAGACTCTAACTAGGAGCATCACTAATCAAGCTCAATCGACAATTGCAATTCCTAAATCAATGGTCCGTATCATTAGAAACTAGAATGCAATCTAGCATAATTGTCAAGGCCTAATCGAATTACACACATGCAAACTTCCATTAATCACTTTAATCTCAACAATTAATCAACACAATCCCCAAATTAAGCACAATTAATCAATCATACAAGTTTCATCCAATCCCTAGCAAACAACTACTCTAACATCATCATCTAATCAACAAACAACTAAAGAAATCACGAATCAACAATATATGAAGAATAATTACACTAATCAACAATCAAACATCAAAATCAAATCAAATAAACTTGAATATTAAACAAAGCAATAAAATGAGATAGAGTTAAGAATGCTCATTGATAATAGAGAAGATCTCCAACACAATTGTCACCATTGAATCTTCAATCTCTCAATCACCATTGAAATTCCTCACTTTTTCTCTCTAAAATCTACTTCTAAACTAACCCTAAAATTAGAGAGAGAAGCTCTCAACTAAGCTAAAATTATTATCAAAATCTAAATGAAACTTATTAAAAACTTGCCCCAAAAACCGAGCAAATAAATACAAAATTTTCCTAAAAATCGGGTTTCAAAGGTATTTATAGAGGCGCAAATACAAACTTGAGCAAACAAATACCCAGGAAGGCGCTCTCGCGCTGCAGGGGAGGCGCGCCCATGCTGTAGGGGTGGCGCGCCCACGCCCATGCCTTGCGCGCCCGCGCATCTCTAGGTTTCTTCAAGTCTTTTCGCGGCTTCGTGCGTTCGCTAAGGTTGCACGATTATGATGATGATGAACAATAAAGTAGGCAGTCCCTATACACAATGATTGTGAGTTCAACACCCCATATTCATGAGAGCACGACATGAGAGCGCAAGAGCTAAGACTTGGGATTTCCACTTCCTTGCATCTTGAGCTTTCCAATTGCCATGTGCTTGCTCCAAAAGCTTCCTCCACCTTAGTAGATCACCAATATCAAGACCTGAACCTCGTACAATACCTACAACCACGAAAATAGAGCAAATAAAGGAGAAAAGATAAGAAAAACCATAGATTTGCACAAAAGCTACAAAATAAGAGAGGAAAGGTAAGACTAAGACCAAAAGCATAAAACTAAGCATTTATTAAGCATGAAAGCCATGAAAAGAGGAAGAAAACAACCTAAATGCTCATCAAATAGGTGCCATTTATGACACCCATCAAATACCCCAAAGCTTAACTTTTGCTCGTCCTCGAGCAAAACAAAACCAAGGGAGAAATGATAAGATTATTCATACAAACAAAAAGAAGAGAAGAGACAAGAATATACACTAACTCACTTTCGTAGGAATCACGGTCAATTTTAGAAACTAAAGACAAGCCATTTAAACCTCTAGATCGCCCTAGAGGATGAGTGATGCTCTCGTAAAGGTTTCCTAAGAGATTAACCTATAACTCTCATAATAATACAAACAAGGCAAAGCATGAAAAAGAAATCAAAAGAAAAGAAGAGCAAACACATGTTCATGAACGGACTTTTCCAAATGTACAAGCACAAATGAATGCAAATCTTTCTAAACAAGTAAAAGAGTGCACGTTTCAAGATACCCGAGGTTGATTGAAACATAAATATGCTAGGCATAGGAACTAGATGAACGCAATCCACTTTCATCCCAAACGGTCTTACTGTGTTCTCCCTACTAGTCTCATATCTTCCTTTAGTGAGCATATCAAAAGTTCCACGAAGGAACCGGAAAAAGAGATAATTTTGGGCTACTCGATGTCTTGACAATGCATCCCCTTTCCTTTGGCTTTAACTCATAATGCCCTCCCCCGATATATGACTCAACCTCTAGGTCAAAAGGTCTTCCCCAATGGTTGCAACGTAAGGGCAAAAAGGGTTAGGGGTAGGCTAAAATTTTAAAATTTGGCGGAACACCTATGTTGTGAAGCAAGATTGGCCAAATCTCAACGCCAAAACAAAGAGAACACCAAAAAAAACAAACTAACATCCCCAAGCTTATTCAAAGCCATAACCACAATCATATATACAAAAAGCGTAAACGCTTCTCCCCCAAGCTTAAAGGAAGCATTGTCCTCAATGTTAAAAAGGGGAAAAGAATCACATCAAAATATTTTTTATTTTTCTTTTTTTCATTTCTTTTTTTTTTTTCATTTCTTTCAAAGCAATTGTCCATGCCTCTTTAACTTAGGACGACTTTTTCTATTTTTTATTTATTATGTCCTTGCCTCTTTTGACTTTAGACGACTTTTTCCAATTTTCATTTGCCATTATTCACAATATATAGACAAGACAAGCTTGCTTACAAATAGAACCAATATCCAACCTTATATACCACAAACTCCAAAAAAAAAAAGCATGACCTGCTTCACAAAAACCAAAATTGGAACCAAAAGAAACAAAAGGCTCAAAATTCTAAAGATGTGGCTTGAAAAGAAGGTGTTGAGTAATTAGGTTTTGATGATTGTAATCTAATGATGATTATCTATCTAATGTGTTTGTTAAGTTATGCATAGAAAGAACAAGTTATTCTTGGAACAGGATAAAAGGAACCTAAGCAATGTCAAATATATATATATATATATATATATATATATATATATATATATATATATATATATATATATATATATATATATATATATATATATATATATATATATATATATATATATATATATATAAGGAACCTGAGCAATATATGATAAGTAATAAAGAAACAAGAACAATGATGAGTGTTATGGTTGATAAACATGATGATGTCTAAAGAACCATGAAGGTAACTATGTAAATAGGTGATTGCATATTTTAGCTTCATAAGGTAAGTACACGATGCATACATGAGTTGTATATGTGTAGGAGTATTTACATATGCTTTAAGTTTAATTAGTTCTCTCACATGAAGTTTGTTTATGACAAACAAACTTCAATCTAATGTTTCTCTTAAGTGTTTATGTGAAGACAAGAACTAACTTAGGTGAAGTCAATGGGTTGGAACATAGAAGACTTCAAGAGGAACAAGAGAGAATGAATGAACCTAAAGCAAGTTCTCCCACAAGAACCAAACCACGAAGGAACCAGAAGATATTCTCTAACGAGATGCAGAAGGAACCTTTGGCAGGCTTTCCCACGAGAACCGGAGCATGTTCCCTAACAGGTACATGAAGAGTTCCATGTTCCCTAACAGGTACATGAAGAGTTCCCTAACAGGAACTTAGTTCTCTAACAAGAACTATCTAAGTTCCCTAACAGGAACTTAACACTGCCCCGAGATCTAGAATACATCAATGCTACAAGATTCCAGAACAAGAGTTTCAAACAAACAACATGAAGATGGAGAAATCAAAGTATATCGCTCTAGGATTCATGTTAGTATGTTGGACATAAAAGTCAGTCTGGAATAAGTCTAAAGAACCAAAGTGAACTCATGATAGTCAATGAAATTAGAGTTACTGACTTTTCAGGAAACTTTGAGACTGTCAGAGTTCCGAAACCTAATCGAAACTTAGGTCTGCACGTCGTTAAAGGTCGCAGGTCGAATTTAATGATATAAATATTTACCTAATACGTGCATATCTTTTAGGGATTTGGTTTTACAGAATAAAATTATTTATTTTCTAATAAATCCCTTTTGGAAAAAGATAAGTTATTTTTGGAAAATATTTTCAGTAAAATAAGTTTTAAATAAAATCTAATTTTATGGAAGTATATCTTTTGTTAAAAGATATGGTAAATATATAAGTATATCTTTTGTTAAAAGATATATTAGTAAATTTGGAAAATATAAGATTTAGATAAAATCTGATTTTATGGTAAATATATCTTATTATTATTGATAGAATATATTCTTAACAAAAGATATATTTTTTGAAAACTTATTTTTGGAAAATATCTTTTATTTCTATCTTTTAATAAAACTTATCTTTTACGAAAAGGATGATTTGGGTGTACTATAAATATGCTCATATGTATTCATTCAAAGTCGAGGCAGATGAAGCTTAGTGGTCGTGCTTAATGGTTTCATCCTTCACCACGAAGCTAATTCAAACCTCCAGGTCAAAGTTCCAGTCAGGTTCCGGTTACAGTTCGTCCAGTAATTTCCAGACAGATCTCGAGTGTCCAACATATTAGTTTTATCTCTTTATTCATTGGTATGTATTTAGAGTTATTCTTTGAGGTCTTGTAATTGGGAAAAAGGGTTTTGAGTGTTTTTTGTATTGGGGTGTGAGAGTTCGTGAGCATTCTTGTTATAATTGTATAGTAAGAGTAGTTTGTGTAAGCTTCTAGGTGAAGCTGTGGTTTTGTAATTAAGTGGTACAAGTATTTTGTACTTTGGCAGTATGTGTAGTACTTTGGTGGTACGAGTGAATCTAAGTGTGGTGCTTAGATTAGGTAGGATAGGGTCCTATCAAGTAGCATGTCCAGTGAGGAACTTGTGAAATAAAGGTCCGTGTCTAATGGGTTGTAACTTGGTCTTTGCCCTATTATAGTGAAGTGGTTTGTGTTTGAAATCCCTAAGGTAGGGTCGAGGTTTTACTTCCAGTTGGGCCCTGGATGGTTTCCTCGTAAAATCCACTTTGCACTGTCTAAGTTCCTAACAGCAAACAGTTTTATATTCCGCGAAAAGTAGGCACTAGGAACATACTACAATTCACCCCCCTCTTGTAGTATATCATCCAAAATAACAGAAGGAAAAAAGCTCAAATGGTTAGCAAGAAGGAAAATGTAAACCCAATGAACTAGAAAGAAAGAAAATTAGTCCTAGACAAGAAAAATTACTACCCCGAAAAGATGCCTTTGTCCTCCCTAGATGGCTCGATCTCGAGTTTGAGAATTATGAGTCAAGATTCTAGATTAGGTCAGCAATAGTTAAGGATCCATTCCACTCATGCAAAAATATGTTGAAGGCTTGGAAAATAATGAACCTCACATGGATGTAGCAAAAACTCACTATTGGTGTCAATTCGACTATAGGAAGCAACTACCAACATGCCACAAACAAGTAGAATCCGGTTTCATGGTCCCACTAGTTCTAACTAACTACCTCAGCATACTTTATCCTAGAATCAACCAAGCGTACTATCAAACTGTGCACACCCTTACCATTTAAGAAGAAAAGCATTCAACTATACAAGTCCAAAAGTATTATGTCCAAAACAAAAAACAAAATAAAACACATTGCAAATTTGCCTTGATAGAAACAAAAATCTTTTTGGAGTTTTTCAAAATATAAGAACATGAAAAAGCATATACAAAGGTGCATAGCATATGTTAATCAACATCCCATCAAACATGATAGAATTCCCTCCCCCAAGCTTGATTAAGACAATACACTCAAACATAAATCATAGAAACCATGGGAGGGGAAAACAAGGAGATCAATCCAACAAACCAACTTATATCCAACAAGTCATCATCCACTTGAGAAAGAGAAAGGTAGGATATTACCAGATATTAAGTGGGTGTAAATACCCGTAAATGTCCCAATTAAACCTTTCAAAGCTAATTTCCCAATAATTAAACCTTGTTTCCATATGCTAGGAAAAATAGGAGTCAACCTTCCTTGATTCTTGATCCAGATCGAAGCACCAAAGTATATCAAGTCATGTACCTAGCAAAACGCACACAAACATTTCCATGAGAGAAAATCTATTCTAAAAAGAAAATGAAAATCTAATCTAAAGCATGGGTTACTTCCCAAGAAAGGCTTGCTTAAGGTCCAAGTTTGACCGCTCTAGTAAAATAATAATTCAACGCACACGAGAGCTTGTCAAATGCATGACAGGGTAAAGTCGTATCCCACAATCAAAAGTATTACCTAAGTCCTCTAACTAATGCAGATAAGGAAGTAGGGTCGAATCCACAGGAAAACAAGTCTTTCTACTCCTAATTAATTATTTTAATCTAAATTATTAAGGTAACCAATGTTGTTATAATTAAAGAATATACTACGAAGATTATGATCAAGGAAAATAAAGTAGGGAGAAATTAAATATTAAAAGGCCTAGGGCGTAGGCTCACTAATAAACAATATTCCAGGGCAAATCATAATAAGCAATCATCAAGCATTGATTAATCAGATTATAAAGGGCTTTCGCTACGTATTATAATCACGTAGTTAATTTACCGGTATTAGATCTCATCTGTCGAATCTCGACTTAACCATTTATAAATTAGTCTGCCTATTGAAACTAAGACAAAACATCAATTCTCATCTGTCGAATCTCGAATTAATATTGCTAAACTCATACAATTAAATCTGGCCAAACCTAATTGCATAGCATTAAATCAATCAATAGGAAATTAACCAAGCATTGATAATCAACAATCACAAATTTACCCCTTCATATTATTTATTAGATCCCCATAACCCCTAGAAATAAAACTACTCAAGCATAATTTAATCTAAACTAATCAAATGAATTAAGCAAGACATAATGAAAGAATTAAATAAAATAACTGGAATTAAATAAAATAACTTAAATAAAAAAAAAAAAAAAAGAAATTGTTACTAAAAGAAATCTGGATTAATGAATATAATTAATAACAATGTTGAGAGAGTTTATGAGAGAGAAAATATTCTAAGTAGAGAGAGAAAATCTAAAAGAGAAGGTAATAAAAAATTACGTACAAAAATCGTACTTAAACATCCTTAAAACAAATCCTTAAACAAAACTAATCAGGTCCTTAGAAAAACACGCGCCCGATCAGGCGAATTGCCGCCCGATCAGGCCCGCCTTTTTTTACTACGCCCTTGTTGGTTTGCTGCGCCCGATCGAGCCTACGCTCACCCGATCGGGCGCGGCTTCTTCCTTGATGGTAATATGCGCGCGCCCGCCCGATCGGGATCGGCTTCTTCTTCGAGGCTTGGATTTCGATTGGGCTCGATTCCTCGGCCCAATCCGGATTTCCTCATCGGGTCTTGATTACTTGATCCAATTGCCCCGGTATCACATACCGAGCCCTTAATCACCGGCTCTCACCGGTCCTGGCTTTGTGAAAAATCCGAAAAGCGCTCTAAGTGTGCAATTTCCTACAAAAATTAAGCAAAACTACAAAAACACTAGAAAACACAAATTGGTAATAAAAGTGGCCCTACAGAGCCAAAAACACTACTAATTACGACCATGGGACGGGGGTAAAACACTATATAAATTGGACATATCAAACTCCCCCAAGCCTCATCAATGAACATGTAAAACATGCCTCATCCCAATAAACAAAATTAAGCACAAACGATTCAAGATAAATCTAATGAACATGCTTCAATGTCAATCAATCTCATTCATCTAATCATCCTTCATACCCAACAGTTGTCAAGTAGAGCAAACCACATGAGCATATAGAATTCAAGACTAGTGCTCACACACTCAACTCTCATTTATGTGGTGAGTAAAAGATGTACACGATCGCTCTCCAACCAACCCCTTTATTTGTGAACAATGCCCTCCCAACTCACACTCTCTTGTGTTTAAAACAATGAACGCTCAACCTTCTAGTCGACTCGAAATATGTCAAGTCATAACTTGCATTGATAAACAACACTTTCACATTCATACAACTCTTATGCACAAAGGTTGGAAGGTCTTTAAAGCTTGTAATGTAAGGATAGGGTAAAGGGTAGGATAAATTTAGGAAAATGTGAGAGTAAATCCATGCTTAAGGGAGGGATCCATATCCTAATAAAACCCAAGGTCACAACAAGTGATTACCAAAACATCTCCAATCACAACTTAATTCCACAAAAGTTCACCTAACAATCATATACACAACACAATCCCAACAGTTACATATTCACTCACAAAATATGATAATATGAAATAGAGTGAATTAAAATAAACTTTGAACTATCTATTCTTCTTCTTTCTTTTTTTTAAAAAAAAATAACTTGAACTCTTTTTTTTTTTCTTTTGAATTTTTTTTCTTCTTTTTTCTTCTTGAGCAACCTTCAAATAGAACATTTGAACATATGAAACAACTATTTTTTTTCTTTGCTCTTCTTTTTTTCTTTTTTACCTCATATTGGAAATTTTCAACTTTGAAACACAAAACATCAATATTTTCCAATCATAATATCAAAGAACAATCACTCTTCTTTTATTCCCACATTGTGCAAATGATATGCACACCACAACTCCCTCACCTCACCAACTAATAGCTCCCCCAAGCCAAGCTTGGGACTATTAACCAATGGGGCTCATATAGGCTTGTAATGTGGCTAAATAAACAATAAAAGGGCACAAGCAACAACATGGGTAACAAGAAGAGAACAAATGTATCTAATATCGTCTGAAGGCTTCCTAAGAGAACAAATGCCTTCGTCCTCCTCAATGTGCATAATATTGAGCTATATAAATATTACTAATAGTTGCAAACCAATACTCAAATTCATTGACATACCAGGAACTATCACACATTCCAAACCAAATCAACTAGTCAAGCACTATATTCACAAATAGTTGCCAAAATTGACGCATGTTTAGGAATCAAAACAATTAAACTTCAAATCATGATTAACAAATTCACAAAGCTCATTATCATATATCAAGAGTCAAAATAATATTTTCTAAGTATGGGACACAGGGAAGCATGATTTACAATTCATTGGAAGGTATTTTTGAATTTTTTAAAAAAAATTATTTTTGTATTTTTTTCATAAAGGAAAGCAATAAAAACTACACTAGAAAAGAAATAAATAGAGAAAAGTGAGAGAGAGTTACCATATATACAAGAAATCTCCCCCCAAGCCAAATCAAGCAATGCCCTCATTAACTTGGGAAGGTAACTAGGAGAAGCTACTCCTCATCATCATCCATCCTCTCGTACCCTCCTCCATAGCTCGAGCCGGCACCACCCTGACTCGTTCCAGTACCACCATAACCCGAACCACCTGCAAAGTAGTTAGGGTTCACATTTCCCCCCATACCTCCAAAAGGAGCATCACCCCTATATCCATGGACTGAAGAGTAGTCCACATAAGTACCAAAAGCTCCGGGGGTGCAATACCCTCCTTGGGGGTATTGGAACCAATCGGGTACTAATACCTCGGGGGAATAGCCCCTCAGCATGCATAGTCATCGTACATCAGGTATAAACCCCTTCCGAGGTTCCTCTCTATATGACCCACCCGACTATCCAAATTGCCTAACCTAGAATCTAGGTTTTGCACCATGCCCTCTACCCTCCCTTGCCCCATCTCTATACGGTCTAAGCTAGTTGAATCCGAAAAGCCGAGAAGTCATACGGGGCATTGGGGTCGATGTTGTAATCGACGGAGGAGGTGGGCATGCCATAGGTAAAGGGTTGGGGTGGTGGTTGGGGGTAGTGTGGTGAATGGTGTTGGGGGGAATGGTGGGGTTATGGTGAAAAGTGAGGTTCTTGACCCTGGCCTTGACCGTTTGTCTCGAATGTGTAAGAAGGCTTCCCCTTCTCAAATTTGGTCAAGGCGGGGTTGGGTAGGGTAAAAGCTTGGTCTCTCCTACCCAATTCCCGGCAGAATATCCACCAAGTCTCACCGCCCATGGGTTGTTCCCAGTTTAGGCTCCCTAAGTAAGCTAGGTCCATGAGGGTTGAACCCACTACTTTCCTATGCCCATTGGGTTCCATCCTAGGTGTTTAATAGCAATATGGGTCACCAACCCCTCAAAATTGATAGGCCCCCTAGACCTACGCGTTTCAGCCGCATTAGCTGCCCTTTGAAAGTGGCTGGCAATCCTATGAGGTATGTTTAATTTCTAAGCATTAGGGATCATATAGGATGCCAACAATTCTAGTTCATCCCTCCTTACGTTTGCTTGTTCATGCCTCCCAAAAATTGTGAGGCCGGCAAACTTTTGCCAAAACTTTAAGACAGGATGTTGAATCCACGTCCCTTTGGCGTGATGGAGGTTAATCAAACCCTCCCCGGTGAGTCTCTTGTAGACCACGGAAATGTGGTCTTGGGAGGGTTCGATAGGTTTGTCCGACTTTAGCTCAAACAACTTCCCAAATTCTTTTAGAGTTAATCGCACATCGTTGTTTAGCAATCAGAATTTTACATGAGTGATCAAAGCATTCATTTTAATAACATTAAAACTAGAAATAAATTCTAATGTCAAGTAATCATAAGTATCATGATGCATTTGGAAGAAACCACTCATGCCTATACCCTTATATAATTTCTTTACATATTTATCAAGACATAATCTAGATAATGTAGGATGATGAACAAAACGGGTAGAGATTACCTGCCTCTCGATGTGATTGAGCATCCTTGCCCGTTGTTCTGTTGAGGTGAAAACAACCTCCTCCCATCCCGGTATTTGAAGCTCCGGGTCGACCATTGGTTGTTGTTGCCACAAACTTTCGCCCCTTTGTTGTCTAGATCGTTTGAAAGCCATTTGTAGATAGAAATTTGGGTATTGAGGCTTTCTCTCTCTAAGGTTTTTAAGAAATTATGAGAGAAAGTGGGAGAAAATGGGTAAAAAATGTAGAGGAAGGTGTGAGGATTAAGAATATGTAAAAATTTTAAGGTTTTGATGGATTGAGAAGATCTTGGAAGGAAAGTGAGGTTGAAGGTTTGAAAATGGAGGTTTTAGAGAGAGAAAGTGTGAATAAAGAAGAAGAAGTAAGAAAGAAAAAGAAAAGAAAGGGGGATAAGGAGGAATTAATCCTCCGGAAAATAGGCGCGCCCGATCGGGCGAATATTAGTTTCTTCTGGAATGTGAAGTACGCGCCCGATCGAGCGAACTCCGCCCGATCGGGTGTGAACACGAACCTCAAAATCGCGTGATTGCTCGCCCGATCGGGCGAGCTTCGCCCGATATTTCTTTTCGTGGCACTCGATTTCTCTAAATTTCCACCGGATCGGGCGGCCTCGCCCGATCAGGCGAAATTTCCCTTGATTTTCTTCCTCACTTGCGCGCCCGATCGGTCGTGCCTCGCTCGATCGGGCGATGATAAGCTCCAATAAAATGCATATTTCACGCTTGATCAGGGTTCCTTGCCCGATCGGGCGAGAATCATCTCGATTTTGACCCTTAGGTGTGCGCCCGATCGGGCGAGCCTCGCCCAATCGGGCCCGTACCCAATCCGGAGCTTCTCTTTTCTTCGCCTTTTTCTCTTGAAAGCTCCGTACTTTATGATCTAAAACCTGTACAAAACACTCATGAAAGGTGAAATTTAACTCTCCTTACCTCTCTAAAAATAAATAAAAAAAATAAAAATAACGAAAAAATTAGTCTAGAAAGCAAGAAATACGGGTTGCCTTCCACAAAGCGCTGGTTTATCTAGGTCCCGCACGACCCTTTTACCACATTGAAGCTCATAGTTAATCATAACCGCTTAGGTGAAGTAATTACACTGCACCAATCGTAGCCCCCTCATGATATAGCTTGAGTCTTTGGCCATTAACCTTGAACTCGTTACCATGTTCATCGAAAACCTCCACAGAACCGAATTTATTGGCCCTTTTTACAATAAAAGGACCCGACCACGTTGACCTCAACTTTCCAGGGAATAGTTTAAGTCGAGAGTTGAACACCAACACTTTATTACCCTCTTTGAATTCTCTCGGAAGGATCATCTTGTCATGCCATCTCTTTGTCTTCTCCTTGTAGACACGAGCACTATCATAGGTCGTCAACCTAAACTCATCGAGTTGGTTAAGTTGAAGTAACCTTTTTTCTCCCGCTAGTTTGGCATCCAAATTGGGCTCCTTAATAGCCCAATATGCCTTATATTCTAATTCGACCGGGAGATGACATGCTTTACCGTACACGAGTCTATATGGAGTAGTACATATATGGGTCTTGAAAGCAGTTATGTACGCCCAAAGGGTGTCATCCAACTTATCGCTCCAATCGTTCCTTGACTTTGCTACCACCTTCTCTAGAATGGCCTTGATCACACGGTTAAAAACTTCAACTTGGCCACTAGTTTGGGGGTGGTAGGCTAAACCTTTCCTATGGTAGACACCATACTTTTTGAGGAGGGTGTCTAACTTCCGGTCATGAAAATGAGATCCTTCGTCACAGATTATCGCTCTAGGCACGCCAAATCTTGGAAAGATGGTCTTTTTGAAAAGTTTATGGACCACCTTGGCATCATTAGTAGGAGTAGCGATGGCCTCAACCAACTTGGATACATAGTCGACGGCGACAAGTATATAGCGGTTCCCTTTTGAAGAAGGGAACGGTCCCATGTAATCAACACCCAAAACATCAAAAATTTCAAATTCTAAAATTCCGGTTTGAGGCATCTCATGTCGCCGCGAGATGTTGCCAGTCCTCTGGCAAGAGTCACAAGCCTGCACAAAAGTGTTAGCATCCTTAAACATTGTAGGCCAATAAAAACCTGACTCATTAATCTTGGCCCCCGTTTTAGTGGGGCCATGATGTCCTCCATATGGTGATGTGTGGCGAGTAGTAAGCACACCGTGGACTTCCCATTCGGGAACACACCTGCGAAATAATCCATCTGCACACTCCCGAAACAAAAAAGGATCATCCCAAAAATAATGTTTAACATTAGAAAGGAATTTCTTTTTTTGTTGGTAAGACAAGTCAAGAGGTAGAGTACCACCCATTAAATAATTAGAAAAGTCGGTATACCATGGGTGTTGCTCTACAACTGCATATAGGTTGTCATCAGGGAAAGAATCATCTATAGGAAGAGAATCCTTACCCTCATCATACCTGTTACGTGACAAGTGGTCTTCCACTACGTTCTCTGCTCCCCTTTTATCTTTTATTTCGATGTTAAAATCTTGGAGCAAAAGAACACATCGGAGTAGCCTTGGCTTTAATTCCGCCTTAGCTATAAAGTACTTCAATGCTGCATGGTTAGTAAAAACAATGACTTTAGAACCAACAAGATATGATCTAAATTTTTCTAAAGCATATATAAAAGCAAGAAACTCCTTCTCTGTAGTGGCATAGTTGACTTGGGCTTCATCCAAAGTTTTGCTTGCATAATAAATAGCATGCAAAACCTTGTTCTTTCTTTGTTCGAGCACGGCTCCTAGTGCAAAGTCACTTGCATCACACATGATCTCGAAAGGAAGATTCCAATCGGGAGCACATATGATGGGTGCCGATATCAAAGCCTGCTTAATCCTGTAAAAAGCCTCAAGACACTCTGCAGTAAAAACAAAAGGAGCATCCTTGAGCAAAAGTTGAACACTAAAGTAGGAATTCCCTAAACACAATGATTTTGGGTTTAACACCCCATATTCATGAGAGCACGGCATGAGAGCGCAAGAGCTAAGACTTGGAATTTCCACTTCCTTGCATCTTGAGCTTTCCAATTGCCATGAGCTTGCTCCAAAAGCTTCCTCCACCTTAGTAGATCACCAATATCAAGACCCGAACCTCGTAAAATACCTACAACCACGAAAATAGAGCAAATAAAGGAGAAAAGACTAGAAAACCCATAGAAATGCACAAAAGCTACAAAATAAGAGAGGAAAGGTAAGACTAAGACCAAAAGCATAAAACTAAGAATTTATTAAGCATGAAAGCCATTTAAATAGGAAGAAAACAACCTAAATACTCATCAAATGGGTGCTATTTATGACACCCATCAGCAAGAGGTCAGGCTTCAGTCACTAGAGACGAGCTCACGAAATTTTTGACGAGTTTCAAAGGTGAGATCAAGGACCTGATCGAAAAAGAAAACGTCGGGCTCTAGCAAGGGTCAGCCGGCCACGAAGTCTCCTCGAACTACGAGGAAGAAGTCAGTCAAAGACAGGCAGCTTACTCCATACCCCAAGGATAAGACTGCACCCGCCATTGACTAGTCGAAGATCCTTCAACCTCAGACGGGCACAAGGAAGGTCAACCGTGTTGTTAAGCCGGAAGGCACCAAGAAGACTTACACCGACGCTTGGCATGCCATCGATCAAAATGGGAGCCAGCAGCTGTCTGAGTCATCCTCTACCTCCAGCTTTCCATATAGCTTCAAGAATACATCTGCAAGGAATACTCAATCCTTGCATAAGAGCCATACACGTAGTAATACCGTCCATTCTGGCCCTCACATGATCGGGAATACACCGTACGTACCCCCATGGTCTACGGTTCGTATTCTCCTCATTTCTTGCAGCTGGCTCTCTTTGGGGGTCAGGCGGCATACAATGTCCAACCTTTGGGCTGGCAGCTCCGTCTACTCAAACTTGGTGAACAAACTTCTGCGTTGAGCAAGGAGATAACCGAGGCCGCACATCCGGCCAAGGTTAAGAATGTGTTGGTAGGTGCTTATGACGGTACCACCAACCCAGAGGACCACCTCATGACCTATTCCAACCTCATGCACATGCAGGGGTCGGAGAATGCTATGTGGTGTTGGTGCTTCCCGTCTACATTGAAGGGCATCGTCCAACAATGGTTCGGCGACTTGCCAGCCGGATGCAATGACAACTTCAGGAAGCTTGCCTTCTTGTTTTCCTTCAACTTCTCAGTGAACATCCCTGCCAAGAAAACAAGTCTCGATTTGAGCACCATCCGGAGATAAAGAAGGACTTCGCTCCTATTCAGGTGGTTCAACCTTGTGAGAATTTAAATCCAGGAGTTGTCTGACGAGGTAGCCTATACAGACTTCTTCAAGGGTCTGAAGGACGAGTCGACCTTTAAGTTTGACCTTGTCCGAAAGAGGGTTTTCACCATTCAAGAGACATTAATAAAGGCGAAGAGCTTTATTCAAGCCACCGACCTCTGCTCGTCCAGCCATCAGTCAGAACCAAGAAGTTCGACAAACAAAAAGAGAGTCGGTCTGCTCAGCCGGCTCAAAATCCTGAAGAGAGAAAAAAGAGAAAAGAAGTTTGGGCGGTCGAGGAATCTGACCAACCGTCCAAGAAGAAAAAGAAAGAAGTCAAACCGTATGTCTCATGATATGAATTCTATAAAGACAATTACACCATATTTACAGAGGTGAAGGACTGGCTGACCATTGAGAAGGCGAATCCTATGAAGAGTTGTGTTCAGTCGCGGAACAAGAATATATTCTGCCACTTCCATCAGGAAGTGGGCCATGAAACCAACGACTGTTATAGTCTCAAGCAGACGTTGGACCGTCTGGATGACAAGGGCTTATTGAAGTCCTATGTCTTGAAGTCCAAAGTGATTTCTAAGACGAATCATGGGCAGTCGTCAAATATTGTCCAGCCTACTAGTAGCTCGGATATCAACAAGGATCCAGTCTACACCATTGCAAGCAGATTCGCATGCGGTGGGCCGACCATTCGAGGCACCAAGGATCATCCTTAGAGGATGATCCATTCACTTGATGATGGACAAGCATCCTCTAGTGGAACATTCCCAGACGTCCTCATCATTGAGAAGGATTGAGGCAAAGTACGCCGACCACATGCAATCCAGTCGTCATTGTATGCAAGGTCGCTAACCAGCTGGTTGGCCGAATCCTAATAGACACGGGTAGCTCCTCTGATCTTATCAGCTACAAGTGTCTGTCCAAGCTTAATTATAAGCTGGACAATCTGCGCAACATCTCCTATCTATTAGTTGGCTTTGGTGGAGGGGTTGTGCACCCAGTCAGACGAATTGATATACCCATCCGGCTGGGGGAGAAAGGGAAAGGGAGAGACATGGTCGTCCGGTTCTTGGTGGTTAAAGAGCTGACCACCTACAACATTATTCTTGGCCTACCCACTCTGAACGAGTGCAAGGCCGTCATCATCCCAGCTCTCATGCTTCTCAAGTATGAAAAGGATGATAGCTTTGTTGGCTCCCTCAACGGGGATCAGAACATCACAAGGGAGTGTTATCTCTTAGACATCAAGTCGACTGCTGCTGCAGGCAGTCAAGCTAATGAGCCAATAGACCTTGAGGATGTCAAGGACCCTGATTCGTCCCCTCCAGCCGCAATGAAAAGAAAAACTAAACAGCTGGTGGAGGTGAAAAAAGAGAAAAAATAGCAATCACTGATCGGGGAACGGTTAGATGATTTTCGTCCCCGGCCGGCCGGTGAGCATGTTGATATTCCTCTGGACGATAGCCGTCTAGAGCGAATGTTAAGGTGGACGACTACCTTTAAAAGGCTTTGGTGCAAACTTGCACCTCCTACTAAAAGAATTCAAAGACACCTTTACATTTGAAGTAGAAGAGATGCCAGGCATTAGCCTGGATCTCGCTGTCCACAAACTCGCCCTTGATTTACAAAAGAAGCCTATCTGACAGAAGAAGAGAAATCACGGCGAGGAAAGAAGTCACGCGGCAGCTGTCGAAGTTAAAAAGCTACCAAACGCTGGGTTCATTTAGCCATGTTACTTACCTGATTAGGTCGCGAATGTTATGCTTGTAAAGAAGCCGAATGGAACCCGGCGCATGTGTGTTGATTACACAGATCTCAACAAGGCATGTCCAAAGGACAGTTATCCGCTCCCATAGATCGACAGTGTTGTCGACTTTACAGCTGACCATGCCTTAATGAGTTTCATGGACGCTTAATCTGGCTTCCATCGGATACCCTTATGGAAAAAAGATCAAGAAAAGACGGCCTTCGTCACTAATCAAGGGTTATTCTGCTAACTGTGATGCCATTTGGTTTGAAGAATTCGCTTGCTACTTTCCAACGAATGATTAATACAGTCTTCATTAATCAAATTGGAAGGAACATAGAGGTGTACATTGATGATATGATAGTCAAATCCAAGCTCTAGACGGATCACCTTGCTGATCTCCGAGAAACCTTCACCACACTCAGGCGGCATAAGGTTATGTTAAATCCCAAGAAATGTGTATTTTGTGTGGAGTCTGGGAAGTTTCTCAGATACCTGATTGATTAAAGGGGGATAGAGGCTAACCCCGAGAACATATAGGGGGTAATTGACATGAAGTCACCTCGCACTCTCAAGTAAGGTTAGAAACTAACTGGTTGCCTGGGGTATTGGGAAGATTCCTCAACCGGTCACGTGACAAATCCCTTTACTTCTTCCAAGCACAAAGGAAGAAGACTAGATTCGAATGGGGGGATGATGCAGAAGCGACCTTCTTAAAATTAAAAAGAACACTTGCACTCTTTGCGAAGGCTAGTTAGCCCTCTGCCCAAAGAGACATTATACATGTACTTAGTCGTCTCATACCATGCCCTCAGTGTCGTTCTCCTTGCTGAAAGAGACGACATCCAGCTCTTGGTTTATTTTATTAGCCATGTACTCAGAAGTGCTGAGCTCCGATACCCCATGGTTGAAATTTTGGCCTCGCCCTTTACATGGCAGTAAAGAATTTGAAACCATACTTCTTGGCGCATCCGGTTGTGATATACACAGATCAACCCCTCAAGCGGCCTATGGGATATTGAAATTCAAAGTCTTGAAATCACTTACAAACCAAGAAAGGCAGTGAAGGGTTTGGCGTTTGCCGACTTCATTGTCGAAACGACATGACCGGTTCCACCAAATAATAATGATCAGGTTTGGAAAGTTGTTAGTTGAGACGATTAATACAAGAGGGGGGTGAATTGTATCGAGTTCCTAATGACTAATTTTCCAGAATAATAAAACAATGCATATAGGAACTTGCAAAGACACACAGATTTTACAAGGAAACCTTCCAGGGCCCAACTAGAAGTAAAACCTCGACCCTACCTTAATGATTTCAAACACAAAAGACTTCACTATAATAGGGCAAACACTAAGTTACAACCTATTAACACATACCTTTATTCACAAGTTCCACACATGCTACTCGATAGGACCCTATCCTACCCAATCTAAGTACCACAGTTAGATTCACTCGTACTGCCAAAGTACAAAACTCTCAGCTTCACACTAGAAGCTTATACATTTTGTATGCAATGTAAAAATGACAAACTCACCCAAATAACCCAAACAATACAAATGTATGACACTTAGTATATGATAGGCAAGCTATGCATGAAATCCGAAACTAATATGACAAGTTCGAAGCTTGGTAAACTTACTCTATTAATGCTCAGTGATTTCTCCACACATAAACTCACAAAAACCTTAAACCATTTCGATCTCTACTATTTATACAAGTATGACTTGTATAGCAAGTAGGTTTTCTAAAAAGATAAATAAGTTAACTTAACTTATCTTTAAAACACGGTTTTATGTAAATCATATTTGAAGAAAATATTTTCCGAAAAAAAAGAAGATAGAAAGATATTGTTAAAAAGAATCATATCTTTTAACAAACCGATTTAAAGAAATTAAACATTTTAGAAAATCTTTTCTAAAATCTATCTTTTATAATTTCCGTATTAGTTTATTTATCAAGAAAACTTGCCACGCTTCTAATAAATCTCATGCATTAACCTACATAACATATTAACAATAACCTAGAAGATAAAAACCTTAGCTAAATTAAATTGTTGCGTCGTGCTTCTGTACAAGTAGGTTACTTGGGCTTCACGCAAAATAAGTTCCTTCAGGGACCTTAGCTTGCTGACTTCAAGTTCCTGTTAGGGAACGTTCCTGTTAAGGAACTCAGTTCTTGTTAGAGAACTCTTCTTCTTTTCTGTTTAACGTTTTGTATAAAGATCTCTTCATGTCTTCTTAGTTCCAGTTACTTCTTCCATCACCACGATCAACTTCACCTAAACTAATCAAACACTTTGTAGACACCTAAAAATGTCTCCCACAACCAAACCCGATGATGAACAACCTTTCACCACCACTATTGGTCGGGTTCAGTATTTAATCCCGAGAGTGCTTAAAAAATCGTATTTGATTAAATTCATATTTTTGAACAGTCCATGGATTAGTCTTGATGTTTGGTACAAGCATAGTTTTAATTTCAGCCTAAATTGGTCATTTAATTTTAGGCAAAACCTTTTTATTTTATTGTTTTATTATTTATTTTTGGCCCAAACCTTTCATTTATTTTATTTAATTATTTTCTAATTTCAGCCCAAATAATAAAAAATCAGAAAATGGCCCGAAATTATCAATCGGCACTTAAGATGCTGAACGAAATTAGGGTTTAAAATGTATTTAGACGGAAAAGCAGGTTGGGAATTCCCGCGCCACGGCAGGTACCCACCGTGTCACGGGAATCCTTCCCGTCTGACGGTGGGATTTCCCGTGACACGGGAAATATGCCGTGACACGGGAAATATGCCGTGACACGGGAAATTCCGTGTCTTTTTCGCGTAAACCCTTAACGCGTTTTCTTCCCCGTTTACTGAAAATTTCCCGCGTCACACTAAAAATGCACCGTGTCACGGGAATGTTTCCCGTCTGATGGTGGGACTTCCCGTGTCACGGTACAGATTATCGTGTCACGGGATACTTTTTTAGGGTTTTTATCATTTTACGGTTTTGTGTGCTCCCTCAACACATTTTCTCTATAAATATCCCCTCATTTCTGATGTACGGGGCATCAATTAATTCTCTAGTTTTATTTTTCTCTTTTCTATGCTTTAGCCTAAACAGTAGCCTACCCTTCTCATTTCAAAATTCCTTCTTCAAGTGCTCAAAGGAGTCCATACTTTACTCGTGGTTCTGTCCTTTAGCCAAGGCGTGAAAGGTAGAACTGTTTGAGGGTTTGGCTCCAAATCAACTCTACTTTATTTAATTTAATTTAATTGTTGTTTTATTATTATTTCCTTGAAGTTACTAACTCGTTTATTATATTGTAGTTGCAAACAAACAGAATCAAAGTAAGAATTATGTTCCTTTTATTTCTATTATTTTTCTAACGATTTTATATTGTTGGAATTATGGTTAAATTGCTTCCAATATTATTGTTGATTCTATTATAATTTTTATGATCAACATATTGCATGTTTAAAGTGAATATTTAATTAAAAATCAGGCCTAATAAGATAATTTGGACAACTGGTTTACGATCCTTTTTAATCTTGTTGTTTAATCAAGTGATCACCAATATTTTAGAATAATGTGTTTCATTAATATTCAACCAATTTAGCCTAATAATAGTTTGGAGCAAACTGAATATTTTGTTTGTATCTCTTTGAGATCGCAGGAATAACTTTTCACTATGAGAATCGAGTAGAGGCCAATACGGGCGAATGTGACTCCATGACTCACTTCGTACCATCATTGACAAGGCAATAAACGCGTCGTCAATTGTCTATCCCTAGATCAAATACAATTTATACAACCTAAACAAACCTAATACGAGTATAAGGCAAGCATAGGGGTCGAACCACAGAGAACGGATAAACACCACCAAATGTTATCGACAATTAAGCTAGTCCGGAATAGGGGATAAATAAACTAAAGTCTAAATATGCTAAAAGAAGAAAAAAAACATTAAGGCACCAAGGGAAATGGGTAGTTGGAGTTGACACTTGACCATACAATAACAAAGTGGCATATCAATGGTAAACTAAACATGCATGAATATCGAAGTAAAGGGGTCCAATCTAGCCGCCTTCCGGGGTCAATTGGCTTCTCCTAACATAGCCTCTATGTTTCCACATTAGAACCATATACTAGGAGGTACTATTAAATAACAATCGATAGTAATGAATCTCAACTAAGTCAACTTCCGTTACTTGTTAGTAAAGACTCATCTTTGATCAACTAACAATGTGCACTTGCAAGAAAGACCAAAGAATATCAAGCATGCAAAGACTTTAATCACCATTATTAACATAACCCCAACATTATAAGCATGAACAATTAGCAACTACACCATCCCCACACCCTTTGCTAGGTTACTACTCACAAATCATATTGAAAACAATATCAATCATCAAATCAATAACCATCAACATGATTAATAAGCAAAGAAGAAAAATAAAAGCAAATAAGCAAAATCAAAAACAAAGGTAAAGAGAAAGAGTAAGAGATTGCTCATTAATTGAAGATGAAGGTCTACAAAGGATTGAACAAGCTCCTTCTTTAAGATCCAGGTTCATTAATGAAGAAAACCACACTTTCTCTCTCTACCAATGAAGACTAATCCTAACCTAACCTAACACTAAATAGAGAGAAGAATAGATAGTTATTGAATGTATCCTCTAAATTACCCCAAAAATGGGTATTTATACTAACTTAATAAAACTAGGAAAAATAAAAAAGGAAAATAAAATAAAATAAATGAAAAAGGAACAGTAAAAAAAATCAGAAACTAAAATAAAAATAAAAATAAAAGAAAGAAACGAAGAAAAAGGGAAAAGAAAAAGAAAATAAAAATAAAAGAAAAACAAAACCCACAAATCCCCCAAAATCCATCAGACCCCCATTTCCCCTTTCGAAATTCATGGCAGCTTCAATATTCATCATCGAACAACCATCATCAATGGCTCAAAATCATCACCGACATCTTCATCAACCAGCAATCAATCAAGGCCGTTAATTTTCATTAAAACTCGCGTGAGAAGCTCGTGAAATGGTTCGATCGAACCGGTGGCTGGTTCGACCGAACTACGGGGTTGGTTCGGTCGAACCAAGGGTATGTTCGACCACTCCTCTTCGAATAACAAAACTCCCAAAGTCTCTGACTCAAAGTTCGGCCGAACACTCATTGATTTGCTCAAACTTGATTAATTTGCTAATTGTTCTTATTTTTGGGTCGATTGGTTGCTTAATTGGTGGTGGTTGTTGACGGTGGTGCAGGTGCGCTGATTGTTGTTGTTGTGAGGTGAATTAGAGCAGGGGATAGGAATGCGTGGCTGGTTTGGGCAATTGCGGCTGCGCGTGAAGGTGGTGGTTGGTGCTGGTGTGTCAGTGGTGTTGTGTGGCTGGTGCGGGGCTGCTGTGGTCAGGTGGTTTGAGTGGAAGGAAGAGGTTAATTGGTGGCTGATTTGGTTGGTTAAAAGCGGTGGAGCTGGTGGTGCGTGGCTGCTGTAGTTGTTGAGGTTAGTAGATGTGTGGCTGCTCTGTTTGCGGCAGCTGGTGGTGGCGAATTGTTGCTGGTTTGTGGGAACGGTGGCTGATGGCGTTGGTTGCAGCTATTGATTAGTTTGGTGGGCTGTTGTGTGCGTCCGGGAGCAGGGGAGTTGGCTGGTGGATTTGCGGTGTTGGTTGTGCTGTTAGGTGGCTGGTGCAGTGGGTTGTTGGTATTGTGAGGTGGTGGTAAGGTGAGAGCAGTGGGTGTGATGCGTGAGTGAAGGAGAGGGAGCAGGGGAGTGAGATGCTGTTGCTTGGGGTGGTGTAGGATAATGAAGGGTGCGGTGATGGATAAGGGGCAGCAGGTTTGTTTGGCGTTTGACTCAACTTGGAACCCGAACCCACTTGACATAAAACCCGAACCCCTACACACAAAACCAAAGGAAGGAATTGGGAAAAAGAATAAGAATAAAATAAAATGAAAATAAATAAAGGACGAAATAAAACAAAACCAGGACAAATAAAATAGAAATAAATAAAATAAAATAGAAAATAAGAAACATAAAACTAAACTAAAAATAATTAAAACTACGCAAAAAAAATAAAATAAAATAAAATACGAAAATAGACTAAAACTAATAAAATAAAGAAAATAAACCAAAACACTCCAAAATTACCAAAATAAACTAGAAACTTTATTAAAGAGAAAACAAGAGAATAAAAGGAAAAATAAGGGAAAATAAACACGAAAATAACCTAAACACTACCCCTAGGAGTGACATAAATGTCACTTATCAATCATCCCCGATCCTCCTTTCGTGGTTCCAAACCATATGGAGTTAGTAATCTCATGGATTATGAATGGGGTGTAACCTTCACGGGTCAATCGTTGTTGCCTATCGTTGTCCCTTATTCGTGGTTGCCTTTTATGATCCGTGAACAGTTTACAAGTTCCTTAAAAACTTGTTCGCGGCTCCCTACTTTCCTTGTCCCTAATCGTGTCCCTAATCGTATGTCAATTCCCACTTCCTATGAGTGCCAAGCATATTCACAACATGCTTTTTACGTAGGCGCACTTCGAGCGACGCCTACAATTTGGCGACTCCACTAGGGAGGATTCTTGATTATTTATCGATTTGAGTGATCGGTATTTAATTAAGATGAGTGGATGAGACTTGAAAGATTCTTGAAAAAAATATTCCTGTGATTAATTTGGCATTTTTGCATCTACATAGACGTTTAAACATCGCATTCAGGTCTGTCCCGTAGGAAAAATTGAATAACTGGGTTGCGCACGAAGGAAAACAGGGCACCAGTCAGATCTTCTGACGGTGCACAGTACTGTGGCACGGGAATTTTTGTCGTGTCACGGCAGTCCTAAAATCAGTCCGGTGGCTTATTTTCTCTTCTCACAGTCAACTTCCTTCGATTTTTCTGAAAAAACGTATGTGTTCTACATGTGTCTTAGCCCCGGGGGATTTAAGCTCTATCAACCCAAAAACGCTCATGGCAATAAGGGTTCATCTGAGTTATTAAATTCACCCAAACCATGGAGTCGAGTTCGATTTCATCACAAAGTCGCGGAGACGCTCGTTGGCATACAACCTCAAGGGAGGCTGCCTTGCTAACGCGTCCAAACTCTTAACCATGGTACCCTTTTGACACCCAAAGCATGACCAATAGTTGAACATAGATCTTGACTCTAGGTTGTGAACTTTTTTAACATCATCGTGCCTAAATGCTATGTGATTGTTTGGTGCTAACCTTCATGTGTTTACTCTTTTGTTTAACCCATGACCGAGGGTTTTTATTTTCACATAGTAATTAGTATGGACCTAAAATCGATTAAAATCTGGAAATATCACAAAATTGACGTGGAAATGCGCACCGTGTCACAGCATGTTCTGCCGCGCCACGGTGAACAGTGTCGTAACACGGGGCTTTCTACCGTCTGGCGGTAGACTGCACCGTGTCACGACAGTCAGCACCGTGACACGGTGCCCAGGAAAAGTGTCCTGTCAGTCTTTTTTCGGTTTTTGTGCGTATGTATGTGGTTGCTGTGTCCAGTTTTGTGTCACGTCTATCTATACGGTCAAAACACGCGTCTATAACCTCACTTAATCACTCACATATTGTGTTCACACACTTTTTTCCGTAGTCGTGCACTACTTTTTGACCGTATTTTAGGATAGTCTTGTTTTTTGTGTAGTTTTTTTTCGGAGTAAGTCGGATGATGTCCTCCCATATATTTTTTTTAAATAATAAAAAAAATAAACAAGTCGAATTTCAAAAAAACAAAAAAAAAAATAATCTTTTTTCTTTTTTTTTTTAATCCGGATGGGTTAAGGTTAAGTGTGGTCATTAAAGGTGTGTTTGTTTCGGTGTCACAACACTTGGTCAAGAAGCAGGGGTAGATTGTTACGGTTTGAGTCAATACCTCAACAACCTCTTATACCAAAGAGGCGTACAAGGAAACCACCTCAATCATCTCCACAAGATCCATCTCCAGTCTACTTTCAACCAATGGCTACTAAGGAAGACATCGAGAACCTCACCAAGACAATTGAAAAGTTGTCTAACATGATGCAGACACTCACCACTAGAGTCAGCACGGTGGAGCAAGACAATCAAAACAATGTCACTACCGCTGCAATGGACAAGATTAAGTAATAGATGAGCAAAATTTCTGAAGGATTCACTTATGTGGAACAACCTGTCACCTCTTCGTTTATAAGGGACAAACTTCCTGAGAAGTTTTCCACTGCTGATATTCCCAAATTCAAGCCTACTGATAATCCGCTTTTCCATTTGAAGGCTTTTTCTGCGACTATGGCTCTTAAGGGAGTAGATGTGACACTCTTCCCTACAGTGTTCCCTCTTTCCTTGGAGCATGCCTGTCAACAATGGTTTTACTCTTTGGAATCCAAACATGTCGCGACATGGGAGGATGTTGTTGAAAGATTTATGAATCGTTACAAGTATAACATTCAGGCCAAGACTTCTGAACGTGAACTCTCCATTCTCAAACAGAAAGAGAATGAAGGCTTCACCACATACCTAAGCAGGTGGAGGGAAACAGCCGCGCTCTTGGTGGATCCCCCCAAGGAAAAGGAGATGGTTCGCTTGTTCATTGCCAATATGACTCATAATTACAAGCAACACTTGAAGTTTCTGCCTCTAAGTACCTTTGAAGCTGTATACGATATTCGAATCAATATCGAGGACGAACTAATGAAGACTGCTGGTAGCAACAGTAATAACAGCACTTGGAAAAACAAGAAGAACGACACTCCTTCTTCTTCGTCTTCCAAGCCCAATAATGCGACCAACAATATCAATATCAATGATGTGCTGCCCCTTAATGCTCCACCTCAAAGATTCCAAAGGCAAAGGAGGGCTTACACGCCTTTGGGAATGACTTATGATGCTGCTTATGACCGTTTTCATGGTCAAGGATTGATTATGCCAATTGGACCATTTCCAGAACCTCGACCAGAGAATAAAACCGCTAGCTATGATCCCAATGCTTACTGCAAGTTTCATCAAGGCAAGGGTCATAATACTGAGAAGTGTTGGAGGCTGAAAGATGCAATCCAAGACCTAATTGATGCTAATCAGCATCCTGTCCCTCCAGGGGGCAAGAAGCTTAACATTCAAACAGGTCCTCTTTCTGATGCTTTGGCTATCATGGGAGACGAAGTCTCCTTTGATCCATCAATACTCATTCAACCTGTGAATGAACCTCTACCGGAAGTTGTGTTTATCTCGAGTTCTGAAGAAGTGAATGGAATTTGGGATAGTGACGATTAAGACGTCTATCTCAAGGATATAGCCTGTTCATCTCTTGGCACGAGTGAAAATGTTTGGGGGGGACTTTGAGGTTAAGGTTCTCACCAGAAGTGGACGGTTAAAACAACCTAATCCACCTCCACCACAATCACATCTAATAGTTGATCCCATTGACCCTGTGAACAGCGATGTGGTCAAACAATTGCAAAAGACCAAGGTGGAGATGAATGTATGGAAGCTTTTGGCCACCTCCCACGAGCATCGAAAGGCTGTGATGAATGCTCTGGTGAAAATAGGAGTTGATGATGACATGACTCCTCAAGGATTGGTCAACTTTCTCACTATTGAATTGCCAAGTACTAGCAATCTGATTTCGTTTTCAGACAAGGATCTGCCCTCGGAGGGGGATCAACATAATAAGGCCTTACACCTCACTGTGGTGTGTAGGCAGATGAATGTTCCTATGAGCCTGGTTGATAATGGCTCTGCAATCAATGTGTGCCCACTCCGTACTGCAAAGAAGTTGGGCATAAAGAATGAAGAATTGACTCCCTCCACTCAAGGGATTCACGCTTATGATAATACTCGCCATCATGCCGTGGGTACTATCATACTGAATATAGCTACTGGGGCCATTGAACGTCGCACCAAATTTCAAGTGGTGGACATTAAGGCCTCTTTCAATCTGTTGTTAGGACGCCCTTGGCTTCATGAGCTAAAGGCGGTTCCATCATCGCTGCACCAAAAACTGAAAGCCATAGTTGGAGGGGTTCCAATTACCATTGATGCCTTTCCTATGCGCATTCAAGTTATCGACACTCCTATCGTCCATGTCGAGCACGACGAAGAAGACGAAGATCTTTGGGGTTTTTCACTTGACGATGTTCTCGTGATTGAAGAAGAGGAAAAGTGTCATCTCGACTACGATCCCTATTCAAACACCAATATCAATGCCATTCTAAAGAAGCAAGGTCATTTCCCTGGAATGACCCTTGGACTCAAAAAGAAAATGGCTGAATCTTAGGGCCATCCTGGTGCACTCAAGAAGGATACTTTTGGCTTGGGATTCAAGCCAACAAAAGAAGATGTGAAACAAGCTCTATTGAAGATGAAGGCTCGCAATAATGCTCGAATCACGAAGACGGAAATGGCCATGGATCCATATCCGTTCACCCTCAATGGCCAGTACATCAAAGAAGGGGAAGACTTCCCTTGCTATGAATTCCCTGAGCCATTCGTCCACGATGGGAAGCGTTAACCAGGATTCGAGATATTCCTCGATTGTGACTTTGTTGATGAAGACAAAGAGCTCTTCACAACCGATAAGCCAGCTGGCCCGAGTTCTGATGATCTAGGCATCAACCTGCTTTTTGGAATGGAAAAGAATGAGTCTAAGCCCGTCTGCAATTATAACTCCGAGCTCGTTCAAGCTGTCATAGCAAACAAATATTTTGACCCCTCCGAGTTAATCGTCCAAGCTGACAATATTTCAAGGGGATGGCGCAAGACATTGAGGATCACTACGCCAAGTGGAGAGAAGTTGGAAATAACCGCTAGCGAAGGTCCTATGTTTGATGAGTCTTAGTCGTCTGGGTTCGAGTCCGAGTCTGAGTCTAAGTCTGTAGGCGAGTCCTTAGAGTCTGAGGCCGACCCTCTTTCTACTATAGAGTTCAATCCTGAGTCTCTTGTTGAGTCCTCTCTTTCTAGTCCAAATAATTCCGGTGAGGTCGCAGCCAACCTTGCCCCTCTTGATGTATTAGCCAATGAATTCAATAAAATGAGTACCTTTGCTTACGATGCGTGTCATTCCCCTAGCCCTGAACAATATTGCTTTGCTAATGATAAAAATGACAAAGAAATAATAAAAGCAATGGAAGAACACGAAAATAAAACAGCAGTTATCGAAGATACAGAAACAGTTAACATTTCCAATGATACGACTGTTAAAGAAGTAAAAATTGGATTAACACTAAGTCAAGATGAACGCAAAGAGCTAATTAACTTGCTTAGTGAATTTGTTGATGTATTTTCTTTGTCATACCAAGATATGCCAGGAATTGACAGGGATATAGATCAGCATACGATACCACTCATTCCAGGTATGAAGCCTATCAAACAAAAGTTGCGCCGTATGAAACCGGATGTGGCTCTCAAAATCAAAGAAGAAATCAGGAAGCAGTTGGCCGCAGGTTTCATCAGAGTATCTAAGTATCCATAACGGATAGCAAATGTGGTTCCAGTCCCAAAGAAGGATGGAAGGGTCAGAATGTGTGTTGATTACAGGGACCTCAATAAAGCAAGCCCAAAAGATGGGTTCCCCCTACCTCACATTGACATTCTGGTCGATAACACAGCAAACCATGCACTCCTATCATTCATGGACGGTTACGCCGGATATAATCAAGTATTGATGGATGAAGAAGATATGGAGAAAACCACATTCATCACGCAATGGGGTACATATTGCAATACGGTAATGCCATTCGGGTTGAAAAACGCGGGTGCCATCTACCAAAGAGCAGCTACAGCATTGTTACATGACATGATGCACAAAGAGGTGGAGGTCTATGTAGATGATATGATCGTTATGTCTAAAGATCGCCCAGGACATATTATTGCACTTCGCAAGTTCTTTGATAGACTCCGCAAGTACAACATGAGATTAAATCCAGCAAAATGTGCATTCGGAGTCACGTCAAGCAAATTACTTGGATACGTGATCAGTTCTCGAGGGATTGAAATAGATCCCACAAAAGTAAAGGCGATCATGGCCATGCCACCGCCCAAGAATGAGAAGGAGATTCGATGTTTCATTGGAAGGTTGCAATATATAAGTAGGTTCATACCAAATATCACAGTGATATGTGAACCTATATTCAAGAAGTTTAAGAAAAATGTCCCAGTCACATGGGTTGACGATTGCCAAACAGCTTTCGATAAAATCAAAGAGTACCTAGCAAACCCACCCGTGCTAGCGCCAGCAATACCTGACTTTCCTCTTCGACTCTACCTTACGGTCACAAGAGAAACGATGGGGGCAATGCTAGCACAAGAGATCGAAAGCAAGGAGAATGCAATCTACTACTTGAGTAAGAAGCTTCAAGGATACGAGACACGATACACACCACTTGAAAAATTGTGTCTCGCACTTGTGTGGGCCGCACAGAAACTAAGACATTACATGCTCACTCATACAGTGCATGTCGTGTCCAAGATGGATCCTCTCAAATACTTGTTCGAAAAAGCGACACTCAATGGCAGATTATCAAGGTGGATAGTCAATCTTGCTCAGTTGACTTGAGATTTGTACCACAAAAAGCCATCAAAGGTTCTGCGGTTTCTGATTTCTAAGCAGAATTTCCATTAGAAGAAGTTGAGAAAGAAGAAGATGAGTATGATTTCCCTGACGAAGATTTACTCATGACCGAAGATGATAGATGGACGCTCTATTTCGATGGAGCTTCAAACCAAAAAGGATGTGGTGTAGGAGTCTTGCTTGTATCACCCAATGAAGAGCACATCCCAATTTCCATGAAGCTCGACTTCGATGTCACCAACAATGCCGTAGAATATGAAGCATGTATCTTGGGGTTAGAAACAGCTGTCGCCTTGGGAATTAAGAAGCTCAGAATCTACGGTGATTCTTCACTAATCATTAACCAAATCTCCAAGAGATGGAAAGTGAGAAGTGAAAGTCTCGCTACGTATCAAGCTCATTTAGAAACTCTCACGGAGCAACTAGATGAAGTGGAATATACGTATTTGCCGAGAGAAGAAAACCAATTCGCCGACGCACTAGCTAAATTAGCATCAATGGTGCGAATTTCAACTGATACAATCAGAATGCCACTGACCATAGAAAGAAGATATGAACCGGCTTATGTGCACGCACTCAATGATGAATAAGAACCACAAGAAGAAGATGAAGAGCCATGGTATACAAATATCCTTAATTATGTGACAAGAGGAGAATACCCTCCTAATACTGATAAAAGGGCACGCCGTGCTTTGAGGCTCCTGGCCTCACAGTATGTGCTCATCAGGGGAGAATTCCACAAGAGAATTGCAATGGGGAGAAATCTCTTATGCATAGCTAAGAAAGAAGCACATAAAACCATGGAAAACCTTCATGCTGGTATATGTGGAACGCACATGAATGCAAAGATGTTAGTCCAAAAGATTCAACGGTAAGGTTATTATTGGACTACTATGGAGAGATATTGTCACGAATACGTCAAGAAATGTATGAAGTGTCAAGTTTACGCAAATTTACAGCATGTTCCACCTTCGCTTCTCTACACATATACTTCTCCATGGCCTTTCTCCACTTGGGGCATCGACATCATTGGAAAAATAACACCACCAGGACAAGGGGGGCATGAATTCATCCTCGTAGCAATCGACTATTTCACCAAATGGGTCGAAGCTGCCTCATATGCTAAGCTGACGGCGAAACACGTAGCTCAATTCATTGAGAAAAATATCATATGCCGCTATGGGGTACCACATGAGATGATCAACGATAATGGAACGCATTTCCAAGCCGAATGCGCGGAATTATTACAGAAATATCATATCAAGCATCACATATCATCACTTTACAGACCTCAAACAAATGGTGCGGTCGAATCGGCCAACAAAAATTTGAAAACTATCATCGAAAAGATGACAAAAAAATACAAAGATTGGCAAAGTAAGCTACATTTCGCCCTTTGGGGATATCGAACCTCTGTTCGTACATCAACGGGGGCTTCTCCTTTCTCTCTGGTTTATGGAGTTGAAGCTGTACAACCAATAGAACTCGAAATCTCTTCTCTTCGAATCGCATTGGAAAGCCAACTAGATGAAGTCGACTGGATTAGAGCAAGATATGATGATTTAGTCTTACTTGATGAAAAACGCTTGGCAGCTTTGCATCATGTCCAAACCTACCAACAGCGTATGGCGCGACATTTTAATAAAAAATTCAAGACTAGGAACATCAAAGAGTGTGACCTGGTGCTTAAGGCACTTCGTAAAAATGTGTTAGATCCAAGAGGAAAATTTATACCGAATTGGTCAGGCCCGTACATTTGTCTGGCGGAGCGGCACAATTAGTAGACATGGACGGTAACGGTTTCCACAATTTAACCAACTTGGATCAACTTAAGAAATTCTATGCCTAGTCACATGGGTTCATGACCCAATAGAGCTACGTTTGTCCTTATTCCTTTTTTAAGGATACGTAGGCAACCCCTCAAGGGGGCCCGGCCACTATAAAAAATAAAAATCCTCCCTCCGTCGATCAAGTATACGCGTCAGTTCAGCATTGCGTCACGACAAAAAATAAATAAATAAAAAATTGCCGTGACGCGGGAATCTGCAACGTGTCACGGGATTTTTCACCGTGACACGGTGGAATTTCAGGTTTTCCGATTTTTTTAGTGACGCATTCTTTGCGATTTCATTATTTGTTCGAGGTTTGTATTTTCATTCTTCCATTGCGTCCGACTCCTTGACTCGGATAACTAAATAATAGAAATAAAAATAAAGTCATTGTAATTTTTTGTTTAAACCTGAAATAAATATGCTATTATTGAAATAAATGTGACTACAATTATTGACATCATACGCCTTATTTTAAATAAAAAATTATAAATCATAAAGGCAAAGCAATACTGATCTAATCCCTCTTCACTTTAGGAACCTCCTTCTCTTTTTCAATTAGGTCGGCCTTTACCATTAAAGTGTCTTTTGTAGCCCGAACCGTCACACCCCTAGTCGAACTTTAACCCCTTTCACCTTTCTTAATATTCTTCGGTTGTTTCTCTCTATAGACCATCTTCTCTTTACCCTTCCCTTTCACATAACTCTTCCTTTTCGGCATTATAGGAGTCTTAAACTCAATCCCTTGTGTTCTTGGACCTAGACGATCTTTAGGAGGTGCTTTCTTGTTTCCAAGACGACTCTTCACATCAGACTTGCGTGATCCGAATCGTTCCCTCCTACTTCTAGGGTTCAACCATGCCTTGTATGCACTAGATAAAGGAGAAGGAGCTTGGTCACTTGCAGAAACGGTCCACAAAGGTCTTCCAATCCAGTAAGTCTCGTACTTGTGAACGTTACTTTCATGCAACGATACTTCACGAGGACTATCGTTATAGCGTGGAACTACTTGTTCAAGTCCATACTGCCGCATCAGTCGAGAAGGACAATAAAAAGTCAGTTTTGAGATACTAGGAAAACGGCAATATGGAGTATCATTCGTGCCAACCATCCTAGTAAGCCTCCACCAAGGCACCACCCAACGAATGGAAAATTCCCACTTTGCAAAGAAATTTTTCCAGTCTTCATACGACATCTTCACATAGTAATTCTTTTTCCTGCGTACTAGGTCGTTAGGGCCATATTTTTCAACATCGTTGGGGGCTTCAAATAATTCTAAACGCTCCATCAACCAAATCTGCAAAAAAAAAAAAAAAAATAAAAAAATTAAATGAGTCGTTGATAAAAAAAAACAAAAAACAAAAAAAAAGTGCAGTTTCCCGTGACACGGCAGACTACACCGTGTCACGGCAGACACCCACCGTGACACGGTGCCTTTTTTTGTCACGGGGACTAATCGGAACATATTTTTACCTGCAGCAGTACCAGATAGCCCTTCCTGATGGTTTTCCGATCAGCTTTTGCTTCGTCAAGGCCACGAAATGTTTCTCCAAGGCACGTAGGTATAGGAGATCTCCCAGATTCGACGTGTTCAAGCACAGACGCTAGACAAGCATGTCCTACCTTACCGTTTGCAAATAAAAGCTTGCTAAACATGCAAAAAATATATGCCATTCTACGATATACATGATAAGACTCAGAGATAGGGCGATTAAAATATAAATTTGCAAGTTTTTCTAAGTCTACCTCATTACCACATACAATTCTATTTAAATCTGGATCTGTTAGATTCAGATGGCGTTAAAAATCTTGGTAATAATATTCACGCAGGGTAGGCATGGCAATAAGATTTCTAGCAGGAAATCCAAATATTGCACCGAATTTCTCCGGCAAAGGACATATTTCATCATAATCAAATTTAAAATAATGTGTTTCTGGACTCCAATAATCTAATGCTGCCCTAAGAAAATCATGTTCAATCGCTACATGTCGCAGGGCTAGTAAACCCCTAACATGAAATAATTCTAACTCTCTTTTGTCAGCATTGGTCAAAGAATAAGACCAGTCGCGCAATGTATTATCAAAATTCTGAGACATTATTATTGAAATATGAAATTCTAATTATTTTGTGTTTCGTAATTATGCATATCATGAATATACTGGTCCTATTTTATAGCAAAAGCGCTCGTAACTATTCAGAAATTATCTTTTCATACGCGTAAACCACACCGCTGTAGAATACGCGTACCGTGACACGAAAAATCCCACCGTGTCACGGGAACTTTTGCTGCGACACGGCAGTTTTTGTCGTGAAACGGTGTACAGTGCCGTGTCACGGCACCCCACGCGTTTTTTTTTTTTTTTATCTTTTCCTGTATCTATCCGGATTTTTTTAGTATTTTATCTTCACCGTTTATTCTTCAGTATTCTGAGAGTTTTATTCCTAATAAAATTCTCAAATTTTTTATTTTTATTTTATTTTATTTTATTTTTTATCTTTATCATCTCATTTTATTTTATTTATTTATTCATCACTTTAATATTTTATTTTTTTATTTCTCTTTATCATTTTATTTACTTATTCTATTTATTTTTACTTGTCTTTTTATTTCTTTTTCTTTTGGGGAAGGTCGGTACCCTCCACTTACTCCACTTACGTTTTTTTGTCACGTCATTAATAAATACACGATCACACACAATGAGTCTCAAGCACACACTAACACACACTAATAAATACATAAACTGTGAATAATGTACAAAATGAGTCATAATAAATAAACAGAGTCAAGTGTCATCATAGTATGTACAAATAAAAACCCTCGGTCAAAAGTCTCTAGAACCAGAATCAGTATCATCTCCACCCTGTGAATACGGGAACGGTGAGCCAAAGAGTCCCGCCATCATCCGAGTACGGGGAGTAGTGTCCCTACTAGTCCCTGTGACTCCATCAGTAGTCAAACTCAAGGCAGGACCCGTCCAACCAGCAAACGGTGTAGACTGACTCAAAGACACGAGAATCGTTGGTGAAGGCATCGTTTCATACATCGGAACTGAGAACAAGCCCGACACCGGTGGAGGAATCCCAGACGATAGAGCTGAAAATAAACCAGGATCTACGGGAGTCAAAACAGGCCCAAACTCAGGCTGTGAAGGCTGTGAAAACGACTGTCGCTGCCCCTGACTCTAACCCGGAAAGTGCTGGGAAGACTGAGGCTGCTGCCACTGAGTCTCCTGAAACGGCTGAGTAATCTGAGGCTCTCGCTGAGACTGAGAATGCCGGTGAATCCCAAGAGATCGTCTACCACGACCAAGCTCCTCCTCGTCCGAGCCTCTATGCCTCGAGCGCGAGCGGGACCTCCGTTGCTCCTGAAAGATACAAAATCAAAAGGTGTCAACAATGCAAAATAAAACAAATGGTAGAAGTGGAAAAAAATGAACATACCTCAAGAACATCGCTAGAACTCCTCCGACAACTCGCACCACGCCGAAGCTTGATGATGCAGTACTTCAGGGCGTCAACCAACTTCATGAATCCTATCATCTCTGAACGATTAGGCTGAGGATAAAACAAAGAAAATTCAGTAACAAGCGGTGTTAAAAGGATGAATAATGCATCAAAAAAACTTACCGGCTCAAAGACCTCGGGCAGAGACTCCTGCGCCTATCTATAACCCTATGGCGTGTCAGCAATATGGTCCTCGGTAATACCAATCGGCCCCGGGTAGCGGACAGACTGAGGCGGAATCTCGATCCTCCCCACAAGGCGAATAGTCGTCTGAAAATATGATCGAATAATCAAGTTATTCGACTATTTAAAACAGAGACTAGTAATAAAGATCCTCAAAAGAAATCATACCTCAGGAAGACGGGTTGGAGGAGCCAGAGAGGGAAGCAAGTCCTACGCATAATCACCCTCCATGTGCACAAGCTCCTGCCAAGGAAAAGTGTAGCGCTCTCCCCTGTTTATCAACTCCCTAATCAAGCGCGAGTCCAACATCGACTCTGGTGGAGATGAGGGCACCACAAAGCGATCGCCGCTATGTTGACGAACGACACGCTCCCCCAAATACAAGACAAAGCGTCCGATACCAACCAAAATGGTGCGGTGCGCTGAAAGACGCAAGGCCTCAAGAAGATCAGTCATCCCGGCCCAAGGACGATACTAGACATCAATGGCAACCTGAAAACCATAAAAGGTTGGCATGAAACACCGGAAATAACGTCAGAGAGAAAATAACAGGCAACGAAACTAATTCTTACGCCAACGGAAGAAGTGTCTCGGCGTAGCAACCTGCGCAGCGCAGAGATAGACTCCACCCGTGACTCTCCTCGGTCACGCCAGCTGTCCCTGACAGGGAAATCATGAACCGCTTCACGACGCCGTCGAGGAGCTAAGCCTGGGAAGTACTCGTAGAACCATAGTTGCAATGAAAAGTAATCTTTGAACACATGAGTCGAACAAATTAAAATAAAACAACAAGGGGAAAAGATCATCACCTCTACGACTCTCCACAGACCGTAGGCAGTGATGGGAGACTCGTCGTTCAACTACCGACAGCCATGACGTAACGATAAGAGAAGGTCAGCGTATCCGAGGCTGGCCCAGCTATAGGATCCTATCTCACTGATCCTGACTAAAGAAGGAAGGTAGCAAAGGAGTGCGCGTGAACTCCTATCAGGAGAAAGAGTCATAGAGATCAGAATCAGAATGAAGATCCGCACTCGCTGCTCAGCCGATGTCTCCTACATGTTGAAGCTACGAGCTAGAACTGAAGCCAGCTCCGATCGCCCACTCCTAGGACCACCTCGAGACACTCGCCGGGTCCTGATATGCTGAACGATCGGACCTAGCAAATCGGCTGCCTCAGCCGCTCCCCAAGAAAGATCGGACATCTAAGCTACGGCCCGGTCGGTGAAGCGCAGCCCGCTAATAATGTTGAAGTCCAGAGGGGTCACTGTCATCTCCCCCCAAGCAAAATGAAAAGTGTTGGTAGTATCCCAAAAATACTCCAACAATGCTCGAACGACTGTCGCACTGCAACCCCGGGGGTTGCGAAACCCTACGACCGCCGTATAGAAATCTACCAAACCAGCCGATTCCCATAAGGCGTTCGTAGCAGGATCCCCCGTAATGATCTGGTGAAGTCGAGGAATCAAGTCTCCGGCTCCAGAACCGTGGTGGCGAAGCGTGCCGTCGACTATGCCAGAGAGTGGGCGATGAGAAACGTGGTTCTCACGACAGAAAACCAACTGGTCTGGAGTCCACAGAGGTGGAACCCACCTACCTCTACTCATAGAAGCCCGAGGCTCGGACTCTAAGACATCGTCGTCCATACCCTCGGGAATAGTGGGAGTGTCTTCCCGAAAAGCCTGACGCCGGCCATGGGTGAAAAGATCGCGATCCCGTCGCCTAGGCATGCTATTGTAAAAATAAACATCTAAATGCTTAGCATCATTTCCTAAGACATTTAATTCGAGTTGCACTTTAATAAAAAATGTAAATGCTTAGCATCACTTTCTAAGTTATTTAGTTGTTTATCGCATTATACGCTAAATTTTTACCTCAAGGCTAAAAATTGGCAAAATTATGGAAGTATTTATAGTATTTAGTTTCTCCATGACAAACTAATACTACAGTTCTCCTAGCCGCATGATACTATGTTCTCCATGACGATATAGTGCATACACGAACTATGTTTCGGAATTGCACAAAAACAATGAATCAACACATCATGACAAGATCTACCACCAATATTTGACCATTTCCAGTGCAAAGAAGTAACATGAACAACAAGAACATCATTTCACAAAAAGTAGTACCCAAAAATGGTGATTTGCTCAATTCTCCATTAAATCATGCAATTTTCGTCTCAAATTTCTCACAAACACACATACATACATATAAAAGTAAATTCATGGCAAGAATTTCAACATGAAACCTCAAAATCAAAAATCCCCAAATGAATTTTTTTTCATGAAATTACTCATTTGAAGCAAATTAGAGACAAAAATCAAAGGAAACTTACATGGATCCTTGTGGAGAATCAAAAATGAGGGAAGTAGCAAAAAATTAGAGCAAAAGTGATGAGAATTCAAGCCCCGAAACTCGAGAAAACCGTGAAGACAGCAGCGCAGACCACCACGACACGGTCAGTCAATGCTGTGACACGGTGAGAAGGTCCCGTGTCACGGTGAATCTGGGACGCGACGGAGCTCCGGCGACACCAGCAGCGGCTTCAGGCAATAGTAGCACGACGATACACAGCAACGCGGCAGTGAACAGCAAGCAGCAAACAGCAAGCAGTAGCGGAAAATTTTGGAAAAAAAAAGGGAAGCAGAACCGCCGTGACACGGTAGGTTATGTCGGCTGACGTTAGAAGCTCCGAGCACCGGTGAGAAGCCGCTGAGACACGGCAAGCCGAGAAAAAAGAATTTTTTTTTCTTTGGGTGAAAATCGGACAAGAAAGAGAAATGGTGGATGAGCAAAATGGGAGAAATGGTTGATATTTAAAGCCAAAAAAATCCCGTGCAACGGATCCCGTTCCCATGTAAAGGTCATATATTTTGTGGTGCACATGCTTTGACTGGTCAAAGATGCCAATTGACTGGTTTTCAGCAAACAGGATTCCCGCGTCACGGGAGTTTGCTCTGCGACACGGGAATTGATCCCGTCTGACGGCAAAATTTTACCGTGTCGTGGGACGCTTCCACGTTGCACGGGGTTTAGAATATTCTTTTGCACTTTTTTCTAAGCTAGCTGCGAATATTTCTGGTATTTTTTATCAAAGCTGCACGATTTTTCGCGCAAATTGGATAGTTATTTTTTTGGTAAAATTATGCGAAAAATTCTAACTGACGGTTGGAGGGTACCAAAATTACTATTTTGCCCCTAGAAGCATTAAAGTCATTTTGTCGATATTTTAATCACCTAATATAGTCGGATAATCGACTTGAAGGTGTGAATCATCTGCGGCCCACGTTCGGGGATAATCAAACCATCATACACTTGCAAATTTCAGTGATACAGTAGTCGTCGGCTTTCCTCAAGCATGGAAAAGCGTTATCGGCGGATTTTTCTTCAAGTATAGAAAACCTCCAAGTCGGCTTTCCTCAAGCATGTAAAGTGTTATCGGTGGATTTTTCTTCAAGTATAGAAAACTGCCAAGTCGGCTTTCCTCAAGCATGGAAAGCGTTATCGGTGGATTTTTCCTTAAGTATAGAAAACCGCTAAATTCCTTTGTCGGTTTTCCTCAAGCATGGAAGGCATTATCGGTGGATTTCTTCATGCATAGAATGACACCAAATTCATACATCGACTTTCCTCAGGCATGGAAAGTATTATCCGGTAGGTTTCTTCAGGCTTAGAAAACTACCAAACTCTTCAGTCGGCTTTCCTTGGGCATGGAAAGCGTTTAAACAAATGTCACCCGGTGGATTCCTTCAAGCATAGGAAGCTGCCAAATTCGTTTGTCACCGATACACTGGTGCCAGATACGTATTCTATCCTTTTACTCTCTTATCTGCGGAATTAACATTTTTCTGCAGGTATCGGCGTATACAGAGTGATTTAGGATCGCAGAACGTCTTAAATCATTCTCCGTCCCTATCAACTACTTTGACTGTCGTTTTTGAAACTGACGTTTCTACAAACTCAGTCAAAGTGGGGGCTTTTGTAGACACCTAAAAATGTCTCCCCAAAACCTAACCCGATGATGAACAACCTTTCACCAACAGTATTGGACGGGTTCAGTATTTAATCCCGAGAGTGCTTAAAATATCGTATTTGATTAAATTCATATTTTTGAACAGTCCATGGATTAGTCTTGATGTTTGGTAAAAACATAGTTTTAATTTCAGTCCAAATTGGTTATTTAATTTTAGCCCAAACCTTTTTATTTTATTGTTTTATTATTTATTTTTGGCCCAAACATTTTATTTATTTTATTTAATTATTATCTAATTTAAGCCCAAATAATAAAAAATCAGAAAATGGCCCGAAATTATCAATCGGCACTTAAAATGATGAACGAAATTAGGGTTAAAAATGTATTTAGACCGAAAAGCAGGCTGGGAATTCCCGCGCCACGGCAGGTACCCACCGTGTCACGGGAATCCTTCCCGTGTGACGGTGGGATTTCCTGTGACACGGGAAATCTTCCGTGACACGGGAAATTCCGTGTCTTTTCCGCGTAAACCCTTAACGCGTTTTCTTCCCTGTTTACTGAAAAATTTCCCACGTCACGCGAAAAATGCATCGTGTCACGGGAATGTTTCCCGTCTGACGGTGGAACTTCCCGTGTCACGGTACAGATTGCCGTGTCACGAGATACTTTTTTAGGGTTTTTATCATTTTAGGATTCCGTGTGCTCCCTCAGCACATTTTCTCTATAAATACCCCCTCATTTCTGATGTACGGGGCATCAATTAATTCTCTAGTTTTATTTTTCTCTCTTCTATGCTTTAGCCTAAACACTAGCCTACCCTTCTCATTTCAAAATTCCTTCTTCAAGTGCTCAAAGGAGTCCATACTTTACTCGTGGTTCTGTCCTTAAGCCAAGGCGTGAAAGGTAGAACTGTTTGAGGGTTTGGCCCCAAATCAACTAAACTTTATTTAATTTAATTTAATTGTTGTTTTATTATTATTTCCTTAAAGTTACTAACTCGTTTATTATTTTGTAGTTGCAAACAAACAGAATCAAAGTAAGAATTATGTTCCTTTTATTTCTATTATTTTTCTAACGATTTTATATTGTTGAAATTATGGTTAAATTGCCTCCAATATTAATGTTGATTCTATTATATTTTTTATGATGACCATATTGCATGTTTAAAGGGAATATGTAATTGAAAATCACGCCTAATAAGATAATTTGGACAATCGGTTTAGGATCCTGTTTAATCTTGTTGTTTAATCAAGTGATCACCAATATTTTAGAATAATGTGTTTCATTAATATTCAACCAATTTAGCCTAATAATAGTTTGGAGCAAATTGAATATTTTGTTTGTATGCCTTTGAGATCGCAGGAATAACTTTTCACTATGAGAATCGAGTAGAGGCCAATACGGGCGAATGTGACTCCATGACTCACTTCGTACCATCATCCCCGATCCTCCTTTCGTGGTTCCGAACCATATGGAGTTAGTAATCTCATGGATTATGAATGGGGTGTAACCTTCACGGGTCAATCGTTGTTGCCTATCATTTTCCCTTATTCGTGGTTGCCTTTTATGATCCATGAACGGTTTACAAGTTCCTTAAAAACTTGTTGGCGGCTCCCTACTTTCCTTGTCCCTAATCGTATGTAAATTCCCACTTCCTATGAGTGCCAAGCATAGTCACAACATGCTTTTTACGTAGGCGCACTTTGAGTGACGCCTACACACTTGAAAACCTTTATTAGATGAGTTTGCTTTAATTTAAGTTCCTCATCATCAAAACCTTTAAGCTTCAACAATTTCCCCCTTTTTGATGATGATAAACTTAAGCAAACTCTTGAGAAAAGTTAAACAAAATAGAAGGGCGTATTTTTTATTTTTGATTTATTGACAAAAAGATAAACACACAACTAAAAATACAAAATCAAGAAAACAAAAATAAACAAAACAGAACATAAATAAAACAAATATAAATAAAACTAAGAAATAAACTAAGCTACTTAGCATCATATCAGAAGAAATTTCTGATACTTTATCAACTGGAACCCATAACACTTCAACCTCCAAGTTTGCTTTTTCTTTCCCCCTTTTGGCATCATCAAAAAGTTCAGCTTTTTCAAGGTATTAAGTATCTAGCCACAGCCCCACAAGCAATTCATTGAGTGTGGGAAACTGAAGACAGCACTGCTAACTTACCTTAAGCAAGTTCAACTTTTTTGCATTAGTGTTCGAACATACATATACACACAAGTATAAGCCAAGTTCCAACTATTCATTAAAAACCAAAATATCCTGCTGAACAATTTAAAAATATTACAACCAAAATTAATTGTTCAAAAACTAAAACAGAAACTGAAATTGTTCATGAGTGAAAGTGAAATAGGCTAGGCTAATAATAAGGTTGGTAAATAAGGTTGCAGAGTGAATTCTTCAGAAACTCCATAATTTGTCTGTTATTTTCCTTCTGTTTAGTAGCAAAGGAGTCTAATCTTTATTCAAGACTCTCAATCTTTTGTTGAAACTTCAGTTTTTGATTCTTCAGAAGCTTGTCTTGCTGTTGCACAGACTTTTCTAACCTCTGAATCTTCTCAGCAAATTCTTTCACTTCCTTTTCTACGAACACCGACCTAACAATCAACTTGGAAAACTATCCATCCAGATCCCTGTCATCAGTATCCAGCTCAATTGGCTTCTCCATACTAGTTTGAGGAGCATAACTTGTTGACAATCTCCTGCTCTTCCTCAGAGGCTGCTCAACCTCTTCCTTTTCCTTTCTTTTTCCTGTTTCTTTCTTCTCTTTACCCTTCTCCAGTTTTTGAATCTTCCCATTCATCACCTCCAAGCTAATTCCCAGCAAAGTTTCTTCATTAATCACATTTTTTGGTTTCTCCTCCAAACCTCCATACTTTCCCTTCAGAACTACTCTAAAACTCTCAAAGACTGTGGACAGGATAGCCCCATATCCCACCTTAGTTTTACTTGGAACATAGTGTGCCAAGTGCTTAAACATGAGTGAGGGAAAGTTTATCTTTATTTTCTTAGACAGACAAAAGATCACAGCCATGTCCATTAGACATGCTTCCCCTTTCTTTGATGTTCGAGGCAGAATGGTTTTCTTCAATAAATTGAACAACAACTTGTTCAATGGGCTTAAGTTATTGTGACTCATGATGTTCTTCCCCCTTTTTCCTCCAAGGGCTTCAACTATGTCACCACTCAAATACTTTCCAACCTTTACACTGGTCTTCCCTTTGATGTAGGTCTCATATCCAACAATAGGTGCTTTTAGAATTTTTCCTAGGATTTCAACATTGAACTCAATTTTTACACCATCAATTTCACTAGATATAACTCCCAATTTTACTTCAAAATTCTAACAAAACTTAGTCATAGCAAACGGGTACATGTAGTTATTAGAGGCTTTAGACAACAAATATTCCCAACTTTGGAACTTAATTAAATCAAGAAATTCTAGGAACCTAGCTTTTCTACACCAAGTCAAATCAATGCGATGACCTACAACATACCTTCTTGCTAGCGATTCAAGCTTAGCTTGATCAATGATCTCTTCATCTTCTTCCTTCTCAAAGTTTTCTCCCTCCGAGTCCTCTAATTTTTCAACAAAATCCTCAACTTCTTGAATGTGTTCCTCAACTGTCTTTCTCTTCTCTTTCATCTCCTTCCACTCTTTCAACTTTTGAAGAACTGAGTCAGAAGTGAATTTCTCTGTTTCTCCAGGTTTAGGGTTTTGAGATGGAGAGGATAGATTTGGTTTGGCTTGAGGTTCTTTGTAGGATACTAAGGGGAGAGATGACACTTCTTCTTGTTCCTGGTTTTGGAGGTTGTGAGAGCTTTCGGAGGAGCTAATTGAAGTTATGATAACCATGGTTTTATCTTGAGGGGTAGAAGTTTGTAGAAGGTTTTTCCCAGTGGGTAATTTTTATTTGAGAGTGATGATGGAAAGGTGGGTGAAGATTCCATTTATAATAAATGAATCGGTGTAAGGGATTTTAAGAGATTTCACTATTCAATCATTAATTAAACAATTTCAATTAATTTTTCAAATTTGAAATTAACAAGATGAATTTGCCAAAATCCTTTTCTTTCCAAATTCATTTAATTTCCCAAAAAAAACTTTCTGAAAATAAAACCACACAATTGGAACACGCTTTCTACACATGTGCAATGTACATAATTAATAACTTACACAGTTAAGCGTTTTAAAGAACTTACCTCTAGTAATTAACAACGGTGACACTTCAGCTATGTTTAACACACCAAGATTGTGAAAAATGCTCTTTTAGCTCTATTTACATTATTTTTGATATTGCCATATCTTGGAACTGCAGATGCAATCAATTCAGCTTAATCATCCGAAGTTCCAATCTCAATTTCTCAAATCTTTCTCTGCTCAAGGGCTTGGTTAGAATATCTGCAATTTGATTTTCGGTATGTGTAGACACCCATTTGAGTCTCCCCAAAACCAAACCCAGTGATGAGTACCTTTCACGTCGAATCATAATCGAATGAAGTGAAAGTGTGGAAAGTTTAGTGTTGCGGATAGTTTTAATTTCTTTTCTCTTCTCACTGTTTTTGAAAACCTATTTTAAGAAAACAGCCAATCCAGTTTGGTTGGTCCATGATATGGGTCCAATAGTAGCGTAGGTGGATGGGGCTTGAAAATAGCTTTCCAACGATATATTATAAGCCCAATTCAGATGAATAATGAGGAAGTTATGGCCAAATCACGAAACTGGGCCCGGTTTGAGCCTTATATGCGGCCCAATGATCTAAGGGAGGGCCTAATATGGATTTATCATTCCTAATGCAATTAGGAATGGTTTTAGTCTTCTAAATTCTCCTAGAAGGTTCTTTTCATTCCTAATTCAATTTGCATTAATAAATTGACTTTTGTTGACTTTTTAGAATTTTAATCTGAATAAAAGAGTGTTTTTGAGGAAAATAATTTTTTATCCTCCTGTACGGTTAAATTTTATCTGAATTTAGAAAACGCGTAAAAAAAACTGATTAGCGCCTACACCAGCATTAGCGCCAGGCGCTAGCGTTAGCGTCTGGCACTAACTTCGTTTTTTCACATCAGAATTCTGGTTTATTTTTTTATCTTTTTTGTTGATTTTCTCTATAAATAGCCTCCTCAAAACTTCGTTTTCAATGATCAATTCTCATCTCTAATCTACAATCTACAATCATCAATTCTCTAATTCTCTTCTCTAAAGCTTATTCTTTCTCTCTTTCCTAAACCAACCTTCATACAAAATTCCGCATTCACAAGATCTAGACACACCTAGGATAATTCGAAGTTGCCTTTGCCCTAGACGTGAAAGGTTTTAATTTTTTGAGGGTTTGGTCCCTAATCTCTCTTTCAATTATTTAATGTAATTGTTTGATTTTATTATTTTCCTTTAAGTTACTAATGCGTGTATTTTGTTATTAGAAAGATGTACGAGGCATCCAAGTAAGTGCTTTAATTGATTTATTGATATTATGATATAGAAATCATGTCTAGATTGTTATTATAAATTCCTAGTGTCATGTTAGGATGCTTTTCTTAATTTGATGTTTAGGGTGACAACAATAAATTCCTAGTATCATGTAGGGTAAAGAATATAATGTCAATTATGATTTTTATGATGCCTTTTATTGTCTTTCCTAATAGTATCTTGTTAGGGTTAAAGATTTGATTTTTATTGTTTAGTGACATGCTAGGGTTTGTTATTAATCTTGTTAGTATCATGCCTAGGATCTTGCTATTAATATTATGCTTTAACATGATTCTGATTGTTATTATTTTTATTTTTATTATTATGTTGCTTGATTATATTTATTGTTATTGCTTGATCACGCTTTTTATGCATGTTTAAAGGGAATTTGTACTTGTAATCACACTTAATAAGATAATTAATAATCTTGTTTAGGGTTAATATGATTATAATTCAAGTGATCGCCAATAATAGTTTTATTTGTTCATTAATATTCAACCAACATAGATAAATAGGTTTAGGGTAAACCTTATGATTGCATGTTAGTTAGAAAGTGCACATGAATACGATCAGAATAAAGTAGAGGCCTATTTTTAGGGCAGGTTCAATCTCTTTTAGGTTGGATTTGTACCTTCATCCTTGAACTACCAGTCATGGTTCTAGACCTATTGGAGTTGACGATCTCTTGGATCGTTAAGGGGTGTAACCTTCACCCAGTGAACGGTTTACAAATACCTAAAACTTATTGGCGATTCTTTTGCTCTATCTTCTTTCCCTTTGGACTCCACCGTACTTTAGTGTATGGTCACAATGGGGTTCAAGCTAGGGGTAATGCTTGAAATATTCCCTACAGTATTTGGCGACTCCACTGGGGATGATTTCTATTTTAATTCCTGAAATTTATTTCGGCAATGATTTAGAATGAGTGGATGAGACTCTAAAAGTTTTAAGTATTTCGTGTGCGTAATTTTGATTAACATTATTGTCATATGCATAAAACAGATCTCATTGGAAAGACCATCCGTAATGAGTTAAAAACATAAGATTTTTATGCGTAGGAAATTTGAGGAATATCTTTCACAACTAGGATCGAAATAATGCTGCGTGAAACTGGAAAATTTTATCGAGCACAGAAAGCTGCTGAGGCATGTAGGAACTAGCGTCAGCGAATAAAGACTAGCGTCAACTTTTTGACGTTAGCCCCAGGTGACAGCTTCTGTCGCCAGGCGCTAAAGCCAAAAAGTGGCACTAGACTCTGGTTGCTGGCGCCAAGTTCTTCCAATACCGAGCCAGAAATATGCGTTCTAATTTCGACCAGTTTTTAGCAATGGTTGCTCGATCCTACTTCCTGATTGAGTTTTCCTCACTTTTATGAAACCCATATGTGTTTTACATATTGACATAACCCTTTGGGAATTCATGCTCCATCTACCTGATTGAACGCTCTGAGCAACAAAGGGTACATCCGAGAATGTTGAATTCACCAAACCATGGAAGCGAGTTTTTCTAAACTCGCGGTGTCCCATCCACTCGCGCCAACCCTTCACGGTTAGGCTTCCGCGCGGTGCATCCGTACAATTAACCACGGACCCTCTATTGACTAACCCATATCCCGAACTTTAGAGAACTAGAGCCATGGTTAGGTTGCAAACTCATTGCATCATGTTGTGCCTACTTGACTAATTGTGCATTATTGGTTGCGCATACTCTATGTGTTTTTTCCTAACCGTTTGTTTGACTTGTGCTAAGATTAAATAAATTAATTTATGACTAAAATAACTTTTCCTAATTGATTAATTAATTAATTAATTTGAGTAAATAAAGTTTAATATATAATCAGAGTTGACTTAGTATGACTTTAGGCATATCCTGTAGAGTAATAATACCGAAAACAGTTTCATATCGACGCTCCAGCAATGGCGCCAAAATTTGAACTGTAGCACCACTCTGTGGAGTGTAACGCCTGGCAACAATCCTGTTGTCTGGCGCTACACTACAAAGAGAGGCGCCAGTCTTGTCGTTTTGGCGACATTTCGGTTTATCGCTCGAGTCATCACTTTATGTCTAGTTGAGCAGTTTTCAAGTCGATTCAGTTAATTTTTACTTGTTAAGTCATTAATCGAGTCTAAGCACTAAGTCCCATGGTCTTACACAAGAGTCAAAGCCTGTCACCTACACTTACTAGCCTTATCACACACTTTTTATATGTCACCATGACCATGTCTTAGGTTCGTGCATGAGTCGGTTTTTTCCATCATTTCAGTTGGGGGTACATTCTACTCCTAATTTTTCATATCTCTCCATCTACATCATTTTTCTTCACATCACAACACCCATTCTTCCTACCTTCTCTCATCTATGCATGTTGAATAGAGTTGAGTCAAATAATTAACAATGAATATCCCTAATTTCCCTTTCCACAGTACTTGGTCAAGGAGAGAAGGGCGATTAATCAAGGACAACACCTTTGTTCAAGTCTTACTTTTTGATAAACCGATTCGTCAAAAGAGGAAAGCTAAGAAGCTAATGGCAACTCAAGAAGAAGTCAACGAACTTAGGAATCAATTGATTATTGTGAATGAAGCATTGAAGGCTTTAACCCTCAAAATTGATGACCCTGTGAAGCAACAACAAATGAACCTTATGCAAGAAAGCTTGAGCAAGCTATCTAGTGACTATAAATTTCAGGCCATTAGTTCACAAGGGGTCTCGCTGGAAAGGGAACTTCTTCCGCATAAGTTCAATGCCAACGACATTCCAAAATTCAAGGCAACAGATAACCCTTACTTTCATCTAAGAGCTTTTGAAACTATAATGAACGTTAAGGGGATTGATAAGAAAGTCTTTCATTCCTTGTTTTCCTTATCTCTTGAAACTGTTTGCCAACAATGGTTCTTCTCCCTTGACAAAGAGAAAACCTCTACTTGGGATGCTATTGTAAACACTTTCATTGATAGATACAAGTGTAACATTCAAGTCGAAACCGATTATAGACAACTAAAAATGCTAAGACAAAAAGAGAATGAAGGCTTTACTTCTTTCTTCAATAAGTGGAGGGAAACTTCCGCTAAGATGATTGAGGTGCCCACCGAAAATGAATCTGTGAGGATGTTTATCAAGAATCTCCAAGAGAAGTATTCGAAGCATTTAAAATATCAACATAATTTGAACACTTTCAAAGCCGTTTATGACATCGGAATTGACATCAAAGATGACCTCGCAAAACAAAAAGCTACTAACAATAGTAACCACAGTGGCTGGAAAGGAAAAAAGAACGACAATCCTTCTTCTTCCGAAAACGCCCACTCTAGTAATAATGTTAGTACCTTTGACCATAATGGTGTCTTAGCCATAGACTATCAAGGATCTAAAAGGAAACCCAGGAGAGAGTTCACACCCATTGGAATGACCTACGATGCTGCTTTCGATCGTCTCTATGATCGAGGGTTAATCAAACCTATTGGCCCAACCGAGGATCCAACGCCAGAAAATCGATCTTCGAGATGGAATCCCAACTCTTATTGCAAGTACCATCGAGGACGCGGTCATACTACTGATGAATGCTATAGGTTTCAAAATCTCATTCAAGATCTCATAGAAGCAAATAAGATCCCATTGCCTCTACCTAACGAGAAGACTGGGTGATGATGAAGCAAACGACACAAGATAGAGGCGAGCTTTAATGACGAGATTTCATGACCTCTTTTTTCTATTTCTTTTTTTTATTTATCCTTTCCTCCAATAATTCTAGCATAGGCACCTTTCTTTTCCCGACCCTTAGATTAATTTTGTAGAATCTTTCTTTTTCCCTTTTAATAAAATGAGTATTTATTTCCTTGCATATGATCATTTCATTACATCGCATTAAAAAAAATAATAAAATATAAAAAGAAATAAAATAAAAAATTCCATGTCAAACTAAGCATAAGGTATACCAATGATTTGAGGCACCCCTTGTAGCCACATTATATTACCTTTCACCCATCAAATATACAATCTTTTTTTTAATAAACCACTTTGAGCCTCGTCTAACGATAGACCTTTCTTCTTCAACCCATATCTACCTAACCTTGGGATGGGATGGTGTGTAACTTATGCAATTTCAAAAGCTTGTGTGATTTCAAAAGATCAAAACAAATAAGTAAGCAAAAAAATAAATAAAAGTGTACAAAAGGGCAAGTGTTCCAATGTCTTTGATATGAAAATATCTTTGTTAAGACCACGTCTCAGATTGCGTTTCTTATCGAGTGCTCGGTACCGTGCCTGAGAAACATGAATGCCAATTGAGTGATAGACCGCATGATCATGATCGCCCACACGTATAAAAATAAAATAAATGCTAAAGCAAAAAAGAGAGCTAAAAAAAAAGTTAAAAGCCTCAAGCATAAAAATATAAAGATTCAAAAGCAAAGTTGCACACCTTGGGGGCTTATCTAGGGTCTTGATCCTTTTATCCCCTTCTTCTTCAAACCTTTAGCCTAACCACGTTACAACCCTTCAAAAGACCTTTTAGAGGTATACACATACTTGTGCAAGGTTCAGCTAGAGCTACGTTCGGCCTGATTCCTAACGGATGCGTAGGCAACCTCACATCGAGGTGCGGCCGTAATAAACATGCATTCATATTCATATTCACACAGCATGGTCATATCAAGGGGATATCCTATGCTCATCCCTATTCATTTAGAGCTAGACTTAGGGGCTTGATCCCTACATCATTAACTTACCTAGCCTAAGAGTCACCATTATTTGACTCTTCTAAAAATAATATTTTCTCCACACACTTAGCCTTTGCGGCCTAACTTTAGTGTCACTTTCACACACTGCACAGATACATGTCCAAATATACTTCCCGTAGGAACCCTTTGTCATGAAATCTTAATACAACGCTGAAGCATGCCTTGTCATATCAACATCAATCATCATTGCATCACAAAGTACGAAGTGCTTAGCCTCCGTGCCTAAGTTACCCAAATACTTTCATCATTGAGTTAATAATTGAGATAGCCTAGGATGAATTAATCCTTGAACCTTGAGAGATAGTATCAAACAACATTTGACTAAGCTCATTCAACATGCATTCGAAAACTTCGATTCTTTTTTCGCGTCTTTCTTTTTCGGGAGAAAGTCGGTACCCTCCACAAAAATGACGGAAATTTTTGCTTGTTTGCATTTTTGAGTCGCACAATTACACTATAATGCACATACGATTCATGTACACGATGAGTAATGTCATGATATCACCTTGATTTGAGTTTAACACATCGAGTCGAGTCAACCTCGAGTCAGTCAATCACAGCGAGTCAAGTTCATAACTTGAGTCACGACAAGTCAATGAGTCAAACAACACTAAGTCTTAGGTCAACCCTAAAGAAAGATAAGCAAAGTCCTATGGTCAAAGATATAAATGCAGGTGCGTCCCAGCAAGCGAAGACATTCTCGGATTTTTTTTTTCGAAAAAACCGCAAATATGACATAGGAGATTCCTCCAAGATAAGAGGAGTTACATGGATCAGTAAATTAGAGATGAAGAGCTTTAATTTACAAATGATTTGAGCGGATTTGGTTGAAAGGAAACAACCAAGCTCAAAGTTCGGAGCAAAACTAAGCAACAACGGCAGCAAGAGCAGAGTAGGGAAGCCCCAACTCCAGCACCAGACAACAAGGCTGTCGTCTGGCAACAACATCTGGCATCTGGCAACAGAATTCAGCGCCTAGCGCTAGATCTCTGCGTCTGGCGACATGGCCAATTCTTGGCGCCATCGATATTTCAGCAGCAACATAGCTCGAAGCCTCTCAGAAGGTTATTTCGACCTCATGCAGCAATTTCGGGTTCCTTAGTATGCCAGTTAGCCCCTATAAGCAAATTGACATGATTAGTAGTCGGCTCGATTACAATCGCATGACCTGACAAAAAATCGTCTCACTTAGCTTAAGCGTCTACAACACTTGCTCATTACAAGCACCAACGTATCGGTTTAAAATCAAGCACATTCTTCTTAAACGATAATATTTCCATATAAGGATTGTCACGCATTCTTCTTAAACGACAATATTTCCAAATACGGATTGTCGCGCATTCTTCTTAAACGATAATTTTTCCAAAAATTGGATTGTCATCCCCAACTGACAATATTTCCAAAAATGGATTGTCGTGCATCCTCTTCAACGAAAATTTTTCCAAGATTGGAATATCATCTCTGGCAAAGTTTCCAAGCGTGGATTGTCATTCTCCTTCTCTGTTTGGAAATTTTTTCCTAGTTCAGATTGTCATCGCTGGCAAGTTTTCCGAGATTGGATTGTCATACACCCAGTTCCCTATGGCAAAATTTCTCAAAGGATTGTTGTAGGACTCTATTCATCATAAATTTCGGCAAAGGTTCCTCAACGTGGATTGTCATTCATTTCAATAAGTGGCAAATTTTCCCGAAGTGGATTGTCGGTAGACTCTTTTTTGCAAATGTTCCAAGACGCAGATTGTCAATGGTGGCAATATTTTCCTAAAAGGATTGTCGCATAGCGTTGGCAAATTTCCAAGGTGGATTTCTTTCAAGAGTTATATTACAAGATGTGGATTGTCGATCGTAGCAAAATTCTTATGACAGATTGTTACAAAGCATTGGCAACTTTTCCCAAAAAATGGATTTTGGCAAATTTTCCAAGATACGAATTGTCGCTTCATCAAGACAACATTTCTAAGGATGGATTGTTACGAAGCATTGACAACTTTCCCTAAATCGGATTGTCATCACAACAAAAGCACCGACGACATACTGATAAGTGACTTTTATGTCACTTTTAGGGTACTTTTATGCTTATTTTCCGGTTTAGTTTCTAAAAATTTCACTAGTTTTCCGCTTCATTTCTCTCTATTTCTTATTTTCCTTATTTCATCTTTAATTTATGTATTTCAGTAGTTTTTAATAGTTTTTAGCTTATTTTCTTAATTTATTTAAATTCTCTTATTTTCTATGTTTATATTTTAAGTTTTTAGTTCTTGTTATATAATAGTAAAACAAAATATGATGAGTGACATAAAATGTCACTCTTAGGGTAGTGTTTATGCTTTGTTTTATCTTGTCTTGAGGTGTTTTGTAGTTGTTTTGTTCAAATAATGCGTTCATACATGTCTCGATGTGTTTTGGATGAAATCACGTATATGCTTAAATGTTTCCCTTTATTGCGTGTTTTCACCATTGCCTTTACCTTATTGCTTCCCTTGGTGCTTGTGCTTAGTTAATTGAAGTCTTTAATTGCAAAGAAGAGGACAAGTAAGCACGAGAGTATAATCAAAGAAGTAAGGTCCGAGGGAGCGCAAAATGTCAAAACCCGCGCAGAAGGATGTAAATTTCAGAATCGAGGCAGAGAGATTTGCGCGGGTTGTGTGCGACCTGTGCACGGGCGCACACCCATGTCGCGTGGGTGCACAACTCAGACAACAAGCCCCAACCCACAAAGGCGCGGGCGCACAGCGAGCCTTGTTCAGTGTTTTTGCGCGTATCTATTTATATTCAAGGCTTTTTTTGTACGGGATGACTGGATATTATTAGATCTTTTTCTCTAGTTTTAGGAGAGCTTCTCTCTCTAGGTTTTAGGGTTAGATTAGATAATTTTTAGAGATAGAAAGTAGATTATTGCTCAATTTTCTTCCAAGTATTCAACTTTGCTCAAGTTTAATCTTTAATCAAGCAAGAATTCAAGTTTTCATCTTTTCCTTTCTTTAGTAATTTCTAATCCTTTCCTTTAGCTTTATTTATTTGCATTTATTATTGCTTATTTTTGTTAATCTTTTTAGTTCATCTAGTTGATATTGATTTCATTGCTTTTAATCGTGTTTTGTTTTGAGTTTCTTGAGTTTGTTTCTAGTTTTGATATTATGTTTAATCTCCCTTCTCTAGGATAATCTTTTAGCTAGGGGAAGGGGGTGGAAGATAAGAGTTGATATTGGATGAATGATGATGGTTGGATTGAACTTATGTCATAAATTGATGAAAGACATATTTTTAATAGCTTGAGATTATTGTTGCATTCTATTTGATGTTTTCTAGTTTAAATGCATGAAAGTGATTTGAACTAGATTAAGATCATCTCTATTTTTATGATTGCATGAGAATGAGTTATTAAAGTGGAGTTTTTATGGATTGTGTTTCTTTATTCTCTTGATTTGATTGTAACTAATAGGATGCATGAGAATGATCGTTATTAGTGTAGACCTCTTTCATTGATTTGCCTAGACTATTTCATGAAAATGAATTGTCTAGGCAGAATCTTGTGTTCTTTGGCATGTGTTTCATGATAATCATTATTATTCCCCTCTTTCTAATCATATTTGACACCCCCGTATTCCCTTGCGTCATACTCCCTTGATTTAAATCATCATTTTCTTTCTTATTTGTAGTTTTAGTGTTCTTACAAAACAAAACCAACAAAAATAATTCCCTTTTTACTCTTGTATTAGTGATTATTGATGTTGAATTAGTGTGCTTCCCTAGTGGTTCGACCCTTTACTTGCCACTAACTAGTTTAGTGTAAGTTTAGGTATTATAAATGATTAATTTGATTAGGGTAGTAGCTTAACGACCTATCTTATCCCAATCAAGTTTTGGCGTCGTTGCCGGGGAAGCAACTTGTTTAACATTTATTTTTGCTATTGTTAGAGTCTTTTTATTTGCTTTCCTTTCTTTTATTTTTCTTGTTAATCCTACTTGTCATTGCTAATTTTGTGCTTAGCTTTGTTGTATTCAAAGAGAGATATGGTAAGACAAGAGGATGACCTTCTTTTAAGGGAGTTTGGAAATTCGGAAATCTATGAGCTCACGGGTGGTATACTTCTCCCGACCACCGAGACTAATTTCACAATCCATCCACAATATGCTAGGATGGTGCAAATTGAGCAATTTTCCGGAGGCGTAAGTGAAGACCCCATTGAGCATTTGGACCGATTCCTTGAGTTGTGTGCAATGATGCAAACAAATGAAGTGAGCCAAGATTACATTTGTATGCATCTCTTTCGGCAATCTCTCACCGGAAGAGCAAAGAAATGTCTCAAGCTTTTGAAGCCCAACTCTCTCACCACATGGAAGGATAGCTTCCTTTGAGCAAGAACCGGATAAAACTCTTGGGGAAGCATGGGAAAGGTTTAAGGATTTGATAAGAGCATGTCCTCATCATGAATTCAACCGTAATTTGCTCATGAGATTCTTTTATGATGGCTTGGAGCCAATGTCAAGGACCAATCTAGATGTGGGTGCCGATGGCCAATTGATTAAGATCCCTCAAAGGCAAGTTGAAGCTACAATTGAAGAAGTGGCTACAAGCTATTCTTGGGGAGGCCAAAGAAGTTCCCAAGGGAAGCAAGGAGATCTTTATGAGTTGGAGAAATTCGGCCAACTTAAGCACTTAGTTGAGCTCTTGAATGAAGGTCTTTCCAAGTTGAACTCAAGTGGTTGTTTGTGTTCAAAACCTTCACAAATCATTGATTTCTCATGTGCTTGTTGTGGTGGGACGGATAATGATGCATCGTATTGTAGAGAGTTCAATCCCAAGTAAGTTGAGGATTTGACTTTGAGGTAAGAAGAGTTTGTAACCCAAGCTCAATCCCAACAACTTCAACAACCTCTAAGGCAAGAAAACTCCTACCCCCAAGATGGACCTCTCTTCAATCCACCAACCCAAAACTTTTCCTACCTTTCCAACCAAGTAGAAAACTCTCAAAATCAAAACCATGACCTATGTCCTCAAGCGTATGAAAAAAAATTCCCACTCGACCATACACAAACCCAAATTCTTTAACAACGTCAAATTATCACTCAACAATTCCGAGAAATCAAATCTTACAATGAAGGTTTTGATTCCCAACTAGACAAAACTTCTTCTCTCCACTTAACCACAAAACTCCCCTTACAATCATCTACTAACCCTTCACATACTTATCAACCCGAAACTTGCAAGGAGGACAAGGTTGTAGATGCTGTGGTTGAGAAGAAGGTTCAAGAACAAAATGAGGAGCCATTTGATTTTAGTGAACCAAACAAGTTTGAAGGCCCGGTTCCCTTTCCATGTAGGCTAGTTGAGAATGTTGTTTTGAAGAGCCCTATGGTGGTGAGCATATGTAGAGTTGATGTGGTCGATGATGTGATGGCTAATGAGAGCTTACCTCCGCGTGATGATAAGGTGACAATGAGGTATGATGACTTCCTTGAAGTTCCCGCTTGGTTTGAAGGCTCTCTTAAGGAAGATGAGGTTGCCCTTCCTAATATTGAGGATTCCAAGCTCGATCCCCCTTTTAGAAGGAAAAGAAAGAAGAGTGAAAAGAGAAGAAGAATCAACAAGAAGAAGAGAAAGAGAAAAGATGAGCCACCATTGGCTCTTGACTCATTCCCTCCTTTTCCTTGTAGTGATGTGAGACCTCAAGGAGTGCTAGTTCTCAAGCTTGGGGGCATCTATGATTCAATCCTCAAGTTGATGAGGGTGACGTTCTTTAATCCACCTTGAATGAGGTGAAGGGTCAAGCTAGAGACCATAAACAACCGCTTCCCGGGAGGCAACCCGGAGGATTTCTAACCCTTTTTTCTCCTCCTTTCTTTTTCTTTTTGTTTTATTTCTTTGTTCTCTTTTAATGTTTTCTTTTGTGTCTTTTTTTTTTGTTTGGAAGGTAAGAAAAGTATTATAAAAAAAACTGTACAAATGTACAACAAATACAACCTGTCAAAACAGGGAAACACCAAACTACACAAGCCTTTAAAAGCAAGGCACTCCACCCCCAACAGATTCAAGAATATCCTGATCACCTTCTATGAAGGGTACCAGGATAGACAAGAATCAGAACCAGGATCAAAGAACCCCTTGTACCTTCTAGGAAGGGCTCAGGGGAACCAAGACCTACACAAGACAAACTAAAACAAGAAACTGCCAAAAACAGGCACACACGACAGAACGGGCTAATAAAGAAACATCTAAACACTATTTCTAAGCTGATGCAGCCATTTACAGTCAGCAAATGTCCAAGTATGATTGATCAGCTGTTGACACCTAGTCACCACCTCCCTTCTAATGATCTTATCAATGAACTCATGTCTGAGCACAGCTTTATACCAGAGAGCATGATTCCTAGCAAGCCAAATGTTATAAACAACAGCAGACAAACTAGCCAAGATCAAATTCTTCTGCACTTGATTCCTACCCTCAGCTTTCCATAACTTCCAGCTGTGCAAGATGTCTACCTGATCCTTATCAAACCCAATCCAGTGAGAAACAGCCTTCAGCACCTTTCTGCTAAAACTGCAGGAGAAAAAGAGATGACTGCAAGATTCCACAGCATCACCACAAAGCAAACAGTCACTACTCTCACTAACCCCATACTGAAAGATCTTGTCTCTAGTTTTAAGCTTCCCCAGAATAGCAAGCCAAACAATAAAGGTGTGTTTTGGGATATGAAAAGGATTCCAAACCCATTTACACCATCGAACCTTATCCATATCACCTTGCATCCAGTTATACCCATCCCTGATTTTGTACTTGTTATTCAGCCACCCCTTAGTAGTAGAACCAGGCATCAAATCACTTTTTACTTTGCATAACAATTTCCATGCTCACCCAACATCTTTCTTTGCAGCATAATCCCACCAATTTTCACCTTTAATATAAACTGAGTGAACCCATTTGACCCAGAGAAAGTCAGTTTTCTTGGTTATTTTCAAAACATAAACACCCAAAGCAGCCTTGTTCCACTTCCTACAGTCTCTAATCCCTAGACCACCTGCTTTTTTAGGTCTACAACACCAATCCCAGGCAATTGGTGGAGTTGTAGAAAGAACAACATTGCCACTCCACAAGAAAGCTCTGCAAAGATGGTTAATCCTATCAATAACTGATTTGGGAAGTAAAACACATTGAGCCCAATAAATATGCAGACTCATTAACACTGCAATAATAAGGGTGACCCTAGCTGCATAAGAAAGATTCCTACTACTGCAGCAGTGTAATCTGACCAACATCTTATCAATCAAACTATCATAATCCACCATCTTCAAGTACTTAGCATTCAAAGGAATCCCCAAGTACCTAAAAGGCATTTCACCCTTCACAAACCCAGAATGGCACAGAATGCTATCTTGGACAGGTTGCTGAACATTGCCAAAATAAATTACAGTTTTCTCAAGATTAGCCTGCAAACCAGATCTAGCTTCAAAGGTCTTGAGAGCCTTGATCAAGAGCTTGACAGAATCATTATTCCCATAAGAAAACAGCATCAAATCATCTGCAAAAATCAAGTGATTTAAAGCAAGCTCCTTACACCTCTGATGATATTTAAATCTCTTTTTCTTCCCAATTTTCTTCAACAACCTGGACATATATTCCATTACAATAACAAATAAGAGAGGAGACATAGGATCACCTTGCCTAATTCCCTTCTTCCCCTTAAAAAAAACCATAAGAACCACCATTAAGAAGTAAAGAAAAAGTAGGGGTAGTAACACATTGCATAACCCAAGAGATGAACTGAATGGGGAATTTCATAGCACTCAACATTCCCTGAATAAAATCCCAGCTTACAGAATCATAAGCCTTCCTGAGATCCACTTTAATGGTACACCTAGGGGGCTTCCTTTTATTATTATAAGCCTTCAGCATGTCTTGACAAATAAGGATATTATCTAGAATAGACCTTCTAGAGACAAAGGCCCCTTGACATTCATCAATTAAACCAGGTAACACCTCTTTCAATCTAGAACATATCATTTTAGAAATGATCTTATACACCACATTACAGCAAGCTATAGGCTTGAATTGAGTAACCTTATTTGCATGTTCAATCTTTGGAATCAAGTTCAAAGTAGTGGAATTCACCTGTTTAAGCAGCTTACCAGAGTTAAAGAAATCCAAAACAGCCTTGTTAACATCTTTTCCAATAATATGCCAAGCAACTTTAAAAAACTTGCTAGAGAAATCATCAGGTCCAGGAGCCTTATCATCATCAATACTCCATAAAGCTGACTTAACATCACTCTCAGAAAAGCTCTACATATAGCCAAACCTTGCTCACCAGATAAAATATTACCCGCAGCTATAACTTCAGAAAGAATGTTGCCCTGCATTGTAGCTTCAATTCCAAGGAGCCCTTGATAATACTCCAAAAAAGCATCACACACTCCCTTAGGATCAGCAGTCACCTCCCCCACATTGTTCACAATAGAATATATGTTATTATGAAGTCTTCTCTTCTTAATAATAGCATGGAAGAAAGCAGAATTCATATCACCATATTTAAGCCAATGAACCTTAGCCTTTTGCTTCAGAAAATTATATCTATCCAGGTGAGTTTTAGCATATCTCACTCTAGCTTCCCTCTCCAATTCAATAAAGCTCTCATTATCAGGCTCAACTTGGAGCTTTGATTGAGTATCCATCAGAGTCTTCTCAGCAACAGCATCCTCTGTTTCAATACAAGAGAAATTCACCATTTTCAGATTTTTCAACACTTTTTTCATCTCTTTCAACATTCTAACACATTGGAACATTAATGTACCGTCAACATAATCTCCCAAGCCTTTTTAACAGCTAAAAGAAACTCAGGGGAATCCACCCCAATATTAACAAACCTAAATGGTTTTCTAACCTGAGCTCCAGAAGCAAACATGTTAATAATACAAGGGCAGTGATCCATTAATCCTTCAGGGAAAAAAGTAGCTTGCATGTTTGGAAATCTATCCATCCAATCATCATTAACAATGATCCTATCAATTTTAGTACACACCCTATCACATCCAGCCTGCTTATTACACCAAGTATAAAACATACCCCCAGCAGCCCAATCTGAAAGATTATTCTGTCTTAGGCAAGCTCTAAAAGGTTCCACTTCAGACAAAGAAACAGGACTGCCAACTCTATCATTAAGATTCAAGATGTTGTTAAAATCCCCACAAAGAATCCAAGGACTGGTCATACAAGCACCAATCTCAGTTACCTGCTCCCAAAGCTTATGCCTAGCAGCAGCCTCATTCAACCCATACACCATTGTGCAGAAAAAACTGTTGCCTGTTCCCTTATGAAGAACTTGCAAATGAATTAACTACTTTTCACATCTAACAATAGACACATCAAACACCTGAGGCAGCCAAATAATCCAAATTCTACCACCCTTATGATGAGAGTAATTAGCACACACAGACCAATCACTCCCCAATCTATTAAACACCACACCAAACTTCTAAGCTTTCACCTTAGTTTCAAGAAGTCCAAAAAGACCAACTCCATGATGTCTAATGAACCTTAAGACATCACAGAGCTTACTGGCCTTATTTAGACCTCTAATGTTCCAGAAACCAAGTCTATCCATGGAGAGAATGAGAACACTCCCCCTCCTCCAATACACTGAATCTATTCCCACTACTACTGATCAAAATAACACCAGGTTTCATAACTTGAGGTTGCTGACTTCTATCAACTTCCTGCTGAGAACCATTCAAATTATCAATCCCACTTTTTAAATTCTGAGAAACAGGCTTCTGAATTGGCCTCCAGACTTTCTGTGGCTTCTATCTTTCCTTGTTCTAAGCTTTCTCAGGTTGCATCTTCACCTTATTCCTCACCTGCACCTTATGATTAGGACGTTGAGCATCAACATGCCCAATCCCACCACACACCTTACAAATCAGAGGCTTCCACTCATACTTCAGAGCTTGTTTAATTGTATTGCCAGATTCATCCAGGAACTCAATGCAATCTGGTAAATCATCACTAAAATTCACTTCTATCATAATCCTGGCATACTCCAATCTTTCCTTGGTGGTCGATGCCTTATCAGTCTTAATAGGATTCCCTATCACAGAAGCCAATTCATTAGAGTCTTTTGCCCCCAATATTTCAATTTCAACCTAGGCAATCTGACCCTAATAGGCACCAAATCCACATGCTCAGCATCAAGGTCCATCCCAGCCACCCATTGTTTCACTATCATTGGTTTATTATCAAACCAAACAGGTCCAGCCCCCAATACTCTATCCCTTGCCTCAATAGTCCGAAATCGAACCAGGAACACCCAATTTGCCATTAAAGAGACCTTATCAATCCCATATCTTCCCCACATCCTTCTAGCAAACCCATTCACAATAGACAAAGGTGGTTTAGTACCAATTATATGGCAAACAATCGCCGAGTTCTAGAAATCAATTTCAGGTTGAACCTCCTCAAGAGTAATTTGGACCTTGCCGCCATTACCCCTATCACAAGAACCCCTATCTAAGTTCTTACCTCCACCAGATAGGTCTACCCCCTCATCCCTAGTCCCACCAAACAAGTTTTCCCTCCAATTCAACCGAGCAATATCAGTAGAATTCGGGGAACGAAAAACAGGGGAGCACAATTCGGAGATCTCAGAAATTGGGGAAAACGCATTCATAGTGCAATTAGAGTGTTTAAGCATCAAAATAGGAGTTGGATTATCCTTATTCAACACACTATCATAGCATTCATCAGTACGAAGCTCATCATTAATGGCAGAAGCAGAGGAATGAATTACCTGGAGCCAATTGTTAAACTCCTGTTGATGCTCACCACGTTCCTCCTCCATCATCCCCTTCACCTACATAGTGTTCTCCATTACTTCATCAATCCAGCTATCAACAGAAACATCCTTAGTGGTAATGCTCTGTTCTTTCCTCTTCGTATAATTCCTTGTTTTGGGTCCCGAATTCTGCTTTGCTCTCTGCTTTTTCTTCGATTTGGAGCTTGAACTCTTGCTTCCCTTACCCTTCTTCCTTTTTTCCATTGAAATCGGGCTGAAAATCGAAGCTCAAATTTGTGGGTTTCAATCGGATTTTCAACTTTCTCTCTCTAGTTCTTGAGATTTTTTCTCTCTACTTTAATTTTATCGATGGAAAATTAACTGACATTTAATGTTTTGTGTCTTTTCTTGCCTTGTAGGTTGCATTTTTGCATTTTGGAACGGAGTGACATTTGGTGAACTCTATTTTATGCTCCTTAATTCTTTTAAGCTAACCTCCCGGTGAGACCTTTCTTATTTTTTACTCTTTTACTCTTTCTTTGAGTGCTTAGTTTAGGACTAGTTTAGGAAGAAGTTGAATGGTTCGAGGTTGTTTGCATTTTTTCTATGGAACCTGGTATCGTTGATGTTGTTATCGAACGATCAATTGTTTGACGATTGGGAATTATTTGGATTATATGCCTCGTTTGTGAAACTTTTTTATTTCTTCCTCTTTCTTTTGTTTTGTTTTCCTTTTTTTGTGGCAAACATGACTATGGCAATATGAAATGAATTTGTTTTTGGGTTCGCTCATGCATTTGGAATTGCTTCCTTTGATAATGTGCCAAAAAATGTTTTTCTTCCTAATTGATGATGGCCTACACGGTTTGAGAGTGCTTGTGGTTGAGATAGACAAATTTTAAGCTAAGGTAGCAAGGTTAAGAACTATTGAGGACGTTTGAACCCTTAGTTCACGGGATAGTGGTAAGATGGTGTTGCTCTCTATAGTGGATATGAAGCTCTTTAGTTAGTGTTTGCTTACTTCCTATCCCTTGTGAGGTTTAAATTGTTCAAGCCTCCATCAATTTTTTTGAGCGGCGTTTAGGATCCTTGACTATGCATATCTTAATCCTTGTGTTATCCTCTAACTCCCAAGATTGTGACCAAGCAGCTCTAGGGGAGGAAAAGGGCACCCTTTTCTCATTTTTCTTTATCTTCTTTTTGTTTTGTTACATATTTTGTTTTTATTTTGTATTTGTTCCTCTTTCCAACCCTTTGAGCCTATTCCCATTCTTGATTATGAGCCACATTACAAGCCTTATGACATTTTGTTTCCCTAACCCTTAGTTTGTGAAGCATTTCGGTTTGAGAGTTTGTTTTGTGTTGTAATGAAAATGAGAAAGTATTATGCTCTTTGTACCAAGCAAGAAAGTAGATTGTATATATTGTGTGTAATAAAGCAAATGCATCCCAGAAAAAGCCATCCTTAGTTAAAAAACGCAAGGACATCAAATAAAAGTTTCAAAAAAAAAAGGGTTAGGTTTTGTTTTCTTCCCTAAGTTAAGCATTGAGGACAATGCTTCGTTCAAGCTTGGGGGGAGCGATAATTCGTTTTCTTTTTTTATGGAATGTTGGTGTTGAGTAAGCTTGGGGGAGATGGCATTATTGGTATTTTTTTTATGTTTGGTGATTTCTTGAGTTTGTTTTTGAGGTTTGATCACCCTTTTGCTTCACTTAGGAAATGTCACCAAAATTTTCAAATTTTTACCCCACCTTAACCCTTTGCCTTACTTTACAACCCTAGTTAAGACCCTTAGACTTTAGAGGGGTGAGGTCAAATTCCGGTGGAGGGAGATAGATTTCAACCCTATGGAGAGAGTATGCATAGTTGAGATGTCAGGATGACCCACTAATTCCACAAATTGAATCTTTTTTCCGGTTCCTTCGTGGAATCATGAGGAGCTAACTAGGGGGTGATTTGAAGCTAGTGGAGAGAACGTGGATCGTCTTGGATGGGGCTAGGGCGGAGAATGAATTATCTAGTTCTCTATGCTTAGCTTAGGTTTGTCTCTTTCAACCATGAGAATCTTAGAACGTGTTTTCCCTCATTGAATTGAGAAAGGTGAGTATTCTTTGGTGCATATCTCTTCTTTTTGAGTCCAAATGGAGAATTTTCCGCCTTTGAGCTTGATTGGTTTTCCTAAACCTTGCCATGTTATGTTGGTCATGGTTGTGTTTTTTTTTTTGTGTTTGCTTTTCTTTTGTTTTTTTTTTTTTTTTTGCCCTGGTTTTTGTCTAGAGTTGTGGGTTAAGCTCATAGAAAACCCTCACGAGAGAACACTCGTCCTCTAGAGCAATCTAGGGGTTTAAAGGGCTTGTCTTTAGTTGCTAAAATTGACTGTGATTCCTACGAAAGTGAGTTAGTGTATATTCTTTCTCTTTTTAGTTTTTCTTAGTTGAATAAATCATTCTCCCTTTCTCTTGTGTTTCGTGTTAATTTGCTCGAGGACGAGCAAAAGTTTATCTTGGGGAAGTTTCATAAGTGACTTTTATGTCACTTTTAGCGTACTTTTATGCTTATTTTCCAGTCTAGTTTCTAATAATTTCCCTTGTTTTACGCTTCATTTCTCTCTTTTTCTTATTTTCCTTATTTGATCTTTATTTTATCTATTTCAGCAGTTTTTAATAGTTTTAGCTTATTTTCTTAATTTATTTAAATTCTCTTATTCTCTATGTTTATATTTTAAGTTTTTAGTTCTTGTTATATAATAGTAAAACAAAATATGATGAGTGACATTTATGTCACGCTTAGGGTAGTGTTTATGCTTTGTTTTAGCTTGTCTTGAGGTGTTTTGTAGTTGTTTTGTTCAAATAATGCGTTCATACATGTCTCGATGTGTTTTGGATGAAATCGCGTATATGCTTAAATGCTTCCCTTTATTGCGTGTTTTCACCGTTGCCTTTACCTTATTGCTTCCTTTGGTGCTTGTGCTTAGTTAATTGAAGTCTTGGATTGCAAAGAAGAGGACAAGTAAGCACGAGAGTATAATCAAAGAAGCAAGGTGCGAGGGAGCGGAAAATGTCAGAACCCGCGCAGAAGGATGTAAATTTCATAATCGAGGCAGAGAGATTTGCGCGGGTTGTGTGAGACCTGTGCGCGGGCGCACACCCAAGTCGCGTGGGCGCACAACTCAGCCAGCAAGCCCCAACCCACAAATGCGCGGGCGCACGGATACCTTGCGCGGGCGCACAGCGAGCCCTGTTCAGCGTTTTTGCGCGTATCTATTTATATTCGAGGATTGTTTTTGTACGGGATGACTGGATATTATTAGATCTTTTTCTCTAGTTTTAGGAGAGCTTCTCTCTCTAGGTTTTAGGGTTAGATTAGATAATTTTTAGAGAGAGAAAGTAGATTATTGCTCAATTTTCTTCCAAGTATTCAACTTTGCTCAAGTTTAATCTTCAATCAAGCAAGAATTCAAGTTTTCATCTTTTCCTTTCTTTAGTAATTTCTAATCCTTTCCTTTAGCTTTATTTATTTGCATTTATTATTGCTTATTTTTGTTAATCTTATTATTTCATCTAGTTGATATTGATTTCATTGTTTTTAATCATGTTTTGTTTTAAGTTTCTTAAGTTTGTTTCTAGTTTTGATATTATGTTTAATCTCCCTTCTCTAGGCTAATCTTTTAGCTAGGGGAAGGGGGTGGAAGATATGAGTTGATATTGGATGAATGATATTGGTTGGATTGAACTTATGCCATAAATTGATGAAAGACATATTTTTAATAGCTTGAGATTATGGTTGCACTCTATTTGATGTTTTCTACTTTAAATGCATGAAAGTGATTTGAACTAGATTAAGATCATCTCTATTATAATGATTGCATGAGAATGAGTTATTAAAGTGGAGTTTTTATGGATTGTGTTTCTTTATTCTCTTGATTTGATTGTAACTAATAGGATGCATGAGAATGATCCTTATTAGTGTAGACCTCTTTCATTGATTTGCCTAGACTATTGCATGAGAATGAATTGTTTAGGTAGAATCTTGTGTTCTTTGGCATGTGTTTCATGATAATCATTATAATTCCCCTCTTTCTAATCATATTTGACACCCCCGTATTCCCTAGCGTCATATTCCCTTGATTTAAATCATCATTTTCTTGTTTATTTGTAGTTTTAGTGTTCTTACAAAACAAAACCAACAAAAACAATTCCCTTTTTACTCTTGCATTAGTGATTATTGATGTTGAATTAGTGTGCTTCCCTAGTGGTTTGACCCTTTACTTGCCACTAACTAGTTTGGTGTAAGTTTAAGTATTATAAATGATTAATTTGATTAGGGTAGTAGCTTAACGATCTATCTTATTCCGATCACATACTGGTTCACAAGCAGCAAAGCGTCGACGTACTAGCATAGCAGCATTAAGGATCAACAAGCAGTGGTCTTTTCGAAGACTATCACGGCGGAATTGGAGGCAGTTACAGGCGTAGCAATCTTCAGGCGGTATTCTCTAGCTTGCAGAAGATCGTCAAAACAAACAGCAAGATGGCGTTCCCTAGCGTGTGGATGGTTGTCACAACAGCAATGCAGCAACAACACCAATCGGTTACCTTCAGAGACGTGTGCTCGACTGTGAAAGATACGCGTTTCTTAACTCTTTTATTTGTTTAACTAACGCTAGTTTGCAGGTATCGGCGTTACAAGAATGGTTTAGGATCGCAGAACGTTCTGAATCATTCTCCGTCCCTATCGATACTTTAACTTTTGTTTTCGAAACTTGCGTTTATTCAAACTCAGTCAAAGTGGGGGCTTCTGTAGACACCCATTTGTGTCTCCCCAAAACTAAACCCATTGATGAGTACCTTTCACGTCGAATCATAATCGAATGAAGTGAAAGTGTGGAAAGTTTTGTGTTGCGGATAGTTTTAATTTTTTTTTCTCTTCTCACTGTTTTTGAAAACTTATTTTAAGAAAACAGTCAATACAGTTTGGTTGGTCCATGATATGGGTCCAATAGTAGTGTTCTTGGATGAGGCTTGAAAAGAGCTTTCCAATGATATATTATAAGCCCAATTCCGATGAATAATGAGGAAGTTATGGCCAAATCACTAAACTGGGCCCGGTTTGAGCCTTATATGCGGCCCAATGATCTAAGGGAGGGCTTAATATGGATTTATCATTACTAATGCAATTAGGAATGGTTTTAGTCTTCTATATTCTTCTAGAAGGTTCTTTTCATTTCTAATTCAATTAGCACTGATAAATTGACTTTTGTTGACTTTTTAGAATTTTAATCAGAATAAAAGAGTGTTTTTGAGGAAAATACGTTTTTATCCTCCTGTACGTTTTTGAGGAAAATACGTTTTTATCCTCCTAGCGCTAATGTCAGCGTCTAGCGCTAACTTCATTTTTTAACGTCAGAATTTTGGTTTATTTTTCTATCTTTTTGGCTGATTTTCTCTATAAATAGCCTCCTCAAAACTTCGTTTTCAATGATCAATTCTCCTCTCTAATCTACAATCTACAATCATCAATTCTCTAATTCTCTTCTCTAAAGCTTATTCTTTCTCTCTTTTCTAAACCAACCTTCATAAAAAATTCCGCATTCACAAGATCTAAACACACCTAGCATAATTCGAAGTTGCCTTCGCCCTAGACGTGAAAGGTTTTAATTTTTTTAGGGTTTGGTCCCTAATCTCTCTTTCAATTATTTAATTTAATTGTTGATTTTATTATTTTCCTTGAAGTTACTAATGTGTGTATGTTGTTATTAGAAAGAGGTACGAGGCATCCAAGTAAGTGCTTTAATTGATTTATTGATATTATGATATAGAAATCATGTCTATATTGTTATTATAAATTCCTAGTATCATGTTAGGATGCTTTTCTTAATTTGATGTTTAGGGTGACAACAATAAATTCCTAGTATCATGTTTAGGGTAAAGAATATAATGTCAATTATGATTTCTATGATGCCTTTTATTGTTTTTCCTAATAGTATCATGTTAGGGTTAAAGATTTGATTTTTATTGTTTAGTGACATTCTAGGGTTTGTTATTAATCTTGTTAGTATCATGCCTAGGATCTTGCTATTAATATTATGCTTTAACATGATTATGGTTGTTATTATTTTTATTTTTATTATTATGTTGCTTGATTATATTTATTGTTATTGTTTGATCACGCCTTTTATGCATGTTTAAAGGGAATTTGTACTTGTAATCACACTTAATAAGATAATTAATAATCTTGTTTATGGTTAATATAATTATAATTCAAGTGATCGCCAATAATAGTTTTATTTAAATTTGTGCATTAATATTCAACCAACATAGATAAAAAAGGTTTAGGGTAAACCTAATGATTGCATGTTAGTCAGAAAGCGCACATGAATACGATCAGAATAAAGTAGAGGCCTATTTTTAGGGCAGGTTCAATCTCTTTTAGGTTGGATTTGTACCTTCATCCCCGAACTACCAGTCATGGTTTCAGACCTATTGGAGTTGACGATCTCATGGATCGTTAAGGGGTGTAACCTTCACCCTGTGGACAGTTTACAAGTTCCTAAAACTTGTCGGCGACTCTTTTGCTCTATCTTCTTTCCCTTTGGACGCCACCGTACTTTAGTGTATGATCACAGTGGGGTTCAAGCTAGGGGTAATGCTTGAAATATTCCCTACAGTATGACAAAATTCTAATTAATATTCCCTTGCTCCACATTATCTTTTAGAAAGTGATGCCTAATGTGGATATGTTTTACCTTTGAGTGTTGAACCGGATCCTTAGAAATACATATAGCACTGGTATTATCACAGTAAATAGGCACACATTAAAAAATAATAACAAAATCTCTAACATGTTGCTTTATCCAAAGTACTTGTGAACAACATGATGCTGCTGCCACGTACTCAGCTTCAGCTGTAGACATTGCAACTGTGTTTTGCTTCTTGGAACCCCAAGAAACTAAACAAGGTCCTAAAAACTGTACCATACCTGAAATGCTTTTTTTATTGACCAAATCACCTGCATAGTCAGCATCAGTAAAGCCATTTAAATCAAAGAAGTCACTTCTAGGATAGAAGAGACTCAAATCATCAGTTCCTTTCAGGTATCTAAGGATTCTCTTTACTGCTTTCAAGTTAGACTCCTTCGGGTTTGCTTGGAACCTGTCACACAAACCTACACTAAAAGATATGTCAGGTCTACTATCTGTTAGATAAAGTAAATAACCTATCATGCCTCTATACATAGATTGATCAACTCAAGTTCCAGTTGGATCTTCATCCAATCTGGTTGCTATACCCATTAGAGTGTTATTAGTCTTAGCATTATCTAGCTTGTAATTCTTCATCAGTTCCTTGATATATTTTTGTTAATGGATCATGATTCCTTCTTCAGTTTGCTTGATTTGCAATCCGAGGAAGAAGTTTAATTCTCCCATCATGCTCATTTCAAATTCTCCACTCATAAGGTTAGCAAAATACTTGCACAAAGTTTCATTAGTTGCACCAAATAAAATATCATCAACATAAATTTGTACAACTAATATGTCAGTTCCATTTGATTTTAACAACAAAGTTTTATCTATTTTACCGCGTTTAAAACCATTTTGCAATAGGAACTTAGACAATCTTTCATACCATGCTCTAGGAGCTTGCTTCAGCCCATAAAGAGCTTTGTCAAGCTTATAGACATGGTTTGGGAACTCTAGATTTTCAAATCTAGAAGTTTGTTCCACATAAACTTCTTCATTTTAAAATCCATTTAGAAATGCACATTTAACATCCATCCGGAACAACGTGAATCCCCTATAAGCATCAAAAGCAATAAGTAAACGAATAGCCTCTAACCTGGCCACTGGTGCAAATGTTTCTTCATAGTTTATTCCTTCTTGTTGATAGAAACCTTGAACAACAAGTCTTGCTTTGTTCCTGAAAATAATACCATGCTCATCTAGCTAATTCCTAAACACCCACTTTAGACCTATAGTCTTCTTATCCTTGGGTCTAGGTTCCAGATGCCAAACTTTATTTCTTTCAAACTCTTTTAATTTAGCTTGCATAGAATTAATCCAGTCTGCATCAGTTAAAGCTTCAACGTAGTTCTTAGGTTCCATAAAAGAGAGGAATGCACAGAAGTTTCTAAGCTGAGATCTAGTCTGAGTTCCTTTTGTAATATCACTCATGATTGCATCCACAGGATGTGATTTCTGATATTTCCATTGCTTTGGTGTAAATTCCTTGACTGGATACAACCTTTTCTAATTATTGTTGACTGGTTCTTCTGTAGGAACTTGGTCTTGAGTCTTAGTTGGATCTTCAATAGGATATTCCTCAATCAGATCTTGATTTTGTTCTTGAGGTGGAGTTCCTGGTGCATTCTCCATTTCTGGTTCTACATTTGCTTCTGGATTCATTTCTTCTACATTTTCAACTTGCTGCTTCTGCAATGATGTTGATTCCTCATCTTGATCTGGCTTGCGCACAAGTCCAATTTCAAAATCATCATCACAATCCTGTACATCATTTAACTGTTCAGTTTCATCAAATATGATATGTACAGATTCCTCAACACACATTGTTCTCTTATTATAAATATGGGTGCACATCTGAAACATGGTGCAACACATAAAGGTGTGCTTGTAAGAACTGATCTCGGTCTGGTGACATTCGTTTCGACCCCATTGTGCCATGACCATCAAGTCTACCTTCATGTCGAGAAGTAGGAAGACCAATAGGTTGAGCAAGGGCTATGTAGTCCGCCACAAAGTTACCTATCTCCTCACCCACGGTCCCTTGCATCATACTTCCTTTAGGGTGAGCCCGGTTCCGTACTTTATCTTGTAATGTACCCATGTGTCTTTCAAAAGAGTAGCACCACCTCATGAACACTAGACCGCACAACTTAATCTCACGCACCAAATGAAGAACCGGATGAACCATTATGTCAAAAACTGAGGGTGAGAAATACATCTCAAATTTGCACAAAGTCACAACCACATCTGCTTGCAAAGCATCTAGTGTACTAGGATCAAGAACTTTGCTACAAATTGTATTGAAAAACGAACAAAGGCTTGTAATCTCTTCCCTCACGTGTTTCGGTAGAATACCACAGATTGCAATCGGTAGGAATACTTGCATCATAATGTGACAATCATGGGATTTCATACTTGTTAGCTACAATTCTCCATTTAAGGTTTCAAATCTTTTCATGTTAGATGAGAACCCTGATAGAACCTTAATGCCGTACAGACATGCACAAAACATACGTTTCTCTACCCTTGACAATGTATAGCAAGCCGGGGGTAAATAATTCTTTTCATCCTTCCCTTTACCCTTAACTTTCTTTTTTGACGAATCTTTGGCCTTTCCCTTTCCCTTGCTCTTCTCCTTCCCTTTTTTCGAAACATTTTTATCTTCTATTCTCGGCTCCTTCCCCTTTCTAACCTTTTCTTGAGGCCACAATTCTAGACAAATCCCCATCTCTTTCAAATCTAACCGTGCACCCTTTCCGTCCTTTGTTTTTCCTGGGATATTCATAAGCGTCCCCAAAAGAGCATCACACACATTCTTCTCTATATGCATCACATCAAGACAATGCCTAACGTCATGTTCTCTCCAGTACGGAAGCTTCAAAAAGATTGATTCTTTCTTAAACAGAGCAGCAGAGACCACAGTTTTTTCTGATTTTCCAAACACCGTTCGTATCCCTTTTACCCAAGCACTAATCTCAGCACCAGTCAATGGTCTAGGCGCAGTATCCTCTTCCACGGTTCCATCGAAAGCCTTTTTTCTGCCTACGGTACGGGTGATCACGCCTAAGGAACCTTTGAGTCCGTAGGTATACATCTTTGTGAGAATAAGTCAAGTATACGCTTGATGTGTCATCAATACATATGGGGCATGCTTTTTTCCCTTTGACCTTGTACCCGCACAAGTTGCCATATGCAGGGAAGTCATTCATGGTCCATATAAGGGCTGCACGCAATATGAACATCACGTTCTGATGAGCATCGAAAACGGAAACCCCTTCGTCCCACATCTTTCTCAAGTCGTCAATAAGCGGCGCAAGGTAAACATCTATGTCGTTTCCAGGTTGCTTAGGACCAGTTATTAGCAATGAAAGCATTACAAACTTACGTTTCATACACAGCCAAGGAGGCAAATTATAAATCACTAAAAGTACCGGTCATGTGCTGTGTTGGGTACTAAGAGTGCCAAATGGATTCATCCCGTCCGTGCACAACCCAAGCCTTAAATTTCTGACTTCATTACCAAATTCCTCAAACTTCAAATCAATGTTCTTCCACTGTGGAGAGTCAGCTGGATGCTTCAGCATTCTGCTTTTCTTTCTTCCCTCTGCATGCCACCTCAAGTTTTTAGCGTCTTTTGGTATTGAGAACAGACGCTTAAACCTTGGAATAATGGGAAGATACCACAACACCTTAGCAGGAGGTCCCTCCGTGCCAGGATTGCAACTCATGCGCTTGTACCGCGACCGCTTGCATTGTGGACACTCCTGCAGTTGTTCATACTCATTTCGATACAGAATACAGTCATTAGGACATGCATGTATCTTCTTATACTCCAAACCAAAGGGACATATGAGCTTCTTTGCGTAATAGTAAGACTTAGGAATTTCATTCCCATCAGGCAACATATCACTTAATGCGGTCAACAAAGAAGTAAAACTGATGTCCGTCCAGCCATGCTTCGACTTATTGTTGAAAAGTGTTAGCACGACCGATAGTTTGGAGTATTTTTTGCACCCGGGATACAAAGGCTTTTTGGAAGCCTCCGATAATAACTAAAACACTTCACCTTCAACACCATGCAACATCTCATCCACTTGTTCATCCTCGACCTCATCCGCCTGATCATCATCGGCTCCATCCTCACCATTATCAAAAATATAGTCATCATTCTCGTATTCCTCGTCCACATGAATCTCATTGCTTCTAACACGCACATCATTCCGATCAAGATCCCCACTGTACTCTCCACTTTCTCCGTGCCAAATCCACACATGGTATAATTGCCTAAACCCACGACATAATACATGATCTCTAATGATTTCAACACTATCGAACACATTCACATTATTACAATCAACACAAGGACAATAAAGGCCTTTGCCACCCAGTTTGCGTTGATAAGCTAAAGCCCTCTCGCAAAACTCTTGAACCCCATTCCAAAATTTCAATGTATCGCGTCTACCATACATCCAACCACGATCCTTCTCCATTTAGTAAATTGTCTCTAAACATATATAGCAACATATAATTTATAATGTGTAAGTGCTACATATTTTATGTAAATCAAATTCAAGTACAAAACATGAATATACCATTCATATAGTGAAAAAATGCATGTTTCCAAAGGGTCCTTATCACTCCAACCCAACCCATCCTTGAATGTCTACTCTCACTAGTGAATGTATGTCAACTTTCCAATTTTAAGGAAAATCCGGCAGCATTTCCCCCTAGTTCTCCAAGTACACGATGTAGATAATTAATTACCCACATATGTACCCAGAGAACATAGTGAGGAAATGGTAAGCCAAGATGTTCCTTAAAATCGAAAAGAAAACATACATTCACCACCTAAGTGAGAGTACACATTCAAGAACAGTCCCAACCGGGGACTATTCAAGACTTTCTCCTAATGAGAAAGCCTTGAACGGGTATATAGGCATATGATGATGCAAGTATTCTATATATTGTTGTATTTATTTGCAATTAAACAATACACAAGTTGCAATTTCATGAATAAACTTTTATAATGGATAAATAGAAAGAAATATAGCTAAGTAAAGTTTATAAGTCATACCAATATAGCAACTACCCATTTGAGCTCAATATGTAGTCCTCAAGCTAATTAAACTCATGCTTCAATTCACAAATCTATTAAAAAAAACAAAAATTATCAAAGTCACTAGTTCTCTAATATATTCACAATTCTCTAATGTATTCACAATTCTCTAATTTATTCACAACTAATTAAGTGGCAATATCACAATTCTCTAATTTAATCACAATTCTCTAAATTATTCACAATTCTCTAATGTAATCACAATTCTCTAATTTATTCACAATTTTCTAATTTATTCACAACTAATTATTAACAAGGTCACTAATTCTCTAATATATTCACAATTACCCATTAAAACAACCTAAAATTACACATAATAACATAGCAAAATTCAACTAATTAAGTAACATTTTTACTAATCTCTACTATATTCAAAAGTACTCATTAAATCAACCTTAAAATAACCCATTAAAACATTCAAAATTTTCAACTAAGGAACAATGTATAACAAAATTACTCTAACCTACAATATGTATTCAAAATTTCTAAATAAACAACCAATTCAAAAATTAAAAAAATTAGGGTAAAATTATATACATTCCTTGACTTTAATTTGCTTAACAATAATTGTTCAAAATGCTATTGAAAATAATAGAATTACATATTTCAAAATAATTGTTCAATTTTTTAACAAAAAAATAAAAACTTACCCTAATAAACTAGTTGGAGGTGGAAGAAGCTAAGGGGAGGAGAGATTGAGGACGACCCTAATAGTGGAGGAAGCAGCGGTGGTGCGCAATGGTGGAGGCAGCGCTGCGGTGGAGTGGTGGAGGCGGTGCGCGGTGGTGGAACAAGCAGCAATGGGTGTTGAGTTTCAAACAATGCAAAGAATTGAAAGAGAAAGAAAGGGAAAACAGAAGGGCAGGGGAGGAATGACAGAGAGGGGCGGTAGTTTTCGACACCTCTGGTGGCCGGTGAAGGTGGCGGCTGTGGTGGAGGGAAAAGGGGGAGGCACTTCAGTTCGCTCTAGTGAAGCTAAGGGATAGAACAAATGAAGGGAATGAAAGAGAAAGAGAGGAAGAAGAAAGGAAAGCCGCGTTTTTTTTTTTTTTTGGCACCGGTTCAAACCGGTGCCTTTTTAATTTTTGGCACCGGTTCAGGCCAAACCGGTGCCTTTTCTCTTTTGGTAAAATCCCGCCCATTTCTAGACCGGTTTTGGCCACCGGTTTGGCCTGAACCGGTGCCATATGGGGGGTGCCTAATGCTATTTTTCTACTAGTGTAAACTCTATAGGCTTTACTATTTGAGGCATATCCTAACACTACAAGAAAACAGCAAAATTACGACGGAAAAAGTTCGTCGTAAAATATGTCAATTCCATCGTAAAGTAGGGTTACGACGGAATTCCGTCGTAAATGGTTGTCGGAAAACCCTTTCTAGGAAAATGGCCATATTACGACGGAATTTCCGTCGTAAACCAACTTTACGACGGAATTTCCGTCGTAAACCAACTTTACGACGGAATTTACGACGGAAATAATATCGTCGGACTTGGAATTGGCCTTTATTGAAGATCCGTCGCAAACTTGCGACGGAACAGTTTCCGTCGCAAACTTTAGGTTACGACGGAATTTTCCGTCGTAAAATATAATTTACGACGGAATTTTCTGTCGTAATTTATAATTTACAACGGAAAAAAGCCTCGCAAAATATAATTTACGACGGAAAATTTCGTCGTTATTTATAATTTCCGTCGTAATTGTATTTTGCGACAGAAAATTCCGTCGCAAACTATACATTTCCGACAGAAATTTCCGTCGCAAATATGTACATTACGACGGAAAATTCCGTCGTAAATTATATTTCCAGCCCAAAACAAATTTTTGTAATTTTCTGCATTTTCAAACCTGAATTTTTTTAATGATAAATCGACAAAAAAAAAACTAAATATTGAGTCCTAAAATTGTTGTTTTAAAAAAATTAATTACCGACCTACGAAATTATATTTATGTACATATATATATAATAATTATGTCCTAGTATAAAAGATAGTCCACATTTTGGTATCTATACCAAACAAAAGCTAGGTTAGAGTGATTCTATGCTAGACTAAAGCTAAGCTACGCAATCGCCTGGAAACCCTGGCCTGCTCCACCACTACCCGGGTCGTCCCTAGGGTCTCGATGCTAAGGATGAATGGTGGAACATGAGGCGTTGTTGGTGAGACGACTCATCATCTCATCCATACTCTCCTTGTGTCTCCTCTCCATTTCAGCCATTCGGGCTTCCATTTGAGTTTGGAGAGCTTGCACCCTGTGTTCCATCTGGTCTTGCATTTGAGAAATGACAGACGACGTGTATTGCTGTGAAGAACGGGAACCTCGACCCATCTGTTTGCCATAGTAGAGCTCTGCACTTTGGCCAAGTCCCTTCACACTCCCCTTCTTGCTGCGCCCACCAACCGACTCCCAGTATAACTCATTGGGACTCTTCTGAACCCCCTGACTCCTTGTTTCTTCGAGTTTCTTCTGGTAGGTCTCCTACAAAATATTGAAGATAATAAAAAATATTGTTAAAAAAACAACCAACAATATAAGGTAAGGTTTCTTTCTTCTAACATTCCAATATCACATACTTTTAGGTGCCTAAGGATAGAAATAAGCACATAAGTCAATTTTCGACCCTAACTCATCCAAAATCATCCAAATTTGGCCTATATGGCTAAAACCATGCCTATTTTCTAAGTTTTCAAGCAAATGAACTAGTTCTTTCTTCTAACATTCCAATATCAATTGCTTTTAAGTGTCTAAGGATAGAAATTAATAGAATTAAGCACATATGTCAATTTTCAACCCTAACTCATCCAAAATCATCCAAATTTGGCCTATATGGCTAAAACCATGCCTATTTTCTAAGTTTTCAAGCAAATGGACTCGTTCTTTCTTCTAACATTCCAATATTAATTGATTTTAGGTGCCTAAGGGTATAAATTAAGAAAATTAAGCACAGATGTCAATTTTCAACCCTCACTCATCCAAAATCATCCAAATTTGGCCTATATGGCTAAAACCATGCCTATTTTCTAAGTTTTCAAGCAAATGGACTCGTTTTTTCTTCTAACATTCCAATATTAATTGCTTTTAGGTGCCTAAGGGTTGAAATTAGGAAAATTAAGCACATAAGTCAATTTTCAACCCTCACTCATCCAAAATCATCCAAATTTGGCCTATATGGCTAAAACCATGCCTATTTTCTATGTTTTCAAGCAAATGGACTCGTTCTTTCTTCTAACATTCCAATATCAATTCCTTTTAAGTTCCTAAGGATAGAAATTAAGAGAAATAAGCACATATGTCAGTTTTCAACCCTAACTCATCAAAAATCATCCAAATTTGGCCTATATGGCTAAAACCATGCCTATTTTCCAAGTTTTCAAGAAAATGGACTCGTTCTTTATTCTAACATTCCAATATTAATTTATTTTAGGTGCCTAAGGATATAAATTAAGATAAATAATCACATATGTCAAATATCGACCCTAACTCATCCAAAATCATCCAAATTTGGCCTATATGGCTAAAACCATGCCTATTTTCTATGTTTTCAAGCAAATGGACTCGTTCTTTCTTCTAACATTCCAATATCAATTGCTTTTAAGTGCCTAAGGATAGAAATTAAGAGAATTAAGCACATATGTCAATTTTCAACCCTAACTCATCCAAAATCATCCAAATTTGGCCTATATGGCTAAAACCATGCCTATTTTCTAAGTTTTTAAGCAAATGGACTCGTTCTTTCTTCTAACATTCCAATATTAATTGATTTTAGGTGCCTAAGGGTATAAATTAAGAAAATTAAGCACATATGTCAATTTTCAACCCTCACTCATCCAAAATCATCCAAATTTGGCCTATATGGCTAAAACCATGCCTATTTTCTAAGTTTTCAAGCAAATGGACTCGTTCTTTCTTCTAACATTCCATTATTAATTTCTTTTAGGTGCCTAAGGGTAGAAATTAAGAAAATTAAGCACATAAGTCAATTTTCAACCCTCACTCATCCAAAATCATCCAAATTTGGCCTATATGGCTAAAACCATGCCTATTTTCTATGTTTTCAAACAAATAGACTCGTTCTTTCTTCTAACATTCCAATATCAATTTCTTTTAAGTGCCTAAGGATAGAAATTAAGAGAAATAAGCATATAGGTCAATTTTCAACCCTAACTCATCCAAAATCATCAAAATTTGGCCTATATCGCTAAAACCATGCCTATTTTCTAATTTTTCAAGCAAATGGACTCGTTCTTTCTTATAACATTCCAATATCACATACTTTTAAGTGCCTAAGGATATAAATTAAGAGAAATAAGCACATATGTCAATGTTCGACCCTAACTCATCCAAAATCATCCAAAATAAGCATATAATTAGTTATACTTTGCTAATTTGCCATATATCAACTCATATAATAAGTGTTTACCGCAATCCTTTTTGCTTTTTTGTTGGCAGCCACTTGGCCTTTTCCAGGCACTTCCTTGAAGTGTGTCTTCAAGAAAAGATCATGGGCATTTGGTAATTGGCCTTGGTTTTTTGCAGCCTTTATATGTACATGCAGAAAATCAATGAAAACATGTTAGCCCACCAAAATTCATTAATAGACAAATGACTTAATTGTTACTGGACATATTGTAGGAACCTTACCATCCTTTTAGCATGTTGTACAGATGACATTGAACCTTGAAAGTGGGTCGGTTCAACGACATTTTTCCATGGATCCGCCTCTTCGGTTCTTCTTGTTTTGTTCCGACCGCTTCTTATATTTTGGATCGGTGGCAACAATTCGCATCATGCCTTCGTGGACATCCTTATTAAGCCATCTTGGTTGGCGACCATTCAGCCTGTGTGTGATGTTGTAGAACGTGTCACGTAGGCGATTTGCAAACTTTTCTTCGAAAGTTTCCTTCACTTGGTTGTTTAACTCAGGTGCCCACTTGAATTTTTTCTGCAAATCAAGAAAATGTCTTTATTACAAAATTCAACTCCATCAATATAATTTATAAAACATGTATTATGTTAGGTTAAAGTTATCATACGTTGAACAAGTTCCAAAAGTGCTCTCTCGAATCTTCATCAACCTCTCCATAATTCCTCCAAGGCTCAACATAGTAGTCGGTTAGCGAGTCGGAGAGCACATTCTTCACCGGGATATCATCAAACCTATAATAAAGGATAGACATTCATGTAAGTAGATAATCAACAAAAAGTGAACAAAACATGGTTAAAGTAATACAAATTCACTTTATCAAAGTAAATACGAATTTAAGGATATTTCATTATACAAATACATACGCACCAAAGTGTGGAATGGTCCAACTCTAGCAAGTCATTAGGATGCGGGTCCTATAGCTCCTGTTCCTGATGCTGCTGTTGCTCCTGTTGCCCTTGTACATTCCTGACGATTTCTTGAGAGGCCCCCAAATCATGTGCCTCCTCTTCCTCCATTGACTCATCCTCGTCAACACGTACAACTTGAGATTTCCCCTTAGACTTTCTCCTCTTGGACGTTTCTCATTTATTTCCTCCTCCCATGATGACCACCTGAAAAAGTTGTTAGTACCATGATCGCACATTGTAAATTCATAAATTAGATCCATAAGACATTAAAATAATAAAATGAGACCAAAAATGTAATGCAATATTACAAGTCCGAGTAGTCATTAGAAACTAAACATTCGAAGACAATAGTTAAAGGAGTAACTACATATTCTCCTCTTCATTACTCTTATCACTACTACCACTATCATTATCACTATCATTATTACTATCACTAGTGTCATCTAAAAATACATCGATGTCCTCTTCTTCGTCACTGTCACTGGAGCCAATGCTTTCTTCTTCTTCTTCATCACTTGAGATAATAAAGCCATCGTCATCATCATCATCACTATCAAGTTCATAGTCTGGAATGTCATTTGGTGGACAAAGCGTTGCATGTACTTGTGGTGAAGGACCCTGCAAAAACTCTAAATCCACCGGAGCATCAATCACCGACCTTGCTTGAGTTCTAAATACAGCCCACCATTGAACCCGATCACGTTTAAGGCTAGGGTAAGATGCATAATAAACTTGAGACACTTGGTAAGATAAGACAAATGGGTCATACTTGGGATACTTCTTAGTATGATTTACTTCGACAAGCTTGTATTGTTCATGAATGTTCATTCTTTACCACAATCCATCCAACTACAACTAAACAAAATAGTCTTGTACTCTTTTTCGGGACCGGGCTAGACAAGTTCAATTATGTCGTTTAAAATGCCAAAGTACTCTCCACCGTCCTCACTTGAGACACACACCCCGTAATTCATCGTAGATTTGTGTTTGCCATAGGACTGTGTGTGGAAATTAAAGCCACCGACAAATATCTGGTTCCAAGTTCGAACACGCTTGAAAGGCCTCATAGACAATGCTCGCAACACATCGGAACTTGGTTTTTGTTCTCTCACCTATAACCGTTACGAATACAAGCGTCACACTAATTGAAATGAAATATATTATATTATATTATCACAAATTAATCGATATGCAACGTTCGAAAAGTATTATCACCTTGTGATGAAACCAATCAGGGAATTCACTTTCGCATTTCTCCATGACATCTTCTCGACGCAAATAAGTTCGAGTACTAAGAATGTAGTCCTCAAACTGCCTAATGGATTAATGACACATGGTTAATCATTGCAGCAATTATATTAAATTTAAGGGATTTTCAAAAGTTTATCGTAAACATATATACCTTTCATATTCACCAAGAATGCCGGTATTTCTTAAAACGAACAAATGAGCACGTTCGAGTTCCTTGTCATCTAAACACCGAGTTTTACCCAAATTTGACACACGACCCTTATCCACCGTGAACAGCTCTGGGATTTCATCGTTGTCAGCCGTGGATTCCACATCAGCATTCACATTTCGACCTCGATCTCGTGTTTTTGTGTCAACTGAGGGCTGAAAGTAATTGGAGCAGAAGTTTGATATCTCTTCAGTGAGATAAGCGTTGCATATGGAACCTTCAACACGAGCCTTATTACCAATTTTTCGTTTCAGGTGATTGAGGAACCTGTAATTATGTTTATGTAGCCGTAGAAGTATAAGTAACGGAAATCAATGAAAGAGATGAAAGTAAGAGTTGAGAAAGGACCTTTGATTTACCTTTCGAAAGGATACATCCACCGATATTGAACAGGTCCACATAACTTGCCCTCATATGGCAAATGAATTGGTAAATGCTCCATGGAGTTGAAGAAAGATGGGGGGAAAACCTTCTCAAGCTTGCACAGGATCTCAGCTATGTTTTTTTCCAATCGCTCCATGTCGCTAACTGTAATTGTGTAGCAACATAAATCGCGAAAGAATTGGCTTATCTCTGTAATTGCATTCCATATATGGGTAGGGAGCAATTCTCTCAAAGTAGTGGGCAACAACCTCTCCATGAACACGTGACAATCATGACTTTTCATTCCATGTAACTTACCTGATTGCAAATCAACGCATCGGCTTAAATTGGAAGCGTAACCATCAGGAAACCGCAGCTGTTTGACCCACTCACACAAAACCTTTCTCTGAGCCTTGTCAAGAGCAAATGGAGCCTTTGGCATGAATTCTTTTCCTCTATCATCCTCTTGAAGATGTAGCTGGGGCCGTTTATAGTATTTAGCAATGTCATTCCGAGCTGATGGCGTGTCACAAGATAGCTTTTTCACGTCCATTATAGTGTGAATCAATTGATCAAAAAAGTTTTTTTCAACGTGCATGACATCTAAGTTGTGACGAACAAGCAAATGTTTCCAATATGGAAGGTCCCATAGAGTGTTTTTGTTTTCTCGAAATATCGTAAGTATTTGCCCCAACTTCCCACAACTGTTTCAACTCGTGTATGAGCGGCTGCATGTAAACATCCAAGTTGCCCTTAGGGTTTTTAGGACCATGAACGAGTAACGAAAGAAATATGAACTGTCTTTTCATACACATTGACGGAGGCAAGTTATAAGGGGTCAAAATTACAAGCCAACATGAATACTGTCCCCCAAATTGACCATGTGGAGCAAATCCATCCGTACATAGGCCAAGTCGAACATTACGAGGTTCAGAGGCAAACTTAGGAAAGCAACTATCTAGGTGTTTCCACGCTTCACTATCGCTAGGGTGTGCCATTGTGCCTTGAACTTGAGGATTTTTAGCATGCCATGTCATTTCCTCAGAAATGTTTTTAGTTTCAAAAAGCCTTTGCAACCTAGGTGTGATAGGGAAATAAAATAGAACATTCAAAGGCACTAAGCTACCTTTAGAAGTCTTCTTGTATCGGTCGCTGCCACACACCCTACATGTAGATAATTGAGCATCATCTTTCCAAAACAACATACATCCTTTCGGGCATGCATGAATCTTTTCATGGGGCAGCTCTAACCCCTTAACAATTTTCTTGACCTCATAGAATGTCTCGGCCATGTGGTTGTTGTTAGGAATCGCTTCATTAACCAAAGAAGCAAATCCATCAACACATATGTGCGGCAAATTATACTCACACTTTAGGCTAGTGATTCTAGAATCCATCTCTAACACAGACAATGAACTCCCTTCATATAACGGTTGTTCAGAAGCCCTTAACAAATCAAAAAATGGCTTGGCTTGTGCATTAGGCTCCTCCTCTAATGAAACAGGTGGCTCTTCGGAATGGCCTTGATCTTGAGACTGACCAAAGGCATCCAAAACCATTTCACGATATTCATTTGACTCCCTTCTACGAGTTCCTGGAAACCCTTCCCCATGACATATCCACTCGTAGTAATTAGGTAAAAAACCGCTGCAATACAAATGAAGTTTCGCCGTATCTGGATCCCAGAGACGTTTGTTTTTGCATTTAAAACATGGACACCTAACTTCATTCGGGTTGCTACTCTCGGGATGATCTTCCACATATTTAAGGAATTCATCTACCCCCTTCAAGAACTCAGGATTAATAGAATTCCCAACCTTCCTTTCGTACATCCAGCTACGTTATTTTCGTTTCATGATTACAAGTTCTACACAACTAACACATATGCCATTAATCACATTAGTCATAAAGCACAATATATATTCATTATAGATCAAACTTTTATGGAAATGCAAATGAGAAGAGAATTGATTTCCAAGGGTCCTTATCACTCCAACCTAACCCATCCTTGTACGTTCAATCTCACTAGTGAATGTATGCCAGAATTTCAATTCTATGGAAAATCTGGCAGCATCTCTCTACAGTTCCTCGAGTACACAATATAGGCGACTAGAAACACCTATATATGTACCTAGAGAACATTGTAGAGAAATGACAAGCAAGGATCTTCCTTAGAATTAAAACAAAGGAATACATTCACCACCTAAGTGAGAATAAACGTACAAGGACAGTCCCAACCAGGGACTATTCAAGACATACTCCTAATGTGTATGCCTTGAACGGGTATCTAGGCATATGATTATGCAAATGATTTTTTAAAAAATATATATACTTAACTAACATACATAATATTAAACAAATATATCAAGATTAAACTAAACAAGAGAAACAAATCAAACCAAACCAAAGTAAACTAATATATCATATTAAACTAAACCAAACCAAACTACCGTTTTATATATTAAATTAAACTAACATATTTCTAAAAAAAAACTAAACTAAATTAAGATACTTTATATTAAAATAAATTAAACTACAACACATTATATTAACATAATATTAACTAAACTACATTATGTTAAACTAAACTAAACCAAACTAACATTGTTTATTTTAAAGATCAAGGGAGCAATTAATTAATTATAAGATTTATTTAAAAATATATATACTTAACTAACATACATAATATTAAACAAATATATCAAGATTAAACTAAACAAGAGAAACATATCATAACACCATACTACTAATATAAACCAAATCAAACCAAACCAAAGTAAACTAATATATTATATTAAACTAAACCAAACCAAACTACCGTTTTATATATTAAATTAAACTAACATATTTCTAAAAAAAACTAAACTACAATAAGATACTTTATATTAAAATAAATTAAACTAAAACACATTATATTAACATAAACTTAACTAAACTATATTATGTTAAACTAAACTAAACCAAACTAACATTATATTGTTTTTTTAAAGAGAAGGGAGCAATTAATTACTTATAAGAGATCACCAATGTCACTAAATTAACCAAACTAAAAGTTATTGAATACATTCTAATTATAATCCAACACACTATCTAACAACCAAAGTAAGATACACACATACATTATATTAGGGTTTGTAATGTAACTAACCTTTAGATCTGCACTTCTTTTTAACAATTAAACCAACAAAATTGTACAAATCCTACAACAAAATTAAAAAAAAAATAATTAAGGGTTTATAAGTAAACAAAATTAAACTGAAAAAAAAGGGGGAAAGCAAAGGCAACTTACTGTCAGGCGGAGGTGTGGCGTCGCCGGAAACAACCACGGCCAGGTGGTTCAGTCACGGCTAGGGGACGGAGGTGCGGCTGCGTTGTGGTGGTTATATGTTAGCCGTTGGTAGTTTTTTTGCAAAAAAAAAAAAAAAATTAATTGACCAATTGCACACACTTACCTAGACGCAGCGGCTCGCCGCAAACCACCAGGGCTCGACAGCTCTCCCTTCCTCCTTATCTTTCTCTTTCCCGTTCTCTTTCTCCTCTCTCTTTCTTTCCCGTTCTTTTTCTCCTCTCTCTTTCCCGTTCTCTTTCTCGGTGGCTGATGTGCGTCGTCTGCAGGCGTCGCCGGCGTAAAGGGAAACCGCCGCCGCGACTTTCTCCTCTCTCCTTCTCTCTCTCCTTCTCTTTCTCTCTCTCCTCGCGCTGCTTCTGTTTCTCTCTCTGCGTTTCTTTCCCCCTTTTTTTTTAGGTCAAGGAAAGAATTTTAATTTTCAAAAAATGACAATGAAATTTACGACGGAAATAAATTCCGTCGTAATTTAAAACATACGACGGAATATTTCGTCGCAAAACACTTTACGACGGAATATTCCGTCGCAAGTTTTAAATTACGACGGAATTTATTTCCGTCGTAAATTTTACGAGGGAAAATGCCTCGTAATTGAAATTTTCCGTCGCTAAATTGCGACGAAATGTTTTCCGTCGAAAATATCCACATTAACGACGCAAAAACATGTCCTTCGTAAGCATTCCGTCGCAATTTAGCCTATTTCTAGTAGTGTAAGAATACTGCCTCATCACTACGTTCATCAAACTTTCCCAAGTTCCTTTTACCATTGTTATGAACAAAGCATCTACATCCAAAAGATCTAAAATAATAAATATTAGGCTTTCTCCCTTTGATTAGTTCATAAGGAGTTTTGTTGGTGATGGATCTAACAGATACTCTGTTAAGAATATAGCATGCTGTATTCACTACTTCTGCCCAGAAGTTCCTAGGCAGTCCACTTGAGATCAGCATTGTTCTGGCCATGTCTTCAAGACTTCTATTCTTGCGTTCCACAACTCCATTCTGTTGTGGAGTCCTTGATGCAGAGAAGTTGTGATCCATTCCATGCTCATTGCAAAACTCATCAAATTTTGAGATTTCAAATTCAGTTCCATGATCTGATCTAAGGTGAATCAATGGATTGCCTGTCCTTCTCTGTTCTTTCTTTACAAAAGCTACAAATTCATCAAACGTTTCATCTTTGCTAACAAGAAAGAAAACCCAAGTAAATCTTGAAAAATCATCAACAATAACCATTACATATCTCTTACCACTTCTGCTTTGGATTCTCATACGACCACATAGATCCATATGAACAAGTTCCAAAGGTCTTTTGGTGCTTACCATTTTCTTGGACTTGAAAGAAATTCGAGTCTGTTTTCCTCTAACACAAGCATCACACACTTTGTCATACAGGAATTTAATGTATGGAAGTCCTTCCACTAGTTCCTTAGATCTAAGTTTATCAAGTAAAGAAAAGCTTGCATGGCCAAATCTCTTGTGCCATAATAGAGGATCATCTTCAATAACACTGAGATATGTTGAACTTTTGTTAGGAACCTCGTTAAGATCAACAACATATGTGTTCCCTTTACGAGTTACTTCTAAAATAATGTTCCCAGTGTCATTGTGAATGATTCTGCATTCATTGGAAGTAAAGCTTACAGAGTTACCTTTGTCACAGAATTGTGAAATACTTAACAAGTTGTGTTTGAGACCCTCGACCAAAAATACATTATCAATAGCATGGGAACTTGAGCTTCCTACCTTGCCAATAGCAACTTTATCTCCTTTCATGTCATCACCAAAGGTCACATTTCCCCCATAGTAGGCATCCAGTGAGAGAAATCTAGATTTATCTCCAGTCATGTGCTTAGAACAACCACTGTCGAGGTACCAGGTGTTGTTCCCCCTCACTGGAACATGCAAGAGAAATAATACGTTAGTGTCAGGAACCCAAGTTTCCTTGGGCTCCTGTTTAACAGCAGCAGGTTCATTCTTCTTGATCCTTATCTGTTCTACATGTTTTTCATTTTTCTGTGTACTCTTTTCTTACTTAGGACACTTAACCTGTTTATGTCCTATATTGCCACGTAAATAACAAACAATACTACTAGGCAGGTCAACATACTTCTTTTTCTTTTGGAACTTCTTTTTGAAACCCAAACCTTCTGTTCTTTTGGTTTGAGCTTTGGTGATCCAATGTGGAACTCTGTACTATATAGGTTGTTTGCCTTTCCTATATTTCTCAAGTTCCCCCTCAAGTCATGCCTTATCCTATCTTAGATCTTCCAAATCAGATTTTAGTTTTTCAAAATTCGGGTATTGAGCAAGTGGAGGAACTTCAAAATTAGGAGCATCAAGACAGAGTTTCATCAAGGACAATTCCACATTTAACATTATATTATCATCAAACAGACTAAAGAACCTGTATTGAATATCAAATTTCATATTGTCAACCCACTCACTGTTTTCTTTAAAAGTTACCAGAGCTTCAATTCATCACTTTGTTGTTTGGCTCTATGTAATCCTTTCAAGTCTTCTTGAATTTCCAAAACAGCATATATCAAGTTTTCTTTAGAGAAATGTCTTAGGTCTTTTTGAGAAAACCATACCTCAGATTCTAGCTCCTTCAATTTTGCTTTTTCATCTGTTTTTGCCATCAAACACAAATGGGCAGTTTCCTCTAATGGTTGGTCCTCTTCTTCCTCTGAATCTGAATCTCCCCAGGCAGCTAGCATAGCTTTCTTCGCATTGTCTTTGGTGAAGTAAGGTTTATAGACTCTTGACTCCTTGGATTGCTCCTTGCCTTTTGTCTTTCCTTTAACACCATCCGGTACTGGACAGTCCTTAATGAAATGATCTTTAGACCCACACTTAAAACAAGTTGTGTTCCTGGAACTTGTGTACTTCTTGTTCCTATCGAACTTCTTGTTGTTCATCATCCTTTTAAACCTTCTAACTAGCATTGCCATCTCTTCCTCGTCAACTTCTGATTCCTCTGAGTCTTGAGCCTTAAGAGCAAGACTCTTGTTCTTGGAACTATCAGTGTTGGAACTCAGGTGAAGTTCATGAGTCATCAATGATCCAGCTAACTGTTCCATGGTGAACTTGGTGAAGTCTTTAGCTTCCTGCATGGCAGTAACCTTGGATCTCCAGCGTTCATCTTGTGGTAGGCTCCTTAAGATCTTCCTTACCTATTCATCTATAGGAATGCCTCTACCAAGGGAATTCAATTCATTAATAATATCATTGAACCTAGTAAACATTTCCTCTATAGATTCCTTAGATTGCATTTCAAACCTTTCATATCTAGACATCATTAAGTCAATCTTAGAACGTTTTACCTCATTAGTACCTTCATGAGTTACCTCTAGTAGATCCCAAATTTGTTTAGCAGACTTGCATCCCATGATACGATTATGTTCATCAGGTCTAAGTCCACAATGTAAATACTTTATAGCTAAAGCATTTAATTCAAGTTTCTGTTAATCTTCTTTATCATAATCAGAAATAAGTTTAGGAGCTACCTCATTCTTTTCATTGGTTAAGGTTATTTCAAAATCACTAGATTTAATAACACGCCAAACCTGGTAATTTTCAGCCTTGATGAAGATCTCCATCCTGTTCTTCCAGTAGGTGTAAAACTTACCATTGAACATGGGTGGACGTTGGGTGGAATACCCTTCTTCAAGTTTCTCCTTGTAATTCATCTCTCCAGGAACTTACTCAGCAAAGTTATCTGCTTACACGTGAGAACCTTGCTCTGATACCAATTGTTAGTTGAGACGATTAATACAAGAGGGGGCGTGAATTGTATCGAGTTCCTAATGACCACTTTTGCGGAATAATAAAACAATGCATATAGGAACTTGCAAAGACACACATATTTTACGAGGAAACCTTCTAGGGCTCAACTGGAAGTAAAACCTCGACCCTACCTTAAGGATTTCAAACACAAACCACTTCACTATAATAGGGCAAACACCAAGTTACAACCTATTAACATAGACCTTTATTAACAAGTTCCACACTTGCTACTCAATAGGACCCTATCCTACCCAATCTAAGTACCACACTTAGATTCACTAGTACTGCCAAAGTACAAAACTCTCAGCTTCACACTAGAAGCTTATACACTCTGTATGCAATGTAAAAATAACAAACTCACCCAAATAACCCAACTAATACAAATGTATGACACCTAGTATATGATAGGCAAGCTATGCACGAAATCCGAAATTAATATGACAAGTTCGAAGCTTGGTAAACTTACTCTATTAATGCTTAGTGATTTCTCCACGCATAAACTCACAAAAACCTTAAACCATTTCGATCTCTACTATTTATACAAGTATGACTTGTATAGCAAGTAGGTCTTCTAAAAAGATAAATAAGTTAACTTAACTTATCTTTAAAACACGGTTTTATGTAAATCAAATTTGAAGAAAATCTTTTCCGAAAATAAGATAGAAAGATATTGTTAAAAAGAATCATATCTTTTAACAAACCGATTTTAAGAAATAAAACATTTTAGAAAATCTTTTCTAAAATCTATCTTTTATATTTTCCTTATAAATTTATTTATCAAGCAAACTTGCCACGCTTCTAATAAATCTCGTGCATTAACCTACTTAACATATTAACAATAACCTAGAAGATAAAAACCTTAGCTAAATTAAATTGTTGCGCCGCGCTTCTGTACAGATAGGTTACTTGGGCTCCACGCAGACTAAGTTCCTTCAAGGACCTTAGCTTGCTGACTTCAAGTTCCTGTTAGGAAATGTTCCTGTTAAGGAACTCAGTTCTTGTTAGAGAACTTAGTTCTTGTTAGAGAACTCTTCTTCTTTTCAGTTTAACTTTTTGTATAAAGATCTCTTCATGTCTTCTTAGTTCCAGTTACTTCTTCCATCACCACGATCAACTTCACCTAAACTAATCAAACACTTGAAAACCTTTATTAGATGAGTTTGCTTTAGTTTAAGTTCCTCATCATCAAAACCTTTAAGCTTAAACAAAAGTGTATGTGGACGGGAGCTCTACTATGAATGACTGTGGTGCAGGAATTATTTATGAATCCCCTGAGGGGGACAATTTTGAGTATGCACTACTTTTCAAGTTCTAGGTTTCAAACAACGAGGTGGAATATGAAGCCCTTCTAGCTGGCATCCGCATGTGCAAGGCGGCAGGGGCAACCAAAATTGACGCCTACTCTGATTCGCAATTGGTCATTAGCCAGTACCAAGGTGAGTATGAAGCCACCCATCCGGATTTGCTCAAATACCTTCAGGCGGTCAAAGAAGAGATTGTGACACTTGAAGAATTTTACCTAAATTAGGTGCACAGATCTGTGAACAATCAGGCAGATGCGTTATCCAAACTAGCATCCTCTGGCTGCTGTGATACGCCTCGGTCAGTCTTTTGGGAAGTTTTGGAAAAAAAAAAGTATACATGAGGAGCCCATTGGGATTCTTGACCGAAGCTCCACATGGATGGATGGCATCCTGGCATATCTGATAGACGACACGCTTCTTGATCACCACAAGAGGTAGACGTCATGAAGAAGCGAGCTGCAAACTTTGAGGTGAGAAACGGAGAACACTTAAAAGCAGTTTTCTTGAAGCCTCTACTGAAGTGTGTTACCCCCGAGAAAGGGAGGGAAGTTCTTGAATATTTTCATGCGAGATACTGCGCCTCTCACGCAGGCGGCAGATCTTTAGCCGTCATAGCCAGGCGACATTACTTCTGATCTACTCTAGAGTCAGTTGCCATGGATATGGTTAAAAAATGCGACAAATGTCAAAAATTTGGCAATCTAATCCATCGTCCGGCTACTAACCTAATGGCAATCCACAGCCCAGTCCCGTTTGCTAAGTGGGGCATGGACATTCTGGGTCCTTACACGCCTGTTCCATGCGAAAAGCGTTATATATTAGTGGTTGTGGACTTTGTGTTACGCAATCCACGGCCCAGTCTCGTTTGCTAAGTATAGGATATCTTGGGTCAACAACTCAGTCTTATTTACATCATACATGGCTTTGTCAAGATTGGAAGCGGCCCTTAGATTGGCAGCTCTTACCTCTTTCTGCTTGTCGCTGAATGGTTTTTTTAAGACAATTCACTCGCAGTATGGCCTACATCCGGCCAAAAGGAGAGGGTTGTTAGTATACGGTCGGCAAAGGTAAAAATAAGAAAATAACTTAAAGAAATTACCTCTGTCAAATTTGCAAGAATAGCATCAAAGTTCAGGGAGCCAACTCCTTTGATAGAGTCGTGCTTTTTGGAAGATACGACGACGATCATATCCTTGGCGATCCGCTTCACATCAGGTGCCTGGGAGGATCTGCACAATCAACACTCGGTGAGAGGCTAACATAGATCTGACCAATAGACCGGCTAGCTTCAAAGCTGGTTGGCGAACGACTATAAGTCTTAACCCTACAAGTGTAAGGCAAACGATCAAAGGAGGAGGTACATGGGATAACGACCAGATCCTGGGCGTGTTTGTTCTTCCGTCTGTTGGAAATACCGCTTGAAGAGCTGAGTAGCCACAGTCGGAGGTTTGTCCCTGGTTGATTTGGACTCCTCCGCCTGTTTTAGAGCAGCTGTGGCAGCCGACGATTTGCCGCCTGTAGAAGGATGGGATTCGGATTGGCTTACAGACGGCTTGTAAGAAACCATAACAAATGTCAGATGTATAAGTATTACATCGCTTATTAAAGCTTAAGGGAATTAACAGCTTTCTTCATTCTATTCTCTGGTTTAGTCTCAGAATCTTTGTGGGCTTTTGCCCAAGTGTTGGTACCACAGGCGGCTTCACCGACCCTTCCTGAAAAAACACAACTTAGAAACGAAAAAGTGGAATTTGAAAAAGTCCAAAAGAAAGTGGGCGGGTGTAGAAGAACTTACATGCTCCAGCTGCTCTTTTTTTTAAATTTAGCTCTTCTGCCAAACCATCTGGTAGTAGGCAAAGGCGGAACTCCCTGGCTTCTTATTGGGGTCTAACTGAAACATAGCTTCCTCTGCAAAAGGCCGAATGAGATGTTAGTAAAAAAAAAAACAAAAAAAGCTACGCAAAAGACTCATGTTGTTGCCCACCTCTTCCCTTTTCACTACTAAGGCCACAAGCGGCCAAGTAGAAGGGATTAGTTAACCAGTCAAACTCTGGGATATAACTTTTTGGGGTTATTTCTTTCTTAGTTCCCCCCTTAACAGTTTTTATGTCAACTTTAAATAGCCCAGGCGTCAAAATTTGATCCCAACCTTCATCAGACACATGCGGGAGGATGTCTTTCTGACCCAACAGATAGGGATTTTTATTCCAGGAGTTGCATTTTCTGTTCCAGATGGTGTCAGAGGAGGAGATAATATAAAACTTGTTCCTCCAATCCTTCCACTTATTTTCTTTTCCCAAAGTCATCATGTAACCTTTGTTACATGACAAAGTGAACCATCCGGGACCGGCTGATTTGGGAGCCTTGCCAAGGTAATGCATGTGGGTGAAGGCCTCAAAGCTAGGCTCAACACCCTGCATCCTAAATGCGGCTATAAACCCTAATATGTTAACCTAGGAATTGGGTGCTAGTTGTCACACCCCTAGGCGGTACCCATCCAGAATCCTTTCCACAGTCGGATCGAATGGGAACCTAAGGCCCGCCTATATTGTGGCCGCATAGCACCCAAAGTACGAATCCCCAAAGCTCTGGTCAAGCGGCAAGGGCAGGGACTTTTATTCTATAGTCGGCTCCCATAACATAGGTATCACGCATCTCTTTTAAATTTTTCTGCATGATCCTTTGGGTGGATGCGGATCTGTGGGTGAAGTATGTGGTGTATCTTTCTTGAAGAGAAGAGGAAGTCTCTTTTTGGCCACGCTCCAAAGAGGCGTCCTTCTCTTCAGATATTTCTTCAGCATTCTCAAGCGGCCCTCTTCACTTCTAGGATCGCCTGTGTAGGCATTTGACTGAGATGAGCCCTCTTTAGAACCGGATGTCTCATCACTCGAGTCATTCCCCGATTCACTCAAGATAGAGTCATCGGGCGTCATGGGGGCGCGTGATGGATAGTAGGAGACTTCTCTCCTATGCACTCTGATAGGACTCTCGTCCTCTTCATCATTAGGAGGTCGAGCTGTCCTTTTTGTCCTAGCAATAGTGTCCTGCACAAACACATACGGATTTGTTGGCGAGTGTAGTTCAGGACAGGCGACACCCCTAGTTCTAGATTCAGCCGTCCTAGGTGACCGGCTGACAATTATCATAGGTCGTGTCGTGTGTGTTTGTGATACCATTTCTAAGGAAGCATACACAAGCGAAAAAAAATGTGACATGAAAAGAGAGAGAAAGAGCAGGCGGTTACCTTGAAAAGGTACTGCTGAAAGTCATTCAAACCGTCTGAGTCAAGCGGCGAAAAGCAAGCGGCAGGCAGAAATGTTCTCTTGAGAAAAAGTCAAAGATTGTCTTAGATTCTCTCAAAGATTTTTCGTAAATGAGCGAAAAGGAGAGGGGCAAATGTTTATTTATAGAAGGGGTAGTTCCAGGGAAACCTTGGTAATTTTCCCATAAGGTGAATAGTAAAATCTGTTCCACCAATTGTTCTGTGACAAGTGTCACAGATGCCACGTCGCCTACCACATCACATCTGTGAGGGGCAAATGTTTTAGGGAAAATTACCCCGCCACGTGGGCCACTTAAAATAGGACACGTGTCCACCTAGAATTGGTTCAAAAGAGCCAATAGCAGCATGACACGTGGAAACCACTGTCAAAAGAAGGAATGGCGGCCTTCATAGGCCCAATCCCAAAAAGCCGCAAAAAACGCGGGCAGCCCATCAACTCTAGGTCAAATGACCTACGTAAGGGCACACTTTTCCCAATGACCCTATAAATAGGGAGATTTTCCCCGTTGGTGGGACAGATTGATATTTATTACAATATTCCTGACATTCTCTTACATCAAAGAAATCTCCTGATCTCGGAATCCGAGAAGATCTCACTTTTACCTTTTCCGCACTTTTTACTTTCTCCAGCACGTTCTAACTTGATCGTCGGAGGCGGAGCTCCACCCACCCGGAGTATCCGTTATTTTGCAAGTACATGCGCTTCCCAACCAGTCTTCAAGTCGTAACTTTCCCAAGGGACAAAAACACCCAGAATAAAAGGGATTTGGAAGCGCCTTGAAACTCAGTGTTTGATGCAATAACCCTTTATAGGTATAGAATTCACCAGAGGCTTGGATTGAATTTATAAATTTTCTATTAAGTTAGAAATAAACCTAAGACTTACAAATATACTATTTACTATTAGATAGTAAGGGTATAATGCCTTGTAAGATAGCTACGACTGATCCAAATTCCAAATAATGAATAGAGGCCATAAAATCCGAAATAGACTCCATGTTTGAAATCATGTTTAGAACTTGATTGATTTGCACGAGGGGTGAAAGACCCATCAATAGCAAATAAGTTTTCAAGGAGAAAACTATCAAATGTGGAAATGTATATGCATACACATCTAGATTGGTTGAAAAGGATATAATTAAATTCACGGAGTTGATTTTAATAAAAACCTACTCACCAATCGGAATGCTCAAGTCTTTTCATGGTTATTCTAGAAAAATTGCACGTATGAAATATGGCAAAATATATACCAAAACCGTCTTCCTAAAATAGGATTTTGAAAGTGACTATGTAAATAATCTAAGGGATTTGAAAATCTAAATAATGATATATTTGAAAGCAAGCTTAAGAAATCCATTATGGGATTGAAGGAAGCATTGCATAAAGGAATTGGAACGTGTTTTCCCATAAATTTAATAATAAGATCGACTTATAACGAAACATAGAAATTCTTATGAATAAGAAGTTTAGTAGGAGCAAGAGTCAATCTTGTAAGGTCCAATAAGAAGTTTACGAATTCTATTGTAAATTAACTGTCAAATGCTAAATTCTTAGATTTGAAAGTATTTTCGATAATGGACCAAGCAAAAGACGATACTTATTACATATTGGGTATTAAGATCTATTGTACAGACTTAATAAAATGGTTGAACGTGTAAAGGAATTTACCATGTTAAATATGATTTAAAGGACTTTGAAAGACTTTCGACCAATATGTATAAAACTTAGTAAATGTTTGAACTAAGTGTGATCTAGGATAAATACTAAGTCAAACAAAAAAGACTCCAGTAGAGACTTTCAACCATATCACATAGCAAACAATTTAGCAAGACTCAGTTAAGCTGGATGAGCTAAAATGTAACATATATAGGTGGAAAAGATTGAGAATCATTCTACTATTAAATCCATCATGTACACTACGATATGGAATCGTCACACGACTTACTTGCGTAGAGCATTTGAAGTATGTATGTAGTACCAATCAACCCGAATCTATGTAATAGATAGTTAGATTATGGCCAAGAACATCTAAAGTACTTGGATAGGTAACATGATTAGTTCTTGACTTGTGGAAACAAATACAATTTGAGAATTGATGTTGCAAGCACAAACCTTAACAAGGATTAGATCCTTAAGAAGGAAGTCGTTTATAAGAACGAGCTAATAATGAGTCGTGGCTTGAGAATGGTAACATGGATATGCATCCACGTGGAATGTGTGGGAATTAGTAAATTTCCATGATCACAAGTGATTAGGGTATCCCAAATCATTGTGAGTCATTTGGTGTAAAACCCAAGCAAAGCATCATCAGGAAGTCTACTAAAATATTTGTTGACAATATTGTTGCCTTAAAGGCGATAATAAAGAAGATGTTCTATAGAAAGATCCTTGTTGAACGTTAATGATTGTAGGTTGTCAAGTTGAAGATCTCAATCATGAAAATGAGTGGAAGCCATCACTTGGACAATAAATACTAAATCACATATAATCCATGGCACTCTCAAATTTTATCATCTTATTATGAAAGTGATCAGTAATGAAGATGATAAGATTAGCAAAGTAATTATAACTAAATCTATGCAATAAGTGAACGACAACATTCACAATTGCACGAAAGATATCAAGCATATTAGATATGGGTGTGATTTCTATAGATGTTTTATAAAGAGTGATACTCTTAAAACATTCGGAAAAATTATTTACCATAAGATGAACCATTCAGGTTTTGGAGTAATTTAAAATTTCATGCAATTTTATCACTCCGTTTGCTATTTAATTATGTTTTAGAATTAAATAATGAGTCCATTTGATTCTTGGAGTATTCAAAATAGGGTATCAAGACCATTTTTGGTAAGGAAACACCTATTAAGTGAACATTGAATATTATAATCGAAAATTATCCCTAATCGAGGTCATTAAAACGATGGACGATTAATGACCAATTGAGATTAGTGTGTAGTTTGATTTATAGAACCGTTTCTTGTGCTATAAGGACATGATAGTCATAAATTATTTGCACAAGTATTGGTTTAGAACCATACTGGATTGACCTATGAGAATACTTTAAGAGATTAAAAATCGTCATAAGTATACTTCTCATTATGGCTATCGGAACCTATTTCCTCGACCATGAGTATTGTGAGCTTTCTTGTTTGAGTACTAGTCCGATTTGATGATGCCAAACGTCTGCCGTAATAGGGGATTATAACGGCAACACTCAGGCGGCTATGTTCTCTCAATAAGAGAAGCTACCTTACAATACTGGGAATGTCCCCCTGTTAAAAATAGGGAAGATGTCTTGGTTGTTTACAAGGCATCTCGAAGAGCGAAACTGTAAAATGCATGGTCGTGCTCGGATGGATTTTGGAAATCATCTGTTTATTGATAGTCGGACACGGGATCGAGAAACACTTCTGGACATAATAAAGATGACGAATAGATCTTACCTTATAGTTCATGAAGAGACATTAAGCGACATAGAAAAAAGGATATACCCTAAATGCGCACTTGTCTAGAAGGATAAGTGGGAGATTAAAAGAAATGGAGTCCTTCAAACAATTGTATTATTCCGATAGAGGGTTCGAAATTATTAGAAAGCTAATTATTCAGTGAGGTCAAGTGATCAGAATGCCTGGGTGGAGGCCGCTTCCGATCAATAATATTAATGAATAATTAATATTACAGCTTAATCTTGATTGAACCCTTCGGGTCACACCCAAGCAACTAGCGAACCAGAGAAACAAATGAATTCAGAAGGAATTAATGATTCGCCAGAGTAATTAATATTTAGATGTTGGAAATTCGAGCTTGAAGCGTCGAAATCCGAGTCGAAAATGATAAAAATATGAGACGAGAAAAACTAATAAATCAACTTAATGACCAAAATACCCCTAGCATCGGAAAGGCGAGTGCTAGGGGCATGGCCAAGCTAGCAGCCCGCACCAAGTGCGAGGCTTGATAGCAAGATGCGGCTAGCAGCAGCCCGCACGCAAGTGCTGGGCCTGCTGGCCGTGGGTGGCAGCAGCCATGGCAGCCCACTTGGGGTGCCTTGGTGCCCAAGTGGGGCTGCCATGCGGCGCAAGTCAAGAGGGGATAAAGTGGCGTAGGTGGCGTTTTTTGGGGAGTGCTTGAGGAGCAAGTTTGGTCCCCCCCCCCCTCCTCTAAATGGTTCTCACCTAACCCCTCATGTGAGCTTGACACTTGTTGATTTATTAGTAGCTTGCTTTTTTATTTTATTTTTAATTTAAAATAAAGTGAATAAAATCAAAATCTCCCACATGGAAAGATGATGGGAATTTTGGGAGCCTTTGCCTATAAATACCAACCTAAGGAGTTAAGAATTCTTCACTTGAGTGTTGAAAAAGGCATCACAGTGTGAAAACCTTTGAACACTAATTACTCGGGTTTTTAGGTCGGGCCTTGCTAACTCCAAGGCATTAGACCGGTTTGGTGCTCGCGTTGCGGGTGGACCTTGAAGGAGGTCGTCGTGTAAGCGGGAGTTGAAGGCTTTCAAGTAAAAGATTGTTGTAGAGATCGAAGCATGCTACAAAGGTAATAATTACTTACTTAGTCTTGTGTTTATGTTAAATATATTTATGTTTTATGATTATTGTGAGTTTGGTTTTGGGGTCGGGTTTCCTTCCGCGGTGGGTCGGACTCACCAAAACCCAACAGGACTTGCCAATATTCAATGTGACCAATAATCCAAAAAATCATTTAATGTGTTTTACTGGCACTATGACATTAAAGGGAGTTGATCCTAAGCTTTATGCTTCGACTTTCCCTATATCTCTAGACCTAGCCGCAAGAGAGTAGTATTATGGGCTAGATGCAAAATTGAAGACAACATAGGAAGATGTAGTTTTGGCTTTCATCACCTAATATGAGAATAACGTAGAGTTCAAATCGACTTTACGTGAACTTGAGATGCTTAAGCAAGGCGACTTTCTTTCTATGGTAGATGGCGATAAAAGGCGGCCCACCTTGCCCAAAGGCCACCTGAACTCGAGTTAATACAAAAGTTTATTGACAATTGTCATGAAAAGTACAACAAACATCTACGCTACTTGGTTTAGAAACTTTTCAAAAGGTCTATTCCGTGGCTACTACGATAGATCGAAGATGATCTTGCTAATGAAAAATCAAATAAGCCTCATCGTCATCAACCTAAAAATAACTACAAGAAGGGGAATGATAATACTTCATCCTCTATTGATGTAACGCAATATAATAGCACAAATCAATATCACAGTAATGATCCTCGTAGAAGATGGACAAAAGAAAGAAAATCTACACAATTTCTTGTGAGTTACAAAGAATTGTTTGGAAAACTAAATGAAAAAAGTTTACTTACACCAACAGGGTCAACGCCACCCACTCCATCAGAAAGAAGATATGCTCAGTGGGATGGCAATGCCTATTGTGCTTATCATAGAGGTGTTGGGCATGATACTGAACATTGCTTTGTCCTAAAGCACAAGATCCAAGATTTAGTAGACGATGGGAGAATTCCCACACCTAAACCCAACAACAACGTGTCCCCATTAGGGACATTTCACAATGATGAGGATCATATACGAAGTGGTACGTTCAATCCTTTAGACTACATCACACCCATAAGGAAGCCTCTAACCACAACACTCATAGGGGAAACTAATGAAGTGTGTGGGTTATGGGATGACGACTTTCAAGACTTGTATGTCTCTAAGTACGCCGCCGTCCCACCTCCACCTTGTCTATAAAATGTGACAAGTGGGGCACTTGATTGGGATTATTTCTTTGGGAAATCACAAGACTTATCAAATCTCTCCTTAGATGAACAATGACATCAAGCATAACTCATGGGGCATCTTGAAATTGAGGCGCACTCAAATCCTCTAGAAGAAAGTTGGTTCACGAGTCCTACAACTAACTCAAATGAGATAGATCATCTAACTCGTTCTGGGCGAGTTTATCAAGCACCACCAAATGGATCTTTGACCACTCAAAATCAAACACAAAGTCAAGTTCAAAAGTCAATACCGCCTCCACTTGAGGTGGAAGATCCATTGGTCAAAAAACTAACTTCGCCAATCCAAGGCGAATGTTAGCATTTGGGAACTCCTAAATACTTCTAAAGAACATAGGAATTCTCTTATGAATGCTCTAACGGCTTTGTCTGTAAGTATGGACACAGCCAGCCAAGACCTCGTTAGCTTTCTTACTAGCGAGAAATCCAACAAATCAATCATCTTTACTAGTGATGATTTTGCTTTCAAAAGACACTACCCACAACAACGCATTATACTTAACTATGGGATGCAAGGGATACAACATCCCTCTTACTTTGGTAGACAATGGGTCAGCTGTAAATGTGTGCCCATTACGAACTGCAAAATACTTATGCCTTAATCCAGAAAAAGATTTCCAATCAACAACAAAAAGCATTAGGGCCTATGACAACTCGAGGAGATCGGTGTGTGGAACTGTTAAGCTACTAATTACCACAGGCCCAATGACAAGCTAAAGTCGTATCACCTAATCAAAAGTAATTCCTAAAACCATTAACTAATAATAGATAGGGAAGTAGGGTCGAATCCACAGGGAAACGAGTCTTTCTATTCCTAATAAATTAATATAATCTATATTATCAAGTAACCAAATTTGTTGTTGTAAAAGGAATTAAACTAAGGAGAATAAAAGTACGGAAGAATAAAAGTAAGGAGAAATCAATTAATAAAAGCATAGGGTATAGGTTCACCAATAAACAATAATAATCAATCATCGATGCATCAATTAATCAGATCATAAAGGGCTTTCGCTACATATTACAATCACAGATTTAATCTACCGGTATTAAATCTCATCTCTCGAATCTCGACTTAACCATTATATAAATTAGTCTGCCTATTGAAACTAAGCCCAAACATCAATTCTCATTTCTCGAATCTCAAATAAAAGCTCATACAATTAAACCAGGCTTAATCTAATTGCATAGCATTATTTCAATCAATAGGAAATTAATCAAGCATTGACAATAATCAACAATAATAAATTACCCTTTCATATTATTTATGGATCCCCACAACCCTAGAAATTAAGCTACTCACACATAATTAAATCTAAACTAATCAAAGCAATAAAATAAAGCATAATAAAAAGCAAGAATTAAGAGAAAGATAATAATAGTGTTAAATTAATAAGAAAACAAAAATAATAAAATTGATACCAAGAGTAAAGAAAGAAAGAAAAATCTAAACTAAAATTAATCTAAAAACTAAACTAAGAAAACCTACCTAAACCTACGTAGGTACCTAATCCTTTTATAAGGGTTAAGAATTTATCTAACTAAAAGTAAACCAATAAAAAGAATTCTAGCTAAACTAAAACTAGCTGCCAAAATAAATCTAGAAATTAAAGTCCCAAAATCAGCTCAGCAATCATGCGCATTCCCGCGGCCCAAAATGATGCTTGATTTATTGGGCCCGGCAAACATCACGCCCAACAATCAGTCTCGTGGCTTTCTTGGGCTGCTCTTTCGAGATTGGGCTCCTCAAGCTTAAACCCAATTTTCTTCCTTGTTTGGTTCGTAATAATAATAAGTTGTGAAATCTTAGACCTTCTCATGTATCAAGCCCTTAATCACCGAACTAAATTTCTCTAGCTCGGCCTTGGGCTTAAAATATAAACGGTCATAGATCAAACTCCAATGTCTTTATAGTGGCTCAATAAGCTCGAAAATTGTCAGAAATCTGCAAATTTCTACAAAATAATATCAACTCTACAAAAACAATAGAAAACGTATATTAGTAACAAAAATAGTTCCGCAGAGCGCAAATAAGCACAAATATGATCCTGGGACAGGGAACTAAAATATATATATATAATAGACTCATCACCCAATCCAAAATATGGTTGAATTCCATGTCATGGACATTAAACCTACATTCAATCTTCGTCTTGGACGTCTTTGGATACATGAGCTTGGTGCAATATCATTCTCACTTCATCAAATGATTAGGTTGAACTCTTACGGTTTTCTTATAACTATACATGCTTCTCCTCTCAAAATAGCAATAAATGATCAATCACTTCTAGAAATAAACCATGATAATGATGAAGAGGACATGTGGGGATTCGCTGTGGATGCAATTTGCACACTACAAATGGAGGAAAGCCTTGAAGAACCATTAAAGCTTGATCCATATTCCACCCTATAGGGAATATTTCAAGCATTATCCCAAACTTAAACCCCACTATGATCATACACTTAAGCATGGTGGCGTCCAAAGGGAAGCAAGCTAGAGCAAAAGAGTCACCAACAAGTTTTAGGAACTTGTAAACCATTCACAAGGTGAAAGTTACACCCCTTATTAACGATTCAGGAGATCGTCAACTCCAATAGGTCTGGAACTATGAATGTTGTTCGGGGATGAGGGTACGAAGCCAATCTAAAAGAGAAAGAACTCGCCCTATAAAATAGGTCTCTACTTTATTCTACTCGTATTCATGTGCGCTTTCTGACTAACATGCAATCATTAGATTAACCCTAAACCTGTTTAATCTATGTTGGTTGAATATTAATGCACAAATAAAGCTATTATTGGCGATCACTTGAATTATAATCAAATTAACCTTAAACAAGATTATTAACTATCTTATTAAGTGTGATTACAAGTACAAATTCCCTTTAAACATGCATAAAAGGCGTGATCAAGCAATAACAATAAATATATATATCATCAAGCAACATAATAATAACCATCATCATAATAATAACAATCATAATCATATTAATCATGTTAAAGAATAATATTAATAGCAAGATCCTAGGCATGATACTAACAAGATTAATAACAAACCCTAGCATATCACTAAACATTAAAGATCAAAGCTTTAGCCCTAACATGATATTAGGAAATAAAATAGGAAGCATCGTAGAAATCATAATTGATATTAGAAATTTTTGTTATTACCCTAAACATGATACTAGGATAATCTAATCACCCTAACATGATACTAGGAATCAAAATAACAATCTAAACATGATTTCTATATCAAAAGATCAACGAAATAATTAAATTACTTACTTCAATGCTTCGCACCTCTTTCTAATAACAAAATACACACGTTAGTAACTTCAAGAAAAAAAATAATAAATCAAAGAATTAAATTAAATAATTGAAATAGAGATTTGGGACCAAACCCTCAGAAATATCAAACCTTTTTCGTCTAGGGCGAAGGCAACTTCAAACATGGCTAGGTGTGTCTAGTGCTAATGTATGAGGAATTGTGTTTGTAAAAGGTTAGGCTAGAAAGAGGGAGAGTGAATAATTTAGTTTAGAGAGAGAGAGGAATTAGAGAATTCTGGTTATTGATGAGAATTGGTTGATTAAAAAGGGAGGATCAAGGACCCTATTTATAAGAAAATAGTCCGGAATTTATAGAAAAGAGTTAGAGTTCATAAAGGAATAAAACAACATCCTGTCGCCATCGACAGAGCTCGTCGCCAGGCGACGAACCTTTCATCAGGCGATGCAGTAATTTTCAACACGATTTCAACGCGGAATCCACTTCTCGATAAAATTGAGTCGTAAAATCCATGTTAGGGGTAAAATCGTATTTTCACATAAAACACATATTTTATTCCAAATAAAACTCATATACATAATTATCTATCCTAATCCTACTAGGATAAAAAAGACCCTTCTAGACAATTCTAGAAGACTATAATCAATCCTAATAGCTTTAGGAATAATAATTAATAATAGGTCATCTTGTAGATCATTAGGCCGCATATAAGAACCAAACTGGGCCCAGTTTAGTATTTTGGCCATAACTTCCTCATTATACATTGGAATTAGGCTTATAATATATCGTTGGAAAGCTCTTTTAGAGCCCCATCCAACTAAACCATTATTGGACCCTTGTCATGGACAAAACTGAACTTGACTGGCTATTTTCATAAAATAGAGCAGATTTTCGAAAACAGAAAGAAATATTTTTTTATAAAAACTAACCGCAACATTAGGCTTTTCCACACTTTCACTTCATTCGATTATGATTCGACGCGAAAGGTATTCATCACCAGGTTTGGTTTTGGGGAGACACAAATGGGTTGTCTACACACCCCAATAGTAAACGACATCTTATTTAAGAGTAGTTACTTTCCGGGGATGCCTTTAGGAATAGGAATGAAGAAATCTCTTTTACTTCCTATCCCAAAGAAAAGTTTCACTTTTGGATTGCGATATAAACCAACCGAAGAAGAACTAGAATCTCAAGAAGCGAAAATCAAAGCACGTAGAAACAACAAAAGAAAGGGATAATCACTTTACTTCCATCTTAAAATCAAACCCTTAATGGACAATTCATTAGAGAGGGAGAAGATTACCCATGCTATGACTTTCCAAAACCACTAGTTCTAGAAGATATATATCAAGAAGCCTGGATTCAAATATTCCACTATTGCTACTTCTTGAATGAAGATTTCGAAATCGTTCAATTAAAACACCCAACTCCAGGGTGCTATGATAGGCAAGCATTCAACTAGGTATTTGGACTACAGCAAAACCATGTTGTTATAATGACTAATCAGAACGTCATCCAAGATGAAGCCTTTGACCTAACCTCGTTGATCACCCCTTCTAATGAAACCTTCGAGCATGGATGGAGGAAGTCTTTCAAATGGACTAACCACAAAGGGGATAAACTAGAGATCATCACTAGCAAAGGAAAGATGTTTGAAGTATCCGGCGATGAGTCCATTTTAGATTTTAGGAAGCTGAAAGTTTAGGCCTTGTGGCCATTATTAAGTCTTTATTTTCTAGTTCTAAGGACGAAGATCCCAAAAAGGATTCTTCCCTTGATGTACTTTCTTTTTTTTTTTTTTGATTTCAATAATATGAGCTCTATTTCCGAGTACATGCCTTCTCTTGAATCTTTTGAATGCTTTAATAATCAATCTAATGAAGATGAAAATATTAATAAATTTGTTGAATTGATGAATGAGCAAGAACAAAAGAATCCTATAATTGAAGAAACTGAAACAATCAATATAGGAACTAATGAAAACAAAAAGGAAGTCAAAATTGGCTTAACTTTAAATCCGGAAGAGCGATCGATCCTTATATCGACGCTCACAGAATTCGAAGACGTGTTCGCTTGGTCATACAAGGACATGCTTGGGATAGATAGGGAAATTGCGGAACATACCATTCCCTTGAACCCTACTTCTAAACCAGTGAAACAAAAGCTTCGACGAATGAAATCTGACGTCGCTTTCAAAATAAAAGAAGTACAAAAGCAACTAGATGCTGGTTTCATTCGCGCATGTTATTACCCAGAATGGGTAGCAAACATCGTCCCAGTCCCTAAAAAGGATGGACGAGTTCGCACGTGTGCGACTTTAGGGACCTCACCAAGGCTAGCCCTAGAGACGATTTTCCTCTACCTCATATCGACATATTGGTAGATAACACGGCTGAACATGTGATGTTATCCTTTATGGATGGATATGCAGGTTACAACCAATATATTAATGGCAAAAGAAGATGAAGAAAATACATGCTTTATCACCCCTTGGGGTACATATTGCTATACAGTCATGCCATTTGGTCTTAAAAATGCAGGAGCTATGTACCAACGAACGACTACAATTCTCTCGCATGATATGATGCATAAACAAATAGAAATGTATGTTGATGATATGATTATGAAGTCCAAAGATAGAATAGGACACATAGAAGCTTTACGCAAATTCTTCACTCGCAAACTCTTCATTCTGTCTTTTTGAGCAACTTTTGGAAGGGATTGTTTTCTCTATATGGGACATATTTTTCAATGTCTTCTGTTTATCACCCTCAAACTGATGGGCAGACAGAGGTAGTAAACAGATTCTTAGAGACTTATTTGAGGTGTATGTGTGGTGAAAATCCAAAGGAGTCTATGGTTACCTTTAGATGAGTGGTGGTACAACACCCACTTTCACACTTCAACTCAACTGACACCTTATGAAGTTGTGTATAATTAGCTACCATCCTTGCATCTACCATACTTGGCTGGTGAATCAGTCAATGAAGTAGTGGACAAAAGTTTGTTGAAAAGAGAAGCTATGAACAACACCCTTAAGTTTCATCTACAAAGAGCTTGATCTAGGATAAAATCTCAATCTAATAAGCATAGGTCAGAGAGAGAATTTAAGGTTAGTGAGTGGGTTTGGCTGAAATTGCAAGACTATAGACAGCAGACTGTAGTCAAAAGAAGTAATCAGAAATTGGCAGACAAGTACTTTGGCCCTTTTTAAGTGGTTGTAAAGGTTAGGAAAGTTGCATACAAACTGAGTTTGCCAGATGATTCTAGGTTCATGATGTTTTCCATGTCTCTCAATTGAAGAAATTTCATGGAACATTGCCTATTGCTGCTCATATTCCACCATGGTTTCAAGGACAACAAGAATCAGTGCTTTCTAAACCAGTTGCTATTTTAGGCACAAGGATGGTTAAGCATCAAAATCATGTTGTTATTCAATACTTGGTTTAGTGGGATGGTTTTCCTAATCATGAAGCTACCTAGGAATTTGGTACTTAGTTCGAGAGAAGATATCTAGAGTTTGAGTTACCTAAGCCTTGAGGACAAACCTCTTTTTGATGGGGGGAAAGTATGTTAAGGGAAGTCATTTCTCCTATTTCTGTTATAACTAACTCTCGTTAGAAGTTAGTTAGTTGTTAGTAGTTTGTTAGCTAGGTATAATCGATTAGCAAACTAAAAAAAGCTAATCTTTTTTTCTGTTTCATTCATTCAAGAATTGAAATAACAAATCTCTTTCTCTCTCTAAAATTCTCTTCTCTTATCTCTCGATTTCTCTCTGTTTATCCCAGTCAACATTGTTGACATCTCGGTAGAATTTACCTCCTGCATCAGTGGACCAATGGTGGAAGATGAATAACTTGATTAAAAGATATTAATTACCATATCTTTAGGCTAGAAAATCACTAGGGATCATTTTGAGAAGAATGCTCTTAAAGGTGGTATCGTACCTTAACTTTTCCAAATTGAGACCATATTGAGATGAAGGGCAAAAGTTCGTATTATTGTTGCAAGTATTATTGTTTCTTAGGATTTCTTCTTTGGACATGTGTATTACTTATCCCTTCTTTCTGCAAAACACTTCCACTTAGTGCTTGGATGCTTAAAAGTGATTAAAGATTTCTATGTTGGGTAGCAATTGTCTTTGATTACAGAGTACAGACTATTGAATATTGAGTGTAGGCGTAGCTAATTTAAAGGTAACTAGAGTGTTAACAGAGGAGAACTCTTGAATACAGCACTTTATTTATTACTTCATATTATTTGTTTCAATTAGTTTAGGGCCTGTTTGATTTAACTATATTGGCTTATTGAAGACATAATTTCAATTTTCTTGAGATAAGATAAGCTCTGGCAAAAATGAGTTTATGCAATAAAATTTCAAAAAAGTTCAGACAATATTAAGCTCACCAGTAAATTATTATCTTATACATTTCCATGTAAGCTGTGTAACAGGGAAAGCAGATAATAAGTTCAGATGATAAATAAGCTGAATAAGAGCCTATTTCTGTATCTGCATATCCATCCATAATAAGTGCTTCAATTTATAATCACTCCACACCCTTAGAAAAGGGTATGTGAGTTGCTTTATTAAATGGCACCTCGTAACCTTACTCTGCAAGTTTACATTCATCAATCATCATTTATACTCAAATTCTTTAGGCAATGATTCTCCGCTTCTAAAATTTCAAAATTTATTAGTGTATCGGTCACTATATATTTCTTTATGCTTGCTTTTGTTCAGAAATATTGAATCATAAAGGTTGACTAATTTTCATGGAAAGGAGATTAGTGATGTCATCTTGCAGCTTTGCACTTGTTTTGGCTCAACAATATGGAATGCCAATAAAAGCATTAATTTATCAACAAATTACAATGAACAAATGTACAAACAATTTGTAGACATTGATACAAAAAGGAATGGCACATTGATAGTTATGCACATTTCGTATCTAACATACAGAGTGGAGACACAAAATATGTGCATATAATAAGGGCAGATGCAAGAAAATGATCATTCACTGCCTCAGGTTAAAGTTTAGAGATGCCCAAGTTGATCCTGCACGCCACAGAAAACTCATATATCAGATATGTTGGCAATCAACAGGTGAAAAAGTAAACATAGAAGTACCCCATGTTTCTAAGAAGATGGAGTCACACAACATATAAAAACAGGACAATGCAGATACAGAAATAGGCTCTTATTCAGCTTATTTATCATCTGAACTTATTATCTGCTTTCCCTGTTACACAGCTTACATGGAAATGTATAAGATAATAATTTACTGGTGAGCTTAATATTGTCTGAACTTTTTTGAAATTTTATTGCATAAACTCATTTTTGCCAGAGCTTATCTTATCTCAAGAAAATTGAAATTATGTCTTCAATAAGCCAATATAGTTAAATCAAACAGGCCTTAAACTAATTGAAACAAATAATATGAAGTAATAAATAAAGTGCTGTATTCAAGAGTTCTCCTCTGTTAACACTCTAGTTACCTTTAAATTAGCTACGCCTACACTCAATATTCAATAGTCTGTACTCTGTAATCAAAGACAATTGCTACCCAACATAGAAATCTTTAATCACTTTTAAGCATCCAAGCACTAAGTGGAAGTGTTTTGCAGAAAGAAGGGATAAGTAATACACATGTCCAAAGAAGAAATCCTAAGAAACATACTAAAACCCACTGGTCAACATAAAGGTAGTTCTCAAACCTGAAGCATCTGCATCAACTTTGGGTGTTGCTCTAGAAGTTGGCAAAGCTTATCACGATCACTCAACAAGGACTGTGATTTGATCATTGATTAGAGAATCAGAAAAAAAAAAAAATACCAAAAAAAAAAATATGAAGCAAAAGAACAATGGCCAATACAAACCTGAATTGCCGCAGGAGAACTGAAATATTGTTGCAGTGACATTGAGGAGTCCATCTGCTGCTGGGCGGCAGCATCTGACATGTGATGTGCTGCTTGTGGTTGTTGCTGTGTATGTGGCATGTTCTCTTGTAAATGGGTTTGATAATACAAATGATATGAAGATATTTGAGATTGTTGCAGAATTTGCTGAGGCTGAACCTGCATCTGAATATGGCTCTGTGACATGGAACTACTTTGCTCTGTATGTCCTGAAGTTTGGATTGGAAGTCGTAGTTGCTGAGGTTGCTGAGGAAGCTGTGGAGGTTGTAAGGGTTGCAAGTGGGGAAGCGGTTGCATAGATTGCATTGAGGATTGTGAGGCATGGCTATTCTGAGTTATGCCAGTTATATTATCACTTTGTTGAACAGCAATATTCCCATGCATAGTAAATGGCATTGAAGGTGGCCTGCCAAAACCAGGGGGAATAGGCGGAGATGCATACTGAGAAGCATCAGTTCCTGCATTATTTTGAATATACATCGTGGATTGGGATGTAGGAGACCTGGATGAAACATTCAGTGGAGTAGCTGAGAAAGGAGGGGGTGTAGGAGGAAGCGGTGGCATAGGTCTATTAGAGCTCCCAGGGGAAGAGTGAGTGGTTCGTGCATAGCGTGAATCCGATATGAAGCTAGAAGATCCTAATGATGTAGGGACATTGCCAAAAGAAGAGTGGTAATCATTCTGTGCCTGCAAATAAAAGAACAAATTTAGAATCCACAATAATGAGATAAAAAATAAAAAATAAAAATAAAAAATAAAAAATAAAAATAAAAAATAAAATAAAATAAAAAAATAACTCTTTCTACACAATACGAATATAAAAAAAAAAAATAAAAAAAATAAAAAAAAAAAAACCCTAGCATCTCCCTCCTCTTTACAAAATCCGAACAAGCGGAATTGATGAACACAATTTCTTCTCTTACATAAGTTGGATACAGGGGCGGCTGCACATCATTGTGAGGATTCACGAATGGAGATCTGGAGGCTGGGTTTTCAGAGACCTGTGATCTTAAAGGTGAAATTGTTGATGGAGGTGGTGTTGGAGGTAACGGTGGCTGAGTTGGCAAATGTTTCTGCTCATGGAGACCTAGTGATCTTCCCCCTGACACATTCCCAACCCTTTGGAGATTATTATCAGGAATAAAACTGGGAGGTGGCACCCTTGAATCAGCTGGTACCTGAATCCTTAATGGAGAGCCTTTGCCATATACCGAGGCAGAGAATCCAGAAGCCTTTGCTCCTGCAACTGAATCAAAGCCACCAGAAATCATAGCTGTATTTTTGTTCTTCATCTCATCTGGCTGCTCAAAATATTTCTTTTCTGAAGAAACACTGGGTTCACGTCTCAATTGAATCCCAGGATGTGATACTGACATTCTAGAGGAAAGTTCACTTTGTGTATTCTCAACTGCATTTGAGGCCACAGTTGCTTCCTGGTCCTTGGCTTCACTCTCTGATTCTTCAACAATTGAATGTTGAGGACTTCGCTCTGCTGAAGCGGATGCAGTCTGCTGTACGTCATCATCTGCTTGAGGAAAAGGCAGTTTATCATCAGGTTCATTTTCCTCAGCATCAAACACTATATCAATTCCTTGAAGATCATCATCAAGATCAACTTTGAGCTGCTTAGATCGGCTCGACTTTTCCATATCATTATCAGACTCAAGCATAGCCTTTTTCCCTTGAGATGCAGCCTCTACACCTGCTATGGGAACAGCATTTTGACGCTCCCTCTGCCTTGCCATGAATTCATCAACATGAATAGATGGAGGTCGCCCACCAGATGACCCAAGACGTGGAACTGCAATAACATTGGGATTTGAACTCTCATTTCTTTCTCTGGCAACATAGTCATCCACGTGCATAGACGGGGGCCTGCTTGTATTTGGCTTGCGTTGTCGAAAGGTGTCTCTCCGAGTTGGAATAGAAGGTACCACAGATGGCCCAGATCCGCGTACATCGGCTGGAGCATTTTCTCCTTTTCCATGTCTGTTGGCTCCATCCACAGCTGATATTTTTCTCTTGCCAAGGAGACCAGCCTGCGACAATCTATTGCGCAAATTTTCAGAGCACTCCCATTGGAATTTATTACCAAACTCTCCAAAGCTCCATTCATTTTCAACCCTTTCAGAACTGCTATCTGTTAGCAGATGTATCTTTGAAGACAGTTTAATATCAGATGACAACAAGAGAACTTCCTCAGAGATAGCATCATCCTCATTAAGTGAATCAATAGGTTTCAGCAGCACTAAAGAAATGCATTTTGTAGATTCCACAACCTGCATATTACCAAATTATGTGAGATCATTAGAAACATTAGCACGTTTGCGAAGGGACATAAGCTGAAGATAAATGAAGAAAACCTGATGCAAGATTGCCTTCAGATGTGATGAACCCGCATACTCATCATCAGTTATCTTTGAACTTAACAGAGAAGACATATCCTGGACATAGTTCATGTTTTCCTCTGGAACACCAGTTGTTCCATCAACATCACTCGAATGCCCAAATAAGTACTTCATGACATCAATTCTATCCTTGTTGAAACTGGACAAAGAAATTCTTTCAGTATCCAAAAGGTAAAGCCATAATTATCCCAGACGTTTAGCACTTGTCACTTTTTGACAGCAAAGTACTAAATGTAATAAGCAAGTGGACATAATATTGTATGATATTTTGTTAGCATACAAAACATAAAGCATCAGCAGCGGTGCTGAAACCAACAGCAATACTCACAATACAATCAGATACACAATAACAATACTGCATATGTTAGTAAAAAGTTGCACCATTTTGACTTTCTGCAATATTTAGAACTTTACGTTGACTATCTTTTACTGATATATAAAAAATAAATGGCATTATATAAAAAGTTATTGGATATTCCACAATGCCCATTCTCAAAGTACAATAAAAATTAAGATTAATGGTCAAAATTGAGGGTTGACAAACGTGAGTCAAAATGGTACAAATGTTTCTAAATGGAGGAACTATATATTTTGTGCTTCCAGCGACAAGCTTTGTGTGTAATTCGAGTGTATGGACCTGTAAAGCAATCTTTAGTCTTAAGTCATCAGATTCAAGTTTTACTACTACACATGAAATAAACGCTATTCGAAGGTTCACAAACTCCCATTAATCTTTAGTCTCAGTTCCTGTGCAATAAAGAATGTTCTTGTGGACTAAAACATAACCTTTTTCTTTTTTATTTTTAGTGGAACTGCAGTATCTAGTAAGTTTAAGAGCCAATAGCATGAACATTTATCCCGGAGTCACATCTCTCACAAATCCCAGTAGTAAAATATTAGCACACCCTTCAAATATTAAGCTCTCAGAGATATGTTTTATAACAGTGTTATCAGAAATGCCTATGATCCGCAGAGACTGGACAATGATAGCTGTTTGGAAATTACATGTAGTTTATTTTCTTCCAAAATAATTAAAAATAAATAAATAAATTTAGTTTATTTCTCTTCCACTAATTTACTAAAACTTAAAAGAGTATATACAACTTTGAAGCTTTTTGTTTCTTGTGTATTGATCTAGTCTACGAATCATTTCATCATCATTGTCCCCAATGCTCATCATTATCCCCTATAACTTTTCATCACAATGATAACAAAGAGCCTATTTCAAGCAGACTTGGTTTTCAACAGTTTGAAGGGTTGGAGAGAAATGGCAGGAAATAAAACAAGCAAAGTTAATCACCTTTTCCCAGTCATACAAAATTTCAATACACCAATTGACAGCAGACCAATAGCTTCAACGGAATAAGTGGATAGACCCTCATTCTCAATTGATCGATATAAATTAATCCAGCACCGTAGCAGAGGAAATTTCTTCCATTCAGCATCAATTATGCGATTATAAAACTCATGACTTTCCTGTGAACTTCCTGATTGGATTCTGCTGTCATTACTGGATCTGATAAAAAGGAAGATATCGAGCAAAGCACTCTGACCTTCGACATGAGAGGCTAGTTCTTTGAAAGTGGCTAAACAAGCAAGCAATTCACTACCAGCTGGTAGATGCTGCAGTATCCCCATAAACATAAAATTAATTGATTAATTAACAAAAAAAAAGCATATAATAAGCATAACATATAAAAGCAGATGATACAAAGACAACAAAATAGTGCACATTCTACCGTATCTCATGTTTAGAACATACGCAACAAGAACACAATTGCTTTGTATGAATGCATTAGTAAATATGAATAGCTGTTTTGCATAAATGCATGATGCATTGGCTAATGCTTCTTCCGTTCTTTAATAATCATAGCATTTTGATTTTCGCGCATGTTGATGCAAACATTTGACCAATAATAACTTAAATTTTGTAATAGTATAATTTTATAAAAAGTTAATATTTAAAAAATACACATCGAGATCGAGACTAATCCAGCCTTTTACAACACATAAGTAAAATTGTTTTTTCAAATGTTAGCACAAAAAATATGATCAAAGTTAATTTAAGCATAGTGCAAAAGTCAAACTACTATATTTATTAAAGAATAAAGGTAGTACGAATACTTCTGCATTAGCTGCATAGATGCATCAGAATACTTTCTCTTTTAGTTTGTTTCACCAACTTACATAGACTTGAAAACCAGGAAAATTTTGAAATATGTGGAGGTTTAACATAAAACAGGAAAAAGTAAGGACCCGTTCTGTTCACCTTACTTTCACTAATTTCAGGAAAAGAGATAAGATAAGTTTAGGAAAATTAATTTCTACTAAGTTAAGACAAGGGTTGAGTTTTGATGAATTCAAATAAGATAAGATAAGTTTATACTTCCTCCATTCTTTTTTTATTACAACGTTGGTGTTTTCACGAATTATACACTAGTAAAAATTAAATAAATTTGATATTATGAAAGTATAAATCAAGATGAATCAAACAAGACCTCACATGACTATGTTTTTACTAACAAATAAATCAAAAAGAGTGTGTGTGTGAATAGTGCAAAATCTCAAACGTTATGATTGAAAATAACAAAGGAAATTTTAATTGGGTGAATAGAACACACCATACGTAAATAAGGTGGGTAAATGTAGGAAAAAGGTGAAAAATGAAAGAGTGAATGGAAAGGTGAATAAAGTGTGGGGCAAGAGGGGTAAGATTGTTAAAGGTTTTTGTATAAAATGAAATAAAGTAAAAGGTAGAGGGAAAAAAGGAAAGAAAAAATACACGCACACAATATTTAATAGAAATTGGGTAGTAAAAATAATGATCGGGGGCGGCACTTGTTTTGCATTAATGCCTTAGCATATATGAAACTCTGAATGAAATATAGCTTGCTCCCAGCAACCCAAACTTCGACTAGTAGCTGGCACACCACCAACTATGGATAAGAGTGCCACAAATGCCATTAATTACCCTTTAACTACTAGAAATGTTTCAGTTTAAGTGCCAAAAACACCCATTAATGACACACGTTGCACCTACTAGTCGAAATTCGAGGTGCTTGGTGCACCCAAAATACAGTTAATGTTGGACCATTTTTGCCTATATTTTACTATAATTTAAAACAAAATATGTTGCACGGATAAATAAATAGAAATTAAATAATGTGTAAAACTGCATATACCTGACAGAGTCTTAACACATAGCTAAAGATTACAGCAGAATCTTCAATACTCAGGGTCTCATTGCTACAAAAAAACAGCAAAACTATTTAGTCATTCAATCCTTTACCTTATGCATTCAAGTAAAACAAAAAAAATTAAATAAAAATAAAAGTAAAAATAAAAAAGGTAAAATGAACAACTGTCACATCTCTCAAATAAGATACAGAAAATTTTATCTAACATATAAAGTGAAGAGGGGTGTTTTGGGAAATAAATTTCACTTTCCCAAATTACGCTTTCTCACCTTTTTATAAATAAACTACCATCCTAATTTTTTTTTTAAAATAAAGAAACCCCTCCATCCTATCCTATTTTTTAGAATAATAAAATTATACAAGTACTTATAGCAAAATACTCAATGACTTCATCAACTGTTTTTATAAATTACAATTTTTTGATAACTTTTTTTTTTAACTTATATTTTTTTATCAACATTTTTAAATTTGCACCTAATAATATTATTAGAACCTAATTGGTTCGTATATTGCGCACACACTCATTGCGTGTATTTCTTAGCTTGTAATAGCTAAAATAAAAGCCAAATAGAAACATTTTTAAAAAAAAAAAAAGTTCCTTATTGCAATAAAATCTGCCAATGATACGAAGCCCCCCCGGAAAAAGAGCTTTACATGAATGCATGATCTAGTACTTCAAGTTAGAACACAGCATTTCAGCACATACTAATAAGAGTTTTTTCACCTAATCAGCACAGCAAACTAGAGCTCATTGTTAAAATATAATATCCTAATATAATATCATGCTAGTTACTTCCTCAATCCTAATTTAATCTATACCCTTCCCTTTTATGTTTGTCCCAATTTAACCATTACACTCCCTTTGATGAGAAGAACCCACTAATATTATATTCTATGATGCATGGACTCAGATAGGAAGATTTGATACCGGTACGGATCGGAGTGTCTGGTACTCAATACAAATATTTCAGGACACGGGGACTTTGTACCTAGACACGGCAAAAATCTTTATTTTTAAGAATATTTTTTCCAAAGAAAATCTAAATCAAATATGAAGTCTTTATTTTATTTTCTATCAAAATAAGAAAAAATCAATAAGTTATTTTGTATTGTAATAACTAATAACTACTACCTCCATTTTCCTACATCTTACTCACTTTCCATTTTCATCTGTTTTTCTAAGTTCTACTCACTTTTACTTTATTCTTTTTATGAGAACTTTTTACTCAATTTTTTATCATCCACATCTCTTTGTGCCTATGTGGTGCATAATTTCTTTGATAAATCTTACTCTTTACCTCTCTTCTTTAATACTAAAGTATCCACATGTATGGTCCCCATTTTTACCTTTTTCTTTATATGTGTAGCTACAAAGTACCACTAAGCAAAATGGAGGTAGTTAGTGTAAATAGGGTATTATTTTAAGATTATAAGTTAAATTTTATGGTTAATATTTTGTAAAAAAAATTATTGACATTTAATTGTTATAAGGTATTTTACTATTTTTATTTACTAGTTTCTAGAAAAAATAAATTAATTAAACAAAGATTAAAATAAATGAGATAAATAGTTTTAAAAAAATTCAATGAGAAAAGTCAAAGGCTGACATCTCAGATTAAATGAATATAAAAAAGAAGGATAAAAACCAAAAGTAAAGGGAATTACGTGGAGGTATTCCGTCAACCCCAATCCACAGAGAAAAAAAAGGAAAAGTATTAATTCCCACCTACTTATGAAGCACGAAGCTACAGGGGAAAAAGAGGGGAAAAAACAGGAGGTTCCAATCACCGGTGAAGTGGTGGTGGGCATTGAATCGGCAACTGGTGGTGGTCGCTTCAGTCTTCACTTCAAAGAGAGAAGAGGGATTGAGAAAGTGAGAAAATGGAAATGAGACAATAATGAACTTGGGGACCCCAAATATGTTTGGATCCGTACCCAAATGTTGAGCGCGCCATACCCAAATTCGGGGGCATATTTTAGCCGTACCCGTACCCAATCCATCCCAGGTACGAGAAACAACAGTGAATTGCCGTCCCCATGCTTCCTAGCCACCCTTCCCTTCCCCAATCTTTAACTAACAAAAAGTTGAATAAATTTGCTAACCTTGGCTGCCTTTTAGCATATGCGATTAGGACATATGTGGTTTAGATGAGTTCTTTAAAAAAGTCTCCTCGAAATCTTGATTTTGAGGCTGGTAGATCATAAAACTGTAGGTTGAGACTAGAGACTAAGAGATTATGAGTTATGTTGAACCAAGACCTAATGGCCCTAGTTTTTGTTCATGTTAGTGTAGCTTAGCCCTTAGCCAATGCTTAAGAATTTCAATCTTTAGATTTCTTGCCTTTTTGTTCTTCTTTAGTGTTTACTGAGATTACAGTTATACACCACACCCAACAAACTGCTAATTGTTGTCATCCTAATACTTATCAGTATTTGATGTATGTACATGTTAGTATATAGTTTCTACCCAACTATTTATGCATCAGTGGCAAATATCACACGACCTAGTCACTAATGTTGAAATAAGCTATGATATTTACACAAGCTGAGGAAACTAGTCCATTCACTAACCTATTTGACAAACGATGTAGCTTTTGAGCAAATCGAGTTTCACATATTAAAGACAAGGACTTCAGCACAGGGAGGCAGCAATTATAGATACTGAATCCAGAATCTAGTGAGCTTCTTCCACTCGAAACAGACTTCACATGAGCATCAATTTTTCCAAGAACTTTTGTCAGAATCTGAAGAGAACCTTCTTTCAGTAGCAATGACTGTCGAAAAAGAAAATCAAAAACAGCAAAATTACAATAAAAGAGGTGACTAGGCCTTACAAAAATGGTAGGAGAAACAACCTTAGCAAGTGGATGTTCAAGCAAGAGAGAAAGGAAATCTAACAACTTGTACCCCTGCACAAACAAAATGACTCATCAAAAAGATATTCAGCACATCTAAAACAAGACACAGTGCAAATAGTTAATCAGATCACCTTGTATGCATCTATCTCATCCAGAAGTGAAGTTCCAACCACGTGATTCTGAATCCAAGAAATAATAGGCTGCAGAAGTAACATTGCAAATTCTGTCCTTTGACGTGCAATACGAAGAATGAGTATACGAAGCATATCTTGTACCACAACCAATGACTACAGAGATAGAATCAGATAAATGGACATAAGGTGAGACATACAGATGCTAGTGTTGCCAGTTGAATGAAAGAAAAACTAGAAGACAAGCTCTCTTTAATAAACCCCCTCCCAAGAAAAAATGGAGTAAAGATATAAACCATGATATCGGAGAAATACGTACGCTAACAGCATAATGAAGGACAACTTGTGCAATTTTGTCCAGGTGCGGACTTAATTGGCCAAGAAGAACCTCAACATATGGGTGCTCTAGGTACCAGTTCACTTTCGTCTCCTTTAAAGGTCCTAACAGTGTCCCAACAGCCAACGATCGGGCAGCTGTTAGCAAGGGCATACCATTCTTCCAATGCCAGATACCCTCGTCGGGAAAAAGATCAATCTGGAAAAAAAAAAGAAAAAAAAAAACAAATAACTCAAACATATGTACGGTTCTGCAGTTTTGGACATGAAAGTTGAATGAAGAAAACAAAGAAATCAAACCACTATAAATGAATGCTAATATTAGAACAGCAAAGAGAAAAGCTTCTTTATACACCAAAATATATATATAAAATTCCACCACATTGTTATAGATAGTCATGTAGCAAAAGTTTACCAGCCAATGAACCAAACAAAGTTACATACCAATAAATACAGCATGCTGAAAGTTTCCTTCGGACCCAATGTTAGCAATGAAGCTGCCTGAACACTATCAAGAAGCGTGTGGAAAAGACCCGGAGCCCAAGCATGTGCAGGCCAGCAAGCAAGAGCTGACACAATTAGATGGCAAACTGTTTCTAAACCAAGTGCAGATTCAGGATAAGATGAGGATAGATCCACAGAACAAGCCGCTAATTTGGGGCTGCAAGATGTAAGAATTTATATTCCACCAAACAATGTTAGGGCCACGCTTTCCAACTGGAGAGCAAAAGAAGGGTACACCACAATTACCTTAACTCACGGTGCAGCCGGAGAAGGACATTCATTAGTTTGGTGTTTCTATGCTGCTCTTTTGCTTCCTACAAAAGTAATCTCATAATAATAATAACAAATATTATAAATAATAATAACAATAGTTATATATTGCAAATATAAATAAATGCAACACTGGGGAAAATATGCACGCCATGTCATAAAAAAAAAAAAGCATTATACATAAAAATTGAAGAAAGAGAGATATCAGTAAAAAAAAAAAAAAAAAAAAAAAAAAAAAAAAAAAAAAAAAAAAATTAATAATAATAATAAATAAATACATAAATAAAAAACTTCTTACCAACAAATGCAAGGCAACACTTAATGAAGCATATACAATGTCTTTTAGAAAAGAATTAACTCACCAATTTATAATAAAGCTTTTATTACACTTGGCTTTTTTTGTAGTATTAGTGAATTTGAGAAGCACTTTCAGCTCAAAAAAGAGAAGAAAAAAAAATAAAGTAAACTAATAATTTTTGTTCAGTAAATAAGTTCAATTCAGTAAAATTAATTTCAGTTCAGTAAGGGTTCGTTTGGCATCGTTGTGGTTTTCTGTTTTTTGGTTTTTTGTATTTTAAAAGTATATTATATATGTCACATAATGAATCAAAAAATATTTAAACTTATTAAAATCATGATAATTTTGAAAACTGACAACAGAAAAGTGGAAACATCTTTTTCTTGTTTTCCTGTTTTTGGTTTTTAGTTTTCAATAAAACAAGAAACTGAAAACTAAAAATGATGTCAAACAAACCCTAAAATTCAGTTTTCTTAAAGAAGAATTATAATAGAAAATCAGTAAAAATAATTTCAGTTCAGCAAAAATAATTTCAATTCAGTAAAATTAATTTCAGTAAAAATAATTTAAGTTCAGCAAATATAATTTTGTTTCAGTAAAAATAATTTCATGCAAAAATAAGGTAAAGAGAACTTCACCTTATTTATGCTAAACTGAAATTATTATTATTGATCTGAAATTATTTTTGGTGAACATAAATTATTTTTACTAACTGAAATTATTTTTGCTGAACGAAATTATTTTTACTTAACTCAAATTATTTATACTTAACTGAAATTAATTTTACTGAATTGAAATGATATTTACTGGATATTATTTTTTGAAGGTGAAGTGAACAAGGCCTAAAAGGACATAAAACAAGAAGAGGCCCTTATTTATTCTAATCATATTAAGTTGATTTTAAACTACCACACATATATAGATTTTCATTTACCGATTCCTTGAGATATTAGTGATATTAAATTAAGAAAAAAAAAATAAATAAAAAAAAAAATTAAAAAAATTGGATAATATTTTTCCTAGATTACGACACGCTAAAAAAAATTACTCCAACAGTTCAACCTCTACTAGATTCCACATACAAAGTATATTGAATGCAAGATTGGAACACAGTCTAATAATTCAATAGTGATGTTAACCACCACTCTTTGTAATTTCAACAAATAATCTAGTTTTATTTGAACCTCGTATCAAGTAAAGTACCATCAGTATGAGTTTCCACTTATGCACACAGGGTGAAAATCATATATACCAAATATCTAGCTGAAGATGATTTTTAAAAATAATTGAGCTATAACCTTTAATCTTTGCAGAAGCTCTATAAGTAGTAGAAGCGAAGGAATTAAGAGATCAATCAGGTACTTCTCTCGATTACGCTCCAGCAATAGATCAAATGTAGAACTGCACTCTACGCCATCATCAACAAGATAATCTGTAACAATAACAAATTCAATCACACCAGAAGTAAACTTTACCCTAAATATTTAAGTCCTGTGAACATTGAAGCTACTTAGTCCTAAAATAAAGTCATAATTCATATTGAAAATGTCAACCTTCATATATTATACATAGCACACACTAGTATACTTCCTTGTAAGAGATGTACATCAATATACCATCAAAATCAAAAGGGAAATGTCATAACATATCAACACACTAACAAGACGTTAACAGAAAAGGATCGTTAAAATTACAGAAGAGAATCAATACCAAAAAGTTATTTTTAGAGGTTTTTTTTTTGGGTTTTCTCCATATGTAAACAGCCGAAGCATAGACTTACTACAAAGAATTTTTCAAAAAACAAACTATTTCTTCCTACCTTCTTTGCTCCCCCCATAATTTTTCAATATGATTATTAGAAACCTAGCATGAAATGTGATCTTTTCAATTATATACATAGCAATTTATTAACTATACTACTTGTAATTGTTATGACATCAAGGGGGAAAAAATCAAATATAAGGGCGGGGAGCATTATTCAAGAGTAAAAAAAATAAAGCATTAATTTTGTGATCAAGAAGAAAAAAGTTTGTTGACTTCTTAATTGCCTCACAGGGGCACTAACAGAAGCCACCGGTCAACAAGAAGATTAGGCTGACATCACCCATTTCAACAAAGTAATTACCATAATTATTGGAGGATCTTTCAAGCATCAATCTGGAGTTGACAAGGATTATATAGACAACCGTCATAGCACCTTCATCAAACAGTGAAGTAGCAACGTCCTGTGAAAATAGTAAAAAGAGAGAATTTAATGGAGCATATAAGACTTATTGTAAATACTGTCAAGCTTTTAACAATTTCCAAGTCCTACTTTATTGAACATTTTACAGGTCCCATTCTAATGTAATGAGCATCCTGTATTCAGCAAATTTTATTCTATGTTCTTTGTGCTATGTGCGGTGCAGAGATTGAATCAGAATCATCATGATTCAGATAATTCAAGTAAAGTGCATAGAGACACCCGATACAACAACTATTTAGCACAAAATCCACCATATGGAAGGGACTAGGGAGGTCCAGAGTCTCCAAACTACAGATAATATGCACGCTAGAAAGACAATATGTTCCTACAAAATGTACACTATTAAATTCCATACCGCATTCTCAGAAATGAACGCCAAAATCCTAATTGCTGTGATTAACTGAGCCACTGACGAATCACGAAGCACAACCCCATCAAACGACTTGTCAGAAACAAGCTTCCCAAGCAGACTTTCAACAACATTGACATCGGATTCATTAGAAGTATCTCCAACGACATCCTCCACATCCATTGAGTCTGAGACCAGAATGTTTGTAGAAGTTATTTTAGCATCACCTCCTGAAGCCAAAACAGCTGCATACCGTAGAAGACCTACAGCCCCATTTTTATGGTAAACAACCCCAGCATCTATCCACTCCAAGAGCCTACTAGGGGCATCTTTTCTATTAGACCCAGGAGAAGAAGAATGCAAAGCTTTATGGAGATCAGTTGCATGGTCGATCCAAACACTGACTGAAGATGAAGTTGGATCCGTAACAATGATCTCACATATCTCAGCAGAAGCATGAAAGATAGCAAGATTCAAAGGTGTGCCTGAAAGCCAAACAACAATATGATTTGTCAATGACAAGATAAGAATATTACAGTAGAAATGTGACTCTTATTACATCAATATCATATTATAATACCACAGGACAAAGAAACTGTTTCCAACTCCTTGGCAGAATGCAGCGCTTCAATCAAAATTGTAAAAGCCTGCAAATTCAAATAAAATATAATTAGAGTGATTATGTTTTTGCATTATCATGTATATTAAACGTTTATGAATACTGCAGAAACACTCATACAAGGAATTCTTTACTTTTATGAAGGATAATTAAATGTCTGAATTGGAATGGCAGTTCATTAATGTAAAAGTGTGTGTCAGATCCACAGCATGTAGACCATTACTCCATGATTCATGCAATAAATAATGAAATAATTAAACTACATATATATACTTAATCGCATAGCATTTTAAGAGTTATCAATAGCAAATCACCCTTAACTGAGCCTATAATCAAAGAGCTACCCCTACCTGCAGAAAATACAAAGAACTTACCCATATTTATCCATATCTTAACTCTATTTTTATCAGTCAAATATTAGACAATAACACGTAAACAATATATATGTATCCACATATTATTAGTGTTTTTCTTCTCCCATGTCTACATAAACATTTGAGTAGGAGCAATCAGGAGGAGAGAGGAATGCTTATAATTGAGGATAAACAAGATTTACATGCTAAATCTTACATTCAACCAATGGAAACAGTTTAATATTTTAATTTAGAAGAAAATATAGACATACAAGAGTTCCATGCAATTATAGTTTATCAGGAAGGAATTTCATATTTTTTTACCAAAGGCCACTAAGGGGCAATATTCAAGAATTAATCTGCTACCCCAGCTAAAATGAGAAAGAGCTCAAGTCCAGCAGCATGACAATACATATGCCTTTGTTTCCACATGATGCACCCATTCAGTTTACTCTCCATTAAAAAGCTCAAAATTTGACCATGAATTCTCACTAACATGCAAGGGAAAACATAGTCATGTAGGAATCGAATTAAAATCGTACCAACACGTTTTTAAAAATTATCTTTTTATAATTTTATGTTAATACAAAATCAGAGTTATCGACTTGAAGAAGTGTGTTGAAAAGAGTGAAAAGACAAACAGGTAAAACAGAAGAACACGGAGGGAGAGTCATATATCAATTCATACCTCTGGAAAGTGTGTGAGAGCCAATAATGCTTGACGCCCACCATCAGACCTACATAAAATTGTACATGTAAGCAAGAATTACTAGAAAGAATAATTGACAGTATATAGAAAAAGGTGAGATGTAATCCCGGTCCTTTTTTACTAGCAAAAAATTACAAGAAAAGTTTATATGAGGGCCAATAAGTTCAAACAAGAGAAAAAAAAGGGGGGCAACAAATACACTTCATCCAATCCTTTAATATTGAAACACTTATCTATTTGGGAAGTTTCATAAATATTACAACATTAAGGAAAACAAAATTCTCCAATTCACATTGCAAATTACTCGATGTACACTTAGTTTTTAGTACTTTTTGCTGAATTAATGCTTGAAATTCCATGGACAAGTTTGTAATTTTGCCTTTATCGCACTTCCTTTTCCCTGCTACTTAAAACCTTGTATACTCCCATCATTGAACTCTTGCCCACATCACGAAAAAAAAAAACAGTGGGAGTAAGATTATGGCATGTTGTCCTTTTCAGGATAACAAGAGAACATGCAATAAGAAGTTATGGCTAAGAGGGGAAGGAAATGAAAAGGTAAAGTTTGCACAGCCTAGGCTACCTGGATAGGCCACAAAGCTCCCACAGCACCCAAAGAAGTTCCTCTGAACGTGGCGTTGATGTAAGCAAGCGATCAACAGCATAAACCTGATCCACACAGAATAAAGCACCAAGAAGTTAGCAACCACCACCTTATTATTCGAAGATGAATGAGAGTAAACAAAAGAAAGAATAAAACAATGAGGAGAAATTGAAAAAAATAAATATTCAGCAAGGCTACTAACCACCCTCAGATGCATCTCAAGGTTTATTCCAACCTCTTGCAGATGGACAAAGAACCCCTTTGATACCAAAGCAAATGCATATCGGAGAGGAATAAATTTATTCACATCATCGTCCCCTTTAAATGCACGAATGATTGTCGAGGAAAGATCGGGATGCTGCAATAGGAAGACAAGACCTGCCAAATTTAATGTATGTTATTAACAGCACAACATAAATAGAGAATAAATAAAAGCAAAAATGAAACATTTTAACAACCTGAACGGCAAAACATAAGCGAAAGAATTGTGGCTTCAATAGAAGATGTCACATCCAAAAAAGCTTCGAGATCATGTCCTCTTTCAGCCCGCAACACTGTTGACGATATTATTGCAACTGACAAGGGAAGAAACCCCCTCTCCTACAATAAAAGCACATCGTGTCAAACCCAGCACAGACAAACAGTGGGTTCAGCCCAATTAAAAGATTCAGAAAAAAAAAAAAAGGTACTCCCTCCGTATGTTATTACTTGCTCCTCCACTTTCCTTTTGCGACCGTAATTTATTACTTGCTTCATTTCCTCTTTGGGAAACCTTTTACAATATTTTACTAATATCTTCTCTCCTAGTGGACTCTCAACTATCATACTACTAGGTTAGACCCCGTGCCATGCACGGAAATTTTTAATAATTAATTTTAAATTAACATTGTATAAGTAAATTTACATATGTAAATATTACAATGGATTATAAAATAGCCTATTTGCCAAATAGATATTTAAAAATATGCATTTTACTATACTGTAATGTTGAAGGATACATCAAATATTTTATTATATAAATTAGAAACTTTGTTTTATACTTAAGTTTATAGTTGGCAATATATATAAAGACACATCAAATCTTTAATTTATGTACAAAATTTGTTTTTATATGGAATTTTTTTAAAAAAAAAATTAAAAATATAAGGGACACACTAAAAAAAATGACACGTGTCATTCTGGTGTGTCTTTTACTAAAAAAAATGACACTAAAAAAAACGCAAGAAAATTGGGAGACTGAGGAAGGGTCATTTAAAATATTAAAACTACACGGGCACTTGTAAAATGCTTCATATATAGGGTCAAATCTGGATCTGTAAGCTTTGTGAAACCCAAACTCTTGGTTACAGCCAATTCCCAAAAAATCTGGAATCTTACAGCATAATGAAATAATTAAAAACAGAATGAAAATGTAATAGATCAACAGAAGATAATTCTGCGGACTTGATTATCAATACCAAATCTGGATCTGTAAGCTTTGCGAAACCCAAACACTTGATTTTAGCCCATCCCAGAAAATTCTGGAATCTGAACTTACCATAAGGTAATAATAAAAAATAGAAAAGTGTAATAGATCAACAGAAATTAATTCTGTGGACTTGATTATCAGTACTTTCAAACTATCCAAGATTTTAGAAAAGTATATTGCCTTGAGAGTTGAGACATCTATATAGGTATAGGAACTACAACTTCATGATCTCATATCGCAATACCCTGATTCTGGAAATTATTGTTTTTTCTTATTAACAGATTCTGGAAACAATGTTAAATAAATTAAAAGAAGACACTGAGCAAGAAGCTATACTGGAAAAAAATACCTTCAAAAGCGAGAGCAACTTTGCATCAATTTTCTGATGCAGAAAACGACAACTTGATGAGGCAATAAGTTTGCTAGATGCTTTGAAAGACAGCAAACCTTCAGGTGCTGCCACCATTAATGAACGGATGGCACAGGCTGTGGGAGAAGGATCCTCAACCCAACCAGATGAATTAATCATTTTCTGCATATACAATTGTCAACAAACAGAAACTAAGAATAAGTGCAAAATTACAAGAGAACTAGATAACACATGATAGACATCCATTTCCTAGATACTACAAGACATGCAGTTGGACTACACCAAAATTCAACAGAAAATAAAAAGAAAAACCATCCCTCCATTGATTTTTTGACACAGAACATAATTAAATCAACTGTATAGAACTTACAAATAAAGAAATTGCTTTTTTGACAGATAAAGAGAGTGAACACCTATAAACACAGCCAAAAGGTGCTAGTTGAGCACACAGCTCAACAACTGAAGTCAAAATATTCAAAATACCTACAGTGCCATAATGTAGTTCTATAATCTAAAAATTAACTGTTGTAGATTCATGATCCTTTTATCGATAAAATAAAAGAGTATAAATTGAGCACCCTAATGGTATATTTTTTTTACATCAAATGGACTTCACAAAATCTAATAATATAATTTAGAGTCAAATGGACCTAAACAAAACGATTTGATCAAACAGAGCAATTAATAAACCAAACTAGAACTGCAAGATAGGGCAAATAAGCATTGCAATCACATGTTATCACAAATGACAACCTAAGACTCCTTGTATAGGCAATATAAATCTAAAATAATCTCAAACCAATCTAAATAAATGAGAAAATATACACCTAATTAGACTAGGACTTCTAATAATAATATACATCTTTTATTTTACACATTAAATCACTATTAAGGGATTAGTAAAACTTTGACTCCTAACAAAACATCAAAAAGATACAACTTATCCTGATTTTACTAGGATTAGGCCAATCCTAGTAGCTTCCTAGTACATTGCAACGGACTACGTGGTACAGTTATAAGAATAGAGGAAAGGTTGAATGATTTGATTGATAGCTCAAAGGCTTGCGAAAAGGTTTCAATGGCTTGAGGCCATAACTCTCCAAAATGTTCATACAATTTTCTGCTTACTTTTCTATTGTAGACTTCCTCTATTAATACTATTACAATTGAGCATAATATGGACAAAAGCCTTAATTGCTAATTTACTACAATTTGTCAAATAGCTAGAGTTAAAAGAGCTAATACACCAAAACATGCTTTGCTGCCAAATCAGAGGGTCGTTGCTTGTGTATGTTGTGGAGAAGCGCCCTGTTGCTTTTGCTGTTCCTGTCCCTTCCTTGGTCTCCTGCTATACACTAAAATAGGTGGTGGAGGTTGTGGGTGTATCCAAAAGTGCCACCTTGTCCTCAAGGTGGAAACTCGGAAATTGCTCATTGATTGCTACGGCATCCTCCCATGTAGCCTCGAATTCGGGCGCACCAAGCCACTTGATAAGGACCTCAACTTTACCCTGCTGACCTTCCTTACGCCTAACCTCCAACACCTCCTCGGGCTCGATGACCATCTCCAATTCCGGGATCAATTGAATTGGGATAGTAGGAGAAGTAGGGACATCTCCGACCGCTCTTTTCAATTGAGAAACGTGAAAACAGGGTGAATACGGCATTGGTCTGGAAGGAGTAGCCTATAAGCGACTTGACCCACACGCTGCACCACCTCATACGGCCCATAAAAGCGAGCCGCTAATTTCTCAAATGGCCTCCTTGCCAAGGAATTTTGACGATACGGCTGGAGCTTAAGGAAAACCATGTCCCCCACCTGAAATTCTTCATCCCGACGCTTCCCATCAGTGTTTTTCTTCATAATTTGCTGTGCACGCCTTAAATTTAGCTTCAATTCCTCCAACATCAAGTCCCTTTCTTGCAGAATCTCCTCTACCGTTCCCAATGTGGACTGTCCTTTTCCCACTCGAATTAATATGGGTGGCTCTCTCCAGTAGACTGCCATGAAGGGAGTGACTTGTGTGGCGGAGTGTGGGGTGGTGTTATATGAATACCCCCCCCCCCCCGCATACATCGAAGATACGTTTCCAGCCTCTTGTTTACCACCTCCGACTGCCCGTCTGTTTGGGGGTGGTAGGACGTGCGACGCTTCAAGTCCGTGCCTTGCATACGGAACAACTCTCTTTAGAAAACACTCAAAAACACCCTGTCTCTATCCGTGACAATGCTGGTCGGAATACCATGAAGTCTGACCACCTCTTTTACGAACACCTCAGCCACCGTTTAAGCCTAATGAAATGGGCGTACTTGGACAATCTATCAACCACCACGAAAATAGTATCCACCCCCTTCGACCGTGGCAACCCTTCGATAAAATCCATACTTATGCAAGGCATCAGCCCAATGATAAGCCCAGGCCTGCTATACAGTTTACCTATGCTCGAAGGAAGACTAAATCAGCTGCATCTAACCGCTGAATGTGCTGGAAGAATGAGCTGGAATTTCTGTTACAAGTTTGTTAGCCTTAAGGGCAGCTTAGTAATTCCTTTCCTAGTTTGTTATTCTCTAAGGCAGTTAGTTTGTTTTGGCTAATTGTATTTAATAAGTAATTTTGCTTGTAGAAGGGGTTATGCAAATTATTAGCGAGTGAGCAAACTTGGAGAGATTCTCTTCCTCTCGAATGAAGAGTGATTGTATTGCTAGATTATACTGATCTTCAATACAAATATCAGTTATTTGGTCACATTTTCTGCATTTTTCCTTACTTTCATACTCCGTTTCAGCTAAGTTCCTAGCAAATTTGGTATCAGAGCAGTCTCGATTCTCGCCGGAGAAGAAGTTGGCTCGCTTGACTCATGCGCAGCGTTTGGATTTACTGGAGCGGGAGATTGCCGGAGTTCTCGGCCACGTGGCCCAGGAGATCACTGATGCTCTGGCAACGCTCAAATCCGACCTTACTGCCAGTTTGCTGCTGGAGCAGAGAAGAATCGGTCGGACAATCGCTCTCCCTTGGGAAATGGACCACCATATCAGTGGGACAACCCTTTCGCTGGTTCGCAACCACGTTTGGAGTTTGGTGATGGTGGACAATCGAATTGGAAGTTGAGGAAACTCGATTTGCCCCTGTTTGATGGCACGAACCCAGATGAATGGATTCTCCGAGCTGAGCGCTTCTTCCATTTTTACCGATTATCAGATGAGCTGGAGGCCGCGGTGGTGGCACTCGACGGCGACGCCCTGCTATGGTACCAGTGGGAACACAGGCGCCACCCGTTACTCACTTGGGAAGATTTGAAGAAACTTCTACTCTGTCGGTTTCGCACCACCGCCACGGGCACGCTCCACGAACAGTGGCTTGCTCACCAGCAGACCGGCTTGGTGGCCGACTACAGACGCCGATTCATTGAGTTATTGGCTCCGATTGATGGAGTGCCCGAGGAGATTGCGAAGGGACAGTATATCAATGGATTGAGGGAGGATATTCGGGTTAATGTTCGGATCTTAGATCCGGTTACCTTGGATCAGGCAATGGAGCTCAGCCCAAAACCAAGGCCCAATTCTAGCCTACCCAGTTGGAGAACCCCAAACCCGTCCTACAGATCCAACCCACAAACTACCTACCCAAATAACCCGAACCAAAACACAAACCCAAACCTAAACACTAACACCCACCTTACCCAGAATCGCACCACCACCCCATTTTCCAAAACAACCGGCGATATAAGGCGGTTGACGGAAAAGGAGGTCCAACGGAAGAGAGAACAAGGATTATGCTTCCGTTGTGATGAGAAATGGAATCTAAATCATCGATGTCGCCGCCGCGAGCGTGCTGCTCACGGTGGATGACAGCGACGAGGAGGATGGCGATTCTGGTGAGCTCGCTGCTGCTGAAATTGATACACCCGCACCTCCGCCACTCTCACCACCACTTGCGGTTAATCCGGGTGTTTCTCTTTGCTCGGTCATGGGTATTACTAGCCCTAAAACTATCCGCCTGGAAGGTGAAATCAATGGCGGCAAGGTTGTTGTGATGGTGGACCCTGGTGCGACCCATAATTTCATTTCAACGGCGGCGGCAAACCATTTGCAGTTACCCATTACTGAATCTAGGAGTTTTGGTGTCACGTTGAGGACAGGGGCAGCTGTACAAGGAGAAGGGGTTTGCGTTGGGGTGTTGTTGGAGCTGCAAGGACTCATAATCAAGGAGGATTTTCTTGTTCTTCCATTGCGAAATTCTGATGTGATTTTGGGGGTTCAATGGCTTGAAAAATTAGGGACTATTTCCTCCAATTGGAAAACACAGACGTTGCGTTTTCAGGTGGGTGGGGAGTCGGTCACCTTAAGGGGTGATCCTCAGGGGCACTCCTGCATCGCACTAAAAGCGATGGTGAAAACTATACAGAAGGCTGGTCATGGTGTGTTGTTGGAGTTTAATTACTTGGAGAATTCGAGGGAGGAGGAACCACATTTTCCAGAAGCTCTCAAGCCCCTGCTGACTCAGTTTCAAGGGGTGTTTCATATGCCCAATGGGCTACCTCCTCAACGATCGGTGGATCATTCTATCATCCTGAAGAGTGGAGCAAACCCAATCTCTGTTCGCCCTTATAGATACCCGCAATACCAGAAGGATGAAATCGAAAAATTGGTGAAAGATATGCTTGCAGGTATAATTCAGCCCTCTACTAGTGCATTTTCTAGTCCTGTTCTTTTAGTCAAAAAAAAGGGACGGATCATGGTGTTTCTGCGTTCACTGTCGTGCTTTGAATAAGGAGACTATTCCCGATAAATTTCCCATTCCCGTAATTGATGAACTGTTGGATGAATTGTTTGGTGCTACTGTGTTCACTAAGTTGGACCTTAAATCTGGGTATCATCAGATTTGGGTTAAGGAATCGGATGTTCATAAGACCGCTTTTCGAACCCACGAGGGCCATTATGAATTTTTGGTGATGCCCTTCGGCCTCACCACCAACGTCCTTAATGAATGACGTGTTCAGACCATTTCTCAGGAAGTTCGTCTTAGTTTTCTTTGACGATATACTTGTTTACAGCAAGTCTATGACAAAGCACCAAGGGCATTTGCAGCAAGTTTTGTCCACCTTGACTACACATCACCTCTATGCTAACCTAAAAAAGTGTGAGTTTGGGAAGGCTAAGGTGGCCTATCTAGGTCATGTAATTTCGGCAGATGGGGTAGAGGTTGATGCATCTAAGGTTCATGCTATGTTGGAGTGGCCCGTTCCCCAAAGTCTCAAGGAGCTCCGGGGTTTTTTGGGGCTTACGGGGTATTATAGGAAGTTCATTCAGAACTATGCTTTGATTGCTAGCCCTTTAACTGATCAGCTTTGTAAGGATTGTTGGGGTTGGACAGGGGAGGCCACTACGGCTTTTGAGGCATTAAAGGCAGCCATGACTCAGGCCCCTATCTTGGCTATGCCTGACTTCTCTCAGCCTTTTATTGTTTTATTGTAGAGACAGACGCATCAGGACATGGTTTAGGTGTTGTGTTGCTTCAAGGTGTTCACCCAATTGCGTACTTTAGCAATATTTTGGGTATACGTGCTAGGATGAAGCCCATCTATGAAAGAGAACTTATGGCAATCGTGTTTGCCATCGAGAAATGGAGACATTATCTTCTAGGAAGACAATTTGTGGTAAGAACCGATCAGAAAAGTTTGAAGTTTTTGTTGGAACAAAGAGAAGTGGGGCAAGCATATCAAAAATGGGTGAGTAAGCTGTTGGGTTACTCTTTTGAAATCCACCACAAACCCGGACCTTGCAACAAGGTGGCTGATGCTTTATCGCGCCAATTCTCACCAGAACTTTCTGCTGTAATCACTACATGTGGCTTGAGTTGGGAGGTCATTCATGGGTTTATTACCGGGGATCAAGTCTTGCAAAAATTGATCTCTCAGTTACAAAATGGGGAGGCTGTTCCTAAATGGTTCACATTAGAGAATGGTATTCTGAAGTATAAGGGAAGAGTGGTGCTTCCGAAGAATTCTGAGCTCGTTTCTCTTTTTCTCAAGGAATTCCATGACTCTCCTGTTGGTGGTCATGCTGGTGACCTTAAGACTTATCAGCGAATGACCGGGGAATGGTATTGGGAAGGCATGAGGAAGGATGTCTCTGAATATGTCAGACGCTGCCATGTTTGTCAACAAAATAAAACTTCTACTCTCTCTCCTCTCGGGTTGCTTCAACCTTTGCCAATTCCGGACAAGATTTGGGAGGATGTCTCCATGGACTTCATTGAGGGATTGCCCAAATCCTTGGGTTGGGATTCAATCCTCGTGGTGGTTGACAGGTTGTCTAAGTATGGGCATTTCATTCCTTTAAAGCATCCATTCACTGCCCAAACCGTGGCTCACAATTTCTCTAAGGAGATAATCCGTCTTCATGGCATCCCGTCTTCTATTGTCACTGATCGGGACAAGGTTTTTTTGAGTATTTTCTGGTCGGAACTATTTAGGCTTCAAGGCACTTAGTTGAAAAGGAGCACCTCTTATCATCCTGAGTCCGATGGCCAAACTAAGGTTGTGAACAAGGGCGTGGAGTCCTACTTGCGTTGCTTTATTAATGGGAAACCTAAGACTTGGGCTACTTGGCTGCCTGGCAGAATATTGCTATAACACCGCTTTTCACAGTGCCACCAAATGCTCTCCGTTCAAGGCTGTGTATGGGAGGGATCCTCCTAATTTGTTGCGTTTCACACCTGGTAGCACTCATGTCTCTTCTTTGGAAGATCAATTATTGGAGAGGGATGCTATCTTAGATGACCTTAAGTTCCATCTAGCCAAGGCTCAGATTTATATGAGGCAGTATGAGAATAAGGGCAGAAGGAGGTTGGGGATTTGGTCTATGTGAAGCTCAGACCGTATAGACAGCAGTCCTTGGCTAAAAAAAAGAATGAGAAACTTTCTCCGCGCTACTATGGCCCTTATCCTGTGATCCAAAGAATTGGAGAGGTGGCATACAAGCTTGACCTCCCTGCTACAGCTCGAATTCATCCCGTTTTCCACATTTCTCAGCTCAAGCCAGCCATAGGAGCAGGGCAGCAGGCTTCTCCCTTACCTGTCCAGCTCACTTCTGACTTGGTGCTTGACACAGAGCCAGAAGCAGTTCTTGGGGTGAGGACTACTCAGGCTGCTACAGAGGTCCTGGTTCAATGGAAGGGGCTGCCAGATTGGGAAGCCACTTGGGAGGACTTCACTGAACTTGACTGCAGGTTCCCTCACTTCCACCTTGAGGACAAGGTGAATCTTTGGGAAGGGGGTATTGCAAGGCATCAGCCCAATAATAAGCCCAGGCGTGCTATACAGTTTACCTATGCTCGAAGGAAGACTAAATCAGCTGCATCTAACCGCTGAATGTGCTAGAAGAATGAGCTGGAATTTCTGTTACAAGTTTGTTAGCCTTAAGGGCAGCTTAGTAATTCCTTTCCTAGTTTGTTATTCTCTAAGGCAGTTAGTTTGTTTTGGCTAATTGTATTTAATAAGTAATTTTGCTTGTAGAAGGGGTTATGCAAATTATTAGTGAGTGAGCAAAATTGGAGAGATTCTCTTCCTCTCGAATGAAGGGTGATTGTATTGCTAGATTATACTGATCTTCAATACAAATATCAGTTATTTGGTCACATTTTCTGCATTTTTCCTTACTTTCATACTCTGTTTCAGCTAAGTTCCTAGCAACTTATGTCTTCCCAAATCCTCTCCGGGATGGGCAGGGGTTGCAACAGCCCCGCCGGCGACTGTTGAGAGTGTTTGTTCCTTTGGCAAACCGAGTAGCTTCGAATGTAACTCGCCACATCTTTTCGCATTCCACCCCAAAACCAATCCGCTCCCATTTTCAGGTAAGTTTTGGTCTCCCCCACATGCCCCCCTTCCGGTGAATCGTGATAAGCTCGGAGTAGTGTTGGTTTGTACACCGAGTTCAGCAGAATTACAACCCGACTCTTGTACAGCAGCAGGTGGTTCTCCACCGTATATCCTTGGGGTCCCTCCCCTTTTTCCACCTCCTCCCTCAATTTCAGAATTTCACTGCTCTTTGCGATCTCATCCCTTAAGGCCTCCCATTCGACGCTCTTGGTGGCTATTAATGCCATACACTCGCCGGAGACATCATCTTCGCCACGCTGTGAAAGGGCGTCAGCCACCCTGTTGGCAACCCCGAGCTTGTACTGTAATTCGAACTCAAATCCCACCCATTTCTGAAATTCCATCCCGATCTCCCTTTGTTGAGTTATGTACTTGATATTTTGTTGGTCGCTTCGAATCACAAATTTCCGACCCAACAAATAGTACTTCCATTTCTCCACCGCTAAACACACCGCCATGAGTTCCTTCTCGTAAATCGATTTTCCCTGACCCCTAGGGCCGAGCACCTTGCTACCGACCTTCCCTCTTGCATCAACACCGCTCCGAGGCCAAACCCCGAAGCATCCGACTCCACAACAAATTCCTTCAAGAAATCGGGCATAGTGAGCACAGGAGCCGAAATCATTGCTTGTTTCAAGGCTTGAAACGCCTCGTCGGCCGCCGTATTCCACCCGAAATTATCTTTCTTGAGCTGCTTTGTTAATGGTCTTGCGATGTGTGCATAGTGGTGGATAAAATTCCTATAATATCCTGTGAGCCCTAAAAACCCTCTCAACTCTCTTAAGGATTTCGGTTTGGGCCAATTGATCATGGACCCAACCTTGTCTTGGTCCACAGCAACCCCTTCACAAGAGATAATATGGCCCAAATATGCAACCTTGGGCTTGCCAAATTCACACTTTTTTAATTTTTCAAACAGTGAGTGTTTTTCAAGAGTTGCCAACACCAATTTCAAGTGAACTACATGATCATCCTCACTAGCACTATATACTAGAATATTATCAAAGAAAACAAGTACAAATTTGCGTAAGTAGGGGCGAAATACCTCATTCATTAGGGATTGGAATGTTGCCGGCGCGTTAGTAAGATCGAAGGGCATGACGAGAAATTCGTAGTGCCCCTCATGCGTCCTAAAAGCCCTCTTATGGGTGTCCTCCGTCCGGACTAGAACTTGATGATAGCCGGCTTTTAGATCAAGCTTTGAAAACATCCGGGCCCCATGCAACTCATCTAGCAACTCGTCGATCACCGGTATGGGATATTTATCGGGCACCGTTTCTTTGTTTAGGGCCCAGTAATCGACACAAAAACGCCACGAACCGTCTTTCTTCTTAACTAATAGCACTGGACTTGAGAACGGACTAGTAGAAGGCCTTATGATACCCGCTTGAAGCATCTCCTCGATGAGTTTTTCAATCTCATCCTTTTGAAATTGCGGGTACCTATAGGGTCTCACACTAATCGGGTTGCTACTTTCCTTAAGGATTATGGCATGTTCATGTCCCCTAATAGGGGGTAGCCCTTTCGGACTATCAAAGACCACGGCATATTCATCCAACACACCCCTTAGAAATTCTGGCGGTCCATCTTCTTTCGGCCCACTCCTTGTTGGCTGCCCACTTCACCCTCAACCCGATTCATCTCCACTAAAATGCCCCCATCTTCTTTTCTCAAGGTTCTAATCATAGCCTTAGAGTAATTCCTGCCCTTGTCAAGCTTGGATCCCCTTTAATCACCACATCTTGCCCATTTAACGTGAAGCTCATTTCTTGTAGCTTCCAATTTGTGAGCACAACTCCTAGTTTCTCTAACCATTGAATTCCCATGATTACATCCGAGTTGCCTAACTTGAGAGGTAGGAAGTCCTCTTCTATTTCAATCCCATCTCCCAACTCCAACCTTACTCCCTTACATTGCCCTTTCCCTTTGATATTCTCCCCATTACCAAGGGAAACCCCGAAACTAAAGTTGCCGGACACGATCAATCCTAGACTCTCAATGGTTTGCAACGAAATAAAGTTATGCGTTGCTCCGAGGTCAATCATCACTATCACCGATTGGCCCTTAATCCTCCCCTTGAGCCTCATAGTCTTGGGGTTAGATAAACCCACAATAGAGTTCATCGAAACTGAGGCGGGGGTCTCTTCATACTCCTCCGGGGTCTCTAAGGCCGTCAACTCACCTCCATTTTCATCTTCCTCCTCCTCTACTAGCAACATGCTGAGCACTTTAGCCCCACATACATGCGTGGGCCCGGTCCACCGACCATCACACTTGAAGCATAGGCCCTTGGCCCTCTTTTCTTGCATCTCTTTCTCGGTCAAACGTCGAACATTACCACTGAACTGGGAGGCATTTGGGTGCGGTCGTGTTGGTGGATTGGTTTACTGATGCCATGGAGCTTTGGGTTGTTTGGTTAGGCTGAAAAGTGTGGGTTGGGTTACTTTTACTAGGGTTGAAGGTTTGAGGGGGTAGATTGTTGTAGGCTAGGCTGGTGGTGTGTTGGGATTGGGCCAACCCAAACCCCAATATAGCTGAAACGGGGCTCCTATTAAAATATGAGTACGGCCCGGGCTTGGTGAAAACCCCACCCATCTTTTTGAACCCGGCAACCCGATTTCTCTCCTCAATCCGCACCGCCAAATCCATGGCCTCATCCAAGGTAATCGGGTTCAGCATCCTAATCTCAGCCTTTGTTCTCTGGTATGTTAAGGAGTGACGCGGCCTTCTCGATGAACAACCTCCGGTACTCCACCACGGTGGTGGTCTGCTACACCGCCAGCCACTGCTCGTGCAATGACCCGGCATTAATCGGCCGGAATTGGTTCAAGACCCTCATCTTCAAGTCTTCCCACAGAATCACCGGTCGTCGGCGATGCTCCCACTGGTACCATCTAAGCGCGTCCCCGTCGAGCGCCACTACAGCCGCCTGAATTTTCTCCGGTTCAGAGAGCTGGTAGAATTGGAAGAACTGTTCCCCCCTCAAGATCCACCCATCCAGGTCCGACCCGTCGAAGGTAGGCGTATCGAGCTTAAGGAACTTCCAATTGCTACGGTGGTCCTGGTGATTTTCGTGGTGGTGGAACCCTCCTCCCAAGTTAGCGAATCGGAGACCGTTGAAGCCCCTGCTCCCAACGGTTGTTCGTGAAACCCTCTAGTTCCGTGCGGCGACCCGTTGTAGCCACCGTGTTGCTACGGCTATTCTACTTCCTCTTCCCCCACTACTAGTTGCGTCGGCGGCCTACCTAAGGCCTTAAGAGCGCCTCGAATCTCGTCCAGAACCTTGTCCTGCCGGCTTGTTGTCATGGCGTTTTGTTGGGTAATTTCGTTCCGGAATCGATCCATCCGACCCTCCATCACTTGTCTGACCTTGTCAAGGGCCTCTTCTTGGCTCCTCTTTAACGTTTAATGTAGTGAGTTTTCTCCATCACCCAATTTTTCGAAAATTTCTTCCACCCTCTCTTCGAATGCAGTCACCCGCTCCGGCGTCACTGTTAATGGCGTCGGAGGCATGCTCGCTCAGATACCAAATGCAACGGACTACGTGGTACAGTTATAAGAATAGAGGAAAGGTCGAATGATTTGATTGATAGCTCAAAGGCTTGCGAAAAGGTTTCAATGGCTTGAGGCCATAACTCTCCAAAATGTCCATACAATTTTCTGCTTACTTTTCTACTGTAGACTTCCTCTATTAATACTACTACAATTGAGCATAATATGGACAAAAGCCTTAATTGCTAATTTAAGGCAATTTGTCAAATAGCTAGAGTAACCACAGTTAAAAGAGCTAATACACCAAAACATGCTTTGCTGCCAAATCAGAGGGTCGTTGCTTGTGTATGTTGTGGAGAAGCGCCCTGTTGCTTTTGTTGTTCCTGTCCCTTCCTTGGTCTCCTGCTATACACTAAAATAGGTGGTGGAGGTTGTGGGTGTATTGCATACATCAAGCGTCCTTCATAGCCCAACAACCCTCGTACCAAAATAGCCAAATAACCAATTCCAAAACAACAGCATATAGATAGCAAAATGATGATGTTAACTTTGAGTATTGACCAAAGCCACTCAGATCCACGTCACCTAATCACACAATATTTACAAAAATGATTTTCTACATCTGAAATTTTGTTGTTGTGGCAATAGAATCTTTTAATCTTATTTTGGTAGTTTCCTACCCATTTTGATATTCTACAAGTACCAAAATCTAGTTGCTGTCCTTAAGACACCATCATACCCACTTTAGTAGTTTAGAAAAGTTCAATACATTTTAATTCACACCCTTAAGGCCCTAACAAATAAAAAGACCTTGAACAAGGCACAGGAAACAAGCATCTTACAAATTCTCCTTAGAACTTGAAAACATTAAGGTCACGTTTAAGTAGTCAGTTTGACATCTTATTTACTATAATCATCACATGATAGTTCAAAAAAACTGACATTTTGACCCTAACTTCATTATTCATGTCACTACTCACTGCATTCCATATTGCCTTTGTTTGGTTGGGAGCAAGTTCATGAGAAATTGGAGGTTTGTCTACATGAAACCATTTTTTCAAGAGTTTGGTGTAAAGAGGTTTGTATAAGCGGATACAACCCAAAATTTAAATTTTGAAGCAGAGAAAAATTGCACCTTAAACTGGTATTTAATATTATTTACATGATATTTGAAAGGACAGAAGTAACAATAAGTTTCCCTATAATTATTAGTGAAACATATAGAGCAATTAGCTTTACTCTTTAATTATAAATTGACTTGGCTACCCGATAAATTCTTGCATGTCCATTTCTTCAATAAAAATAAGATCTGGTTAAACAAGTTTGGAGATCAAGGTGAGCTTAAATAGAAAACTATTGGTTTCCAAGTTCATTGGATTTGAAAAATTGTTGGTAAGTGAATTAGAGAAGATAAGCAAAGACTATGTCACATGAGACTGCTTGCAGTTACAATATAATCAATCGGTTTCATGGGTTACAGAAAGATAAAATCAATTGAGTATTGAGACACCAAGAATGGTGGAGAAAGAGCCAAAGAGAAGACAAGGAACTGAATACAAGGGAAAACGTGAAAATAGAGAGGGAAAAAAATAGAAAGGTCAAAAGACGAGAATATAGGCTAAAATTAGGATGGGCTAATAATTGGGATATTTGCCCATTCCATTGTATTTGTTTTAAGGGAATTACTCCCCCCCCCCCCCCCCTCCCTATTTTTATAATAACTTATATTTCATTTCTGATTTTCTCATTATTCCTCTTTTCTTTCTTTTCCTTTTTATTTATATCTTATAAGAAGTATGTATTAATATATTATCCATAATTATCTGATTACTCCATCACTAAATAATGCACCATTTGCTTTTTCACGATCTCCAATGCACTACTTTGACCATGAATATCTTTAATCGTGCATACTTAAAAATTACAAACAGTTGATATTTTGAAAATACATTTTGAGACGCTTCCAACAAAATCTCACTTGACAATATTTTCTTTAATATAATAGTGAAATATTATGGTCAGTTTTTAATGTTTGAACTTAAAATGAGAAATAGTGCAATTATTTAGAAATGCAGGTAAATTATTTTTATTGAAATTAAATTAATCTATTAATGAAAAATCCTCAACAATAAATTAAGCTAATGTCCTTATTGGTCATTTATGTTACCAAACTGATAATGAAAACAGCTAGTCAAACCAGCTATATCAAACAGTCAACTGCTAACCACTCAGACACACGTAAACAGGACAATAATTGGAACGACCAAACTTTTTTTTTTATTCCATGACATTAGTAAATTAATTATCAATGTACTATTACTTCTCACTTTGGATACCAAAAAAAAAAAAAACTATATGCCACCATTGAATACCAATGCAAAAGCTACTCTGGCATACAAAAAATCTAAAAAAAAATCTTTAAGATGGAATAATGCCTACCCTAGTAACACCCAAAAAAAAGAAAAAAATTGAACAACTTGATACTAACCAAAAGCTTCCTTAGCTGTAACTTGGCGTTCATTAACAGGCTTAAAGTCGTCGGTGTAGCATTACTGTCACCTGAGAGTCCTCCCAATATGGATAACACTGCATACTGCCAATCAGAATAATGAGAATAGCTCCTTGTATCATAATTAAGCGTTCAGAAGCCAGAAAATATACCTCATATCTTGAAGCAACTTCATAGAAACGCAACCGCTGAAGGATATAAGTTGCCAATCCAGCAATATCATGCCGTTGTTTTTGCATTACTAACTTTAACAGTTGGCTATATCCCTCACTTACACCAGATGGAACATTTTCACCTTCACGAGGCCACCAACCTAAGAAACCTTCACACCCAATAGAGTATCGAGTTGCTTGTTCAACAGCCCCAAGTAGCATCAAAGTTACAGTCGCACTATTTTGCATTTCTGAGCTAAGAAAATGTGCCAGCTGCTCCATTCCTCCACCATTTACATAATGAAAACAGCTTTCCTTTCCCGAGCATAGAATCAGAGATAAACTCAACCAAAGAAGTACATTATTACTCTGGAATGAAAGGAAAATCAATGGAAGAAGGGATAAGTCAGATGTCAATGTATCAAAGAATCAACAAAAAACTGTGTATAGAGAATTAATAAAGTGCAATACTTCCCATTCATGATATTAAACAACGCCCAAAAATATAAGAGAAGGAAAAAAGCATCTCCCACATTTTATAAATAATATAATAAGCAAAGGTGGAAACAAGGATTGCAAAAATATTGGTACTGTGAAATTTGAGAAGTACAAAGAAGCATCTGGATTCTGGAAGCATAATATAATTATATGTCCTCAAGCAAAACATGACCATGGAGGAGGGCAAAAATTCTAAATCATTAATATCCAATCCATTTGACAAGACTTTCCACACCATTAGGAAAATCATACTTTACCTGTGATAAATGAGGATGTCCAACAAATGCAATATCCCTATTAAATGGGAAATGCTGGAACAACATATCCACCAAATCTTTAGAAGTGGCTAAATCAGCTTCAGACTCTAGAAAACTGCACTCTACCAAAAAATCTCCATATACATGACCTGCTTCAACATATCTTTTACAAAGATTGAAAAGATTCCTCTGAGCCTCAGTGAAAACATGAAAAGATTCTTTCGCATTTGCTAATGCTTCCAAATTTAACTCTTGCAGCATGATTCCAGCACTAACCAAGTCATTTGTGAAGAAAGATGCAGCTGATGAAGTAATTATAGCCATGACCTTCTGACTTATATCACCAAAATTTGGTATATCCAGTACCTTATATATAAGTTGCAAAAATTGCCTCATCTCTACAGAAATATCTATTGCTGGAAGTATTGAAGACAAGGCCTGCAGAGAGGAAATTGCATCCTCAAATTTAGGATTTCTAGAATGTAATAGAGGTGGCAGGTCCTCAAGCTTCGCCTCAGAAGAAGAAACAAGATTCACAACAGAGTTGTCCAAGTCAAAGTCAACATTAAATTGCCCAAGATCTTCAGCTGTGTTTCCATATACAACCAAGCTTAGACTTCGATAACTGCCCCTCACAACCAAATGATTAGTCACCACAGCCTGACAAACCGTAGCATATGTCAGTAACAAGAAGGTTATTCTGAAAGCATGTATGTTTCTCTTTTTTTATTTTAATTTGGGGAAGCGCGGTGGGGGTGGGCAATCAAGAATTAATAAAACTCATCAATAAAGAAGATGTGCCAAATACCAAACCCATGTCCACAAAGATAAATGAACGGTATTTTGGGAGGGAGGTACACAAGAATGAATACATTTAATCAATAAAGGAGATGTACCAAACACCAAACCCATGTCCATAAAGAAAAGTGAAAGGAAAACAAGAATAGTGCTTCAGCAATCCTAATAAGGGTGATTTAAGGTCCAGGATACAACCAAAAATGAAATGAATAATAACATTTAAACGGAATAACAAACCAGGAGAATAAACTATGTGGGAAAGAGAGTGACAGAATCAAACATAGAACAATAAGCCTAACTACCTCTAAATCTCTAATTCCTTGCCATAACTATTCCAGACATATATTTGATATCTTATATGGACATGGACGCTTGGCTGTAATCCTTCTAATAAAAATAACACTAAAAACCTTGATGTGTTTATGATAGATAGTTAAATACAGCTAGAATAAAGTGTAAGTAGCTTAGACATTATGGGGGCACTCTTTTAAGATAGAACTTATTATATCCTCAATGTGCAAAGTAATGAAGTTGCTAATTGAGAGCCTTTTTATTATTTGAACAAATCTCCCTTCAAATATTTAAATGGAATTTTACTTTGTAGCATAGATACAAGATATGTTGATGAGTAATTTAACAAGGTAAAGAAGATCAAATGTTCTTAATTTTGTAACGTTTCAATGGCTTCATGACATAAGAATAGATTATAATTGAAAAATTCCTAAAAACATAGTCGGCCAAAAGTCTAAATTTCTAAATTCCACACGTACATTCAGGCACAAGAGCCTTACAAGTTTCAAGTGCATGAAAACTACAAAGTTAAACACTTATCATAAAAATTATGCACCCCACCTTAAGGCATCAACCACAAAGTTGTCACAAAAATATGTTTGATCAAAGGCGTTTGTCCTTAATATCTTGTGACTCATACATTTACGTTATATAGAGGTGACTAAGCAAAAGCCATGATGGATAAAGAAGAAACCGTACGAGACTAATATCAGCATTCACCATTACATTAACAGCCATGCTTTTCCAATGCTACATATTTCTATACACTCCCTTCTTTATCCAAATAGGTTGAATTCAAATGTTAAACTAGCTGGTACAAACCACAATAGCATGCCACATGACTACCGAGCACATTTATCATAGAAAATGTTTTATTTTTAAGATTAGAAGGGAGCACAATTGAAGGGGGAGGTAAGGAAAACACTCAAATGAACTTTATGAAATTTGATTCCCAAACTACAAGGCTTTAAGGTTGGGAAAAATGCCACTACTCCCCACCCCAATGGCTCAACCTCATTTCTCATAGGATATTCATAGACACTCCAACTCTAAGAGTTTAAATAAGCCCTTAACCCATAATAAACCTTCTTGAGAAACATAAAATCAGAGTTCTAGCTTCTAGCTCCGAAGAAGGTGACACGGAATAAGTATTAGAGACATTGTTGCTCATACTTCTAAATTTTCTAATTGGAAAAGTAATACTTCCTCCGTCCCAAATATTGCACCACGGTAAAGGGACACAAAATTTAAGAAGAGGGGAGAGATAGAGAGTAATAAAGATAGGGTCCATATGATGAGGAGAGAGAACAGAGAACATGTGCAAATAGGGAAAAATGATAAATTGCAATATTTGTGGAACGAAGGAAGTAGTAGACAAGGTGCCCTTAACCTAAGGAATGAATCCTAAATGGCTAAACCTTAAGTACGAAAAAAGGTACTAGATAGCCACTACAAAGCACTACAAAAGGAAGTAACACCCATTATAAGATCCTTTTCCAAGTAATCATATACGAGAAGAAACATATTTCCTTACATATTAACCGACTGAAGATAATACTTACAAGGATTCTCCAAAATATTACTTCCTCCATTTCCATTTACATCCAACACTTCCAATAAACGAAAAATGTCACAATACTTGCAAGACACCTTTTAAAAATACTTTATTTTGCCTAATTCACAATTTTACCTTATTTAAGCAACTTAATTTCATTTAATTAACCCTCTCTCTCTCTCTCTCTCTCTCTCTCTCTCTCTCTCTTCCTCTATTTTCACCAACATCCCAATTAACCACCCACTCTAACCTCCACCCACATCACTGAAATCAAACCCCCCCCCCCACCTCCACCACTCTTGCCGAAACCACCGTCAACCTTTACCTCGCCAAACCTCTACCCACCTTCACCAAACCCACTGAAACCACCACCCACCTTCACTATTTTTTCGCCAAAACCACTAGATATTCAAATCCTATAAACTTCACTCAGCAAAACTGGCCAAACTACAACCACCATTTTCCATGAATCGAGTAAATGGGGTAAATTCAACCTGTGGTAGTTGAAATTTGCTTTAGAAACTTCAAAGCCCTTCACCATTGTCCCCAAATCCATTACAAACCGCATATACTTCATTAAGCAAAACCAGCTATTTTCCATGAATTAAGTAAAAGAGCTAATTCCAACCCATGATGGTTTAAATTGATAAGAGGCTTTGGAAACTTTAAAAGCCAAACGCCCAAACCTATCCACCAAGAGGTTAAATGTAACCTAGTTCATACTTCCTTACTTGATTTTTTCTCTCCTCTAGTGGTCATGAAGGTGGTGATGGGAAAAGAATGAAAAGAAGATGGGTTATTTTCACGATAATAGTAAGTCATTCAACCTTTTTTTTTTCTCCAAAAAAAAATTGAACGGTTTTCTTTGACGATAGTAGTTTTAAATTTTTAGTTTGTGTGCAAAGGTGTGTGCATTTGCTATCAATGTCAAGTCGTTGATTTTATACATTCTTTTACGATGATCTATGGTGCAATGGTGCTTGCAGATGTGGGCATTAGTGGTGGCGACGATGGTGGTGGAGGTGAAGGTTTAGAAAGTGTTTGGTAATTGGTAGAAAAGAGGTTATGGAAATGAAGGTTTTACTTAAGTTTATTAAGTATAACTCAACTCCACTCTCTTAAAATGAGTGAAATAGTGTGTTTAAATCAAATGATGGATTTTGTTGCATATCAAAATCTTAAATGCGTTAATTTTACTCACTAAACCACACATTGTTGATCCAAATCAAAACACCAAAAACTATTACGCATAAACACTCTAAATAAGGAAAATGTAAACAAAATGCTAACAAAATGCTTAGCTTTATTGTATCTACTACATCAACATATCAATTTATTTTAAGAGAATTGTCATTTCACTATAAATTTTAAAACTATGTCAAATGCTTCATTCTAAAAACACGACTTTGCGTGAGAAGACTTACGTGAATGAGCACATATACAAATTTACAAAACGTGAAGCATTAACTACCTCAACTTCAAGTACATTCGATGATGAGTGTGAATATAGAAATGGTTGGCAAAGACGCCTGAATCTCGCTTCCCCTTCACATTGAACAAATACTTCCAAAGCAAATGAAGGAGGTGAAGTAGCCCTGGAAAAATCAACATTAAAGACAATAATATTCACCATTAATCATTCATGGGAAAAGACACAAATGTCTATAAGATAATTACTACTTCAAAACTAACTTAGAAGAGTAAGTACTCTCTAAGTTCGACTAGCTTAATACTATAGAATCTTGTTCATAGGACTGCATAGAAAAAGCCACTGGACAAAAGAAAAAAGTGAATAAATTAAGAGAGACGGAATAAAACGGGTGAGTACAAGAAAAAGGTGGAAAAGGTAAGAAAAATATTGTAAAAGGGTTTAAAATGCAAAATGGTGCGAATTGTGTTAGGTGGGATGGGTAAGATAGTAAAAAAGGGTTTTCCAAAAAAATAGAACAAGTAGATTTGAAACGGCTCACAATGGAAAGAGAGACGCACTTTAAGTAGTTAACTAGTGAGTAGCCTGGGTTGTAGACGTGCAATCGATAATTTTTTATAAGTCTTTTTAAAATTGTAGTTGTCAAACTAAAATTAAGTTTTTTTTAGTATATTTTATTTTAATTAAACCTTGTGGTTTGCACTTATATAATTTTTTTTACATATTAATAACATATTTGATAATTGGCTAAGATGGTGAAATGGTTATTGTTGGTATACGAGGTTGTGGGTTCGATCCTCCTTATCCTCATGTTTTTAAATTCAATAATTTTGGTTGCTTGGGTGATGTGTTATGTGGCATCATAAGATATTGAAAAGATGGTGTGGCACGAACAAAAAAAGGACTACGTGGCACATCGACGTTCTCGGGAACGCCTTTTAATATATAATAAAGATAATGCAAAAAAATGATTATAATAAAACTAAAAATAAGAAGAAAAGAGACAACTAATTATTGCCTTCTAATACATTTCGCTACCAATTGCATACATGGAAACATCCACGAGATGCCACCTTTTAGACTAAGACATGGTACCCATATGTGATGGACCTTAAAAAATTACGTACTTTATTTGAATTGTACTAGCCCACTTAAAGATGTTCGCTACATTAGATAAGTAATCTACCAACATGTCCTACTGATTACGATGTTTACAATAAATATTCCTTAGTTAAATTTAAAAAATTAAAAATAAGTTATATCCGATTAATTTACATTTTTCAAAAATTAAAAAAAAAATTAAAAAAAAAAAAAAAAAAAAAGGAAAAGGCCACAAATGAGTAAAAATAGGTTTAATAAAATAATTTCAATGTAAAAAAAAATGTGAAAATAAATGGACCTTAGGCTCTATTTTCTTAAGTCCCCACCTAATTTTTACTTATTTTAGATATCGTAAGTTCATATTATAATTTCATACTACCTCGATTTTTTTTTTTTTTATGCAACACTTCCTTAAAAAAACTGGACTTTTTAATGCAATACTTCCTTGAATGGAAATATACTACACTATTTTATTATAGCTCTCTCATTTCATAGTTCCTTGAATGGAAATATACTACACTTTTTAATGCAATAATTCATAATTTTTTTTTTATTAATTCTCTTTTCTCGCCTCACCTTACTTTACAAAAATATTACTATCTCTATCCCAATTGACACGCTTTCCTTATCGGACCGTCAAACAAAATTTTACCTTTTCAAGGAATAGTCCACTAATCTATTATATTTTCTCTCACTTGTTATAGTTACTACTTTTTTCCAATTTTTATGAAAATAATTAAAAAATCTCCCCACTTCCACCAACAAAAGTAATGGCCCTCACACCACTACAATAAAAAAAAAAATTACCCCACCACTAACTTTTATATAATACTAAATTTAGCAATATGTAAAACTCTGTGGCAATCAAACCGTGTCAATAAGGACAGGGGGAGTAACCCACTTTTTTTTTTAGTTGACACATTTTGATTTTGGGCATTATTCACATAAGTTCTATTGTCTTACTTTTGTATTAAGTTAACATAGTCATATCAGTTAGATTCATCTCAACATCTATTTTCCATTTAACAATTTTTTATAATTTTTCTAGCACATAAATAACGATAAAATTTAAACAATTAGTTGGCTTAGTTTGCAAACATGCCTAAAGGAAATATGTTCATTAAAATATAATGAAGTAGATATAAGAAAATTTCAAGGTAAAAATGGGTGTTTTATTTAACTGATTTTCAGTTGAATTTATCTAAACTTTTCTAGAACCTATTATTGCTTATTTTTGTTGTAAATTGAACTTGGATTAATCTAAATATTTATTTTCTTAAAATAAAATCATTAAAAACTAATTTAATTTGATTAGTTTATAAAAAGTAGTGGAAATAAGGTGATAAAGTTTAAGATCAAGATAAATTCAAAGTTTGGCGCTCGATTCTACCTCCACCTAATTTTTACTAAATTTAATTCTAACTAGTTCAAACTTCACGAGTTAAAATAGTATATTTTTAACCTATTTACGGTCTAATAAGTTTGGATAAGGTAAAAGAAAGTCTTATAAGTTCATATAAAATAAGTGAAATTCATGTGATAATTAATAAGACTTTGGTTGAACACTATACTTTAGGCCATGCTTAGGCCAAGTGGTTAAGTCAAACTAGGAAAAACATAAGAGATTAGAGGTGATGTAAAAAAGATTAAGTGTTGATAAATAAAATAAGATGACATAAGAAAAGAGAAATGGTGAAAGTATTACCCTTGCACGGAGGGTAATTGGTAATAGTTACCTATTGTCACCATGTAATCACTATTACTCAAAATCAGGGCAATGGTTCTCCTTATACTCACTCCCACCACACCATCACTACATAATCTCCCTGACAATTACGGTTACACCAAAAATATCTCATTCCCTTCTTATAAATACTTATATTTACTTCCATTTTCTTCCGTTCGACTTTTATCACCCTGTTAACAAATTACCTTAATACCTTAATCCAAGCATGCCCTTGAAGATGTTAAGTTGATAAGCATGCCCTTAAAGATGTTAAGTTGATAAGCATGCCCTTAAAGATGTTAAGTTGATAAGCATGCCCTTAAAGATGTTACGTTAATGAAAATTGAAAACAATGTTGCATGATTATTTGGTTTTCTTACATCCAAACTCCAAAACACTTGATTCGATTTGTGTTCACTTTGTTGATTGCGATGGATAAAAAACTCTCAATCCTTCAAACTACCCTTGTCACTATCTCTATGTTTCCGCTGGAAAACACATCAAAAACCCTTGACCTAACAAACTAAACCTCTACACTAATTTCGAATTGCATTTTCGAAGTTACGAAAACAAACACGAAGCTAGTAAGTACAAATTGTCTTGCAGGAGAAAAGCAATTGATTAGCATTGAACATTACAATCAGGAAAAAGCAAAAATGAAAAGAACGAAAAAAGAAAGAAGTCATATATACCCCAGAAGAGAGACGGCAGATGAAGCCGACGACGCATTTTGCTCCAAAAACTCGCAGGCAGTAATCACAATAGGTTCAGCAAACATGACCTAACAAAAATCAAACGGCATAAATCACAAAAATTGACAAATTCAAAAACTTTAACCAAGAATCAATTCGAACCTCCAGCACATATTCACCATATAAAATCAAATTTATAGTAATTCATAGCAACCCAAAATCCCCAAATCACAAATTTCTTGGTATAAAAGTGGCGGGAAATATGGAGCAGAAATCAAAAATAAAGAAAATAATAAAATTGCAAGAAGGAAGAAGAAATGGAAAGAGAAAGAGAAGTTACTTCGTCAACATATTCGTCTAATTGAGGGTGAACAAAGGTTTGAGCGAAGAGCACACAGGCCCGTCCCTGAGGCAGTGCAGGAGGGGCGGCCGCCATAACTGTATATCCAACAAGAGAGTGAGAGGAAGAGGACGGATCCACGCTATTGTTTCCGGACTGCTCCTTATACAGTAAAAATAATTCAGTACGAGTACTTTTTTTAATTTACGGAAACTCAAATACGGAGTAATAAGCTAACTCAAATTAAAAAAAAAAATAATAATAAATAAAATTACTCCGTATTTAACTAAGGTTAGTTATGTTCTCGTTTAAATAAGTGTTACTCCCTCCATCCATGAAAAAACGACCCATTTGACCTAATTTTAGTCCAAAAAGAATGACCCATTTGTTATTCTCAACATCTATTAAAGTCACAAAATTACCAATATATCCTCAAATATTTTTGTCATGTAGCTCATTCTCCCTATTTTACCCCTGTATTTTTTCAGATCCTTTGTGCCATCTCTCTAGGTATTAACTGCAAATTATAGTTGACTTGTATTCTCCCATACATTTATACTTGCAAATTAAGTTTCTTAATACCCGCCCAAATGGGTCGTTCTTTCGGGGACGGAAGGAGTTACATTTTAATAAGTGTTTTAATAAAATAGGAGATAAGTGGGGGTATTAACGCTAGTAAGGGGGTGGAGGAGGGAGATAGAAGAAAGGGTTTTTTTACAAAAAAAATATTTCCTCCGTTTCTTTTTAGTTTACACGTTTCTTTAATCACGTTTGCAAATGCACAAAATTAAATCATTAATATTTTTTATTACCGATAAGAAAAAATTATAAAAAGTTGATATTATGAAAATATACATTGTGACGAATTTAACAAGATCCCACTTGACTATATTTTTTTCTTACATATAAATCACAAAATATGGTCAAAGGGAGGTGTGTGAATAGTGATAAAGTCAAAATGTATCAATTAATAAAAAACGGAGGTAGTATTAACTAGTGTGTGTTGTCCCCAAAATGTTACTTTGAGTAATTTCTTTATATAAATATATATATATACTAGTTTTGTACCCTGTGCGATGCCCGGGTTGTTTTTTGAATTTTAGGATAAATTTATAATCTATATGTCAAAATTTAAAATATATCATTGATACAAAATTAGTTAGGAGTTGATGTGTTTTTCTGACGATTTGCTATCTAGTAAGCATGTAATGACTAATAATAATGTTGGTGAAAATATTCGCTTTAATAAATTAAAAAATAATTTTAAAAATTAGAAAAAATAAACTAAATAAAATAAATGTTCAAAGCACGTCGGACTGACCCGAACCCAAAACTTTGGGCAAGGGATGAACATTTCTTTGGGCAAGAGATGTTTCATGACTCAACCTTAATTGACAGGTATTCATTCTATTAGATTGTGAATGTGAAGTATATAATTTTAACCGATTAGTATATATTATAAATGGATGTTTTACGCTTTGAACTACTTCCTTCGCTCCAAAAAATATTATGATATAAAAAATAAAATTATATGATAATTTTTTAGAATTATAATCTGATAACTTTTTTGGATAAAATCATAATTCAACTTGTACATTTGAAATATTGATATTTTATTATCGATAATAAAATTCTAAACTAAAAATTTTATCCTTAAATTCTATTCAAATAAAATTCTAAACCAATTTTTTTATCTTATGAAATCTATTTAAATGTAGCCAACATGGCGCGACACTTGGCGAAAAGTTAGAATGCTAAGTGTTGCACTGTCGTGACTAGACTAAAAGTTTAGCTTTATATATTAGTTATATGATAAAGTGTTTGTGTTAATATTTTGGAATGTAATGTTGAATATTAAAGAGAATATCAATCTATTTATATACTATATTAAAACAGGAGCTAGGGTACACAAGCTTTAAAGGTGACACATGTCCTTATTTTAGTGTTTTTTTTTTTTGGTAAAATGTATAATTATTAAGATCCTATTTTTAAAATTACTTCAACATATATAATAAGAAAAATAGTCAGGAATATTATGATCTTTTAGCAGTCTGCTCAAAATATAACGACCTTTGAATTTTCCTGCAATATTACGATCTTTGACCCTCTTCTGGCATAAATAGGATGAAAAATTGTTAATTTGTTAAACAGGTAAGCCTAGACACGTGGCATTGGTTAAGATTTAAAAAAAATTAAAATTTTATGATTTGTTTTTTTTAAAAAGGAAAAAAAACCAACCCCCTTCCCGTACCTGCAGACCCCACCCCCTCTCAACCGGCCGGCACCGATACAACCCCTACCCCCCTCATCGCGGACCGACGTCAATGTGACCCTCACCCCCCTTCACCACCGATTGTCGCCGATAATCCCCCCATTCATCACCATAGCTCATCCATCGCACCCTCCTACTACATCGAGCACCACCCTCTTCCAGCGCTTCCTCCTCCTTCGTCGTCCCTTTTCATGACCCCCTCGTCGAAACCATGCCCCACCTCAAAGACCCCAAGGTCATGTCCTTAATTTTATCAATGATGGGTTTTTTCGGGTGTGGAATGAATGTTAAAAGGTTGCAGATGGTGGTTAAAAGAAAGGAGGAGGAGGCGGTTCAAGGGTAGGGGTCGGGTGGGGCCGACTGTAATCCCCCGTATTTTTCAATATTTTATTAATGAAATTATATTTTATTTATAATATTTATTTGTATTTTTCCGGGATTTAATTTCAAAAGTTTCAAATTATTTTTGGGGTTGATAAACGATTTTATTACTGTAGACACCCATTTGTGTCTCCCCAAAACCAAACCCGGTGATGAGTACCTTTTGCGTCGAATCATAATCGAATGAAGCGAAAGTGTGGAAAGTCTAGTGTTGCGGAAAGTTTTAATTCTTTTCTCTTCTCTCTGTTTTTGAAAACTTATTTTTAAGAAAACAGCCAATTCAGTTTGGTTGGTCCATGATATGGGTCCAATAGTAGTGTGGTTGGATGGGGCTTGCAAAGACCTTTCCAACGATATATTATAAGCCCAATTCCGATGAATATTGAGGAAGTTATGGCCAAATTACTAAACTGGGTCCGGTTTGAGCTTTATATACGACCCAATGATCTAGGGGGGGCCTAATATGATTTATCATTCCTAATGCAATTAGGAATGGTTTTAGTCTTCTAGATTCTTCTAGAAGGTTCTTTTCATTCCTAATTCAATTAGCATTGATAAATTGACTTTTGTTGACTTTTCAGAGTTTTTATCAAAATCAAATAGCATTTTCGAGGAAATTATGTGATTTTATCCTCCAGTACGGCAAACTTATTGGATTTTCGAAAACGCGTTAAAATCAGGCTTGGCGCCTAACCCCAGGCCTTGGCGCCTGGAACCTGGCGCTAGCCATTGGCGCCTGGCGCTAGTGTTGGTGCTTGGCGCCAGCTAGCCAGGGTTGGCGCCAGCTCTTTTTTTTGTGCGTCAGACTCTGTTTTGTTTAATTTATCTTTTTGGCTGATTTCTTTATAAATATCGTATTAAAAACTCTGTTTTCATTCACCAATTGTTTTCATTCATCTACATTCACCTATTCTCACTAATCATTCACCAATTCTCATCATTCACATGTTCTACAGTAGTTTTAATTAGTATTCTCTTGATCATTCAATTCTTAATTCTTACTTTGCTTTTCATACAAAATTCCGCATTCACAAGATCTAGAAACACCTAGCCATATTCGAAGTTGCCTTCGCCCTAGACGTGAAAGGTTTTAATTTCTGAGGGTTTGGTCCTAAATCTCTCTTTCAATTATTTAACTTAATTGTTTGATTATTATTTTCCTTGAAGTTACTAACGTGTGTATTTTGTTATTAGAAACTGGAAAATTTTATCGAGCACAGAAAGCTGCTGAGGCATGTGGGAAGTAGCATCAGGGGCCAGAGCTTGGCGCCAGTATTTTAATTGTAGCGCCAGACGCCAGTATTGGCGCCAGGCGCTACAGTTAAAAGCTGGCGCCAGTCTCTGTTTGCTGGCGCCAATTTCCCCCAATACCGAGCCAAAAATATGCGTTCTAATTTCGACTGGTTTTTCGTATTGTTTGCTCGATCCTACTTCCTGATTGAATTTTTTCTCACTTTTGTGAAACTCATATGTGTTCTACATATGGACATAACCCTCTGGGAATTCATGCTCCATCTACCCGATTGAACGCTCCGTGCAACAAAGGGTACATCCGAGATGTTGAATTCACCAAACCATAGAAGCGAGTTTTTTCTAAAAACTCGCGGTGTCCCATCCACTCGTGCCAACCCTTCACGGTTAGGCTTCCGCGCGGTGCATCCGGACAATTAACCATGGACCCTTTTTGACTAAACCATATCCCGAACTTTAGAGAACTAGAGCCATGGTTAGGTTGCAAACGCATTGCATCATATTGTGCCTACTTGACTAATTGTGCATTATTGGTTGTGCATATATATTCTATGTTTCTCTTAACCGTTTGTTGACTTGTGTTGAGACTACATAAATTAATGACTTAAAGAACTTTGCCTAATTAATTAATTAATTAATTAATTAATTTGAGTCAATAAAGTTTAATATTTTAATCGGAATTGACCTAATACGACTTTAGGCATACCCCAGTTGACTAATAACACCGAAAACAGTCCCAGACCGAAGCTCCAATATTGGCGCCAAGGTCTGAGCTGTAGCGCCACACTATGGAGTGTAGCGCCTGACGACAGCTATGTTGTCTGGCGCCAAGCTCCACAGTGCGACGCCAGTCCTGTCACTTGGCCGACAGTTCGGATTATTGGTCGAGTCATCACCTAGGGTCTAATTAATCAGTCTCCTGTTTAATTCGGTTAATTTTTGTTGTCAATAATATTTAATTGAATCAATGATCGAGTTTAGGCACTAAGTCCCATGGTCTTACACAAGAGTCCAAGCATGTCACTTACACTCAACGCACACACTAATACACATACTTTGACCATGATTAAGAGAGTCTTGTGTGCGTGTTTTTCCGTCATTTTTTTTAGGGGGGTAAGTCGGATATTAATCCTCCAATATAAAAATAATAATACTTAGTTCCCTAAAAATATGTACATTATTTTGCCAAAAATATACACCCTTTTCTTTTTTCTTTTTCCCTTAAAATAAACCATAAAGTCAAGTTGATTCGAGTCAAGTAATTAAAACGCAAAATGGTTTAATTTACAGCGCGTGGTCAAGAAAAGAAGGACGATTAATCAAAGACAACCTCTTCGTACAAGTCCAACTTTTCGACAAACCCATAGCTCGCAAGAGAAAAGCTAAGACTATAATGGCAACACAAGAAGAAGTCAATGATCTTAAGAACCAACTGGCTACTGTGACTGAGACACTGAAGCTTCTCGCACTTAGGATCGATGATCCCGTGTAGCAACAACAGATGGACCTTATGCAAGAGAGTTTAAGCAAGTTGTCTAGCGACTACAAGTTTCAAGAGCTTACATCACAAGGGGTCTCGGTGGACAAAGATCTTCTTCCGCAGAAGTTCAACGCCAACGACATCCCAAAATTCAGAGCAATTGACAACCCTTACTTCCATCTAAGAGCATTTGAAACAATAATGAGTATCAAGGGTATCGATAAGAAGGTTTTCCCTTCTCTGTTCTCACTATCTCTCGAGACCGTTTGCCAACAATGGTTCTTTTCTCTCGAGAAAGAAAAGACCTCTACCTGGGAGTCTATAGCAAACGCTTTCGTCTAAAGGTACAAGTGCAACATTCAAGTCGAGACTGACCATAGAGAACTTGAAATCCTTAAGTAGAAAGAGAATGAAGGCTTCATCTCTTTCTTTAACAAGTGGAGAGAAACCTCAGCTAAGATGATTGAGGTGCCAAGTGAAAAAGAGTCTGTGAGACTGTTTATCAAGAATCTCCAAGAAAAATATTCCAAGCATCTCAAATATCAAAAATAATCTCCAGGCCGTTTATGACATTGGGATCAATATTGAAGATGACTTGGCTAAGTCAAAAGCTGCCAACAATAACTCCAACAGTGGTTGGAAAGGAAAGAAGAACGACAATCCTTCTTCTTCCAAAACCGCCCACTCAAATAATGTTAGCACCTTTAATATAGGAGAAGTCCTTGCCATGAACAACCAAGGACAGAAGAAACCATTTAGGAGGAACTTCACTCCCATTGGCATGAGTTATGACACCGCATTTGATCGATTAAATGCAAAATGTCTTATAACTCCTATTGGACCATTTGGGGACCCACCAGTCGAGAAGCAGTCGGTTAACTGGAACCCCAATGCACACTGCAAATATCACCAAGGTAGGGGCCATCTCACTGAAAGCTGTTGGAAGCTTAAGGAAGCTATCCAAGACCTAATCGACAATAACAAACTGCCGCTGCCCCCTCCCAGTAAGAAGCCAAGCATTGACAATGCACCTCTAGCTCATACCCTGGCTATCTCCGATGAAGAAAACGAGATTGACCCCTTATCTCTCATTAAACCTGTCAAAGAAATCAGTGCCATAGAAAAAGAAGAGGAGATCTTTTATGATGTCAAGGATAACCTTCTAGAACCGACGAATAAGGAAGATATACAATTGCTCACACTGTCTATGAAGGAGGCATCGCAATTACTGGAGATCTTTTATGATTTGGTACAGAAAATGATTGATGAAAAGAAACTGGTCCAAGTTCAACAAGAAGAGGATACAACCATTAATGGAGTCTGGGACAGTGATGAAGAAGATGTCTATCTAAAGGACATAGTAGGACCTTCACCTTCTGTGTCATACACCACAGATGACATTTGGGGTGAAGAAGATTCATCAATAGACGTCCTCACAAGATCTGGGAGAATGCAACCTCCCGTTTCAACACAACCTATACCCACCATACATCAAGTTCCCATCATCGAAGACAGCGACATTGTTAAACAGTTTAAGAAGACAAAAGTTGAGATGAATGTGTGGAAACTTCTGGCAACATCTCGAGAACATAGGTTGGCTATAATGAATGCCTTGGATAAAATCGGGATAGATTCTGACACTACTCCTGAGGGACTAGCCAACTTCCTCACAAGTGACCTTCCTAGTCCGATTAATTTTATCACCTTTTCTGACAAAGATTTACCCCCAGAAGGTGACAAACATTACAAGGCATTAAACCTCACAGTAGTTTGCAAAAGGATGAATGTTCCTATAACTCTTGTAGACAATGGATCGGCTATCAATGTCTGTCCACTTAGAACTGCGAGGATGCTCGGCATAAGGGACGAAGATTTAACTCCATCCACACAAGGAATAAGGGCCTACGATAACACTCGTCGTCAAGCTCTTGGCAAAGTTACCCTAAATGTAACGGCAAAAGCAATAGAACATGCTACTACTTTCCAAGTAGTGGACATCAAAGCTTCATTCAACTTATTGTTGGGACGCCCTTGGCTTCATGATCTAAAGGTCGTCCCTTCATCTCTCCACCAACAAGTGAAAGCTATAGTTGGAGGAATTCCAATTACCATCGATGCTTCGCCTATGAGAATCAAATCCATAGAGAATCCAATTATTAATGTGGAACACGACGAGGATGATGAAGACCTATGGGGCTTTAACGAAGAATTCCCCTTAATCCAGGAGGATGAAAGGACCCCTCTCTGCCATGACCCCCATTCCAACATGATTGTCAACGCCATGCTGAAGAAACAAGGACACTTTCCTGGGATGACTTTAGGAAAGAAGAAAGGAATGGCAAAACCGCTGGAGTCACCTGGCCTCCCTAAGTTAGATACTTTTGGACTTGGTTTTGAACCGACTCGGAAAGATCTCAAGCGAGCCCAGGAAAAGTTGAAAGCACGTAGGGACGCTCGCATTCAAAAGAAAGCAATTCCAATGGATCAGTACCCTCTTACGCTTAATGGTCAGTTTATAAAAGAAGGAGAGGACTATCCATGCCATGAATTTCCCGAGCCATTTGTTGTAAATGACATAAGACAACCGGGATTCGAGATTTTCTTGGATTGCTACTTCACTGATGAAATCCCAACTCCCGTCCATAAGGAGAAAGCACCCCCATGCTTTGACTTTAACGTCACGGGATTATTGTTTGGGCGAGAAAAGAATGAGCCAACTTATGAAGAAGATAACTCCTCGCTCATTCAAACAGTCCTACAAAGTGAAAGCTTCGACCCCTCAAAGCTAATTACTCCAGCTGAAGGATCACTACAAGGGTGGCGCAAGACTATCAAAGCGACTACTCCAAGCGGAAGGAAGATATCAATCACGACAGGACAGGGATCGATGTTTAAGGAGTCGTCTGAGTTAGAGTCCGAGTCAGAGTCTTTCCCTTTAGAGTCTTCTAAGTCTTTAGTAGTAACACCTCCCCCTCTTATTTCTTCTCCTAGGATAGTTAGTGATCCAGTCCCTGAGGACATATCACTCTTTGATGTAATGATCTCAGAGTACAATAATATTTCTCATTCTTCTTACTTCTTGTGTTCTTCTCTAACCCAAGATGACGAGCATTGCTTAGCTAACGATGAAAAAGACAAAGAAATTATTAAAGAAATGGAAATACTCGAAAAGAAAACACCGGTAATTGAAGAAACTGAAACAGTTGACATCTCGAATGATTAAACTCATAAAAGAGAGGTTAAAATCGGATTAACATTGAATAAACAAGAAAGAACCGATTTAATTAACTTACTTAAAGAATTTATCGATGTATTTGCTTGGTCATATGAAGATATGCCAGGCATTAATAGAGAAATAGCTCAACACACTATACCACTAATTCCAGGAATGAAACCTGTAAAACAAAAGTTACGTCGAATGAAACCCGACGTAGCACTTAAAATAAAATAAGAAGTTAAAAAACAAATAATTGCAGGTTTCATCAAGGTATCCAAATACCCCGAATGGGTCGCCAACTTCGTCCCAGTTCCGAAGAAAGACGGAAGGGTAAGGATGTGTGTCGACTATCGAGATCTAAATAAGGCAAGTCCAAAGGACGACTTCCCTTTGCCACACATCGATATTCTAGTAGATAACACGGCAAATCACGCGCTTCTTTCGTTTATGGATGGATACGCAGGTTACAACCAGATTCTCATGGCAGAAGAAGACATGGAGAAAACAACCTTTATAACACCATGGGGCACTTACTGCTACACGGTAATGCCATTCGGGTTGAAAAACGCGGGTGCTACTTATCAACGTGCAGCAATTGCCTTACTCCATGACATGATGCACAAAGAAGTCGAGGTATATGTCGACGACATGATTGTAAAATCAAAAGACCGTCCAGGCCATCAAGTAGCCTTAAGGAAATTTTTCGAAAGGCTAAGAAAATATAACATGAGGTTGAATCCATCAAAATGTGCTTTTGGAGTCACCTTAGGCAAGCTCTTGGGATACGTCATAAGCTCTAGAGGAATAGAGGTAGATCCAACCAAGATTAAAGCAATCATGTCAATGCCACCGCCTAAGACTGAGAAACAAATTCGAGGATTTATTGGCCGGTTGCAATACATAAGTAGGTTCATATCAAAACTGACGACAATATGTGAACCAATCTTCAAGAAGCTCAAGAAGAATGTACCAGTAATATGGGATGACGAGTGTCAAAAAGCCTTTGAAAAGATCAAAGCCTATCTCGCAAATCCTCCTGTATTAGCACCAGCACTCCCCGGAATACCTCTTAGGTTATATTTGACGGTTACCAAAGAGAAAATGGGAGCCATGCTAGCACAAGAAGTAGAAGGCAAAGAGAACGCAATCTATTACCTAAGTAAAAAGAGGCTCGAATACGAAACACGCTATACACTGCTCGAGAAATTGTGCCTCGCCTTGGTGTGGGCCACAACTAAGTTAAGACATTACATGTTGGTGCATACCGTTTTCGTAGTTTCCCGATTAGATCCACTCAAGTATCTGTTCGAGAAATCTACACTCAATGGACGCATATCAAGATGGATAGTCAATCTAGCCCAGTTCGACGTAAGGTTTATGCCACAAAAAACTATTAAAGGATCCGTGGTGTCAGACTTTCTAGCAGACTTTCCAATAGAAGACTTTATGCCAATACAAGACAATGAATTTCCAGATGAAGACCTAATGGTCACTGAAGATGATACTTGGACCTTGTATTTCGACGGAGCCTCAAACCAAAAGGGATGTGGCGTTGGAGTACTACTAGTATCACCTAAAGAGGAGCATGTTCCAATCTCCATAAAGCTTGATTTCGACGTTACCAACAATGCTGCTGAATATGAAACATGCGTGGTAGGCCTTGAAACAGCTTTGGCATTGGGAGAAAGAAGTTAAGGATATTCGGAGACTCTTCATTGATCATCAATCAGATATCTAAAAGGTGGAAAGTAAGGAGCGAAAGTCTAGCCCCTTACCAAACCTATCTGGAAACTCTTACCGATCAGTTAGAGAAGGTAGAATACACATATCTACCTAGAGAGGAAAACCAATTTGCTGATGCCTTGGCAAGATTAGCCTCAATAGTTAGGATTCCCACGGAAATCGAGCAAATGTCTCTAACTATCGAAAAAAGGCACAAACCAGCATATATCCAGGCCATAGAAGACGACGAAGTAGTCCAAGGCAAAGAAGAAGAAGAAGAAGAACCATGGTACACGGACATACTCAATTATGTCACCAATAGAGAATACCCTTCTCATGCTGACAAAAGAGCAAAGCGAGCATTGTGACTTTTGGCTTCTCAATATGTACTCATAGACAACGAGCTACATAAAAGGGTACCTAAAGGTCGAGCTCTCCTATGCGTAGGAAAGAAGGATGCACAAAGAGAAATGTGAATAATCCACGAAGGAATCTGTGGGACACATATAAATGGCAAAATGTTAGTACAGAAAATAATGCGAGAAGGATATTATTGGACTACAATGAATAGGGATTGCCATCAATACTTAAAAAGATGCCCTAAGTGCCAAATTTACGCCAATTTACAACATGTCCCTCCATCTTTGCTCTACACCTACACATCGCCATGGCCATTCTCTACATGGGGAATTGACATCATTGGCAAAATCACTCCCCCAGGAACAGGAGGCCACGAATTTATCCTAGTAGCAATCGATTACTTTACAAAGTGGGTCGAAGCGCAATCGTACGCTAAACTCACTGCAAAACATGTAGCACTCTTTATCGAAAGAAATATTATTTGTCGATATGGAGTCCCACATGAAATGATAAGTGACAATGGAACTCACTTTCAAGCCGAATGTGAAGAATTGCTACAAAAATATGGCATTCAACATCATCATTCTTCCCCCTGTAGACCTCAAGCAAACGGAGCAGTCGAGGCAGCTAATAAAAATCTTAAGACTATCATCGAGAAAATGACGGAAAATTATAAGGATTGACCTGACAAGCTTCACTTCGCATTGTGGGGTTATCGCACGTCAATCCGTACATCAACAGGAAATACGCCATTTTCCTTGGTATATGGAATGGATGTCGTACAACCTGTCGAACTAGAAATACCATCTCTACGCATTGCGCTAGAGAGTAAACTCGATGAAGTCGAATGGACTAGGGCAAGTAAAGAAGAATTGATTCTACTCGACGAAAAACGACTAGAAGCTCTACATCACACTCAGTGTTACCAGACTCGTATGGCTAGGCATTTTAATAAGAAGGTCAAGACAAGAAATATCAAAGTAGGAGACTTAGTGTTAAAAGCACTAAGGAAAAATGTTTTAGATCCAAGGGGAAAATTTAGACCTAATTGGTCTAGACCCTACATTGTCAAAACAATCCTGTCAGGAGGTGCAGTGAAATTAACTAATATGGATGGCAATGAATTCTCAAACATGACAAATCTTGACCAACTGAAGAAATACTACCCATAATTACTTGAGTAGGATACTCAAGAGAGCTACGTTCGGCCTGATTCCTTAAGAAAGGATACGTAGGCAACCCTTTACGGGTGCGGCCACTTTATTTTTCGACATCTCCGCTTTCCAGAATTAATTAAAAATTCAACAGTAAATCGGCGAATCATCGGCATCGCAAAGAAGAGCTTGGCGCCAGCCAGAAGTCATCAGCGCCAGCCGATGGAATTGGCGCCTGGCGCCAAACTTCAATGGTAGGCGCCAAATGCCAATGACTGGCGCCAATCCGGAAATAAACTCTGGGCGATTTTCGGTGTTTTTCGGAAAATTTTCGACTTCCGTACTCGAAGAATTTCTGGAAAATTGATTTTTTCGATTTTCATTGCTTTATTAAAATAAATTTAAAGTAAACAATTTAATTGAAAGCTCAAATTTCATTAATAAAATAAAATTACATTATTGATGGAATTTAAATAAAGCTGAAATAAATTAACTTTAATAACAATCTAAGTCTAATAAATTTAAAGCTAAGCAATGCTCTTAATCTTTCTTTTCCTTTCTTGCTCTTTTCCAATTTTTGTCTGCTTCCTCCTCTTCATCCATAACTTTAGCTAGTAGGCATCCTTTAGAGGACCTACATTCAATTTTGGAATAGATAGTCTCCTCTTCAGCTAACACTCCATGCTTCTTTTCAACCCAGGCCTTTTTATCTGTGGTGTTAGCTTTCCTTTTCCCTTTGTCTTTGGTAGCACCTTTCTTCCTAGGCATTGCAGGTGTTTTGAATTCAATTCTTGCACCTAAGCGTTCCTTGGCAGGAATCACCCTGTCACGTAGACGATTCTTCACATCAGTTCTACCCTGATCAATCAAAGATTTCTTCAGCAACCACTTCCTTACATCATTGGGCAAAGAAGGAGGGACCTTTTGGGTAATCACTTCCCATAAAGGTCTAGCACCCCAGTAAGCATCAAATCTGTTTACTTCTTGAGAAATAGGGTACTCAAAGGGAGGACGAAGATCCCCGGAAGGAATATTCTGAAGCAAGCCGTATTGTCTTTTTACCCTGCAGGGGTAATAATAAGTTACACGAGACAAGCTTGGAAGACGGCAGAAAAATTGCTTGTTAACACCAACCATCCTTTCTATTCTCCACCATGGGACGACCCACTTGATAGTGAAATCACGTGATTCAAAGACTTTTCTCCACCCATGGCGCCCAATTTTAGGGATGCGCTTCTTCCTTCTCACGAAGGAATTGGGAGTATACTTTTCAATGTCGTCCGGAGGGCTAATTAATCCTAGCCTCTCCATTAGCCACATCTGTAAAAAATTGCAATGCAAATAAATTATTATTACAATACAAAAATATATTTTTTTATTTCTGTAATTAAAAATATTATTTTTCTACCTGTAATAAAATTGGAGAACCGCGAAGAGGCGCTTTTGGGTCCCTTTTCAATTCATCTAGACTAATCATAGTCTCTCCAACTATTAATGGCATTGGATTTCTCCCTGATTCAATTTGTTCTAAAACAGTGGTTATAATTGATTGGCCCTCATTATTTTTACCACTACTAAAGCATGCAAAACAGGAACGCCCTTCTTCTATATATATGAAAAGATTCAGAAAGAGGTTTATCAAAATAATGGCGTGCAAATTCTTTCAAATTAACTATGTTGCCATCTACTATTTTTGATAAATCCCTTTCCTTCAAATTAAAGAAGCGCTCAAAATCCGTATAATAATATGCATCTACTCTAGGGATTGCTATAAGGTCTATTGCAGGGAAGCCTAAGATAGCACCAAATTCCTCCGGCAAAGGGCTAATCTCATCATACCCTATTCTGAAACAATGAGTGTCAACATTCCAAAATTCTAAAGCGGTATGTATGAAGTCTAGGTCAAGATCTACCCCTTTGATGCCATAAATTCCCCCGAGGTGAAATAAATCTAATTCTTTTCTCTCCCTCGCATTAAGAGATCGACACCATTCATGAGTGTATTGGGTGAAGGTTTTGGTAACTAAAGACATGATTATTGTTTTTATAAAGAAGAGAATTATTTTATTCGCTGGAATTATGAGAAGAATCGGCTGGGCAGGGGGATATTTATACACAAATCGCGAAGAATTTTAATCAGAATGAAATACGAAGTCAGCGTCAATTGGCGTCAAAACCCCGTGATTGGCGCCAACCGCCAGCGCTTGGCGCCACACGCTAAGTGTAGCGCCTGGCGCCAAGTTGCCAGATCAGCCGCGCGTGCTCAACTTGCGTTTTTAATATTAAACTCGAGTCGGTTAATGACTTTATGGCTCCGTTTAATTTTCCTAAACATCCTTTTTTATCCTTTTTCTTAGTTAATTAAATATAGCTGTTATTTTTAATTTATATTATTCTTTTTGGACTTTATTTTAAATTCCAAACACCCGACATTTTATTCAATTTTTTTCCTTTTTTATTTTTTCTTTTTGGGGGAGAGAGTCGGATACCCTCCATCATTAATAAAAATGACGAAATTTTTTGCGCAAAATTGTTTGTCACATCTTTCTTGCACACACTAACATACACATAATAATAACAATCAAATAAATTCATAATAGCATACATATACAAAATGTGTCTATAAATAATGAGTATAAGGCAAAGTTCTATAAAAAAAGTCAAAATAAAATATACACAGGAACAAACTACGACGTCGGAGGACGTAGGCCCATCATATCACAAAAATGCGCCGTACGAGGAGTCACCTCTCCACCAGATCCAGTCCCAGCTCCAGTCTCCGTAGGAGGAGGAAGACTCAATATGGGACCACTCCAGCCAGGATCAACCTGAGGCTGAGGCCGCGGAGGCTGCTGCGATGACGAGCCAACCTCGTACATCCCGCCACCTCTGAAAGCCAAGGTAGCCTCTCCTACCGGTGCAGCATGAGCACCCTCAGAAGAAGATCCCGAGCCCTCTGCAACGTCAGCTCGAGCAGCCTCAGAGCGACCGCCTCTACCTCCTGACGAAGTGCGACGACGTCTCGAGCTAGACCTCGCCGGATCCCTCCGCCCCTTGGGTCTCGCGCGGGTGTGAGAAGCGATAGGCTGGCCCTGCAAAAAGAATTAAATCAGAAACAAGGTAAAATTGAAGCAGCAATGCAAAAATAACGAGTAAAGGAAGGTTACCTCTCGAATGATGTCATCCCGACGGCAGGTGGCCGCATTCCTCATCCGGACGAGCTGGCTCTGGAAGGCATCTATGCATCGTGCCATCGCCGAAACCACCTCGCGTGAAAACTGTCAGAAAAATAAGTCAGTAAAAATGCATGATATATGAACACAAACATTATGAAAAAAACTAGGCTTACTCTAGTCTGGTGGCGAGGAATCGACCGCTCTACGAAGCGCTCGCCCTCGGGAGCCGGAGAAATCATCTCCTCGATCGGCCCGTACATCCCCTGGTAGTGGATGGACATACGGGGTGGCACGAACTCAGCAGCACCATCATGATAAAGCAAAAAAAAATCAGTAAAGCATTACTTGGGGGCTACTTAGTGGAAAGTAAAGAGCTGAAAATCTTACCCTCACATCCTCAGCCGGTACGGGGGCTGGAGCTAATAAAGGTAGTAGCTCCTCAGCATAACACCGCTTGAGGATTACATGGGACCGCCAAGGGGTACCAGCTCCCTCGGACATGCTCGACAACCGCGCCTCGTCGAACATATGACGTGGTGGAGCAGCAGGAACGACGAAGATATCAGAAGAATGCTGTCTAGCGACCCTCTCTCCCAAGTACGCAATCGCTCCATAAGTCCCCAAGAAATAGCGACGCTCAGCAGAATACTGTGCGGCTAACCCTAGGACTGTCCAACCACCCCACGGCCGGTATACCACCTCAGGTCCCTATAAAGAGCATCAATCAGGCGAGAATATGTCTAAAGCACCGCGGAAAAGCAAAATAAACAATAAAAGTCGTACCGAGATGATCCAGTTCCGGACATGTGTAGTGGACATGTCCACATAGTGGCCACCCCAAGAGGCGCTCACTGGAAATCCCCGCGGCGATGGTCTCGCTGGCGCAGCAGAAGGAAAGTACTCGTAGAACCAGATCTACAAGGGTTCAAAAGTGTGAGTAAATGCTAACTAATGTGTAGAGCTAAACCTTATAGGGAATAATGTTTACCTCTACGACCTTCCAAAAGGCAGACAAAGCAACGTTCGTCCCAAAGGACCGGTGTCGACACGAGTCCCTCAGCGCATGAACAAAGTCAGCATAGGCCAAGCTGGCCCAGTCATAAGTCCCGATCCGATGGAGATCGCGGACAACAGGGAGGTAGTAAAGCAATGCCCTACTACCTTTGTCAGGGGAGAATGTCCCTGACAACAACATCAGCGCAAAGATGCGCACCCGCTGCTCTCGGGTGGTCGCATCGTCATAAAGAGTCGCTGCCAGCGTCGAGCGGCAAATTCCCCTAGCGCTAAACTGAGTCGTCTCGACCTCAGCTCGGGCCCGAATAGCGATCGACCCCAACAGCTCCTCGACCTTCGAAGAGAAGACGTCGATTCCACTGTCAAACGGCAGTGGCACAGAAGTAAACTCCAGTCCTGTGATGAGACTGAAGTCCGTAGGGGTGACCATCATCTCGCCCCAGGGGAAATGGAAGGTGTTGGTGGTGTCCCAGAAGAACTCCACCAAAGCGCGCACTACATGATGACCCCCGCTGGAGGCAATCATAGCCTCGGAGGTCTCGAACAGAGTAGCTAGCCCGCAAGACTCCCATAGGAGTCTCGTCTCAAGATCCCTGGCGATATACATCCTGTACAAATCGCCTAAATCATCACAGCCAGAGCCGTGATGCCGTGTCCTCCCGGGCGCAATGCCCCGTCTCACCCTCTCAGAAGTGTGGTGGAAAGGGGCGAAGAACAGGGCCCGCTCATCCCACTCCGGAAGTCGACCAAGCGAAGTGGAAGGCGTGATGTCATCCTCTACGGGCTCATGCTCCCGTCTAGTGTTTCGGGACCGTGAACCCGAGCCTCGTTGTCTAGCCATGCTATATTGTACAAAAACATCATAAATTAAGGTTCTATAGTATCTAAGGTTCGCCTAGCCGCATGATACTATGTTCGCAAAAACAGAGTACGTAGTACTAAAATAGAGCACAAATTCAAATTGAGCATGACAGCATTTTTCAAGCAATTAAACAATTTCTTGCAACACTATAGTGATTATTGTGACAAATTGAACAAGAATTGCTAGCAAAACATCAAGAACAAGTCACATTGTTCTTCACGACCTTAAGAGGTCCAACAATGGCAAATTGCTCATTTCTTCACCAAATTGAGTCAAACAAGTCTCAAATTACTCCCAAGGCAATATGCAAACATAATCAAGCAATTTCATGACATAAAACTTGACAAACAAAGCAAATTGAGCATTATAAACTTCGAATTTTCATGAAATTCGTGAATAAACATGCCAAGAATTCATAAAAACTGATGTGAGTTTGAAGAAAACTTACATAGATCGGGAAAATAGATGAAAAGAGCTTTTATTTGCAAAAAATTTGAGCGAATTCGGTTGAGAAACGAGCAAGAACCGAGCAATTGAAGCTTTTGGGTTTCTTCGAGCAGTTTCGCGACGAACAAAGCAGCGAAATGAAGAGGAAAGGGGTATTTAAGGAAATCCCCGTGCTGGCGCCAAGCCCTATGCATTGGCGTCACAAATTTGGCTTGGCGCCTGGCGCCAATATCAGCGCCTGGCGCTAATGCTAATAAGGTGGCGCTGATGGTTTTTCAGCGGCGCCAAAGCACCCAACCACCTGATAAGGTTGTGCTAGCCTTCTGCAAACATATTTTTGGGTTCCTTGGTACGCCAGTTAGCCCCTCTAAGCAATTTGACATGATTTAGTAATCGGCTTGATTACATAAAGTGATCGACCTGATAAGAGATCGTCTCACTTAGCTTAAGGCGCCTAAGCATTGGCTCGTTAGCAAAAAGCACCGACATATAGGTTCAAGAGCAAAAGAGCACCGACATACAGGTTCAAAGCAGCAAAGCGCCGACGTACAGGCATAGCGGAAGCAAAGTTCAGGCGAACTTTTAAAGATCGACAGGCGTGGATCTTCGGTAATTTCCTTTGGAAAATTATCGCATCAATTGAGGATGACTTTGAGAGAAGATATCTTCGACAGCATTCCCTAGCTTGCGGAGAGTTGTCACGAACAACTGGAGGTAATTTCGGGCGAAGTTATCTTCGATAGTATTCCCTTGGACGTGGAATATTATCAATGCGGATGAGGATTGTTTCAAGAGAAATAATCTTCGATAATATTCCCTTGGACGTGGAATATTATCAATGCGGATGAGGATTGTTTCAAGAGAAATAATCTTCGATGGTATTCCCTTGGACGTGGAATATTATCATAGCGGAGGAGGATATTTTCAGGCGAAGCAATCTTCCAAATTTGGAAGCAGTTACAGGCGTAGCGGTTTTCAAGCGGGATGGCATTCTCTAGCTTGTGGAGGTCATCAAAACAATTGGTTACTTTCAGAGACGTGTGCTCGACGGTACAAGATACGCGTTTCTTAACTCTTTTATCTGTTTAACTAATGCTAGTTTTGCAGGTATCGGCGTTGCTAGATTGATTTAGGATCGCAGAACGTTCTGAATCATTCTCCGTCCCTATCGCTACTTTGACTTTCGTTTTTCGAAACTCGCGTTTCTCCAAACTCAGTCAAAGTGAGGGCTTCTGTAGACACCTATTTGTGTCTCCCCAAAACAAAACCCGGTGATGAGTACCTTTCGGTCGAATCATAATCGAATGAAGCGAAAGTGTGGAAAGTCTAGTGTTGCGGAAAGTTTTAATTCTTTTCTCTTCTCTCTGTTTTTGAAAACTTATTTTTAAGAAAACAGCGAATCCAGTTTGGTTGGTCCATGATATGGGTCCAATAGTAGTGTGGTTGGATGGGGCTTGCAAAGACCTTTCCAACGATATATTATAAGCCCAATTCCGATGAATATTGAGGAAATTATGGCCAAATTACTAAACTGGGCCCGGTTTGAGCTTTATATACGGCCCAATGATCTAGGGGAGGGCCTAATATGATTTATCATTCCTAATGCAATTAGGAATGGTTTTAGTCATCTAGATTCTTCTAGAAGGTTCTTTTCATTCCTAATTCAATTAGCATTGATAAATTGACTTTTGTTGACTTTTCAGAGTTTTAATCAAAATCAAATAGCATTTTCGAGGAAATTATGTGATTTTATCCTCCAGTATGACAAACTTATCGGATTTTCGAAAATGCGTTAAAATCAGGCTTGGCGCCTAACCATAGGCCTTGGCGCCTGGCGCTAGTGTTGGTGCCTGGCGCCAGCTAGCCAGGGTTGGCGCCAGCTCTGTTTTTTGTGCGTCAGACTCTGTTTTGTTGAATTTATCTTTTTGGCTGATTTCTCTATAAATATCGTATTAAAAACTCTGTTTTCATTCACCAATTGTTTTCATTCATCTACATTCACCTATTCTCACTAATCATTCACCAATTCTCATCATTCACAAGTTCTACAGTCAGTTTTAATTAGTATTCTCTTGATCATTCAATTCTTAATTCTTACTTTGCTTTTCATACAAAATTCCGCATTCACAAGATCTAGAAACACCTAGCCATATTCGAAGTTGTCTTCGCCCTAGACGTGAAAGGTTTTAATTTATGAGGGTTTGGTCCTAAATCTCTCTTTCAATTATTTAACTTAATTGTTTGATTATTATTTTCCTTGAAATTACTAACGTGTGTATTTTGTTATTAGAAAGAGGTACGAGGCATCAAAGTAAGTGCTTTAATTGATTTATTGATATAATGATGTAGAAATCATGTTTACATTGTTCTTATGATATTCCTAGTATCATGTCTAGGGTAATTTTTATATTAAATATGATTGTTACGATGCTTCCTATGTTCTTCCTAATATTTATGATTGTTAGTATCATGTTAGGGTTAAAGATTTGATTTTTATTGCTTAGTGATATGCTAGGGTTTGTTATTAATCTTGTTAATATCATGTTTAGGATCTTGCTATTATTATGTTTTAATATTAACATGAATATGATTATAATTGTTATAATTTATGATGATTATGAATATTATTATTATTATTATTATTATTATTATTATCATTATTATTATTATTATTATTATTATTATTATTATTATTATTATTATTATTATTTTGATGATGATTATTTTATTTATGATTATTATTATGACTATTATAATGATTGATCATGATTATTATTGATTATTATGTTGCTTGATATATTGTTATTGCTTGATCACCTTTTATGCATGTTTAAAGGGAATTTTGGTACTTGTAATCACGCTTAATAAGATAATTAATAATCTTGTTTAGGGTTAATTGTGATTATAATTCAAGTGATCGCCAATAATAGTTTATTTGTGCATTAATATTCAACCAACATAGATTAAACAGGTTTAGGGTTAATCCTATTGATTGTATGTTAATTAGAAAGCGCACATGAATACGATCAGAATAAAGTAGAGGCCTATTATTAGGGCAGGTTCAATCTCTTTTAGGTTGGATTTGTACCTTCATCCCCGAACTCTTATTTGGTTCTAGACCTTATGGAGTTGACGATCTCTTGGATCGTTAAGGGGTGTAACCTTCACCTCGTGAACGGTTTACAAGTTCCTAAAAAACTTGTTGGCGACTCTTTTGCTCTATCTTCTTCCCTTTTGGACGCCACCGTACTTTAGTGTATGATCACAGTGGGGTTCAAGCTAGTGGGATTAAAGCTTGAAATTTATTCCCTACAATTACAAAGAACTTTTTTATGAACCTTCCTTCTATAATTCATGTCCAAACAATCAAAGTCAATCTCACTTTACATACTTAATTAGCCCATTAATTTTATGAGGCCCAATCTTACAACTTGACCTACACCACTCTCTCTCCTATAAATACCCCATACATCCCCAAATATTTCCCCACACAAAAAGGTTACTAAACTCTCTTCTCTTTATTTTATTTCTCTTATTTTCCCTTTATTTTTCTTTTCTTTTATTTTTCTTTTAATTTTTTTCCTTCTTTCCCTTTCCTCCTCCTTCACGTGAGAAACTCACTGCTACCGCCCCTTATGCCGCCAGCCACCAGCGACTCCCGCGCCGCCCCCTAGTCGCCGGCGAACCACCTGGTCGGCCACCATGGTCGCCTCCCTCACCTTCTTTCTCCCTTTATTTTGTTTTATTCTCTTGTGTTTTATTAAATTGTTTTGGGTTTTGATTTTAGTATAAAGTTTATGTTTTTAGTATCAAAATTATATTTTGATGGTATAAAGATTATAAATTTCAAATTATAATTGTTGTTATAATTTTCAGATTTTATAATTTTAAAACCTAGGGTTCTAATTTATTTAAATTGGGATTTTAGGGTTCTAATAATCAATTAAATTGGGGCTTTTGTTCCTATTGTATTTATAATGATTAATTAAGCATAAAAACATGTTTTTAATGAAGTTTTAAGGACTTTTAATCTAAATTATATTGCTGGAAATTTGTTTAAGTGTTAATTTGTGATTATTGGTTGTTTTCTAGGAGGTGATTATTCTTTAGGAGACTTTTAAGTGATTAAAAGTGGCACAAAGGATTGTTTATACGAGGTACGTCCATGTCTACTTCGTTGTAAGTAGTATCATGTTTAGGTACCAAAGAAAAGAACTTAGTTTCATGTTTAGAGAACACTTGGATGGAAATTGTTTGGTTATACATTTGATTTATGCATGTGCTTATATTTATGAGACATGTTTTGGTGAATTGATTATGTTTGTATGGAATTATGGATGAGAACACTTGGATGGAAATTGTTTGGTTATACATTTGATTTATGCATGTGCTTATATTTATGAGACATGTTTTGGTGAATTGATTATGTTTGTATGGAATTATGGATGCAAGCATGTTGAATTATATTGGATTAATTGTTTGTATGGAATGTTGATACAAACATATTGGATTGGTTTGTTAACCACATTTGGATTATTAAAGGATTGGAATTGAATGGTTTAAGTGGAATGAATTTATTAATTATTCCACAAGGTTGTTATTTATTTTATTTATTACTCAATCATGACTTGTTAGTATGTTGAGTAAAGGTGGATTATTAAGCCGAAATGGCTAGGTGGGTTGACTATGTTCAACAATTTGGATAATTTGGAAGGTTAATGGAATTAAAGGTCAATTTGTGATGTGATCACCATTGTCCTAAATAAGATTAAAAGTGAATTGATGTATGATTGTTATGTATGGTCTTCTTGAATGAGTCGGCTATTAATTAAAATTGTAATCACGTAAAGTGAAACATGGATGAGCAATAAAACTCTGGAAAGCGTGCACTTCTAGAGTATTGACAATTATGGGTTGGGGTACATGGTGGTAGCCCGTGGTTTTTCGAGGCTTGTTTGATCAACATGTCCTCTTTTCTTTTGGTATTTACATTTTATTTTATAATGAAAGTTAGATGGGATCCTAGACTAACTTTGTGAGAATGGAGTCGCGCCCATTTTTCCATTTCGCTAAACTTTTATTTTAAATGGTCATTTGGGACCAAAATGATTTGGTGGGTTGGACAACCTCGTCTATTGCTTACTCCAAATTAAATTAATTAAATTAAATATAAAGAGTCGAGTGTTTGGAATTTGTTAGTAAGTATGTTGAGTCAATTAAATTGTTTAAGTGTGGAGTCTTGATTAATGAATTCGAGTTGTATGTTTATTTACTTTAATTAGTTGTGCATGCTAGGTTTTGTGCGTTGTAGCTTGTATGTACTCAGATTTGCTGATTGCGTGCTTTTGTGTGTTTTATTTTGGTCATGGCCTTCGCCTTTCAATGATGACCATGTGATGATCCAATTATTACACTTGTATTATTGGGGAGCAGTATTGCACAGGTTAGCTTGATGATGTGAAGTTCGGGGATTTGACATACGCATTGTCAAGGGATTGGTGTGATTGAGAGTATTCGTTCTTTGTGTTGAACTTATTTATGTTTTACTATTTTAATTATGTTTTGGGATTTTGAATATTGGTTTGATTTAATAAGGGCATTTATGGTTCCAATTTGTAATCTTTGACTTATTTGTTTTCTAAATTATATTATTTAAAGATTTAAGTTGGATTTCCGCTGCAATACTTTGATAAAGACTTAACGTTTTAGCACGTGGCGGTAACATGCCAATGGTTCTCCTCTATTTTTATTTAAAGTAAGTGGTTTGGAAATGGGAGAATTATTGGGGTGTTACACCGATGTGGGGTTTCAAGGAGGTCAGGCTGACGGGGGTGGGGGTATAGTCTCTTATTTTGTATAGTATATTTTTGCTAATTCACGGTTTCGGCATATATTTAGTCCATATCATTTGACTTTAGATTGCTTAAACAAGTAGAGTATAGTCTCTTATTTTGTATAGTATATTTTTGCTTTCCTTGTAATATACTCCATAAATGGATATTGCATATGATCTAGACTTGTTATAAATGGACGTGTTCTATGTACGTAAATAATACAATTAACAAGATAAACTATATATAATTCAATTTTTTACTAATATATTTTGTTACAAAACTCTTACAAAAACTTTTGCATGCCCCCGATATACAATAAATTAATTGTAAATCGATGGCTCACACTGCCAGCTAATTTTCTTTTTATTCATAAAAAAGATGTGAAAACTCATGCCTCAAATTTATAAATCGCGCTGCAACAATGGAGGAGAGAGAAAGTGAGAAAACGTTGAGAGAAAACGCGAAAACGTTAACCTTAGGGCTTCAATCATCAACAGAGGATTCATTAGCAAACTTCAATACATCAAATTGCAGTAATCTGATCCACGATTTCCTACAAAAACAGAGGCAAATTCAAACTCCATTGTTAGGTGATTTCGACCTAAATCACACAATCATAGAAGATGAAATAGAGAATTTTGTAGATGATAACATAGAAACTGCTCGAATTGATGATGACAACAAAGAAGCTGCTCGAGCTGATGATGATAATAACATGTTTGGGGAAAAATAAATTCAAGTTGTAATCCCCCGTATTTTTAAATATTATATAAATGAAATTTTATTTTATTTATAATATTTATTTGTATTTTTCTATAATTTAATTTTAAAAGTTCTAAATTATTAATTTGGGTCAAAAAAAAATTATTTTAGCGCAAATTATTTTATGAACCTATATCCTACAATCCATGATCATATAAACAAAGCCTAACCTATTTGTTTATTTAATTGGCCTATTATTTTCATGAGGCCTAATTCTACCCTACAATTCTCTTCTATAAATACCCCATGAATCCCCAAAAATTTCCCACACAAAAAGGTTAGTCTTATTTTCTTTCTCCCTTGTTTTATTAATCTGTGTAATTATAATTATTAATTTATGGGTTTTGATTTTATTGTTTGAAATTAATTTAATTAGTATCAAATTGTATTTTAATGATTAAAATTTATAATTTCAGATTTTATAAATGTCATAATTTTCAGATTTTGTAAATTTTATAACCTAGGGTTTTTAATTATTGAAAATCATGATTTTAGGGTTTTTATGAACAATTGATTTAGGGCTTTTATAGTAATGATTGTTTTGGGTGATTTTGTCCCTCGGGAGAGTTACGTCACGAAGTCTGATCCGGCTGAGTTGTACCTGCAAAACAACGGAGACTCCGGGTGGTTGGAGCTCCGCCTCCGACGATCAAGTTAGTAACTTGAAAGAGAGTAAAGAATGCGGAAATTTAGGTGGGGATCTGCTTGGATTCCAAGCTCAGGTGTTTCTCTGATGTGAGAGAATGTAGGTGTAATAAATGATTGAATGTGTCCCCAAAATGGGGAAATATCTCCCTATTTATAGGGTCGTTGGAGAATGTGCCCCCATCTAGGTCACTTGACCTAAATTTTAGTGGGCTGCGCCGTTTTACGGTGCTTCTTGGGATTTGGGCCCTTGAAGTCCACCATTTCAGAGATGTATCCAAGGGGGCCATGTGTCAAGAGGATATTAAGCCACGTGGGTCATCCTGAACTCGACACGTGGCCTCCTCTCATTGGTCTGCGCGTCTAGGGTATTTTTACCATAATCATTTGCCCCTCACAGGGCTCACGTGCATATCACGTGAGGCCTGTGACACGTGTCCACCTTTCAAAGGTGAACAGTAACGGGTAGTAAAATTTGAATTTCAAATCAAAATTTCCCCCCGCTTTCACCTTCTATAAATAGAAGTTTACCCCCCCTTTCTCTCACCTTACGTTCATTTTGACTTTTTAGAGAGAGAAAGAGAGAGCTTTTTAGAGAGAGATTCTCTGCCTCCTTCTACATCACAACAAGTTCAAGTTTCCGTGTGCTAGCAGTTCAACACCCGGTTTTACCGGCTGTAGCGGTTTTCAGATTTTTCAGAGTAAAAAGTAAGGTAACCGCCTGTACCATTTTAGCTTTTCCCTTTTTCAACTTGTATAAAATTCTTTCTCCGCCTGTATACATAGTCTTAGAAAATAAAAATGGGTTCTCCATCCACTCACTCGGCACTGCCTAGGACACTCAGCCGGTCCCCCGGAATGGCTGAGTCTAGGATAGGGGGTGCCTTTTCTGGATTGTCAGAACCGATGTGCTCATCTCCGAATTCCTCCCTCTCTGTGTCTGTGCAGGACACAATGGCCAGAGTCAAACAGACGGCCGAAAAATCTAGGAGCCGGCGCACTATAGAAGTGCTAGCCGATGAGGTTGTCCCAGACGGGGAACAGAGGGATTTGGAGGAGAGCGGTTCTGATGAAGAGGCTCCCTCTACTTCCGGGAGCTCGGGAGTACGAGAGGTAGATGCCGAGGGAGCCGCCTCCTCTGATGAAGCCGGCGATGCTGAGGCCAACGAAGGGTCAAGGGCTGAATCTTCAGACCAAGATAATTTTGCGGTTGACTACCAGCAGCCGCCTAAAGTTGCTGACCACCCTAACCCAAAAAGGACTAGAATGTTGCCGGGTGACATTGCCCTACTGAGGAGCGGCTTCAGGGCCTTTAAAGAGAAGCACCCCTTTGGTAAGGGGTGGGATATCATCGTTCCGCCTGCTGACGCAGTAATGGCGTGGGACGATGACATTGATAATGCAGACCATTATATTGTCTGCTACGAGGCGGTAATAGAAGCCGACCTCCGTTTCCCCCTCCACCCCGAGATTTGGAAAATCTTAAAGGGGTACGATGTAGGAGTTTGGCAGCTCACCCCCAATTCGTGGGTGAACATTCTAAGTTACATCGCCGCTTGCGAGTTCCAAAATATAAGTCCAAGCTTCTCCTCCTTCGCTCACATGCATTATTTGAGCAAGGCCCCAGGCGGCCATGGGGCATGGTATACTCTGAGTACCTTGCCCCAATACTTGATGACTTTGGACAAAGTGTCCAAATGGTCCGGGTGGAAGGACAAATTCTACTTGATTTCTTCCCCCACTCTGAGACACAACCGGACTCTCCGCCGGTATAACACAGAGCCGGCTCTTCTGGGAAGGAAATGCCCTCTCCCGGAGCTATCGACTAGGGCCCGGGAGCAAATAATAAAGCCGGGCTTCTTTGAGACTACAATTGAGCCCATGGGGGATGGGACTCACGTTATAGTTCCTAAGAACTGGATCCCCCATCCGGACTATTTCAAGGATGAATGCTTCTTGTCCGCTTGCGGGCTGAGCACCATGTTTCCCAAGGGTAGATTACCTCACATCCGGAGTATTTGTAATTTTTACTTTTATTGCAAACTTGCCGCAATTTCTTCTAACCTTGGATTATGTTCATGCAGCCGACGCCTTGAAGATGGTCGACCCGGCAAAGACACCGGCTAAGTCGGCGGCACTGCTGCGCAAAGAGGCTGCCATAGCCAAGAAAGCATCCGTCGATGCCAAAGAAACTAAGAAAGGCGGGGTAAGACCACCTGACTTTATATGTGTATATATACATTATTATTATTATTATTATTATTATTATTATTTTTTTTTTTTTTTTTTTTAAGGCAATTTTCCGGTTGGGTATACTGACCCTTGTTCATTTCTCAGGACTCTGCGAAGCGAGTGCCACGATCCTTCTCCAAGCTTCTCAAAAGGCAAGGAGAGGATCTGGAGAAAGCTCTGGCTGCGAAGGCCGATAGGAAGGATCCCCCTCCCTGGACAAACTCTGCTGTCAAATCCGATCGTCCAACGATCGGAGGCAAATCTCCTTCTGTTATGAAAATTCTGAGCGAAAGCTCAGAACGCTCGCAACAGAAAGCACCGGATGTCTCTACGACATCAAAGGGTGGCGAGCCACCTAATGTTGCAGACGGTGCAGCAACAACCGGGGAGGAGCAGACGCCTAAGCCCCATCCGGATACACAAGGTAAGGGAAGGATTGGAATTCCTTGGCCACTTGACTTCATGAGAGTCAAGACTAAGGTTGATCCCTCTGAGGGTTCAGTCAGCAGCCTACAACGGATGAATGCCAACTATGCTGCCTCTTTCTCACAAAGTACTACTTTTGATGCAGATCTGACATCCGACAAGCCGGATCTTGTGGGCTTCGCAAAACGGATGGTGAGGACCCTCACCCGGTCAGAGAAGAACTCCATACCTGATTTGCAGGTGGTGGACTTCGACCGGATAATGGGCCACCTGGCTGAGGTAAGGAATCCCACAACCTAGATATCTTTTACCTTTAATTCTACTAAGTAACTCATAATTCGACTGCTCTTTTTCTCAGGTAATGCTGAGGGTGGACGGGCTCCGTGGCCCCTTCAGGCGGAAGCAGGAAGAGGTAAATGACGCCAAACGGAGGGCCCTTGAAAACCTTAACTCTGCTGAATATGCTAATTATATGTGTGATTTAAAGATTAAAGCAGTAGAGTTGAAACAGGAGGAGCTGATCCGGAGCTTGACGACTGCGAACGATGAAGCTAACAGCCGGGCTGATGATCTTGATAAAAAACTGAAGGATGCCAAGTCTGAGCTCAAGGCATTAGAAGATGCTGATCAAGAAAACACTCAACTTCGAGCAGACGTTTCCCGCCTGGGGGCTGAGCTTGTCAATCTGCGAAACAAGCAGTCGGACGAGCTAGCCCAAGAGCAAAAGCGGCTGATGGAGGAGAATGAGCGTGATAATCTGGCCCGACTGAAGATCACTTGGAGCCTCCTCTACCCAAATATAGACTTTGAGGTCTATAAGCTAAGGTATGATTACACCATTGAGGTGTATGATGCCCAACTACTGGGTGAGGCTCCTCCGCCTCGCTTCAAAGATTGGGCTGCAGAGCAGGGATATGAAGTCTCTGATAACGAGGAGCCGGCGGCGGATGATCAAGATGAAGGCCAACCCAACCAGGATCAGCCGGAGCAACATCCACCTCAGCCTTAGGCGGGCCTCCCACTTTCTACGGCAATATGCCATTCTGTTTCTTTACCGACTTGTATGCCGTGTTTTGTTGTATCTTTACCAACCATGGGGTTGGGTTAACAATTTATTTTTGGTTTCTTCACCGGATGTGATTCCGGTTAACACTTATTCTGGCCTTTGTGCCATTTATTAATATTTATGAAGTATTCCGACTCAGTCGGTGTTTATACGTGTTTGAATTTTTCAATTTGAATTTTGCGTATGTTTGCAATTCTTTAATATTTTGCCTAACTTAAAAAAGCATGCGGCAATTTGCAATCTGGGTGCTCTTGCCCCTGGGCGGCTGTGTAATTGGTTTTGTTTTAAATTGATTGATTGGCCTGAAAACACTTGATACTAGGAGAAGTATGGAGTGTTTTTAGGCTAATCAATCACAATGGTGAGTGCCCCAAACCAAGTGCACAGCCGGCCATTAGAGCGGGTGCTTTGAGCTTCTTACCCAGGCGGTTATATTCCGCCTGGGGTTATTACATAGCCATTACACAAAATCTTTTGCCCCAATTGGGAGAGAAAGTGCAACTTTGGAATAAATAACCTAAGTGAGAACTTCAGCCGGATACCGACTGATGCCTCGGGGCATCCGGTATTCGATAACTTAATCGTTCTTCATAGATTATTCTGGTCAGACGGCTATGAGTTGACCAATTTGGTCGTTCAATTTTTGTCTTCTGCGTAGGTACGTAGAACCGACGAATAGTCTGTTCTCTACGACGATTGCACCCGGAGGGGTGTCGCCGGACGCCTTTGTCCATGTTGGGACATGCGATTTTATAACATAAGCAACCATCCGTCCATTTTGGCCTTTAGGTCTTGTTTGAGATCGGTTGTATAGCCACTAAGCGTTTTTGTGCCCAGTTTATAATCGGACCATCGGCCGAGCGTTATTACAAAAGTGAATTTACGCTAAGTGTCGAACTTAGTTAGTTAAAGAAATAGTCCATTTGAGCGTTACCCAGACGGACAAGCAATTATTGAATTACACTAAGTATCAAACTTAGTTAGTTAAACAAAGAGTCCGTCTGGGTATTACCCAGGCGGACAAGCAATTATTAAATTATACCAAGTGTCAAACTTAGTTAGATAAACAAAGGATTTTTCTCAAGCATTTATAGAAAACCGCCAAGTCGGCTTTCCTCAAGCCTGGAAAGCGTTATCGGTGGATTTTTCTTCAAGTATAGAAAACCGCCAAGTCGGCTTTCCTCAAGCATGGAAAGCGTTATCGGTGGATTTTTCTTCAAGTATAGAAAACCGCCAAGTCGGCTTTCCTCAAGCATGGAAAGCGTTATCGGTGGATTTTTCTTCCAGTATAGAAAACCGCCAAATTCCTTTGTCGGCTTTCCTCAAGCATGGAAAGCATCATCGGTGGATTTCTTCAAGCATATAATGACACCAAATTCATACGTCGACTTTCCTCAAGCATGGAAAGTATTATCCGGTAGGTTTCTTCAGGCTTATAAAACTACCAAACTCCTCACTCGGCTTTCCTCAGGCATGGAAAGCGTTTCAATAAATGTCATCCGGTGGATTCCTTTAAGCATAGGAAGCTGCCAGACTCATTTGTCACCGATACACTGGTGCCAGATACGTATTCTATCCTTTTACCCTTTTATATGTGGAATTAACATTTTTCTGCAGGTATCGGCGTATACAGAGTGATTTAGGATCGCAGAACGTCTTAAATCATTCTTCGTCCCTATCGACTACTTTGACTATCGTTTTCGAAACTGACGTTTCTACAAACTCAGTCAAAGTGGGGGCTTCTGTAGACACCTAAAAATGTCTCCCCAAAACCAAACCCGATGATGAACAAACTTTCACCGCCACTAATGGTCGGGTTCAGTATTTAATCTCGAGAGTGCTTAAAAAATCGTATTTGATTAAATTCATATTTTTGAACAGTCCATGGATTAGTCTTGATGTTTGGTAAAAGCATAGTTTTAATTTCAGCCCAAATTTATTATTTAATTTTAGCCCAAACCTTTTATTTATTTATTTATTGTTTTATTATTTATTTTTGGCCCAAACCTTTTATTTATTTTATTATTTTCTTATTTTAGCCCAAATAATAATAAATCAGAAAAAGGCCCGAAGTTATCAATCGACACTTAAAATGCTGAACGAAATTAGGGTTAAAAATGTATTTAGACGGAGAAACGGGTTGGGAATTCCCGCGCCACGACAGGTACCCACCGTGTCACGGGAATCATTCCCGTCTGACGGTGGGATTTCCCGTGACACGGGAAATCTGCCGTGACACGGGAATTTCCGGAGCTTTTCCGCGTAAACCCTTAACGTGTTTTCTTCCCCGTTTACTGAAAATTTCCCGCGTCACACTAAAAATGCATCGTGTCACGGAAAAGTTTCCCGTCTGACGGTGGGACTTCCCGTGTCACGATACAGTTTGCCGTGGCGCGGGATACTTTTTTAGGGTTTTTATCATTTTAGGGTTCCGTGTGCTCCCTCAGCACATTTTCTCTATAAATACCCCCTTATTTCTGATGTACGGGGCATCAATTAATTCTCTAGTTGATTTTTCTCTCTTCTATGCTTTAGCCTAAACACTAGCCTACCCTTTTTCTTTCAAAATTCCTTCTTCAAGTACTCCAAGGAGTCCATACTTTACTCGTGGTTCTGTCCTTAAGCCAAGGCGTGAAAGGTAGAACTGTTTGAGGGTTTGGCCCCAAATCAACTCTACTTTATTTAATTTAATTTAATTGTTGTTCTATTATTATTTCTTGAAGTTACTAACTCGTTTATTATTTTGTAGTTGCAAACAAACAGAATCAAAGTAAGAATTATGTTCCTTTTATTTCTATTATTTTTTTCTAACGATTTTATATTGTTGGAATTATGGCTAAATTGCTTCCAATATTAATGTTTATTCTATTGTTATTATGATCACCATATTGCATGTTTAAAGGGAATATGTAATTGAAAATCACGCCTAATAAGATAATTTGGACGACCGGTTTAGGTTCCTTTTAAATCTTGTTGTTTAATTAAGTGATCACAATATTTTAGAATTATGTGTTGCATTAATATTAAACCAATTTAGCTTAATAATAGATTGGAGCAAATTGAATCTTTGTTTGTATGCCTTTGAGATCGCAGGAATGTTTTTCACTAAAAGAATCGAGTAGAGGCCAATACGGGCGAATATGACTCCATGACTCACTTCGTACCATCATCCCCGATCCTCCTTTCGTGGTTCCGAACCATATGGAGTTAGTAATCTCATGGATTATGAATGGGGTGTAACCTTCACGGGTCAATTGTTGTTGCCTATCGTTGTCCCTTTAATCGTGGTTGCCTTTTATGATCCGTGAACGGTTTACAAGTTCCTTAAAAACTTGTTGGCGGCTCCCTACTTTCCTTGTCCTTAACCGTGTCCCTAATCGTATGCCAATTCCCACTTCCTATGAGTGCCAAGCATATTCACCACATGCTTTTAACGTAGGCGCACTTCGAGCGACGCCTACAATTTGGCGACTCCACTGGGGAGGATTCTTGGTTATTTATCGATTTTAGTGATCAGTATTTAATTAAGATGAGTAGATGAGACTTGAAAGATTCTTGAAAAAAATATTCCTGTGATTAATTTGGCATTTTTGCATATGCATAGACGTTTTAACGTCGCATTTAGGTCTGTCCCGTAGGAAAAATTGAATAACTTGGTTGCGCACGAAGGAAAACAGGGCACCAGTCAGATCTTCTGACTGCTGTGCCACGGCAAAATCTGCCGTGTCACGGTACAGTGCACCGTCTGACGGTGCACAGTACCGTGGCATGGGAATTTTCGCCGTGTCACGACAGTCCTAAAATCAGTCTAGTGGCTTATTTTCTCTTCTCACAGTCAACTTCCTTCGATTTTTCTGAAAAAAAACGTATATGTTCTACATGCGTCTTAGCCCCGGGGGTTTTAAGCTCTATCAACCCAAAAACGCTCATGGAAATAAGGGTTCATCTGAGTTATTAAATCCACCCAAACCATGGAGTCGAGTTCGATTTCATCACGAACTCGCGGAGCCGCCCGTTGGCATACACCCTCAAGGGAGGCTGCCTTGCTAACGCGTTCAAACTCTTAATCATGGTACCCTTTTGACACCCAAAGCTTGACCAATAGTTGAACATAGATCTTGACTCTAGGTTGCAAACTTTTTTTACATCATCGTGCCTAAATGCTATGTGGTTGTTTGGTGCTAACCTTCATGTGTTTACTCTTTTGTTTAACCCATGACCGAGGGTTTTTATTCTCACATAGTAATTAGTACGGACCTAAAATCGATTAAAATCTGGAAAAATCGCAAAACTGACCTGGAACTGCGCACCGTGTTACGGCATGTTCTACCGCGCTACGGTGAACAGTGCCGTGACACGGAGCTTTCTACCGTCAGACAGTAGACTGCACCGTGTCACGACAGTCAGCACCATGACACGGTGCCCAGGAAAAGTGTCCCATTATTCCTTTTTCGGTTTTTGTGCGTACGTATGTAGTTTACATGTCCAGTTTGGTGTCATGTCTAGTTGTACGGTCAAAACACGCGTCCATAACCTCACTTAATCACTCACATATCGTTTTCACACACTTTTTTCCTTAGTCGTGCACCACTTTTTGACCGTGTTCTAGGGTAGTTGTTTTTTGTGTTGTTTTTTTTTTCGGAGTAAGTCGGATAGTATCCTCCCATTTTTTTTTTAAAAATAAATAAATAAACAAATAAAATTTCAAAATTATCCATTTTTTTTTATCCGGATAGGTTAAGGTTAAGTTTGGTCATTAGAGGTGTGTTTGTTTCGGTGTCACAGCACTTGGTCAAGAAGCAGGGGTAGATTGTTACGGTTTGAGTCAATACCTCAACAACCTCTTATACCAAAGAGGCGTACAAGGAAACCACCACAATCATCTCCACAAGATCCATCTCCAGTCTACTTTCAACCAATGGCTACTAAGGAAGATATCGAGAACATCAACAGGACAATTGAAATGTTGTCTAACATGATGCAAACACTTACCACTAGAGTCAGCACGGTAGAGCAAGACAATCAAAACAATGTCACTACCGCTGCAATGGACAAGATTAAGGAACAGATGAGTAAGATTTCTGAAAATTCACTTATGTGGAACAACCTGTCACCTCTTCGTCCATAAGGGACAAGCTTCCTGAGAAGTTTTCTACTGCTGACATTCCCAAATTCAAGCCTACTGATAATCCGCTCTTCCATTTGAAGGCTTTTTCTGCAACCATGGCTCTTAAGGGAGTAGATGTGACACTCTTCCCTATAGTGTTCCCTCTTTCCTTGGAGCATGCCTGTAAACAATGGTTCTACTCTTTGGAATCCAAACATGTCGCGACCTAGGAGGATGTTGCTGAAAGCTTTATGAATCGTTACAAGTGTAACATTCAGGCCAAGACTTCTGAACGTGAACTCTCTATTCTCAAATAGAGAGAGAATGAAGGCTTCACCACTTACTTAAGCAGGTGGAGGGAAACAGTCGCGCTCTTGGTGGATCCCCCCAAGGAAAAAGAAATGGTTCGCTTGTTCATTGCCAATCTGACTCATAAGTACAAACAACACTTGAAGTTTCTGCCTCTGAGTACCTTTGAAGCTGTATACGATATTGGGATCAATATCTAAGATGAACCGATGAAGACTGCTAGTAGCAACAATAATAACAACACTTGGAAAAACAAGAAGAACGACACTCCTTCTTCTTCGTCTTCCAAGCCCAATAATGCTACCAACAATATCAATATCAATGATGTGCTGGCCCTTAATGCTCCTCCTCAAAGATTCCAAAGGCAAAGGAGGGTTTACACGCCTTTGGGAATGACTTATGATGCTGCTTATGACCGTTTGCATGGTCAAGGACTGATTATGCCAATTGGACCATTTCCAGAACCTCGACCAGAGAATAAGACCGCTAGCTATGACCCTAATGCTTATTGCAAGTTTCATCAAGGCAAGGGTCATAATACTGAGAAGTGTTGGAGGTTGAAGGATGCAATCCAAGACCTAATTGATGCTAATCAACTTCTTGTCCCTCCAGGGGGCAAGAAGCCTAACATTCAAATAGGTCCTCTTTCTGATGCTTTGGCTATCATGGGGGATGAAGTCTCCTTTGATCCGTCAATACTCATTCAACCTGTGAATGAACCTCTGCCGGAAGTTGTATTTGTCTCGAGTTTTGAAGAAGTGAATGGAATTTGGGATAGTGACGATGAAGACGTCTATCTCAAGGATATAGCCTGTTCATCTCTTGGCACGAGTGAAGATGTTTGGGGAGACTTTGAGGTCAAGGTTCTCACCAGAAGTGGATGGTTGCAACAACCTAGTCCACCTCCACCTCCACCAAAATCACATCCGATAGTTGATCCCATCGACCCTGTGAACAGCGATGTGGTCAAACAATTGCAAAAGACCAAGGTGGAGATGAATGTATGGAAGCTTTTGGCCACCTCCCACGAGCATCGAAAGGCTGTGATGAATGCTCTGGTGAAAATAGGAGTTGATGATGACATGACTCCTCAAGGACTGGTCAACTTTCTCACTACTGAATTGCCAAGTACTAGCAATCTAATTTCGTTTTCTGACAAGGATCTTCCCCCGGAAGGGGACCAACATAATAAGGCCTTACACCTCACTGTGGTGTGTAGGCAGATGAATGTTCCTATGAGCCTGGTTGATAATGGCTCTGCAATCAATGTGTGCCCACTCTGTACTGCAAAGAAGTTGGGCATAAAGAATAAAGAACTGACTCCCTCCACTCAAGGGATTCGCGCTTATGATAATACTCGCCGTCAAGCCGTGGGTACTATCATATTGAACATAACTACTGGGGCCATTGAACGTCGCACCAAGTTTCAGGTGGTAGACATTAAGGCCTCCTTCAATCTGTTGTTAGGACGCCCTTGGCTTCATGAGCTAAAGGTGATTCCATCATCGTTGCACCAAAAAGTGAAAGCCATAGTTGGAGGGGTTCCAATTACCATTGATGCCTCTCCTATGCGCATTCAAGTTATCAACACTCCTATCGTCCATGTCGAACATGACGAAGAAGACGAAGATCTTTGGGGGTTTTCACTCGATGATGTTCTCGTAATTAAAGAAGAGGAAAAGTGCCATCTCGACTTCGATCCCTATTCAAACACCAATATTAATGCCATTCTGAAGAACCAAGGGCATTTCCCTGGAATGACCCTCGGACTCAAAAAGAAAATGGCTGAATTTTGGGACCATCCTAGTGCACTCAAGAAGGATACTTTTGGCTTGGGATTCAAGCCGACAAAAGAATATGTGAGACAAGCCCTCTTGAAGATGAAGGCTCGCAACAACGCTCGAATCATGAAGACGGAAATGGCCATGGATCCATATCCATTAACCCTCAATGGCCAGTACATCAAAGAAGGGGAAGACTTCCCATGCTATGAATTCCCTAAGCCATTCGTCCACGATGGGAAGCGTGAACCAGGATTCGAGATGTTCCTCGATTGTGACTTTCTTGATGAAGACGAAGAGCTCTTCACAACTGAGAAACTAGCTAGCTCAAGCTCTTATGATCTAGGCATTAACCTTCTTTTTGGAATGGAGAAGAATGAATCTAAGCCCGTCTGCATTGATAATTCCGAGCTCGTTCAAGCTGTTGTAGCAAACAAGGATTTTGACCCCTCCTAGTTAATTTTCCAAGCTGATAATATTTCAATGGGATGGCGCAAGACATTGAGGATCACTACGCAAAGTGGAGAGAAGTTGGAAATAACCGCTGGCGAAGGTCCTATGTTTGATGAGTCTGAGTCGTCTGGGTCCGAGTCCGAGTCTAAGTCTAAGTCTGTAGACGAGTCCTTAGAGTCTAAGGCCGACCCTCTTTCTGCTATAGAGTTCAATCCTGAGTCTCTTGTTGAGTCATCTCTTTCTAGTCCCGGTGAGGTCGCAGCTGACCTTGCCCCTCTTGATGTATTAGCCAATGAATTCAATAAAATGTGTACCTTTGCTTACGATGCGTGTCATTCCCCTAACCTTGATCAATATTGCTTTGCTAATGATAAAAATGACAAAGAAATAATAAAAGCAATGGAAGAACATGAAAATAAAACGACAATTATCGAAGATACAGAAACAGTTAACATTTCCAATGATACGACTGTTAAAGAAGTAAAAATTGGATTAACACTAAGTCAAGATGAACGCAAAGAGATAATTAACTTGCTTAGTGAATTTGTTGATGTATTTGCTTGGTCATACCAAGATATGCCAGGAATTGACAGGGATATAGCTCAGCATACGATACCACTCATTCCAGGTATGAAGCCTGTCAAGCAAAAGCTGCGCCGTATGAAACCAGATGTGGCTCTCAAAATCAAAGAAGAAATCAGAAAGCAGTTGGCCGCAGGTTTCATCAAAGTATCCAAGTATTCAGAATGGATAGCAAATGTGGTTCCAGTTCCAAAGAAGGATGGAAGGGTCAGAATGTGTGTTGATTACAGGGACCTTAATAAAGCAAGCCCGAAAGATGGGTTCCCTCTACCTCACATTGACATTCTGGTCGATAACACAGCAAACCATGCACTCCTATCATTCATGGACGGTTACGCCGGATATAATCAAGTATTGATGGCTGAAGAAGATATAAAGAAAACCACATTCATCACACAATGGGGTACATATTGCTATACGGTAATGCCATTCGGGTTGAAAAACGCGGGTGCCACCTACCAAAGAGCAGCTACGGCATTGTTACATGACATGATGCACAAAGAGGTGGAGGTCTATGTCGATGATATGATCGTTAAGTCTAAAGATTGCCCAGGCCATATCATTGCACTTTGCAAGTTCTTCGAAAGACTCCGCAAGTACAACATGAGATTAAATCCAGCAAAGTGTGCATTCGGAGTCACGTCAGACAAATTACTTGGATATGTGATCAGTTCTCGAGGGATTGAAATAGATCCCACAAAAGTAAAGGCGATCATGGCCATGCCACCGCCCAAGAATGAGAAGGAGATTCGAGGTTTCATTGGAAGGTTGCAATATATAAGTAGGTTCATATCAAAACTTACAGCGACATGTGAACCTATATTCAAGAAGCTTAAGAAAAATGTCCCAGTCACATGGGATGACGATTGCCAAAAAGCTTTCGAAAAAATCAAAGAGTACCTGGCAAACCCACCGGTGCTAGCGCCAGCAATACCCGACTTTCCTCTTCGACTCTACCTTACGGTCACAAGAGAAACGATGGGGGCAATGCTAGCATAAGAGATTGAAAGCAAGGAGAACGCAATCTACTACTTGAGTAAGAAGCTTCGAGGATATGAGACACGATACACACCACTTGAAAAATTGTGTCTCGCACTTGTGTGGGCCGCACAGAAACTAAGACATTACATGCTCACTCATACAGTGCATGTCGTGTCCAAGATGGATCCTCTCAAATACTTGTTCGAAAAAGCAACACTCAATGGCAGATTATCAAGGTGGATAGTCAATCTTGCTCAGTTTGACTTGAAATTTGTACCACAAAAAGCCATTAAAGGTTATGCGGTTTCTGACTTCTTAGCAGACTTTCCGCTAGAAGAAGTTAAGAAAGAAGAAGATGAGTACGATTTCCTTGACGAAGATTTTGAAAGGAATGGTGTCCTTCGAACAAGTGTACTATTCCGTTAGTGGGTTCAGAATTATTAGAAAGCTAATATATTCAGTGAGGTCAAGTGATCGGAATGCCTGGGTGGAGGCCGCTTCCGATCAGTAATATTAATGAATAATTAATATTACAGCTTAATCTTGACTGAACCCTTCGGGTCACACCCAAGCATTCAACAAACCGAAACGATGAATTAATTCGGAAGGAATTAATGAGTCGACCGAGTAATATTTATTTAGACGTCGAAAATTCGAGCTTAGAGCGTCGAAACCGAGCGTCGGAAGTCGAGACGAAAAATAGTGAAAGACGAGACGAGAAATAGTAATAAATAAACAAAAGACCAAAATACCCCTAGCATCGGAATGCCCAAGCAAACCGAGTGCTAAGGGCGTATGGCCTAGCATGGTGGCTAGCATGCGCACCAAGCCGAGCCTAGGCTGGCTGGTGCGTGCTAGCGCACCCATGCTAGCATCGCAAGGCTAGGCGCTGCCTAGTGCGTGCTAGCATGCTAGGCGCAGCCTTGTGCGCGCAATGGCTAGCAAGCCATGCCGCAACAAGCTGCAGCAGCTAGCACGCTAGGCGCGCCAGCTCGCCACAGCTAGCAGCAGCATGGCTAGGCCATTGCTTGCTGCCTAGCAGCGCTGACCAAGGCTCAAGGCCAGCAGCAACCCGCACAAGCATGCTGGGCTTGCTGGCCAGCAGCGCCTGGCAGCCCGCATGCGAGTGCTAGGCCTGCTGGGCTTGCTGGGCGTGGTGCCACAGACAGCAGCACATGGCAGCCCACCTTGGCTGCCTTGGTGCCCAAGGGTGGGTGCCATGTGGCTTGTGGTCCTTGAGTGAGTGTGGATTGAGGTGGCCGGTTATGGGAGAGGGAGTGGGGAGCAAGTTTGGTCCTCCCCCTTCTCCAAGTGGTCCTCACCTAATCACTCACATGAGCTTGCCACTTGTTGATTTATTACTAGCTTGATTATTAATTTTATTTTAGCTTTAAAATAAAATGGAAAAATCATACTATCCCACATTGATGGGAGAGTAAATGATACTCCCATCATTTCCTATAAATACCCAAGTATGGGCATTGGGAATGATGCTTGAGTAAGAGTTGAAAAAGGCATCACAATTAGTGAAAACCTTTGAACTCAATATAATTACTCGGGTTTTATTGGTCGGGTCTTGCTAACCCTAAGACATTGGACCTAGTCGGTTTTGTTGGTGCGGGTGGACTTCGTTGGAGGTCTCCGTGTGAGCGGGACTTGAAGCTTTCAAGTAAGAGCTCATTTTGGAGCGAAGCACGCGTCAAAGGTAATTAGCTTATCTTAATCTTGTGATTAATTTAATTATGTTTTTGGTTTTATTTATTGCGAGTGCGGTCTTGTTTTCGGGTTTGTTTCCGCGGTGAGTCGGACTCACCAAACCCCAACAGCGGTATCGGAGCCTCGCTCGTTTATTTTTAAAATCATAATATTTTCAAGGTGTTTTTATGGCTTAATTTTTCTGGTTTTAAGTTGCTAATTAGATTAGTAACTCGTTTTTCCAATTTTTACCTCGTATTAGAGCTGTCTTCAGCTACTGAACCCAGATTTCGACCCAAAAATAGTGAATTTTGGGTGGAAAAGGCGTTCTGGAAATGGTCTTTCAGGGCTCTGTTTTTAGCTAAAAAACGACCAGAAATGCATTTTTCGAGGGATTTTTCGTTTTGACGAAAAATTTTAAGTCTTTCTAACCTTGAAAATTGATTGCATATTTATGGTGGTTATGAATTTGGTTCTTTCCTTTATTTATATGCAATTTTAGACCACTTTAAGCATGATTACTTGGTAGTAATTGGTGCTTGAAAGTTTGGTTTTATTTTTTCACATAATTGCAAATTAATTGCATTAAGTGTGAAATAGTTGTTCTTTGTTGCTTCCAAGTACTAAAGATCCAATCTTTATTTATGATAAGTGATTGAAACTTTGAGTTACTAAATTCCATGAATTTTGGTTAAACTTTGTTGATTTAATCATTTTTTAGTTGATTGGAATCATAAAGTTTAAAACTTGTGATTGAAATTGGTTTATCTTCATATTGGAAGATATAATTTTTTCATGGAGTCACAAGTATTAAAGTTGGAGTCTTTATTGAACTTATGTTCATTTTTCCAACTCCCTTTTATTTTGTCAAAATCTCAAGATTAATTTAAAGTGATTAAATTAATAGTGAGAATTGCCCTAATTTATTTTATCACACCAAAGTTAAACCAATTTTATTAAAGAATGGTTCTTGGAAATAAATTTGGTTAATTGCATTTGGATGAATTATTTAAGTTGGACTTGTTATTTTTCATTTTTCCTCAAAATTGATTCTAAAATTAATTTAGAATTGATTTATAATGTCACACACAAAAATCGATAATTTTTAAAGCATTAGCACGCAACACGAGGCCTAAGAGCCCCGAGCTAGCTCTCGGCCAGCTGGGCTGCTCACGCAACCCATATGTGGCTGCCGAGGCTGTTGGGCACTTCGTTCTTAGGTGCTTGGTGCTGTGCGTGTGTGTGTGTGCGAGGAAGGGCGTGGGCTGCTGCTCGCTGCCAGCAGCAAGCAGCAGCATGGCGCAGCAGCAGCATAATGCTGTGCGCGCTGTGCGTGCTGCTACGCTTGGCTGGGCTGGGCGTAGCGCATGCGAGCACAAGCAGCCCACATGCATGCTTGGTGTTGCGGGGGTGCGCATGGGCATACTACGTGCTTGTTGTACGGTACGTACAATCCCATAATTGGCACAATAACCCCGGGTTATTAAGGCGATGCTATTTTAAAGTTAATTTTAGCGTTGCTTAATATGTAAATAAGGGTTTTTTTTTTTTTGGACTCCAAGTCTTAGTGCTAGGCACTTAGACATTTTGGAATTCGTAATTTTGCTTAAATTGTCGTTTTAATTATTTTAATTATTTTGTTTATTTAATTAAAAATTTTGGAGGCTAGGCCTTGGGTTTTGAGCGACATTTGCAAAAATTAATTTTGGCAAATATTTGGGTTCACCGACTTAATTAATTGGATTAGTTAAGTTGGATGCGGAATTTAGTGGGAGCGTCTCTTAGTTATTTCCATAACCGGTTAAAACAACTTTGACTAGTTTAATTAGGCGTGTTAATTGGATTAACCACCCAGATTAGTTACTAGTTCTCGCACGTTTTATGCATTGTTACTTGTTTATCGTTGTAAAATGCATGGGCCATTCACAGATAGTGAATGGATGAATGGAATGTAAATTCTCTCACAGGTTTTATGAAATGGCAACTAGTGGGGCCCGATTAGGATAGAAAATACGGACTGTGATCCGTGATGTGTTTTTGTAAATGTAAATACAGTCTGCGAACCGTTGAGTATTTTTGTACCTTAATATTTAGATTAGTCCTAATCGTAGATACTAGCAATTGTAATATTTTAGTCAAGTCTTGAAGACGGGGTTCTTAGAAGACAAAGCCATGAAGTTGCAAATGAAGACCTTTTGAAGACTTGAAGATCTCAAGGGGTCATGCTAGTTGCCAAATGCATCTCTATTTATGTTTTCGATATATATTTATGTTTATATATATATGAATTATATGTTAGATGCATGTTTAGGATTTCGAATGTTGAGATGATTAATTAAGTTCACTTAAATCAACCAACATAGAAACCCTAGGTCCCTAAAATATTGAGTAAAACTTGCCATTCCAAAACACACTTACCAACCGAACGAGGGTAGTGGTGGGCTACGCCAAAGCGAGGCATCACTACTTCTCCAAGGAACGTAAGGCATACCGGGTATGCAAGGTGGTTTTGGTTATACTCAACGATATGAGTGATGGAGTCCTAACATGTCGTGGCAAAGTGAATAAATTGTTTAGAGAGCATTGGATGCAACGATTTATTCAACCAAGAGTGGCTTGGAGCCATTAGCAAAGCGTTGCTTACCTTAGGAGATTGAGTGTTAAGACAAGCCAAAGCATGCTTAACCACTCTTTGTTTCTTTGGATCTTGGAATCGACTTATTCTCACCTAAAATGGGGACAATCTTTAATGTGTGAATAAGACGTTTTAAATAAGTTTGATTAAAATGCATGAATTCAATCTTATTTAAGTATAATGAATGGTTTTTCATTTCAAATTCTTTCAATTGTAGAATCATGTCTTCAAATTACTCAAACAACCAATTCTCGTTACGCTCAATTCTCGACAAGGAGAAGCTGAGTGGGCCAAATTGTTCTCATGCAAGAGCAAAAGGAATATGTCCTTGATGAGGAAATGCCCGAGGCTCCCAATGAGGAGGTGACTCAAGCTGCCCTAAATCGATGGCAAAGTGCCAATCGAGATGTCAAATGCATCATGTTGGCCACAATGTCTCCTGAGCTTCAAAAGACTTTCTTTGAAAAAGAGACGGCTTTTGAGATCATTTCTGAATTGCAGAATATGTTCCAAGAGCAGGCCCGAACTGAAAGGTTTGAAACCCACAGGCAGATCCTTGAGAGCAAGCTCAAGAAAGGAGAGCCAGTCAGCCCACATGTACTCAAAATGATTGGATTGTTTGAAAACATGGGAAGGCTTGATGCGGGGTATTCAACCGAGATGGCAATTGACATCATTCTCCACTCGCTGCACAAAGGCTATGATCAGTTCAAGATGAACTATAATATGCACAGCATGGAGAAAACCCTCACCGAGCTTCATGGTATGTTGAAGCAAGCTGAGCAAACGCTCAAGGATGAGGGAAAGCATGATATGCTCATGATTAAAAAGGGCAAGCCGTTCAAATTTTCGGGCAAGAAGAAGAAAGGCTTTAAGGGGAAAGGTAAGAAGAAAACTTTTTCGCCTAAGTCTAAAGCTACCAAGGATAAGAAGGTAGCGTCTTCTAAATCTGATTCCGAATGTTTCTACTGTAAGAAGAAGGGACATTGGAAGAGAGATTGCCTCAAGTTCAAGGAAGATAAGAAGAACGGAACCGTTGCTTCTGAATCAAGTATATTCGTTATAGACTTTAACTTCACTAGCTTAACATCATGGGTATTAGATACCGGATGTGGCTCACACCTTTGTTCCAATTCTCAGGGACTAAGGAACGCTAGAAGGCTAGAGAAGGGAGAGATTGAACTCCGGGTCGGCAATGGAGCCAGAATTGGTGCCGTATCCGTAGGCACTCTCAGTTTGTCTTTGCCCACCGGGCTAGTTTTGGAACTCGATAATGTTTATTATGTTCCTAACATTACCAAAAACATTATTTCAATTTCGGCGTTGGACGCCAAAGGTTTTGAATTTTGAGTAAAGGACAAAGAATGTTCGTTTTATCTCGATAATGTTTTATATGGTATTGCACATTCTGAAAATGGCCTTTATGTGCTTTCTTTAGACAAACAAGTTTATAATGTGAATAATGATACCAAAAGAGCTAAGACCATAGAGTCAAATCAGACTTACTTGTGGCATTGTCGTCTTGGCCACATCAACATCAAACACATCAAGAAACTTCTACAAGAAGGTGTTCTTGACTCTTTCGATTTAGAATCGTTTGAGAATTGCGAGGGATGTCTATTAGGCAAGATGATTAAACAGCCATTCTCCAAGTTGGGAGAAAGGGCAAGTGACTTATTGGGTCTTATACATACCGATGTATGTGGACCAATGAGCTCAACCACTAGAAATGGACATCGATATTTCATCACTTTCACAGACGACTATAGTAGATATGGCTATGTCTACCTCATGTCGCATAAATCCGAATCATTTGAAAAGTTCAAAGAATTTCAGAGTGAAGTTGAAAATCAGCTTGGCAAGAAAATCAAAGCCCTTCGATCGGATCGAGGTGGTGAATACTTGAGCCAAGAATTCGATGACCATCTGAAAGAAAAGGGTATACTTTCAGAATTGACACCTCCAGGAACTCCTCAATGGAACGGAGTATCCGAAAGGAGAAATCGGACCTTGTTAGACATGGTACGATCAACAATGGGTCTTAGTGATCTTCCTATCTCTTTCTAGGGACACGCACTTCTAACTGTGGCACTAACACTGAACCGTGCTCCATCAAAAGCTATAGAAAAGACTCCATATGAATTATGGACGAAGAAACCTCCTAGGTTATCTTTTCTAAAGATATGGGGATGCGAAGCATATGTCAAGAAATTGATTTCTGACAAACTTCATCCCAAATCTGACAAGGTTTACTTTGTGGGCTACCCAAAAGAAACCAAAGGGTATTACTTCTACAACAAATCGGAGAACAAAGTGTTTGTTGCTCGCGATGGTGTCTTTTTTGGAGAAGGAGCACCTTTCCAAAATGACAAGTGGGAGGAAAATCAAACTCGACGAAGTTCGTGAGGATGAGCAACAAAATCATAATGACAGTCAAAGTGCTCAAACAGCATCTGTTGACGCAGGTCAAAATGATCAAAATGTGCAAAGTCGAACCGACAATGCAAATGCTCAATCCATTACCCTACGTAGGTCTCAGAGGCCGAGATCTCAACCTGATAGATATCTTGGTTTAGTATTAACCGAGAATCAGGACATCCTAATTATGGATGGAGATGAACCGGCAACCTACAAGCAAGCGATGGCAAGCACCGACTCTGCTAAATGGCAAGAGGCCATGAGATCTGAAATGGATTCCATGTTTGAAAATCAAGTCTGGGACGTGGTTGACTTACCCGAAGGTTATACACCTATTGGATGTAAGTGGATTTTCAAGTTGAAAACCGACAAAGATGGAAATGTATTCATTTACAAAGCTAGATTGGTGGCAAAAGGTTACAGACAAGTTCATGGTATTGATTATGATGAAACCTTTTCACCAGTCACAATGCTTAAATCCGTTCGGATCCTCCTAGCGATTGCTGCATATTACAATTATGAAATATGGCAGATGGACGTCAAAACCGCCTTCCTTAATGGTTATTTGGAAGAAACTGTGTATATGACACAGCCTGAAGGTTTTGTCGACCAAAACAATGCTAGGAAAGTTTGTAAGCTTAAGAAGAAGTCCATTTATGGATTAAAGCAAGCAAGCAGAAGTTGGAATCTGCGATTCGATGAAGCCATCAGTAAGTTTGGTTTTATCAAGAATCCAGATGAATCTTGTGTTTACAAGAAGGTCAGTGGGAGTGACATCGCCTTCCTAGTCTTATATGTCGATGACATATTGCTCATTGGAAACAGCATTCCGTTGTTAGAGTCTGTAAAGGCCTGGCTTGGAAAGTGCTTCTCAATGAAAGACTTGGGAGAGGCTTAGTACATACTAGGCATCAAGATCTATAGGGATAGATCGAAAAGGATGATTGGATTGAGTCAGAGTACTTATATTGATAAGGTACTTGCTCGATTTGGCATGGAGGAGGCCAAGAGAGGTCACCTGCCAATGTCACATGGCATAACCCTAAGCAAGAAGCAGTGTCCACAGACACTTGATGAGCGGGAAAGAATGAATCAGATTCCATATGCTTCGCTTATTGGATCGATCATGTATGCCATGATATGTACTAGGCCAGATGTATCGTATGCCTTGAGTGCTACGAGCCGTTACCAATCAGACCCAGGAGAGGCGCATTGGACTGCGGCCAAAAATATCCTAAAGTACCTGAAAAGGAACAAGGATAAATTCCTAGTGTATGGTGGTGCAGAGGATTTAGTTGTGGAAGGTTATACCGACGCAAGCTTCCAGACAGACAGAGACGATTTCAAATCGCAATCTGGATATGTGTTCTGTCTAAATGGAGGGGCGTTTAGTTGGAAGAGCGCAAAGCAGAGTACAACTGCAGATTCTACAACTGAAGCCGAATACTTAGCAGCTGCTGAAGCAGCTAAGGAGGCTGTTTGGATTCGTAAGTTCGTTGGTGAACTTGATGTTGTACCCTCTATAAAGGGTCCAATAGCCCTCTATTGTGACAACAATGGAGCTATTGCTCAGGCCAGAGAGCCTAGGGAACATCAGAAGGTCAAACATGTCAAGCGACGATTTCACATGATTCGAGAATGGAAATCAGAGGGTGAAATCAGAATTTGCAAAGTTGGAACGGATGACAATGTAGCCGATCCACTTACTAAACCTTTGCCTCAAGTGAAGCACAACAAGCACGTTGAGGCAATGGGAATCAAGCATGTAGGAGACTGAATTTGATTTCCTTGTTTAGTGTTTTAGTTAATTTTGAGAAAAATTAATGTAAGATGCTAAGGAAAACCATTCAAGTTTTGGAGTAATATAAAATTTCATGCAATATTTTATTACTCCGTTATGCTATTTAATTGTGGTTTAGGATTAAATAATGAGTCCATTCGATTATGAGAATATTCAAAATAGGGTATCAAGACCAGTCTTGGTAAGGAAACACCTATTAAGTGAACATTGAATATTATAATAAAAAATTATCCTTAATCAAGGTCATTTAAACGATGGACGATTAATGACCGATTGAGATTAGTGTGTAGTTTGATTTATAGCACCGTTTCATGTGCTACAAGGACATGATTGTCATAAATCATTTGCACAGGTATTGGTTTAGAACCATACTGGATCGACCTATGAGAATACTTTAAGAAATTAAAAAATTTGTCATAAGTATACTTCTCATAATGGCTATCGGAACCTATTTCCTCGACCACAAGTATTGTGAGTTCTCTTATTTGAGTATTAGTTCGCTTTGATGTTGTCAAACGTCTGCCGTAATAGGGGATTATAATGGCAACACTCGGGCGACTAGTTCCTCTCAGTAAGAGGAGCTACATTACAAGACTGGGAATGTCCCCCTACTAAAATAGGGAAGATGTTTTTGTTGTATACAAGGCCTCTCGTAGAGCGAGACTATAAAATGCATGGCCGTGCTCGGATGGATTTTAGAAATCATCTGTTTATTGGCAACCGGACTCGGAATCGGGAAACACTTCTAGACGTAATAAGGATGACAAAATAAATCTTACCTTATAGTTCATGAAGAGACATTAAGCGACACAGGAAAAAGGCTGTACACAAAATGCGCACTTGTCCGGAAGGACATGTGGGAGATTGAAAGGAATGGTGTCCTTCGAACAAGTGTACTATTCCGTTAGTGGGTTCAGAATTATTAGAAAGCTAATATATTCAGTGAGGTCAAGTGATCGGAATGCCTGGGTGGAGGCCGCTTCCGATCATTAATATTAATGAATAATTAATATTACAGCTTAATCTTTACTGAACCCTTCGGGTCACACCCAAGCATTCAACAAACCGAAACAACGAATTAATTCGAAAGGAATTAATGAGTCGACCGAGTAATATTTATTTAGACGTCGGAAATTCAAGCTTAGAGCGTCGAAACCGAGCGTCGGAAGTCGAGTCGAAAAATAGTGAAAGACGAGACGAGAAATAGTAATAAATCAACAAAAGACCAAAATACCCCTAGCATCGGAATGCCCAAGCAAACCGAGTGCTAAGGGCGTATGGCCTAGCATGGTGGCTAGCATGCGCACCAAGCCGAGCCTAGGCTGGCTGGTGCGTGCTAGCGCACCCATGCTAGCATCGCAAGGCTAGGCGCTGCCTAGTGCGTGCTAGCATGCTAGGCGCAGCCTTGTGCGCGCAATGGCTAGCAAGCCATGCCGCAACAAGCTGCAACAGCTAGCACGCTAGGCGCGCTAGCTCGCCACAGCTAGCAGCAGCATGGCTAGGCCATTGCTTTCTTCCTAGCAGCGCTGGCCAAGGCACAAGGCCAGCAGCAGCCCGCACAAGCATGCTGGGCTTGCTGGCCAGCAGCGCTTGGCAGCTCGCATGCGAGTGCTGGGCCTGCTGGGCTTGCTGGGCGTGGCTGCCACGGACAGCAGCACATGGCAGCCCACCTTGGCTGCCTTGGTGCCCAAGGGTGGGTGCCATGTGGCTTGTGGTCCTTGAGTGAGTGTGGAGTGAGGTGGCCGGTTATGGGAGAGGGAGTGGGGAGCAAGTTTGGTCCCCCCCCCTTCTCCAAGTGGTCCTCACCTAACCACTCACACGAGCTTGCCACTTGTTGATTTATTACTAGCTTGATTATTAATTTTATTTTAGCTTTAAAATAAAATGGAAAAATCATACTATCCCACATTGATGGGAGAGTAAATGATACTCCCATAATTTCCTATAAATACCCAAGTATGGGCATTGGGAATGATGCTTGAGTAAGAGTTGAAAAAGGCATCACAATTAGTGAAAACCTTTGAACTCAATTGTAGACACCCATTTGTGTCTCCCCAAAACCAAACCCGGTGATGAGTTCCTTTCACGTCGAATCATAATCGAATGAAACGAAAGTGTGGAAAGGTCTAGTGTTGCGGAAAGTTTTATTTCTTTTTCTCTTCTCTCTGTTTTTGAAAACTTTATTTTAAGAAAACAGCCAATCCAGTTGGTTGGTCCATGATATGGGTCCAATAGTGGTGTAGTTGGATGGGGCTTGCAAAGACCTTTCCAACGATATATGATAAGCCCAATTCCGATAAATATTGAGGAATTTATGGCCAATTTACTAAACTGGGCCCGGTTTGAGTTTTAAGTACGGCCTAATGATCTAGGGGAGGGCCTAATATAATTTATCATTCCTAATGCAATTAGGAATGGTTTTTAGTCTTCTAGAACATTCTAGAAGGTTCTTATCATTCTTAATTAAATTAGGACTCTTCAGAGTTTTAATTAGATCAAATAGCATTTTCGACTGAAATTATATTATTTTATCTTCCAGTACGGTAAGTTTATCAGATTTTCGAAAACGCGTTGAAAGCCGATTTGGCGTCCAACCCCAGGCCTTGGCGCCTGGAACCAGGATTGGCGCCAGACGCCAGCATTGGCGCCTGGCGCTAGCCACTGGTCCTGGCGCCAATGAGCCAGGGCTGGCGCCAAAGTGGTTTTGTGGTCTTCAGACTCTGTTTTGATAAATTATCTTTTTTGGATGATTTTCTCTATAAATATCGTATCAAAAACTCCGTTTTCAGGGACGGATTATCAATATTCATTCACCAAGAATCTTCAATTCTCTTCTTAAAATCATTCATTCTTTCTTTTCTAAAACTTTGTTTTCTCGAATACATAATTCCGCATTCGCAAGATCTTGATACACCTAGCCATATTCGAAGTTGCCTTCGCCCTAGACGTGAAAGGTTTTAATTTCTGAGGGATTGGTCCCAAATCTCTCTTTACATTATTTAATTTGATTGCTTTGATTATTATTTTCCTTGAAGTTACTAACGCGTGTATTGTGTTATTAGAAAGAGGTACGAGGCATCCAAGTAAGTACTTTAAGTGCTTTAATTGATTAATTGATATTATGATGTAGATATCATGTTTAGATTGTTATTATGATTCCTAGTATCATGTCTAGGGTAATTTTAATATCAAGTATGATTGCTACGATGCTTCCTATATTCTTCCTAATACTTATGATTGTTAGTATCATGTTAGGACTAAAGCTTTGATTTTTATTGTTTAGTGACATGCTAGGGTTTGTTATTAATCTTGTTAGTATCATGCCTAGGATCTTGCTATGCTTTAACATGATTATGATTATGATTGATATTATTTTTATTAATGATGTTGATTATTTATTATTATGTTTTTGATATGTATCATATTTTATATTGTTATTGCTTGATCACCTTTATTGCATGTTTAAAGGGAATTGGTACTTGCAACCACGCTTAATAAGATATTAATAATCTTGTTTAGGGTTAATTGTGATTATAATTCAAGTGATCGCAAATAATAGTTTGTTTGTGCATTAATATTCAACCAACATAGATTAAACAGGTTTAGGGTTAATCCTATTGATTGTATGTTAATCAGAAAGCGCACATGAATACGAGCAGAATAAAGTAGAGGCCTATTATTAGGGCAGATTCAATCTCTTTTAGGTTGGATTTGTACCATCATCCCCGAACCCTTATTTGGTTCATGACCTTATGGAGTTGACGATCTCTTGGATTGTTAAGGGGTGTAACCTTCCCCTCGTGAACGGTTTACAAGTTCCTTAAAAACTTGTTGACGACTCTTTTGCTCTATCTTCTTCCCTTTTGGACGCCACCGTACTTTAGTGTATGATCACAGTGGGGTTCAAGCTAGTGGGAGTTTAAAGGCTTGAAACTATTCCCTACAGTTTTTGGCGACTCCACTGGGGAGGATTTCTATTTTAATTCCTGAATTTGTTTCGGCAATGATTTAGAATGAGTGGATGAGACTCGAAAAGTTCTAAGTATTTCATGTGCGTAATTTTGATTAACATTGTGGCATATGCATAAAAAGGTTCTCATTGGAAAGACCATCCGTAATGAGTCAAAAACATAGGATTTTTACACGTAGGAAATTTGAGAAATGTCTTTCACAACTAGGACTGAAATAACACCGCGCGAAACTGGATGATTTTATTGAGCACAGAAAGCTGCTGAGGCATGTGGGAAGTAGCGTCAGGGGCCAGAGCTTAGCGCCAAACATTTAGCCGTAGCGCCAGACGCCAGAATTGGCGCCAGGCGCTACAGTTAAAAGTTGGCGCCGTCTCTGTTTGCTGGCGCCAATTTCCCCCAATACCGAGCCAGAAATATGCGTTCTAATTTCGACCGGTTTTTCGTATTGTTTGCTCGATCCTACTTCCTGATTGAATTTTTTCTCACTTTTCTGAAACCCATATGTGTTCTACATATGGACATAACCCTCTGGGAATTCATGCTCTATCTACCTGATTGAACGCTCCTGGCAACAAAGGGTACATCTGAGAGGTTGAATTCACCAAACCATGGAAGTGAGTTTTTTCTAAAAACTCGCGGTGTCCTATCCACACGCGTTAACCCTTCACGGTTAGGCTTCTACGCGGTGCATCTGGACAATTAACCATGGACCCTATTTGACTAAACCATATCCCGAACTTTAGAGAACTAGAGCCATGGTTAGGTTGCGAACTCATTGCATTATATCGTGCCTACTTGACTAATTGTGCATTATTTGTTATGCATATATATCCTATGCTCCTCTTAACCGTTTGTTGATTTGTGTTTGAGATTATAATTGATGACTTAAAGAACTTTGCCTAATTAATTAATTAATTAATTAATTAATTTGAATCAACAAATTTTTTTTCTTTGAATCGGAATTGACCTAGTACGACTTTAGGCATACCCAAGTTGACTAATAATATCGAAAACAGTCCCAGACCGAGGCTCCAATATTGGTGCCAAAATCTGAGTTGTAGCGCCACTGTATGGTGTGTAGCGCCAGACATTTACTAAAAAGTCTGGCGCTAACCACCATATTGTGACGCCAGTCCTGTCGCTTGGCCGACAGTTCGGTTTATTTGTCGAGTCATCACTTAATGTCTAATTAACCAGTTTGCTAATTAATTCGGTTAATTTTCGCTGTCAATAACACCTTGTCGAGTCATTAATCGAGTCTTGGTCACATAGTCTAGCCACATGGTCATGACATGAGCCTTAACATGTCACCTACACTCACTAGTCTTAGCACACACTTTGAGTACACATCACCATGACCATGTCGTAGGTCCATGCATGAGTCGGTCTGTCCGTCATTTGAGTTGGGGGGTACATTCTATTTCTAATTCTTCATATCCCTCCATCTAAATCTTTCTTCACATTCTTCCATCTTTCTTCACCTCCTCCATCCATTGCATGTTGAATAAAGTTTGAGTCAAATAATTACAATAAGTATCCCCAAATTCCTTTTCCACAGTACTTGGTCGAGGAGGGAAGGGCGATTAATCAAAGACAACACCTTTGTTCAAGTCTTGCTTTTTGATAAACCGATTCGTCAAAAGAGGAAGGCTAAGAAGATAATGTCAACTCAAGAAGAAGTCAATGAGCTTAGGAATCAATTGGTTACCATGACTGAAACAATGAAGCTCCTCACACTTAAGGTCGATGATCCTGAGAAGCAACAACGGATGGACCTCATGCAAGAAAGCTTGAGCAAGCTATCTAGCGACTATATATTTCAGGGCATGAGTTCGCAAGGGGTCTCGCTGGACAAGGAACTTCTTCCGCATAAGTTCAACGCCACTGACATCCCTAAATTCAAGGCAACAGACAACCCTTACTTCCATATAAGAGCTTTTGAAACTATAATGAACATTAAGGGTATCGATAAGAAGGTTTTCCCCTCTCTGTTCCCACTATCTCTTGAAACTGTTTGCCAACAATGGTTCTTCTCCCTTGACAAGGAGAAAACCTCTACCTGGGAATCAATAGTAAACACTTTCGTTGATAAGTACAAGTGCAATATCCAAGTTGAAACCGATCATAGACAACTTGAGATGCTAAGACAAAAAGAGAATGAAGGCTTTACTTCTTTCTTTAATAAATGGAGGGAAACTTCCGCCAAGATGATTGAGGTCCCCACTGAAAAAGAATCCGTGAGGATGTTTATCAAAAATCTCCAAGAAAAGTATTCAAAGCACTTAAAATATCAACACAACTTGAATACTTTCAAGGCCGTCTATGACATAGGTATCGAGATCGAAGATGACCTCGCAAAGCAAAAAGCTACCGATAATAGCAACCACGGTGGCTGGAAAGGAAAGAAGAGCGACAATCCTTCTTCTTTTGAAAACGCCCACTCTAGTAATAATGTTAGTACCTTTGACCATAATGGTGTCTTAGCCATAGATAATCAAGGATCTAAAAGGAAACCCAGGCGAGAGTTCACACCCATTGGAATGACCTACGATGCTGCTTTCAATTGTCTCTATGATCGAGGATTAATCAAACCTATTGGCCCTACCGAGGATCCAACACCAGAAAATCGATCTTCGAGATGGAATCCAAATTCCTATTGCAAGTACCATCGAGGAAACGGTCATACCACCGATGAATGCTACAGGTTTCAAAATCTCATTCAAGACCTCATAGAAGCAAACAAGGTCCCATTGCCTCTAGTTAGCGAGAAGACTGGGTGATGATGAAGCGAACAACACAAGACAAGAGGCGAGCTGCAATGACAAGATTTCATGACCTCTTTTTTCTAGTTCTTTTCATTTTTTCCTTTCCCCAATAAGTCTAGCATAGGCATCTTTCTTTTCCCTTAAGATTACTTTTGTAGATTCTCTATTTATTTTTTCCCGTTTAATAAAATGAGCATTTATTTCCTCGCGTAAGATCATCGCATTGCATTTCACAAAAAAAAAAAAAAAAAAAAAAAAAAAAAACCATGTCGAATTAAGCACAAGGTATACCAATGATTTGAGGCACCCTTGTAGCCACATCATATCTCCTTTCACCTTTTTTACAAATCCTTTCTTCATAAACCACTTTGAGCCTCGTCTAACGATAAACCCTTCTTTTTTTCAACCTACATCTACCTAACCTTGGAATGGGATGGCGTGCAACTTATGCAATTCTAAAGAAAGCTTGAGCAAATTCAAAAGAAAGCAATAGCAAAAATAAGCATAAGCAAAAAATAAATAAAAGTGTACAAAAGGGTAAGTGTTCCAATGTCTTTGATATGAAAGCATCTTCGATAAGAACATGTCTCAGATTGCGTCTCTTATCGAGTGCTCGGTACCGTGCCTGAGAAACATGAATGCCAAGTGAGTGATAGACCGCATGATCGGGATTGCCCACGCTTACAAAAATAAAATAAATGCTAAAGCAAAAGATGACAGAGAGCTAAAAAAGAATAGAAAACCTTAAGCATGAAAATACAAATATTCAAAAGCAAGGTTGCACACCTTGGGGGCTTATCTAGGGTCTTAAGCCTTTATCCCCTTCTTCTTTAAACCTTTAGCCTAACCACGTTACAACCCTTGAAAAGACCTTTTTGAGGTATACACACTTGTGCGAGGTTCGGCTAGAGCTACGTTAGGCCTGATTCCTAACGGATACGTAGGCAACCTCACATCGAGGTGCGGCCGTAATAAAAATGCATTCATATTCACGTTCACACACTCACACCATGATCATATCAAGGGATCTCCAATGCTCATCCCTATTCACTTAGAGCTAGACTTGGGGGCTTGATCCCTACATTATTAGCTTACTTAGCCTAAGAGTCACCACCATTTGACTCTTTTCAATAATATATTCTTTCCACACATTTAGCTCTTGCGGCCTAGCTTTAGTATCACTTTCACACACTGCACAGATATATACATGACCAAATATACTTCCCTTAGGAACCCTTTGTCATGAAATCTTAACATTTAAGCATGCCTCATCATATCAAAATCACTCATCACTCATAATCATCATTGCATCGAAGTATGAAGTGCTTAGCCTCCGTGCCTAAGTTACCCAAATACTTTCATCATTGAGTCAACCATTGAGATAGCCTAGGATGGATTAATCCTTGAACCTTGAGAGATAGTATCAAACATCATTTGACTAAGCTCATTCAACATGCATTCGAAAACTTCAATTCTTTCTTCGCGTCTTTCTTTTTCGGGAGAAAGTCGGTACCCTCCACAAAATTAACGAAAAATTTTTGCTTTTTGGCATTTTCGAGTCGCACGATCACATTACAATGCACACACGAGTCATGTACACATTGAGTCATGTCGTGCCATATCACTTTGATTTGAGTCTAATACATGTGTCAAACACTTCGAGTCGAGTCAACCTCGAGTCAGTCAATCATATCGAGTCAAGTTTATACCTTGAGTCGTGTCAAGTCGATGAGTCAAACAATGCTAAACCTTAGGTCAACCCTAAGATAATTAAAGAAATTGGCAAAGTTCTATAGTCAAAAATAAATACAGGTGCAGCAGAATAGGGAAGACCCTACTCCAATTCCTAGCGCCAGAGATATCTCAGCAACGACAGAGCTCGAAGCCTCTCAGATTGGTGGTTTCGACCTCATGCAGCAATTTCGGGTTCCTTGGTACGCCAGTTAGCCCCTATAAGCGATTTGACATGATTAAGTAGCCGGTTTGATTACAGTTTAAGTGATCAACCTGACGAAAGATCGTCTCACTTAGCTTAAGCGCCTAAGTATTGGCTCATTACAATCGGTACAAAAGCAAGCACTTAAACGACAATATTTCCAAATATGGATTGTCGTGCATTCTTATTAAACGACAAAGTTTTCCAAAAATTGGATTGTCATCCCCAACTGACAATATTTCCAAAAATGGATTGTCGCGCATTCTTCTTAAACGAAAATTTTTCCAAGATTGGATTGTCATCTCTGGCAAAGTTTCCAAGCGTGGATTGTCGTGCTCCTTCTTTGTTTGGCAAGTTTTTCCAAGTTCGGATTGTCATACATTCATAGATCGCTGGCAAGTTTTCTGAGATTGGATTGTCATACATCCGGTTCCCTATAGCAAAATTTCCCAAAGGATTGTTGTAGGTTTCTATTCATCATAAATATCGGCAAAAGTTCCTCAACGTGGATTGTCATTCATTTCAGTAAGTGGCAAATTTTCCTGAAGTGGATTGTCGGTCGACTCTTTTTTGCAAATGTTCCAAGACGCGGATTGTCAATAGTGGCAATATTTTCCTAAAAGGATTGTCGCATAGCGTTGGCAAATTTCCAAGGTGGATTGCTTTCAAGAGTTATATTCCAAGATGTGGATTGTCGATCGTAGCAAAGTTCTTATGAAAGATTGTTACGAAGCATTGGCAACTTTTCCAAAAATTGGATTTTGGCAAATTTTCCGAGGTACGGATTGTCGCTTCATCGTGGCAACATTTCCAAGGATGGATTGTTACGTGGCATTGACTACTTACCCTAAATCGGATTGTCATACATCATACAAGAGTTGTATTGGCAACTATTCCCAAAGAAAAGAGAATTGTCATCACAGCAAAAGCACCGACATACAGGTTCAAAGCAAAGAGCGCCGACGTACAGGCATCACACGAGCAAAGTTCAGGCGAACTTTTAAGGATCGACAGGCGTGGATCTTCGGTATTTTCCTTTAGGAAATTATCACATCAAATGAGGATGAGTTCAAGAGAAGATGTCTTCGACATCATTCCCTGGCTTGCGGAAAGTTGTCACAAACAACTGAAGGTAATTTCAGGGCGAAATTGTCTTCGATCATAATTCCTGAGGCATGGAAGATGATCATAATGTGGATGATAATTATTTCAAGAGAAATAATTTTCGATGATGTTCCCTTGGACGTGGAATATTATCACAGCGGAGGAGGATAGTTTCAGGCAAAGCAATCTTCTAATTTGGAAGCAGTTACAAGGCATAGCGGTTTTCAAGCGGGATGACATTCTCTAGCTTGCAGGAGGTCATTAAAACAACAGCAACAGCGACAATCGGTTACTTCTAGAGACGTGTGCTCGACGGTGCAAGATACGCGTTTCTTAACTCTTTTATCTGTTTAACTAACGCTAGTTTTGCAGGTATCGGCGTTACAAGAGTGATTTAGGATCGCAGAACGTTCTGAATCATTCTCCGTCCCTATCGTTACTTTGGCTTTCGTTTTTGAAACTCGCGTTTCTCCAAACTCAGTCAAAGTAGGGGCTTCTGTAGACACCCATTTGTGTCTCCCCAAAACCAAACCCGGTGATGAGTGCCTTTCACGTCGAATCATAATCAAATGAAACGAAAGTGTGGAAAGGTCTAGTGTTGCGGAAAGTTTTATTTCTTTTTCTCTTCTCTCTGTTTTTGAAAACTTTATTTTAAGAAAACAGCCAATCCAGTTGATTGGTCCATGATATGGGTCCAAAAGTGGTGTAGTTGGATGGGGCTTGCAAAGACCTTTCCAACGATATATTATAAGCCCAATTCCGATGAATATTGAGGAATTTATGGCCAATTTACTAAACTGGGCCTGGTTTGAGTTTTAAGTACGGCCTAATGATCTAGGGGAGGGCCTAATATAATTTATCATTCCTAATGCAATTAGGAATGGTTTTTAGTCTTCTAGAACATTCTAGAAGGTTCTTATCATTCTTAATTCAATTAGGACTCTTCAGAGTTTTAATTAGATCAAATAACATTTTCGACTGAAATTATATTATTTTATCTTCCAGTACGGTAAGTTTATCAGATTTTCGAAAACGCGTTGAAAGCCGATTTGGTGTCCAACCCCAAGCCTTGGCGCCTGGAACCAGGATTGGCGCCAGACGCCAGCATTGGCGCCTGGCGCTAGCCACTGGTCCTGGCGCCAATGAGCCAGGGCTGGCGCCAAAGTGGTTTTGTGGTCTTCAGACTCTGTTTTGATAAATTATCTTTTTGGATGATTTTATCTATAAATATTGTATCAAAAACTCCGTTTTCAGGGACGGATTATCAATATTCATTCACCAAGAATCTTCAATTCTCTTCTTAAAATCATTCATTCTTTCTTTTCTAAAACTTTGTTTTCTCGAATACAAAATTCCGCATTCGCAAGATCTTGATACACCTAGCCATATTCGAAGTTGCCTTCGCCCTAGACGTGAAAGGTTTTAATTTCTAAGGGTTTGGTCCCAAATCTCTCTTTACATTATTTAATTTGATTGCTTTGATTATTATTTTCCTTGAAGTTACTAACGCGTGTATTGTGTTATTAGAAAGAGGTACGAGGCATCCAAGTAAGTACTTTAAGTGTTTTAATTGATTAATTGATATTATGATGTAGATATCATGTTTAGATTTGTTATTATGATTCCTAGTATCATGTCTAGGGTAATTTTAATATCAAGTATGATTGCTACGATGCTTCCTATATTCTTCCTAATACTTATGATTGTTAGTATCATGTTAGGACTAAAGCTTTGATTTTTATTGTTTAGTGACAAGCTAGGGTTTGTTATTAATCTTGTTAGTATCATGCCTAGGATCTTGCTATGCTTTAACATGATTATGATTATGATTGATATTATTTTTATTAATGATGTTGATTATTTATTATTATGTTGCTTGATATGTATCATATTTTATATTGTTATTGCTTGATCACCTTTATTGCATGTTTAAAGGGAATTGGTACTTGCAACCACGCTTAATAAGATATTAATAATCTTGTTTAGGGTTAATTGTGATTATAATTCAAGTGATCGCCAATAATAGTTTATTTGTGCATTAATATTCAACCAATATAGATTAAACAGGTTTAGGGTTAATCCTATTGATTGTATGTTAATCAGAAAGCGCACATGAATACGAGCAGAATAAAGTAGAGGCCTATTATTAGGGCAGGTTCAATCTCTTTTAGGTTGGATTTGTACCATCATCCCCGAACCCTTATTTGGTTCATGACCTTATGGAGTTGACGATCTCTTGGATCGTTAAGGGGTGTAACCTTCCCCTCGTGAACGGTTTACAAGTTCCTTAAAAACTTGTTGGCGACTCTTTTTCTCTATCTTCTTCCCTTTTGGACGCCACCGTACTTTAGTGTATGATCACAGTGGGGTTCAAGCTAGTGGGATTTTAAAGGCTTGAAACTATTCCCTACATCAATATAATTACTCGGGTTTTATTGGTCGGGTCTTGCTAACCCCAAGACATTGGACCTAGTCGGTTTTGTTGGTGCGGGTGGACTTCGTTGGAGGTCTCCGTGTGAGCGAGACTTGAAGCTTTCAAGTAAGAGCTCATTTTGGAGCGAAGCACGCGTCAAAGGTAATTAGCTTATCTTAATCTTGTGATTAATTTAATTATGTTTATGGTTTTATTTATTGCGAGTGCGGTCTTGTTTTTGGGTTTGTTTCCGCGGTGAGTCGGACTCACCAAACCCCAACAAATTTACTCATGACCGAAGATGATAGCTGGACGCTCTATTTCGATGGAGCTTCAAACCAAAAAGGATGTGGTGTAGGAGTCTTTCTTGTATCACCCAATGAAGAGCACATCCCAATTTCCATGAAGCTCGACTTTGATGTCACCAACAATGTCGCAGAATATGAAGCATGTATTTTGGGGTTAGAAGCAGCTGTCGCCTTGGGAATTAAGAAACTCAGAATCTACGGTGATTCTTCACTAATTATTAACCAAATCTCCAAGAGATGGAAAGTGAAAAGTGAAAGTCTCGCTACGTATCAAGCTCATTTAGAAACTCTCACGGAGCAACTAGATGAAGTGGAATATATGTATTTGCCGAGAGAAGAAAACCAATTCGCCGACGCACTAGCTAAATTAGCATCAATGGTGCAAATTCCAACGGATACAATCAGAATGTCGTTGACCATAGAAAGAAGATATGAGCCGGCTTATGTTCACGCACTCGACGATGAACAAGAACCACAAGAAGAAGATGAAGAGCCATGGTATACAGATATCCTTAACTATGTGACAAGAGGAGAATACCCTCCCAATACTGATAAAAGGGCACGCTGTGCTTTGAGGCTCCTGGCCTCACAGTATGTGCTCATCAGGGGAGAACTCCACAAGAGAACTGCAATGGGGAGAAATCTCTTATGCATAGCTAAGAAAGAAGCACACAAAACCATGGAAAACCTTCATGCCGGTATATGTGGAACGCACATGAATGCAAAGATGTTAGTCCAAAAGATTCAACGACAAGGTTATTATTGGACTACTATGGAGAAATATTGTCATGAATACGTCAAGAAATGTATGAAGTGTCAAGTCTACACGAATTTACAGCATGTTCCACCTTCGCTTCTCTACACATATACTTCTTCATGGCCTTTCTTCACTTGGGGCATCGACATCATTGGAAAAATAACACCACCGGGACAAGGGGGGCATGAATTCATCCTCGTAGCGATCGACTATTTCACTAAAAGGGTCGAAGCTGCCTCATATGCTAAGCTGACGGTGAAACACGTAGCTCAATTCATTGAGAAAAATATCATATGCCGCTATGGGGTACCACATGAGATGATCAGCGATAATGGAACGCATTTCCAAGCCGAATGCGCAGAATTATTACAGAAATATCATATCAAGCATCACAGATCATCACCTTACATATCACAAACAAATGGTGCGGTCGAATCGGCCAACAAAAATGTGAAAACTATCATCGAAAAGATGACAGAAAATTACAAGGATTGGCCAAGTAAGCTACATTTCGCCCTTTGGGATTATCGAACCTCTGTTCGTACATCAACGGGGGCTACCCCTTTCTCTCTGGTTTATGGAGTTGAAGCCGTAAGACCAATAGAACTCAAAATCCCGTCTCTTCGAATCGTATTGGAAAGCCAACTAGATGAAGTCGACTGGATTAGAGCAAGATATGATGAACTAGTCTTACTTGATGAAAAACCCTTAGCAGCTTTGCATCATGTCCAAACCTACCAACAACGTATGGCGTGACATTTTAATAAAAAATTCAAGACTAGGAACATCAAAGAGGGTGACCTGGTGCTTAAGGCACTTCGTAAAAATGTGTTAGATCCAAGAGGAAAATTCAGACCGAATTGGTCAGGCCCGTACATTGTTAAAGCCATCTTGTCTGGCGGAGCGGCACAATTGGTAGACATGGACGGTAACGGTTTCCATAATTTAACCAACTTGGATCAACTCAAGAAATTCTATGCCTAGTCGCATGGGTTCATGACCCAATAGAGCTACGTTTGGCCTGATTCTTTTTTAAGGATACGTAGGCAACCCCTCAAGGGGGCCCGACCACTTTTAAAAAAATAAAATCCTCCCTATGTCGATTAAGTATACGCATCAGTTCAGCATTGCGTCACGCAAAAAAAAAAGGGGGGGGGGGGGGTTTGCCGCGACACGGGATATTCCACCGTGTCACGGTACAGTCCACCGTGGCACGGTGGACATGGGGAAAAAAAAAAACGCCGTGACACGGGAATTTCCAACGTGTCACGGGATTTTTCACCGTGGCACGGTGGAATTTCAGTTTTCCGATTTTTTAGTGACGCATCCTTTGCGAATTCATTATTTGTTCGAAGCTTTTATTTTCATTCTTCCATTGCGTCCGACTCCTTGACTCGGATAAATAAATAAAAAAGTCATTGTAATTTTTTATTTAAGGCTAAAATAAATACGCTATTATTGAAATAAATGTGACTACAATTATTGGCATCATACGCCTTATTTTAAATAAAAAATTATAAATCATAAAAGCAAAGTAATACTGATCTAATCCCTCTTCACTTTAGGAACATCATTCTCTTTTTCAATTAGGTCGGCCTTCACCATTAATGTGTGTTTTGTAGCCCGAACCGTCACACCCCTAGTCGAACTTTCACCCCTTTCACCTTTCCTAAAATTCTTCGGTTGTTCTCTCTATAGACAATCTTCTCTTTACCCTTCCCTTTCACATAATTCTTCCTCTTCGGCATTATAGGAGTCTTAAACTCAATCCCTTGTGTTCTTGGACCTAGACGATCTTTAGGAGGTGCTTTCTTATTTCCAAGACGACTCTTCACATCAGATTTGCGTGATCCGAATCGTTCCCTCCTACTTCTAGGGTTCAACCATGCCTTGTATGCACTAGACAAAGGAGGAGGAGCTTGGTCACTTGCAGAAACGATCCACAAAGGTCTTCCAATCCAATAAGTCTCGTACTTGTGAACGTTACTTTCATGCTACGATACTTCACGAGGACTATCGTTATAGCGTGGAACTACTTGTTCAAGTCCATACTGCCGCATCAGTCGAGAAGGACAATAAAAAGTCAGTTTTGAGATACTAGGAACACGACAATATGGAGTATCATTCGTACCAACCATCCTAGTAAGCCTCCACAAAGGCACCACCCAACGAATGGAAAATTCTCTCTTTGCAAAGAAATTTTTCGAGTCTTCATACGACATGTTCATAGAGTAATTCTTCTTCCTGCGGACTAGATCGTTAGGGCCATATTTTTTAACATCGTCGGGGGCTTCAAATAGTTCTAAACGCTCCATCAACCAAATCTGCAAAAAAAAAAAAAAAAAAACAAAATCAGTCGTTGATAAAAAAAAAGGGTGCAGATTCCCGTGACACGGCAGATTTCACCGTGTCACGACAGAAAGCCACCGTGACATGGTGCCTGTTTTGTGTCACGGGGGCTACTTGGAGCGTATTTTTTACCTGCAGCAGTACCAGAGAGCCCTTCCTGATGGCTTTCCGGTCAGCTTTTGCTTCGTCAAGGCCACGAAACGTCTCTCCAAGGCACGTAGGCATAGGAGATCTCCCAGATTCAACATGTTCAAGCACAGACGCTAGACATGCATGTCCTACCCTACCGTTTGCAAATAAAAGCTTGCTAAACATGCAAAATATATATTCCCTTCTACGATAGACATGATAAGACTCAGAGATAGGGCGATTAAAATATAAATTTGCAAGTTTTTCTAAGTCTACCTCATTACCACACACAATTTTATTTAAATCTGGATATGTTAGATTCAGATGGCGTTCAAAATCTTGGTAATAATATTCACGCAGGGTAGGCATGGCAATAAGATTTCTAGCAGGAAATCCAAAGATTACACCGAATTCCTCCGGCAGGGGACAGATTTCATCGTAATCAAATTTAAAACAATGTGTTTCTGGACTCCAATAATCTAATGCTGCCCTAAGAAAATCATGTCCAATCGCTACATGCCTCAGAGCTAGTAAACCCCTGACATAAAACAATTCTAACTCTCTTTTGTCAGCATTGGTCAAAGAATAAGACCGGTCGCGCAATGTACTATCAAAATTCTGAGACATTATTATTGAAATATGAAATTCTAATTATTTTATGTTTCGTAATTATGCATATCACAAATATACTGGTCCTATTTTATAGCAAAAGCGCTCGGAACCACACCGTTGTAGAATACGCGTACCGTTACACGGGAAATCCCACCGTGTCATGGGAATTTTTGCCGCGACACGACAGTTTTTGCCGTGACACGGTGTACAGTGCCGTGTCGCGGCACCCCACGCTTTTTCTTTTTTTATCTTTTCCCTTATCTATCCGGATTTTTTTTAGTATTTTATCTTCACCGTTTATTTTTCAGTTTTCTGAGAGTTTCATCCCTAATAAAATTCTCAACTTTTTTATTTTTATTTTTATTATTTTTATCATTTCATTACTTTAGTATTTCATTTATTTCTATTTTCTCTTTATCATTTATATATTTACTTTTTATTTATTTTTTCTTGTCTTTTTATTTCTTTTTCTTTTGGGGAAGGTCGGTACCCTCCACTTACTCCACTTACATTTTTTGTCGCGTCATTAATAAATACACGATCACACAAAATGAGTCTCAAGCACACACTAACACACACTAATAAATGCATAAACTGTGAATAATATACAAAATGAGTCATAGTAAATAAACAACGTCAAGTGTCATCACAGTATGTACAAATAAAGACCCTCGGTCAAAAGTCTGCAGAACTAGAAGAGTTAGGTTCAGTATCATCTCCAGCCTGTGAATACGGGAACAGTGAGCCAAAGAGTCCCGCCATCATCCGAGTACGGGGAGTAGTGTCCCTACTAGTCCCTGTGACTCTAGCAGCAGTCAAACTCAAAGCAGGACCCGTCCAACTGGCAAACGGTGTAGGCTGACTCAAAGACACGGGAATCGTTGGCAGAGGCATTGTCCCATACATTGGAACTGAGAACAAGCCCGACACCGGTGGAGGAATCACAGACGATGGAGCAGAAAATAAACCAGGATCCACGGGAGTCAAAACAGGCCTAAACTCAGGCTATGAAGGCTGTGAAAACGACTGCCGCTGCCCCTGACCCTGGCCGTGAAAGCGCTGGGAGACTGAGGTTGCTGCCACTAAGCCTCCTGAAAGGGCTGAGTAATCTGAGGCTCTCGCTGAGACTGAGAATGTCGATGAACCACAGGAGATCGTCTACCACGACCAAGCTCCTCCTCCTCCGAGCATCTATGCCTCGAGCGCGAGCGGGACCTCCGTTGCTCCTGAAAAATACAAAATCAAAAGGCGTCAACAATGCAAAATGAAACAAATGGTAGAAGTGGAAAAAATGAGCATACCTCAAGAACATCGCTAGAACTGCTCCGACAACTCGCACCACGCCGAAGCTTGATGATGCAGTACTTCAGAGCGTCAACCAGCTTCATGAATCCCATCATCTCCGAGCGGTTAGGCTGAGAACAAAATAAAGAAAAATCAGTAACAAGCGGTGTTAAAAGGATGAATAATGCATCAAAAACTTACCGGCTCAAAAACCTCGGGCAGAGACTCCTGCGCCTGTCTGTAACCTTCTGGCGCGTCTGCAATATGGTCCTCGGTGATACCAATCGGCCCTGGGTAGCGGACAGACTGAGGCGGAATCTCGATCCTCCCCACAGGGCGAATAGTCGTCTGAAAATCCGATTGAATAATCAAGTTATTCGACTATTTAAATAGAGACTAGTAACAAAAAATCCTCAAAAGAAATCATACCTCAGGAAGGCGGGGTGGAGGAGCTAGAGAGGGAAGCAAGTCCTGCGCGTAATCACCCTCAATGTGCACAAGCTCCTGCCAAGGAAAAGTGTAGCGCTCTCCCCTGTTTATCAACTCCCTAAGAAAGCGCGAGTCCAACATCGACTCCGGTGGAGATGAGGGCACCACAAAGCGATCACCGCTATGCTGACGAACGACACGCTCCCCCAAATACCAGACAAAGCGTCCGGTACCAACCAAAATGGTGCGGTGCGCTAAAAGATGCAAGGCCTCGGGAAGATTAGTCATCCCGGCCTAAGGACGATACTGGACATCAATGGCAACCTGAAAACCATAAAAAGTTGGCATGAAACACCGGAAATAACGTCAGAGAAAAAATAACAGGCAACAAAACTAATTCTTATGCCAACAGAAGAGGTGCCTTGGCGTAGCAGCCCGCGCAGCGCAGAGACAGACTCCACTCGTGACTCTCCTCGGTCACGCCAGCTGGCCCCGACAGGGAATTCATGAACCGCTCCATGACGCCGTCGAGGAGCCAATCCTGGGAAGTACTCGTAGAACCATAGCTGCAATGAAAAGTAATCTTTGAGCACATGAGTCGAACAAATTAAAATAAAACAAGAAGAGGAAAGGATCATCACCTCTACGACTCTCCACAGACCGTAGACAGTGATGGGAGACCCGTCGTTTAGCTGCCTACACCCATGACGCAACGACAAGAGAAGGTCGGCGTATCCGAGGCTGGCCCAGCTAAAGGATCCTATCTCACTGATCCTGACTAAAGAAGGGAGGTAGCAAAGGAGTGCACGTGAACTCCTATCTGGAGAAAGAGTCATGCAGATGAGAATCAGAATGAAGATCCGCACCGCTGCTCAGCTGACGTCTCCTCCATGTCAAAACCACGGGCAAGAACCGAAGCCAGCTCCGATCGCCCACTCCTAGGACCACCTCGAGACACTGGCTGAGTCCTGATATGCTGAACAATCGGACCTAACAAATCGGCTGCCTCAGCCGCTCCCCAAGAAAGATCAGACATCTGCGCTACAGCCCGGTCAGTGAAGCGCAGACCGCTAATCATGCTAAAGTCCAGAGGGGTCATCGTCATCTCCCCCCAAGCAAAGTGAAAGGTGTTGGTAGTATCCCAAAAATACTCCAACAATGCGCGAACGACGGTCGCACCGCAACCCTACGACCGCCGAATAAAAATCCACTAAACCAGCTGATTCCCATAAGGCGTTCGTAGCAGGATCCCTCGTGATAATCTGGTAAAGTCGAGGAATCAAATCTCCAGCTCCAGAACTGTGGTGGCGAAGCGTGCCGTCGACTATGCCGGCAAGTGGCCGATGAGAAACGTGGTTCTCACGACAGAAAACCAACTGGTCTGGAGTCCACAGAGGTGGAACCCACCTACCTCTACTCGTAGAAGCCCGAGGCTCAGACTCTAAGACGTCGTCGTCCATACCCTCGGGAATCGTGGGAGTGTCCTCCCGAAAAGCCTGACGTCGGCCATGGGTGGAAAGATCGCGATCCCGTCGCCTAGGCATGCTATTATAAAAATAAAAATCTAAATGCTTAGCATCATTTCCTAAGACATTTAGTTTGAGTTGCATTTTAATAAAAAAATCTAAATGCTTAGCATCACTTCCTAAGTTATTTAGTTGTTTATTGCATTATACGCTGAATTTTTACCTCAAGGCTAAAAATTGGCAAAATAATGGAATTATTTATAGTATTTAGTTTCTCCATGACGAACTAATACTATGTTCTCCTAATTGCATGATACTATGTTCTCCATGACAATGTAATACATACACAATACAAATCATGTCTCAAAGTTGCACAAAAACAATAGATCAACGCATCATAGCATATTTTACAAGATCTACAACCAACATGTCATCAATCCAAGTGCAAAAGAACAACATGAACAACAAGGAACACCATTTACCGCAAGTAGTACCAAAAATGGTGATTTTGCTCAATTCTTCACCAAATCATGCAATTTTTGTCTCAAATCGCTCACAAACACGCATACATACATATACAAGTAAATTCATAGCAAGAACTTAAACATAAACCACAAAATCAAAAAAAATCCCCAAATTGATTTTTAAGGGTTTTTAATGAAATTACTCATTTGAGTCAAATTCGAGGCAAAATCAAGGGAAACTTACATAGATCCTTGTAGAGAATCAAAAATGAGGAAAGTAGCAAAAAATTAGAGCAAAATTGGTGATGATTTGAACTCCAAAAGCTCAAAAAACCGCGAAGATCAGTGCAGCCGACGCGACACGGCCAGGCAACGCCGCGACATGGTGAGCAAATGACGTGTCACGGGGATAAATTCCGTGTCACGGTAATTTCGAAGGACGCCAGAGCTCCGATAAACAGCAACAACAACACGGCAGTAATAGCAGCAAGCAGCAGCAAATCTCAGCGAAGAAAAAAAAAAGAAAAAAAAAGAAATGGGAACCAGCAGCAACGCCGCGCCACGGAGGAACACTCCGTCTGACGAGAAAAAACTCCGAGCGCCGGTAAGATCTGGCCGTGGCACGGTAGTTTGAGCTGAAAAAAAAAGAAAATGGAGAAGGGGAGTGCGGAAATGGCAAAAAATGGCAGAAGCAGCTTGAATTTAAAGCCAAAAAAGCATCCCGTTTCCCGTGCAACGGATTTCGTTACCATGTAACGGTAATATATTGGCGTGGCACATGTGGTTTGACAGGTCAAAGATGCCAATTGACCGGTTTTCAGCTGACCCACTTCCCGCGTCACGGGAATCTGCTCCGCGTGACGGGGACCCGTGCCGTGTCACGGGAATTCTTTTCGTGACACGGTGGTTTTTGCGCCTGCCCTGCATAGCTATTTGCGAATATTCCTGGCATTTTGACCAAAATTGCACGATTTTCCGCGCAAATTGGATAGTTAATTTTTCGGTAAAATTACGTGGAAAATTCTAACTGACGGTTGGAGGGTACCAAAATTACTATTTTGCCCCTAGAAGCATTAAAGTCATTTTGTCGATATTTTAAGCACTTAATATGGTCGGATAATTGACTTGATGGTGTGAATCATCTGTGGCCCACGTTCGGGGATAATCGAACCATCATACACTTGCAAATTTCAGCGATTACAGTAGTCGTCGGCTTTCCTCAAGCTTGGAAAGCGTTATCGGTGGATTTTTCTTCAAGTATAGAAAACCGCCAAGTCGGCTTTCCTTAAGCATGGAAAGCGTTATCGGTGGATTTTTCTTCAAGTATAGAAAACCGCCTAGTCGGCTTTCCTCAAGCATGGAAAGCGTTATCGGTGGATTTTTCTTCCAGTATAGAAAACCGCCAAATTCCTTTGTCGGCTTTCCTCAAGCATGGAAAGCATCATCGGTGGATTTCTTCAAGCATATAATGACACCAAATTCATACGTCGACTTTCCTCAAGCATGGAAAGTATTATCCGGTAGGTTTCTTCAAGCTTAGAAAACTACCAAACTCCTCACTCGGCTTTCCTCATGCATGGAAAGCGTTTCAATAAATGTCATCCGGTGGATTCCTTCAAGCATAGGAAGCTTCCAAACTCATTTGTCACCGATACACTGGTGTCAGATACGTATTATATCCTTTTACTCTTATCTGTGCAATTAACATTTTTCTGCAGGTATCGGCGTATACAGAGTGATTTAGGATCACAGAACGTCTTAAATCATTCTCCGTCCCTATCGACTACTTTGACTATCGTTTTCGAAACTGACGTTTCTACAAACTCAGTCAAAGTGGGGGCTGCTGTAGACACCTAAAAATGTCTCCCCAAAACCAAACCCGATGATGAACAACCTTTCACCGCCACTATTGGTCGGGTTCAGTACTTAATCCCGAGAGTGCTTAAAAAATCGTATTGGATTAAATTCATATTTTTGAACAGTCCATGGATTAGTCTTGATGTTTGGTAAAAGCATAGTTTTAATTTCAGCCCAAATTTATTATTTAATTTTAGCCCAAACCTTATTTTATTTATTGTTTTATTATTTATTTTTGGCCCAAACCTTTTATTTAATTTATTATTTTCTTATTTTAGCCCAAATAATAATAAATCAGAAAAAGGCCTGAAGTTATCAATCGACACTTAAAATGCTAAACGAAATTAGGGTTAAAAATGTGTTTAGACGAAAAAACGGGCTGGGAATTCCCGCGCCACGGCAGGTACCCACCGTGTCACGGGAATCATTCCCGTCTGACGGTGGGATTTCCCGTGACATGGAAAATCTGCCGTGACACGGAAATTTCCTTGTCTTTTCCGCGTAAACCCTTAACGCGTTTTCTTCCCCGTTTACTGAAAATTTCCCGCGTCACACTAAAAATGCACCGTGTCACGGGAAAGTTTCCCGTCTGACGGTGGGACTTCCCGTGTCACGGTACAGTTTGCCGTGGCGCGGGATACTTTTTTAGGGTTTTTATCATTTTAGGGTTCCGTGTGCTCCATCAGCACATTTTCTTTATAAATACCCCCTCATTTCTGATGTACGGGGCATCAATTAATTCTCTAGTTGATTTTTCTCTCTTCTATGCTCTAGCCTAAACACTAGCGTACCCTTTTTCTTTCAAAATTCCTTCTTCAAGTACTCCAAGGAGTCCATACTTTACTCGTGGTTCTGTCCTTAAGCCAAGGCGTGAAAGGTAGAACTGTTTGAGGGTTTGGCCCCAAATCAACTCTACTTTATTTAATTTAATTTAATTGTTGTTCTATTATTATTTCCTTGAAGCTACTAACTCGTTTATTATTTTGTAGTTGCAAAAAAACAGAATCAAAGTAAGAATTATGTTCCTTTTATTTCTATTATTTTTTCTAACGATTTTATATTGTTGGAATTATGGCTAAATTGCTTGCAATATTAATGTTTATTCTATTGTTATTATGATCACCATATTGCATGTTTAATGGGAATATGTAATTGAAAATCACGCCTAATAAGATAATTTGGACGACCGGTTTAGGTTCCTTTTAAATCTTGTTGTTTAATTAAGTGATCACAATATTTTAGAATTACGTGTTGCATTAATATTAAACCAATTTAGCTTAATAATAGATTGGAGCAAATTGAATCTTTGTTTGTATACCTTTGAGATCGCAGGAATGTTTTTCACTATAAGAATCGAGTAGAGGCCAATACGGGCGAATGTGACTCCATGACTCACTTCGTACCATCATCCCCGATCCTCCTTTCGTGGTTCCGAACCATACGTAGGCGCACTTCGAGCGACGCCTACAGTAGGTGCCGTCCCTGACTTCTTCATAAATCTGGTAGGGGCCTTCCCAATTTGGGGTTTGCTTTCCAGCCTCATTGGCCCTTCCGGTTGCCTCCATTTTTCGTAGCACAAAGTCGTCCACTTTCAAAGGGCGCTTGTGCACTTTCTTGTTGTAGGCTCTGGTCATTCTCAAACAGTATATCTCATGACGCAGGCAGCGTTGCCCCTGCGTTCCGGAAGGGAGTCCAATGCAAGCCGCATGGCCTCCTGTAGAAACCCATTTGTGTCTCCCCAAAACCAAACCCGGTGATGAGTGCCTTTCACGTCGAATCATAATCGAATGAAACGAAGTGTGGAAAGGTCTAGTGTTGCAGAAAGTTTTATTTCTTTTCTCTTCTCCCTGTTTTTGAAAATTTTATTTTAAGAAAACAGCCAATCCAGTTTGTTTGGTCCATGATATGGGTCCAATAGTGGTGTAGTTGGATGGGGCTTACAAAGACCTTTCCAGCGATATATTATAAGCCCAATTCCGATGAATATTGAGGAAGTTATGACCAATTTACTAAACTGGGCCTGGTTTGAGCTTTATGTACGGCCCAATGATCTAGGGGAGGGCCTAATATGATTTATCATTCCTAATTTGCATTAGGAATGGTTTTAGTCTTCTAGAATCTTCTAGAAGGTTCTTTTCATTCCTAATTCGATTAGGACTTTTCAGAGTTTTAATCAAGGTCAAATAGCATTTTCGATGGAATTATATTATTTTATCTTCCAGTACGGGAAATTTATCATATTTTCAAAAACGCGTTAAAAGTCAGTTTGGCGTCCAACCCCAGGCCTTGGCGCCAGGCGCTAGCCATTGGCGCCTGGCGCTAGCCACTGGTCCTGGCGCCAACTAGCCAGGGCTGGCGCCAAGGTGTTTTTGCGATCATCAGACTCTGTTTTGTTAAATTATCTTTTTTGGATGATTTTCTCTATAAATATCGTATCAAAAACTCCGTTTTGATTCACCAAGATTCACCAATTATCAATATTCATTCATCAACTCTTTTCATCACAAATTATTCATCAATTAGCATTCATCTCTATCATTCATCAACATCATTCATTCTTTCTTGCTTTTTCACACAAAATTCCGCATTCACAAGATCTTGAAACACCTTGCCATATTCGAAGTTGCCTTCGTCCTAGACGTGAAAGGTTTTAATTTCTGAGGGTTTGGTCCCAAATCTCTCTTTCAATTATTTAATTTAATTGTTTTGATTATTATTTTCCTTGAAGTTACTAACGTGTGTATTTTGTTATTAGAAAGAGGTACGAGGCATCCAAGTAAATACTTTAATGGTTTAATTGATATTATGATATAGAAATCATGCTTAGATTGTTATTTTGATTCCTAGTATCATGTTTAGGGTAACTTTAATATTAAGTATGATTGAAAGTATGATGCCTTTTATGCTCTTCCTAATATTTATGATTGCTAGTATCATGTTAGGGTTAAAGATTTGATTTTTATTGTTTAGTGACATGCTAGGGTTTGTTATTAATCTTGTTAGTATCATGCCTAGGATCTTGCTATGCTTTAACATGATTATTATTATTATTAATTATGATTGATATTATTATTCATGTTTATTCCAATGATTGATTATTTATTATGATGATTAACATGATTATTTTTATGTTGCTTGCTTATTATTTATTGCTTGATCACCTTTTATTGCATGTTTAAAGGGAATTGGTACTTGTAATCGTGTTTAATAAGATATTAATAATCTTGTTAGGGTTAATGTGATTATAAATTCAAGTGATCGCCAATAATAGTTTATTTGTGCATTAATATTCAACCAACATAGATTAAACAGGTTTAGGGTTAATCCTATTGATTGCATGTTAATCGGAAAGCGCACATGAATACGAGCAGAATAAAGTAGAGGCTTATTATTAGGGCAGGTTCAATCTCTTTTAGGTTGGATTTGTACCTTCATCCCCGAACCCTTATTTGGTTCATGACCTTATGGAGTTGACGATCTCTTGGATCGTTAAGGGGTGTAACCTTCACCTCGTGAACGGTTTACAAGTTCCTTAAAAACTTGTTGGCGACTCTTTTGCTCTATCTTCTTCCCTTTTGGACGCCACCGTACTTTAGTGTATGATCACAGTGGGGTTCAAGCTAGTGGGATTTTAAGGCTTGAAACTATTCCCTACACCTCCCAATTTGCCTCTTCATCATAGAGCATGACTATTAAATTCGGCTCGTAGTGTTCAATGGGTAAGACGGCTTCAACACCTTATACCATGAGGAATGGAATTTCACCGGTTGCCCCTTTGGCAGTAGTCCGGATGGCCCATAGGACATGAATTAGTTCTTCTGCCCATAAGCCACCGACTCTTTTGATTTTCTTTTTTATTCCGTCTGAGATGAGTTTGTTGAAGGCTTCAACTTGGCCGTTTGCTTGGGGTCGGCCGACTGATGCAAAACAATGTGAGATGCCCTGATCTCCCAACCAAGTCTTAAGATGAGGGGTTTCAAACTGAGGGCCATTATCAAAGACCATAGATATAGGTACCCCAAACCGGGTGATGATGTTCTTCTAAATGAAAGAGATGACATCCTTTGTCTTGATATTCTTGACCGACTCAGCTTCTACCCATTTGGTGAAATAATCCACAGCCACTAAAATGTAGCGCTTTCCGCCTTGAGAAGGCGTATAAGGACCCAAGATATCCATGCCCCATTTAGCAAACGGGACTGGGCTGTGGATTGCCGTCAGTTTAGTAGCCGAAGGTGAATAAGCTTGCCAAACCTCTGGCATTTTTCACATCTCTTCAAGTAGGCCAAAAGTAATGTCGTCTAGCTCTAACGGCTAGGGACCTGCCGCCTATATGAGAGGCACAGTACCCATCATGCAATTCTTTGAGAACTTCTTTCCCCTTTTCTAGGGTAACACACTTCAATAGAGGTTTAAGGAAACCCGCCTTGAAGAGCTCTCCGTTTCTGAACTCGAAGTTTGTTGCTCGCTTTTTCATGACGGCTGCCTCTTGTGGTGAATCAGGAAGTGTGTCGTCTGCTAAATATGCCCGGATGCCATCCATCCAGGTAGAGCTTCGGTCTAGAATTCCAATGGGCTCTTCATATATGCTTCTCTTTTCAAGAACTTCCCAAAAGACCGACCGAGGCGTATCACAGCAGGCGGATGAAGCCAATTTGGACAATGCATCCGCCTGATTGTTATCCAACCTAGGCACTTGATTCAGACGGAATTCCTCAAGTGCCCCAGCCTCTTCTTTGACTGCCTTAAGGTATTTGATCATAGCCGGATGAGTTGCCTCATATTTTCCCTCATACTGGCTAACGACCAATTGTGAATCAGAGTAGGCGTCAATTTTAGTTTCCCCTGCTGCCTTACACATGCGGATTCCGGCTAGCAGGGCTTCATACTCTGCCTCGTTATTTGAGGCTTTAAATTTAAATCGCAGTGCATATTCAAATCTGTCCCCCCTAGGGGACTCATATAAAATTCCTGCACCGCAGCCGGTCTTCGTTGAGCTCCCGTCTACATACACTTTCCAAACCTGGTCAATGTTGTCCGGTTGCACCGGCCGTGTCATTTCAACAATGAAGTCGGCAAACGCCTGACCTTTCACTGCCTTTCTAGGTTCAAAAGTGATTTCAAGACTTTGCATTTCAATAGCCCATTTCAGCATTCTGCCGGATGATTCCAAGGTAGACATTGGCCGCTTGAGGGGCTGGTCGGTGTAAATTACCACCGGATGGGCTAGAAAATATGGCTTCAATTTCTTGAAGGCCATATACAGAGCAAGGCCAAATTTTTCTACCATGGGGTACCGGAGCTCAGCATTTTTTAGAACATGGCTAATGAAATAGACCGGGAGCCGAACGCCGTCTCTCTCAGCAAGGAGAACAGCACTGAGGGCATGATCTTAGACGGCTAGGTACATGTATAGCATCTCTTTAGGCAGTGGACTAACAAGCCTTGGCAAAGAGTGCAAGTGTTCCTTCAGCCGCTGAAGGCCGCCTCAGCATCATCCCCCCATTCAAATCTGGTCTTCTTCCTGATTGCTTGGAAGAAGTAAAGGCATTTGTCACGTGACCGGCTGAGGAATCTTCGCAAGGCCGCCAGGCAACCGGCTAGTCTTTGAGCTTCCTTGATAGTGCGGGGTGACTTCATGTCAATTACCGCCTGTATCTTCTCGAGGTTAGCCTTTATCCCCCTTTGATCAATCAGGAATCCGAGAAACTTCCCAGACTCAACACCAAAGACGCATTTCTTAGGATTTAACATAACCTTATGCTGCCTGAGTGTGGTGAAGGTTTCTCGGAGATCAGCAAGGTGATCCGCCTGCTGCTTGGATTTGACTATCATGTCATCAATGTACGCCTCCACATTCCTCCCAATTTGATTAATGAAGACCGTATTAATCATCCGTTGGAATGTAGTGGACGCATTTTTCAAGCCAAACGACATCACAGTATAACATAATAAACCCTGATCAGTGACAAAGGCCGTCTTCTCTTGATCTTTCTTCCACAGGGGTATCTGATGGAAGCCGGAGTAGGCATCCATTAAACTCATCAAGGCATGCCCGGTTGTCGAGTCGACCAGACTGTCGATCTTAGGAAGCGGATAACTGTCTTTGGGACATGCCTTGTTGAGATCAGTGTAATCAATACACATACGCCAGGTACCATTCGGCTTTTTCACAAGCATAACATTCGCCACCCAGTCGGGGAAATTACATGGCCGAATGAACCCAGCGTCCAACAGCTTTTTTACCTTGGCAGCTGCCGCCTAACTTCTTTCCTCGCCGTGATTTCTTTTCTTTTACCGGATGGGCTTCTTTTTAGGATCCACAACGAGTTTGTGGACAGCAAGATCCGGGCTGACGCCTGTCATCTCTTCCACTTCAAAGGCAAAAATGTCTTTGAATTCTTTCAGCAGAAGGTGCAAGTCTGCACCCAACTTAGCATAAGAAATCGTCAAAACCTTTACAATATGCTCTGGACGGCTGTTGTCCAGAGGTATATCAACATGTTCTCCAGCCGGTTGGGGACGGAGCTCATCTGATCGTTCACCGGTCAGTGATTGCTATTTTTTCTCTTTCTTCACCTCCACCAGCAGAGGTGCCTTTCTTTTATTTCCGGCTGCTGGTGGGGCTGGGTCGGCATCCTTGACATTGTCAAGGTCTATTGGTTCCTGGCCGTCTGGGGCCACAGTATCTTTGATGGCTGAGAGATAGCACTCCCGGGCCGTTTTTTTATCCTTATTCAAGGAACCAACAGAACCGTCATCCCTCTCATACTTGATGAGCATGAGGGAAGGGATGATTACAGCCTTGGCTTCGTTGAGGGTTGGCCGGCCTAGAATAATGTTGTAGGCGGTCAGCTCCTCAACGACCAAAAACTTGACGACCAGGTGTCGCCCTTTTCCTTTCTCACCGAGCCGGATTGGTAAATCAATCCTTCCGACTGGGTAAACCATTTCACCCCCAAAACCAACCAAGGGGTGGGTGACCGGATGCATGCTGCTGACATTGTATTTCAACTTTTGCAAGCATCGGAGGCTGATGATGTCTGATGAGTTGCCGGTGTCAATAAGGATCCGTCCAACCAGCTGGTTGGCAACCTTACATTCAATGACAACCGAGTCGTCATGTGGACGGCGGACGCTGTCCCTGTCCTTCTCAGTGATCAGGACGTCTGGGAAGGAGGAGCTAGCAGATGCCTGCTCATCATCATCTTTGTCCATCTTTCGAAGATGGCTCTTGGTGCCCCGGATGGTTGGGCCACCGCATGAGAACCCGCCTGCTATTGTGTAGACCAGCTCCTTGTCAGTGTCCAAACTACTAGCAGGATGGGGTGTCTTAGATGACTGCCCCAGATTCTTCTTATTAGTCCCTTTAGACTTAGAAATGTGGGACTTTAACATCCCCTTGTCAGCCAGATGGTCCAACGCCCGTTGAAGGCTGAAGCAGTCGTTGGTGTCATGGCCAACTTCCTCATGGTATTGGCAGAATTTGTTTTTTTTCCTTGATTGAATGGAACTTTTCATTGGATTCGGCTTCTCTAGGGACAGCCGGTCCTTAATTTCCATGAGGATGGAGCTGCAGTCCTTGTTAAACTCGTACTTAGGAACGTACGGTTTAAATTCCTTCTTCTTCTTTTGGGACGGCTGGTCAGAGTCACTAACCGCCCAGATTTCTTTTCTTTTCTTGCTCTCTTCTTTCTTTTTGGCCGGTTGAGCAGGCCGGCTGTCTTTCTGCCTGTCGGACTTCTTGGAGTCCGACTGGTTACCAGGCGAGCAGAGGTCGGTTGCTTGAATGTAGCTTTCCGCCTCCCTCAGGGCCGCCTGTAAAGTGAAAGCCCCTTTTCTGACTAGGTCGAACTTAAAGGTCGACCCGTCTCTCAGACCCTTGAAAAAGTCTGTAAAAGCTACCTCATCAGACAGTCCTTGAATCTGAATTCTGATCAGATTGAACCGCCTGACATAGGAGCGCTGCCCTTCTCTCTCTCCCTGCTTAATGGTGCTCAAGTCAAGACTTGTTTTCTTAGCAGGGATGTTCATTGAGAAGTTGGAAGCAAACAGGAAGGCAAGTTTCCTGAAACTATCAATGGACCCGGCTGGCAAGTTGCCAAACCATTGTTGGGCAATGCCCTTCAATGTAGCTGGGAAGCATCGACACCAAGTGGCATCATCCAACCCTTGTAAGTACATGAGGTTGGTGTATGCCATGAGGTGATCTTCCGGGTTGGTGGTACCATCATAGGTACCTACCAACACATTTTTAACCTTGGCCGGCTATGCCGCCTCGGTTATCTCCCAAGTGAATGCAGAAGGTTGTTCACCCAGGCGGAGCAGACGAAGCTGCCAGTCCAATGGCTGGACATTGTTATATGCCGCCTGACCTCCGAAGAAGGCCGGCTACATGAAGTGAGGAGGATACCTACCGTAGACTTGAGAAGGTACATACGGTACAGTTCCAATCATCTGAGGGCCAAAATGGACGGTATCACCGCCTGTCTGGATCTCATGCAGGGAAAGTGCATTCCTTGCAGAGGTGTTGTTGAAGCTGTTGGGAAAGTTCGACGTAGAAGCCGACTCAGACAACTATTGATTTCTCTTCCGGTTGATGATCTCCTGGGCATCAAGAGTTGATTTTTTACTTCCCACCGGCTGTTGAGTCCGGCGGGTGTTGTTGGTATTCCTCCTAGGAAGAAGAATTTCGGACCAATCAATGGTCCCGGCTGCCTTCTCCTTTAGATGAGGAGTTGGCAGCCGATCTCTGACTGACTTCTCCTTTTCCAAAGGAGTCTTCTTGGCCGACTGACCCCTACTTGGGATAGCCCGGCTCCTATTGATCAGTTCTTTAATTTCACCCTTGAAACTTGTTATGAACCTCATGAGTTCGTCTCGGGTGACAGGTGCTGATCCAGCTGCCGTATGGGTTTCCCCCTCCGGCTGCCCAGGGGGTCGATTTGTACCCGCCTGGGAGGCACCCTGCTCCAGAGTGTCTCTGAGCCGGATGCGCTTGGTTATCAGAGAACCATCATTGGCTGTATAGGTTTCGACCTGAGGATCTTCATCCTCTTGGTCTGTAAAAACTTTCGGGTCATCGCCTAGACGGTTAGGAGGTGGTACAGACTCTTGAACCATCTTCGAGGTACTCTCCCCATAGACGGCGCCAAATGTTTTGGGTGATTTTGTCCCTCGGGAGAGTTACGTCACGAAGTCTGATCCGGCTGAGTTGTACTTGCAAAACAACGGAGACTCTGGGTGGTTGGAGCTCCGCCTCCGACGATCAAGTTAGTAACTTGAAAGAGAGTAAAGAATGCGGAAATTTAGGTGGGGATCTTCTTGGATTCCAAGCTCAGGTGTTTCTTTGATGTGAGAGAATGTAGGTGTAATAAATGATTGAATGTGTCCCCAAAATGGGGAAATATTTCCCTATTTATAGGGTCGTTGGAGAATGTGCCCCATCTTGACCTAGCTTTTAGAGGGATGTGCCGTTTTACGACGCTTCTTGGGATTTGGGCCCTTGAAGGCCGCCATTTCAGAGATGTATCCAAGGAGGCCATGTGTCAAGAGGATATTAAGCCACGTGGGCCATCCTGAACTCGACACGTGGCCTCCTCTCATTGGTCCGCGCGTCTAGGGTATTTTTACCCTAATCAATGATGTTTTGAAATTTTGGTGATTATAACTACTGATTAGTTTCCAGATTATTTTGAACACGCAAATTCGTGTTTTAATTTTTAGATTTTCGTTTGTTAATATTAATCCCATTTTAATCCCGATCAGGTGCTGAACTCATCCAATTAAGATAAAAAAGTAGTGTTTTCCAATTAAGATAAAAACTTTAACGAAGTTTTTATTGTTTTTTTTATGCTTAAAATTAAAAACACTACTTTTTTGGGCAGTTTTTAATTTTTTTAACGAAGTTTTTTTTATGCTTAAAATTTTATCCTTGAGTTTGATTAATAAAACTAATTATGTTTTAATTTTTTTAAAAAAGATGTTTAAAGTTATTTAAGCATAAATTAAGCATAAATATATGTTTTTATTGAAGTTTTAAGAGGTTTTTCATCATGATATATTGTTTGAAATTACTTGGGTTAGTAATATTAATTGTTGGTTGTTTTTTTTGGAAGTGATTATTTCCTAGGAGACTTTTAATTGAGTATAAAAGTGATGTGTTGATAAATTTTTGAAGGGTTTTTAACTAATCTAAAGTGCTGGAAATAGTTTCTAAGTACTACTTTTGATGTTTTATAAAGAGGGTTTAACCACCCATTAAAAAGGGAGATTATTAGGGTTTTAAAATAATTTTCAGATCTTTATTAAACTTTAAACTTGAGTTTGTTTTTAAGGTTTTTATGAAGAAAATTTAAAGAACTATATATAAGCCTTTAATTTTAACTAAAGAGAAGGTTTTAAAGTGTTGTGTAATTGGATTTTGAAGGTTTTAAAGTAAGTTAGTATTGCTGTAAATTTGATTAATTGGGTATTGATTGAGATGTTATTGTTTGGTTTAGGAGAGGAGTTTATTGAAGGTGATTTCTAGATAGTAAAGTGTCATACCAATTCGTTTATTCAATGTACGTACGAGTCACGAAACCTTGCCTTTAGATGCATGTTTAGGGATGTATTGAGAACTTAGTATCATGTATAGAGAAGACTAGGCTAAATTGTTTGGTTATACATTGTGATTTTCGTATATTGCGTATGAGGCTTGTTTGAGATATAAGTAAATGACTACGGTTGTGGGTGATGTATAAGTGATTGTCTTATAAATTGGATATGCTATGATTAAATAAAGGTTATGGATTCTTGGTTGTCTATAAGTGGAATTAATTTTGATAATGGTTCCATGAAGTTAATTTTTATTACTCTTTCATGAATTAATTAAGATTTGAGTAGAGGAAGTTCATTAAAGTCTTTTAAGACGAGGTTCAGGATTTGAAGTGCCCTATGCACTTAAGGTGTTTATACACCGAGGTAGTTAAATGATTTAATACTAAATATTTTTTACCACTAATAAATCAAGAAGTGAATAGGTTTTGGATTGCTTGGAATGATGTGATATTTAATTGATTATATTGTTTTGCATATGAGTCATCACCAATTCTAAACTTGTAAATCATGTAAAGTGCAAGATGGATGAGCAATAAAACTCTAGATTTGTGCACATCTGGAGTAATGACAATCAGGGGTCGGGGTACACGAGGTATTAGCCGTGCACTTTTCTCGAGGCTATCTGATCTACAAGTCTCTTATTTCAAATACTTTTCAAAACTAGGAGTTAGATGAGATCTCATATAGCTACGGTAACGGAGTCACGCCCAGGATCGTTGGATGTTTTATTGATGTTTCTAAAGGAGGCATGGGGTTTTTCTTTTATTGATGTTCCAAATGGAGCATGGGTTGGACAACCTTGTCTATTGCTTAATCCAATGAATAAAATGAAATGATTTACCTATTATTAATTAGTGGAGTCTTAGTAATGTAAACAGTTGAGTCATGTGTTTGAGTTTATAATTAAATTGTATTCGATGATTGATTGTTAGTAGCATGCTAGGAATTTCTTATTATCTTTCGTATGTACTCAGCTTTACTGATTGCGTGCTTTTGTGTGTCATTTCTTTGGTCATGGCCTTCGCCTTTCAATGACCCTGTAATGATTCAATCTTTACACTTGTAATATTGGGGAACAGACTCATCACAGGTGTTTACATAGTTTGGACATGCATCAAGGTGGTGGGATTTTGAGTGGAGAGTTGGTTATTGTTCGCAGTTTATTTCTTTTCATAAGTTTGAATTTATTTAAACTCTGGTTTTATTTATAAACTACTTTTGTGGGTTTTTGAATAAGGGCCTTAATGATATGGTTCCAGCTTGTATCACTTAATTTGGTTTTATTTGTTGGTTTTGAAACTTATTTATAAGTGATTTAGCTTTTCCGCTGCTTATATTTGATATAGCCTTAATGTTTGAACACGTGGCGGTGGCACGCCAGTAATTCTCTTGGATTTTGTTCAGGGTATTTACAGGTTTTAAGAGAGAATTATTGGGGTGTTATAAAGTGGTATTAGAGCTTAGGTTCGATTTAATTACCACTAAATTCAATTCAAAGTTTTAGGCGCCTATTATTTTTAAATCTAACGATTTTTGATTTTATTACTTGATTTAAAGTTAAACTTTTATTTTTGAAAATTATTTTATTTAAAATAAATTAATTTAGCATTTTATTTAAAATAATAAGTATGTATTTAAACATATAATAAAATAATTGTGTTAAATAATTTTATGAATTTAACTATTCATTATACTCTTTTAACTTGGGTACTATTTGTGTCATTTTATCGGTGAATTTTGGGTAGCCTTAGGATGGGCATATAAGTTGATGAATTCTTTCTATGTGCATTGTATTCAGTTTTTGTGTTATTTAATGTTGAATGAAGTGATTTATGCAAGGGATTTAAATTATTATATATGTGTTATGTGGGATGATTTGTGCAATGTAATATCTGTGATTGATCATTATGTGGTATGTGAAGCATGTAATTATGTGAGTTTTGATTTGTAGTTATTTAATGATGCTATTTATTATTTGGGGGGTTGTTGGTAGGATATTTCTATCTTTTATTTGACTTTTCATCCAAACCTTGTTTCTAATGAGTATCTATTTGAGCAACCTTATAATTTTATTGTGGAATATACTTTAAAATTGACGAATTGATGAAATATTGGGTTGAACACTTATTTAAGTTAATTTTGTATTTCAAATGGTTATGTACGTGAAACAATGTTTAGTGAACAAGTTTTACTTGGGAATTTTTTATAGAATATGTTTATGAAGGAATTAAGTTACGTTGGGGAAGTTGGAAAATAACTTATTGGGTATGCTAATAACTATTAAAGTAAGATCAAGTGATTCAAACTAGGAGCGATTCGTATATAGAGGATAGGGAAACGATTAAGATGAGAACTATATTAAGGAATTATAATGAGACGTTTGATAATAATTTGATGTCATCCCATGTAGGGAGTCTATTTGGAGTCAATTAATTTTTTTTTTTTTATAAAAGAAAATAAAAGCTTATTTAAAAGAAAATGGATGTTGTAAGCATTGCAGACAAACTAAGGGAGAATTTAGATAATGGACTGGTACTTAAAGTAGAAGAGTTGGATCATGGAGATCTAAAACAAGGAGGAGGAAGATTGAAAATGATTTGGTTGAAAGGAGTTAAGAAATATATAAGAAAATAGATTTGCAATGAGATATTAAATAGTAACGGATGGTGCAGGAAGATTTTTGTGGATGACTATATGGAATAATTGCATATGTTTCGTGCAACCGACCTCATTCATGGATTAAGGCTTTGAGTGATGTTAATTATGAAGTAAGTGACTGCAATCAGAGATTTTTCTTTTGGGTTAATAAGAGCATCTAATGTTTTATTTCTAGCTAAATACATGTTGAGCTACAATAGAGTTTAATACCCTTTCAACATATTTGTTCTTTTATACGTTACGCTTCAAATCTTGCTGGAAACTGAGGGAACTATTTTATTATTCTTTTGTCATGTATATGTGTATGGTTGATTACCTTTATTTTATTTTGTTTTCATTTCTTTTAAAAGTGTGAAGTAGGGGTGAAAGAGCGACAATTGTTGCGATAAGTGGGTATTGTACCAATTTTATGCAAAGGGGTGGATGGCTAATATTAATGCTTTAATTGACACCATTCGGCTACTTGTTCATAGTTTAGACCAAAACAGCATTGATCTACTTGATCCCGCGGGAGATATGTTAATAAACTTTGCTCTATTCAAGCTACCATACTTAAAGGAGAGTGGAGACCCTGGTTTTTATAGAACTGGATAGTGAAAGATGAGTTTTTGTTGCTTTAATTTGAATTGCTATGAGAAGATGAGGAGAAAATATTTGGTGGAAAGACAATGGAGATACAATTCGCGAGATGGTTAACATTAGTGGATAGAATTTGAAAACCAATTTAAAGAGAAGTGTATCCATCAATTTTTGCGAAGAAAACATCTTGAGGAGTCCATTAGGGAGAACTGTGTCTTACAAGCGCTTTGGGAAACTAAATAGTTTTGGGGTTTTGGGATTAGCTTCGCGTTATAGTTTTCCTAACTTGTGAGTAAAGATGACTTTTATTCTTTTGTTGTGTCCTAAAAAAAATGACCATAAGGAATAAGTATCTAATGACGAAGATCATTAATTGGTTTGATCAAGTGATGGAATCTAGTGTGTTTTCAAGTCTCTGACTTGTGATTGAGGAACAATTGATTAAGAGTATATGGTAAGAAATACCTAAAACTGATTTTAGGACTAGAGTTGAGCACTATGAGTTTATAGTCTTGCCTTTTGGGTTCACCCATTCCCTAGCAATCTGTTAGCTTTGATGAATCGAATGTTCCATGAGTATTTCAACAAATTTTTGGTTTTATTAATGATTTTTTGGCATACTCGAGGAGTTAGGAGGCTCATAATGAAAATTTGTGGATATCGAAAAATAACAAGTTGGGGACAAGTCATTACAAAAGAAAAGATGAAAACGGAAGTATTATGAGTTATTTGATGAGGTGAGTTACGGGGGCGTAACTTTTTTCTTTAAGAGAGGTAGAATGCGATGTAATTTCGCGCTTTTTACCTCATTATGCTACTTATTGCTTAATTTTGCATGATTTTTCTCGTTACTGCATAATAATATTGTGTTTGCATGCTATTAAAGTATGTAAACTTAAGCCAAAGACGAGTTTATTGAATATAAAGTTCAATTTATTGAGTATACATGTTAAGGATCAAGCAAGTTACAACAATATAAAACTCAAAAGTTTTAATAGTTTTGGAGAAATTATGGTTAGTTTTTGGATTAAGTTTTGGGGACGAAACTTCTTTTAAGAGGGGTAGATTGTAATCCCCATATTTTTAAATATTTTATAAATGAAATTTTATTTTATTTATAATATTTATTTGTATTTTTCCGTAATTTAATTTTAACACTAGTACATAACTAACCTCAAGTAACACCCAAAATGTGTTACATAAAGTGGTAAAAGTGTTATTATAGACAATAGGTAACACTTTAGTGGGTGATACATCCGCCCATGTTACCTAAAGTGTTATGTAATACTTTATGTAACGTATGGTAACACTTTTAAAAGCGATACTCTACACCATTTTATGTAACACTTTTTTATATTATTAATATCATTTTTAAATTGTTACTTTTTATTTCTTAAGTAACACTTACTTATTTTTAGTAACATTTTTCAATAATATAGTAACACTTTATCCGACATTGTGTATCACTTTTGAGAACAAGCGTAACACTTTGTTGAATATTAGGTAACATTTTTCAATAATACTAATACTAATACTAATAGTAATAGTAATAGTAATACTAATAGTAATAGTAATAGTAATAGTAATAGTAATAGTAATAGTAATAGTAATAGTAATAGTAATAGTAATAGTAATAGTAATAGTAATAGTAATAGTAATAGTAATAGTAATAGTAATAGTAATAGTAATAGTAATAGTAATAGTAATAGTAATAGTAATAGTAATAGTAATAGTAATAGTAATAGTAATAGTAATAGTAATAGTAATAGTAATAGTAATAGTAATAGTAATAGTAATAGTAATAGTAATAGTAATAGTAATAGTAATAGTAATAGTAATAGTAATAGTAATAGTAATAGTAATAGTAATAGTAATAGTAATAGTAATAGTAATAGTAATAGTAATAGTACTAGTAATAGTAATAGTAATAGTAATAATAATAATAGTAATAATAATAATAATAATAATAATAATAATAATAATAATAATAATAATAATAATAATAATAATAATAATAATAATAATAAAATTAATTTAACATTGAAAATAAATTTATTTAAATGAATATATTTACATCAGTATAAATACAATGTACTCTTTTTCACAGTAGTAAAGCTAGGAATCAAAGACAAGGGGGCTATTATGCCCTACATAATCACAACTACTAGGTCATGGGCGTTTTGCACCCTTGCTCTATCTACTTTTATAAATAAAGCAAAAGTCTATTCACGGGCTTCATTTTTATATCCTTGGCATTATCTTTATCCCGGCATTATCTTGATCTAATAGTGCTTTCACCACTTGCTCGATCACAATCCGTCTTAACATTCATAGTCCTGAACTTGTCTTAGCTGAGTCATATTACTATGAAATAGATAGGCAGATTATTCATAACTTTTGAGTGAAGGCAGAGTGACAAGCAAAATGCATTATTGTAGACACCCAAATGTGTCTCCCCAAAACAAAACCTAGTGATGAGTACCTTTCACGTCGAATCATAATCGAATGAAACGAAAGTGTGGAAAGGTCTAGTGTTGGGGAAAGTTTTTGTTTCTTTTCTCTTCTTTCTGTTTTTGAAAACTTTATTTTAAGAAAACAGCCAATCCAGTTTGGTTGGTCCATGATATGGGTCCAATAGTAGTGTAGTTGGATGGGGCTTGCAAAGACCTTTCCAACGATATATTATAAGCCCAATTCCGATGAATATTGAGGAAGTTATGGCCAATTTACTAAACTGGGCCCGGTTTGAGCTTTTTGTGCGGCCCAATGATCTAGGGGAGGGCCTAATATGATTTGTCATTCCTAATGCAAGAAGAAATGGTTTTAGTCTTCTAGAATCTTCTAGAAGGTTCTTTTCATTCCTAATTCAATTAGCATTGATAAGTTGACTTTGTTGACTTTTCAGAGTTTTAATCAAAATCAAATAGCATTTTCGAAGAAATTATATTATTTTATCCTCCAGTACGGGAAATTTATCAGATTTTCGAAAACGCGTTGAAATCAAGTTTGGCGTCCAACCCCATGCCTTGGCGCCTGGAACCAGGCTTGGCGCCAGACGCTAGCCATTGGCGCCAGCTAGCCAGGGTTGGCTCCAACCTCGTTTTGCGTGCGTCAGACTCTGTTTTGTTAAATTATCTTTTTTGGCTGATTTTCTCTATAAATATCGTATCAAAAATTCCGTTTTCATTCACCTACAATCATTCATCATCTACATCTATCATTCACCAATTCTCTTCATTCACAAGTTTTAATTAGCGTTCTTTAATACATTCATCTTTCTTTCTTGCTTTGTTTTCATACAAAATTCCGCATTCGCAAGATCTAGAAACACCTAGCCATATTCGAAGTTGGCTTCGCCCTAGACGTGAAAGGTTTTAATTTCTAAGGGTTTGGTCCCAAATCTCTATTTTAATTATTTAATTTAATTGCTTTGTTTATTATTTTCCTTGAAGTTACTAACGTATGTATTTTGTTATTAGAAAGAGGTACGAGGCATCAAAGTAAGTAATTTTATGGTTTTAATTGTTATGATGTAGAAATCATGTTTATATTGTTATTATGATATTTCTAGTATCATGTCTAGGGTATTTTTTAATATCAAATATGCTTAATATGATTGTTATGATGCTTCCTATGTTCTTCCTAATATTTATGATTGTTAGTATAATGTTAGGGTTAAAGATTTGATTTTTATTGCTTAGTGACATGCTAGGGTTTGTTATTAATCTTGTTAGTATCATGCCTAGGATATTGCTATGTTTATTATGCTCATAATTATTATTATGGTTAATATGATTGTTATTATGATGATTATTTCATTGTTATAATTTTATGATCATGATTATATTTTATACTTTGATTATTATGTTGCTTGATTTATATTGTTATTGCTTGATCACACCTTTATTGCATGTTAAAGGGAATTTGGTACTTGTAATCACGCTTAATAAGATATTTAATAATCTTGTTAGAGTTAATGTGATTATAATTCAAGTGATCGCCAATAATAGTTTGTTTGTGCATTATATTCAACCAACATAGATAAACAGGTTTAGGGTTAATCCTATTGATTGCATGTTAATTAGAAAGCGCACATGAATACGATCAGAATAAAGTAGATGCCTATTATTAGGGCAGGTTCAATCTCTTTTAGGTTGGATTTGTACCTTCATCCCCAAACCCTTATTTGGTTCTAGACCTTATGGAGTTGACGATCTCTTGGATCGTTAAGGGGTGTAACCTTCACCTTGTGAACGGTTTACAAGTTCCTTAAAAACTTGTTGGCGACTCTTTTGCTCTATCTTCTTCCCTTTTGGACGCCACCGTACTTTAGTGTATGATCACAGTGGGGTTCAAGCTAGTGGGATTAAGGCTTGAAATTATTCCCTACAATTATTATTCCAGTAGTTCAACTATTCAAGCAAACCTGATAAGCAATTACATAAGAAGGGATTAAAGATCAACACTATTCATGAAAAGCAAAATGTTATCACTATAAGAACTACAAAATGGGCAACACTAATTCCTGCTTACTAAAGAAACAATAAAGAAAAATAAATATCTGTAAAATATTATCTCACTATTATGAACTCCATTTATCAATGCATTATGAGACTTTAGCCCTAGTACAAGACAAAAACTATACACGGATGTCAAAAAAAGACAAGTGTTTATTAAAGATACTCAATTTGAAAAATGCAGTGCAAAAAGAGCCAAATTCTGTTAGTGAATAAAACCTGAGATAACACCACAAATTGAAGTTAGTTGAATCTTGAATGGCAAATTAAACTAGCAGATCGTTCAAGTGAAAATTGAAAACTAAAAGTAGATTCCGCTCATCAGATTTTGTAGAAAGTTAACATTCCACAACAAGACGCTAACATATTATCTTTTAAAATTCAATCAGGGGTGTATCTTTATGTGGGAGAAAAGAATTTAGTTTGCGGATTGGTTCTTGGAATGTGGGGTCTCTTACGGGAAAATCAGCAGAATTGGTAGAAGTAATGAAAAGACGACGCGTGAACATCATGTGCCTCCAAGAGACAAGATGGACAGGAGAAGGAGCTCGAGGCTTGGTTTTGGGGTATAAGGTATGGTATGTTGGGCAAGAAACGAGCCACAGAACAAGGAATGGTGGAGCTAGGAACGGAGTTGGTGTGGTTCTCGATGAGAGGTTGGCAAAAGAGGTGATCGAGGTCTATCGGAAGAACGATAGGTTGATAAGGCTGAAGTTGCTATGTGGCAAGGAGATTGTGAATGTTATCAGTGCTTATGCTCCCCAAGTGGGTTTAGATGCAGAAGAGAAACGACAATTTTGGGAGGACCTAGACGAGGTGGTGCAGGGTGTCCACCACTCAGAGAAGTTATATATTGGAGGGGATCTAAATGGGCACGTTGGGGCGAGCCGAGATGGCTATGAGAGTGTCCATGGAGGCTTTGGGTATGGGCAGAGGGACGCCGGTGGTGAAGCTATTATGGATTTTGCCCAATCATATGATTTAATTTTGGCTAATACTTGGTTTAAGAAGAGGGATTCACACTTGATAACTTTTCGGAATGGAGCAAATGCAACTCAAATAGACTTCCTGCTCACAAGGAGCATAGATAGACAAAGTTGCATAAACTGTAAGGTTATCCCAGGGGAGAGTGTGGTCACCCAACACCGGCTATTGGTAATGACTATTCGTCTGAAAGAGAAGGCGAAGAAAAAAGTTAGACAAGAAGAACCAAGGATAAGATGGTGGACCCTAAGGGATGCAAAAGCTAAGGTTTTTACAGAAAAGGTAATTGAAGAAGCGGATTGGGATGGAGAGGTGGATCCGGACATGACCTGGTTACGAATGAAGAACTGTTTCCTAAGAGTGGCCAAAGAGGTCTTAGGGGAAGTAAGGGGAAGAACTTCGGTACAGAGAGATACTTCGTGGTGGAATGAAGAGGTGAAAGCAGTAATTAAGCAAAAAAGGGAATGCTATCAAGCCTTAGGAAAATGTAGGAGTGATGAAACCTTTGCAGCGTATAAGGAGGCTAAGAGTAAGGCAAAGGCAGCTGTTCGCCAAGCAAAAGAAAAGGCATATCAGGAGGTTTATGAAAAGCTTGATTCCAAGGAGGGAGAAAGGATCATTTATAAGATGGCAAAGAGAAGACAAGAGGCAAGGAAGGATATTGGCATGGTGAAGTGTGTCAAAGATAAGAACCAAATGGTCCTAGTGCAAGAGGAGGGCATCAAGGACAGGTGGAAGGGGTACTTCGATGAATTATTTAATGGAAGTAATGGAGTTGTGATAGGAGATACCTCTATGAGTGATGAAGAAATCAACATGGAGTATGTGCGAAGGATTAGGAGAGTAGAGGTGGAGATTGCACTGAGGAAGATGAAACCTAAGAAGGCGGTTGGCCCTGATGGGGTACCGATAGAGGTGTGGAGGTGTTTGGGTAAGATTGGTATTGATTGGTTAACAAACCTTTTCAACAAGATATGGACGGCTACAAGGATCCCACAAGATTGGAGGAAGAGCACCTTGGTCCCGGTTTATAAAAACAAAGGAGACGCTCAAGATTGTTCTAACTATCGAGGAATTAAGCTTATGAGCCATACTATGAAGTTGTGGGAAAGGGTGATTGAACAAAGGTTGAGGGCATGCACAAGCATTTCAGATAACCAATTTGGTTTTATGCCTGGGAGATCTACTATGGAGGCAATCCATTTGATAAGACAAATGATGGAGTTTTATAGGGTAAAGAAGAAAGATCTTCATATGGTCTTTATTGATTTAGAGAAGGCATATGACAAGGTGCCAAGAGAGATACTTTGGTGGGCAATGTTGAAGAAAGGTATCCCACGAAGGTATGTAGACCTAGTTAAGGATATGTATCGGGATGTGTCAACAAATGTGAGGACATGCGGAGGGTTGACAAAAGATTTCCCTATTACAATCGGATTGCATCAAGGGTCTGCATTAAGCCCTTTTCTTTTTGCAACGGTTCTAGACGAATTAACTAGACCAATTCAAGATGAGGTTCCATGGTGTATGCTGTTCGCAGATGATATCGTTTTGGTGGATGAGACTAAGGATGGGGTTAATGTCAAGTTGGAGCAATGGAGGCAAAGGTTGGAATCTAGAGGGTTTAAGCTAAGTCGGAGTAAGACTGAATATTTGGTATGTCGTTTTGGCACTCAGAGGGGGACAAGCAATGAAGTGGTGAGTTTGGATGGAAAGGATTTGACCATGAGTGAATGTTTTAAGTACCTAGGGTCGATCATCCAGAAGAATGGTGACATTGATCAAGACGTGACCCACAGGATTAAGTCAGGGTGGCTTAAATGGAGAGCGGCCACGGGAGTGCTATGCGACCGCAGCATTCCCTTAAAGTTGAAGGGAAAATTCTACAGGACTGCCATAAGACCAGTGTTGCTCTATGGTACAGAATGTTGGGCTTCTAAGAAAGAGCATATTAAAAAGATGGAGGTTACGGAAATGCGCATGTTAAGGTGGATGTGTGGAAACACTTTAAGAGATAGAATCAGAAATGAGGTTATTCGCAAGAAAGTAGGTGTGGCGGGCATTGTAGATAAATTAAGGGAAAATCGTCTGCGTTGGTTTGGACATGTAAGACGGAGACCCGAGGGTGCACCGGTGCGAAGAGTGGAAGAGTGGGACCATGGAGGGATTAAACGAGGAAGAGGGAGACCAAAGATGACTTGGTTGGAAGGAGTGAGGAAGGATATGAAGTGCATGGATTTACGTGAGGATGAAGTTTTGGATCGTAAGGGATGGAGGAGAAAGATTTATATTGATGACTACACGGAATAATCAAATTTGGTTCATGTTAGCCGACCCCACTTTTGGGATTAAGGCTTTGATTGATTGATTGATTGATTGATTGGTGTATCTTTATGTGCTTGCGACTTAGGAACCAAATCCCATAACTCGCAAGAGAAATATGGTTAGAAAACAATAATTTCTAAATTTTTCATGGAATGAAAAGGCACTTCACAAAGCAATCACCTTTTAAAAATATCTCCTGCAAAACTGGTTTGTTTTAATGGATGTCTGATACTTGCCAAAGTTATGATAAAGCATGCTTTCAAATAGCAAAAACAAAGAGAAATAAATACGGTAAGAAATGTTGCACTAGGAATACAGTCTTTAATAGAGGTTTATTTGTTGCTTGCTCACGCACTGTGGCATGGCATCACCTACATCCAATTGATCAGATAAGTAGAATAATTATATTATGCACTTACATGTTTATAAGCACTATATCATAAATAACAGGGGCAAAGAAATCCCTTTGTTTTTCAAAAGTGGTATCATCCTAGACATGAAGTCAAGTAGAAGATTTCAGTAATGGGTTCAGTACTTCAGTCTGTTTATATTTCACTATAATAGCTGATACACAACATCCTTACACCAGCAAATAGAATAAAAGTTACTGAAGCAAGTTAAGCAACTAGATTTGTAATTAGTGTAATTTGAACTAACAATGGATTATATATTGATAGTGTAATTTGAACTAGAACTAGTATTCGACTATTCGCATGTTGGTTTATAAAACAGTTACAACAACTTCACCGACTTAAGGTTTTAATGCAATCAGTGTTCACAAATTGCTCATGAGTAAAGAAATAGGGAAAGCAAAGGACACAAGAGCAATAAGGCTCCACCATAATGACAGCATAAATATAAGTTGGCAACAAAAAGATTATGAAAAAGGATAGAAGATGACATTTAATTTACTCAAGAGAATTGGGCACAAAAAGTATTTAAGATTACCATTCAGCTAAGCCAAAGCAATTTTAATCATGTTTAACCTAAGAAAGAAACTAAATCACTTCTTTCTCTACGAAGCAGAGAAGTCAGGGAGAGAGCCACCATTGTGCTCTTTGCTTTGAAGAAGGAAACAACAGCAGTATTTACCATTTCACCTGGAAACTCGATCAGGAGCATCACTTAAGACCGAGAATTCTCTTTTGTGAGCCATGCATGGAAAGGGAGCAGACTAGGGATTAATGCCACTTATCAGGATAACGTTCCTTTAGCTGATTGGATTCATAATTGGCAAAAAAAATTGTTTGACAAAAATAGGAGCCTGAAAATTATCTACCCTTTTTGTTACGGCTCTCGAAGGGATCTGGGAGGCCAGGAACAACCTGATTTTCAAAAATCTACGGCAGAACCCATGGTCAACTATTAAGAGTATGGAGAGTAGAGCAGACTTGATCGTGAAGGGAGCTGGAGTTAATGACAAGGAAGCAGATGGTACTAACATGTCAAATTCAGTTTTTCCTCCAAGTTTTGAAGCAGCTCAAGAGAATAGGGAAGAACAACAATAGGAGTACTATTCCTTCATAATTGGCAGCAGAATGCACTCCTACAAATCTAGAGATTAAACTGATTACCACAAAAGGAGATCAAGAAGGTGGATGGTGGATGCTCAAGTTTGCAAATGCTATAATCCGTGAAGGAAAGGAGGACTTTGAGTCAGCTACAAGAGAGAATAATGTGCTAAGGACTATCTGAAAGACTTGCAGGTAGCAAAGAGTATGAGGATTTGGCTTATTCAGCTCAAAAACCACAAAACGCCTTCATCGTCCCGTTTCGTAGAAGGCTTAATCATCATCGTCATCCTCCTATTTGAATCCTAACCCCAAAATTCGAACCCTAATCCTAACTATTTTAATTTAAACCCAAAATTCGAGCCCTTACCAAAATTTCGAACCCTAATCTTAACAAATTCACAGCAGCAAGCATGATAATATAAATAGGAATTAATTGCAAAAAAAAAAAAAAAAAAAAAAAAATTAAAAAAACAAAATCCCCAAAATTCACAGAACCGTTGTTTATTTGTTTCGTAAAATTTGAATAAAATAAAAATAAAAATGAAATCCTCAAAGTCATAAATTAAAGAAATAAATAATCATAAATAAAAAAAAAAAAAAGCTGAAATAAACTTACGATTGGAAGTGCCGACGGCGCGGTTTTGCAAGAGGGCAACAAAGGTGATGGTGCAGCTTCGGCTTGAAGTAGAGATGGTTGTGGGCCTTGTGGCTGCAAGGCCAACATCGGCTTGGAAAGAGAAAGAAAATAAGATGAAGGCATTAATGAAGGAATTTGAATGAACATTACGAATTACGGAGTTGTAAAGATAAAGGGTTTTTTTATTTAGTAAAAACTGGTTTGGAAATTGGAACTGGTAGCCTTAGCTTATAAGGGTAGCAGACCTTTATACGTAGTACTTCGTAGCTCTTTCTCTGTCCCTTTTTTTGCTTTTTTGTCCAATTTGACTTTTGAGGCCATTTTTATTTTTTTATTTTTGGGGTTTAGACAACCTCTTAAGGTAGTGTTTTTAAGAATCGATGGTACCTTTCTTTAACTACCTCTCTACTTATACTAGTGAGTGCTACTTAATATCAAAGTGTTACAATAAAGTGTTACTCAATAGCAAAGTGTTACAATAAAGTGTTACTCAATAGCAAAGTGTTACAATAAAGTGTTACTCAATATCAAAGTGTTACAAGCAAGTGTTACATAATGCCAAAATGTTACAATAGTGTTACTTATAAGTTAGTTAAGTTTCTAGCCATGTAAGTGATACCATATGTTGTTATCTTAGATCATTTTTGTAGTAGTGTAAAAGTTTCAAATTATATTTGGGTAAAAAAAAAAATTATTTTAGCACAAATTATTTTATGAACCTATATCCTACAATCCATGATCATAAAAACAAAGCCTAACCCATTTGTTTATTTAATTTGTCCCATTATTTTCATGAGACCTAATTCTACCCTACAATTCTCTCCTATAAATACCCATGAATCCCCAAAAATTTCCCACACAAAAAGGTTAGTCTTATTTTCTTTCTCCTTTGTTTTATTAATCTGTGTAATTATAATTATTGATTTATGGGTTTTGATTTTATTGTTCGAGATTAATTTAACTAGTATCAAATTGTATTTTGATGATTAAACTTTATAATTTAAGATTTTATAAATGTCATAATTTTCAGATTTTGTAATTTTATAACCTAGGGTTTTTAATTATTGAAAATCAAGATTTTAGGGTTTTTATGAACAATTGATTTAGGGCTTTTATAGTAATGATGTTTTGAAATTTTGGTGATTATAACTACTGATTAGTTTCCAGATTATGTTAGAGATATGATATATCGGAAAATATATGTGATATATTTTTCGTATAGATATTGTTATGAGAATAATATATTTAGTATTATCTTATGTTAAGAAATTATTTAGATAATATATCTTTAGGGTTTATGGTTATGTTAGTATATCTTTAGGAATATTGTTTCTACTCTACCTATTGATGAATAATAAACAAGTCATTCTATTCTATTTCCTCTCTAATTTGTCATGGTATCAAGAGCAGGTTAAATCTTGGAACCGCTCACAAAAATTTTCCTCCTTGTCGGTGGTTTAGAAAGTTAAACCCACCGGTGGGAATCAAAATTTTGCTTCCGATATGCAATATTAATACTTTTTAAATTTTTATTTTTTGGGTTGGTACACGTTAATCATCATATATGTGTATGTGATGAATTTTTTTTGGGAGTATGTGAGTGGACTTCCTCCACTATAACACTATCTTTGGAGATGAAGAAATTAAATAGTGTTATGCTTGACGCAGTATTAAAAAATAAAAAATATTGGCTCTCTTGTGTCGTGAGACGAGATATATTTGGTTCTCCTTGTATCGTGAGACAAGGTTTGTGAGTTGATTCAAGCATGATATTGCTCATTTGAATATGAGTGTGGTTTACTCTGAAAGACCAATAAAAAAATTTGAGTGTGGTTTACTCTGGAAAAACCAATATTTGATTGGAGCTCGGTTTTACTTTGAGAAAACCAAAAATTGTTATTTGCAGGTTCGAAAAAAATGACGTTCCTGTTTGATTGATGACTGATGAGTTCGAAAAGATGAACGTTCTCATCGTTTAAAAAGAAGAAACAAAAAAATTGAAGGAGACATCACAAGAGTGTGCATCTCGACTTCAACAACTTGAAGAATTTCCAATCGCAACGTTCGTGTTACTGCCGTTACGATTGCGGGAGGGTGTTAGAGATATGATATATCGGAAAATATATGTGATATATTTTTCGTATAGATATTGTTATGAGAATAATATATTTAATATTATCTTATGTTAAGATATTATTTAGAGAATATATCATTAGGATATATGGTATATCTTTTAGGAATATTGTTTCCTATCTTATGTACGTAGGTTTTGTATAAATACTCTACCTATTGATGAATAATAAACAAGTCATTCTATTCTATTTCCTCTCTAATTTGTCATAAGATAATACTACATATATTATTCTCATAACAATATCTATACGAAAATTATATCACATACATTTTCCGATATATCATATCTCTAACAGATTATTTTGAACACGTAAATTCGTGTTTTAATTTTTAGATTTCCGTTCGTTAATATTAATCCCGTTTTAATCCCGATCAGGTGCGAAACTCATCCGATTTTGACAAACAAGTAGTGTTTTCCATGTGGAAACAACGTTTTAAGAAAGATTACTACCTTTGGTAGTAAGCACTACCCTCTCGTGGCCAAAATCAGCCTGTAAATATAATTTTCGGGCAGTTTTTTATTTTTAACGAATTTTTTTTATGCTTAAAATTTTATCCTTGTGTTTGATTAATAAAATAAATTGTGTTTAAAGTTAATTAAGCATAAATATATGTTTTTATTGAAGTTTTAAGAGGTTTTTCATCATGATATATTGTTGGAAATTACTTGGGTTAGTAATATTAATTGTTGGTTGTTTTTTTTAGGAAGTGATTATTTCCTAGGAGACTTTTAATTAAGTATAAAAGTGATGTGTTGATAAAGTTTTGAAGGGTTTTTAACTAATCTAAAGTGATGGAAATAGGTTCTAAATACTACTTTTGATGTTTTATAAAGAGGGTTTAATCACCCATTAAAAAGGGAGATTATTAGGGGTTTTAAAATAATATTCAGATTTTTATTAAACTTTAAACTTGCTACAATTTCATGTATAACAATGTGTTTTAAGGTTTTTATGAAGAAAATTTAAAGAACTATATATAAACCTTTAATTTTAACTAAAGAGATGGTTTTAAAGTGTTGTTTAATTGGATTTTGAAGGTTTTTAAGTAAGTTAGTATTGCTGTAAATTTGATTGATTGGGTATTGTAGGGAATATTTCAAGCATTAATCCCCTAGCTTGAACCCCACTGTGATCATACACTAAAGTACGGTGGCGTCCAAAGGGAAGGAAGCTAGAGCAAAAGATTCGCCAACAAGTTTTTTAGGAACTTGTAAACCGTTCATAGGGTGAAGATTACACCCCTTAACGATCCAAGAGATCGTCAACTCCATAAGGTCTTGAACCAAATAGGGTTCGGGGATGAAGGTACAAATCCAACCTAAAAGATATTGAACCTGCCATAATAATAGGCCTCTACTTTAGGTTATTTTAAATTTTAACACCTGCTAAAAACCCGAAAATGGTTTTTAACACCTCCAAAAAAAAATTGATTTTAACACCACCCAAATTTCAAAAAATTGGGTATTACCACCACGTAACTGATTCCGTTTACAAATCCGTTAAGTACGGCCATATAGACACGTGTCGCTTTGTTATTGGCCCAAAAAATAAAAAAATAATAAAAATTTAAAAAACAAAAAATAAAAATTAAAAAAAAAATAAAAAAACCTAAAACTACCCCAGCCACCCCAGCCCCACCCACCGCGCCACCACCGGCGTCCCCAAACCCACCCCCTGCCGGCATCCGGCGTCCCAGAGAATCGCCCAGCACCGGCGACCCCACCCCCGCCACCCTTTCCTCCACCTACGCACCCCACCCCTTCCCTTTCCCCATTTTCATTTCTCGATCCACCTCCCCGAAACCACCCTAAACGCCCCCTCCCCCGGAAAACGCCCCTCCTCCCCTTCCTCCTCCCCCGGAAACGCCCTCCTTCTCCTTTCCCCCTCCCTTAATCGATTCCCTACCACCCCAAACGAAACCCTAAAACCCGTTTAGGGTGGTTTCGGGGTCGTGGATCGGGAACGAAAACGGGGAAAGGGAAGGGGTGGGGTGCGTAGGTGGAGGAAAGGGTGGTGGGGGTGGGGTCACCGGCGCCGGGCGATTCACTGGGACGCCGGACGCCGGAAGGGGGTGGGTTTGGGGACGCCAGTGGTGGCGCGATGGGTGGGGCTGGGGTAGTTTTAGGTTTTTATTTTTTTTTTTAATTTTTTTTTTAATTTTTTTTAAACAAATAAAATAGTGACACGTGTCACTGTGGACCACATTTAACGAAATTTTTTAACAGAAACCGTTAAGTGGTGGTAATACCAATTTTTAAAAAATTTGTATGGTGTTAATACCCATTTTTTTTTTGGAGGTGTTAAAAACCATTTTCGTGTTTTTAGCAGGTGTTAAAATCTAAAAAAACCTCTACTTTATTCAGATCGTATTCATGTGCGCTTTCTGACTAACATGCAATCCATAGGTTCAACCCTAAACCTGTTTATCTATGTTGGTTGAATATTAATGCACAAACAAAACTATCATTGGTGATCACTTGAATTATAATCATATTAACCCTAAACAAGATTATTAATTATCTTATTAAGCGTGATTACAAGTACAAATTCCCTTTAAACATGCATAAAATGTGTGATCAAGCAATAACAATAAATATAATCAAGCAACATAATATCATAAATGATAATTATAATCATAATTGAAATAACAATCATAATAATTAAAATAATCATGTTAAAGCATAATAATAGCAAGATCCTAGGCATGATACTAACAAGATTAATAACAAACCCTAGCATGTCACTAAACAATAAAAATCAAAGCTTTAACCCTAACATGATACTAACAATCATAAATATTAGGAAGAACATAAAAGGCATCATACTTTTAATCATACTTGGTATTAAAGTTACCCTAGACATGATACTAGGAATTTATTGTTGTCACCCTAAACATCAAATTAAGGAAAACATCCTAACATGATACTAGGAATCATAATAACCTAAGCATGATTTCTATATCATAATATCAATTAAACCATTAAAGTACTTACTTTGATGCCTCGTACCTCTTTCTAATAACAAAATACACACGTTAGTAACTTCAAGGAAAATAATAAATCAAAACAATTAAATCAAATAATTGAAAGAGAGATTTGGGACCAAACCCTCAGAAATTAAACCTTTCACGTCTAGGGCGAAGGCAACTTCGAATATGGCTAGGTGTATCTAAGTCTAATGAATGCGGAATTTTTATATTTGTGAAAAAGATAGTTTAGAAAAGAGAGAGAGAGAGAGAGTAATCAGGAAAATCTTGATGAGAGTTGGTGAGAATTGGTGAAAATTGATGATTGTTGATGATTGAAAATGGAGTTTTTACGACGCTATTTATAAAGAAAATCAGCCAAAAAGATAAAACATCAAAAACAGAGTTCTGACGCAAAAAACCAAGTTAGCGTTAAACGCTGACCTTGGCGCCAGACGCTAAGGCTAGCGCCAGGCGCCAAGCGTAGTGCTAGGCGCTACAGCTGGCGTTTGGCGTTGACTTAGAAATTCACACGTTTTCTTAAATTAGATTGAAATTGCCGTACAGGAGGATAAAATCGTATTTTTCCTCAAAAAATGTTCTTTGATCCTAATTAAAACTCTGAAAAGTCAACAAAAGTCAATTTATCAATGCTAATTGAATTAGGAATGAAAAGAACCTTCTTGAACAATCTAGAAGACTAAAACCATTCCTAATTGCATTAGGAATGATAAATCTATATTAGGCCCTCCCCTAGATCATTGGGCCGCATATAAGGCTCAAACCGGGCCCAGTTCAATAATTTGGCCATAACTTCCTCAATATTCATCGGAATTGGGCTTATAATATATCGTTGGAAAGGTCTTTTCAAGCCCTATCCATCCACACTATTACTGGACTTATATCATGGAACAAACAAACTGGATTGGCTGTTTTCTTAAAATAGGTTTTCAAAAACAGAGAGAAGAGAAAAGAAATTAAAACTTTCCGCAACACTAGACTTTCCACACTTTCACTTCATTCGATTATGATTCAACGCGAAAGGTACTCATCACTGGGTTTGGTTTTGGGGATACACAAATGGGTGTCTACATGTATTGATTGAGATGTAATTATTTGGTTTAGGAGAGGAGTTTATTGAAGATGATTTCTAGATAGTAAAGTGGCATACCAATTCGTTTATTCAATGTACGTACGAGTTACGAAACCTTGCCTTTATATGCATGTTTAGGGATGTATCAAGAACTTAGTATCATGTATAGAGAAGACTGGGCTAAATTGTTTGGTTATACATTGTGATTTTCTTATATTGTGTATGAGGCATGTTTTAGGTATAAGTAAATGACTACGGTTGTGGGTGATGTATAAGTGATTGTCTTATAAATTGGATATGCTATGATTAATTAAAGGTTATGGATTCTTGGCTGTCTATAAGTGGAATTAATTTTGATAATGGTTCCATGAGGTTAATTTTTAATACTCTTTCATGAATTAATTATGATTTGAGTAGAGGAAGTTCATTAAAGTCTTTTAAGACGAGGTTCAGGATTTGAAGTGCCCTATGCACTTAAGGTGTTTATACACCGAGGTAGTTAAATGATTAAATACTAAATATTGTTTGCTACTAATAAATCAAGAAGTGAATTGGAAATTTGGATTGCTTGGAATGATGTGATATTTGAATGATTATATTGTTTTGCATATGAGTCATCACCAATTCTAAACTTGTAAATCACGTAAAGTGCAAGATGGATGAGCAATAAAACTCTAAATTTGTGCACATCTGGAGTAATGATAATCAGGGCTGGGGTACACGGGGTATTAGCCGTGCACTTTTCTCGAGGCCGTCTGATCTACGAGTCTCTTATTTCAAATACTTTTCAAAACTAGGAGTTAGATGAGATCTTATATTAGCTACGGTCACGGAGTCGCGCCCAGGGTCGTTGGATGTTTTATTGATGTTTCCGAAAGGAGGCATGGGGTTTTTCTTTTATTGATGTTCCAAATGGAGCATGGGTTGGACAACCTTGTCTATTACTTAATCCAATGTATAAAATGAAATGATTTACCTATTATTAATTAGTGGAGTCTTAGTAATGTAAACAGTTGAGTCATGTTTTTGAGTTTATAATTAAATTGTGTTCGATGATTGATTGTTAGTAGCATGCTAGGAATTTCTTATTATTTTTCGTAGCTTGTATGTACTCTGCTTTGCTGATTGCGTGCTTTTGTGTGTCTTTTCTTTGGTCATGGCATTCGCCTTTCAATGACCCTGTAATGATCCAATCTTTACACTTGTAATATTGGGGAGCAGACTCATCACAGGTGTTTACATAGTTTGGACTTGCATCAAGGTGGTGGGATTTTGAGTGGAGAGTTGGTTATTATTCGCAGTTTATTTCTTTTCATAAGGTTGAATTTATTTAAACTCTGGTTTTATTTATTTACTACTTTTGTGGGGTTTGAATAAGGGCCTTAATGGTTCCAGCTTGTATCACTGAATTTGGTTTTATTTGTTAGTTTTGTTTGTTGATTTTGAAACTTACTTATAACCGATTTAGTTTTTCCGCTGCTAATATTTGATATAGCCTTAATGTTTGAACACGTGGCGGTAGCACGCCAGTATTTCTCTTGGATTTTGTTCAGGGTATTTACAGGTTTTAAGAGAGAATTATTGGGGTGTTACACAAGCGCAATTAATGACTGAGGATAGAGAAAGTATTAGCACTGTAGACACCCATTTGTGTTTCCCCAAAAACCAAACCCAGTGATGAGTGCCTTTCACGTCGAATCATAATCAAATGAAGTGAAAGTGTGGAAAGTCTAGTGTTGCGGATAGTTTTAATTTATTTTCTCTTCTCTCTGTTTTTTAAAACTTATTTTAAGAAAAACATCCAATCCAATTTGTTTGGTCCATGATATGGGTCCAATAGTAGTGTAGTGGGATGGGGCTTGAAAAGAGCTTTCCAACGATATATTATAAGCCCAATTCCGATGAATATTGAGGAAGTTATGGCCAATTTACCAAACTAGGCCCGGTTTGAGCCTTATATGCGGCCCAATGATCTAGGGGAGGGCCTAATATGATTTATCATTCCTAATGCAATTAGGAATGGTTTTAGTCTTCTAGATTCTTCTAGAAGTTTCTTTTCATTCCTAATTCAATTAGCATTGATAAATTGACTTTTGTTGACTTTTCAGAGTATTAATTAAAATCAAAGAGCATTTTTTTAGGAAAAATACGATTTTATCCTCCTGTACGGCAGTTTTTATCTGATTTTAAGAAAACGCGTAATTTTCCAGATTAGCGCCAAACACCAGCTGTAGCGCCAAGGCCGTTTATCTGTGAGGATGTTTATCAAGAATCTCCAAGAGAAGTATTCGAAGCATTTAAAATATAAACACAATCTGAATACTTTCAAGGCCGTTTATGACATCGGAATTGAAATCGAAGATGACCTCGCAAAGCAAAACTCTACTAACAATAGTAACCACGGTGGCTGGAAAGGAAAGAAGAACACCAATCCTTCTTCTTCCGAAAACGTCCACTCTAGTAACAATGTTAGTACCTTTGATCTCAGTGAAGCTTTAGCCATGTATAACCACGGATCTAAGAAGCAACTAAGGAAAGACTTCACCCCCATTGGGATGAGATACGATACTGCCTTTGATCGACTCCATGCCAGAGGACTCATTACTCCCATTGGACCTATTCAAGATCCCCCACTTGAGAAGAGATTGCCTAGTTGGAATCCAAACGAACACTGCAAGTACAATCAAGGTAGGGGTCATGCTACTGAGAGCTGTTGGAATGAAGCTAAAGGAGGCTATCCAACATTTGATTGATAATAACAAGCTTCCCATGCCTCCAGTTAACAAGAAGAGCGAGTGATGATAAAGGAAACAGCAAAAGACAAGAGGCGAGCTTCAACGACAAGATTTCGTGACCTCTTTTTTCTATTTCTTTTTCTTTTTCCTTTCCCCAATAAGTCTAGCATAGGCACCTTTCTTTTCCCTTAGATTAATTTGTAGATTCTTTCTTTTGCCCTTTTTAATAAAATGAGCATTTATTTCTTTATATATGATCATTTCATTATATTGCATTGAAAAAAAAATCCATGTCGAATTAAGAACAAGGTATACCAATGATTTGAGGCACCCCTTGTAGCCACATTATATTACCTTTCACCCTTCAATTATACAATCCTTTCTTCATCAACCACTTTGAGCCTCGTCTAACGATAGACCCTTCTTTTTTCAACCCATATCTACCTAACCTTGGGATGGGATGGTGTGTAACTTATGCAATTTCAAAAGGCTTGAGTGAATTCAGAAGATTAAAATAGCAAAAAAAATAAGTAAAAAATAAATAAAAGTGTACAAAAGGGCAAGTGTTCCAATGTATTTGATATGAAAATATCTTTGATATGAACACGTCTCAGATTGCGTCTCTTATCGAGTGCTCGGTACCGTGCCTGAGAAACATGAATGCCAAGTGAGTGATAGACCGCATGATCGGGATTGCCCACACTTATAAAAATAAAATAGATGCTAAAGCAAAAGATAAAAGAGAGCTAAAAAAGAGTAGAAACCTCAAGCATGAAAATACAAAGATTCAAAAGCAAGGTTGCACACCTTGGGGGCTTATCTAGGGTCTTGAGCCTTTATCCCCTTCTTCTTCAAGCCTTTAGCCTAACCATGTTACAACCCTTAAAAAAACCTTTTTGAGGTATACATACTTGTGCGAGGTTCGGCTAGAGCTATGTTCGGTCTGATTCCTAACGGATACGTAGGCAACCTCACATCGAGGTGCGACCGTAATAAACATGCATTCATATTCACATTCACACACTTACACCATGATTATATCAAGGGATTCCCTGTGCTCGTCCCTTTTCATTTAGAACTAGACTTGGGGGCTTGATCCTTACATCATTAGCTTACCTAGCCTAAGAGTCACCATTATTTGACTCTTCTAAAAATAATATCTTTCCACACACTTAGCCCTTGAGGCCTAACTTTAGTGTCACTTTCACACATTGCACAAATACATGACCAAATATACTTCCCTTAGGAACCCTTTGTCATGGAATCTTAACACACCGTTGAAGCATGCCTTGTCATATCAAAATCGCTCATCACTCATAATTGTCATTGCATCACGAAGTATGAAGTGCTTAGCCTCCGTGCCTAAGTTACCCAAATGCTTTCATCATTGAGTCAACAGTTGAGATAGCCTAGGATGGGTTAATCCTTGCACCTTGAGAGATAGTGTCAAACAACATTTGACTAAGCTCATTCAACATGCCTTTAAACCTTCGATTCTTTTTCGCGTCTTTCTTTTTCGGGAGAAAGTCGGTACCCTCCACAAAAATGACGGAAAATTTTTGCTTTTTTGCATTTTCGAGTCGCACAATCACAATACAATGCACACACGGGTCATGAGTCACACGTGTGATTTCACTTCGAGTCGAGTCAACCTCGAGTCAGTCAATCATATCGAGTCAAGTTTATACCTTGAGTCGTGTCAAGTCGATGAGTCAAGCAACATTAAACCTTAGGTCAACCATAAGATAATTAAAGAAATTGGCAAAGTTCTATAGTCAAAATAAATACAGGTGCAGCAGAATAGGGAAGACCCTACTCCAATTCCTGGCGCCAGAGATATCTCAGCAACGACAGAGCTCGAAGCCTCTCAGAAATGTGATTTCGACCTCATACAGCAATTTCGGGTTACTTGGTACGCCAGTTAGCCCCTATAAGCAATTTGACATGATCAAGTAGTCAGTTTGATTACAATCACAATAAGTGGTCGACCTGATGAAATATCGTCTCACTTAGCTTAAAGTGCCTAAGAATTTGCTCATCACGGAGACACCGACATACTGGTTTTAGCGGAAGCAAAGTTCAGGCGAGCTTTAGAGATTGACAAACGTTAGTCTTCGGAAATTTTTCTTCAGAATATTATCGCAACAAACGTTCAAGTACCGAAGCTCTATTGTTCAGAGACGCGTGAACATCTCCATCAAAGCTCTTTGCTCCAGAGACGCGTGGGCATATCAATCAAAAGCACTTTGTTCAGAGACGCGTGGACATATCATCAAAGCTCTTTGCTCCAGAGACGCGTGTGCATATTCTACAAGATCTTTTGCTCAGAGACGCGTGGGCATCCTATTATCAAGCTCTTCGTTCAGAGACGCGTGGACACATCATTCAGAAGATCATATAAAGAAGAAGCTCTTTTTTCAGAGACACGTGAACATATCAAAAAGAAGCTCTTTGTTCAGAGACGAGTGAACATCAAAACAGCAAGGTGGCATTCCCTGGCTTGCGAAGAGTTGTCACAAACAACTGAGGATTGTTTCAAGAGAAATAAGCTTCGATAGTATTCCCTTGGACGTGGAATAATATCAATGCGGATGAGGATTGTTTCAAGAGAAATAATCTTCGATAGTATTCCCTTGGACGTGGAATATTATCAATGCGGATGAGGATTGTTTCAAGAGAAATAATCTTCGATAGTATTCCCTTGGACGTGGAATATTATCAATGCGGATGAGGATTGTTTCAAGAGAAGCAATCTTCGATAGTATTCCCTTGGACGTGGAATATTATCAAAGCGGAGGAGGATTGTTTTAGGCGAAGCAGTCTTCTATATTGGAAGCAATTACAGGCGTAGCAGTTTTCAAGCGGAATGGCATTCTCTAGCTTCCAGGAGGTCATCAAAACAACAAAATCGGTTACTTTCAGAGACGTGTGCTCGACGGTGCAAGATACATGTTTCTTAACTCTTTTATCTGTTTAACTAACGCTAGTTTGCAGGTATCGGCGTTACAAGAATGATTTAGGATCGCAGAACGTTCTGAATCATTCTCCGTCCCTATCGCTACTTTGACTTTTGTTTTCGAAACTCGCGTTTCTCCAAACTCAGTCAAAGTGGGGGCTTCTGTAGACACCTATTTGTGTCTCCCGAAAAACCAAACCCAGTGATGAGTGTCTTTCACGTCGAATCATAATCGAATGAAGTGAAAGTGTGGAAAGTCTAGTGTTGCGGATAATTTTAGTTTCTTTTCTCTTCTCTTTGTTTTTGAAAACTTATTTTAAGAAAAACAGCCAATCCAGTTTGGTTGGTCCATGATATGGGTCCAATAGTAGTGTAGTGGGATGGGGTTTGAAAAGAGCTTTCCAACGATATATTATAAGCCCAATTCCGATGAATATTGAGGAAGTTATGGCCAATTTACCAAACTGGGCCCGGTTTGAGCCTTATATGCGGCCCACTGATCTAGGGGAGGGCCTAATATGATTTATCATTCCTAATTCAATTAGGAATGGTTTTAGTCTTTTAGATTCTTCTAGAAGGTTCTTTTCATTCCTAATTTAATTAGCATTGATAAATTGACTTTTATTGGCGCCAACAGCCAGCGTTGACGCTGGTTCGGTTTTTTGTGCGCCAATGCTCTGTTTTAATATTTTATCTTTTTGGATGATTTTTCTATAAATAACGTATTAAAAACTCCGTTTTCGATAACCAGTTTTCATCTATAATCACCTACAACCAGTTTTCAATTCTCTCTCTCTTTTTCTAAACTAGCTTTTACATACAAAATTCCGCATTCATTAGATCTAGAAACACCTAGCCATATTTGAAGTTGCCTTCGCCCTAGGCATGAAAGGTTTAATTTATGAGGGTTTGGTCCCAAATCTCTCTTTCAATTATTTAATTTAAGTGTTTTGTTTATTATTTTCCTTGAAGTTACTATTGTGTGTATTTTGTTATTAGAAAGAGATACGAGGCATCCAAGTAAGTACTTTAATGGTTTTTATTGATGTTATTATATAGAAAATCATGCTTAGATTGTTATTCCTAGTATCATGTTAGGATGTTTTCCTTAATTTGATGTTTAGGGTGACAACAATAAATTCCTAGTATCATGTCTAGGGTAAGTTTAATATCAAGTATGATTAAAAGTACGATGCCTTTTATGTTCTTCCTAATATTTATGATTGTTAGTATCATGTTAGGGCTAAAGATATGATTTTTATTGCTTAGTGACATGCTAGGGTTTGTTATTAATCTTGTTAATATCATGCCTAGGATCTTGCTATGCTTTAACATGATTATTATTATGATTAATATGGTCGTTATTATGATGATTGTTTAAAATAATTATTATGATTATTATTATGTTGCTTGATATTTATTGCTTGATCACACCTTTTATGCATGTTTAAAGGGAATTTTGTACTTGTAATCACGCTTATATAAGATATTTAATAATCTTGTTAGGGTTAATGTGATTATAATTCAAGTGATCGCTTACATAGATAAACAGGTTTAGGGTTAATCCTATTGATTGCATGTTAGTCAGAAAGCGCACATGACTACGATCAGAATAAAGTAGAGGCCTATTATTAGGGCAGGTTCAATCTCTTTTAGGTTGGATTTGTACTTTCATCCCCGAACCCTTATTTGGTTCAAGACCTTATGGAGTTGACGATCTCTTGGATCGTTAAGGGGTGTAACCTTCACCCTGTGAACGGTTTACAAGTTCCTAAAACTTGTTGGCGACTCTTTTGCTCTATCTTCTTCCCTTTTGGACGCTATTGTACTTTAGTGTATGATCACAGTGGGGTTCAAGCTAGGGGGTTAACGCTTGAAATTATTCCCCAGAAGCACGAATCTTGACACTGGAGGTAATTAAATTTTTGGAGGTAATCTTATTGAAAATGTAGAAGAATGAAGCAATTGACAATGCAGAAGAGATAGAAAATAAAGTGGTTCCTCATAAATCAATTTATTCAAATTCAGCACAAACATCCAAATCAAATGAAACTGAAGGTAATTTCTATAGAATTAACCTTCTAATTGTTATGCAAAAACGTTACCCTTTGAATGAACAAATGTTACCCTTTTCATGCATAAAGGTGACCCTATGTACGCACAAATGTTACCCTTTTATATGCTCAGATGTTTTTTTCTACAAAAGTGTTACCCTTTTTATGTGTAGATATTATCCTTTTTATGCATTAAAGTGACCCATATAAACATAGTATTACTCCCTTCCAATTTGATTTCTCTAAAACAGAATGTTATGTTGCTTTCGCTTATCTGATATGTCTGTATTAAATCACAGATGCAAATCCAATTGATGCTTCTGGTTTAGATCTTAGAGGATTATTTGTTGGTGTGGTAAGGGAAACTTTTGAAGAATTTTGGAATTGTATGAAAAACATGTTGCTATACTGGGGTTTTAAATAAGAAAAGCATACAACAAGATACTTCACTCACACAAAGATAGTAAAAGTGAAAAATATTTTGTGTGTTCAACCGAAGGAAAGAGAAATTTAAGTGACAAGAAACAAAATTTGTTGAAATGGTTGATGAAGAGAATGTAAATGTGAAAACAAGAAAGCCAAGACAAGTAGCCATTACACGATCTGATTGCAAGGCAAGCATAAGAGCAAAAGTAAATAAAGAAGGACAGGTTGAGGTGTGTATTACAACATAACCACGAGCTAACAAAGTCACAGTGACATTATTTGCATTGTTCTGAAAGAAAAATGACAAAAGAAAAAGTTGAAGCAATCAAAACAATGAAATCTTTAGGTCTGACTACAATGGACACTTACAATTACATGGCTACAAAAGCTGGAGGAGAACAGAATATAGGGCATAGTGTTGTAGATCACCTAAATTTCTGTTCAAGGTTAAGAATGGAGAAAATTGAGGCTGGAGATGCTCAAACTTTAGTGAACATTTTAAATCAGGATCAATCAAAGGATCCTCCAAACTTCTTTTTAAGAGTGAAGTTTGACAATGAAGGGAGAAATTTCAATATCGTTGGAGAGATTCAATGGTGCTAGAAGACTATAGAATACATGGAGATGTTCTTGTCTTTGATACCACATACAGAACCAACCGGTATAATCTTATACGTGCTTCATTTGTTGGGATAAACAATCACTGGCTTAATTATATGTTTGCATGTAGGGATGTCAATGAGGCGGGGCGGGTCGGATGTTGTCCTTCCCATCCCCATCCTCTCCTAACATTTTCATACCCATCCCCAACCCCGCGGCGGGTCCAATATTCATCCCCATCCCCTCCCTGGCGGGTACAACTCCAAAACCATCCCCGCCCCACCCCCACTTGTATATTCATCCCCACCTTATCCCCACTAAAGACCCGCCTAATCCCCACCCAAGACCCACCTAATCTCCGTCTCTCAAATACACAATCCTACATGATTAATACATATTATAATAATAATAATAATAATAATAATAATAATAATAATAATAATAATAATAATAATAATAATAATAATAATAATAATAATAATAATAATAATAAAAACATTCTTAAACTTACACACCTTTTTATTTATAATATAAGTATAGTACAAAGTATTATAATTAATATTTTATTTCACGTAATTATTTTATAAAATAGTATAGAAGTATATAATTTTGCTTTTAAAGATATACAAACGTGGGTATGAGGTGGGGATGGGGCGGGGCTAAAACTTAAAATCCACCCCGCCCCATCACCCATGGCGGGTATGGTTTTTATCCCCATCTCCGCCCCACCACTTGTCAAACCAAGACTCATACCCGTCCCATTGGGGCAGGGATGGGGCGGGTCTCCCACTTGACCCGCCCCACTGAGATCCCTATTTGCATGTGCTTTTATTGGAGATGAAAAAACATATCGTTTGTGTGGCTACTAGAAACCTCTTGAAAGCTATGGAAGATAGAACACTAACTTCAATATTCACTGACCAGGACCAAGCAATGGCAAATGCAATTGAGTAGGTAATAAGTTTATATTTACGTGTTACCCTAACTAATAAGTTCTGACAACATACAATATTTGACCATCAAACCACAAGTTACCCTTTTTAAGTGCATAAAGTGACCCTTTTTAATGCATAAAGTGACCCTCTTATTTGAATGTAGGTGCTTCCTAATACAAGGCATATACTTCGTATCTGTCGTTTAGAACAAAATGAAATAACCAGCTTTAGGGCTCTAAAAAAAGACAAAGAGTTCAAGTATGCATTCAACCAATGCTTCAAGTGGTGTGTGACAGAACAAAAATTTGAAGAAAAGTGGCAAGCAATGATGCAGAAATATGACTTCACAACACACTCTTGGTACAAAAGAGTGTACAAATTGAAAGAGAAATGGTGTCCTGCCCATAGTAGAGATTTCTTTTCAGCTGGATTCTTATCGTCACAAAGGAGTGAAAGCACTAATCATGCTATAGTATTCAAATCAAGTAAAGCAACTACCTTGACAAAATTTTATACCATATTTAAGAAGATAACGAATCATTGGAGAAGCATAGAGAAATATGATGAGTTTACCTATAGCAAGTCAATACCATTTACTTCATTTCCACTGGCTGAAATTCTAAAGTATGCTACATAGGTAAAAATTTAACTCAAAAGTACATAAATAACGAACACAAAACATATAACAACTTACATGTAGCTACATGATTTTGGTGAACAGGTTTTCACTTTGTCACTCTTCAGAGATTTTGAAGAGGAGTTTGGATACTATATGGCAACAACTTTTCAAATGATAGGAAGAACTAAAGAATGTCTACTTTATCAAGTAACACTAGAAGACAATCCATGGTTTGCACATCAAGTAAACTATATAAATGAGAGCCAAAGTGTATGGTATACTTGCAAAAATTTTGAAGCATCTGGATGGTTATGTAATCATTACATTAGAATTCTACATCTACATTCAGTAATAAGAATACCTGATAAGTATGTTACAAAAAGACGGACTAAGTTTGCAAAAATAGAGGCATGGAATAGGTTGAAGAATCAAGATCCTACACAGCTATATATACCATGGAGGCAAACAATGATGAGGAACTACTACAATCTAATCTTAAAAAGTCTAGAAAATGAAGAGATAAGAGCATTTATGGAAGAAAGATTCAGAAATAGTCTAAATATGGTGGAAGATTTGCTACTACTTCTCAGAGAGAAGAAGGTGCAGAAGTTGCTTCTGACATTCCCGATGTGGCAGACATCACCCAGACCAATAATGGTATTTCTTCGGCATCTAGTATAAGCACAAGTGTACCAACAATACTTGATCCTAAAAGAGCTGTAACAAAAGGAAGAAGCAAGAGAGCAAAAGCAAGGCTTCAAAAAGACAAGAGAAAAAAGAAACCAACACTGCCACCTCAACATTCTGAATTTGGATCAAAGACACCCAACAACTTTTTTAAGAATTTTTTATTACCTGCTTTAGAACATTTTTTTATCACTATTATTTTACTTTGTATTGTTATATATTTTTTAATATTTTATTTTTAAGTAGTTTGGTTAAAATTTTAATGATTCTCTTATTAGCACATGTTGTTTACTAGAAATATAAACAGAGTAAATGCATTCCCTTTTGTAAACATTATTTACCCTTTCGACCCACAAAAGTTACCCTTTTTAGTGTATAAAGTGACCCTTTTTAATGTATAAAGTAACCCTCTTATTTTGAATGTAGATGCTTTCTAATACAAGGTATAGACAATTTTCAGTTCTCCCTAGCATTAAATAGTTACCCTTTTGACGTAGGGAAAATGTAGGTCGTTATCTAGTCTTCCCTAGAGCCAAACAAATTTATATTTTCTCAACAAACCCAATACGAGTATAGAGGTAAGTCAAGGGTCGTACCACGAGGAATGAGGGGAAGGTTGCTATAGTCTACGCTAAGCTATTTCGAAGAGAGAATGGTGGGTTGAAATATGTCTAAAATTAACTAATCTATGAAGAAAATCAATATGCTAAACACTAGGGATTAAGGTTCCACATGCAAGCTTAATGATCATGCTAATTAATAGATAACTCAATTAATTCGCACGTTACAAAGGACAAACAATAGTTGCAATCAATAGAATTCAAGAGCTACCTCCTATAAGTCAAGCTAGGGTTCATTATGAATGACTAACAAGGAAGATCACAATCCAATTCAACCAATTAAAGCAATTCTCAAATTAAGGGTTCATGTCATGAAATTTTCTATGCAATCTAGATTATCTAGATTGATCACTCCTAATCAAATTAATCACATGCACAACTATGTTAACCAATTTAATTGCAACAATTCAATCAATCAAGGATCATCAACAAGCAAAAATCATCAATCAAGCATGCTTCCTCTTCTCCCTAGCAATTAATCTACTCACTAATCATGGTGAAATTGAAAAACAAAACAAATTGAATCACAAACATCCTCATTTCAAACTTAATCAAAGAGAAAATCAAACTCAACAAATTCTTAAACCAAAGATCAACAACCAAAATCAAATATTCAACAATTAAAGGAAATATCAAGCAAAAGTAAATTCAAAGGAAGAAATTCTCAAAAATATCATTGATTGAAGAAGAAATCCAAACTTGATTGAAGCAATGTTGTAATACAAATCCAAATCCAAGAACTTCTATCTTTACTTTCTCTCTAACTTCTCTCTCTAAAAACTAAGTAAATGAAAATTATCTAAAAAAGTTCCCTTTTCAAAGGAAATACAAGAGTATTTATAGACAAAGAAGAAATTCAGGTCGGCTGAGCTCTTTCCTTTAAATTCCGCGGTCGCGGAAAAATGGGTACGAAACCCATAACAAACTCCGCGGGCATTCTGGGCTAAGGCCGCGCTCGCGAGTACTGTAGCCCGCTCCCGCGGCATCAGCCACTACGCCTGCGGCTTGGGCGCGACAATTGCCCTGCTCCCTAAGGTTCTCTAGAGGTCCGCGGCCTCTCCAAGATGCTGCGACCTCTCTAAATCAGCCACACCCGCGTCTAGGCCGCGACCAGGGCGCGGGATGTTCCTGCCCAAAAATCACCAAATTTTGCACTTTACCCACGCCCGTGGCTATATGCAGACAGAGTGAGCCCTCTTTAAGCCCTCTCCAAGCCCTCTCCAAGGAGCTTGCTTCCCCCTTTGCCTTGTCCTTGTAGCTCTTCTTAAAGCCTCTTCAAGGACAACTCCTTAGATATCTACAAAAGTGAACAAAGAAAGGAATTAGAAGAGAGAAAGAGCCAAATATAAAGGAAAATGAGAAGAAATCCACATAAAGAAAAGTAAAACACGAAGAGAAAAAGAAAAGGAGAAACTAAAGGAGAAAAGACCAAATTAATAAAACAAAGCTATGAAAACAGGGTAAAAACATCCTAAAAGACTGCCCTATGAGTACCATAAATGACACTCATCACCTTTCTACCCACAAAAGTTACCCTTTTCATTCATAAACGTTACTCTTTTTACCCACAAAAGTTACCCTTTTCATGTATAACATTACCCTTTCTACCCATAAAAGTTTCTCTGTTTTTGCGTAGGCATTACTCTTTTTATGCTCATTAAATGCATAAAAGTGACCCCACAAAAAACTGAATTGAACCTTTTACATGTACTAGTTGCCCTATCGCGCGCAGGCGCATGATAGTTCCATATGGAAAATATTGGGTGTCGATATTGTTCATCGTACTTCTCGATTTAAGCTTTATTTCGGTATTGTATTTTTGGGAAACTTATGATTTTAGTTTTTGTAAAGTTGAGTTGAATATGGAAAATATCGGAATGATTTTAATTCAACATGGAAAATATCGGGTGTCAATATTGTTCATCGTACTTCTCGATTTAAGTTTTATTTCGGTATTGTATTTTTGGGAAACGAATAATTTTAGTCGCAAATGTTGAAATATTATTATTTGTGAGTTTATAGTATATAATTTGCTTACTAATTGTGTTTTTTTCCCTTTTTTTTTTGTGTTTTTAATGTAGGTATAATCATGGAACTTAAGGTGAATGAAATCTTTTATTGCATTCCTATGGTTTTGATTTGAAGATGCAATTTTGTTGAGGAATTTTGACTGATTAATGAGAAGGATTTTGATGCCAAAACTGTTATTCGTGACTTGAGATACGGTGTTCAATCTGTATTTTGTATATAGGCATATTTTTGGTCAATTGATTTGTAAGGGTTATAGTCAAAGAGTCAATATCGGTGAATGTATGAGGAATAATGCCTTTAAAAATATTTTGTAACTATCAGTGTATATGTGAATGGTAATGTTTGCTTAATAAAATTATCTAAAGGTATAAACATTTGATTTAATAAAGGATAGATGGAGTGAGATAGTTTGGTTCAAAAGAATGAAAAAGGTTATGGTATAACTTTTTGCAACTTCGTGCTTTTACTCAAGTTTGTAGATTTTTTTGCAATTTCGTGCTTTTGAAGGTCGTAGATTTTTTTTGTATGTATATTTTTATGTAACTTTGTGCTTTTTAAGGTCGTAGAATTGCTAGTTTTTAATTTTCTTCGCAATTAAATCTATAAAGTCTAAAAAAAGAAGTGACGTGACAAAAACGATTGTTTATGGATCGAACTAATAATGTGTAAGTAAATTATGGGCAATTAACTTTTTTGTATAAAATAAGAAAATGAAAGTTTTAAATACCCGAGTGAATTTTTGGCTCGATATTTTTTTTAGTATGTTGATTTTTCACTAAAGGTACATAGTATATTTTTAGCTTATTAACTATTTCTAGAATGTTCTTATTCTTGTGTATTACGTTTGTAGTGTTATTGCAAAGAGAATATGAAGTAACATGCATTGCGGTTTTCAATGACATTAATACACTGTAGCTAATTGCAGATGAAGAGACACAAAAGTGATATATTAGTTTTAATTTTATATTTATTTCTTCTCATTAAGTGGTTTTCTTCATTGAATAATACTTTGTAAAAGCGGATTTAAAGAGAAACAGCCTCAAATTTCTCTGAATTTCCATTTTCCTTTGCTAAAAATGGCCGGTTTCTATGGTGGTTCTTCGTCAAAGTGTCCGGCTATTTGATGAGTGCCATTTATGGCACTCATTTGATGAGAATTGAGGTTATTTTTACCTTGTTTTCATAGCTTTCTTTCTTAATAAATGCTTAGTTTTATGCATTTTCTCTTTATTTCCCTTTTCTCTCTTGTTTTGTGTTTTTACAGTTTTTCTTGTCTTTTCTCCTTTATTTGTTCTCTTTTCATGGTTGTAGGTATTGTATGAGGTTTGTGTCTCGATAGTGATGATTTTCCAAGTTGGAAGATGCTTGTGGAGTAAGCTCATAGCATTGAGAAAGCACAAGATGCAAGGAAGTGGATGCTCCAAGTTCTAGCTCTTGCGCTCTCAAGTCGTGAACCCATGAAGAAGTGGTGTTTAACTCACCAAGAGAGCTCCTAGCTACTTCCCTTACCATCATGTATCATCCGGAGCTCGCGGGTTCATTATCGAGCGCACGAAGCGGTGAAGAAGACGGAAGAAACCCAGATCGGAGAGGGCGCGCAAGCTAGCAGCGCGGGCGCGCCACCAGCCAGCGCGGGCGCTCCTTCCCGGTTTCCGGCTTTGCTTGTTTCCTTTTTCCGCACCTCTATAAATACCTTTCTTTATTCGATTTTTGTAAGCACTTTTAGACATAATTTTGATCATAATTTTAGCTTAGTTGAGAGCTTCTCTCTATAGTTTTGGTGTTAGTTTAGGAGTAGATTTTAGAGAGAGAAAGTGAGGAATTTCAATGACGATTGAGAGATTGAAGATTCTATGGTGACAACTGTGTTGAAGATCTTCTCTATTATCAATGAGCATTTATAACTTTATCTCATTTTATTGCTTTGTTTAATATTCTTGTTTGTTTGGATTGATTTTGATGTTTGATGCTTGATTGGTGTAGTTGTTCTTCATATATTGTTGATTCTTGATTTCCTTAGTTGTTAGTTGATTAGATGATGATGTTAGAGTAGTTGTTTGGCTAGAGATTGGGTAAAACTTGTATGATTAATTGATTGTGCTTAATTTGGGAATTATGTTGATTGATTGTTGAGATTAAAGTTATTAATGGAAATTGTGCACGTGTGTAATTCGACAGGCCTTGAGAATTATGCTAGATTGCATTGTAATTTCTAATGATACATACCATTGATTTAGGAATTGCAATTATTGATTGAGTTTGGTTAGTGACGTTCCTAGTTAGTGTCTCTCGTAGTTGGTGCTAGTTAGACCTCTAGGAAATAGCTTGTCGAGCTCTTTTAATTGCTCTTACCATTGGTCTTCGGAACCATTGATTTGCATGTTGTTCTCGAGTTGCTACAATTGTCATGATTACTTGTTGATCCCCATTCCCTAGTGCTGTATTTTTTTGGTTTCTTTGTTTGATTAGTAGTTAATATTCTCTCTTTATCTTTGTATTCGACCTAGCATAGGCGCATAATTGAGAGCGCTTGAACATTATCGTTCCTTTGGGTTCGACCCTTGAATTGCCTCTATATTTGTATTTAGGTTTGTTAAATGTTTATAAATTTAGTTTGAACTAGGGAGGATTAGTCAACGACCTAGTCTCACCCATCGTCACTATTCAAAGCGAACATCAGAACACGTATTTCTAGTCGTTGTCTTGGAGAAAATTCAAACTCGAAGACTCTTTAGCCGTGAATTTGCATGTTCATACAAAGACTGATTGGAGATATCATGTATTACAGCGGGAGTTGGCGGAGTTGGAGGTTGAAATATCTCAATTTACGAATGGTGGAAAAAAAGTAATAGGACATAAGAGGGTTTAGGTTGATAGTGAATGTGTTAGTGTTATTGAAATTGATATTGATAAAGATGATGGGATGGAAGTTGGTTTTAAGCTAAGTGTGCATGTGTCTGTGGGTGGTGTAAGAGAGACATCTGGTGTGGTGGCTAATGCCGAGGGTGGGGATGTTGATATGGAGATTTGTATAGATGATGAGGGTGTTGAATTTATTGTAGAGGTGCCTCGTCGAGTTGTTGAGGAGGTGCAAGGGGAGGTTGCTAATGAGGCTTTTGTGGTGGTTCATGAGGAACCATTGGTGGTCCATGAGGAAGTGCGGCCTGAAGTGGAAGAGCAACTGGTGGAGAATGAGGATGAGGATGAGGATGAGGAAGAAAATGAGCAAGAAGAAGATGAGGGAAATGAGGTGGGTGAATCAGAAGAGGGTGAACAAAAGAGAGGCAGGTGCAGGGGGGAGTGTTTGAAGAAGAGGCTGGGGATCAGGAAGATGAAGGTGAAGGAGCGAATCCCGGGGGATGGTATGATGAAGGATATGAGGCGGATCCCGGGGAGTGGGATGTCGACTCTGAGGATAATTTTGGTGGTAACATATATCACTACTCTCCTGGAGATTCTGATGTAGATTCGGAAGCTTTCAAATTTCCCTTGCCTTAGTGATTGTTGGGAGTTAAGGTGTTAGGCTTAGGTGTTTCGGATAGTAATTTTCTCTGTTTTTGTTAGGGGGTTTTTATGTAAGTATTTGAGGTTAGTTTGTAGTTGGTAGTGGCTTATGAAACTGTTCTAGTAGTAAGTGTATATAGTTATATTAAGTAGCAGGTTGTAATTATAGAATTGAAGTTAATGAAATTATAGTTAGTATTTAGTTTGTTATTATTTGAATTCTGTATTTTCTTTTTGTAATAATATTTTTGGGTCTGTTTTTCAATAGTATTAGTGTGTTAGACATCTAGAAATATTGATGTAGATTCTGTTTAAAAGTATATGATTTGGTTTTATTCCAAATCATAAGTGACAAATTCAAAAATATATGTACTTATATGATGAAGTTTCTGTACTATTTGTATATTTGATTAAGTTTGAACTTATTTTTGTGCTAGAGTGACTGTTTTAAGTTGGTTCTTTACAATTTAAGCATTCTTAATTTCTGCATATGAAATATTAGTGTTGACACAATTCAAAGTTGTGTAATGACATTTATAACTTGAGAGAAGTTAATTTTTAAAGGCTTTAAAAGGTTCATATTTGAAATAAATTTCTGTTTGTCCTTTTATGTTTAAGGAGACAATGTATCAACATGGAGTGATAGATTAGCTTCAAGATTTTGCTAGCATAATGTTGGAGCTATTGAAATAGATGTCGGATATAGAATGTCAACCTTTGAAAATATTAAGATAGAAATAAATAATATTATCTTATATTGTATAGTTGGCATGGCTTATGACTTTTCGTAACATTTGATCTTATCTAGATTGTTTCCTAAGTCTAACATAATATCTTTGTATGATATATATCGATGGCATCTCTAATGAATGAAGGCAAGCTTTACACTACACATTATTTACATGATATCGGATGAACGCACCAAACATAATGAGGTTGATTGCCACTTTGTGCGAGATGCCATTACAGATGGTTTAATTGAGCCGTTTCATGTTTCTACGGACTCTCAGTTGGCGGACATTTTTACCAAGGCCCTTGGTAAACGACAATTTGATAACATCTTGTCCAAGTTAGGCACTTTCGATCTTCATCGTGCTCCAAAACTTGAGGGGGGGGGGTGTTAAGGTAGAAATATATGATATTATCTTATATTGTATAGTTAGCATGGCTTAGGACTTTTGGTAATATTTTATCTTATCTAGATTGTTTCCTAAGTCCAACAAAATATCTTTGTACACTATATGGTGATGGCATCTCTAATGAATGAAGGCAAGCTTTACACTGCACATTATTTTACAGAAAATATTTGGTCTATTTTTAATTTAATGGCTTTTGATTATGTTTTATGGAAAATTTCAAAGTCTGAATACATTTGTGCCTTCGTTTAGTATCATTAAGTTGCATGAACTTTGAAGTCAAATATTTATATGGAAGATGTTATTCTTATTGATTGTATCTTTGACTTATGTTTAAAAACTTTTATTATGAGTTAAATAATGTCTGAATATAAATTGAGCATTTGCGTGTCTTTTTTTTTCGTGCTATTGTGAGTTATTTTTAAAAGGATGGTTAGAAAGCGTGGACGTAAGCCTTGGATTCAAGGTTCGTCATATTTGATGATTGAGGCGAATGCTTGGGCAAATAGAATGTCAGCTACCTGTGAAGGGGAAAATTTCCAGTTTGTATTTTCTGAGTGTTACAATTTAAAAGGAATTATTGTATGAGTTGTCTGTATAATTGTATTCAAATTTGCACTGCTAATTTTATAGTCAATCATAATTTAATTTTGCATTAACAAATTGTTTTTCTAATGCAGAATGTTCCCTTAGACTTTATAATACCGAGTTCAAAGCGAAATTGAAGATAAAGACTGATGATGGTAAATTTGTGCAATGTTATATTAAGGATGGAGTTGATGTATTAATTGATGAGTACGAAGTTCAAGTTGATGAAGGTGCTGTATTTGAGCTTTGGCAGCAGAATCCTGTTGTTTTTTTTATATAGATTTACAATTGAATAATGATTCCTGATGTATTTATATTGTAGGTAGAAGTGTTGGACTTGTTATTTTAAATGATTTAATAAATTTTGCATTTTTTATGACTTTGGAATTTTAACTTATTTAGTTTTGTATAGCTAAAGTTTTACATGACTTAATGCTTTTTATTTATAGTTTTGATAAAGATTTTATGCATTAACATGAACTCAATGTTGGCAATAGATTCTTGTTTCTTTATTTTGTTTCAAGTTGTAATGATTTTGATTTAAAAAAGTTGGAATGAATTTGGTTGAAGTCTTGAATGTCTTGGTTAGATTGATTTATGATGGTTATTTAGCTTCTTTTTCAAAGCTATCAATATCTTGATCTAAATTTCTATTGTCTATGTTTCTTTATATGTTTTTCTGTTGACAATAGGCAGTTGTTTCAAATTCGATTTAGAGTTACATAAAACTTTTAATATCTATAGAGATAAAGATGTATGATGAAGGAAAAAGAGGTTTTGAGATAAAGAAAGGAAGGGGTGTAGTGATGATTGTCTTCAAGAGAATTTTTAAAAGTTATAAATATCTTCATCTTAGACTCTTTCATCTGCTGTCTGATTGTAGAAGTGAGTAGTTATATGTCATATTAGGGGATTAGAGTGTTAAGTTTTATTGAAAGTTTGTTAACAGTAGTAATGCTAAAAATGTGTGCTTGACTATTAGAGTGATAGGCCTAATCAGGAAACTGCTTGAAAAGGGTTTGACAATGAAGTTTAGAAAGTTTGTAAGGAAATTATGTTTTTTTGAAAGAGTGTTGGGAAAGAGATTAAGATTTGTAAAGTCAAGCTGAATTAGATATTAGTGGTTTGTAGATTATATAGATAATTTAAAACAGTTGAACTTGGTACCTTTGTTATGCTATTTTTGGTGCAGATTTTTCTTTTTTTTAGGAATAATATTGATTTTGGCGAATATGTTTGAGTTGTATATGAATGTGCTGATAAGGAGTCCTTTTGTGTGTGAATTTTAAAATTGTTGTTGATTTGATTGGTAAAATAACACACATTTCAATAATTAATATAGATTATGCCTTTATTTTATTGTAGTTGTAACTGGAATAACATTCTTAGTTATAACATTTTAAGGTGCACACTAATTATATTAATGATGGCTGTTGTGGCATTTATTTGACCCTTATTTTCCGTTATTGATGTAATGGAATATTATCTTAGAGTTTAATTGTGAAAGTTAGCTGTGGAAGTTTAAGATTGAGGTCAAAGTTAAATTTAATCAATCCTTGCTTTCTCTAAAATTGACTTAACTCTCAGAATTTGTTTTAATTTTGTGATCATTGCTGATATGTGTTGTGTGATCAGCAAGTATCCTTTAGTTGAAGGATTTATGTGTTTGATAAGTGCAATTACTAGATATATCAAAGATCACGATTATGGAGATAATTAGTTCATTCTATAGGGTCGTCAATGTTTGGTGCTAGATATGATAATTGATCTTTGGGCTAGCTTAATGGCCCAAAGCCTTATAGAATGGATTCTACAAGGTCACACATAAGAGTATTGGGTTAAACAAGTTATTGGGCCTCATGAGTTCATGACATACAATGTTGATAATTGGGCTTGGATAGTTAGAAGAGTCTAATGGGTTTTTGGACTTGACATGGTTTTATTTCTAGATATGATCTATAAATATAAACCATGCATAGGGTTGCAAGACACAACAATTGACATATAGTGAATTGTCACACAAGCAACCAAGCTTCCCAAAAACCCTAATTCTCTCTCTCTATACTCGGCCCTCTCTCTCTCCTCCCTGTCCGTACGACCCTCCCTCTTGGGTGGCGCGTGTGGTGGCGTGTGGGTGGTGTTGTGGTGTGTTCGTGGCTCAAATCTCCATTGAAGGTTGATTGGAGTGTTCAGTCACAACTAACTAGCATTAGTTGAGGTTTAATCCGTGCTCGTGGACTAAGTAGAGGAATCACACGTGGGGTTCTTGTTCTCCTTATTGTTCTTGTTTGATCTCTTGTGGAATCACACTTCAAAGGTATAATTCTTACTTCTTTATGTGTTATGCATGAGATCCTTGGTTTAGGTGCTTTATGAATATGATTCATATATTTCCGCAATTTAGTACCTATAATCTCCTACATTAGTTCCTTTTTTTTCGCCCTGTTAAACATTTGTAATTATAATTGCGTAAAAAAATAAATGGAGATTATTAGTACAGAGTATTATACTATAATTTAAGCACATATTTTCATATAAGGTGAACCATGACTTACATTTCCAAGAAATATATATATGTAGTTGCTTGGTTTCACATATTTACTTCTTAACATAGTAGGGTCCTATATATTTACATATTTCTACATAGCTAATTCGATTGTTTTAACATCCAAAAGCACTGCTTGATTAACTAACTTACTGTCCGGTTGTAAAAAATTTAGGTATCTAGGTAAGGCTAATACCTTCTATGTGGTGTTAGTTAGGAACAAGTATACATTACAAAATATTAGTACTTTAATTTATATATTTTATAGATGGTTGATACTTGTTGAAGTTGATGTTGGATTGACTATTCAGAGAGTAGTTTCATGTTCTTAGTTATCATCCCTATCATCATCCTGAAATATGAGTGACCTCCGCTTGTCGACCTTCTCCTGCTTGATTGTGTGTAGAACTGAATCAGAAATAACCTGCACCTCAGACCTGATTTCCTTGGCTTTTTAGACACTTGAAGGAGCTTGATCTTGTTCTTTTTTTTTTCCATGGTTGATTTGGTAGAGGTGTCTCTAGTCACCAGTTCCACCACATCTTTTGCTGGTGTGTGTATATTCGATTGGGCTTCATTTTCAAATCTCTTTCGTTTCTAGCCGAAATCACCAACGCTGTCTTGAGTGTTCTGATTTGCTATGTTAAAACTTTCATCGGTAACAAAAGCATTTTCTTCCCCTTGAATCGATAAAACAAGATCATCCTTCTGTGGTGATCCTTTATTGCTTGTATGTTTTGTTGTCCGAACTGGATTTTCATCATTCACTTCAGCATTCGCAGCTTCTGTGCTTGTGATTGTTACTGCTTTTTGGTTTCCATAATTGAAATCAGCACTTGTTGAACTATTTGTGTTTTTGTAGCTGATATTGGATCCTCCACCATATGTACAACCTTTAGCCCCCATTGTAAAACTTTGTTCTTTGACAGTGTAGTTGTAGGTCCAACTTTGATCAGAAAATGCTTTGTTGCTAAATTTTGAGCTGTCTCTTAGAACTTGTCAGCTTGTTCCTAATTACATACAAAATAAGGTTTAAGTAATCTACAGATTAAAAATTTATAGTGAAGGTAGATTAAAATAGTGAGGTTGTCGTGCTTCGTATATTTTATATTGTATACATACCATCATCTTCATTTCGTATATGTCCTTAATCGGCATGTGGAAAAGCTTGTCACATACTTCTGAGTACGCAGTGAGCTCCAATGTTCCAGTGCCATCGGACACATCGAAAGTAATTGCTGTTCTACTCATTGTAAATTACAAAATTAGTGTAATTTTGTGTTTGACAGAATATACATTTGGAAGTTTAATGAGTCAACTTGCTTGCTGATTTTCTTACTTATAAGCAGCATGAATCTTTTTTTTAAGCATGCTTTGCAGTTGTAAACTATTCAAAGAGCAACATCTGTTTGTTTGCCACAATGGGAGCATCCTATGTATGCTCTCAATTTCTTAAAGTAAATATTAGTAGCAACAACATTCAACCAAAATACTTCCTGTGGAAGTGTACCTATCGAATGCATTGTACATATATTGAAAAGGTTATTGTTGTTGTGTTTAAGGTAAAAAATTCACCGATACAATGTCAATTGTAAATTCTGATGCTACTAATCATATTACAGTTATGCTACAAAAATGTACCTTCTTTGCCTTTAGGTGGCCTATAGTTGTTACCGTTTTTTCATTTGTTAGATTGAAGGCTTCCTTGATTCCATTAATTAGCATAGTTTAATGTTTCTTTCCCTATTTGCTGTTTAAGAAAAGAAAATGTCAGGAGCTGAAGGTTTTGTCAATAAATTTGTACACAACATTGAGTGGAATTCAAATCATTTCAAACTCTCAACAATAGGCCAATTTAACTAATAAATCATCAAGTTGTGCTTTGCTCTAACAACAGAAATAAAAACAGAAATTACAATTCGTGTTTCTTTCAACTTATATAATTTATAATTCAGACATTGTTATTCTAACATGTGAAATATTTCATAAATTCAATTTTGTAAAACCTTACCATTCAGCTAAAGCTTCTGCTTTGTCACCTTCAGGTTCTTTCATGATAAAATTTGACATGGTTGATTCAAGTACAAATCCTGAGATTTGAAGGATATCAACATTTTTTGATGTGATTGTGATATTCTACATATGTTTTTCAGTTCGACATCAAAGTGTGATCTAAGTTATTGTCTTACCTTGTCAAGTAATAGGACGCAAGGCAGTGATATCGATTACTTTAAAAGGTTCACTGTTTTAGATAGCTGATTTTGATTGTTCTCCAGCAAGATCATTCCAAGTGCAAACTTTCATTGGTCAATCAGTACTGAAATTAAGAGATTTACAATATTCAGTTTGTATTGATATAACATGAAAAAGAATGAATGTTAAGACATTTGCTAGACTGTAACAACAATTACATGTGATCTATCACCATGAGGTCTCGAAGTTTTGATTCTTTGTTAAATGATGTCATAATTTTCCTCGGTTCTGCTGATATATAGAGGATTATCACAAGGATATATAGATAGAGGAAAGTAACAATAAAAATATACAGTTTATAATGTATTTCTTTGATTTATTTGATAATTTTAATGGATGTATATGTAGTCCTGTAGACATCTACTTTTGGCCTCCTGTCCCGACAGGAAGTGCAATGACGATAAATAAAGCCATCTTCGTGTTGGATCAAAGTAAAGAATACTTATGGATAACTGGTTAAGCCACAAAACACAAAAGACTATCCCGAATAAAAGAACAAGGCCAATACAAGGTCCAATTAACTAAACCCGATCATAATTAGGCTTTAGCCCGTGCTTAAAAACCCAATAATGACGGATTTAGGAGCGTCTAGGATAAAATTTAAGCTGCCGCGAAAAATGTCACGCGCATCTCACAAAGTCGCGCTCAGCTATCGCACGCAACTTGTTTAGTTGCGCGCAGCACTCCGCGCAACTTCTAGAGATGCGATCGCGAAAGATTCAGAATATCAAAATATTTGAAAATAGAATCTTACCAAAGAGCTGCGCGCAAGACAAATAGCTGCGCGTATCATCTGCGCGCGAATTATTCACTTGCGCGTGACAGTCGCGCGTAACTCATTTAGTTGCGCGCGACACCTGCTGCGGCAGAATTCTCTTAACCCTAAACCTAATCATTCCCTATAAATAAGACCCTAATTCGAGGCTTAAACACACAGAAAATAACCAAAAACACTAGCAGAATACTTGTGAACTTGTGCTTCCTAACCCTCTTGTCCTAAACACTCACCCTTTTGATACTTTGTTACTACGGTGGAGGTTACCCAACAAGAAGGAATCCATAAGTGTTCTAAACGGAGATCTAGCAAAGAGAAGTGGTAAATTCCCGAGCACTTAGTTAAATCACGTTTATTTTCTTGTTTAAAAGAACCTTAATTAATTAATTAGTGTTGTTTGATCACCTTTAAAATAATTACTTAATCAATTCCATATAGTATCTTTCGTTAAATAAAGATTAGAATTGAATAAAATAATTGTTGGTTGATCACTTAAGCCAAGGCGAATATGTTTATTTTCTTGTTCTTTTCACGAATTTAATTAAATAAGAATAATTAACGACCTTACGATGTAATTCCTACGTGAATTGATGTGTGTAAATAAAATCAACTAACATAGTTTTAGGTATCACGTTGTATATATTGTTTAGTGATGAAATTGTGCAAAGGAAGAGCTAGTAGAGGCCGCACTAGGGCTAGGATGGCGATTCCCCTCTAAAGGGAACATTATCTTAGTACCCTCGCTCCCGAACTCATTTATGTTTTATGTAGACCAATTTGGGCATGGGTAAACTTATGATTCATACTAAATATCCCTTGAACTCTACTTTGGAGAAAGGCATGAATGAGGTTTATGGGTTTTCCTAAAGCTCATTGGCGACTCCTACTTGTTCCTTACAAAAAAACGTGTATGATAGAATCATTTCTAATTCAAGGTCCCTCAAACAGTCAGGAATTCAAATCCTAATACACCCTAACAAGTGTAAAGTCCTAGGTTTTTAAAGGGCCATAGGCATTTAAGGAGAGTACCCCTTTAGACGGGATCACCCTCCTTAAAGTGGCGACTCAACTAGGGACTTAGAGGTTACATGATTAGTTTGTAGTTATGGTCCAAGGTTTCCAACACCAGGTTGCCTATGGGTTGTAACGAGAACTAACTAGGATAATCTCTAGTTAGAGAGCAAGACTTGAACGCATAATATCTTCCTTTTGCACAAAAGTAAAAACCAAACAAGCAACATTGCATCATGCATAAGTATAGCACACTTAAACATTGTGGATTGGCTCATTGACTAGGGGTTGCCAACACTAGGCTTCTATCCCGAAATCAATAACAATCATCCCACCCATATCTCCAACAAAATGTTGGGAGGACGATGTCATAGGTCAACTCGTCGAGTGATTGATTTGTGCGTCGTTTCTTAAGATATGGTACCTTGGACACCCAAGTCTTTTTCGACCTTAGAATGGCAATACGTGAATCTTGACTTGTGGCATGCTTATGTGATTATGTGACTATATGCAACGTGTTAGGATAGTTTTTTTTTTTTCCTTTTAGTTTGGTCTAGGTTCCCAATTACGAAGTCGTCTCTTCGTGATTTAGAGTCATATTCGAAGGGTAACATAGAAAAAACAAAAAGAACAATGCAAAAAAAAAAAAAAAGGAAAACAAAAAAAAGCACTCGAATTAAAAAAATATTCATACGAGCAGGTGGCGCACGCAACTCATTGAGTTACGCGACCCATCCCAGCGCAAGTCATTTCGTTGCGCGCGACATCCGCGCGCAACTGAGTCACCTGCGCGCGCCCACTGTACGAATCAATTTTGATTTTTAAAAAAACAAATTGACTCGTCAAAACAATATCTTTATTCAAGAATTCTTAAGGGCGATGTTATCCGTTTGAATATATCTTGTGTCATTTTCTTTTTCTTTCTTCCCCTTCTAAACAAGTGTATCGGTTTACTTATTCTTTCGTACTTCTTTTAGGGCCGGTTTCCAATCTTGGGAAAGAAGATTCCCGGGCACTCGCCTTCTACGTTTACCATCCAAAGATCAATCCCTTTCAAACCATTTTCCTTCGAAAACTAGTCCTAGTCCAACAACAATGTCAACCATTGAAGAACTTCAAGAGGAGATTCTTTGTTTGAGAGAGGAAAAGGCTCAAGAAGCCGAGGAGAAAAGAATTAAGAAAATTGAAAAGGCTAATAAGAAAAATGCTGAAGCCTTAGCCTTGCAAGAAAAGATGGAACAATTATCCATCAAAGAAAAGTCGGTGGAGAAGCTAGTTCTTCGTTCTACAATGGGGAACAAGTACTTCGACGCAGAAAAGTTTACTCCTCCCGCATGACTTGCTTTACCAGAAAAGTTCATAGCTACGGACTTGCCAATATTTATGGTGACCAATAATCCACAAAATCATTTAATGTGTTTTTATTGGCACCATGGCATTAAAGGGAGTTGATCCTAAGCCTTATGCTTTGACTATCCCTTTATCTCTAGACCCAACCGCAAGAGAGTGGTACTATGGGCTAGATCCAAAATTCAAGGCAACATGGGAAGATGTAGTTTCGGCTTTCATTACCCAATATGAGAGTTCAAATCTACTCTACGTGAACTCGAAATGCTAAAGCAAGGCGACGATGAAGGTTTCCTTGCTTTCTATGGTAGATGGCGAGAAAAGGCAGCCCACCTTGCCCAAAGGCCACCCGAACTCGAATTAGTATAAAAATTCATTGACAACTTTCATGAAAAGTACAACAAACATCTAAGTAACCTTGGTTTAGACACTTTTCAAAAGTTCTATTCTGTGGCTACTAGGATTGAAGATGATCTTGATAAAGAAAAAGCAAATAAACCCCATCATCATCATCAACTTAAAAATAACTACGAGAAGGGGAATGATAGCACATCATCCTTTATTGACGTATTTACGACCACCACGCAGTACAATAACACGAATCAATATAATGATCCTAGGAAAAGATGGACAAGAGAAAGAAAATTTACTCCATTTCCTGTGAGTTATAAAGAATTGCTAGAGAAATTAAATGAAAAAGGTTTACTTGCACCAACAGGACCAACACCACCCACTCCACCAGAAAGAAGATTTGCTAATTGGGATGGTAATGCTTATTGCGCTTATCATAGAGGCAATAGACACGATACTGAACGTTGATTTGTCTTAAAGCATAAAATACAAGATTTGGTAAACGATGGGAGAATTCTCACGCCTAAACCTAATAATAATGCATCCCCCTTAGTGGTGTTTCACATCAATGAGGACCATATGGGAAGTGATATGTTCAATCCTTTGAACTATATCACACCTATAGGAGAACCTTTATCCACAATACTCATAGGGGCAACTAATGAAGTATGTGGACTATGGGACGACGAGTATGCCGCCGTCCCACCTCCATCTTGTTTACAAAATGAAACAAATGGAGCGCTTGATTGGGATCATTTCTTAGGGAAGTCACAAGACTTATCAAATCTCTCCTTGGATGAACAATGGCATCAAGCTCAACTCATGGAATATCTTGAAATGGAGGCACGCTCAAAGCCTCTAGAAGAAAGCTGGTTTATGAGTCCTACAACTAATCCAAGCGAGATAGATCATCTAACTCGTTCTAGGCGAGTTTACCAAGCACCACCACCAAATGGATCTTCGACCACACAAAATCAAACTCAAAGTCAAATGCAAAATACAATACCACCTCCACTTGAGATGGAAGATCCATTGGTCAAACAACTTTGCCAATCTAAGGCGAATGTTAGTATTTGGGAACTCCTAAGTACTTCTAAAGAATATAGGAATTCTCTTATGAATGCTCTAACGACTTTGTCTGTAAGCAAAGACACAACCCCTCAAGATCTCGTTAGCTTGCTTACTAGCGAGAAATCTTACAAATCAATCATTTTCACTAATGATGATTTGCCTTCAAAAGACACTACCCACAACAATGCATTATATTTAACTGTGGGGTGCAAGGGATACAACATCCCTCTAACTTTGGTAGACAATGGGTCAGCTGTAAATGTATGCCCATTGCGAACTGCAAAATATTTAGGCCTTAATCTAGAAAAAGATTTTCTATCAACAACACAAAGCATTAGGGCCTATGATAATTCGAGAAGATCGGTGTGTGGAACTGTTAAGCTACCAATTACCACAGGCCCAATATAAAAGATGGTTGAATTCCACGTTATGGACATAAAACCTACATTCAACCTTCTACTTGGACGTCCTTGGATACATGAGATTGGTGCACTACCATCCTCACTTCATCAAATGATTAGGTTGAACTATCAAGGGCTTCCTATGACTATACATGCTTCTCCACTTTAAATAGCAATAAATGATCAATCACTCTTAGAAATAAACCACGATAACGATGAAGAGGACATGTTGGGATTTGCCGCGGAGCCAATATACACAATAGAAATGGAAGAAGACTTGGAAGAACCTTTCAAGCTTGATCCATATTCCACCTGGATAGTAAACAACATCTTACTCAAGAGTAGTTACTTTCCTAGGATGCCTTTAGGAATAGGAATGAAGAAATATTTCTTACTTCCTATCCCAAAGAAAAGCTTCTCCTTTGGATTGGGATATAAACCAACCAAAGATGAATTGAAGTCTCATGATGCAAAAAAACAAAGCACGTAGAGACAACAACAAGAAAGGGATAGTCACTTTACTCCCATCCTACCAACAAACCCTTAATGGACAATTCATTAGGGAGGGAGAAGACTACCCATGCTATGACTTTCCAGAACCACTAGTTTTGGAAGGAATCAAGAAGCTTGGATTCGAAATATTTCACGATTGCTACTTCTTGGATGACGATTTTAGTATTGTTAAATCAAAATACCTAATTCCAGGGTGTTATGGTAGGCAAGCTTTTAACTTGCTATTTGGACTAGAACAAAATCATGTCGCTGCGATGACAAATCAAAATGTCATCCAAGATGAAGCTTTTGACCCAAATTCATTGATCACCCCTTCCAATGAAACCTTGGAGCATGGGTGGAGGAAATCTTTCAAGTGGACCAATCACAAAGGCAATAAGCTGAAAATCGTCACAGGCTAAGGGAAGATGTTTGAAGAATCGGACGACAAATCTATTATAGACTCTAGGGAAGCTGAGGATCTAGGCCTTGTTGCCATTACTAAGTCTTTATTTTCTAGTTTTAAGGACGAAGATCCCAAAAAGGATTCTTCTCTTAATGTACTTTCTTTTGATTCTAATAATATGAGCTCTATTTTCGAGTATATGCCTTCTATTGAATCTTTCGAATGCTATAACAATCAATCTAATGAAGATATTAATAAGTTGGTTGAACTAATGAATGAACAAGAACAAAGAACCCTATCATTGAAGAAACTGAAACAATCAATATAGGAACTAATGAAAACAAAAGAGAAGTCAAAATTGGTTAACTCTAAATCCGGAAGAGCGATCGACCCTCATATCGACGCTCAAAGAATTCAAAGACGTGTTCGCTTGGTCATACAAGGACATGCCTAGAATATATAGGGAAATTGCGGAAAATACCATTCCCTTGAACCCTATCTTTAAACCAGTAAAACAAAAACTTCGACGAATGAAACCTGACGTCGCGTTAAAAATAAAAGAAGAAGTACAAAAACAATTGGACGCAGGTTTCATTCGCGTATGTAATTATCCAGAATGGGTAGCGAACATCGTCCCAGTCCCTAAAAAGGATGGACGAGTTCGCATGTGTGTCGACTTTAGGGACCTTAATAAGGCTAGCCCTAAAGATAATTTTCCTCTACCACATATTGATATATTGGTAGATAACACGGCTGAACATGCGATGTTATCCTTTATGGATGGATACGCAGGTTACAACCTGTAACACCCCAATAATTCTCTCTTTAAATCTGTGAGGACCCTGAACAATATTCAAGAGAATTACTGACGTGCTACCGCCACGTGTTCAAACGTTATAAGGCTTTATCAAAAAATAACAACGAAAAAACTAATTCAGTTAAAAATAAGTTTCAAAACCAATAACCAAAACCAAATTAAATCATACAACTTGGAACCATTAAGGCCCTTATTCAAAACCCGACAAAAGTAGCAAATAAATAAAACCAGAGTTGAAATAAATTCAAACTTATGAAAATAAATAAATTGCGAATAATAACCAACTCTCCACTCAAAATCCCACAACCCTGATGCGAATGTTGCATGTGTAAGAACCTGTGGTTAATCTGCTCTCCAATATTACAAGTGTAAAAATTGGATCGTAACAGAGTCATTGAAAGGCGAAGGCCATGACCAAAGAAAGACACACAAAGCATGCAATCAGCAAAGCTGAGTACATACAAGCTGCAAAACGTAAAAGAAATCCCTAACATGCTACCAATAGTCAATCATCACGCATCATTAGTTTATAGACTCGACACATGACTCAACTATTTATATTACTAAGACTCCAATAATTAAAAATAGGTAAATCATTATTTTTATTCATTTGATTACACAATAGACAAGGTTGTCCAACCCATGCTCCATTTGGAACATCAATAAAAGAAAAACCCCATCCCTCCTTTCGGAAACATCAATAAACATCCAATGACCACGGGCGCGACTCCGTGACCGTAGTTAGTATGAGATCTCACCTAACTCCTAGTTTTGAAAAATATTTGAAATAAGAGACTCGTAGATTAGACGGCCTCGGGAAAAGAACACGGCTAATACCCCATGTACCCCAACCCCTGATTGTCATTACTCCAGAAGTGCACCAATCCAGAGTTTTATTGCTCATCCACCTTGCACTTTACGTGATTTAAAGGTTTAGACTTGGTGATGACTCATATGCAAACAATGCAATCAATCCAATATCAATTCAATCAAGTAAAGCAACTTTCCAATTTCAATTCTTGATTTATTAGTGACAAACAACATTTATTATTTATTCCTTTAACTACCTCGGTGTATAAACACCTTGAGTGCATAAGGCACCCCAAAACCTTAACCTCGTCTTATAAGACTTGAATTCTTCCGTTACTCATCCTATTTTAATAATCATTAATGAGTAATAAATAAATCATTTCACAAATCACATACCTTTGCCTCTAAGCGCACCTTGCATAATTAGAGCACAAATAGTTCTTGCAATATAAAATAATGCACATCATATGAAATTCACAATGTATAACCGAACAATCTAACTCAGTCATCTCTATACATGATACTAAGTTCTCGATCCGTCCTTAAACATGCATCTACAAGCAAGGTTTCGTAACTCGTACGTACCTTGAATAAACGAATTGGTATGCCACTTTACTATCTAGAAATCACTTTCAATAAACTCCTCTCCTAAACCAAACAATAACTTCTCAATCAATCAAATTTACAGCAATACTAACTTACTTTAAAACCTTCAAAATCCAAATCAAACAACACTTTAAAACCTCCCTTTAGTTAAATTAAAGGCTTATGTATAGTTCTTTAAATTTTCATCATAAAAACCTTAAAATACACTTTTATACGTGAAATTATAGCAAGTTTAAAGTTTAATAAAAATCTGAAAATTATTTTTAAAACCCCTAATAATCTCCCTTTTTAATGGGTGATTAAACTCTCTTTCTAAAACATCAAAAGTAGTACTTAGAAACCATTTCCAACTCTTAAAACTTCAATAAAAACATATATTTATGCTTAATTAACTTTAAACGTAATTAATTTTATTAATAAAACCCAAGGATAATATTTTTAGTATAAAAAAACTTCGTTAAAATCAAAAACTGCCCGAAAATCATATTTAGAGGCTTTCTTAAAACGAGAGGGTGGTGATCATTACCAAAGGTAGTAAGTCTTTCTTAAAACGTTGTTTCTACATGGAAAACTGTACTTTTTTTTTTTTTATCAAAATCGGATGAGTTCAAAACCTGACCGGGATTAAAACGGGATTAATATTAACGAACGAAAATCTAAAAAATTAAAACACGAATTTACATGTTCAAAATAATCTGGAATTAAGTTAAACTAATCATTAGTTATAATCAACAAAATTTCAAAACATCATTACTACAAAAGCCCTAAATCAATTATTCATAAAAAACCCTAAAATCATGATTTTCAATAATTAAAAACCCTAGGTTATAAAATTTACAATATCTGAAAATTATGACATTTATAAAATCTGAAATTATAAAGTTTAATCATCAAAATACAACTTGATTCTAATTAAATTAATTTCAAACAATAAAATCAAAACCCATAAATCAATAATAATAGTCATTCAAATTAATAAAATAAAGGAGAAAATAAGACTAACCTTTTTGTTTGGGAAAATTTTGGGGATTAATAGGATATTTATAGGGGAGAATGTTGTAGGGTAAATATAAAGATTGGGCCTCATAAAATTAATGGGCTAAATGATTGAAATGGACTAAGCTTTAGTTGTATTGAAATAAATTATAGAATGAAGGTTCATAAAATAATTTGTACCAAAATAATTTTTGACCCAAATTAATAATTTGAATATTTTGAAATTAAATTACGGAAAAATACAAAATAATATTATAATTAAAATTAAATTTCATTTATAACATATTTAAAAATACGGGGGTATTACAATCTACCCCTCTTAAAAGAAGTTTCGTCCCCCGAAACTTAACCCAAAAACCATAATTTCTCAAAAAGCATTCAAACCTTTGTGTTTTGTATTGCTGTAAATTGCTTGATCCTCAATATGCACACTCAACAAAGTGAACTTTATGCTTAATAAACTCGTAATTGGCAAAAGTTTATATACTTTAATTGCATGTAAATACAATAATAGTGCATATTAATAAGCACAATCATGCAAACTCAAGCAATAAATAGCATAATTGAGGTAAAAATCGCAAAATTACATCGCATTCTACCCCCCTTAAAAGAAAAGAGTTACGCCCCCGTAACTCACCTCAATAAATAACATCACCAAGCATTTCATTATAATTTCGTAGGTCGTAGTTCTTCTCTCATCTCCCAATCCTCTACGAAACACTCGTAGTTTAACTCACGTATTCACACTTTAATACTTATTAACTAGCTCACTAGTGCTCTTCTAATTTCCCAATTAAACTTACTCAATTCCTTCAGATCATAAGCTTATTCTAAAAAATTCCCAAGTAATAACCTTTTACAAAAAAATAAAAAAAAAATAAAAAAAAAAACAAAAAAGTCATAACTCAATTCTCAATTCAATATTTCATTATCACCACATGTTTCATCGATTCTTCAAGTAAAATAAACTCTCATTGGGTGTAAGGTTTGGAGGTTAGTCAAACTAAAGAAAAAAATATCCTATTAATAACCCCCAAAACAATAAATAGCATCATTAAATAACCATAAATCAAACTCACATAATTACATGCTTCACATACCCCATAATGATCACTCATAGATATTACATTGTACAAATCATCCCATATACCACATATATAATTTAAATCCCTTGTAGAAATCACTTCATTCAACATTAAATAACATAAAAATTGAATACAATGCCAATAGAAAGAATTCACCAACTTATATACCCATCCTAAGAATACCCAAAACTCACCGATAAAATGACACAAATAGTACCCAAGATAAAAGAGTATAATGAATATTCAAATTCATTTTATTTTAAAATATTTATATAACACACTAATTTAATTATAAATAAATACATACTTATTTTTTTTAAATAAATGCTAAATTAATTAATTTTAAATAAAATAATTTTCAAAAACAAAATTTTAATTTTAAATCAAGTACTTAAATCCAAAATCGCTAGATTAAAAAAAAAATAGGCGCCCAAAAACTTTAAATTGACTTTAGTGGTAATTAAATCGAACCTAAGCTCCCACATACCATGGACAGACAGAGAGAACAATTCAGATCTTGGAGGACATGTTGAGAGCTTGTGTGATGGACTTTGGTGGGTCATGGGACGAAAGATTACATGTGATCGAAATTTCATACAATAATAGCCATCATGCGAGTATAGGAATGGCGCCTTATGAAGCATTGTATGGTAGAAAATATAGGAGTCCCTTATGTTGGAGCGATATTAGTGAGTCTTTGACTTTGGGGCCAGAAATGATTGAAGAAATAATGAAGCAAGTTAGGCTGATCTAGGCAAACATGAAGGCAGCTCAGGATCGACAAAAGTCATATGTAGACCAGAATAGGAGAATAGTGGAATTTGAAGTCGGGGAAAAGGCTTTACTTTAGGTTTCACCTACCAAGGGAGTCATGCGGTTTGGTATAAAAGGGAAGTTGAGTCCTAGATACATTGGGCCGTATGAGGTATTGAAGAGAGTTGGAGAGGTGGCATATCAACTAGCCTTACCCATGGAGTTAGCCAATGCTCATAATGTTTTTCATGTTTCCTAACTCCGAAAGTATGTTCATGACCCTACCCATGTTATCCAACCCGAGACTATTAAGCTAGATGAGATCTTAACTTTCGAAGAACGCCCTGTGAAAATTCTCGACACCAAAACGAGAAGTACTCGAAATAAGGCGGTAAAATTAGTTAAAGTCCTATGGTCTAATCAGAATTCTGAAAAAGCAACTTGGGAAGCTGAGCATGATATGAAAAACCGTTACCCGGAACTTTTCGACCAGGTATGCTAAGTTTCGAGGTCGAAACTTTTAAAGGGGGGTAGAATGTAATACTAACTTAGCCTTTGTTATCGCGTAAGCCTTAGTTGAGAGCTAACTTTAAAGTTCGAGGACGAACTTTTGTTTTAAGGGGGAGTAGATGTAATACCCCAAATTTTTCTAGCTAGTATAAACTTTAAACTTTAATTATATATGTTATTTTAATAGATTTTATAATTATTATTTTATTTTCGGATAAAAAAAAGAAAACTGAAAACCGATAATTTCCAGAAACTGATTTTGGATAATTTTCAGAAACTGATTTTGTTTAAAAAAAAATGATTTTATCAGTTGGTTGTTTCGGATTGAAACAAGAAAACAATTCCATCTTAATTTTAATCTTATCCTACATATGAGCCTTCTAGATACTTAATTAATCCCTAACCATACTTTATGTATAAATATACCACTCCATCCCAATTGTCGTGAGAAAAACCATTGAACCCTCAAGAAGCCATTATTTTCCCTACTCTGTCTTGCGTTGTTCGCTAAAATCCATCACCAATGTTGTCTTGGTATAAAGGTAAACCATGTTACTTCTCCACTTTGCATCCATTTAGATGATTCTAAAGGAAATCTTCTACAATATATATATTACCTTCTTAATCCATTGTATACAAATCCAAAGGATTGCAATATAAGATGGCAGAATCATGTTCACTAATATGGCAATCGATCGTCACTTTTGTTGTATTCTCCATACTGATGCCGCCTAGCCCTTTACTCTAATAATTAGAATGTCTTGTAGTTGCAGGCTTTTAGTCAAAGTGAATTTTATAGAAAAAAATAATAATTTTGTTTTAAATAGTTAAATAAATTCATGCTTTAAGTTTAGTCATTTACACTTATATTGTTTCTTTTCACAACGTAACTTAGTGGATTCTAGCAAGGGGTATTATGAAATACTAATTATTGACTAACTATTTCGATCAATAATATAGTAAGACTAACTTAGACCTATTTATTGGTTTATTGGTACACGGAGACTTCTAGGTGAACGTTTCAGAGGTTATTTACCTTGAGATTTTACGCACGATCAAGGTAATTTTCAATGTCCATCATCTCTAGAATCTCGTTAGGAAATTGTTTTGAAATATTGTGTGCCAAATACGTGCTTACGTAATTATATGTGATGAGTGTGCTATCGTATGATATTATGGAATCATATTATATACGAGTTTTCTATTTTGTGTACTAGTATATATATTTTCGAAAAATTTGATTATTTGTTATCGTATGAGTTTTTAAATTAAATAAAATCTTGGGAATTGGATGATGGATTATGTGTGATTAATAGTTTCTATGTCATGTAGGAGGGCCATGTTTGGATAATATTGAAATGTTGTTACTTGGGATTAAATTGATTTGTGCAAAACTCGTATGCAATGTGATCTGACAATGTAATCTAATAATATGTACAGTGAAATTTAATTTAAGAAGGGAAATGAAACCCGAAAGGGTGAAGAACAGGTTGCCCACTAGTAGTTATGGTTGCTACTAGTTGGTCTAAATTATTGTATATTGCTGTTAGTCTTTCTCCTAATCACTAGGTATTAGTGAAGGGTGTGCACACTAGGGACATTCTGTTTTATTTTATGGCCAATTGGGGTTACGCGCGACCCTCTGTAAAGTAGGTGGTGACAGAGACTAGTCCCTGCTTAATGGCGTTCTTTTTCCCTTTCTTATATAAAGTAATAATATGTTATGTGACTATTTGAGCTTGGTTGAGTATTAAAATATTTATGAGACTATATAATGTATAACATGTTTTGAACTAAAATTATTTATTTTACGGGATGGAGTTGGAATTACTCAGTTTATCTGATTTTTGGGAGTTTTCTCTCTTTTCTCGTTTCTGATTTATTTTGCAGGTTGGTAAAAGGGTACTCGGTTACGTGTGAGGAGACGTTAGAATAATCATGTAGCTAAGACAATTTAGTTTATTCCCGAATTTAATTATTTCCTCTCAATTATTGGTTTCAAAATAATTGCAGTTTTGATGTAATGACTATATTATTTTTCCACAACTTAGACCACTTTGTTTATTTAAATATTATGTTATTTTTGCTTTGCATTTATTTTCTACGGAAAATAAGTGTAGCAGTAACACTCCCAGAGTTCGATGGTTGGGTTTTTGAAAGTTAAAGGTTACTCTTATTGTTTTTTAAAGACTCGAATTTTGGGGGTGTTTTGTAACACCCCAATAATTCTCTCTTTAAATCTCTGAGGACCCTGAACAATATTCAAGAGAATTACTGACGTGCTACCGCCACGTGTTTAAACGTTAAGACTTTATCAGAAAATAGCAGCAGGAAAACTAATTCAGTTATAAATAAGTTTCAAAACCAATAACCAAAACCAAATTAAATCATACAACTTGGAACCATTAAGGCCCTTATTCAAAACCCGACAAAAGTAGTGAATAAATAAAACTAGAGTTTAAATAAATTCAATTTTATGAAAAGAAATAAATTGCGAATAATAAAAAACTCTCCACTCAAAATCCCACAACCCTGATGCGAATGCTGCAGGTGTAAGAACTTGTGGTTAATCTGCTCCCCAATATTACAAGTGTAAAAATTGGATCATAACAATGTCATTGAAAGGCGAAGGCCATGACCAAAGAAAGACACACAAAGCATGCAATCAACAAAGCTAAGTACATACAAGCTGCAAAACATAAAAGAAATCCCTAACATGATACCAATAGTCAATCATCACGCATCATTAGTTTATAGACTCGACACATGGCTCAACTATTTATATTACTAAGACTCCATTAATTAATAATAGGTAAATCATTATTTTTATTCATTGGATTACACAATAGACAAGGTTGTCCAACCCATGCTCCATTTGGAACATCAATAAAAGAAAAACCCCATGCCTCCTTTCGGAAATATCAATAAACATCCAACGACCACGGGCGCGACTCCGTGACCGTAGTTAGTATGAGATCTCACCTAACACCTAGTTTTGAAAAATATTTGAAATAAGAGACTCGTAGATCAGACGGCCTCGAGAAAACAACACGGCTAATACCCCATGTATACCAACCCCTGATTGTCATTACTCCAGAAGTGCACCAATCCAGAGTTTTATTGCTCATCCACCTTGAACTTTACGCGATTTAAAGGTTTAGACTTGGTGATGACTCATATGTAAACAATACAATCAATCCAATATCAATTCAATCAAGTAAAACAACTTTCCAATTTCATTTCTTGATTTATTAGTGACAAACAACATTTATTATTTATTCCTGTAACTACCTCGGTGTATAAACACCTTGAGTGCATAAGGCACCCCAAAACCTTAACCTCGTCTTATAAAACTTGAATTCTTCCGGTACTCATCCTATTTCAATAATTATGAATGAGTAATAAATAAATCATTCCACAAATCACATACCTTTGCCTCTAAGCGCACCTTGCATAATTAGAGCACAAATAATTCTTGCAATATAAAATAGTGCACATCATATGAAATTCACAATGTATAACCGAACAATCTAACTCAGTCATCCCTATACATGATACTAAGTTTTCGATCATTCCTTAAACATGCACCTACAAGCAAGGTTTCGTAACTTGTACGTACTTTGAATAAACGAATTGGTATGCCACTTTACTATCTAGAAATCACTTTTAATAAACTCCTCTCCTAAACCAAACAATAACATCTCAATCTATCAAATTTACAACAATACTAATAAACATGGGCACGGGCCGTGCCCGTGCCGCCGCGGGCCGTGCCTGGCCGTGCCGGGGTGGGGGCCGTGCCGTGCCGTGCCTGAAATTGGCACACCCCAGCCCACGGCACGGCACGGCCCACGTGCCTTGCGGGCCGTGCCGGGCCGGGCCGCGGGCCAAACCGTGCCACCCCTTTTTTTTATTTTATTTTATTTTTTAAATAAATGAAAAAAAAACGAATTAAACGATATATATATTTTTTTTAGTACAACTTAATATATGTGATTAATTTATGTTTATGTTAATGTTAATATATTTTGTTTTCATTTTTTGAACAACTTTATTTGAATTTAGGTTATATAAATTATTTATCTAGTTAATAATTATGTTTAAGTTTATTTAAACAAATAAAAACAATTTTATTAATTTAGCAAAAAACAACAATGCATATAATAAAAAAAAATACGAGTGCGATAATCCGAAAACACAAAAAATTGAAGAATAACTTTTTTTATTATATGACGGTAGCCGGTACGAATGTACGATAATTCAATAATACAAAATAAGTAATGATAATTAAAAATCGTACAATAGTGTATGAATATTGAATAACTTCATTTATTATACGGACTACGAAGTTCGATAATACAAAAAGAATACAATAGTGTATAATGTAAATATGTAATCATGTAATTATTATTGGTCGTCTTCGTCTTCGCCTTCGTCTTCGTCTCCTAGAGGTTCAAGTTCATCCGCCAATTGAGTTGATTGAGAAGTATGAGAACTAAAAGAAGTCGACGTTCCTTCATCGTCGTCGTTTTGTGCATAAGTACTATCTTGAGAACGAGTTTCGGCATCCAACCAATCCTTGAAGCAAACACACATTTCAAGTGTTTCGGGTTTTAGTCTTGTTCTTCTATCGTCTAAAACTCGTCCCGACGCATTAAAAGCTCTTTCGGAGGCAACGGAGGAGACTTGGATAGCAAAAATATCACGAGCCATTGCCGACAAAATTGGATGTTTCACGGCTTGTGATTTCCACCAATCGAGGATGTCGAGGCCAAACTTCTCTTCATCGTCCATGCCTTTCATGAAGTCGTAACTTAAGTACATTTGCAACTCTGAAACATCGCTTTGTGTTCTCTTACTTGATGATTCTGTACCTGAAAACTTGGACATCATGTTAGCAGCTTGTGCAAATAAACCTTTGTCCCGTTTACTTACATTTTTGGATGTTTGAGAAGGGGCAAATCGAGACACGGTTCCATATTTACTTTCATAAAGACAATATAAAGAAAAAAAACTGATCAGTCACCTTATTTTTAAAAGTTTCAACATCATCTTCAAAATTCATGTTACTATAATAAATATCAATTAATAAAAAGGTGCCATCATATTTTTGCCTAGGATCTAAAATAGAAGCAAAAATATAAATCATAGGAATATCGGTGTAATATTTACGCCATTTTTCCTCCATGGATGGAAGATATCCACGATAAACATGTTGTGATCGGTGTTCCGCAAAAAGTTGTGCAAGTAAACATGCATTGCTAAGAAAAGAATGAGACTAAGGATTATATACAGAAGAAAAACAATATGTCATACCATATAGTAATTGTAAAAACTGCATATATTTTTCACAATTAACCCAATCATCTTCTAGTAAAGCACATTGTGGAAATTTCATATTATAAAAAAGTGTTAAATGAACCTTGTACTCGATTGCCCGACTCAACATTTCATAGGTGGAGTTCCACCTAGTTGGACAATCCGGTGCTATTTTTATGGTTTTTATCCGTTGTTGCCTGCAAAAACCTTTCCATTCTTGATATCTCATGTTAGAGCTATTAATAGACATAATAGCATTCCTTATTTTGTGATAAAATGGACCAATTGCTTGTGTTCCATCCTTCACACACAAGTTAAGAACATGACAAATGCATCTAACATGAAGTGCATCTCCATCTAATATAACATTGGTCAATTGGGATTTGACCAAATTCGCACTATGTGTCATAGAAGTTGCATTATCGAAAGTCATAGACATGATTTTATCCCTAAGACTATATGCATCAATGGCTTCCATTAAATGATGTGAAATGTTAAGACCGGTATGAGGGTATTCAAGCATTTTGAAATGAATGATGCGTTTTTGTAACAACTACTCATTATCTAACCTATGACAAGTAACACATAAATAGTGGAGTCCGTAACCACCATCCCATGCATCGGCGGTTAAAGAAACTCTACTAGGAAGATTAGCTAATTCATTTACTAATTTCAATTTGTACTTTAGATAACTCTTCATGGCAGCAGATCGAACGGTTTTTCGGGAGATTTTTTTGTGTTTTGGTTGTAGTGCTCGGTTAATATAGTTGTTGAAGGCATCATTTTCGGCGAAAAGAAAAGGTTGTTCGGCATGTACAATCATTCTCCCAAGTTCATCCCTATCTCTCTCGTAATTGTAAATGAAGCCTTGTGGATGGAATTGAGAAATTTTGGGTTGGGTTGGATCACTAGATGGTCCACCACATTTTTTTGAATGTCTACTAAGGTGTCCCGTCCCTCCCTTGGTATCGACCGAGAAAATTTTACCACAAGTCCGACACTTGGCTTTTTGTCCATTTTTACTTAATTGATAATGTGACCAAACTTCACTCTTTCTTTTGGTTTCAGCAAAATCCTCTTCGGTACACCACTCTAATATGTTAGGATTTTGGGTGTTGAGAATTTGGGTGGTTGATGGTTGACTCGACCCGGAGGCTTGTGTTTGGCTACCTTGGGAAGGAGGAGGAAAAGGAAATTCATGTTGTTGAAATTGGCTTTGTTGAAATTGGGTCCAAGGAGCCATATCATCCATTTGTTCTTGCCCTCCCGTGTTTTGGAGATGAAAGAAAGGGGTGGAAGTGTTTGGAAAGGGCATGTTAGGGGAGGGAAAGGGCATGTTAGGGGGGGAATAGGCATTGAAGTGTTTGGGTTTGGTGATTCCCTACGTTTTGACTTGGCTTTTCTAGAGGAGGAGGAAGCGTTCGGGTTTGATGTCATGATTAATTAATAATAATAACAATAAAAGTAACAATAACAATAATAATAATAATACAAATAACAATAACAAAGTAACAATAACAATAATAATAACAATTAACAACAATAATAATAACAATAACAATAAGAATTAGTAAGTAGTTTTCATATAAATTAAATTTTTAAAAATAATTATAATAATAGTAGATTACTTGGATCAATGAGATCCCAGGTAGGAGAGGTTAGGAGCGACGTTGTCCAGAGCCCAAGTCCCGCCTTAGACAGATTTCAACAATCCAAATAACCCACAATTAAAATAGAAAGTAGTTTTTATATAATTAAGTAGTTCCAAGAATACAATAATAATAATAATAATAATAATAATAATAATAATAATAATAATAATAATAATAATAATAATAATAATAATAACAAGATTAACAACTAACAATAACAATAACAATAACAATTTAAAATAAAGTTGAGTTAGATCTTACAATGACGCTTCAATGCTTTCCCAAATTTATAATTTCCCGAACTTATAATTTCCCGAATTTATAATTTCCCGAATGTAAATATAACAATTTTTTTTTTGGTAGTAGACTAATAAAAGTAATAATAGTAAAAATGTAAAATTTATAAGAGAGTAGGAATTTTTTTTTCTTTTCACCAAAGAGAGCAAGATTGTATGATTGGTAGGAATTTGAGAATTGAAAATTTGGAAGTAAGAAAATTAAAGAATAAGAGAGAAGAGATGAGTTGATGAATTGTGAAAATTTTGGAGGAAAATATGAGGTATTTATAGGGAAATTGGGTGGGAAATGGGGTGGAAAACTAGCCGTTTATAGCTGTTGGAAAACGGCCAAAAACGGCTAGTTTTCCAACGGTCATTTGGCACGGGCCGTGCCGTGCCGCCGACCGTGCCGTGTCGGAGTCATGCCGGGCCCGTGCCGCCCGCGTGCGGGCACGACCCGTGCCCATGTTTAAATACTAACTTACTTTAAAACCTTCAAAATCCAAATCAAACAACACTTTAAAACCTTCCCTTTAGTTAAAATTAAAGGCTTATGTGTAGTTCTTTAAATTTTCATCATAAAAACCTTAAAATACACTTTTATACGTGAAATTATAGCAAGTTTAAAGTTTAATAAAAATCTGAAAATTATTTTAAAAACTCCTAATAATCTCCCTTTTTAATGGGTGATTAAACCCTCTTTCTAAAACATCAAAAGTAGTACTTAGAAACTATTTCCAACTCTTAAAACTTCAATAAAAACATATATTTATGCTTAATTAACTTTAAACGTAATTAATTTTATTAATAAAACCCAAGGATAATATTTTTAGTATAAAAAAACTTCGTTAAAATCAAAAACTGCCCGAAAATCATATTTAGTGGCTGAATTTGGCCACGAGAGGGTGGTGATCATTACTAAAGGTAGTAAATCTTTCTTAAAACGTTGTTTCTACATGGAAAACTGTACTTTTTTTTATCAAAATCGGATGAGTTCGGAACCTGACCGGGATTAAAACTGGATTAATATTAACGAACGAAAATCTAAAAAATTAAAACACGAATTTACATGTTCAAAATAATCTGGAATTAAGTTAAACTAATCATTAGTTATAATCACCAAAATTTCAAAACATCATTACTACAAAAGCCTTAAATCAATTATTCCTAAAACCCTAAAATCACGATTTTCAATAATTAAAAACCCTAGGTTATAAAATTTACAATATCTGAAAATTATGACATTTATAAAATCTGAAATTATAAACTTTAATCATCAAAATACAACTTGATTCTAATTAAATTAATTTCAAACAATAAAATCAAAACCCATAAATCAATAATAATAGTCATTCAAATTAATAAAATAAAGGAGAAAATAAGACTAACCTTTTTGTGTGAGAAAATTTTGGGGATTAATGGGATATTTATAGGGGAGAATGTTGTAGGGTAAATAGAAAGATTGGGCCTCACAACATTAATGTGCCAAATGATTGAAATGGACTAAGATTTAGTTGCATTGAAATAAATTAAAGAATGAAGGTTCATAAAATAATTTGTACCAAAATAATTTTTGACCCAAATTAATAATTTGAATATTTTGAAATTAAATTATGGAAAAATACAAAATAATATTATAAATAAAATTAAATTTCATTTATAACATATTTAAAAATACGGGGGTATTACACAACCAAATTTTAATGGCAAAAGAAGACGAAGAAAAGACATGTTTTATCACCCCTTGGGGTACGTATTGCTATACAGTCATGCCATTTGGTTTAAAAATGCAGGAGCTATGTACCAAAGAACGACTACGACTCTCTTGCATGATATGATGCATAAAGAAATAGAAGTGTATGTTGATGATATGATTGTAAAGTCCAAAGATAGAATAGGACATATAAAAGCTTTACGCAAGTTTTTCACTCGCATAAAAAAAATACAACATGCGATTAAATCCACAAAAATGCGCCTTCGGAGTAACTTCCTGCAAGTTACTCGGATACGTAGTAAGCACACGCGGTATTGAGATGGATCCCTCCAAAATAAAGGCAATTGTTGACATGCCTCCCCCTCAAACAGAAAAAAAAAATTAGGGGGTTCCTTGGCAAACTGCAATACATTAGTCGATTTATCAACAAATTGACTATGACTTGTGAGCCAATATTTAAAAAATTGAAAAAAGAGGAAAAACATGAATGGGACGATTAATGCCAAAGGGCCTTTGAGAAAATCAAAGATTATCTCAAAAGTCCACCGATTTTAGCACCACCAGTACCCAAACTACCTCTGAGGCTATACATTACAGTTTCAGACACGGCCACGGGTGCCATGTTAGCACAAGAGGTAGGAAAACTCGAGCCTGCAATATATTACATTAGTAAAAAATTCATCCAATATGAAACAAAATATAGCACCTTAGAAAAGACAAGTTTAGCATTAGTGTGGGCAACTAAAAAATTACGACATTATATGCTACCACACACTACTCATGTGATTTCTCAACAAAATCCGATAAAGTATTTGTTTGAACAACAACCTATACAAGGAAGAATATCCAAATTGTTGGTGATGTTGGCCAAATTTGAGTTTAAATATATTCCTGAAAAATCAATGAAGGGAAAAGTAATTTCCGACTTTCTGGCCCAACATCCAATTCAAACAAGTCATGCAGAAACTACTCATCTTCCGGATGAAGAGATTCTAATGACACAAGATGACAAATGGGTAATGTACTTCGACGGTGCATCCAATAAAAAGGGATGTGGCGTAGGAGTGTTACTCATAAGTCAAGAGGGGGCACATACTCCAATCTTTGTCAAACTAGACATTAAGGTTACTAATAATGCCGCAGAATGTGAAGCGTGCATTATTGGATTAGAAGCAGCAGCTAGCATAGGTGTGCAAAAATTAGAGGTATATGGAGATTCCAGTTTGATTATAAATCATATACTGAAAAAATGGAAAATAAAGAACTCCACAATGATATTATACCAAGAACACCTAGAGCAACTCGTCGAGCACTTTGAACATATTGACTTTAAATATCTCCCAAGGTATGATAATCAATTTGCCGATGCGCTAGCAAAATTAGCCTCAATGATCAACATTCCAGATCACTTGAATATGATGCCATTATGCGTTGATAGAAGAGAAGAACCATCATATTGCAACGCAATAGAGGAAATAAATGACATCGAAGGGAAAAATCCTTGGTATGATCATATCCTCCAATATATTACTCATGGCACATATCCCGAAAATACTTCATCGAAAGACCAACGAGCCTTAAGAACACTTGCGGCTCAATACGGTCTATTAAATGGTCAATTATGCAAAAAAGGACCTAATGGTCAAAGTTTATTGTGTATAGACCAACCCGAAACCACACGCCTTATGGAGAATACTCACAAAGGTGTTTGTGGACCTCACATGAATGGTAAAATGCTTGCAAAAATAATTTTTCGACAAGGGTACTATTGGTCCACTATGGAACATGATTGCATACAATATGTCAAAAAATGTCCAGAGTGCCAAATGTTTGCTAATTTACAACACCTTCCACCATCCGAACTATATAATCTCACTTCCCCTTGGCCCTTTTCAACTTGGGGAATTGACATAATTGGAAAAGTCTCTCCAATAGGAGCAGGAGGGCACGATTACGTATTGGTAGCCATCGATTACTTCACTAAGTGGATTGAGGCTGCTTCTTACGTGAATATCACTTCTAAACATGTCGCAAAGTTTCTCGAACGAAACATATTTTGTAGATATGGAGTTCCACACGAACTAATTAGTGATCAGGGATCTCAATTTAAAGCTGAAGTCGAGACCCTCTTAACTCGTTATAAAGTAAAATATCATCACTCATCCCCATACAGACCTCAAATGAATGGAGTTGTAGAATCGGCAAATAAAAATATAACAGTCATCATTAAGATAATGACAGAAAATTATAAAGACTGGCCGAATAAACTACACTTCGCACTATGGGGTTATAGAACGTCTATATGAACATCAATAGGAGTAACTCCATACTCCTTAGTTTTCGAAATGGACGCAGTTCAAGCAGCCGAACTGGAAATACCATCCCTACGCATCGTACTCGAAAGTAAGCTACCGGAAGCTGAATGGATAAGAGCGAGGTATGAGGAGCTTTTATTGCTCGATGAACGACGATTAAGATCTTTTCATCATGTACAAGTCTACCAAAGGCGCATTGCGCGTCATTTCAATAAAAGAGTAAAACCCAGAAATATAAAAGAAGGTGACTTTGTACTAAAAGAGGTTAGGGGTCCACCTACCGATCCAAGAGGGAAATTCAAACCTAATTGGATAGGTCTCTACCGCGTAATTGAAATCCTATCAGGAAGAGCCGTCAGATTAATGGACATTGGAGGAGATGAAATTCGCCAATTAATAAACATTGATCGACTAAAGAAATATTACATATGAAATCCGGATTAACTCGTTCTTTCATATAACCAACTTTAATTAGCATTCAATTGAAAGATTCTAAGTGTTATATAGTTTACCGAATGACACGATAAAAAGCATAACACTGGGGGGCTAATTTAGAAATAATAAACCTTTCTAAGTGCTCAGATTTTTTTATCGAACTTCACGAAAAAAAATCTTCACACTTGGGGGGGTAATAGCACAGAAATAATTTTTTTTTTCGAAACACTCGTAGTACAGGTGTCGCGCACAACTAGATAGTCGCGCGCGGATGTCACGCGCAACTCATGCAGTTGCGCGCGACAGGTTCGCGCAACCTTAGATGTTGCGCGCGCCACCTGATCGTAAAACTGCAAACCCGGACTTTTTTGTTTGAACGAAGTTGCAACTTCTACTTACGATAAAAGGAGGGCGTTTCTTGAATATAAACATGTACTAGTGAAATATAAAAATTAAACTTTGATTTAATTCCTTTTAAACAAAGTTTGATTAATTTTTTCATTTAATTTCTACTTAAGGAGTTAAAGAAAAAAAAATAAAAAAAAAATAAATATACATAATAAAAGAATTAGAACTACACAATGACCTGATTTCGTGATACGAATACGTAGGCAATCTATATGATTCGGTCATATCAAAATATTACAATATAAAGCTCATTTTTATTTCATTCAAATTAAAAAAAAGGAGACATTGTTGAACTAGGTCATAAATAAAGAAAAGGGGCATAGTTGTGATTACACTTTATTCAAAAAAAAAAAAAAAAAAAAAAAACACAACGAAATCGTGTAACACTCTAAGGTTTCACTATATCCTCAATTGTCACGGATGATGGAGGAGTAGTTTCCATCGCAGTATTTTCAGAAACCTTAGGGCTTTCTCCTACAGTCTTCTTCTTGACCCATACATTGTTCTTCAATTTAGGAATAGGAGCCTTTTCAACCCTTTTTCCCTTTTCCGAAGCTTTTGTTAGAGTCCTCTTTCGAATTTGTTGCGAAGGTTCCTTGATTATCACACCTTTTTGTGCGGGTTTGGAGGGAGCTTTCCTTTTGGATTCCTTCGAACGCGCCTTAGGAGATGAGAAGTCCAATTTTATTCTCACTCCTTTGTTTTGGCCACTAGGAGGGGTAGTGGTGGCCGAATGCATTAAAGGCTTAGGTGGATTGCGAGCCGTGGCAGTTTGATATTGAGATCGGGCCTTGTTTAATTCGCCCTTATCCGCCGCATTCATCCAAGATTTATAAAAGGAAGATAACACAATACTCGCAGCAGGATTTTGTACTACCCACCTTGGAAGACTTGATCAATACTCTATCTAACGAAAAATTCGCTCGGGTCTAAAAGTCACATCTTTGGGTGCATCACAGTCTTGCGGGGGAATAATCTATTTCATCCCGTATTGTCTCATTACCCTGCAAGGAAAAATGTAAGTAGCACTAGATAGGCCTAAAAGCCTAATGTAAGGGCAATTGAGACTACTCCCAACCATACTATTTACGTTCCACCAAGGAATCACAAAATGTATGTTAGGAACCCCGTGATAGAAAAACGACGTCCATTCCTCTTCATTCTTGTGCTTGTAAAGGATTCGACGTCCAGGGAATGTCCGTACTCCATTAGCCTTGATATTTTGTGGCTGATCAACTATTCGCAAACGCTCCATGAGCCAAATCTGAAAAAAAAAAAATAATTTTTACATGAGCAGGTGGCGTCGCATCAGAATAAGTTGTGCGCGCCATCCGCGCGCAGCATTGAAGATTGCGCTGGACATACCAGCGCAACTCCATGGCTTGCGCTAAAAAAACGACGAAAAAAAAACTTACGTGTATTAGGAGTGGACTTCCCGTGAAACCATTTTCGTTAGGGTCTCCTCTAAGGCGATTCAAGCGTAAAATGGTTTCTGCCAAAGCTAAAGGAGCGGGTGAATGACATCTCTCTATTAGGGGTGAACATGGTTTGGTTTGGTGCGGTTTGAGTCCAAACAAAACCAAACCGCAAAATATGGTTTGGTAAATTTTTCAAACCAAGCCAAACCATATTAGTATTGAAACCAAACCAAACCAAACCGTAATAATACGATTTGGTGCGGTTTGGTTTGCGGTTTATGATGAGATGATATTTTTTTTTTTCCAAAAATTGTCAAATAATCCTTCACTAATTTATAATAATGTTTAAATAAGTAGCCCTAACAGATTAAATTGTACTACAAAGTTGCAATAAAAATATCAAGTGCTAACACATAATAAAAATAATACATAACAATTAAATATATTCATATGAGTACTACATTATGGTCATTAATTATAGAGTATTGACGGTATAGTTTTTATCTATTTTTCATGGTTTTTTATTTATTCTTTAATTTTTGTATAATATAAAAAAAAATTATATAAATATTAAAATACGGTTTAATAGTTTACGGTTTGGTTTGGTATATAATTTTTGTAAAACCAAACCATATCATAAACCATATTTACAAAAAAATTGAGACCAAACCGTAATTTTATAAACCATAAACCAAACCAAACCAAACCGCTAAAATACGGTTTGGTCTGATTTAGTTATGGTCCAGACCAAACTGTGTACATCCCTACCCTCTATTTGCTCTACTACAGACACCATGGAATAATCTCCATATTCTTTGCCTGTCCTAAGTAAACAATTGACAACAAGACAATAGCATAAAGCACGAATTTTAAAGCGTTGTTTAGTCATGTTGTCACGAGGGGCGACGAAATGTTCAATAAATTGAATCAAATTCACGCCTTCTTCAGTTCCAATATTGGTCATATCATTGTCGGACAAGCCAAAAAATCTATGGAATATAGGTTTGGGATCCGACAATGGGGGCGAATAAGTCACAGGGAGAGTATTTTTGGGAAGCCTAGCAAGGCCTCGAACTCACCTGGAAGGGGAATAATTTCGTCCCCTTTAAACAAAAAGAGATGGTGGTTGGAGCCCCAATGGTTAACTGCGGCATGAAAGAAATCAAAATTAATCACTAATTGCATATAATTCAATAGAGGGTCTAGGTGAAAATTTTTGAAATCTAGTTTGTCCTTGTTTGAAAGGGAGGTAACCCATTGCTTCAAACGCTGTTCAAAGGTCTTCACCATTGTTCAATGTTTAAAAAAAAAAAAGAGAGAGTAAGAATTTAGAGAGATTATTCTTTTTAGTTCTTATAATATTACTAAGCGAATGAATGCGAGATGATAAAAAAACCTACACGAAACCATGCTTAAACAGACCCAAGAGGGGCATATTTTCAGCAATTTTCGCCCAAAGGAAAGTTCACAAACAAATGGCGCGCGCAACTCATGAGTTGCGCACGACATCAGCGCGCAACTAAATCACATGCGCGCGACAACCGCACGCAACTCATCCAGTTACGCGCGTCTTCTCTGTCGCGACATGTGGTTTAGGCTTATTTCCGTATTTTAGCTTACATATTGACGGAATCTTGACGAAATCTTAAGACTAATCATACGCTTGCCTTTTGCTAACTCTTGTGTCCCTTTTCTTTCCTTTTTATTTGTTTTCTTTTTTTCTTTTTTTCTTTTATTATTTTCTTGTTCTTCTTTTCCTTCTTTCTTTTTTCTCCTCTATTTTCTTTTTTCTATTTTCCTTATTTCCTTTTTAGTCTCTTATTTCCTTTTTTCCTTTCTTTTGTTATTTTTTTTTCGAGGGGGGTAAGTGGGGAACCCTTTCCCTCCCTCAGAAATTTTTTTGCTTTTATATATATATATATATATATATATATATATATATATATATGTGTGTGTGTGTGTGTGTGTACACATGGAAACAAAAAATAGTAATAATATAAATGACATATACAAAAAAAAAGTGTCATATGTACAACAAAACAAAATAATATGTACATTTTTTTCCTAAAAATATAACAAAATGTGTACAAAAGGATCAGGGTGCTCTGCGACTGCTAGACGGTTGTTGTACATCCTACAAAATCCCAATACGAATATTAATACATGAAATGTAATAACTTCGTCGGAAAAGAAAAGAAATGAAACTTAGCGCAATCATCCGATGATCACGACATGACAAAGTAACGAGGGCTCTCCGATAAGCAGCTCGGAAAGCACGTATAGTCCTCACCATGTCGTTCAAGGTCTCCCGCGGAACCTGTTCCAAGAATACAAGGAAAGTTAGTAAATAAATATATATGAAGCAAAAATAGAAATATTTTAAGTACATATACAAAAAAGGGACATACCGACTCAACCGTCTCAGGAATGAACGGTATCCCCTCATCGTCCTCCAGTGCTGGAAGGATCTCACGAATTACCGACCCTGTAGACACCCATTTGTGTCTCCCCAAAACCAAACCCAGTGATGAGTACCTTTCACGTCGAATTATAATCGAATGAAACGAAAGTGTGGAAAGTCTAGTGTTGCGGAAAGTTTTTATTTCTTTTCTCTTCTTTTTATTTTTGAAAACTTTATTTTAAGAAAACAGTCAATCCAGTTTGGTTGGTCCAAGATATGGGTCCAATATTGGTGTAGTTGGATGGGGCTTGCAAAGACCTTTCCAACGATATATTATAAGCCCAATTCCGATGAATATTGAGGAAATTATGGCCAATTTACCAAACTGGGCCTGGTTTGAGCCTAATATGCGGCCCAATGATCTAGAGGAGGGCCTATTATTAATTATCATTCCTAAAGCTATTAGGATTGATTAGTCTTCTAGAATACTCTAGAAGGTTCTTTTAAATCCTAATGGAGTTAGGATTGATAATTATGTTTTAAAGAGTTTGAAATTGAATAAAAATAATACTCCTTTTAAGAATCCTTGTTTTGTACGAAGTGGAATATATTCAGATTTTATTTTCGTACCTCATAATATTTATACAAATTTTATATGGTTGGATAGATATTTAAATTATCTTTCCAATGATATAATATAATATTAAATCCGAGTTATAACGAAAAAGATATAAATGAGACATGAAACTTTATCCAAAACTAACACCCTTCCACTATTTTCGCCATATATTTTTATCTACAAAATATTTTAATCTGATTCTAATTGGGTTACAAAGTAGACTTTAAGAGCTTTCCAACGACATATTATATGCCTTATTTGGACTTCCGGATCAAAAGATATGATAAAAACAAAAAAGCGTTAAAAACAGGCTTGGCGCCTGACTCTAGGCATTGGCGCCTGGAACCAGAATTTTAACCGTAGCACCAGACGCCAGTATTGGCGCCAGGCGCTACAGTTAAAAGCTGGTGCCAGTCTCTTTTGCTGGCGCCAATTTCCCTCAATACCGAGCCAGAAATATGTGTTCTAATTTCGACCGGTTTTTCGTATTGGTTGCTCGATCCTACTTCCTGATTGAATTTTTTCCTCACTTTTCTGAAACCCATATGTGTTCTACATATGGACATAACCCTCTGGGAATTCTTGATCCATCTACCCGATTGAACGCTCCGTGCAACAAAGGGTACATCCGAGATGTTGAATTCACCAAACCATGGAAGTGAGTTTTTTCTAAAACTCGCGGTGTCCCATCCACTCGCGCCAACCCTTCACGGTTAGGCTTCCGCGCGGTGCATCCGGACAATTAACCATGGACCCTCTATTGACTAAACCATATCCCGAAATTTAGAGAACTAGAGCCATGGTTAGGTTGCAAACTCATTGCATCATATTGTGCCTACTTGACTAATTGTGCATTATTTGTTGTGCATACTCTATGTGATTTTTCCTAATCGTTTGTTTGACTTGTGTTAAGACTAAATAAAATGATTAATGACTAAAGGACTTTGTTTAATTAATTAATTAATTAATTTGAGCTAATAAATAAATATAAAATCGAGTCATAGTTACTTTAAGTCAACCCGGATTTTTATTCCCGTATACTGCACAAACGTCAACTTGTTTTGGTCATAGCCAGAGTTTTAGGAAGAACTGCAAGTCGTATAACGTATGGATTTGTAGCCCCGAGTTTTATCTTTAATTTGGTGTTGGTTTCATCCAAATAAGAGTCATAGATCAAAAGTTATGACTAAAATACCACAGTCTGTCCAGTTTAATGCATATACGTGAAGTCTTAACTTAGTTTTTGCTTGAGTCTAGTTACATAGTCTAGCCACATGGTCATGACACGAGTCTTAACATGTCACCTACACTCACTAGTCTTAGCACACACTTTGTACATACTCTTTTCACACCATGACCATGTCTTAGGTTCATGCATGAGTCGGTCTTTTCCGTCATTTGAGTTGGGGGGTACATTCTATTCCTAATTCTTCATATCCCTCCATCTCCATCATTTTTCTTCACATTCTTCCATTTTTCTTCACATCCTCCTTACATTGCATGTTGAATAGAGTTTGAGTTAAATAATTAACAATGAATATCCCCAAATTCCTTTTCCACAGTACTTAGTCGAGGAGAGAAGGGCGATTAACCAAGGACAACCTCTTTGTTCAAGTTTCACTTTTCGATAAACCGATTCGTCAAAAGAGGAAGGCTAAAAGGATAATGGCAACTCAAGAAAAAGTCAATGAGCTTAGGAACCAATTAGTTACCGTGACTAAGACACTGAAGCTACTCACACTCAAGATCGATGATCCTGTGAAGTAACAACAAATAATGAACCTCATGCAAGAAAGCTTGAGCAAGCTATCTAGTGACTACAAATTTAAGGGCATGAGTTCACAAGGGGTCTCGCTGGACAAGGAACTTCTTCCACACAAGTTCAACGCCACCGACATCCCTAAATTCAAGGCAACAGATAACCCTTATTTTCATCTTAGAGCTTTGGAAACTATAATGAACATTAAGGGTATCGATAAGAAGGTTTTCCCCTCTCTGTTCTCACTATCTCTTGAAACCGTTTGCCAACAATGGTACTTCTCCCTTGACAAGGAGAAAACCTCTACCTGGGAATCGATAGTAAACGGTTTCGTTGATAGGTACAAGTGCAATATCCAACTTAAAACCGACCATAGACAACTTGAGATGCTAAGACAAAAAGAGAATGAAGGCTTTACTTCTTTCTTTAATAAATGGAGGGAAACTTCCGCCAAGATGATTGAAATCCCCACCGAAAAGGAATCTGTGAGGATGTTTATCAAGAATCTCCAAGCGAAGTATTCGAAGCATTTAAAATATCAACACAATCTGAATACTTTCAAGGCCGTTTATGACATCGGAATTGAAATTGAAGATGACCTCGCAAAGCAAAAAGCTACTAACAATAGTAACCATGGTGGCTGGAAAGAAAAGAAGAGAAACAGTCCTTCTTCTTCCGAAAACGCCCACTCTAGTAACAATGTTAGTACCTTTTATCTCAGTGAAGTTTTAGCCATAGATAACCAAGGATCTAAGAAGCAACTAAGGAAAGACTTCACCCCCATTGGGATGAGCTACGATACTGCCTTCGATCGACTCCATGCCAAAGGACTCATTACTCCCATTGGACCTATTCAAGATCCCGCACCTGAAAAGAGATTGCCTAGTTAGAATCCAGAGGAACACTGCAAGTACCATCAAGGTAGGGGTCATACTACTGAGAGCTGTTGGAAGCTAAAGGAGGCTATCCAACATTTGATTGATAACAACAAGCTTCCCATGCCTCCAGTTAACAAGAAGAGCGAGTGATGATAAAGGAAACAACACAAGACAAGAAGCGGGCTTCAACGACAAGATTTCATGACCTCCTTTTCTATTTCTTTTTCATTTTTCCCTTCCTCAATAAGTCTAGTATTGGCACCTTTCTCTTCCTTTAGATTTATTTTGTAGGATCATTATATATTTTCTTTTTTAATAAAATGAGCATTTATTTCCTTATATATGATCATCACATTGCATTGCATTAAAAAAAAAAAAAAAAAATCCATGTCGAATTAAGCACAAGGTATACCAATGATTTGAGGCACCCCTTGTAGCCACATCATATCTCATTTCACCCTTAAATTATACATCCTTTCTTCATAAACCACTTTGAGCCTCGTCTAATAATAGACCCTTCTTTTTTAAACCTACATCTACCTAACCTTGGGATGGGATGGTGTGCAACTTATGCAAATTTTCAAAGAATAAAAGCTTGAGTGACTTCAAAAAAAATTAAAATAGCAAAAATAAGCAAAAAATAAATAAATAAAAGTGTACAAAAGAGAAAGTGTTCCAATATCTTTGATATGAAAATATCTTTGATATGAACACGTCTCAGATTGCGTCTCTTATTAAGTGCTCGGTACCGTGCCTGAGAAACATGAATGCCAAGTGAGTGATAGACCGCATGATCGGGATTGCCCACACTTATAAAAATAAAATAGATGCTAAAGCAAATAAAAAAAAGAGTGCTAAAAAAGAGTAGAAACTCAAGCATGAAAATACAAATATTCAAAAGCGAGGTTGCACACCTTGGGGGCTTATCTAGGGTCTTGAGCCTTTATCCCTTTCTTCTATAACCTTTAGCCTAACCACGTTACAACCCTTAAAAAGACCTTTTTGAGGTATACACACTTGTGCGAGGTTCGGCTAGAGCTACGTTCGGCCTGATTCCTAACGGATACGTAGGCAACCTCACATCGTGGTGCGACCGTAATAAAAATGCATTCATATTCACATTCACACACTTACAACATGATCATATCAAGGGATTTCCTATGCTCATCCCTATTCATTTAGAGCTAGACTTGGGGGCTTGATCCCTACATCATTAGCTTACATAGCCTAAGAGTCACCACCATTTGACTCTTTTAACAAATAACATCTTTCCACACACTTAGCTCTTGCTGCTTAGCTTTAGTGTCACCTTCACACATTGCACAGATACATGACCAAGTTTACTCCCCTTAGGAACCCTTTGTCATGGAATCTTAACGATGAAGCATGCCTTGTCATATCAACATCACTCATCACTCATAATTGTCATTACATCAAAGTACGAAGTGCTTAGCCTCCGTGCCTAAGTTACCCAAATGCTTTCATCATTGAGTCAACCATTGAGATAGCCTAGGATGGATTAATCCTTGCACCTTGAGAGATAGTATCAAACAACATTTGACTAAGCTCATTCAACATGCACCTTCACACTTCGATTCTTTTTTCGCGTCTTTCTTTTTCGGGAGAAAGTCGGTACCCTCCACAAAAATGACGGAAATTTTTTTTTGCTTTTTTGAGTCAACACTATGCACACACGTGTCATTTCACTTTGATTTGATTCTAACACATGTGTCAAACAGTTTGATTCGAGTCAACCTCGAGTCAGTCAATCACAGAGAGTCAAGTTTATACCTTTAGTCGTGTAAAGTCGATGAGTCAAGCAATGCTAAACCTTAGGTCAACCCTAAGATAATTAAAGAAATTGGCAAAGTTTTATAGTAAAAAATAAATATAGGTGTAGCAGAACAGGGAAGACCCTATCACAGCGTTCGGCGACAGAGTCAATTCTTGGCAACAGAGATATTTCAGCAGCGATAGAGATCGAAGCCTCTCAGAAAGATGATTTCGACCTCATACAGCAATTTCATGTTCCTTGGTAAGCCAGTTAGCCCCTGTGAGCAATTTGACATGATTAAGTAGTCGATTTGATTACAACAGCAAATAAGTGATCGACCTGATGAAAGATCGTCTCACTTAGCTTAAAGCGCCTAAGCATTGGCTCAAAAGCAGAAAAGGCACCGACGTATAGGTTTAAAACAACGAAAGCGCCGACGTACAGGCATAGCGGAAGCAAAGTTTGAGCGAGCTTTAAAGATCGACAAGTGTTGGTCTTCGGTAATTTTCTTCAGAATATTATCGCAACAACTGAGGATGACTTCAAGTAAAGTTATTTTCGACGGCATTCGCTAAGATTGTGGAGGTTGTCACCCAAGATTTGAGAAGATAGCACGAGATGGGCGGTCTTCGACGGCATTCGCTAAGATTGTGGAAGTTGTCACCCAAGATTTGAGAAGATAGCACGAGATGGGCGGTCTTTGACGGCGTTCGCTAAGATTGTGGAGGTTGTCACCCAAGATTTGAGAAGATAGCACAAGATGGGCAGTCTTCGACGACTTTTGCTATGATTGGAAAGGCTATCACTATGATTCAAGAAAAGGCTCAAGATGTAGCAACGTTGATTGACGACGTTCCCTAGATTGCAGAAGAGCGTCAAAACAAGCAGCAAGATGACGTCCCCTAGATTATGGAGAGTTGTCACAAACAACTGAGGATTGTTTCAAGAGAAGCAATCTTCGATAGTATTCCCTTGGATGTGGAGTATTATCAATGCGGATGGGGATTGTTTCAAGAGAAGCAATCTTCGGTAGTATTCCCTTGGATGTGGAGTATTATCAATGCGGATGGGGATTGTTTCAAGAGAAGCAATCTTCGGTAGTATTCCCTTGGATGTGGAGTATTATCAATGCGGATGGGGATTGTTTCAAGAGAAGCAATCTTCGGTAGTATTCCCATGGATGTGGAATATTATCAATGCGGAGGAGGATCGTTTCAGACGAAGCAGTCTTCTAATTTGGAAGCAGTTACAGGCGTAGCGGTTTTCAAGCGGGATGGCATTCTCTAGCTTGTAGAAGGTCATCAAAACAATAGTAAAGCGGCAGCAAATCGGTTACTTTCAGAGACGTGTGCTCGACGGTGCAAGATATGCGTTTCTTAACTCTTTTATCTATTTAACTAACGCTAGTTTTGCAGATATCGGCGTTACAAGAGTGATTTAGGATCGCAGAACGTTCTGAATCATTCTCCGTCCCAATCGATACTTCGACTTTTGTTTTCGAAACTTGCGTTTCTCCAAACTTAGTCAAAGTGGGGGCTTCTGTAGACACCCATTTTTGTCTCCCCAAAACCAAACCCAGTGATGAGTACCTTTCACGTCGAATCATAATCGAATGAAACGAAAGTGTGGAAATTCTAGTGTTGCGGAAAGTTTTTATTTCCTTTCTCTTCTCTCTGTTTTTGAAAACTTTATTTTAAGAAAACAGTTAATCCAGTTTGGTTGGTCCATGATATGGGTCCAATAGTGGTGTATTTGGATGGGGCTTGCAAAGACCTTTCCAACGATATATTATAAGCCCAATTCCGATGAATATTGTGGAAATTATGGCCAATTTACCAAACTGGGCTCGGTTTGAGCCTAATATGCGGCCCAATGATCTAGAGGAGGGCCTATTATTAATTATCATTCCTAAAGCTATTAGGATTGATTATAGTCTTCTAGAATACTCTAGAAGGTCCTTTTAAATCCTAATGGAGTTAGGATTGATAATTATGTTTTAAAGAGTTTGAAATTGAATAAAAATACTCCTTTTAAGAATCCTTGTTTTGTACGAAGTGGAATATATTCAGATTTTATTTTCGTGCCTCATAATATTTATCCAAATTTTATATGGTTGGATAGATCTTTAAATTATCTTTCCAATGATATATTATAATATTAAATCCGAGTTATAACGAAAAAGATATGAATGAGACATGAAACTTTATCCAAAACTGACACCCTTCCACTATTTTGGCCATATCTTTTTATCTAAAAAATATTTTAATCTGATTTTAATTGGGTTGCAAAGTAGACTTAAAGAGATTTCCAACGATATATTACATGCCTTATTTGGAATCTGAAACAAAAGATATGATAAAAACAAAAACGCGTTAAAAACAGGCTTGACGCCTTACTCCAGGCATTGGCGCCTGAAACCAGGCCTGGCGCCCGGCGCCAGCCATTGGCGCATGGTGCTTGCCATTGGCGCCTAGCGCCAATGGCCAATGCTTGGCGCCAACCTCCTTTTGCGTGCGCCAGACTCTGTTTTGTTAATTTTATCTTTTTGGCTGATTTTCTCTATAAATAACGTATTAAAACTCCGTTTTCGAGAACCAGATTTCATTAATTCTTATTTCAATTCACCAATTCCCACTGATAATCATCTACATCAATCGTTCACGAATTCATAAGTCTTTCTTTAGCATTCTCTAAGTCATTAATCTCTCTCATTCACCTTTTTCTAAACTTTGTGTTTTCATACAAAATTCCGCATTCGTAAGATCTAGAAACACCTAGCCAAATTCGAAGTTGCCTTCGCCCTAGACGTGAAAGGTTTAATTTCTGAGGGTTTGGTCCCAAATCTCTCTTTCAATTATTTAATTTAATTGTTTGTTTATTATTTTCCTTGAAGTGTTACTAACGTGTGTATTTTGTTATTAGAAAGAGGTACGAGGCATCAAAGTAAGTGCTTTAATGGTTTTTATTGATATTATGATATAGAAATCATGCTTAGATTGATTTTGATTCCTAGTATCATGTCTAGGGTAACTTTAATATTAACTATGATTAAAAGTATGATGCCTTTTATGTTCTTCCTAATATTTATGATTGTTAGTATCATGTTAGGGTTAAAGATTTGATTTTTATTGCTTAGTGACATGCTAGGGTTTGTTATTAATCTTGTTAGTATCATGCCTAGGATCTTACTTTTATTATGCTTTAACATGAATATTATTATGATTATTATTATTAATTATGATTGCTATGATTATGATATTCGTTATCGTGATTATTATTATTATTATTATTATTATTATTATTATTATTATTATTATTATTATTATTATTATTATTATTATTATTATTATTATTATTATTATTATTATTATTATTGTTGCTTGATTATTTATTGTTATTGCTTGATCGCGCCTTTTATGCATGTTTAAAGGGAATTCGTACTTGTAATCACGCTTAATAAGATAATTAATAATCTTGTTTAGGTTAATTGTGATTAAATTCAAGTGATCGCCAATAATATATTTGTTTGTGTATTAATATTCAACCAACATAGATAAATAGGTTTAGGGTTAATCCTATTGATTGCATGTTAATTAAAAAGCGCACATGAATACGATCAGAATAAAGTAGAGGCCTATTATTAGGGCAGGTTCAATCTCTTTTAGGTTGGATTTGTACCTTCATCCCCGAACCCTTATTTGGTTCTAGACCTTATGGAGTTGACGATCTCTTGGATCGTTAAGGGGTGTAACCTTCATCCTATGAACGGTTTACAAGTTTCTAAAAAAACTTGTTGGCGACTCTTTTGCTCTATCTTCTTCCCTTTTGGACGCCACCGTACTTTTGTGTATGATCACAGTGGGGTTCAAGCTAGTGGGATTAAACCTTGAAATTATTCCCTACAGACCCGACAACATCGGTATACGTGATCTCCGCTGTAGGAGGCACCCAACCGCCTAGCTCGACCTGCTAAAAAATAAAAAAATAATAATAAATAAAAAAAGGGGGGTCAAAGTTCCGAAAAATAAATAGAAACAAAAAAAAAGAAAGAAGAAAAAGAGAGAATTGAGATACTAACCGGAACAAAAGTTGGGAAAGGAGTTAGCCTGGATGCAATGAAAGCAGGATAAGGAGCATCTGGCAGCACCAGCTGATTCGCTCGATAACCAAGGATCGCCTGAGCTCGATCCTCGGTCGACAGCAAATCCGGACATAGCATCCGGATCGGGGGATCCACAGGAACCACAGGCTCCTCTGACAAATGCTGCCAGAGAACGCGCTCGCCTAAAAACCAAGCAACCGTCCTCTGAAGTACCGGGAGTCCCGAGTAGAGAGCCCGGAAACGGCATTGAACCATGCCAGACCGGATATCCTCAGTTACTCTGATGATCAAACTCCAAGGACGGAGATCGATCTAATGCAATCACATGAAAATCATTAAAACAAAATAATAATATGTAAAAAAGATACACATGTGTTGTCAAAATACTCACCGACGCACGGGTCGCCGAAAGAATCGTTTGGCAAAAGTCGCCGGTTGATGTAGCTCGCCTTATCCTAATCGTAGCCAGTCGATGGCCGATAGGAAAGAAAGCAGCCCCGAGCACCCTAGGGGCTAGGAAAGGCAGGTACAAGTATCCCAAGCCTAAACAAAGGAGAAACGGCTTAAAAGGAGAAAAATGAATAATAAAAAGATAAAAGAAAGTTTAAAGTATGTACCTCAAGGATACGACCATGCCATGTAAGGGAGATCCGGGCATACGACATCTCCGCCCAGTTTAGGTTACTTACCTGCCCCAAGTCTATGAGGCAAGTGAGTAACCCAATAGGGAAACGCTCTCCCCGATCACTCAAGAGAGTGACGGAAAAAATGTGGGCAATGTATATCCGAGCCAGCTGCTCAGGTGTACACTGCCGGTCAACCTCGTCAGCCGACAACTCGTAGGCAAGAGTCGAGTACGGACAAGACTGAGGATATACATGGAGGATCGCCGCCAGACGATCCCCCACGAGATCCCTCAGTCTCGAGTCCTGCCCCGTTACGACCTCTATAACTGTAGGCTCACCTAAAAAAGGAAAACCCGTAATCATAGAGAAGTCGTAAGGGGTGACCGTCATCTCTCCCCACGGAAAGTGAAAAGTGTTGGTGGAATCGCACCAAAACTCCAGCAATTCGCGGAGGAAAGCTGACGAAGCAGACTGACTCGACAAATCCCAAAGAGCCGCTAGCGCGCGACCGATCCCTGAAAGCTCCACAATCTCCTTTACCTCGTCGGGTTAGCTCTCAAAACGAGTCTGCAGGTCACCAGAGCCATATAGACGCATGCTAGACTCACTTTAAAAAAAATAGAAAAGAGAGAAAGAGCCAAAATAATAAAAAAAATGGTTTTTGAAAGAAAAGAGGGAAAGTAAAAAAAAAGAGAAGGCGTAAGAAACTCACGATGTCGCGCCACCCTCGAACTGAGGCTTGATGGTCTGGATCCCACTTAAGGACCCTAGGGTCCCAGTCGGGAGGAGCCTCCCAGATCACATCCTCCTGGCGACGTCGATCATAAGCGGCGCGTCGCTCTCGAACCTCCTCACGAGGCTAGGTCACAAATAGAGGCGAATCCATGCTATGATAGACGAGATTTCTCTATTAGTTCATTTTTTCCTAAACTAATAATCGTGTTCTAGATCCATTTCGGCAGCATAACGGCTGTCAATAGGAAATAACACAAAAATCAAATGCCACCCATACTTGGGGGCTACGATACCTGTAGTCAAACTCAGTAAATGGGGGCTTTTAACACCCACAAAAGCCATCCTATACCAGTTTCAACTAAGCATTCAAGGGATTATGTTTCAAAATCTCAAAGAATCAAATTTTCCATGACGAATAATGGTAATACCAACACAATTATCGTCTACCAAACAATCTTGAAGTTCGAATATGGAAAAAACAGGCTAAGTATACACTTCACGCCATTTTTTCAATTTCAAAATTTGCAAAATGTGAATTATGAAAGTAATACTAGTTCTAATACTACCATCTACTTCATAATAAACAAGTATAACAAAAATGAGCAAGAAAAGCAACAGATTCGAGCAAAATTCGAACAAATAGAGCAAGAACGAACTTAAACAAAGAAATGCTCGTACAAGGTTCAATACTTAACCATTTTTCCTGAAATTTGTTGCAAAACACTCCTTAAACATAGAAAAACAACATGGAACAAACAATTTAAAGAATAATGGACCGAATGAAAAATCTCCAAATTCAAAATTTGGGGTTTTACGATTCGAAAAACGCTCAAATGCCAGCCAAGAATGGACGAATTTAAGCAAAAAACTTACATTGGATTATGGAAAATGTGAATTAAGAGCGATATTTTCTTCCTTTAACTTCGAAAATTGCAAAAAATGGAGCTCTTTAGAGTGAAAAAGAGTCAAAAATGGAGGAAGGAAGGAGAGAGAGAGCGAAATGAAAAATCCCATTCGCGATTTTCTTTTTGCTGAACTCTAGAAGTTGCGCGTGACATAGCAGCGCAACTCAAAACGATGCACGCGCCTGGCCAGCGCGACCCACTGAGTTGCGCGCGAATACTGATCACTAAAATGACCGGTATCCGGATTTTGATCCGTTTGATCATTTTTTTCAATGGTTTTTGCTCATTATTAGACGTAATGGCGCGCAAATTATCAAAATCCTTTTAATTGCTTACAATATGTTGTTTATTTTCTTCTTTGATAGTTTTTTGCATCATTTTGCATGCACACCGTGCTTTGTGCCTTCCTCAAGCATACGTTTTGAACGTTTTTTGTAAGTGTGCCTTAAGACGTTCCGTGGTGGTGCTTTACGTAAAAGCACCCATAGATAGGTTTGTCATTTTACTGTACTGACGTTATAAATGTCCGGGTTTTCTTCTTTTTCATGTCCGAAGCAAAAGGAAGGCGTTTTCATGCAGCGTAAAAATGCAAATGGCGTAGCGTACATCGTAAAATTGTACGGCATAGGTGTTGCGTTAAATTTCACCTCAGCCCAAGCTTTGCGAGATCTACCTCTCGGAACTAAAAGGTAGACTATTTATTGTAGGCGTTAGCTTGATCACGAGTCGACAGGCGCGCCGAATCTTCAGGAACATGCATTTCTTGAATGGAAGCAAATACGGTAGTTAGTGAGCTTACTAACTTGCCGGACAGTTAGGGTGTCAGTCCACCCCCTGTATAAAGAGCGACGAGACATTGTCGTACCCATGTAGTCACGTGCCCCCAGTCCTGAGACACGTGTACTCATCTTGTGGACAAAACTGCTGAGAGAGTTGCTGACTTTCTTCTCTCTCACTAGATTTGGATATATGCCTCCAGTTCTGAGACATGTATTTCTATCTTGTGGACATCCAGTTCGAATACCGGACCTGGATCAAATGCCGAACCCCTTTCGGTTCGAATATCAAAAACCCTTTTTCATTCTTTTTACTTTGTTAAAGTCAGGCTAAAGTTTCAATGACATATCGAGGGATTTTAGACCAACGATGACATGATTGAGAGGAAATCATCCCCTTTTATTCTTTTTTAAACCGATCTCTTCTCATGATTTGGCATCATCCAAAATAATTTTACTTGTAAAAGTATTCTACAATTGCAAAGGATCAATCTAGATTCTTTAGCGCGTTAAGGCTAGGGAAAACTTTCTCTAGCCTTAATAGCTACTTGATTCAAACACTTAGCAAACCGAGGACTGATTTGACATCTTTAAACGTTACTGAAAGATTCTCTAATCTTAGAGAACTTCGCAGATTAAGTCTCGGATTTTTCCTTGACTACTTTGATCATCGTCTATCCTAGACTCGAACAAAGTGGGGGCTAACTGTAGACATCTACTTTTGGCCTCCTGTTCCGACATGAAGTGCAATGACGATAAATAAAGCCATCTTCGTGTTGGATCAAAGTAAAGAATACTTATGGATAACTGGTTAAGCCAGAAAACACAAAAGACTAGCCTGAATAAAAGAAGAAGGCCAATACGAGGTCCAATTAACTAAACTCGATCATAATTAGGCTTAAGCCCGTGCTTAAAAACCCAATAATGACGGATTTAGGAGCGTCTAGGTTAAAATTTAAGCTGCCGCGAAAAATGTCGCGCGCATCTCACAAATTTGCATTCAGTTGTCGCGCGCAACTTATTAAGTTGCGCGCAGCACTCCGTGCAACTTCTGGAGATGCGCTTGCGAAAGATTCAGAATATCAAAATATTTGAATATCAAATCTTACCATAGAGCTGCGCGCAAGACAAATAACTGCGCGCGAATTATTCACTTGCGCGTGACAGCCGCGCGCAACTCATTTAGTTGCGCGCGACACCTGCTACAGCAGAATGCTCTTAACCCTAAACCTAATCATTCCCTATAAATAAGACCCTAATCCTAGGCTTAAACACACAAAAAATAACCAAAAACGCTGGCAAAATACTTGTGAACTTGTGCTTCCTAACCCTCTTGTCCTAAACACTCAACCTTTTGATACTTTGTTACTACGGTGGAGGTTCCTCAACAAGAAGGAATCCATAAATGTTCTAAACGGAGATCTAGCAAAGAGAAGTGGTAAATTCCCGAGCACTTAGTTAAATCACGTTTATTTTCTTGTTTAAAAGAACCTTAATTAATTAATTAGTGTTGTTTGATCACCTTTAATATAATTAATTAATCAATTACATATAGTATCAAACTGTATATACCAAACACGAATTAATTTAAGTAATAGCAACACATGCAGATCTTTAAATGTGAAAATGACTTGACTAAAAAAATTAAAAGATTGAACATATCTATGAAATAGCAGATAATTGATTGCTGAGAGCAGATCCTGGTACAACATATCCAATGTTTTATGTGTTTGATTTTTTTTATGTGAAGCATAGGTTGAAATTTAGAATCATTTTTGAGAGAATGTAGGTAAAGCTTATCACTGATTTTATAGGGAGACTTAGGTGGTCTTTTTTTCCAATAATATTAAAAATGGTAAAGAAATGCATGCAAAATTTCAAGAAAACATTAATAGTGTTTTCCATTCCTTTTTTCAAAAAGAAAATGCATGCATGTCGTAGGCGTCGTTTGAAGTGCGCTCATGTTAAAAGCATGTGGTGAATATGCTTTGAACTCATAGGAAGTGGGAATTGACATAATACGATTAGGGACAAAGCAAAGTAGGGAGCCGCCAACAAGTTTTTAAAAAACTTGTAAACCGTTCACGAATCATAAAAGGCAACCACGATAAAGGGACAACGATAGGCAACAACGATTGACCTGTGAAGGTTACACATTAATCCATGATATTACTAACTCCATATGGTTTGGAACCACGAAAGGAGGATCGGGGATGATGGTACGAAGTGAGTCATGGAGTCACATTCGCTCGTATTGGCCTCTACTCAATTCTTATAGTGAAAGTGATTCCTTCGATCTCAAAGGCATGCAAACAAAGATTCAATTTGCTCCAAACTATTATTAAGCTAAATTGGTTGAATATTAATGCGACGCATGATTCTAAAATATTAGTGATAACTTGAATTAAACAATAAGATTATAAAGGAACCTAAACCGGTTGTCCAAATTATCTTATTAGGCGTGATTTTCAATTACATATTCCCTTTAAACATGCAATATGATGATCGTAATAAAAATAGAATAAAAATTAATATTGAAAGCAATTCAACAATAATAGCGATAGTCAAATCAAATATAATAATCCTATCATGATGCTAACAATTTAAATAATAGGAGCAATTAATTGAATTAATTACTCACTTTCTGCGTTTTCTTGAATTGCTTTATCATGAATAAATTGTTAGTAACTTCAATAAAAATATAAATCAAATTAAAACAATTAAAAAAATTAAAAAAATAGAGTGATTTGGTCCAAACCGTCAGTTAATTATACCTTTCACGCCTTGGTTTAAGGACGGAACCTCCGGTTAAGTATGAACTCCTTGGAGTGCTTAAGGGAAGTATTTTGAGAGAATATGATGGCTAGTATTTAGGCTAAAGAGGGAGAAGAGAATTATTTTGTGTTCAATATTGTTGATGATTGAAAAAGGGGAGATATGACCTCTATTTATAGAGAAAAAAGAAGGGTCGAAAAGACAAGATAAGATTCCAATTAAATCGGAATAAAACTCGATAGACTGCAGTTTTTCCGGTTTTTGTTTTTATCATATCGTTTGATCCAGAAATTGGAATAAGATAAATAAGATATCGTTGAAAATCTCTTCAAGTCTACTTTCTAATACAATTAAAATTGGATTAAAATATTATGTATAATAAAAATTATGGCCGAAATAGTGAGACAGTGTCAGTTTTGGAAAGAGTTTGATATTTCATTTATATCTTTTCTGTTATCGCTCGGAATTGATATTATAATATATCATTGGAAAGATAATTTCAAGGGATATCCAACCATCTAAGATTTGGATAAAAACTATGAGGCAAAAAAATAATATATGTCTATCTTTGAACGTCTTTCAATTCGGATAGAATTAGGACTTTCAAAAAGAAAAGTTTTATTCAATTTCAAACTCTTTAATTTTATCTTTTCAAAAATGATAATTAAGATTTTTTTAGAAGCTTATAGAAGCTTATAATTAATCCTAATTTGTTTAGAAATGGTATTAAATCCATTGGACCCTCCACATGATCGTTGGGTCGTAGGTAAGGTGGGCTTAGGTTCGGTTTGAGCTCAATTTTGTATTTTGGCCATAATTCATTCGTTATAACTCGGATTTGGGCTTATAATTTATCGTTGAAAATATCTTTTAAAACCCCATCCAAATATTCAATCATTGGACCCAGATTATAGACAAAAATAAACTGGAGTAAACGTTTTTATAAAAAGGACACGTAATGAATCATTTTAATGGACACGAAATGAATTATTTTGGGTTTAAAGGCACGAAAAGAGGAAAATAAGTTATGTTTTGGGGAAATGGGCTAGGAATTGGGTTGGTTTATGAAATGGAAATATGGATTTAAGCACTCTAAAGATTAAATACTCAACCCGACCAATAATGGTGGTGAAAGGTTGTTCATCATCGTGTTTGGTTTTAGGGAGACATTTTTAGGTGTCTACAGAAGCCCCCACTTTGACTAAGTTTGTAGAAACACCAGTTTCAAAAACGATAGTCAAAGTAGTCGATAGGGACGGAGAATGATTTAAGACGTTCTACGATCCTTAATCACTCTGTATACGCCGATACCTGCAGAAAAGTGTTTTTTCTACAAATAAAAGAGTAAAGGGATAGAATGCTTATCTGACATCAGTGTATCGGTTAAAAATGAGTTTGGTAGCTTCCTATGCTTGAAGGAATCCACCGGATGACGTTTGTTGAAATGCTTTTAATGCTTGAGGAAAGCCGACTTACGAGTTTGGTAGCTTTCTATGCTTGAAGAAATCCACCGGATAATACTTTCCATGCTTGAGGAAAGTCGACAGATGATTTTGGCATTTTTCTATGCTTGAAGAATCCACCAGTTGAGATACTTTCCTTGCTTGAGAAAAGTCGACATATGATGTAATCGTTGACTTCTTCGCTTTGAGAGATGACAACGACCGACAATTTTCAAAGCTTGAGGAAAAACTTATCTAATAAGATTACAAGTCTCTGTGTATCAAGAACCTTGCGCCATGAAATGATGGGGGTTCGATTGTCTCCGAACGTGGGCTGTAAATGGTTTGCTTGTCCCCGAACGTGGGCTGTAGATGGCCCGCTTGTCCCCGGACGTAGGCTGTAGATGGTTCGCTTGTCCCCGAACGTGGGCGGTAAATGGTTCCCTTATCCTCGAACGTGGGCTGTAGATGGTCCGCTTGTCCTTGGATGTGGGCTGTAATTGAGACCTGCAAAATAAAATTTGCTATGGGACTCGTATAGACTATGATTGACTTGACCAACTGACTTGACCAAGCTTGACTTGACATGACATGACATGTGTATAACTTATTGTTGTGTGTGTATATGGTGTGTGTGTGCTAACACAAGCAACAGAAAATGCAAAAGCAAAAATTTTCCATCATTTTTGTCATGAGACGAGTGGAAGGTACTGACTTTCTCCCAAAAAAAAAGACGTGAAAAATGAAGTTTTTTTTCGAACTTCCCTTGATAAAAAAATTTGAAAAAGTTTTTGAACTTCCCCTAAAATAAAATAGTGAAAAAGTGAAGAAGTTTTGAACTTCCTCCTTGAGCAAGATGAAATGAATCGTGTGGATTAAATTGCTTGTCTTGAAAATAATGTATGCATGATGCATGTTCTTAGGCTAGGAGGCTAAGGACAATTACATCATGTGACACGATAGATGAATGAATTTAGGTCATGGAGCTAAGCATCATATATGGTGTAAAGAAGCGATCTAGAACGTCACTTAGGCCTGGAAGCTAAGCACATATATAGATGAAATGATTGATGAGTATTGCATAATGAATGTTTCTTAGGTCAAGGAGCTAAGCACGATATGCGATGCATGAAACAATGAATATTGCTCAGGTCAGGAAGCTAAGCAAGTATACAATGTTTCTTCTAATGAATGTTGTCTTGAAAGATGATGAAACATGCAAAGTGGGGAAACAAGATTTCACGATAACGGGTTCTTAAAGGGAAGGATGATATATATATGGATGTGTGAGTGAAGTGGTTGAATGTATACTAAGGCTGGCTTCAAGGGTTATTGTGATAGAAATATATGTGAGAAGAGTCAAAGATGATGACTCTTTAGGCTAGGTAAGCTAATGTGATGTGGGTTCAAGCCCCAAGTCTAGCTCGAAATGGGTAGGGGTAAGCGTTGGATATTCTTTAACTCGATCATGCATGGATATGAATATGAATATGAATATGAATGTGGTCGCACCTCAATGTGAGGTTGCCTACGTATCCGTTAGGAATCAGGCCTAACATAGCTCTAACCGAACTTTGCACAAGTGTGTGTACACCTCAAAGAGGTATTTCAAGGGTTGTAATATGGTTAAGTTGGCGGTTTAAAGAAGAAAAGGGTACAAGGCTCAAGACCCGAGAGAATCCCCAAGATGTGTAATTGTGAATTTGAATTTTGCAAGTTTTTTTTTGTTTTTAGTTTTTTTTTCATTCTTTTGAATCAATGTAGGCAATCTCAGATCAAGTGGTCCATCACTAACTTAGGATTCATGTTTCTCAGGCACGGTACCAAGCACTCGATAAGAGACGCAATTTGAGACGTGTTCATATCGAAGACATTGGAACACTTGCCTTTAGACATTGTTTTTTTTTTTTGTTTTTTTTTTAACTTGATTTATGAGTTTTACACAAATTGCACATCTTCCCATTCCAAGGTTAAGTGAATTTGGGTTGAATAAATAAGGTCAATCGTTAGACGAGGCTCAAAGTGGTTGACGAAGAAAGGGATATTTGATTGAATGGTTAATAGGGAATGATAGAGTTACAAAAGTGCCTCAAGTCATTGGTGTACCTTGTGTTCAGTTCGGTGATTTATTTATTTATTATTATTATTATTATTTTATTTTTTTTTTTGCGAATGACATGATCGAATGCAAAGGAAAGAAATTCTCATTGTTGGAACATGGCATATAGACATAAGGATAAGGAGAACCTATTCTTGACTTATTAGGGGAAAAGGGTTGAAACAAAAGAAAAAGAAAACATGAAATCTTGGTGAGAAGCTTGCATCGTTCTTTGTCTTCATGGTTGTTTATGAGTAACTTCTTGTCGCCTGGTGAGGAAAAAAGTTTTCTATTGTTGATGCTTTGATTGGAAGGAAAGAAGGAAGGAGTGACGTTCCCCTTATTCTTCCAACTATTGCCTAATGATTTTAGACTCAAGTACTGTGTAAGGATGAACTCACTTAATGCATTCACTCAATTCTCGGATTGGAAAGGAAGAGTGTATGAAACAATTTTGAAATCTGATGGGAAATACTCCACTCATTCCTATTACGACATAAAATGACGCATGCATGGTCCTAGTATACGATCATAAACAATATAGTGAATTACTTGAAGACAAAGTGTGTGAAATGACTCAGCATGTGTGATTAGGTGAGTTTATTAAGACTCGTTGTATGATCGCATGGCTAAACATGAGGACGTTGCGAAAAACAAAGGACCCAATGACCAAATAGCACGGAAGACTAAAAGACAAACTAACTTGATTAATTTTGTCCAATTTTAATGTTTATGCTATTTACTAGGTGAAAAAGGTCTATTGACAATCGTTAGTCTTAAATAAGATCAACCACAATCAAAGACAAAGAACACATGTAAAGGTTAGCACAAAAATCGATCGCAAGAAACTGGCAAGAGGATTAGAATTCTAGAAGAGTTAAGACTCATGAGTATAAAAATTAATAAATAAATAAATAAATAAAACTATAATCCTATGTTATACAAGTTGACACGGATTAAAGGACTTGGCTAAGACTAGCTTTACATGAAAAGATATAAAAAAAAGAAGAAGAAAGTTGACGCTAAAAAGATACCTAAACTGGACAGGCTGTAGTATATCGGTTATAACTTTTATCTGTGACTCTAATTGGGACGAAA